>NW_027362761.1:990719481-991919481 GCF_046119375.1 Phyllobates terribilis | reverse complement strand
TCATTGCAGCCATTTGGTAAATTCTAAAAAGTTCATTTTTTCTCATTAAAAGTACACTCTGCACCCCATCTTGACTGAAAAAAACACAAATGTAGAAATTTTTGCAAATTAAAAAAGAAAAACTGAAATATCACATGGTCATAAGTATTCAGACCCTTTGCTCAGACACTTATATTTAAGTCATATGCTGTCCATTTCCTTGTGATCCTCCTTGAGATGGTTCTACTCCTTCATTGGAGTCCAGCTGTGTTTAATTAAACTGATAGGACTTGATTTGGAAAGGCACACACCTGTCTATATAAGACCTCACAGCTCACAGTGCATGTCAGACCTAATGAGAATCATGAGCTCAAAAGGAACTGCCCAAGGAGCTCAGAGACAGAATTGTGGCAAGGCACAGATCTGGCCAAGGTTACAAAAGAATTTCTGCATTACTCAAGGTTCCCAAGAGCTCAGTGGCCTCCATAATCCTTAAATGGAAGAAGTTTGGGACCACCAGAAGTCTTCCAAGACCTGGCCGTCCAGCCAAACTGAGAAATCGTGGGAGAAGAAACTTGGTGAGAGACGTAAAAAAGAATCCCAAGATCACTGTGGCCGAGCTCCAGAGATGCAGCAGGGAGATGGGAGAAAGTTCCACAAAGTTAACTATCACCGCAGCCCTCCACCAGTCGGGCTTTTATGGCAGAGTGGCCCGACGGAAGCCTCTCCTCAGTGCAAGACATATGAAAGCCCCCATAGAGTTTGCTCAAAAACACATGAAGGACTCCCAGACTTTTCTGGACTGATGAGATGAAAATAGAACTTTTTGGTGATAATTCTAAGCGGTATGTTTGGAGAAAACCAGGCACTGCTCATCACCTGCCCAATTCATATGCCCAATATGGGCTTAAAGTGCAGACTCTCAGCTTTAATTCGAGGGTATTCACATCCAATTTGAGTAAGGGTTTAGGAATTACAGCTCTTTACTATGTAGCTGCCTCTTTTTCAAGGGATCAAAAGGAATTGGACAATTATCTCAAAAGCTCTTTAATGGGCAGTATGGGCTTTTCCCTCAATAATCAAATAAGTAGGTAAAAGGTCTGCAGGTAAAAGGTCGGCCAAAAAAAAAAAAAAGAAGGAGTACTGGTAAAGCTTGGGAGCTCAAAGAGGCTGGAACGTCTACAGACAACAACAGTGGTGTATGATCGCAGAATCCTTTCCATGGTGAAGAAAAACACCTTCACAACATCCACCAAAGTGAAGACCAATTTCCAGGAAGTAGAAGTTTCAGTATTTAAGTCTACCATAAAGATAAGACTTGATGAGAGCATATACAGAAGGTTCACCACAAGGTGCAAACCATTAACTAGCCTTAAATAGAAAGGCCAGATCAGACTTTGCCAAAAAACATCTAAAGAAGCAAGCCCAATTCTGGAAAAGCATTCTTTGGACGGATGAAACTATGATTGACCCATACTAGAATGATGGGAAGTAGAAAGTATGGAGAAGGCTTGGAACGGCTCATGATCCAAAGCACAGCACATCCTCTGTAATACATGGTGGAGGCAGTGTGATGGCATGGGAATGCATGGCTTCTAAAGGTGATGGGTCACTAGCGTTTACTGATGATGTGACTGAAGACAGAAGCAGCCGGATGAATTCTGAAGTGTACAGGGCGATAATTCCTGCTCAGAGTCAGCAAGGATGATTCAGCAAGGTGCTTCACAGTACAGATTGACAATAATCCAAATATATTGGGAAAGCAAACAAGTGAAGAATTATGCAATGGTCGAGTCAATCACTAGATCCCAACCCCATTTAGCATGCATTTCACATGCTTAAGACAAAACTTAAAAGAGGTTGTCCACTACAATGTGTAGTGGGCAGATTGAAAAAACCCTATTTCCAAGGTTTAAATCTTTGTGTTTCCAATTGTGCCTGTGAGCAGCGCTATCGCTGTCCGCTCTTCCCCATCACGTGACCCCCGGCTACAGCTGTCTCTGATGTCTGGTGATGTCAAGTCAACTTCCGTAACTGGAAGCTGACCCAGCATCACCGAGGCGGGACCCAGTCTCCCTGAGTAACTGCGCTGCGGGCGGAGTTTCACAGCACCTCACAGCCCAGCATCGCACGCGAGCTCCCTCCTGCATTGCTTTCATTAACAGAGTGCTGCCATCCCGACCAATGCTGGGCTGTGACATGCGGTGAAACTCCAACCACAGACCAGTCACTCAGGGAGACTGGGTCCCGCCTCGGTGATGCCGAATCAGTTTCCAATTCCGGAAGTTGATGTGACATCACAGGCAGCTGCAGCGGGGGATCATGTGATGGAGATCAGAGGACAGCTTCCAGATTTCAGGAAGGCATTGCCAGCACAAGATTCTCTACAAAGTATTAAAAATTAACATTCTATCTTTATGGTAGAGTTAATTTGTCCAATTACTTTTGAGCCCCTGAAATGAGGCAGTTTTGTAAAAAAATGGTTGCAATTCCTAGATGTTTCACAGGATATTTTTATTCAACCCTTTTAATTAAACCAGATAGTATACACTTCAATTGTATCTTAGTTCAATTTTAAATCCAAAATAGTGGCATGCAGAGCCCAAACTCACTGTCCAAATATTCCTGGACCTAACTATCTGCTGGTTTCAGAGAAGAACTGTTTATGCAAGTGGTACATTATTAGATGCTTTAGTTCTACCATAATGCAGTATGGCTGGGCAGACTATCCTCCAGCAATTATCCCTCCTTTGTGCTTCCCTTATACTGGGAAATGCTTTAACAATTTGTATGTGTAATCCTGATAAAAACTCTGAAAGGTGGTGACCAAAATTAGTAGTATTATCCACTTCAGACAATTAGTCATTGAAAGCATTTGTTAAATCTAACAGAATAATGTGGATGTGAAAAATACTGCAGCCTCTTTTTTGTATTAATAGTTTGGAGCTGGAAGAGTCTCAAAATATGAGGAAAGAATATTTAATAATCAAATCCTGCAGCCCAGGAAAAATTATTCTAACTGTACGATTCTGTATTAGAAAATTTGGTGGCTTGAGATAACTAAAATATATAAATAAACACACACACACACACACACACACACACACACACACACACACACACACACACACACACACACACAGTATATACCCTTATCTGGTTATTTATCCTTATACTAGATGGTGGCCCGATTCTAACGCATCGGGTATTCTAGAATATGTATGCGACCGACCGGGCGCAATCAGCAGAGCGTTGTTTAAATTTGGCGCCAAAATCGCTGATTGGTCGCGGGCAGCAGCCGCGACCAGTCAACGAACTGTGTTAGTGAGGACCGGAGAGCTTGTTTAAATCTGGCGCTAAAATCGCTGATTAGTCATGACCAATCAGCAGAGCGGTGTTTAAATTTGGCGCCAATAATGCCGATTGCTCGCGGCCGCGACAAATCAGCAGAGCGGTGTATAAATTTGGCGCCAATATCGCTGATTGGTCGCGGCCGCGACCAATCAGCAGAGCGGGATTTAAATTTGGCGCCAATGTCGCTGATTGGTCGCCGGCGGTCGTGACCAATCAGCGAATCGTATTAGTGAGGACCGGGGAGCGGCGCTGCCTGTGCGGGTACTTCCGCTGCGAGCAGCCGGGAGATGACCGGCTGCTCGGAGCAGAAGTATCCCGACCGGCGGCGCCGCTTCCCAGTCCTCCCTTCACACTTGCCGTCGGGAGATCAGCGGCCCTAGCCGCTGATCTCCTGACGGTAGCCGCATGGAGGGCAGCGGCGCCGCCGGTCGGGGTCCTTCTGCTGCTAGCAGCCGGGAGACGCTGACTTCCGTGCGGCAGATGAGCCACTAACGGCCGCCATCTTCTTCTGAAAGCCCGCATCGCTGATTGGCCGCGGCCGGACCAATCAGCGACGCGGGATTTCCTGGACAGACAGACAGACGGGATAAGACGATTATATATATTAGATAAAAGGATTATTATTATATAATATTATATATATATTAAATTCTATTTATATTCTCTGAAACAAGACCAAGAAAGGAAAAATTCTGCCGGGATAGAGATATATATATATATATATATATATATATATATATATATATATATATATATATATATATATATATATATATATATATATATATATATATATATATATATATATATATATATATATATATAAATAATCTGAATGATAACAAAAAAACTTTTTCTCCACTCATGGTTATTGGTTGGGTGAAGCCATTTATTGTCAAACTACTGTGTTTTCTCTTTTTAAATCTTAATGACAACCAAATACATCCAAATGACCCTGATCAAAAGTTCACATACCCTGTTGATTTTGGCCTGATAACATGCATAGAATTTGACACAAATGGGTTTGAATGGCTATTAAAGGTAACATCCTCACCTCTGACCTGTTTGCTTGTAATCAATGTGTGTTTATAGAAGTTGAGTGAGTTTCTGGGATCCAGACAGACTCTTGCATCTTTCATCCAGTTACTGACGTTTCTGGATTGTGAGTGATGGGGAAAGAAAAAGAATTGTCAACGGATCTACGGGAAAAGGTAGTTGAACTGTATAACACAGGAAAGGGATACAAAAAAATATCCAAGGAATTGATAATGCCAGTCAGCAGAATTCAAACTGTGGTTAACAAATGGAAAATCAGGGGCTCTGTAAAAACCAAACCACGGTCAGGTACACTAACAGAAATTTCAGCCACAACTGTCAGGAAAATTGTTAGGTGCGAAAAGAAAAACCCACAAACAACATCAGCTGAAATTCAGGACTCTCTGAAAATTAGCGGTGTAGCTGTTTCAAGATGCACAATATAAAAGAAAAATGGGCTGCATGGTCGAGTCGCCAGTAGAAAGCCATTACTGCACAAATGCCACATAGTATCTCACCTACAATGCGCCATACAGCACAGACACAAGCCTCAAAACTTCTGGAACAAGGTAATTTGGAGTGATTAGACCAAAATTTAACTTTTTGGCCACAACCATAAATGTTACATTTGGAGAGAGGTCAACAAGGCCTATGATGAAAGGAACACCATTCCTACTGTAAAGCACGGAGGTGGATCGCTGATGTTCTGGGGATGTGTGAGCTACAAAAGGCACAGGAAACTTGGTAAAAGTTGAATGAAAGATGAATTCAGCACGTTAAAAGCAAATACTGGAAGCAAATTTGCACTCATCAGCCCGGAAGCTGCGCATGGGAAGTACTTGGACGTTCCAATATGACAACGATCCAAAACACAAGACCAAGTCGACCTGTCATTGGCTACAGCAGAACAAAGTGAAGTTTCTGAAGTGGCCATCTCAATCTCCTGACCTCAATATCACTGAGCCACTCTGGGGAGATCTCAAGCGCGCAGTTCATGCAAGACAGCCCATGAATTTACAGGAACTGTAGGCTATTTGCCAAGAAGAATGGGCGGCTTTACCATCTGAGAAATTAAAGAACCTCATCCACAACTACCACAAAAGACTTCGAGCTGTCATTGATGTTAGAAGGGGCAATACACGGTATTAAGAACTGGGGTATCTGAACTTTTGATCAGGGTCATTTGGATGTTTTTGGTTGTCATTAAGATTTAAAAAGAGAAAACACAGTAGGTTGACAATAAATGGCTTCACACAACCAATAACCATGAGTGGAGGAAAAGTTTTTTCGTTATTATTCATATTCTCTGAAAAAAGGCCAAGAAAGGAAAAATTCTGCCGGGGTATGTAAACTTCCCTAAAGGGATCTTTTCATGAAATGAATGAATCAGTGCTGGCTATGTCAGGCTATGCAGGGATAGACATGTAAAAAAAAACTATGCAGACTTACCTAGATTTGTGCATTAGTTAATAAACAACTACTCTGTTACATAAGACACAATAACAGACAAACACTAAACTAAGCAGACTAATAGTACATGTGACATGCAGAAGTAGTGCTGTTGCTTCAAAAGCATCCAGCAACTATTAGAAGTAATACAAGCACAGGAGACAGGAAGTGTTGTGCTCCAGAAGCATCCAGCAACTAGAGGGGTTAATACAGTCACAGGAGAAAGGGAGTGTTTAGCAGAGCCCCAGGGTGATTGTGGGGAAGTTGTTTATTGTCTGGCTGGAGACGAAGAGGAAGGTGGTGTGTGATCTCTATCTCACAGAAGGCAAGGGAACAGAATTCAGGTCAGGAGGGAAGCTAAACACAGGTCAGATAGACTCCCAGAGCTAACAGTGTGGAGTATTAGTCGGGCAGAAAGATAAGGACAGGAAGGAATCTGTCATAGGGATCATCTCCCTCATCAAACCCTCCCCCACCATCTCCATGCAGGATAAAGAATGCCGAGTCTTTGTGAAAGAAAAGCACATGGTTGTGTATGAATAGAAGGGTGCTGCTAAGAGATCTTGAATTATGCTACTGAAGAAACTGACGTTACTGTGCCTGCTTTAATAGACTGTACTGTAATGAAGATTGTTGCTGTGATATCCCAGAATTGCACTGGCCATGCTTCAGATTAAATTCCACTGTTAAACTGTTGAAAAAGACTCTTGTCAGATGTGTCTGGTCAGCAATTGAATCTACCGTGTGCCTGAGAGAAGCTGCAGCCTATGGTCGCCCAGAGTAACGGTTCCCCCAGGATTCCAAAGAATTCATGAAACCCGTCTCGCCCTATCTGAACCTAGCGGTGTGGGTGTAACATTGGCGGCCCGTACGGGGAGTCCTGAGCGGGAATCAGCATGTAGAGGGAGAAGAGGAAAAAGTGTCTGGAAAAACACAGCAGCACAGTACCTCAATTCAACTCTGCTACACCAGTTAAAGGGGACCAGCGCTAAAGAAAACTCACTAGCAGCAATGGATGTGGAAATACAAATAGACAGAATTAGTGAGCTGCTTCATCAGTTAACCTGTGAAGAACTGAGAACAGTAGCAGAACATATAAAGATGTCAGAAGAACAGATTTCTAAAGCACACAACAGCAGCCAACTGTTGACTGCCATTAATGCAAAAAATGGATGAGCTGAGGAAGAAAGAAGCTGAAGACTTCATGGGGACGTTCCTCCAGGAGCTAACACAGTTTCTAACCAGGTTGAAGTTGGAGGATGGAGGGCCGGCAACAATTACCAAAAGTGGGAATCTCCGACAGCAGAGAGAACTACAGGAATTGAAAGAACAATTCAAAGCCCTAACAACCATCCTGCAGGAATCGACCAAAACCTCTGAACGGGTGACAGACTCAGACAGAACCTTTACCCTGCTCGGGTTAGATAAATCAGGAAGACAGTCCTCTCCAACATCACAAATCACCATAAGGAAAAAAATCAAGATCCTGGGACAGATTGGAGAGTGTGAACAGAGAGACTGTCTTATATGAACTTGTTGCACCAGATCAATGTAGGCTTACAGAAAGGCTACCAGCCTAATGAGATCATTGAGGGGATGGTGAAAGCGATCAGCCCAGGACTGAACCTCCATAGTATGCTAGAAATGAAGAGTCAATTGACCTTGCAACAGCTGAAGATGATTTTAAAAGGGCACTATAAAGAAGAGAGTACTTCAGAATTGTTCCACCGACTCATTAACCTCTCGCAGAAAAATAATGAATCACCGCAAAGTTTCTTGTTCAGAGCAATTAAACTGAAGGTTGGACGGTTGTTTGCATCTAGAGATGTAGAAGCAGAGGAGAAGTTTGATGCTGGACTACTCCAGAAGAAGTTATTGACATCATTGGGAATGGAGTTAATCAGCAAAGACATCAAGTTGCAGCTGGAACAGTAACTAGAAGATCCTGGCATTCTGGACGAAGTCTTAATTGAAAAAAAAAGAATGAGGCAGCTAGTTTGGAGTCAGAGAGCGAACAGACGTTAAAGAAAGGCTCTGCTCCTAAAATCACCAAAATGAGTCAGCTGAAGTTGGAGACCCCCGGTGACCAGTCCAAAGATCATCATGGAGACCCTCCTGTGCCACCACCGAGAGGGAACCTTAAATCATCAACAAAAGAGAGGACCGCCAGTTTTGACAGGGAGGAAGTAATAGGAGAACTGTGAGCAGAGTTGATTGAGGTAAAAAAGTTGATTAGTTCCAGGCCAGAACCTGTATCCCTCAGACCCAGGAGTGGGTTCCAAAACAGAAGATACCCAGCTTGTGAAGTGTGCCGTTCATCAAATCAGAGTACGGTGTGTGTCCACTGTCTAAGATGTGGTGAGGAAGGACATTATGCCAAGGAATGCCAATGGTCACGGTTGTTTGGGTTAAAAGACAGGAGGTTGCCACTGCGGGGCGACTGGTAACCGCAACACGGAGGAGGCCCCAGAAGCCAATCCAAATCTCACCAAACCCCAGAACGACGCATGAGGTAAAAAGACTACATCAGTACTATCCCCAAGTGTGTTCCCGTCTACAACAGCTGCAAGAAAGACAGGGGCATCAGTTACTTAATGCCCAGTGCGGAGGTCAAACAATGTACTTCTGAGAGGAGGATTCCTCGGTCAGTAAAGATAGCCTTCATCAGCCTAATCGGTGAAAGGTGCTTTATACAGTGCCAGCTAGATGGACTCCTGGTAAAAGCACTGTGCGACACAGGAGCCCAAGCGAGCCTTTTAAATGAAGAATGGAGAAGGCGCTACCTGCCACATACCTGCCTTCTGTCGCTAAAATAACTCTTAGGGCCAGTGGAACTCCACGGCAAAGCTGTCAACCAGACCGAAATCCCTTTCATAGGCTGGATGGAATTGACTTTCCAACTGAGGGATACAAATAACAGCAACACCATTGAGCTTTTGGTACCTTTTCTCGTGACCAGTGATCAGAATGTGGCAGAGGATCCTATCCTGGGTTATAATGTAATCAGTGAGGTCATCACAAAACACAATCAGGAACACAGGTGGTGGACGCAATTGCCACATCGCTTGCCATACCCAACGACGTGGCGGAAAATGTGATTCATAGAGTAAAGAAAGCACAGAATACAATGGACGTAAAAGTCGTCAAGGTTACGATCCCTACTGGTGGGTTTGCTCGAGTGACAGTATGGGTGACGAATACTATGAAACACGAAATTAGACTGGATCCAAAGACTGTGTTAGGTCACATCGAAACCGTTAAAATGGAATATCCAGCCAGTGTGAGACCAGCCCAGGTGTCTACAGTGAATTCAGTCTTCCCACCAAGGAACAGAAGTTACCCATGGGAGGAAATTGCACGACCCACCTCTGGGTCCTGAGATCTCCCAGTACTCCTGGAACACTTGTGTGCTGAAGATCGAGCGGTAGCAAAACAGATGCTGAGAGAAGAGTGTCATGCATGCTCCAAAGATGACACTGACATAGGCAGTATCCCGTTGTTGCAGTTGAAAATCAATTTGAAGGACACGACCCTAGTAACCAGAAGTTACATGTCTGAGCCGAAACCATTACACCGTGAAGTGAAAGAGTATTTACAAGACCTAATCAACAGGTGTTGGGTCCAAAAGTCGAAGTATTCTTATTCCTCTCCTATTGTTTGTGTTAGGAAGAAGGACAGTACGCTGAGACTCTGCTGTGATTACCGGGAACTAAACCGAAAGTAAGTACCTGATCGGCACCCGATACCAAAGATTCAAGATATACTGGATAACCTATCAGGAAGTACCCGGTTCTCTGTCCTCGATCAGGGTAAAGCATACCATCAAGGGTTTGTTGACGAGTCCAGTAGACCTTTGACAGCATTCATCACACTGTGGGGGTTATACAAGTGGATCCGCATACCGTTTGGGCTCAGTTAAGCTCCAGCAGAATTCCAGAGGAGCATGGAGACATGTTTAGAAGGATTGAGGGACAATATGTGACAGCCGTACTTGGATGACAATGTGGTACACAGCAAAACCTTCAGGGAGAATGTTGGAACACGTGAGGACCGTATTACAGAGGTATCAACACCACGGACTTAAGTTGACCCCAAAGAAGTGTGAACTGTTCAAAAGGCAAGTCCGATTTCTAGGGAAAATTGTGTCTGGAGAAGGATATACTATGGACCCTGCAGAAATCGCTCTGGTACGGGCCTTAAAAGACAAGCGGCCCTCTACTGTCCGGTAGTTGAGGCAGATATTAGGATTCCTCTCATACTATTGTACTTGCGTTCGGAACGTCTCCAGGATTGCCGCCCCACTATATCTCCTCTTGGGTGGAGGGAACAACAGTCAACACCCATGGAGAAACAAAGCCGTTTCGTCCCAACAGCCCATTCTCTGGACTGCAGACCACAAGGAGGTATTGGAAGAACTAGTTGACTACCTGGTAAAACCACCCATCTTGGGATGTCCTGATTTCAACCTACCATTTGTTCTTCATTGTGACACTTCTCAAGTTGGACTGGGGGCTGCCCTGTATCAGCATCAAGATGGAAAAAATTGAGAGTCATCGGTTACAGTTCTAGAACGTTGACAGACGCCGAGAAGAATTACCATCTACATTCCGGAAAATTGGAGTTCCTGGCATTGAAATGGGCTATCTGTGAATGATTTGGAGATCATCTCTACTACAGCAAAGAGTTTGAGGTATACACTGACAACAACCCTTTGACCTATGTCCTCACTACAGCCAAACTGAATGCAACGGTTCAGAGATGGGTCGATGAACTAGCTGACTTCAATTTCAGCATCAAGCACAGGCCAGGAAAATGCAATGCGGATGCTGATGGATTGTCGAGAATGTCACTAGAGCCTGAAGAGTTCATGCAACAATACTCGGAGGAAGTCAGTCTGGAACCAATTGAGAGCACTACCCAAGCAGTACAAGCTTATCAAGAGGAAGACACTCCATTGTGGTGTCCGTTGACGGTGGAAACCAGCATAAAAGCTAGAGAACAAGATCACCCTCCTGTCCATTCAACAACTACCAAAAGGGAAAATTCGTAGAGCACAATGGGAGGATCAGATAATTGATAGAATACTGCTTTATGTGGACCAAAATCAGTTTCCAAGTAAAAGGGAGAGAGATAACGAGTCACCAGCAGTATCTGTTTTAGTTAATGAATGGCGAAGCTCTACCTCAGTGAAGACAGTATCCTGTATCGTAAAGAAGGACAAAACCGGCAGTTGGTAATTCCCAGAGTATTCCGTAGGTTGGTCTTCAAAGAACTCCATGAAAACATGGGACACCCGTGAGTGGAAAGGACAACCAACTTGATCCGTGAACGTTTCTTCTGGCAGCACATGCAGAGAGATATTGAGAGGTACGTGACTAGGGAGTGTGGGTGTCCGAAAGAAATGTCTCGAGACGTGCAAGGGTGGTTATGAATACATCTTGGTGGTGATGGACCATTTTACTCGATTTGCTCAAGCATATGCCACCACCAATAAAGAGGTTCAAACAGCGGCAGAGAAGATCTTCAATGATTTTGCTTTGAGGTTTGGGTTCCCTACGAGGTTACACCATGACCAAGGAAGAGAATTTGAGAACCAGCTCTTTGCCAAGCTAGGAAAGTACTGTAAAATACAGAGATCCCACACAACGCCCTATCATCCAGAGGGTAATGGACAAGTGGAATGTTTTAACTGGACATTACTGTCGATATTGTGCAGGGATAAGAAGAAAGACTGGAAGAGTTCTCTGTCAAAAGTAGTACATGCCTATTACTGTAGAAAGAGCGAGGCAAAGGGTTACTCACCCTTCTTCCTATTGTATGGACGATCGCTAAGACTGCCAATCAACATCATGTTCAATACTCCTGTATCAGAGACTTTCAGAACGTATCCAGAGTACGTTCGGAAATGGAAGGAACGGATGGCAGAGGCATACAACATAGCGTCCAAAGTGGTTACGCAAGGACAGAGCAAGAGTAAGGAGCACTATGATCGAAAATGTTATGGAGCAGAATTCGCACAGGGAAGCCGGGTGCTAGTCAAGAACGTAAGTGAGAAAGGCGGTGCTAGAAAACTTCATTCGTACTGGGAAGACAAGGTGTATGTGGTCGTAAGGAGGAAAGCTGATGACAGCCCAGTGTATGAAATCCGATTGGAAACGAGAGACAAGAAAACCAGAATAGTCAATCGGAATTTACTACTACCCTGTGATTATCTCCCACCACAACAAGACTTCACAGAAGTAGACTGACATTGTCCGAGATTGACTAAGGGACCAGCACAGACATAAGCTCCAGTGGTGGATAGTGACCTTGAAAGTTCTGATGAAGAAGAAAACACCTTGTATTTCTTGGACCGGCAAGGAGAGGAATGTACCATCCTCAGGAGAGTGAACTAAGTCCCAAAGCTCCAGAGTTTGTACCAAGGAGTACAGATGAAGTCCAATTCAGATCTGATGATCGAACACCGGTCCCTGAAGAGACCGATCGACCCTCAGGAGGAGCGGAATTACCAGACCATTAAGAAACAAGCGATTCAGGAGGAGTACAGGAACTTACACAGGCAGTTCCAGGAGCATCTGAGGAAGCACGGGAAATGAGTGCGGCGGAAGAAACTTCTGTGACCAAAGAACCCGTGGTATCTGAGGAACACCCCACCAGGAGGATGTCGACTCGAAGTGAAGAGGCCCATGATGTTGACATATGAGACACTTGGTGAACCGAGTCAAGTGCCAAGGACTGTCGAATGGAAACAGGTAACTCTGTCTTCTGACCAGGTAAGCCCACTGGAGTGGCATTCACCACCGAGAGACAGTATGGAAGATGTTGCCTGGTGGAAAGACTTGTTTTCATGCTTTGATTTTCCTTAAAAGACTTTGTAGAAACAAAGAACTGTTAAAGCCTAGAGAGAGAGAGCTGGTTGAAGACATACGAAAAGCTCCATCTGAAGAGATGCTGATTGTTTTAATTGTGTTAAATGTTTATTTCTTACAGGCGTCCTACAAGAAAAAGGTAGTGAGAATAGGTTATCAATGTTTATGAACTTTATACCAAATTGACAATGAGAATTTTTATATAAAGTTATTCAACTTTCACCACTGTCTCAGAATTGGTCAGATTGACCAATTAAGATGAATGTCGAGGACAACATTCAAAAAGGAGGGAAGAGTGTGACATGCAGAAGTAGTGCTGTTGCTTCAAAAGCATCCAGCAACTATTAGAAGTAACAAAAGCATAGGAGACAGGAAGTGTTGTTCTCCAGAAGCATCCAGCAACTAGATGGGGTAAATGCAGTCACAGGAGACAGGGAGTGTTTAGCAGAGCCCCAGGGGGATTGTGGAGAAGTCATTTATTGTCTGGCTGAAGACGAAGAGGAAGGTGGTGTGTGATCTCTATCTCACAGAAGGCAAGGGAACAGAATTCAGGTCAGGAGGGAAGCTAAACACAGGTCAGATAGACTCCCAGAGCAAACAGTGTGGAGTATTAATCGGGCAGAAAGATAAGGACAGGAAGGAATCTGTCATAGGGATCATCTCCCTCATCAAACCCTCCCCCACCATCTCCAAGCAGGATAAAGAATGCCGAGTCCTTGTGAAGAAAAAGCCCTTGGTTGTGTATGCATAGAAGTGTGCTGCTAAGAGATCTAATCTTGAATTATACTACTGAAGAGACTGACGTTACTGTGCCTGCTTTAATATGTACTGTAATGAAGATTGTTGCTGTGATATCCCAGAATTGCACTGGCCGTGCGTCAGATTAAATTCCACTGTTAAACTGTTGAAAGACTCTTGTCAGATATGTCTGGTCGGCAATTGAATCTATTGTGTGCCTGAGAGAAGCTGCAGCCTATGGTCGCCCTGAGTAACTGTTCACCAAGGATTCCAACGAATTCAAGAAACCCGTCTCGCCCTATCTAAACCTAGCGGCGTGAGTTTAACATACAAACACCTGCACCGCTCATGTCTTTTACTTAGCACATTGAGTAAACATAGACAGTAAAGAGAGAAAAAGTAAGTGAATCTAATTTATAATGACTTCTGCAGATGCTAACTGTTAGGCCGAGGCCATAGGAGTGTATAACATGGCCGAGTCCTGTGTGATAAAATATTGCACTCAGTGTTAATCTATGGATCAGCTCTGATCTGCGATTATTTTCTCATGCTGAATCCGTATGAGAGAACAATTGCAGCGTGCTGTGGGTGCATTGGATAATCGGACAGCACGCACCCATACAAGTCTATCGGTGAGTGTGAAACATCGGACTGCACTCGGAGGTCATCCCAGTGCAGCCTGATGTATACAGAGACAGGCAATGGAGGAGATTGAGAAGTTACTTTCTCCGTCTCCTCCGCACCTGTGCTGCGATTCTCTCATGCCAGAGGATCTGAGCACTATAGCATGACACTTGGCTCACACTTGCATCGGAGCAGGAGCCGAGGTCATTAGCATATCGCATCCAATGCTATAAGCTCGTCCGATTCCTGACTTAGGCCACATGCACATGTTCAGTATTTGGTCAGTATTTGAGTTAGGGTGACGAGTTGATGCCTGTACCCATAGCAATAAAGATGAATCTTGCTCCATTCCAAAAATTCCTCAAGATGTCTTGAATACCCTTGTGGCTTCAATGCCTCGTCGGTGTGGTGCAGGAATTAAACCAAGAGGTTATGCTACAAAATACTAAGTTATGGCATTGTAAACAATGAATTACTCTCTATGTTGTGATCAATAAATAGTATATGCAAAACTTTTGGCAGTCAGTTTTCTTTTATTAAATGACCATACCCATATTCAAAAGCATTTTGCTTAAAATTAAAGGTCTTGCATGATGACAACTTCATGCACTTTAACCCCTTAACAACATTTGACGTACTAATACGCGTCTGTGCCCTGGGACTTAAGAGCCAGACCCGTATTAGTACGTCATGGCGATCGCGCGCGCACACAGGCTGTGCGGGCGCGATCGCCGCCGGGTGTCAGCTGATTGTCACAGCTGACACCCGGTACTATGTGCAGGGAGCGGTCACGCACCGCTCCCAGCACATTAACCCCCGCGATGCTGCGATAGAGGTCGATCGCAGCATTGCGGAGGCAAGGGGAGGTGATCGCAGATACTCCCCTCCTCTTCCGGCTTCCAGCGCTGTCTGCTGTGGCTTCCAGGATGTTGCCATGACGACCCGATGTCGTCATGACAACATCCGGGTCACCAGACAGCAGGAAGATTTTTTGGACATGCGCAGTGCATCTCCAAACAATCTTCTCCCTGTCCAGCGCTGACAGCCTGCATGACACAGGGATGGTGCTGAATTCCTGTGCCATGCAGGCGATCCGAGAAAAAAAAGTGAAAGTCCCATAGTGGGACAAAGTAATAAAGTATAAAAACTATCAGAAAGTGAAAAAAAAAAAAAAAAAAAAAAATTGTAAAAATATAAAAAAAATAAATAAAAAAAATAATCCACCAAAAATAAAAAAATATAATGTACCCATCAATAAATTATTATAAAAAAAACAAAACAATAAAAGTACACATATTTAGTATCGCCGCGTCAGGAACAACCTGACCTATAAAACTGTCCCACTAGTTAACCCCTTCAGTGAACACGGTAAAAAAAAAAAAAAAAAAAAAAAAAAACGAAGCAAAAAACAATGCTTTATCACCATACCGCCAAACAAAAAATGGAATAACACGCGATCAAAAACACAAATATAAATAAAAATGGTACCGCTGAAAACGTCATCTCGTCCCGCAAAAAACAAGCCGCCATATAGCTCCATGAGCCGAAAAATAAAAAAGTTATAGCTCTCAGAATAAAGCTATGCTAAAAAATATTTTTTTCTATAAAATTGCTTTTATTATGTAAAAGTGCAAAACATAGAAATACGATATAAATGTGGTACCGCTGTAAACGTACTGACCCGAAGAATAAAGCTGCCTTATCAATTTTACCACATGCTGAACAGAATAAAAAAAAAAAAAAAAAAAACAATTCCTGAATTGTTGGTTTTTGTTTATTCTGCCTCCCAAAAATCGGAATAGAAAGCGATCAAAAAATGTCACGTGCATGAAAATGGCACTAATAACAACGTCAACTCATCCTGCAAAAAAAAAACAGTCACATGACTGACTGCCAAAATCTGGAAAAATTATAGCTCTCAAAATATGGCGATGCAAAAACTAGATTTTACAAAAAATGCGTCTTTTAGTGTGTGACAGCTGTCAGTCATAAAAACCCCATATGATTCTGGTATCGCTGTAGTTTCACCGACCCGAAGAATAAGGTAGTCTAATCACTTTTACCGCATGAGGAACGGCGTAAAAAATAAACTCTCAGGTTAGGGTTGTGCTAGGGTTAGGGTTGTGATGGGGTTAGGATTTTTTTCAAAAGTAAGAAAAAAAGATGACGATATGGCGACTAGTGTTGAGCGCAAGTGCTCGCTACTTGAGTGTGCATCGGGTGCTCTGGTATGCATTGAGTATCGTGGGTATTTGAGTGACATGCTCGAGTCTCCGCCCCATATGCTTCACGGCCCAAAAAACTTTGCGGGGATTGCCTGCCATGCACGAGTGATCCCCGCATGTTTTTTTTTGGGTATCTAATAACCGTGAAACATCCGGGCGGGGACTCGAGCATGTCACTCGAGCACACGCAGTACATGGTGCATACCTGAGTACCTGATGCAAACTCAAGTAGCGAGCACTTGCGCTCAAGACTAATGACAACTTATTCAATATAATGACCTAATGTTATCAAATTCTGTGTCGTACCTCTGGGTTCAAAATGTTCACTATACACCCTAATAAAATCCTTGAGGGGTCTAGTTTCCAAAATGGGGTCACTTGTGGGGGAGCTCCAATGTTTGGGCACACAGGGACTCTCCAAATGCAACATGGTGTCCGCTAACAAATTGTCGGCTCAAATTGTTAGCGGACACCATGTTGCGTTTGGAGAGCCCCTGTGTGCCCAAACATTGGAGCTCCCTCACAAGTGACCCCATTTTTGAAACTAGACCCCCCAAGGCACCTATCTAGATGCATAGTGAGCACTTGGAACCCCCAGGTGCTTCACAAATTGATTTGTAAAAATAAAAAAAAAAAACTTTCATTTTTACGAATCAATTTGTGAAGCACCTGGGGGTACCAAGTGCTCACTATGCATCTAGATAGGTGCCTTGGGGGGTCTAGTTTCCAAAATGGGGTCACTTGTGGGGGAGCTCCAATGTTTGGGCACACAGGGGCTCTCCAAATGCAACATGGCGTCCGCTAATTATTCAAGCAAATTTTACAATCAAAAAGTCAAATGGCGCTCCTTCCCTTCCGAGCCCTGCCGTGCGCCCAAACAGTGTTTTTTCCCCACATATGGGGTATCTGCGTGCCCAGGGGAAATTGCACAACAAATTTTGGGGTCAATTTTTTCTTGTTACCCCTGTGAAAATAAAAGCAATTGGGTCTAAAGTAACATTTTTGTGAAAAAAGTTAAATGTTCATTTTTTTCTTCCACATTCCAAAAATTCCTGTGAAGCACCTGAAGGGTTAATAAACTTATTGAATGTGGTTTTGAGCACCTTGAGGGGTGCAGTTTTTAGAATTTTTTGGGGTATTTTCTGTCATAAAGACCTCTCAAAGTGACTTCAAATGTGATGTGGTCCCTAAAAAAATGGTTTTGTAAATTTTGTTGGAAAAAGGAGAAATCGCTGGTCAACTTTTAACCCTTATAGCTCCCTAACAAAAAAAAATTTTGGTTCCAAAATTGTGCTGATGTTAAGAAGACATGTGGGAAATGTTATTTATTAACTCTTTTGCGTGACATATCTCTCTGATTTAAGGGCATAAAAATTCAAATTTTGAAAATTGCAAAATTTTCAAAATTTTTGCCAAATTTCTGTTTTTTTCACAAATAAACGCAAGTGATATCGAAGAAATTTTACCACAATCATGAAGTACAATATGTCACGAAAAAACAATCTCAGAATCAGGGGGATCCGTTGAAGCGTTCCAGAGTAATTACCTCAAAGTGACAGTGGTCAGAATTGTAAAAATTGGCCTGGTCATTAACGTGCAAACCACCCTCGGGGGTTAAGGGGTTAAATTCATCACCAGGGAAATGGCATCACAACAACCAGACAGAAGTAAACACACTTTAAAAAAAATGCAGAACTTTTGATCACCGTACCTCAGTATTTGTAAGCCAAAACCAGGAGTGGGTGATAAATACAGAAGTGGTGACGCGTCTCTATAGTACTTTTCCCCTGACTGTTCTCTCATGATTTTGACTGACAAATACTGATGTAAAATACTGAACGTGTGCATGTGGCCTTAGAGGTGTTTCAGTTAAAGGGATGAGTTTGGTATTGTTGGTCTAATGCTTTGAACATTATATAAGGGCACACAAGACCAGGTTACTGAAGGCACTTTTCGAAACTGGTTACTGCAGTGTTTCCCAAACCCCAGTCTTCATGGCCCCCAACACGTCATATTTTCAGGATTTTCTTAGTATTGTACAGGTGATGGAGTTAAATTAAAGGCATCACAAATAGCAACAGGCTCCCTCACCTCTGCAAAATTAAGAAAATCTTGAAAACATGATCTGTTGGGGAGCAGTGAAGACGGGGTTAGAGAAACATTTGGTTAGTGTGAAGCTCACCAAAAGGAAAAACAACTTTCAGAAGATGTGTTATAGAGACATGTCAAGCTCTACAAATGCATTGCTAAATATCTAGGTGTATTTCCATCCATGGTTAGTCAACTGCTCCACACATGGAGAAAACGTGTTGCTACTCTCCTAAAGGGTGCACATAGTTTTAGACCAGCGTTTCCCACATCATGTTTTCAGTTTTTCCTTAGTATAAGGCTATGTGCCCACGATCTGTAATAGTAGCGTTTTGGATGCAGATCATCTGTGCTGTGTCCAAAACGCTACGTTCTACAGTACAAGCACGGTTTATAGAATTCCCACACCCACTGTGCTTCAATTTGACAAAGCGAAACCTCACTGGAGGCGTGGATTTACGACCTCCTGTCGCCTCCAGCTCAAAAATATTGCCAGAATCTGTCCTTTCCTCAGCCTACTAAACTGCTTGTGCATGCCCTCATCATCTCCCGCCTCGACTACAGCAACATCCTCCTCTGTGGCCTACCTGCTAACACTCTCGCACCTCTCCAGTCTGTCCTTAAGGCTAAGTGCCCACAATGCAGAAATGCTTCGGATTTTTACTGCATCTCTCTGGCAGGCAAAATGCATGCGGATTTTACATGCGTTTTTCCTGCCAGGTAGAAGCGTTTGTCAAGCATTTTTGCATGCATTCACGCATGCGGGTTATCAAGGGCTTTTCCAAGCGATTTTAGCATCACTTGGAAAAGTGCTTGACAACTTGGTCACACTATATAAATCCATGCAACCGGCATGGATTTATATAGTGTGACCAAGTTACAGTAAAAAAAAAATATATATATAAAATGGTGAAAAATAAAAAAAAAAACACATTATACCACCTTCTGATGGCCCCCGGCCTCCTTATCCAGTGTCTTCGGAGGCTCACGGTGGTGTAAAAGGACCTTCCACGACGTCATTTAGTCATGTGACAGGTAACACGACCGCCGTCAGCAGTCGCGTGACTGGTCACATGACTACCGTATTTTACAGACTATAACACGCACTTTTTTTCTCTAAAATTTTGGAGGAAAATGGGGGGGGTGCGTCTTATACCTCGAATGTTAAGGGGATATATATATATGTAACCCCCCACTTTCCTCTCTATAATATAACCGGGGATGTGTGTCTCTGTCCGAAGCCTCGATAGACTGAGCATGCTCAGTGTGGCGCCATGACGACAAGATGTCCAGGACAAAAGAGAGAGGAAGAGAGAGACACATTCGTGAGTACATTCCTATATTATCAGTACATTATACATACAGCGCTGAGCAAAAGTGAGTACACCCCCCCTGTATTCTCAGTACGTTATACATACAGCGCTCAGCAAAAGTGAGTACACCCCCCTGTATTCTCAGTAAGTTATACATACAGCGCTCAGCAAAAGTGAGTACACCCCCCTGTATTCGCAGTACGTTATACATACAGCACTCAGCATAAGTGAGTACACCCCCACGGTATTCTCAGTACGTTATGTACAGTGTTCAGCGTAAGTATGTACACCCCCTGTATTCTCAGTACATCTTATATATGGTGGACGGGATGGGTGGCGCCTGCGCAGTGAGGCACCGGATTCAGCACTTGTGCATACCACACAGAGGCGCCATTTTATTGAAGACAGTTTATGCAAATTCGCAGACATCTTTAAACCAAATGGCGCAGGATAATTTAATAAAATTAAAAATGTACCAATAAAAATGAGTAGAACGGGTTCAATAGCTAATATAAATATATATATATATATATATATATATATATATATATATATATATATATATATATATATATATATATATATATATATATATACACATACACAAGTTTGGACACACCTTCTCATTTAAAGATTTTTCTGTATTTTCATAACTATGAAAATTGTACATTCACACTGAAGGCACCAAAGCTATGAATTAACACATGTGGAATTATATACTTAAAAAAGTGTGAGACATCTGAAAATATGTCTTATATTCTAGGTTCTTCAAAGTAGCCACCTTTTGCTTTGATGACTGCTTTGCACACTCTTGGCATTCTCTTGATGAGCTTCAAGAGGTAGCCACCGGAAATGGTCTTCCAACAATCTTGAAGGAGTTCCCAGAGATGCTTAGCACTTGTTGGCCATTTTGCCTTCACTCTGCGGTCCAGCTCACCCCAAACCACCTCGATTGGGTTCAGGTCTGGTGACTGTGGAGGCCAGGTCATCTGGCGTAGCACCCCATCACTCTCCTTCTTGGTCAAATAGCCCTTACACAGCCTGGAGGTGTGTTTGTGGTCATTGTCCTGTTGAAAAATAAATGATGGTCCAACTAAACGCAAACCGGATGGAATAGCATGCCGTTTCAAGATGCTGTGGTAGCCATGCTGGTTCAGTATGCCTTCAATTTTGAATAAATCCCCAACAGTGTCACCAGCAAAGCACCCCCACACCATCACACCTCCTCCTCCATGCTTCACGGTGGGAACCAGGCATGTAGAGTCCATCCGTTCACCTTTTCTGCGTCGCACAAAGACACGGTGGTTGGAACCAAAGATCTCAAATTTGGACTCCTCAGACCAAAGCACAGATTTCCACTGGTCTAATGTCCATTCCTTGTGTTCTTTAGCCCAAACAAGTCTCTTCTGCTTGTTGCCTTTCCTTAGCAGTGGTTTCCTAGCAGCTATTTTACCATGAAGGCCTGCTGCACAAAGTCTCCTCTTAACAGTTGTTGAAGAAATGTGTCTGCTGCTAGAACTCTGTGTGGCATTGACCTGGTCTCTAATCTGAGCTGCTGTTAACCTGCGATTTCTGAGGCTGGTGACTCGGATACACTTATCCTCAGAAGCAGAGGTGACTCTTGGTCTTCCTTTCCTGGGGCGGTCCTCATGTGAGCCAGTTTCTTTGTAGAGCTTGATGGTTTTTGCAACTGCACTTGCGGACACTTTTAAAGTTTGCCCAATTTTTCGGACTGACTGACCTTCATTTCTTAAAGTAATGATGGCCACTCATTTTTCTTTACGTAGAGTTTGTATTATGGCAAGAAAAAAGCAGCTAACAGTCTATTCAGTAGGATTATGAGCTGTGTACCAACCAGACTTCAGCACAACACAACTGATGGTCCCAACCCCATTTATAAGGCAAGAAATCCCACTTACTAAACCTAACAGGGCCCACCGGTGAAGTGAAAACCATTTCCGGTGACTACCACTTGAAGCTCATCAAGAGAATGCCAAGGGTGTGCAAAGCAGTCATCAAAGCAAAAGGTGGCTACTTTGAAGAACCTAGAATATAAGACATATTTTCAGTTGTTTCACACTTTTTTGTTACGCATATAATTCCACATGTGTTAATTCATAGTTTTGATGCCTTCAGTGTGAATGTACAATTTTCATATTCATGAAAATACAGAAAAATCTTTAAATGAGAAGGTGTGTCCAAACTCTTGGTCTGTACTAATATATATATATATATATATGCTATTAAGGAGCATGAAGTCACTGCTCCCCGCGCACACAGTCCTGGCGTGGGGAGCAGTGACTTCCGGCAGCTGATCTCTCCTTGTGAGCCGCGCATTGTGGTGACGCCATGCGCGGCTCACATGTTGAGATCAGTGCGGGCAGACAGGACGCAGCCCTGGAGTAGAGAAGAAAGGTGAGGAGGAGTGTTTATTTTTTTTATGTGCAGAATGATGAGGATTAGGGGGATCATGCATACCATGACAGGGATGAGGGTTTCCATGCACACCACGATAAGGATGGATGGGTTCCATGCACACCAGGATAAGGATGGAGGGGTTCCATGCACACCAGGATAAGGATGGAGGGGTTCCATGCACACCAGGATAAGGATGGAGGGGTTCCATGCACACCAGGATGGAGTGATGCCAGGCATACCAGGATGGGGATGGGGGCCACATATAAAAGGAAGGGGGCATATATACCAAGATGGGGGATATTGTCAGAATTGGGGGACATTACCCCTATACCTGTGTCAGCAGAAGAGCCCCTCCCCCTTAAAAGTGCATCGTGAACTCATTTTTTGCTTACATACATTTTCCTCCTCTAAAACCTAGGTGCATCTTATAGTCCAAAAAATACGGTAAATGACGTCATGGAAGGTCCTTTTACACCACCGCGAGCCGCCGAAGACACCGGATGCTGCGTTTCCGCAAAATTAATGGACATGCTGCAGATTTTTCCGCAATGATAATCCGCAGCGGAAATTTCCGCAGCATGTGCACAGCACATGCGGATTATCATTGGGGACCATGGGACACGTATTACCAAGCGTTTTTTTAAGCATTTTTTGCTGCGGAAATTCCGCCGCAAAAACGCTTGAAAAACGCATAGTGGGCACGCAGCCTAACTCTGCTGCCCGACTAGTTCATCTCTCGCCTCGCTACTCCTCTGCTACCCCCCTTTGCAAATCTCTTCACTGGCTCCCAATTGCCCAGCTTATCCAGATCAGGCTACTAACACTCACCTACAAAGTCATCCATAACCTTTCACCTCCGTACATCTCTGAACTAATCTCCCGATATATTCCCTCACGTAAGCTCCGGTCCTCCTAAGACCTCCTTCTCTCCTCCACACTTATTCGTTCCTCACCCAACCGCCTCCAAGACTTCTCCCAAATATCCCCCATCCTCTGGAATTCTGTGCCTCAACATGTCCGACTATCGCCACATTCGGATCCTTCAGACAGAACCTGAAAACCCATCTCTTCAAGAAAGCTTACAACTTGCAATGACCTTGCTGCCACATCAACACTGGAGCTGCTGCGACCCCCAACCTACTGTCTCCTTCCCCATCCTGTAGCATGTAAGCTCTTATGTACAGCACCATGGAATCAATGGTGCTATATAAATAAAAAAGAATAATAATAATAACAATTTCTGTTGTGGAGACAACAGAAATTTCTACAATAGAATGTATAGGGTGCGACCGTTAAATCCGCATGGGTTCAATGAAAATATGCAGATTTACCAGCAGGATCGGACGCAGCGCTTTGGATGCAGCAAAAATACGGTGCGTCCAAAGAGCTGCTATAGCCTGATCATGAGCATATAGCCTTACAACGGGAGAGAAACTCTGGCAGTTTCTGATGCCTTGATAATTCCATCACCAGTACAATGCTAAGGAAATCTGAAAACATAATCTCATGAGATATTGGGGAGGGTGGGCATGATGACAGGTGTTTGGGAAACACTGCGTTAAACTGAAGCTAGATGGCGACTTTGGCCGCCACACAGGTATTAATGTCAAAAACTACTCTGTGCAGCTGTGACATCGCATTGTGATGCAGGTGAATAGGACCCCTAGGCTACCACATCCAGAAAGTCACCTGAAGTCAGAACCAGGTGGATGTTTTGTTACTTGCTTGTCACTGTCACAGGACCACAGGGATTGCACTGCACAGTGTGATTCTACCACTTTAGAAACCAAAATCAGGAACTACAGAAATTGAAGATACAAGAAGATCTCACATATTACAACTCTGTTTTGCACAAAGCTATAGTCGGACTTCTTTAGAGGTACTAGTGGACTCTACTGTTCCTCCATATGACTCCAAAGATAAAGGCACACTGTGCTCATACACTTAGCTCAAAGTATACGTCAGGAACTTTTTACAACATATACTTTTTAATGTTCCTTTGGGCCGTTAGTTACCAGACGAAGCCACTAGTCTGTTCTTTTGGCCTCCATCTGGTTGATGAATCTGCAATCACTGGAAAGCCCTGCACACCTCGCGGGGTACGTTTTGTTTTTTTTGCAAAGGCTCGCTATGGTAGGTGAATTACTGGGATATATAGCTGTGGCTATGGCTGGGCATTTACCTTCTGAATGTAAACGCCTGACAGCGACCATAAATGTAGTATGTCCGCAGCCTCATTGCAGACATAGGGGGAGATTCATCAATAGTGATGATTCTCTCTCCGGTCTTGATGAGGGAGATGTTTTGAAGTGGATGCTCCCGCTTCATTAAGAGGCTCGGCGAGGCGCGTAGTGGCATGCGCAGCTATGTGCACCTCTGCCGGAGCAAGTTTTGTCATGAATTTGAGGAGCGAGAGGGGGGGGGGTCGCCATGCTCTGTCACATCCCTGTCGTCAAAGATGGGGCGAAAATGGCGTGAAAACACCAGAAGTTGCATTTTTTTTCCGCAACTTAAAATGCGCAACCAAACGCCATAACATATTTCATAACTCTTCCCAAGATTTCCAGACAACATGGAGTCCATACCATATACATTACATGAAGGAGCCATATAGCATGAGTGGAGGCCAGTGCACAGGGATCTGAAAGGACACGCCACAAGTAAAATATGACAAAATTAGCAGTAAATGCATATAACGAAATTAAGCTCTGCTAATGTTGTAAAATCCAGATGAACACTTTCTTACCCATTCATGATCATTGCATCCAGTGTTGTTTCTCCAGATTCATCAGGGCTTCCCCCATATCCCACGGTGCCATCACACTGGTCAACCTCGCACTGAGCACAGCCCTTCTCCACTGCATCCAATGGAGATCCACCAGCCGCCAGCGCCTTCCAGGCTGCGTACAGAAGTATGCCCCATAGTCAGTGCCAGAAAGGACATCATACTATCTGCCGAGAATGGTGCTCTTACTTTGTGAGCCACTAGAAAAGCTCTGGCGATATCTGCTTAACGTGTCTCTGGGGTCCCATTTACCTGGTGTGGGGGTTCACATACTGTACACTTCTTATAAATGATGGGTTCCTGGGGGAGGGGACCTGATTTTGTGTGACTATATACTGAGAAAATTTCATATTTTTTCAAGGCCTGTAGCCGGAGGGCCCATGAATACTTTGTGCATATGGCAAAGAAACATCGATATATTGACCTGTGGCTTGGATAGTCACCTGGCACAAGCTACCTGGACCTGTGACCTGGCTACATAGCCGTCACCTGGCACAAGCTACCTGGACCTGTGACCTGGCTACATAGCCGTCACCTGACACAAGCTACCTGAACCTGTGGCCAGGCTACATAGCCGTCACCTGGCACAAGCTACCCCTGACCTGTGGCCTGGCTACATAGCCGTCACCTGGTACAAGCTACCCCTGACCTGTGGCCTGGCTACATAGCAGTCACCTGGCACAAGCTACCCCTGACAGGTGGCCTAGCTACATAGCCATCACCTGGCACAAGCTACCACTGACCTGTGGCCTGGCTACATAGCCGTCACCTGGCACAAGCTACCCCTGACCTGTGGCCTGGCTACATAGCCGTCACCTGGCACAAGCTACCCCTGACCTGTGGCCTGGTTACATAGCCGTCACCTGGCACAAGCTACCCCTGACCTGTGGCCTGGTTACATAGCAGTCAACAGGCACAAGCTACCCCTGACCTGTAGCCTGGCTACATAGCCGTCACCTAGCACAAGCTACCCCTGACCTGTGGCCTGGCTACATAGCCGTCACCTGGCACAAGCTACCCCTGACCTGTGGCCTGGCTACACAGCCGTCACCTGGCACAAGCTACCCCTGACCTGTGGCCTGGCTACATAACCGTCACCTGGCACAAGCTACCCCTGACCTGTAGCCTGGCTACATAGCCGTCACCTGGCACAAGCTACCCCTGACCTGTAGCCTGGCTACATAGCCGTCACCTGGCACAAGCTACATCTGACCTGTGGCCTGGCTACATAGCCGTCACCTGGCACAAGCTACATCTGACCTGTGGCCTGGCTACATAGCCGTCACCTGGCACAAGCTACATCTGACCTGTGGCCTGGCTACATAGCCGTCACCTGGCACAAGCTACATCTGACCTGTGGCCTGGCTACATAGCCGTCACCTGGCACAAGCTACATCTGACCTGTGGCCTGGCTACATAGCCGTCACCTGGCACAAGCTACATCTGACCTGTGGCCTGGCTACATAGCCGTCACCTGGCACAAGCTACATCTGACCTGTGGCCTGGCTACATAGCCGTCACCTGGCACAAGCTACATCTGACCTGTGGCCTGGCTACATAGCCGTCACCTGGCACAAGCTACATCTGACCTGTGGCCTGGCTACATAGCCGTCACCTGGCACAAGCTACATCTGACCTGTGGCCTGGCTACATAGCCGTCACCTGGCACAAGCTACATCTGACCTGTGGCCTGGCTACATAGCCGTCACCTGGCACAAGCTACATCTGACCTGTGGCCTGGCTACATAGCCGTCACCTGGCACAAGCTACATCTGACCTGTGGCCTGGCTACATAGCCGTCACCTGGCACAAGCTACATCTGACCTGTGGCCTGGCTACATAGCCGTCACCTGGCACAAGCTACATCTGACCTGTGGCCTGGCTACATAGCCGTCACCTGGCACAAGCTACATCTGACCTGTGGCCTGGCTACATAGCCGTCACCTGGCACAAGCTACATCTGACCTGTGGCCTGGCTACATAGCCGTCACCTGGCACAAGCTACATCTGACCTGTGGCCTGGCTACATAGCCGTCACCTGGCACAAGCTACATCTGACCTGTGGCCTGGCTACATAGCCATCACCTAGTACAAGCTACCCCTGACCTGTGGCCTGGCTACATAGCAGTCACCTGGCACAAGCTACCCCTGACAGGTGGCCTAGCTACATAGCCATCACCTGGCACAAGCTACCCCTGACCTGTGGCCTGGCTACATAGCCGTCACCTGGCACAAGCTACCCATCACCTGTGGCCTGGCTACATAGCCGTCACCTGGCACAAGCTACCCCTGACCTGTGGCCTGGCTACATAGCAGTCACCTGGCACAAGCTACCCCTGACCTGTAGCCTGGCTACATAGCCGTCACCTAGCACAAGCTACCCCTGACCTGTGGCCTGGCTACATAGCCGTCACCTGGCACAAGCTACATCTGACCTGTGGCCTGGCTACATAGCCGTCACCTGGCACAAGCTACATCTGACCTGTGGCCTGGCTACATAGCCATCACCTGGCACAAGCTACATCTGACCTGTGGCCTGGCTACATAGCCATCACCTAGTACAAGCTACCCCTGACCTGTGGCCTGGCTACATAGCAGTCACCTGGCACAAGCTACCCCTGACAGGTGGCCTAGCTACATAGCCATCACCTGGCACAAGCTACCCCTGACCTGTGGCCTGGCTACATAGCCGTCACCTGGCACAAGCTACCCATGACCTGTGGCCTGGCTACATAGCCGTCACCTGGCACAAGCTACCCCTGACCTGTGGCCTGGTTACATAGCAGTCACCTGGCACAAGCTACCCCTGACCTGTAGCCTGGCTACATAGCCGTCACCTAGCAAAAGCTACCCCTGACCTGTGGCCTGGCTACATAGCCGTCACCTGGCACAAGCTACCCCTGACCTGTGGCCTGGCTACATAGCCGTCACCTGGCACAAGCTACCCCTGACCTGTGGCCTGGCTACATAGCCGTCACCTGGCACAAGCTACCCCTGACCTGTGGCCTGGCTACATAACCGTCACCTGGCACAAGCTACCCCTGACCTGTAGCCTGGCTACATAGCCGTCACCTGGCACAAGCTACCCCTGACCTGTGGCCTGGCTACATAGCCGTCACCTGGCACAAGCTACATCTGACCTGTGGCCTGGCTACATAGCCGTCACCTGGCACAAGCTACATCTGACCTGTGGCCTGGCTACATAGCCGTCACCTGGCACAAGCTACATCTGACCTGTGGCCTGGCTACATAGCCGTCACCTGGCACAAGCTACATCTGACCTGTGGCCTGGCTACATAGCCGTCACCTGGCACAAGCTACATCTGACCTGTGGCCTGGCTACATAGCCGTCACCTGGCACAAGCTACATCTGACCTGTGGCCTGGCTACATAGCCGTCACCTGGCACAAGCTACATCTGACCTGTGGCCTGGCTACATAGCCGTCACCTGGCACAAGCTACATCTGACCTGTGGCCTGGCTACATAGCCGTCACCTGGCACAAGCTACATCTGACCTGTGGCCTGGCTACATAGCCGTCACCTGGCACAAGCTACATCTGACCTGTGGCCTGGCTACATAGCCGTCACCTGGCACAAGCTACATCTGACCTGTGGCCTGGCTACATAGCCGTCACCTGGCACAAGCTACATCTGACCTGTGGCCTGGCTACATAGCCGTCACCTGGCACAAGCTACATCTGACCTGTGGCCTGGCTACATAGCCGTCACCTGGCACAAGCTACATCTGACCTGTGGCCTGGCTACATAGCCGTCACCTGGCACAAGCTACATCTGACCTGTGGCCTGGCTACATAGCCGTCACCTGGCACAAGCTACATCTGACCTGTGGCCTGGCTACATAGCCGTCACCTGGCACAAGCTACATCTGACCTGTGGCCTGGCTACATAGCCGTCACCTGGCACAAGCTACATCTGACCTGTGGCCTGGCTACATAGCCGTCACCTGGCACAAGCTACATCTGACCTGTGGCCTGGCTACATAGCCGTCACCTGGCACAAGCTACATCTGACCTGTGGCCTGGCTACATAGCCGTCACCTGGCACAAGCTACATCTGACCTGTGGCCTGGCTACATAGCCATCACCTAGTACAAGCTACCCCTGACCTGTGGCCTGGCTACATAGCAGTCACCTGGCACAAGCTACCCCTGACAGGTGGCCTAGCTACATAGCCATCACCTGGCACAAGCTACCCCTGACCTGTGGCCTGGCTACATAGCCGTCACCTGGCACAAGCTACCCATCACCTGTGGCCTGGCTACATAGCCGTCACCTGGCACAAGCTACCCCTGACCTGTGGCCTGGCTACATAGCAGTCACCTGGCACAAGCTACCCCTGACCTGTAGCCTGGCTACATAGCCGTCACCTAGCACAAGCTACCCCTGACCTGTGGCCTGGCTACATAGCCGTCACCTGGCACAAGCTACATCTGACCTGTGGCCTGGCTACATAGCCGTCACCTGGCACAAGCTACATCTGACCTGTGGCCTGGCTACATAGCCATCACCTGGCACAAGCTACATCTGACCTGTGGCCTGGCTACATAGCCATCACCTAGTACAAGCTACCCCTGACCTGTGGCCTGGCTACATAGCAGTCACCTGGCACAAGCTACCCCTGACAGGTGGCCTAGCTACATAGCCATCACCTGGCACAAGCTACCCCTGACCTGTGGCCTGGCTACATAGCCGTCACCTGGCACAAGCTACCCATGACCTGTGGCCTGGCTACATAGCCGTCACCTGGCACAAGCTACCCCTGACCTGTGGCCTGGTTACATAGCAGTCACCTGGCACAAGCTACCCCTGACCTGTAGCCTGGCTACATAGCCGTCACCTAGCAAAAGCTACCCCTGACCTGTGGCCTGGCTACATAGCCGTCACCTGGCACAAGCTACCCCTGACCTGTGGCCTGGCTACATAGCCGTCACCTGGCACAAGCTACCCCTGACCTGTGGCCTGGCTACATAGCCGTCACCTGGCACAAGCTACCCCTGACCTGTGGCCTGGC
The DNA here is from genome assembly GCF_046119375.1 of Phyllobates terribilis. Taxonomy (NCBI): domain Eukaryota; kingdom Metazoa; phylum Chordata; class Amphibia; order Anura; family Dendrobatidae; genus Phyllobates; species Phyllobates terribilis. The sequence continues at coordinate 991,889,572 of NW_027362761.1, read as the reverse complement.
TACATAACCGTCACCTGGCACAAGCTACCCCTGACCTGTAGCCTGGCTACATAGCCGTCACCTGGCACAAGCTACCCCTGACCTGTGGCCTGGCTACATAGCCGTCACCTGGCACAAGCTACATCTGACCTGTGGCCTGGCTACATAGCCGTCACCTGGCACAAGCTACATCTGACCTGTGGCCTGGCTACATAGCCGTCACCTGGCACAAGCTACATCTGACCTGTGGCCTGGCTACATAGCCGTCACCTGGCACAAGCTACATCTGACCTGTGGCCTGGCTACATAGCCGTCACCTGGCACAAGCTACATCTGACCTGTGGCCTGGCTACATAGCCGTCACCTGGCACAAGCTACATCTGACCTGTGGCCTGGCTACATAGCCGTCACCTGGCACAAGCTACATCTGACCTGTGGCCTGGCTACATAGCCGTCACCTGGCACAAGCTACATCTGACCTGTGGCCTGGCTACATAGCCGTCACCTGGCACAAGCTACATCTGACCTGTGGCCTGGCTACATAGCCGTCACCTGGCACAAGCTACATCTGACCTGTGGCCTGGCTACATAGCCGTCACCTGGCACAAGCTACATCTGACCTGTGGCCTGGCTACATAGCCATCACCTGGCACAAGCTACATCTGACCTGTGGCCTGGCTACATAGCCATCACCTGGCACAAGCTACATCTGACCTGTGGCCTGGCTACATAGCCATCACCTAGTACAAGCTACCCCTGACCTGTGGCCTGGCTACATAGCAGTCACCTGGCACAAGCTACCCCTGACAGGTGGCCTAGCTACATAGCCATCACCTGGCACAAGCTACCCCTGACCTGTGGCCTGGCTACATAGCCGTCACCTGGCACAAGCTACCCATCACCTGTGGCCTGGCTACATAGCCGTCACCTGGCACAAGCTACCCCTGACCTGTGGCCTGGCTACATAGCAGTCACCTGGCACAAGCTACCCCTGACCTGTAGCCTGGCTACATAGCCGTCACCTAGCACAAGCTACCCCTGACCTGTGGCCTGGCTACATAGCCGTCACCTGGCACAAGCTACATCTGACCTGTGGCCTGGCTACATAGCCGTCACCTGGCACAAGCTACATCTGACCTGTGGCCTGGCTACATAGCCATCACCTGGCACAAGCTACATCTGACCTGTGGCCTGGCTACATAGCCATCACCTAGTACAAGCTACCCCTGACCTGTGGCCTGGCTACATAGCAGTCACCTGGCACAAGCTACCCCTGACAGGTGGCCTAGCTACATAGCCATCACCTGGCACAAGCTACCCCTGACCTGTGGCCTGGCTACATAGCCGTCACCTGGCACAAGCTACCCATGACCTGTGGCCTGGCTACATAGCCGTCACCTGGCACAAGCTACCCCTGACCTGTGGCCTGGTTACATAGCAGTCACCTGGCACAAGCTACCCCTGACCTGTAGCCTGGCTACATAGCCGTCACCTAGCAAAAGCTACCCCTGACCTGTGGCCTGGCTACATAGCCGTCACCTGGCACAAGCTACCCCTGACCTGTGGCCTGGCTACATAGCCGTCACCTGGCACAAGCTACCCCTGACCTGTGGCCTGGCTACATAGCCGTCACCTGGCACAAGCTACCCCTGACCTGTGGCCTGGCTACATAACCGTCACCTGGCACAAGCTACCCCTGACCTGTAGCCTGGCTACATAGCCGTCACCTGGCACAAGCTACCCCTGACCTGTGGCCTGGCTACATAGCCGTCACCTGGCACAAGCTACATCTGACCTGTGGCCTGGCTACATAGCCGTCACCTGGCACAAGCTACATCTGACCTGTGGCCTGGCTACATAGCCGTCACCTGGCACAAGCTACATCTGACCTGTGGCCTGGCTACATAGCCGTCACCTGGCACAAGCTACATCTGACCTGTGGCCTGGCTACATAGCCGTCACCTGGCACAAGCTACATCTGACCTGTGGCCTGGCTACATAGCCGTCACCTGGCACAAGCTACATCTGACCTGTGGCCTGGCTACATAGCCATCACCTGGCACAAGCTACATCTGACCTGTGGCCTAGCTACATAGCCGTCACCTGGCACAAGCAACATCTGACCTGTGGCCTGGCTACATAGCCGTCACCTGGCACAAGCTACATCTGACCTGTGGCCTGGCTACATAGCCGTCACCTGGCACAAGCAACATCTGACCTGTGGCCTGGCTACATAGCCGTCACCTGGCACAAGCTACATCTGACCTGTGGCCTGGCTACATAGCCGTCACCTGGCACAAGCTACATCTGACCTGTGGCCTGGCTACATAGCCGTCACCTGGCACAAGCTACATCTGACCTGTGGCCTGGCTACATAGCCATCACCTGGCACAAGCTACATCTGACCTGTGGCCTGGCTACATAGCCATCACCTGGCACAAGCTACATCTGACCTGTGGCCTGGCTACATAGCCATCACCTGGCACAAGCTACATCTGACCTGTGGCCTGGCTACATAGCCGTCACCTGGCACAAGCTACATCTGACCTGTGGCCTGGCTACATAGCCGTCACCTGGCACAAGCTACATCTGACCTGTGGCCTGGCTACATAGCCGTCACCTGGCACAAGCTACATCTGACCTGTGGCCTGGCTACATAGCCATCACCTGGCACAAGCTACATCTGACCTGTGGCCTAGCTACATAGCCGTCACCTGGCACAAGCTACATCTGACCTGTGGCCTGGCTACATAGCCGTCACCTGGCACAAGCTACATCTGACCTGTGGCCTGGCTACATAGCCGTCACCTGGCACAAGCAACATCTGACCTGTGGCCTGGCTACATAGCCGTCACCTGGCACAAGCTACATCTGACCTGTGGCCTGGCTACATAGCCGTCACCTGGCACAAGCTACATCTGACCTGTGGCCTGGCTACATAGCCGTCACCTGGCACAAGCTACATCTGACCTGTGGCCTGGCTACATAGCCATCACCTGGCACAAGCTACATCTGACCTGTGGCCTGGCTACATAGCCATCACCTGGCACAAGCTACATCTGACCTGTGGCCTGGCTACATAGCCATCACCTGGCACAAGCTACATCTGACCTGTGGCCTGGCTACATAGCCATCACCTGGCACAAGCTAAATCTGACCTGTGGCCTGGCTACATAGCCATCACCTGGCACAAGCTACCCCTGACCTGTGGCCTGGCTACATAGCCATCACCTGGCACAAGCTACATCTGACCTGTGGCCTGGCTACATAGCCGTCACCTGGCACAAGCTACATCTGACCTGTGGCCTGGCTACATAGCCGTCACCTGGCACAAGCTACATCTGACCTGTGGCCTGGCTACATAGCCATCACCTGGCACAAGCTAAATCTGACCTGTGGCCTGGCTACATAGCCGTCACCTGGCACAAGCTACATCTGACCTGTGGCCTGGCTACATAGCCATCACCTGGCACAAGCTACATCTGACCTGTGGCCTGGCTACATAGCCGTCACCTGGCACAAGCTACCCCTGACCTGTGGCCTGGCTACATAGCCATCACCTGGCACAAGCTAAATCTGACCTGTGGCCTGGCTACATAGCCATCACCTGGCACAAGCTACCCCTGACCTGTGGCCTGGCTACATAGCCATCACCTGGCACAAGCTACATCTGACCTGTGGCCTGGCTACATAGCCGTCACCTGGCACAAGCTACATCTGACCTGTGGCCTGGCTACATAGCCGTCACCTGGCACAAGCTACATCTGACCTGTGGCCTGGCTACATAGCCATCACCTGGCACAAGCTAAATCTGACCTGTGGCCTGGCTACATAGCCGTCACCTGGCACAAGCTACATCTGACCTGTGGCCTGGCTACATAGCCATCACCTGGCACAAGCTAAATCTGACCTGTGGCCTGGCTACATAGCCGTCACCTGGCACAAGCTACATCTGACCTGTGGCCTGGCTACATAGCCGTCACCTGGCACAAGCTACATCTGACCTGTGGCCTGGCTACATAGCCACAAGCTACTAAGTATTGCCTCTTCCAAACTACTACATGTCCTCACTTTCACATCGTCCATTGTGTGACTATAGAGATATGGGCAACGGAAACCCCCTCCGTGGCTACTTAGCGTCTCAGAGTAGTGTACCCCTTCAGCTCTGACCACTGATGGGCGATAATACCAGGGTTCTTCCTAAAAGAAGAGACTAAAGGGCCACACAGCTGTGAGGAACAGCACTGCCCCCCACTGGTCATGGTGTCGGCGGAGAAGGGACCTTTAGGGGGTGAAGGGATGAGACCACTAGTTAGAAGCGCTGGGTGGGAGACCACCGCCTCTGGTACCTCCCCCACATCATTATGTATCACATGTCACTGAGCCTCCAGCCGAGCCTGCACAGCTCGGCACAGGGGCCCCGGCACAGCCCTCCCGGCCCTTCACCTGCTTGTGTCGCGCTGTGGAAGGGCCATGTGTTGACGACCAGGGGCAGCGGAGACTCCGAGTACACGGCACACAGCTGAGCCGCCAGCACGTACAGCACCAGGGCACCGCCGCCCTCCATGTCTGCCGGAAATACAGCAGTGTGCGCGGCGCTGAGGGGAGGGCGGAGGCGGCGGCTCATAGGGAAGCAGCTGTGGACTCCGGGCCGCCATCCATCCACAGCTGTGTGTGCTGGGTCCAAGGTACTGATAGCACAGATGAGACCCCCGGGACGTCAGAATCATGTAGGACGCAGTAGTAAAGTGCAAGAAGAGAGAGAAATAAAGTGATAATGAGACTACTGAGAAGCCTGACCTGGAGACTTACTACCACCAGCTGCAGAAACTGCAATGACTTCCATGTAACTAATGAGCCATCACCCTGTTCACTCAGAGACTCCGTCCTACAAATCATTCCTAGATGTCCAGTGCACAGAAGTAACTATAGAAAGCCTGGAATTGTAGTGTTGCAAGAAGGCCATGTTCACACTGAGTTTTTACCCAGTGGTGAAAAACTGACCCAGATACATTAGAAGGGTTGTCCATCTGCAGTTCGTCTATGTGACTGCAGATTTGTGAGCCCTCACAATGCGCTCACTGCGTCTGTGAGGATTCTCCGGCGTCAGTGCTGGCAGCCATGTGATCGCATGTATGCGATGTTCATACTCCCGGACACATTCCGACTAGACTGTTTCCGGCCTCGCTCAACGCACTTGTATTAATAAAGGCCGCGCCCATCCGGTCAGAATGTGGCCAAGCGTGTGCATATCACATACATGCGGTCACGCACCCGCCACTAACACTGGAGAATCCACACAGTGTGCATGATGTGAGGATTCACTGGTCTGCAGTCACATAGAGCGACTGCAGACTTGTAGCTTAATATCAGACAGCTCCTTTAAGACTGATGTTTCATGCCTAAGCCTTAATGAGGGGCATTCAGGAATAAAACTCCGGAGTGCTGCACGCTAATAAATGAAGTAGACACATCTCATCCGTGGTGTGCTCCTCGCCAGAAATGTTACTCCAGTCATGAGGACGCCACTTTTTATGAATTTACTACGCCCTGTCCCGACCAGATCTGCCTATTTTTGCATTGCAGCCCGATAACGGCAAAAGTTAAAAAAAAAATAGTGTTGCACTAAATTTCTGCAACATTTAAAGGTGTTTTGCACCTCTGGTGTAAACAACATGATAAATCTGATCTTGTGAGTATTTGTAAGGCGGATTTCGCCAGGTTTGGAAACCATGAAGCGGTTTAAAGAAGTAACATGTTCATTCGCCAGGCAGCTTGAGCTGGTGGAAGGGCCTCCAGAAAAACTGCTGAAAAGATGAGATGCTTCAGGAAAACGACCGCTGACATGTTCCTGAAGAATTTTTGTCTTGGAAACTACAGAGGTTACATTGGCAACCTAAAGATACTGTTGGAACATATTCTTGAAGCGTTTCCACCCAGTTTCTGCTCCAAAAATTCAGCAAAATGACTCAATGTGTACTTACCCCAAGAGTGGAAATATCTTCAGGAAACTTTCGTAAGGCCACATTCATATGTTCAGCATTTGGAGAGTTTTTTACTTCAGTATTTGTAAGCCACAGCGTCCATTTCAGTTTGATTCTGCCCAGAACCTGCCTAAAATAGCACCTCAAAACCACCTCATGAAATGAACATACAGCAGCATGTCAGGTTTTCTGAACACTGAAGCTGTTAAAAGAAGTGACATACAGTGGGAAAAATAATAATTATTTGATACACTGCCGATTTTGCAAATTTTCCCACCTACAAAGAATGGAGAGGTCTGTAATTTTTAGGTATACTTCAACTGTGAGAGACAGAATCTAAAAACGAAAACCAAAAAATCACATTGTATGATTTTTAAATAGTTGAATTGCATATTATTGCATTAAATTAGTATTTGATCACCTACCAACCAGCAAGAATTCTGGCTCTCACAGACCTGGAAGTTTTTCTTTAAGAAGCCCTCCTACACTGCACTCATTACCTGTATTAATTGCACCTGTTTGAACTCGTTATCTGTTTAAAATACACCTGTCCACACACTCAATCACACTCCAACCTCTCCAACATGGTCAAGACCAAAGAGCTGTCTAAGGACACCAGTGACAATATTGTAGACATGCACAAGGCTGGGATGGGCTTCAGGACAATAGGCAAGCAGTTTTGGCAAGAAGGCAACAACTGTTGCCACAATTATTAGAAAATGGAAGAAACACAAGATCACTGTCAATCTACCTCGTGTAACATACCTGGCGGCGTCCTTGCATGGTGGTCCATCTCCCACTGTGCAAGAGGGCGCACTTGATCTCCTGTCCAGAATGTCTCTCTGGCTTCCCTCCATGCTGTCTGTTTGTGTCTGTTTCTGCTGCTTAAGGGCGGCGCCCGATCACTTCCTGCCTTTTGTACCTGCTGTGGGTCACACCCCTTGTGCGTCCTCAGCCTATTGCTGCCTGACACTTGGTATATAGCTCAGCAGCTCCCTTCTATCCCTGCCTGAGCAAAGTGTTTCCTTCAGTGTGTGCTTGCACTCTGAAGGTGCCAGGTCCCGTCTCTTGTCTCCTGCTTTTTGTATCAGTTCCCGTGTCTGAACTGAGTCCTGTATGTCTCCTGCTTTGCGGTATCAGCTCCCGTGTCTGAACTGAGTCCTGTATGTCTCCTGCTTTGCGGTATCAGCTCCCGTGTCTGAACTGAGTCCTGTATGTCTCCTGCTTTGCGGTTTCAGCTCCCGTGTCTGAACTGACTCCTTTCTGTGTTCTCTTGTCTGTCCTGTCTGAACACGCTCCTAGCCTGTTCCTCTCGCCTTCTAGTGGCCGATTTCCTAGACCCGCTCCTGTGTCTGGTCTGTCCTGTCTGAACACGCTCCTTGCCTGTTCGTTCCGCCTTCTAGTGGCCGATTTCCTAGACCCGCTCCTGCGTCTGGTCTGTCCTGTCTGAACACGCTCCTTGCCTGTTCGTTCCGCCTCTCTGGGGGCCGTATTCCCAGACCCGCTCCTGTATCCCTCTGCAGTGTCGGTCTCCTCCGTACACTCAGTTCCAGTCTGAACTCTCTCCTGTCCTTTACCTGTTTTGCCTCTATGTCCGTTCCCTTCCTTTTTCTGCAGAGTCTGAACTCGTACCTAACTCCTGCTTATTGTCTCTGCAAGTACTGTGTGAGTATCTGGCTCTGTCTTTCCCTTCCTGTCTGTTCCGTGTGAACAGAGCCCTGTCCTCCCTGCTCAGCCTTGTCGGCACTCTAGCTGTGCTTGCCTGTAACCCTCTGCCTGTATTGTTCCTGAGTCCCGGTGTTTACTGGGTCCTATCCCGCCTGTGTTCCTACCTGCTAGTGCCTCCCTGTCTGCACTCTAGCTGTGCTTGCCTTTACCCCCCTGCCTGCATACCCGCCTGCCTGCATACCAGTCGTGCCTGCCTATACCCTCCAGTCTGTGTGCCAGCCTACCAGCCTGTTCCTGTATTCCCCTGTGTGGGTCAACAGCCGTGTCCGGGGTCTGTCCTGGAGTAGCACCTGGTCCCTCTGCTCGGTTCCTCCTTGGTGCACTGGCGTCGTATGCCGTCGTGCGACCCTGGTCGGATCGGGTGAATACTTAGTCACGCCCCTCCAGGCATTCACTCTCCTGCACGGTCCAGTGGAATCACTACCAATCACACGCACACGCCGCTTAGCCCGGGCGTGTGCATAACAGCATGCTCAGGCCATGGTTCCCGTTGAGCCCCACGGCCTTCGCTCTTTGAGAAGTTTTTCCAGCGAATACATGCATTAAAATAAAATAAATAAATTTTTTTCCCCCTTTAGCTGAGTTCCAGGCGAGTTACGCACCCGTCCAGATGGATCTATCAGCCCTCGTTCCTGCGGATCCGCCACGTTACTATGGGGATCCAAGACAGTGTCGTGCATTTGTGGAGCAATGCATGCTACACTTTAAGGCCTACCCTCTCTATTTTCCTTCCGATTGGGCTAAAGTGGCCTTTATGATTGACTACCTAGCGGGTGATGCCTTGAAATGGGTCACCCCCCTATGGGAAGCATGGGATCCTGTCATCCTTGACCTGCAGGCCTTCCTGGTGGCCTTTCGTATGGTCTTCGAGGACCCTAACTCTGAAGCCCCTGCTGAAGCTTCACTTCCCAATATCCCGGAGCAGCCCCGACGGGTAATGTGTGTGGGTAGCGCAATAGTCCTCCAGCCCAATGAGACTACTGCCCACCCAGAATCCTCACAGGGTGACTACGCTTTCCGGAATACTTCTCTCAACCTCAAGAGGCAGCCCAGACGTGCTAGACTTAGAGGCAAGCCGTCACGCCAGGGTCTGTCCTCCCTGAGACCTCCTGACCCCAACCTTGAAGTCCCTACTGAAGATTCATCTCCCTGTATCCCGGAGAAACCCCAATGGGTAATGTGCGTGGGTAGTGCACCAGTTCTCCTGGCCGAAGAGACTTCTGCCCATCCAGACTCCACACAGGAGAACTTCCTGCACCCGGCATCAGATGCTTCTTTCTCTTTAACCGGTGTGCATGTCCAAGGATGCTCCAAAGCTGTGGTTACCTCAGAGTCTGTGCACCTCTACTACCTGGCGGAGGATCCCCTGTTGCCTCCTGAACCCTCCGGGATACCACTCGATGACAAATGGAGAGAGACTTCTCTACACCCGGTACTCAATACTTTGTCCGCTTCGTCCTGTGAGCCTGACAATGGGTACCCCAAAGTGGTAGTTACCTCCGAGTCTCTACACCCCTCCGACCAGGCGGAGGATCTCCAGTTGTCTCCTGAACCCTTCGGGGTGCTACCTGGTAGCGAAAGGACAGAGACTCTCCTATACTCTGTACCTGATACCTCGCTCGCTTCGTCCAGTGAGTCCAACTTAGTGTACTCCGAAGCAGAGGTTACTCCTGAGTCTCTACACCCCTCCGACCAGGCGGAGGACCTCCAGTTGTGTTCAGAATCCTTCGGGGTGCCACCTGGTGGTGAATGGACAGAGACTTTCCTATATCCTGGATCTGATACCTCGCTTGCTTCGTCCAGTGAGTCCGACCTAGTGTACTCTGAAGCAGAGGTTACCCGTGAGTCTCTACACCCCTCTGACCAGGCGGAGGACCGCCAGCTGTCTCCAGAACCCTTCGGGGTGCCACCTGGTGGTGAATGGACAGAGACTTTCCTATACTCGGTACCCGATACCTCGCCTGCTTCCTCCAGTGAGTCCGACCTAGTGTACTCTGAAGCAGTTGTTTTCTCTGAGCCTCTGCACTCTTCTGACCCGGCAGAGGACCTCCAGTTGTTTCCTGAATCCTCCGGGATACCACCAGATAACAAAGAGACAGTGACTTTTCCTCATTATGTACGTGATAACCCGTCTATTTCTTCCTGTGAGCTTGACAAGATGTACCTCGAAGCAGAGATTACCCTTAAGTCTCTGTCCCCCTCCAACCCAGTGAACGACTGGCCCTCGAATTCCCTGCGGAAGATTCTGGCAGGCCTGAAGAAGAGGGGGCGTAAGGGGGGAGGTACTGTAACATACCTGGCGGCGTCCTTGCATGGTGGTCCATCTCCCACTGTGCAAGAGGGCGCACTTGATCTCCTGTCCAGAATGTCTCTCTGGCTTCCCTCCATGCTGTCTGTTTGTGTCTGTTTCTGCTGCTTAAGGGCGGCGCCCGATCACTTCCTGCCTTTTGTACCTGCTGTGGGTCACACCCCTTGTGCGTCCTCAGCCCATTGCTGCCTGACACTTGGTATATAGCTCAGCAGCTCCCTTCTATCCCTGCCTGAGCAAAGTGTTTCCTTCAGTGTGTGCTTGCACTCTGAAGGTGCCAGGTCCCGTCTCTTGTCTCCTGCTTTTTGTATCAGTTCCCGTGTCTGAACTGAGTCCTGTATGTCTCCTGCTTTGCGGTATCAGCTCCCGTGTCTGAACTGAGTCCTGTATGTCTCCTGCTTTGCGGTATCAGCTCCCGTGTCTGAACTGAGTCCTGTATGTCTCCTGCTTTGCGGTTTCAGCTCCCGTGTCTGAACTGACTCCTTTCTGTGTTCTCTTGTCTGTCCTGTCTGAACACGCTCCTAGCCTGTTCCTCTCGCCTTCTAGTGGCCGATTTCCTAGACCCGCTCCTGTGTCTGGTCTGTCCTGTCTGAACACGCTCCTTGCCTGTTCGTTCCGCCTTCTAGTGGCCGATTTCCTAGACCCGCTCCTGCGTCTGGTCTGTCCTGTCTGAACACGCTCCTTGCCTGTTCGTTCCGCCTCTCTGGGGGCCGTATTCCCAGACCCGCTCCTGTATCCCTCTGCAGTGTCGGTCTCCTCCGTACACTCAGTTCCAGTCTGAACTCTCTCCTGTCCTTTACCTGTTTTGCCTCTATGTCCGTTCCCTTCCTTTTTCTGCAGAGTCTGAACTCGTACCTAACTCCTGCTTATTGTCTCTGCAAGTACTGTGTGAGTATCTGGCTCTGTCTTTCCCTTCCTGTCTGTTCCGTGTGAACAGAGCCCTGTCCTCCCTGCTCAGCCTTGTCGGCACTCTAGCTGTGCTTGCCTGTAACCCTCTGCCTGTATTGTTCCTGAGTCCCGGTGTTTACTGGGTCCTATCCCGCCTGTGTTCCTACCTGCTAGTGCCTCCCTGTCTGCACTCTAGCTGTGCTTGCCTTTACCCCCCTGCCTGCATACCCGCCTGCCTGCATACCAGTCGTGCCTGCCTATACCCTCCAGTCTGTGTGCCAGCCTACCAGCCTGTTCCTGTATTCCCCTGTGTGGGTCAACAGCCGTGTCCGGGGTCTGTCCTGGAGTAGCACCTGGTCCCTCTGCTCGGTTCCTCCTTGGTGCACTGGCGTCGTATGCCGTCGTGCGACCCTGGTCGGATCGGGTGAATACTTAGTCTCGCCCCTCCAGGCATTCACTCTCCGGCACGGTCCAGTGGAATCACTACCAATCACACGCACACGCCGCTTAGCCCGGGCGTGTGCATAACACCTCGGACTGGGGCTCCATGCAAGATCTTGCCTCGTGGGGTAAGGATGATCCTGAGAAAGGTCAGTAATCAGCCAAGAACTACACGGGATGACCTGGTCAGTGACCTGAAGAGAGCTGGGACCACAGCCTCAAACATTACTGTTTGTAAAACACTACGCCTTCATGGATTAAAATCCAGCAGGGCACGCAAGGTCCCCCTGCTCACGCCAGCACATGTCCAGGCCTGTTTGAAGTTGGCTAATGACCATCTGAATGCTCCTCAGGAGGAATGGGAGAAGATGATGTGTTCAGATGAGACCAAAATAGAACTTTTTGGTATCAATTCCATTCGCCGTGTTTGGAGGATGAAGAAGGATGAGTACAACCCCAAGAACACCGTCCCAACCGTGAAGCATAGTGAGGGAAACATCATACTTTGAGGGTGATTTTCTGCAAAGGGAACAGGACAACTGCACCATATTGAAGGGAGGATGGATGGAGTCATGTATCGCGAGAATTTGGCCAACAACCTCCTTCCCAATGACAATGACCCGGAACAAACAACCAGGGCACCTAAGGTGTGGCTCCGTAAGAAGCATTTCAAGGTCCTGGAGTGGCCTAGCCACCTGAAACCAATAGAAAATCTTTGGAGGGAGCTAAAACTCAATGTTGTCCAGCGACAACCCCGAAACCTGAAGATCTGGAGAAGATCTGTATGGAGGAGTGGGCCAAAATCCCTGCTGCAGTGTGTGCAAACTTGGTCAAGAACTACAGGAAACGTCTGACTTCTGTAATTGCAAACAAAGGTTTCTGTACCAAATATTAAGTTCTGTTTTCCTATTGTATCAAATACTTATTTCATGCAATAAAATGCAAATTAATTATGCAAAAATCATACAATGTGATTTTCTGGATTTTTTTTAATATTCTGTCTCTCACAGGTGAAGTGTATCTACGATAAAAATTACAGACCTCTCCATTCTTTGCAGTTGGGAAAACTTGCAAAATCGGCAGTGTATCAAATGCTTATTTTCCCCACTGTACGTGATAACAACATTGTTTTGTCATTGCTGCGCATTATGTTCATTCTTTGTGGCGCTTTTTCAGGCGCATTCTAGCCCCACCGGCAGCGTCTTTTACCTGACCTTTCAACTATGAAGAGCAAGTGGCTTCCAAATGAAGCTTCCCAAAGAACGAACATGTTACTCCTTTTATATGGAATCTGTCAGCAGGCTTTTGCTACGTTATCTGAGAGCAGCTTGATGTAGGGACAAAGACCCTGATTCCAGCGATGTGCCACTTACTGGGCTGCTTGGTGTAGTATGGATAGAATCTCTGTTTTCTCTGTTGTAGATGTCGCAGTGCTATGAATGCTGAGCTGTGTATAACTCCGCCCACACCACTGCTTGCTACCTTCCCGTGTTCACTGTGTATTGTCAGCAAGCTGCCAGTCAGTGGTGGGGGCAGGGCTAGACAGCCTGACTGGCATCTCAATTGGGTTGAGGTTCGGTGCTTGTTTAGACCATCTCACCTGACGCAGCACACCGTCCCTCTCAATCTTGGTCATATAGCCCTGACATAGCCTTAGGGTGTGTTTTTGTGTCATGTTCCTGTTGGAACAAAAATGATGGTACCACTAAGGCCAAACCAGATGGGATAGCATGTTGTTGCAGAATTCTGTAGTAGCCATGCTGGTAACTGTGGCTTGAATTAGGAATAAATAATCAACACTGTCACCAGCAGAGCACATCCACACCATTACACCTCCCCCTCCATGCTTCACGTTGGGTACCACAAATGTTGAAAAATCTCATATTTTGATACATCAGACCACAGTACAGATTTTCACTGATCTGTCGTTGCACTATTTGGCCTAAACAAGTCTCGTCCTCTTGCTTGCAGTCCTCAGTAGTGTCTTCTTTGCAGCAGTTTGACCATAAAGATCTCCTTCTTGCCATCTCTTTTAGAGAGTTGATGTTAAGATGCCTCTGCTATTTGATGTCTGTTCACCAGTTATGAGGGCTGTGATCGGAGGTGCTGTCAGTTTGCAGTTTCTGATGCTGAGAACTTATTCTCTGCAGCAGAGGTAATTTTTGGTCTTCCATTTTCTGGAGCGGTCCTAATGAGAGCCAGTTTCCTCATAGCGATTGATAGTTTTCGTGTCTGCACCTAAGGATACTCTTCACGGTTCTAGAATTTTTCCTGAATGACTGACCTTCTTGTCTTAAAGCAATGGTGGACTATCATTTCTGTTATGTCCCATGAATGGGAAATTTACAGACTATCCTGGACATTTTACATACTATATTGTGTGTCTTCCAGTTCCCATGTATTCCCAGTTGTTGCTATGCAGTAATGTTTACTGTCCATGATATTTGTCCCTTTTCTCTCCTTGTCTCCCTCTCATGTGACTAATGTAACTAACCCCTCCCTTCTTTTTGCCTGCCTTTCCTCATTCACCATCTTGTCACCATTAGGAGTTTATATGCTCACAGCCTGTCTGAGGAACAGTTTATTTTTACCTGCTGCTGATGTATGCATTCTCACAAGATTCATGCAAGAAAAATAAACCTTCTTCTGGATTCTTCACAATGTGTGTGCCTGCAGCTGAGTTAAGCTATCTGCGACCATCGCCATTGACAGTACAGGTTGAAGAGACAGCTTCTCACAGAGCCATATATTTACAGCACAGCCATGGGGACAGAATAGTTTCTCTTCACTTAGTTGAGTTATTCTTGCCATATTCTTGCTTAGAACAATTGTGGAAATGGGCTCAGGGCTGTAAGGATTTGTGTACTAAAACTGCCTCGGCAAAAAAGAATTGAGGGTCCCAAACACTTTCTGAATGCGGATGATTACCCAAAGGAACTCTTGAAAAAAACATAACTGTTTATTGTAAGCCATTCTAGGTGACTATCTGATGAAGCTTCTTGAGAGTATGCCAATGGAGTTGTATCATCGGCGTCTCTGCCCCCTTACAGGCAGAGACGCCGTCCACCTTACCGCCGTGCTCCTGACCCGGCGTTTTCCGGCTCTCCTGCTGCTGCCAGCGCTCGCAGCTTCCCGGACACTGTGCTTAGGGTGCGTGCTCCCTCTCTCTTAAAGGGGCTGCGCACGCCGTCCTAAGGAGTCCCCGGCCAATGGCGGGAGGACTTCTCATATAAAAGGCACCTCCTCCAAAATGGAGGTGCCCGTGCAAGGTTGTAGCTCTGTGTTCTAACTCTGCTTCAGCCCTCAGGTCCCGCTGCTAGTCTGACTACCAGTCCAGTCCGCCAGCTTGACTACCAGTCCAGTCCGCCAGCTTGACTACCAGTCCAGTCTGCCAGCCTGACTACCAGTCCAGTCCGCCAGCCTGACTACCAGTCCGCCAGCCTGACTACCAGTGCTGCCCGTCAGTCTGCTTACGGTCCAAACCCGCCAGTCTGTCTATGGGCCAGGCTTGCCTGCCCGGAGAACGTACCAGTTACCTGCCGTGCCAACCAGCCAGCCTACCTGGAGGCTCCTGCTTGTTACCTGCCGTGCCTACCAGCCAGCCTACCTGGAGGCTCCTGCCAGTTACCTGTGGTGTCTGCCAGTCCGTCTACCCGGATCACCCGTCAGCCTGCCTGCCATGCTCATCTGCTGTACCGGTCAGTCCCTGCCTTCTGACCTGTGGGAGTCACCTGCTGTCATACAAGGACTGGTCAGAGTAGCACCTGGTCCCTCTGCTCAGTCCTTCCCTGGTTCACGGTGTCGATTGAGCTGCCGTGCGACCTTGGTCAGTCCGAGTTGATACCTAGTTACGCCCCTCTGGTCCCTCCTTGCACCGCAGCACAGAGGTTCCACCACCCGGATCCGTAACAGTTTGCACGGGCCATGGAACCCGGTGGCCCCCAGGCTCCTTCGCTTGCTGACCTGTACCAGGAGGTTTCTCTCAGAGATCCCAACAGGAAACCATCCTGACCTACCTGCGGTCTGTCAACTCTCGCCTGGACACGCTATCCGTCCCACCAGTGTCCGCCTCGAGCCGAGCGGCATCCGCTCCGGCGACGCCTCTGCCTACCAGTGCCACGGCATCCAGCTCTGGACCCCAGGTCTCTGCGCCTCCTTGTTTTGGGGGTGACCCCGTTTTATGTCGGGGTTTTCTGAACCAGTGCACGCTGCACTTTGAACTACTGGCACATCAGTTTCCCTCCGACCGGGCCAAGGTGGTGTTCATCATGTCTCACCTCACCAGGGAAGCATTGGCATGGTTAAACCCTCTATGGGAGAGAGCGGATCCCCTGGTGTCCGATCTTCCGGCTTTCCTCACTGCCTTCCGGAAGGTCTTCGATGAGCCCGGACGAAGAACTTCTACTGCCTCCTCATTGGTCCGTCTCCGCCAAGGGAGTCTCACCATGGGCCAGTATGCCATACAGTTCCGTACCCTCGCATATGAACTTGCCTGGAACAATGAGGCCCTGGTGTCCACCTTCTGGGAGGGTCTTTCCGGATGGATCAAGGATGAGCTAGCCGGCCTGGACATTCCTACCACCCTGAATGACCTGGTGTCACTAGCTACCTGGATTGACATCCGTTTCCTAGAACGAGCTAAGGAGACTACCCGGGAGAGAAGATTTCCTCGTCTTGCCCCTGTTTTCCAGAAACCTGCCTCCCAACCAGCAACTCCCCAGGCACGCTCGCCAGAACCCATGCAGATCGACCAGACCAAGATGGTCAAGTCTCGCCAAGATACACGCCGAGCCGAGGGGAGCTGTTTCTACTGTGGTAGTAAAGAGCATCTGATCCATTTCCTGTCCTGTGAAGCCGGGAAACTCCAGTGTCTAGGACCACTCGGAGAGGTCGTCCTAGGCAAGAGTAAATCCTCTCCGTCCTTGACTCTATCCGTTTCTATTTCCTGTGGAGAGACCTGCTTCTTTGAAGCTGCCCACCTGGATTCCGGAGCCGCTGGGAATCTCATTTCTCAGTCCCTTGTAGAGAAGTATCAGATTCCCACCAAACCCTGAGTATATCGAAAAAAATCTGGCTAGGGGATTCATCCAGAAATTTACTTCCCCGCCGGAGCAGGATTCTTCTTCGTAAAAAAGAAAGACGGTTCACTACGCCCCTGTATCGATTATAGGGGACTCAATCAGATTACTATCAAAAACAAATACCCCCTGCCGCTCATCTCAGAGCTGTTCGACCGCCTTAAAGGAGCGAAGATCTTCACCAAGCTCGATCTTTGTGGGGCGTATAACTTGGTCTGGATCCGCCAAGGAGACGAGTGGAAGATGGCATTCAATACCCGGGACGGCCACTATGAATACCGTGTGATGCCCTTCGGTCTCTGTAATGCTCCAGCCGTCTTCCAAGAACTAGTTAACAACATCTTCCGTGACCTCCTATATTCATGCGTGGTGGTGTACCTGAACGACATCTTGGTCTTCTCTCCGGATCTACCCACACACCAGAGGGATGTTCATCAGGTCCTGCTTAGGCTCAGGCAGAATCACCTATACGCAAAATTTGAGAAATGCCTCTTCGAGCAGACCTCTCTTCCGTTCCTGGGCTATATTGTCTCTAAGACTGGTCTACGGATGGACCCCGAGAAGGTCTCTGCCGTCGTAAAGTGTCCCCAACCGGAGGGGTTGAAGGCGATTCAGCGATTCCTGGGCTTCGCTAACTATTACCGCCTCTTCATCCCACATTTCTCTTCCCGGACTGCACCCATCTATGCGCTCACCCATAAAGGAGCAAATCCTAAGGAATGAACGTCCGAAGCAGAGGAGGCCTTCCTCTCCTTAAAACAAGCCTTCTCTTCTGCCCCGGTGCTTCACCGTCCGGATTGCAACAAAGAATTCTTTCTGGAGGTTGATGCTTCCTCTTCCGGAGCGGTGCTCACCCAGAAATCTCCGTCCGGGAGAATGCTAACCTGCGGCTTCTTCTCCAAGCTCTTCTCCTTGTCCGAGCGCAACTACTCCATAGGAGACCGAGAACTGCTAGCCATCAAATTGGCTCTGGAGGAGTGGCGTTACCTGCTAGAGGGGGTTCTGCACCCAGTGGTCATCTACACTGACCACAAAAACCTGGCATATCTACAAAATGCCCAAAGACTTAATCCGCGTCAGGCCTGGTGGTCTTTGTTCTTCGCCCGTTTCAACTTTACTCTACATTACCGCCCTGCGGACAAGAACGTTAAAGCCAACGCTTTGTCCTGATCCTTCCTGTCTTCCGATCAAGAGGAGAAGCCTATGCATATCATCGATCCCTCAAAAGTAATGAATGTGGCTCCCTTGGAGCTGTCTTGTCTCCCACCCGGTAAGACGTTTGTAGTGGTTCCGGATCGTAAGAAGGTTCTTCACTGGCGCCATTCATCTAAATTAACCGGCCATGCTGGTCAGAGGAAGACCTTCCTGCTCTTTACCCGACATTACTGGTGGCCTTCCCTGCGCAAGGATGTTGTAGACTTCATCACGGCCTGTTCATCCTGTGCCTGCAACAAGGTACCCAGACATCTTCCAGCCGGCCGTCTTCTGCCTCTTCCCGTACTTGCTGCCCCATGGCAACACATTGCTATGGACTATATTACTGATCTCCCTGTTTCTGCCGGTTGTACTGTTATTTGGGTGGTCGCTGACCGCTTTTCTAAAATGGCCCACTTTATCCCTCTGCCTGGTCTCCCGTCTGCATCTGTGCTGGCTAAGGACTTCATCCATCACATCTTTCATCTCCACGGCCTACCCCTCCACATTGTGTCTGATCGAGGGGTCCAGTTTACTTCGCGCTTCTGGAGAGCTACGTATAAGCTGCTGGATGTCTCCCTGGATTTCTCCTCTGCTTATCATCCTCAGTCCAATGGCCAAGTGGAACGTATCAACCAGATCCTTACCAGCTTCCTCCGGCACTTCGTCAACGCTCACCATACCGATTGAGTAGAGCTCCTACCATGGGCCGAGTTCTCCTATAACAACCATGAGAGCGAATCTTCTTCCAAGTCCCCGTTCGTTGTGGTCTACGGTCAACACCCCCGGATTCCATTTCCCGTCTCCGCTTCAGTGGACAATCTTGCCGTGGAGTCTCTGGTCAGCGAATTTTCTACTATTTGGGAGGACACTAGATCCGCACTTCTTCAATCCTCCGAGCGGATGAAGAGACATGCCGACAAGAGACGTCTGGACCCACCTCAATTCCTTCCGGGAGACAAGGTTTGGCTCTCCTCCAAACATGTTCGTCTCAAAATACCCTCCTACAAGCTGGGTCCATGGTTCATCGGTCCATTTGAAGTCCTCAAGCAAATAAATCCAGTGGCCTACAAGTTAAAACTCCTGGCCACCTTACGGATTCCCAACTCCTTCCACGTATCTCTCCTCAAACCGGTTGTTCTTAATTCTTTTTCCAACGATCCAGGTACCTCCCCAGCTCCGGTCTCCACTGAGGACGTCTATGAGGTAGAGAACATTCTGGCCACCAAGAGGGTAAGAGGAAAAACCTTTTATCTGGTGGATTGGAAGGGGTTTGTCCCAGAGGACAGAACTTGGGAACCCAGGGAGAACATCCACGCCCCGCTTCTTCTTAAAAAATTTCTTTCAGTCCTAAAAAAGGGGGCGTAAAGGGGGGGGTACTGTAGCATTGGCGTCTCTGCCCCCTGACAGGCAGAGATGCCGTCCCCCTTACCGCCGCGCTCCTGGCTCGGCGTCTTCCGGCTCTCCTTCTACTGCTGCCGGCGCGCACAGCTTCCCGGCACTGTGCTTAGGGCGTGCGCTCCCTGCCTCTTAAAGGGGCCGCGCGCGCCATCCTAAGGAGTCCCCGGCCAATGGCCGGAGGACTTCTTATATAAAAGGCACCTCCTCCAAAATGTAGGTGCCCGTGCAAGGTTGTAGCTCTGTGTTCTAACTCTGCTTCAGCCCTCAGGTCCCGCTGCTAGTCTGACTACCAGTCCAGTCCGCCAGTTTGACTACCAGTCCAGTCTGCCAGCCTGACTACCAGTCCAGTCCGCCAGCCTGAATACCAGTCCGCCAGCCTGACTACCAGTCCGCCAGCCTGACATCCAGTCCGCCAGCCTGACTTCCAGTCCAGTCCGCCAGCCTGGCTACCAGTCCAGTCCGCCAGCCTGACTACCAGTCCTGCCCGACAGTCTGCTTACGGTCCAAACCCTCCAGTCTGTCTATGGGCCAGGCTTGCCTGCCCGGAGAACGTACCAGTTACCTGCCATGCCTACCAGCCAGCCTACCTGGAGGCTCCTGCTTGTTACGTGCCGTGCCTACCAGCCAGCCTACCTGGAGGCTCCTGCCAGTTACCCGTGGTGTCTGCCAGTCCGTCTACCCGGATCACCCGTCAGCCTGCCTGCCGTGCTCATCTGCTGTACCGGTCAGTCCCTGCCTTCTGACCCGTGGGAGTGACCTGTTCTCATACAAGGACTGGTCCAGAGTAGCACCTAGTCCCTCTGCTCTGTCCTTCCCTGGTTCACGGAGTCGATTGAGCCGCCGTGTGACTTTGGTCAGTCCGAGTTGATACCTAGTTACGCCCCTCTGGTCCCTGCTTGCACCACAGCACAGAGGTTCCACCACCCGGATCCGTAACAGGAGTGTAAAGCTGTCATCAGATTTAAAGGGGGGGTAATGTTTAAGACATACTGTTTGCTTCCAACATGTTTCTTTACTCTGTGTTTCTATGTTTACCCTTATTGTTTTGCTGCCTTAAAGGGAAGGTGCCGCAGTTTTTTTTGTATTAATAATTATTGATTATATAATCAGTTATTTTTAATACAAAATTAAATTCACTGTTTGAACCTTTTTTTTATTATTATTATTTTAGTCAACAGCTGGGGGCTGCCATTTGCATTTGCTGGTGTGTAACCGCAGTTACACACCTCAAATACGGCAGCCCCTGTACATAGGCCTCCGACTGCATATGCTGCATTGAAACAGTGTTAGCTGTGACCTGGGCACGCCCACTGGGCTGTCCAGGTCACACCTATGGGAGGAGATCGGCGCCATCTTTCTGAAGCCCACAGCTATTCTGTGAGCTCCAGTTTCCCCCTGGATGATGTCACAGCAGTGGGCGGGGTCTTCTCCTCCAGCAGGAAGCTGCCTTGTGCTCATGCTGCTGACTCCAAGCAGGAGATAGGTTGTGTGAGAGCTGAGCGGCTTTATGATTGAGCTGTGGAGATGGGATGGGGAGAGAGGGGCACAAGAGACAGACAGACGCTGGGGTACAAAGACAGACACCTCCAGAGCTGCGGTCACTATTCTGTGTCATCATGTAACAGAATAGTGAATGCTGCTTTGGAGGTGACTGGAGAATAAGACAGCACGTCTTATTCTCCAGTCACCTCCAGAGCAGCATTCACTATTCTGTTACATGATGACACAGAATAGTGACCGCAGCTCTGGAGGATAAGACACAATGTCCAGTCACCTCCAGAGCTGCGCTCACTATTCTGCTGTTACATCTGGTCTTATCCTCCAGTCACCTCCAGAGCTGCGCTCACTATTCTGCTGTTACATCTGGTCTTATCCTCCAGTCACCTCCAGAGCTGTGGTCACTATTCTGTTACATGATGACACAGAATAGTGACCGCAGCTCTGGAGGTGACTAGAGGATAAGACACAATCTAACAGCACAATAGTGAGTGCAGCTCTGGAGGATAAGACGTGATGTCCAGTCACCTCCAGAGCTACACTCCCTATTCTGCTGTTACATCTGGTCTTATCCTCCAGTCACCTCCAGAGCTGCGCTCACTATTCTGCTGTTACATCTGGTTTTATCCTCCAGAGCTGCACTCCCTATTCTGCTGTAACATCTGGTCTTATCCTCCAGTCACCTCCAGAGCTGCGCTCACTATTCTGTGTCATCATGTAACAGAATAGTGAATTCTGCTCTGGAGGTGACTGAAGAATAAGACAGCACGTCTTATCCTCCAGTCACCTCCAGAGCTGCAGTCACTATTCTACTGTTACTTGTCACTGGTACCTAATCCATAACATGAGAGGTCACATGACTGGCGACCCTTTATATTTGCATTTATAATGAAAATACAAATTACTAAATAAAACTGAAACATTTAAATACATTATATACAAAATAAATAGTAAGAACACAAGGACAATATTCAGTCCAGGCCTGGGCCGCAGAGCTGACGCTCTAATATCAGACCTCAGTGACCGCTCTGCACTATATACTCCTGTATATCCAGGCCTGGGCCGCAGAGCTGACGCTCTAATATCAGAACTCAGTGACCGCTCTGTACTATATACTCCTGTATATCCAGGCCTGGGCCGCAGAGCTGACGCTCTAATATCAGACCTCAGTGACCGCTCTGTACTATATACTCCTGTATATCCAGGCCTGGGCCACAGAGCTGACGCTCTAATATCAGACCTCAGTGACCGCTCTGTACTATATACTCCTGTATATCCAGGCCTGGGCCGCAGAGCTGACGCTCTAATATCAGACCTCAGTGACCGCTCTGTACTATATACTCCTGTATATCCAGGCCTGGGCCGCAGAGCTGACGCTCTAATATCAGAACTCAGTGACCGCTCTGTACTATATACTCCTGTATATCCAGGCCTGGGCCGCAGAGCTGACGCTCTAATATCAGACCTCAGTGACCGCTCTGTACTATATACTCCTGTATATCCAGGCCTGGGCCGCAGAGCTGACGCCCTAATATCAGACCTCAGTGACCGCTCTGTACTATATACTCCTGTATATCCAGGCCTGGGCCGCAGAGCTGACGCTCTAATATCAGAACTCAGTGACCGCTCTGTACTATATACTCCTGTATATCCAGGCCTGGGCCGCAGAGCTGGCGCTCTAATATCAGACCTCAGTGACCGCTCTGTACTATATACTCCTGTATATCCAGGCCTGGGCCGCAGTGCAGACGCTCTAATATCAGACCTCAGTGACCGCTCTGTACTATATACTCCTGTATATCCAGGCCTGGGCCGCAGAGCTGGCGCTCTAATATCAGAACTCAGTGACCGCTCTGTACTATATACTCCTGTATATCCAGGCCTGGGCCGCAGAGCTGACGCTCTAATATCAGACCTCCGTGACCGCTCTGTACTATATACTCCTGTATATCCAGGCCTGGGCCGCAGAGCTGACGCTCTAATATCAGACCTCAGTGACCGCTCTGTAGTATATACTCCTGTATATCCAGGCCTGGGCCGCAGTGCTGACGCTCTAATATCAGACCTCAGTGACCGCTCTGTACTATATACTCCTGTATATCCAGGCCTGGGCCGCAGAGCTGACGCTCTAATATCAGAACTCAGTGACCGCTCTGTACTATATACTCCTGTATATCCAGGCCTGGGCCGCAGAGCTGACGCTCTAATATCAGACCTCTGTGACCGCTCTGTACTATATACTCCTGTATATCCAGGCCTGGGCCGCAGTGCTGACGCTCTAATATCAGACCTCAGTGACCGCTCTGTACTATATACTCCTGTATATCCAGGCCTGGGCCGCAGAGCTGACGCTCTAATATCAGAACTCAGTGACCGCTCTGTACTATATACTCCTGTATATCCAGGCCTGGGCCGCAGAGCTGACGCTCTAATATCAGACCTCAGTGACCGCTCTGTACTATATACTCCTGTATATCCAGGCCTGGGCCGCAGTGCTGACGCTCTAATATCAGACCTCAGTGACCGCTCTGTACTATATACTCCTGTTTATCCAGGCCTGGGCCGCAGAGCTGACGCTCTAATATCAGAACTCAGTGACCGCTCTGTACTATATACTCCTGTATATCCAGGCCTGGGCCGCAGAGCTGACGCTCTAATATCAGACCTCAGTGACCGCTCTGTACTATATACTCCTGTATATCCAGGCCTGGGCCGCAGAGCTGACGCTCTAATATCAGACCTCAGTGACCGCTCTGTACTATATACTCCTGTATATCCAGGCCTGGGCCACAGAGCTGACGCTCTAATATCAGACCTCAGTGACCGCTCTGTACTATATACTCCTGTATATCCAGGCCTGGGCCGCAGAGCTGACGCTCTAATATCAGAACTCAGTGACCGCTCTGTACTATATACTCCTGTATATCCAGGCCTGGGCCGCAGAGCTGACGCCCTAATATCAGACCTCAGTGACCGCTCTGTACTATATACTCCTGTATATCCAGGCCTGGGCCGCAGAGCTGACGCCCTAATATCAGACCTCAGTGACCGCTCTGTACTATATACTCCTGTATATCCAGGCCTGGGCCGCAGAGCTGACGCCCTAATATCAGACCTCAGTGACCGCTCTGTACTATATACTCCTGTATATCCAGGCCTGGGCCGCAGAGCTGACGCTCTAATATCAGACCTCAGTGACCGCTCTGTACTATATACTCCTGTATATCCAGGCCTGGGCCGCAGAGCTGACGCTCTAATATCAGAACTCAGTGACCGCTCTGTACTATATACTCCTGTATATCCAGGCCTGGGCCGCAGAGCTGGCGCTCTAATATCAGACCTCAGTGACCGCTCTGTACTATATACTCCTGTATATCCAGGCCTGGGCCGCAGTGCTGACGCTCTAATATCAGACCTCAGTGACCGCTCTGTACTATATACTCCTGTATATCCAGGCCTGGGCCGCAGAGCTGGCGCTCTAATATCAGAACTCAGTGACCGCTCTGTACTATATACTCCTGTATATCCAGGCCTGGGCCGCAGAGCTGACGCTCTAATATCAGACCTCAGTGACCGCTCTGTACTATATACTCCTGTATATCCAGGCCTGGGCCGCAGAGCTGACGCTCTAATATCAGACCTCAGTGACCGCTCTGTACTATATACTCCTGTATATCCAGGCCTGGGCCGCAGTGCTGACGCTCTAATATCAGACCTCAGTGACCGCTCTGTACTATATACTCCTGTATATCCAGGCCTGGGCCGCAGAGCTGGCGCTCTAATATCAGAACTCAGTGACCGCTCTGTACTATATACTCCTGTATATCCAGGCCTGGGCCGCAGAGCTGACGCTCTAATATCAGACCTCAGTGACCGCTCTGTACTATATACTCCTGTATATCCAGGCCTGGGCCGCAGAGCTGACGCTCTAATATCAGACCTCAGTGACCGCTCTGTACTATATACTCCTGTATATCCAGGCCTGGGCCACAGTGCTGACGCTCTAATATCAGACCTCAGTGACCGCTCTGTACTATATACTCCTGTATATCCAGGCCTGGGCCGCAGAGCTGACGCTCTAATATCAGAACTCAGTGACCGCTCTGTACTATATACTCCTGTATATCCAGGCCTGGGCCGCAGAGCTGACGCTCTAATATCAGACCTCAGTGACCGCTCTGTACTATATACTCCTGTATATCCAGGCCTGGGCCGCAGAGCTGACGCTCTAATATCAGACCTCAGTGACCGCTCTGTACTATATACTCCTGTATATCCAGGCCTGGGCCGCAGAGCTGACGCTCTAATATCAGACCTCAGTGACCGCTCTGTACTACATACTCCTGTATATCCAGGCCTGGGCCGCAGAGCTGATGCTCTAATATCAGACCTCAGTGACCGCTCTGTACTACATACTCCTGTATATCCAGGCCTGGGCCGCAGATCTGACGCTCTAATATCAGACCTCAGTGACCGCTCTGTTCTACATACTCCTGTATATCCAGGCCTGGGCCGCAGAGCTGATGCTCTAATATCAGACCTCAGTGACCGCTCTGTACTACATACTCCTGTATATCCAGGCCTGGGCCGCAGATCTGACGCTCTAATATCAGACCTCAGTGACCGCTCTGTACTATATACTCCTGTATATCCAGGCCTGGGCCGCAGAGCTGACGCCCTAATATCAGACCTCAGTGACCGCTCTGCACTATATACTCCTGTATATCCAGGCCTGGGCCACAGAGCTGACGCTCTAATATCAGAACTCAGTAACCGCTCTGTACTATATACTCCTGTATATCCAGGCCTGGGCCGCAGAGCTGACGCTCTAATATCAGACCTCAGTGACCGCTCTGTACTATATACTCCTGTATATCCAGGCCTGGGCCGCAGAGCTGACGCCCTAATATCAGAACTCAGTGACCGCTCTGTACTATATACTCCTGTATATCCAGGCCTGGGCCGCAGAGCTGACGCCCTAATATCAGACCTCAGTGACCGCTCTGTACTATATACTCCTGTATATCCAGGCCTGGGCGCAGAGCTGACGCTCTAATATCAGACCTCAGTGACCCCTCTGTACTATATACTCCTGTATATCCAGGCCTGGGCCGCAGAGCTGACGCTCTAATATCAGAACTCAGTGACCGCTCTGTACTATATACTCCTGTATATCCAGGCCTGGGCCGCAGAGCTGACGCTCTAATATCAGACCTCAGTGACCGCTCTGTACTATATACTCCTGTATATCCAGGCCTGGGCGCAGAGCTGACGCCCTAATATCAGACCTTGCTGCATAAGGATCTGCATGTAGTTGTGTGTTGGTATATGTGTCTACGGCTGTGTGCCCACATAGCGTTTAAGAGTTTTTTCCGCGTAAATTACGCAGCGCAAACACTTGAAAAACGCTAGTATATACGCCCCCCATGGCCCCCCATGTGAGAACGCAAGTCATGTGCACATGCTGTGAATTTTTACGCAGCGTATTATCGCTGCGTAAAAACACGTAGCATGTCCATTAATTTTGCGGTTACGTGGCGTAATCGCCGCCTTATGCGTATGTCCATGCCCACCATGTGTATATTGTGCGCTTCAATATGTGTATGGTACCCGGGTCTGGAGGAGAGGAGACTCTCCTCCAGGCTCAGGTACCATAAAACCTGTTGTAAAAAAAGAATTAAAATAATAAATATCAATATACTTACCCTCTGTCAGCCCACGATCTCCTCACCGCCGCTGCCTCCGAACAGAGAGATGCATTGCGGCAACGGCCTGCGATGACGTTGCGGTCATGTGACCGTGAGGTCCTCACAGGTCCTGCCGCTCTGTATCTATGGGAACAAAGCTGCCGGGGAGTAGCGGTGAGGAGACTTATTATTTGCATATGCAGCATCAATAGTAAAAAGTTAGTCACATTTGTCAAGCACTATGCAGTGTGACCAACCTGTCAAGCACTTTTCCAAGTGATGCTAATATCGCTTGGAAAGCTCTTGACAATGTGCATGCTAAAATGCATGCAAAAACGCTTGATTTGCGCTTGTGTTTTGCGGGAAAACGCATGTGAATTAGGCTTGCACTTTCCCGCAGCAGGGGGATGCGGAAATGATGCAGAAATATTTGCTTAATTTACGCAAAGTGGGCACATAGCCTAATATCAGACCTTGCTGCATAAGGCTCTGCATGTAGTTGTGTGTTGGTATCACTTTGTGTCTACAACAAAATGGCTCCTCACTGTGAGAGATCCTAATTCCTAAACTTCATTGTCTCTTATCCATTTGTAAACACCCAGAAAGGGAGGGGGGAGGAGGAGACATCAGACATGGAGCAAATCCAGCCCAGATTTTCAGCAGTCGTAATGCATGCCAGCTCTACACAAGGTTTTCATGCCAAATTTCAGTAGCTGCTCCCCCTAGTGTTTCAAAGTGGAACATATCAAACTTTTTAAATTATTTTTCATATTTTACTCCATTAAAAAAATATGATAATATTGGAAAAATGAATCAAAACAATAATACATTTTTTTTTATGGCACCTTCCCTTTAAGTCTGAATGTACAATGTGCACATTGCAAAAAGACCCAATTAAAGCTATTGCTTGAACAGGTGTGTCCAAATTTTTGACTGGTACTGTAAAAAACTTTGTAATATGCCTTATTAAAGAAATCTGCTTCTTTCTCTAGTCATGAGTCACTTCTTCCCCTCCCCCCATCTCCTGAACTCAACATTCACTCCAAAAACTGCTAAGATCCTTTTTTGGGCAAAGACAGGCAGACTACCAGCGTACTGTCCCATCACATTTTACTATTAGCGAGAGAGGAGGAGGAAGGAGAAGCGGTTAGAACAGCATGTGAACAAAGAGATTATGTTGCTGCTTCTAGCAAGTGATTTAGCTCACTTCAGTGCTGGATTCACAGCCACACAGCTCAGTACTACTGTATAACATCCTCTATGCTGCTGCTGCTTTTGTTAGTGTACTACAGAAATCCATCTCTCTCCGAAAAAGAGGAAACTGATAACTAGGCAGGATACAAGTTATGAAAATGCCAGAAATAGTTTTATTCCTCATGTACACACCTGCCATCTTATTTTGAAAAAGTTACGTTAAAAGATAGATATGCTTCAATCGATACTCTAAAAATAAATATATGAAAAGAAACAAGCATTGTTCGTGGACTGTCATTGCAAACCAGAGAATATATGTATACTAGATTTTACCATTCAAATATCATGGGAACTGAATTCAGAATTGACTTACAACCCTACATCCAAGATTTTTTGGGCACAAAGTTTCCTTACAAACTTAGAGCCACTCTGGGAGTAGTGAATGCAGAGATTTTTTTTTTAAGAGCCTTTACTAGATAATAAAAGTAGATTTGTGGCTTGGGTATTAGGGAAATCGATGCATCCAACAAAGGAATGAACAAATGCTAACTCCTTATGGCAATATTATACAAGGCACTAGGGTTACTAGACTGATGTGTTCTAGTAATCAACAGGGTAACCTATTGAAACCGACTGTTATTCTACTGAGAACAATAGGATTAGAGTTTACATGATCTTCTTAATCATATATTGACATTTTACTTCTCAGCCTTTTGGCCCTGCAGAATACTTAGAAGGACTTTTTTATGAGAATCTAAATTTAAGCATTGAGACACAGCAAGAAGAACCTTAATGATTTTATAAGCAAACTCCACAAAGCAGGCGTTACTATTCCTACCTTCAAAGCCTAATCTTTCCCTGGAGTTTTGATATATTCACAGTCGTTCTGTAGCCAGAGGCAGCAAGTGAAAGGCGCAGTTTAAGAAGCAAACATTGACATTTTGAAATATTGTGAAATTGACTTCTAGTTTAATACTGCAAAACTACTTTCCAAATGAAAAGTTTAATTTGTAGATTTACTTTGAATTCTTCTACTTTGCTACCTCCAAGTTATAGGCTAGGAAAGCTGACTTTGATTCCTGCTTGAGTTCACAGAACATGGGCCCTTGCTTCTACTATCTGCCCACGTAATATAGAAGAGACTACATGCGGGAGCTGTTCTAATACACAAAGGCAGTAATACATAGACCACAAAGAGCCTCTGCGTTCTGTCTTAAAGGGATTGTCCAGGTTTGAGATGAAAATCTGCAGACTCTATGTGTGACTGCAAACTTGTGAATCCTCACACAGCGCACACTGCACGCTGTCATGACTCTCCGGTGACAGTGGTGAAAGCGAGCAGTCACATGACCCCAAGTATGCGATTTGCATACTTCCAGCCACGACTCGACGACTCGATGTGTTTGGCCTCATTCAATACCAGTGATTTGAGGAAGGCAGAGCATGTCTAATCGGTACGTTATTACATGTATGCAAGTTGCATAATTGCCGTCATGTGACCGCCCGCTATCACCGCTGATACCGGAGGGTACTGACAGCGTGCAGTGTGCACTATGTGATGATTCAGAAGTCTGCAATCACACAGTGACTGCTGACTGTCTTTACAAACCTGGACAACCCCTTTAGCCCTCTTCTTTTAGCTGACCTAAGATAAAGACACATATTTTTTACATTTATTCGGCTACAGCTTTATCCCACCTACACAATGTGTAAATGAACCAAACAAATATTACTGCCGTGAAAAATTAATGACTGCCTATGTGGCCACTATTACCGCTTCTATAGTCTTATATGATAGAGTAAACTAGTTATTCAGCAATACCGTAATTCTTTGGGAGTTTCTGAAGCATCAAACCAGTTAGAGGACTTTCAAGAAGTAGTGTTGCTTGGATGTTGCCACAGGGAAAATTGCCTTTGGCGCAAAATTCTTAGAGGTGCAAAATTTCAAAAGAAAAAAAATAGCACTATTTTCTTTTTTTTGTTTTGAAATTTTGCACCTCTAAGAAATGGAGTTGTTTGCACCTACAATTTGAAGCAGGGCACATGGACCAGACTTTTGGGTAGAGACTAGTGATGAGAAAGCACTAAAATGCTCGGGTACTCGTTGTTCGAGCCGAGCGTCCAAGTAACAAGCCCAATGTAAGTCTATGGGAAACTCGAGCATTTTTCCGGCGGCTCTCCCCGGCGGTCTGCAGAGGGCCTAAAAATTGCCCAAATCGATGGGAACAGTGCTCAAATGACATGGGATCAGCATGGGGAAGACCCCTGGAAGCATCTCTGACTCTCAGGTCACTGCTGTCAACAATGTTGTCAGAGGTATTATGCCACTTTTACGGACTCACAATAAAACATACAAAAATGAAACCAATATGGATTTTCCTGGGAAATATGTTAAGGAACATCCTTTCCAGGGTAATGACTTGTATATAAGGCAAAATAAATATACAAACACAAAAATGCTCCTCCAAATCTTGGGCTATGTTCACACGTAGCGTTTTTGATGCGTTTTTGCACTTTTGTATTGCTTTCAACCAAGACAAATGCATTCACCAGGAAATTTCTTTTTAACATTTTACAACCTTATCTGGCCATGTGCTGTGTGACACATCATCAGATACATCCTGTTTCATTTATGATGTAGGGACTCTGAAAGTCACAAGCCTATTTTTATAGGGCCATAAGGTGGCCCTTACTATTCTTAAAGAGCCAGCAGTCGGCCCTCTCTATTGTTAGAGAGCCATCAGCCGGCTATGCTTTGTTGTTCCCATTATTAACGAGTGGGTCTCCTATACTGTTATTGCATATGTAGTGACTGCAAGAGCTGCCAAAAATTTGGGCGCAACCCAATACCCCTTTGAAGAGACGCAGAGGAGGGTCTCAGTAAAAAAATGTTCCCATTATAAAGGGGCGGGTCTCCTATAGTGGTAATGCCCATGCTGTGACTGCAAGGGCTGCCAAAAAACCCCACTAACAATTTAAAGACACATAAAGCAGGGCCACAGTAACGAGTATGACGTGCCCATTAGAAAGGAGAGGGTCTGCTTACAGTTATAGGGTATGCAGTGAGTGCAACGGCTGCCAAAATGTAGGAAAAACCCTACTAACAATTTAAAGACACATAGAGCTGGACCACAGTAATGACAAGTTACCATTAGAAAGGAGAGGGTCTGCTATTCAGTTACAGGGTATGCAGTGAGTCCAACAGCTGTCAAAATTTAGGAAAAACCCCACTAACAATTTAAAGACACATAGAGCTGGGCCACAGTAACGACATGTTCCCATTAGAAAGGAGAGGGTATTCTATTCAGTTATAGTGTATGCAGTGAGTGCAACAGCTGCCAAAATTTAGGAAAAACTCTACTAACAAATTAAAGACACATAGAGCTGAACCACAGTAACGACATGTTCCCATTAGAAAGGAGAGGGTTTGCTATTCAGTTACAGGGTATGCAGTGAGTGCAACGGCTGTCAAAATTTAGGAAAAACCATACTAACAAATTAAAGACACAGAGCTGGACCACAGTAACGACATGTTCCCATTAGAAAGGAGAGGGTCTGCTATACAGTTATAGGGTATGCAGTGAATCAAACGGCTGCCAAATTTTACGAAAAACCCCACTAACAATTTAAAGACACGTAGAGCTGGGCCACAGTAACAACATGTTCCCATTAGAAAGGAGAGGTTCTGCTATACAGTTATAGGGTATGCAGTGAGTCCAATGGCTGTCAAAATTTAGGAAAAACCCCACTAACAATTTAAAGACACATAAAGGTGGGCCTCAGTAACGACATATTACCATTAGAAAGGAGAGGGTCTCCCATACTGTTTGCCTATGCAGTGAAGCAACAGCTACCAAAAATTTTGAGGAACTCCAATGCCCCTTGCAAGAGACATAGAGGTCAGAGGGCCTCCTAAAAACAATGTTCCCATTATTAGGAAATGGGTCTCCCATACTGTTTGCCTATGCAGTGAAGCAATGGCTACCAATTTGGAGGAACTCCAATGCCCCTTGCAAGAGACGTAGATATGTTGATATGGTACATATGGTTGTGATATGGTGGTGGAGGATGAGGATGCGGAGAAGGAGGAAAACAAGAGCAAATAGACAAAATTAGGAAGCGTATACCCATGTCTGGGTGTGAAGACAGAGGTGCATGGGAATAGAGTTAGACCTCCCAAAAAAAAGACACTGTATTTGAGTTTGTTACGCTGCTATCATTCGGTGGTGTTGAGAAATCTGGCCCAATTCAGCTCTTGTTCATTTTTAGAAGAGTCAGCCTGTCAGCATTTTCAGTTGACAGGCGGATGCGCCTATCAGTTATAATTCCACCAGCGGCACTAAAAACCCGCTCTGACAAAACGCTAGCGGCAAGGCAGGCCAGGACCTCCAAGGCGTAGAGAACCAGTTCATGCCACGTATCCAGCTTGGATACCCAATAATTATAAGGCACAGAGGAATGACAGAGGACGTTGGTACGGTCGGCAGGTACTCCCTCACCATCTTCCGAAACTTTTTCCTAGTTGTGAGAGTACCCTGTGCCTCAGGGCCTATGCGATGGGAGGGTCTGAGAAAACTGTCCCAGAACTTTGACAGTGTTCCCCTGCCTCTGCTGGATTGCATTTGTGTCTCTCTCGTCTGTACTCCTTGGTTGTCCAACGAACTATGACCTCTGCCGCCAGTGTTTTCAGATGGGAATTTTTTTAATAATTTCGCAACAAGGGCATTCTGGTACTGCCGCATTCTATTAGGCCTGTCCAGCGTAGAAATAAGAGACAGAAAGTTTTCCTTGTAGCGTGGGTCTAGAAGTGTCACCAACCAGTAATGACTGTCACCCAAAATTTGGACAACGGTCACGGGAAAGGCAGCGTAACATAAACTCAGCCATGTGTGCCAGACTGCAAAGAGGTAAGACTTCCGTGTCCTCACCAAGAGGAGGACTGACCATGCTCTCATCCTCCTCCTCTTCCGCTGAACAGACGGTATGACAGTTGTGCAGGTAGTACCGTCTATAGCGCAGGAAACTTGCTCCTGTTCTTCCTCCTCCTCTTCCTCATTGTCACCCAGTCCACATTGGCATGAGATGAGGCTGGGCTGTGTGGAATCACCCTGAATGGTTCTTTTCTCCATCTCATCGTGCTCCTCCTGCAATGCATCCTCTTTAATTGTGAGCAGAGAGCTTTTCAGAAGACAAAGAAGCGGGATGGTGATGCTAATTATGGCATCGTTGCTCACCATCTTGGTGGAGTCCTCAAAGTTTTGGATGATGGTACATATGTCTGACATCCATGACCACTCCTGATGTCTTATGTGTGGAGTCTGACCTGAATACTGATGGCCTTGTTGATGCTGGTACTCAACAACTGCCCTCTTCTGCTCACAAATCCTTCCCAACATCTGCAATATAGAGTTCCAACGCGTGGGGACATCACAGATCAGTCGGTGAGCTGGAAGCTGCAAACGCTGCTGAAGCACGGCAAGGGCGGTGGAAGCTGTAGCTGACTTTCTAAAATGGGCACACAGGCAGCGTACTTTGACAAGCAGATCCGGCAGATCCAGGTAGGTTTTGAGAAACCGCTGAACCACGAGGTTAAGCACATGGGCCAGGCATGGTACGTGTGTGAGCTTGCCTCGCCTCAGTGCCTCCACCAGGTTCCGGCCATTGTCACATATGACCATGACTGGCTGTAGGGTCAGCGGTGTCAGCCACAGATCTGCCTGCTCTTTCAGAGCTGTCCACAACTCTTCAGCATTGTGTGGTTTGTCACCTAAGCATATTAGCTTCAGCACAGCCTGTTGCCGCTTGGCCAAGACAGTGCTGCAGTGCTTCCAGCTTGTTACTGATGTGGTCATTTCGGAGATGGAGGCTGAAGAGGAGGAGGTGCAGGAGCTGTACAATGTGTATGCAACACTGATTGACTCAGGGCCCGCATTCCTCGGTGTCAGGAGGACATGTTCCATCCCAAGGTCTGACTGGGTCCTGGCTTCCATTATATTAACCCAGTGTGCCGTCAGCGAGATGTACCCTCCCTGCCCACAAGCACTTGTCCACGTGTCCATGGTTAGGTGGACTTTCTCAGTGACTGCGTTGTTGAGGGCATGTCTAATATTGTGGGACACGTAGTCATGTAATGCGGGGATGGCACACCGGGAGAAATAGTGGCGGCTGGGGACCGAGTACCGAGAAACGGCCGCCGCCATCAGGTTGCGGAAAGCTTCTGTCTCCACAAGCCTAAGAGGCAACATTTTGAGCGCAAGCATTCGCGAAATGTGTGAATTTAGCAGTGTGGCCTGTGCGGCGTTGGCTGCTTATTTGCGCTTGCGTTCCAAGGACTGGGGTAGGGACAGCTGAACACTGCTCAGGGACAAGGATGTGGACGTGCTTGCTGATGGTGCTAGTTGAAAGTGTTCAACGACAGGTGCAGGGCGGGAGGCATCTTCGCATGCGCCATGGACAGGGGCTTGGCGTGCACGCACAACAGTGGAACAAGCAGTGGTGTCACCCGCAGACATTGTTGCTGGACCCTGCGGTTTGGCCCACTTGGATGCTTTACTGCCATGTGCCTGATCATGCTGGTGGTGGTCAAGCTGCTACTTTTGCTACCCCTGCTGAAGCTGGCCCGGCAGGTGGTGCAAATGGCCTATTTGGGGTTATCGGCAGAGTCTTTAAAAAATAACCAGACTCGGGAAGACCTAACAGTTGTACTGGCAACTTCCATCATGTCAGCGTTACAAGGAACACTTTCCCGCCTTGTGTGCGTGGCCACCACACTGCTTCTTCCTGCCTGTTGTGGTGCTATGCCTCCCTCCCCCTGTGTGCTGTTGTCCTCGCTCTGTATGTTCCCCTGCCAGGTTGGATCAGTTACTACATTATCCACCACCTCGTCTTCCACTTCCGCACCCTTTTCCTCCTCCTGACTTTCTGGCAATTGTGTCTCATCATCTTCATCCACCTCTTGCGACAGTAATTGCACTTTCCCACCGTCGTCTTCTTGTGACCTTGGCTGCTCCAATATTTGGGCATCGCTGCACGTGTTCTCCTCTTGACTCGCTTGAAGCTGGCCGGGCGAGAGGCCCGAATTTATAAATGGTAAAGTGAACAGCTCTTCGGAGTGTCCAAGTGTGGGATCAGCTGTCTCCAGGCACTTGGCATGGTGGGAGGAAGGAGGATCAGAGTGAGGAATATGCGGTCCAGACTCACGGCTACTGAGACTTGACTGTGTTGGTGGCAAAGTGACTGGAAGCATTATCTGCTATCCAACCAACAACCTTTTGACTCTGCTCTGTGTTCAATAATGATGTTCTGCTGTCCCCTTAGTATTTGGGACAGGAAGGTCGAGCGACAAGATGTGGGTGTTTGTTGTGGCACAATTTCAGCTTGCCCACGGCCTCGTCCTCTGTATGCACCATCACCATCACGTCCACTTCCCCGTTCCTTGCCACGCACCGTGCCAATTTTAAATGGAGGACAATATTTTCCACGTTCACGAGAAATGGTTGATTTTGGAACGCAGTTATATGTGATACGTCTGACAGAGAACCACGATTTTAAATAGCAGACCTGTAATTTACTAATGTTATTCTACACAGACACCTAGTGTGAATAGCTTCACAATAGCTTCACAGACACACTGAAACAGAATGAAAATGGAAGAAATGTATGATTTTGGAACAGTGTTATAGGTGATATGTCTGACAAAGAACCACGGTTTTAAATAGCAGGCCTGTAATCTACTAATACTATTCTTCACAGACACCTAGTGTGAATAGTTTCACCGACACACTGCAACAGAATGGAAAAGGAGGCCAATATTGTCCACGTTCAGTTCAAATTTCTGGATTTTTATTGCTGAAATATGGAACAGATCTGGCTTTCTTCTGCAATGAGAATAAGCAAATGGTGTAGAAAAACAGTGTACTCTGGATTGCCTTTTAAGCAAATAAATAGGATTAAGATAAAAAAAAAAATTTGCCCTAGGCCCTGATATCTGGGGCTATGTCTAGAAATATCTGTAATTATTACAGCAGCAGCAGACAGGACGTTCATTGGACCCTCTTGTGCTGTATCATACACTGCGGTCTACCACATACACTGCCTGCCTGCCTAGCACTGATTATATGCAGCTGGATTAGTCCTCAGAAGGACTGTTAGTTCAGATGGATATAGATATATGTTGTGCAATACTAACTATAAACAAGCAAATCTCTCCCTGACTCAGCAGCAGCTCTCCCTACTCTGCCTGATTCTGGGGTAGACTGAGACGAGCATAGCGGCGCCAGGACTTATATAGACCTGATGACGCTATGCGGCCAGCCAATCACTGTATGGCCACAACCAACATGGCTACGGCATTACAGTGCGTGGCAGGCAATCCCTGCATGTTCATTGGCTCTCTAAAGAGCAGGGAGGCGACCCAAGTTCCCGCCCGAGCAACCCGGAAATACTTGCCGAGCTTGTCGAGCACCGTGATGCTCATGCGAGTACCGAGCGGTAGCGAGCACGTTCGCTCATCACTAGTAGGGACCCTTGATCTCTGGGCAAGCACCACTTTTACCTGTATGGATATTACCATGATGCTGATACGTTGGGTCCCAGTGTGGGGCGGTGAGCAGTAGGCCCCACCGCTCTCCTACGACTTGTTGGACATCAGCATTCCTGGAGCAGGTGGTGCAATGACATAAATATATTGTACCGCCTGTGCTGACCCGCTCTGTGTGCAGGAGAGAAGAGCACTTGGTCACTCAGGTTAGGTGAGTAAAAACTTTATTTTTAATTATAAATATTTATTTTTAATAAAGGATATATATATATATATATATATATATATATATATATATATATATATATATATATATATACAGTACAGACCAAAAGTTTGGACACACCTTCTCATTTAATGATTTTTCTGTATTTTCATGACTATGAAAATTGTACATTCACACTGAAGGCATCAAAACTATGAATTAGCACATGTGGAATTATATACTTAACAAAAAAGTGTGAAACAACTTAAAATATGTCTTATATTTTAGGTTCTTCAAAGTAGCCACCTATTGCTTTGATGACTGATTTGCACCCTTTTGGCATTCTCTTGATGAGCTTCAAGAGGTAGACACCGGAAATGGTCTTCCAACAATCTTGAAGGAGTTCCCAGAGATGCTTAGCACTTGTTGGCCCTTTTGCCTTCACTCTGCGGTCCAGCTCACCCCAAACCATCTCGATTGGGTTCAGGTCTGGTGACTGTGGAGGCCAGGTCATCTGGCATAGCACCCCATCACTCTCCTTCTTGGTCAAATAGCCCTTACACAGCCTGGAGGTGTGTTTGGGGTCATTGTCCTGTTTAAAAATAAATGAAAGTCCAACTAAACGCAAACAGGATGGAATAGCATGCCGCTGCAAGATGCTGTGGTAGCCATGCTGGTTCAGTATGCCTTCAATTTTGAATAAATCCCCAACAGTGTCACCATCAAAGCTCCCCCACACCATCACACCTCCTCCATGCTTCACGGTGGGAACAAGTCATGTAGAGTCCATCCGTTCACCTTTTCTGCGTCGCACAAAGACACGGTGGTTAGAACCAAAGATCTCAAATTTGGACTCATCAGACCAAAGCACAGATTTCCACTGGTCTAATGTCCATTCCTTGTGTTCTTTAGCCAAAACAAGTCTGTTCTGCTTGTTGCCTGTCCTTAGCAGTGGTTTCCTAGCAGCTATTTACCATGAAGGCCTGATGCACAAAGTCTCCTCTTAACAGTTGTTGAAGAGATGTGTCTGCTGCTAGAACTCTGTGTGGCATTGACCTGGTCTCTAATCTGAGCTACTGTTAACCTGCGATTTCTGAGGCTGGTGACTCGGATAAGCTTATCCTCAGAAGCAGAGGTGACTCTTGGTCTGCCTTTGCTGGGGCAATCCTCATGTGAGCCAGTTCCTTTGTAGCGCTTGATGGTTTTTGCAACTGCACTTGGGGACACTTTCAAAGTTTGCCCAATTTTTCGCACTGACTGACCTTCATTTCTTAAAGTAATGATGGCCACTCGTTTTTCTTTACTTAGCTGCTTTTTTCTTGCCATAATACAAATTCTAACAGTCTATTCAGTAGGACTATCAGCTGTGTATCCACCAGACTTCTGCACAACACAACTGATGGTCCCAACCCTATTTATAAGGCAAGAAATCCCACTTATTAAACCTGACAGGGCACACCTGTGAAGTGAAAATCATTCCCAGCGACTACCTCTTGAAGCTCATCAAGAGAATGCCAAGAGTGTGCAAAGCCGTCATCAAAGCAAAATGTGGCTACTTTGAAGAACCTAGAATATAAGACATATTTTCAATTGTTTCACACTTTTTTGTTAAGTATATAATTCCACATGTGTTAATTCATAGTTTTGATACCTTCAGTGTGAATGTACAATTTTCATAGTCATGAAAATACAGAAAAATCTTTAAATGAGAAGGTGTGTCCAAACTTTTGGTCTGTACTGTATATATATACAGTCATATGAAAAAGTTTGGGCACCCCTATTAATCTTAAGCTTAATGTTTTATAAAAATTGGTGTTTTTGCAACAGCTATTTCAGTTTGATATATGTAATAACTGTTGGATACAGTAATGTTTCTGCCTTGAAATGAGGTTTATTGTACTAACAGAAAATGTGCAATCTGCATTCAAACAAAATTTGACAGGTGCATAAGTATGGGCACCTCACCAGAAAAGTGACATTAATATTTAGTAGATCCTCCTTTTGCAAAAATAACAGCCTCTAGTCGCTTCCTGTAGCTTTTAATGAGTTCCTGGATCCTGGATGAAGGTATTTTTGACCATTCCTCTTTACAAAACAATTCCAGTTCAGTTAAGTTTGATGGTCGCCGAGCATGGACAGCCTCTTCAAATGATCCCACAGATGTTCAATGATATTCAGGTCTGGGGACTGGGATGGCCATTCCAGAACATTGTAATTGTTCCTCTGCATGAATGCCTGAGTAGATTTGGAGCGGTGTTTTGGATCATTGTCTTGCTGAAAGATCCATCCACTGCGTAACTTCAACTTTATCACTGATTCTTGAACACTATTGCCAAGAATCTGCTGATACTGAGTGGAATCCATGCGTCCCTCAACTTTAACAAGATTCCCAGTGCCGGCATTGACCACACAGCCCCAAAGCATGATGGAACCTCCACCAAATTTTACTGTGGGTAGCAAGTGTTTTTCTTGGAATGCTGTGTTTTTTTGCCACCATGCATAACGCCTTTTTGTATGACCAAACAACTCAATCTTGGTTTCATCAGTCCACAGGACCTTCTTCCAAAAAGAAATAGGCTTCTTCAAATGTGCTTTTGCATACCTCAGCCGACTCTGTTTGTGCGTACTTGCAGAAACGGCTTCTTTCGCATCACTCTCCCATACAGCTTCTCCTTGTGCAAAGTGCGTTGTATAGTTGACCGATGCACAGTGACACCATCTGCAGCAAGTTGATGCTGCAGCTCTCTGGAGGTGGTCTGAGGATTGTCCTTGACTGATCTCACCATTCTTCTTCTCTGCCTTTCTGATGTTTTTCTTGTCCTGACACTTCTGGCCTTAACAAGAACTGTCCCTATGTTCTTCCATTTCCTTACTATGTTCCTCACAGTGGAAACTGACAGGTTAAATCTCTGAGACAGCTTTTTGTATCCTTCCCCTGAACAACTATGTTGAATAATCTTTGTTTTCAGATCATTTGACAGTTGTTTTGAGGAGCCCATGATGCCACTCTTCAGAGGAGATTCAAACAGGAGAACAACTTGCAAGTGGCCACTTTAAGTAGCTTTTCTCATGATTGCATACACCTGGCTATAAAGTTCAAAGCTCAATGAGGTTACAAAACCAAAAAAAGTGCTTTAGTAAGTAAGTAAAAAGTAGGCAGGAGTATTTAAAACAAGAAAATGATAAGGGTGCCCATACTTATGCACAGGTCAAATTTTGTTTGAATGCAGATTGCACATTTTCTGTTAGCACAATAAACCTCATTTCAAGGCAGAAACATTACTGTGTCCAACAGTTATTACATATATCAAACTGAAATAGCTGTTGCAAAAACACCAATTTTTATAAAACATTAAGCTTAAGATTAATAGGGGTGCCCAAACTTTTTCATATGACTGTATATATATTTAGATGCCTTTATATCATCATCACATTCTACAAATTGTACATATTTTGTCATCTGTGACATCAGTCCCTTTTTTTCCTGTTGGAATCACAACTTACTATCAAAGGCTCTAGGGCTGCTCAAGAGAAGACACTGCAATGCGTACACAGATGATATGTCCACTTATATCAGTTTCATATTCTTAAAGGGGTTGTCCACTACTTTATATTGATGGCTTATCAGATTGGTGAGGTTACTTCATCAGGCACCTCCGCCAATCAGCTGTTCTTGGTGCTGGTTGTGCTCAGTTGCAAAGCAAAACTACACACCTCCATCAGCAGTATAGTGGCCACAGCACTGTACTCCAGATCCACGTTTATGCATTTGAATCGGGGTGGATCTGAATTACCCCACTGCAGCCACTATACATTTGATAGGACTGTGTAGTTCTGCTTCACAACTTAGAACATGTGTCCTCCACTGGCATCAGGAACATCTGATCAGCACGATGTCACAACCCCAACAATCTGATATTGATGAAGTATCCTAAGGGTAGGCCATCAATATAAAGTACTGTACAACCCCTTAAATTTTGCAGTATGTTTTTATAATCAGAGAGCAACGTGCCCCAATGAACCCACACATGTGTGGGGAGAACATACAACTCCATGCAGATATTTTCTCTGATTAATTTTGATTCCAATGTTTAGAGGCAACAGTGCTTACCAATGAAGTGTAGGAAATACAGTATGTGTGTATCCAAAGACTGACTAGTTCTATTCACTAAAACAAATGCATAATTATTAGTCAGGTATAACAAAACACAGATATTTTGATAAGTAACGCTTTAAGAGAACCTGTCACCAGGTCAAAAGTGACCAGTTTTCGCTCTTATTTTATTCTAGCTGCTTCCCTGAGCATTTTGTGAGTTTTTTTTAAATAACCCCTTTACCTCCCAGGGTGGTCTGCACGTTAATGACCAGGCCAATTTTTACAATACTGACCACTATCACTTTATGAGGTAATTACTCTGAAATGCTTCAATGGATCCCCCTGATTCTGAGAATTTTTTTTCGTGCCATATTGTACTTCATGATAGTGGTAAAATTTATTTGTGAAAAAATTGGAAATTTGGCGAAAATTTCACAATTTTCAAAATTTGAATTTTTATGCCCTTAAATCAGAGAGATATGTCACACAAAATAGTTAATAAATAACATTTCTCACATGTCTACTTTACATCAGCACAATTTTGGAACCAAAATTTTTTTTTATTAGTGCGCTATAAGGGTTAAAAGTTGATCAGCGATTTCTCATTTTTCCAACAAAATTTACAAAACCATTTTTTTAGGGACCACATCACATTTGAAGTGACTTTGAGAGGTCTTTATGACAGAAAATACCCAAAAGTGACACCATTCTAAAAACTGCACCCCTCAAGGTGCTCAAAACCACATTCAAGAAGTTTATTAACCTTGCACGTGCTTCACAGGAATTTTTGGAATGGGGAAGAAAAAAATGAACATTGAACTTTTTTCACAAAAATGTTACTTTAGACCCCAATTTTTTTATTTTTGCAGGAGTAACAGGAAAAAATGGACCCCAAAATTTGTTGTGCAATTTCCCCTGAGCACGCAGATACCCAATACGTGGAGAAAAAACACTGTTTGGGCGCACAGCAGGGCTCAGAATGGAAGGAGCGCCATTTGACTTTTTGAATGTAAAATTTGCTTGAATAATTATTGGATGTGCCCCTGATGTGCCTAAACAGTGGAAAACCCCCACAAGTGACACTATTTTGGAAACTAGACCCCTGAGGGAACTTATCTAGATGTGTGGTGAGCACCCTTAACCCCCAGGTGCTTCACAGAAGTTTAGAACATGAAGCCATGAAAATAAAAAAATCTAACTTTTTCCACAAAAATGATCTTTTTGCACCAATTTTTTTAGTTTCACAAGAGTAAGAGGAGAAAATGGAACCTAAAAACTGTTGTGCAATTTCTCCTGAGTACGCCAATACCCCATATGTGGGGAAAATACACTGTTTGGGCTCACGTCAGGGTTCATAAGGGAAGGAGCACTGTGTGACTTTTTTAACGCAAAATTGTCTGGAATCAAGAACGGACGCCATGTCGCATTTCGGGAGCCCCTGATGTTCTAAAATAGTGGAAACCCCCCACAATTGACTCCACTTTGGAAACTAGACCCCTCAGGGATTTTATCAAGGGGTATAGTGTACATTTTGAACCCAGAGGTACTACAGAATTTGATAACATTAGATCATCATATTGAATAAGTTGTCATTAGTCTTGAGCGCAAGTGCTCGCTACTTGAGTTTTCATCGGGTACTCGGGTATGCACCAAGTATCACGGGTGCTCGAGTGACATGTTCGAGTCCCTGCTTCGCATGTTTCACAGGTGTTAGACACCCAGAAAAAAAACATGCAGGGATTGCTCGTGCATGGCAGGCGATCCCAGCAACGTTTTTATTGGCCGCGAAGCATATGGGGCGGAGACTCAAGCATGTCACTCGAACACCTGCGATATTCAGTGCATACCCTTGCGCTCAATACTGGTCGCCATATTGTCATCTTTTTTTTTTTAAAAAAAAAAAAATCCCAACCCCAACTCTAAAACAACCCTAACCCCAACCCCAACCCTAGCCCAACCCTAACCCCAAACCTAGCCCAACCCTAACCCCAACCCCAACCCTAACCCTAGCCCAACCCTAACCCCAACCCTAACCCTAGCCCCAACCCTAACCCTAGCCCAACCCTAACCCTAGCACAACCCTAGAGTTTATTTTTTTACACCGTTCCACGTGTGGTATAAGTGATTCGACGACTATTCTTCAAGTCGGTGCGACTACACCGATACCAGATTCATATCGGGTTTTTATGATTGACAGCTGTCACACTAAAAGACGCTTTTTTTGCAAAGACTAGTTTTTGCATCACCATATTTTGAGAGCTATATATTTTTCCATATTTTGGCCAATAGAGTCGTGTGACGGCTTGTTTTTTGCAGGACAAGTTGACCTTTTTATTTGTACCATTTTCGGGCATGTGACATTTTTTGATCACTTTCTATAATGATTTTTGGGAGGCAGAATAAAAAAAACCAACAATTCAGGATTTTTTTTTTTTTTTTTCATGCCGTTTCGCGTGTGGTAAAATTGATAAGGCAGCATTATTCTTCGGGTCAGTTCTTTTACAGCGGTACCGCATTTATATAGTTTTTTTTATGTTTTGGTGGTTTTACACAATAAAAACGATTTTCTAGAAAAAATAATTTTTTTGTATCGCTTTATTCTGAGAGCTATAACTTTTTTATTTTTCGGATGATGGAGCTGTGTGGCAGCTTGTTTGTTGCAGGACAAGATGACGTTTTCAGCTGTACCATTTTTATTTACATTCGTCTTTTTGATCGCGTGTCATTCCATTTTTTGTTTGGCGGTATGACGATAAAGCATTGTTTTTTTTCTTCGTTTTTTATTTCTTTTTTTTACCGTGTTCACTAAAGGTGTTAAGTAGTTGGACAGTTTTATAGGTCAGGTCGTTCCGGACGCGGCGATACCAAATATGTGTACTTTTATTTGTTTATTTTTTTTTTTCATAAATAAATATTATGGGTTCAATATATTTTTATTTTTTGGGGATTATTTTTTTCATTTTTTTTTTATATTTTTACAATTTTTTTTTTATTTTTTCACTTTTCTACTTTTTTTTTACTCTTACACATTGTCCCACTATAGGACTTTCACTCTTTGCAGCCTGATCGGCTGCATGGCATAGAGAGCAGCAGCTCCCTTTGTCGTGCAGCCTGTCAGCGCTGCACATAGGGGAGACACTACTTTGGTCGCGCACTGCGCATGACCAAAGTAACGTCCTGCCTCCTAGTGACCCGAATGGTGCCATGACGACATCGGGTCATTATGGCAACATCCGGAAGCCACCGCAGACATCGCCGGACGCCGGCAGGAGAGGTGAGTATAACGATCACCTCCCCCCTTGCCACCGCAATGCTGCGATCGACTTCGATCGCAGCATTGCGGGAGTTAATGTTCCGGGAGCGGTGCAGGACCGCTCCCTGCACATAGCACTGGGTGTCAGCTGTGACAATCAACTGACACCCGGCGGCGATCGCCCCGCACCGCTTGTGTGCGGGTGCAATCGCATTATGCGTAATAATACGTAGCTGGTCCATAAGTCCCAGGGCACAGCTACGTACTATTACTGACAAGGTCGGAAAGAGGTTAATCCACCACACGGTTCCACAGATATGGCCATTTTTAGTCATTGTTACTTTTTATGGT
This sequence comes from Phyllobates terribilis, assembly GCF_046119375.1. NCBI lineage: Eukaryota > Metazoa > Chordata > Amphibia > Anura > Dendrobatidae > Phyllobates > Phyllobates terribilis. Next base: position 991,845,749 of record NW_027362761.1, on the reverse strand, counting down.
CTTTCCCAAGGTGTGTTGCTCATAGGGTAATAATGCAGAGCAGCCTAAAGATACGCCCCCAAGGAATCCTGTGAACAACACCCCCTTCGTAAAGAACATGGAAGGGAGCACTGAATAAAAAAGCAAATAAATGTTGAACCGTATTGCAAATTTAAAAAAAACAAACACTTGGTAGTGGGAATAAAATAAGAGCAAAAAATGGCTACTTTTGACTTGGCAATAAGTCCTCTTTATGTGACCAACTGTCTTTATCCATCTATGAGTTTGGCCTCTAAAATCTTTATCAATTTTACAAAAGTTATTGCCATAGCTGTATATATTGCGTTACCAATTGAGCATTTACTGTGGGACCCATCTTCCACTTAAAAGAGAACTATTGGTGAGTGGTAGTAGATCATCATTTTAGATAATGACGATAGAATTAGAATGTGGAGGAGATGCAATGAATAATGGAGCACTGAGATAATCTATGACCAAGTAAATAACCTTTCCATCTCTCAAGTTCACGTTCTCACTTTGGTCATGGTGGAGTAGAACTCCATTCTTTTATAGCTACAGTCCTTTACAGGCCAGAGGACATACTACGAGAGCTGACATCATGGTAGATTAGCAAGTCATGAGCTAATACTTTCCTCTTCTGTTCTACAAGGTATATAGCTAAGAGTGATAAGAAGAAAAACATTTTCTGCATGTTGGAAATGTACAACTTACAACTTGCATGACAAATATCTCTACAAAGCTTTGCTGGCTGTCTACAGTGACCAATTAAAAAATCATCAGGCATCGAACAGAAGCTCCAATGTGCTTAATTTTTCTGTTTTTAACTCATACTGATAATTGCCCAGAGGAACATTAGCCCAGAAAGATGTCAGGTTTACATGCCATTGCTTTCACTCTATATAACACCCAATACAGCCAAGGGTAACTGACTGGAAAATGTATTAAGAATATGAATCAACAGTGTATACTATGTGCATTAAGTGTAGAGAATAGTGGGATGAAGCGTTCATCACCCTCTATGCGAACATATTTTTTATATTACTGTACGTAGTTTGTAACAGGAATATTATCATTCAGACAGGGATACCAGCTGTGCAGTGTGGGACCCAGCTGTTGGATCCTACACTGAATGGGCATCTGGAGCCTGGTGCAATGTTGTTAGATTCCATCTGGGTATTTCAGATCCTGTCTTGCATTCACAGTTGGAATGAATGGGTGCATAATATTCCGATGAAGTGGCCCTTCTGGAATTTTTTGCAACTTCTTTCGCAGATGAAGCATTGCTGATTAGATTAGCGGTCATCTGTTTATATCATTTTTGGATAGGCAGAACAGAAAACTTCACTTATTGTTTGTCTGTGTTCCACTACTGCATTTTTAAAAGATTTCACATAAAACTGAATACAAAGTACAATGCCAAAATAAACTGTGAAAAAACGCGAGGCCTTACATATCAGCAATATATTTTACATCTAATATCCATTATCTATAGGCCACGAACATCCCTAAACTAATATTTCTCATGATTATGAATCCCCTGCTATCCCAAAACTAATGTCTTTGTGTCTTTCCATGTTACAATGTATAACTACTAGTCTGCCACTACTTTAATTATCTAGGTGCCATTGCCATCCCTAAACAAAACTTTTCCATTATCTGTACTCTACGGCCAACCTTAAAGAAGTATTCCCATCTCCAAGATCCTATCATAATATATAGTAGGTGTAATAATATTAATGTTAGCAAATACCACCTAATAGAAATTTAGTATAGTTCTTCTGATTCACTGTGTCGCTTACCCCATGAGCAGGGCATTGCAGGAGTTTAGGTATCCATGGTTATGACCATTCATATAGTGACAGTTAGTTAGTTAGCTGTTAGTGGTCATAACCATGGATACCTAAGGTCCTGCAATGTCCTGCACATGGGGTAAAACTATACTACATTTCTAATTGGAAGTATTTGCTAATATTATTATTACACCTACTACATATTTGGATAAAATCTTGGAGATGGGAATACCCCTTTAAGTTAAACTGTCACATTATCCAGCAGCCACTGCCATCCCGAAACTAATTCTGGAGAGTTGCAATATTTGCATGTGCATCAATCAATTATCCAGACACCACTGCCATCACTAATTGTTTATGTGCTCCTTGTGGGGGGAACCATGTGTCAGTGGTGTGAGAAGACATATCACTGGAATTGAAATACCTATCAGTTGTGCTCTTGGTGATGTCAAGCAGGAGACCAAGCAAATACTTATGGTGTGGCACAACCTTGTATGGTAGGAACCACCCATTGGTGGTGCTCCTGCTGGTGTCTGGATAATCCTGTAGGAATCAGGGGTAGCACATATATTCTCTTCCCCCTCACTGTGTACTCTGACAGAGCTGACATATTTCAGGAAATGGAGGTTTCTTTTTCGTCTCTGCCCTTCTCTCCTGTCTTGGAGACTGCATATTGACAGGGCACACCCAGTACAGGACTGGCAGGCCATTTAACAATGGTAGGGACAAAGCCTGCTTTGAACTGAGAGAAAGGAAGTTCTAACATCTATAGTTCTGACAGAATGCCGATGAAGAGGAACCGTCCAGTGAGAACAGAGAATGACAAGTTACAGAGCATCAGAATTGGGACAGTTCCTGGAAATGTTAGATTTGTATGTGCACCAAAACAGTTTAAACTTGTTGTCTCGGATAAGGGCAGCAAAACCATGCTTTTCAACTAGCTTTATGTGATAGGACAGGTAAGCTTTAATGCAGGGATGTCAAACTCAAACGCACAGACGGTCAAAATGAAAAACTTGGACAAAGTCGCGGGCAAACGAGTTTACAGTATCCCTCCATACAGAATAATGGGCCCCACATAGTCCTCCAAATAGTATAATGGCCCGACCTAGTCCTCTATACAGAATAATAGGCCCCGTATAGTCCTCCATACAGAATAATGGGCCCCACATAATCCTCCATACAGAATAATGGGCCCCACATACTCCTCCATACAGAATAATGGGCTCCATAGAGTCCTTTATACAGAATAATGGACCCCACATAGTCCTCAATACAGTATAATGGCCCCACATAGTCCTCCATACAGAATAATGGGTCCCACAAAGTCCTCCATACAGAATAATGGCCTCACAAAGTCCTCCATACAGAATAATGGCCCCACAAAGTCCTCCATACAGTATAATGGGCCCCACATAGTCCTCCATACAGAATAATGAGCTCCATAGAGTCCTCAATACAGAATAATGGACCCCACATAGTCCTCAATACAGTATAATGGCCCCACATAGTCCTCCATACAGAATAATGGGTCCCACAAAGTCCTCCATACAGAATAATGGCCTCACAAAGTCCTCCATACAGAATAATGGCCCCACAAAGTCCTCCATACAGAATAATGGGCCCCACATAGTCCTCCATACAGAATAATGAGCTCCACAGAGTCCTCCATACAGAATAATGGGCCCCACATAGTCCTCCATACAGAATAATGGGCCCCACATAGTCCTCCATACAGAATAATGGCCCCACATACTCCTCCATACAGAATAATGGCCCCACATAGTCCTCCATACAGAATAATGGGCCCCACATAGTCCTCCATACAGAATAATGGCCCCACATACTCCTCCATACAGAATAATGGCCCCACATACTCCTCCATACAGAATAATGGCCCCACATAGTCCTCCATACAGAATAATGGACCCCACATAGTCCTCAATACAGTATAATGGCCCCACATAGTCCTCCATACAGAATAATGGGTCCCACAAAGTCCTCCATACAGAATAATGGCCTCACAAAGTCCTCCATACAGAATAATGGCCCCACAAAGTCCTCCATACAGAATAATGGGCCCCACATAGTCCTCCATACAGAATAATGAGCTCCATAGAGTCCTCCATACAGAATAATGGGCCCCACATAGTCCTCCATACAGAATAATGGCCTCACAAAGTCCTCCATACAGAATAATGGCCCCACAAAGTCCTCCATACAGAATAATGGGCCCCACATAGTCCTCCATACAGAATAATGAGCTCCATAGAGTCCTCCATACTGAATAATGGGCCCCACATAGTCCTCCATACAGAATAATGGGCCCCACATAGTCCTCCATACAGAATAATGGCCCCACATACTCCTCCATACAGAATAATGGCCCCACATAGTCCTCCATACAGAATAATGGGCCCCACATAGTCCTCCATACAGAATAATGGCCCCACATACTCCTCCATACAGAATAATGGCCCCACATACTCCTCCATACAGAATAATGGCCCCACAAAGTCCTCCATACAGAATAATGGGCCCCACATAGTCCTCCATACAGAATAATGAGCTCCATAGAGTCCTCCATACAGAATAATGGGCCCCACATAGTCCTCCATACAGCATAATGGGCCCCACATAGTCCTCCATACAGAATAATGGCCCCACATACTCCTCCATACAGAATAATGGCCCCACATAGTCCTCCATACAGAATAATGGGCCCCACATAGTCCTCCATACAGAATAATGGCCCCACATACTCCTCCATACAGAATAATGGCCCCACATAGTCCTCCATACAGAATAATGGGTCCCACAAAGTCCTCCATACAGAATAATGGCCTCACAAAGTCCTCCATACAGAATAATGGCCCCACAAAGTCCTCCATACAGAATAATGGGCCCCACATAGTCCTCCATACAGAATAATGAGCTCCATAGAGTCCTCCATACAGAATAATGGGCCCCACATAGTCCTCCATACAGAATAATGGGCCCCACATAGTCCTCCATACAGAATAATGGCCCCACATACTCCTCCATACAGAATAATGGCCCCACATAGTCCTCCATACAGAATAATGGGCCCCACATAGTCCTCCATACAGAATAATGGCCCCACATACTCCTCCATACAGAATAATGGCCCCACATACTCCTCCATACAGAATAATGGCCCCACATAGTCCTCCATACAGAATAATGGCTCCACAAAGTCCTCCATACAGAATAATAGGGGGGATGGTTCTGGTGTCACAGGCCAAATATAATCACCCTGCGGGCCAGATTTGGCCCACGGACCAGAGTTTGACATGTATGCTTTAAAGAGAACCTGTCAGGTAATTCATGCTGACTGAACCTCGATGAACAGTAATTGTAGCTTGGCTACATGATTGCAAGCAGTTATATGATTCACATTTTAGAAGAAATATATTTTAGAAATCCAGCTGGGGATCATAGCCGGAAACCATACTAGTCAGGCACTGCTCCCGGCCCACTTTTACCAGCACTTCTGAGGCGATTGACGGGTCCTCTCCGTTGTGTGTACATAGGGAGCAACCTGTAAATTACTTAGAAGGGCGCTGGGAAGAGTCGGCCAGGTGCAGTGCTTGAATAATACGGTCTCCGGCTATAGTTCCTTGCTGGATCTTCACAGTAGTCTTTGTTTGAAACTCTCAATTGTTTCAGAGATTAATATATCTAGATGCAATTGTGCAGTCAGGCTGCAATTTATGCTGCCTGGAGTTTGAGCAGCTTGAATAGCCTGACAGGTTCCCCTTGAGGCCAGTTTCACATCTCCAGCATTAACAGGTGAAGTACAGAACATGGTGGGCGGCGGGCCTACTTGTTGAGTTAGGGTCAGGTAGCCGATCTGTACTCAGGCCTTTAATGAAACTGGATGGAGTTGAATATTCTTTTATCACATTAATGATCACTGTCTTCTTGATAACTTTGTTACTGTGTACTCAGTTTTTTATGCAGACAAGTTTTGAATTTGACATTCCAAGATCAAGAAAAGTATGTCGCAATCACCAAAAGTAATGTCTTTCATCACTGTTCAGGTAATAATTAAATGCATTAATTATTCAACTAAAACTACATGATTTTGTTTTTGCCTTGACCTTGATTTATACTTAATGTTGAATGAAAAATAATCTTTTTCTCTCAGCGGTATTAGCAAACCCCTTGAGACACAAATTGCAAAATAACCCTTATTAGTAACATGAAACATTTAAAACGGCATGACGGGCAATTGGAGAAAGAGCTGTTCTGTCAACTGTTCAAAGATTTCTAAAAATATACAAATTTTTGGGAAATTTTATGGCATGTTGCTGATTGAAGTGCAAGAGCAAATCCTTATTAAAATGAGAAATCAATTATCATTTGAGCAGTGTGCAGATTATCTAGGTAAAGGTTATTCAGCTGTGGAAAAGGAAAATGTATCAGTCTCTATTGTTTTATGTATCTCATACACATAGGTATAATTTAAGTCTGCACCACCTCTGACTTAGGGCAGAGTCAGACGACCGTATAACTCAGACGGAGATCGCAACACAATGCTCAGACTGGCTAGCGGCTCTCCTGACCTGAGCGTGACAGCTGCATAGAAACACATGCTGTCACGCTCGGGTCAGGAGAGCCACCAGCCATTCTGAGCATTTCTGTCTGACTCTTCCCTAATAGAATCCCATAATAAGCCATCCATGTATCTGTACAGAGCCATCCTGTACCTTTGTATGTCTTCGAACTTTTTTCTGTCACATTTCACATAAATTAGAGAAAAATTGTGACATGCTCGGTCACATGCCTTCTGCGTTATTTGTAATTCTCTTTCTGAAGCTTTGCTTTTAGGGAAATATACAGTACAGAGCAAAAGTTTGGACACACCTTCTCATTTAAAGATTTTTCTGTATTTTCATGACTATGAAAATTGTACATTCACACTGAAGGCATCAAAATTATGAATTAACACATGTGGAATTATATACTTAACAAAAAAGTGTGAAACAACTGAAAATATGTCTTATATTCTAGGTTCTTCAAAGTAGCCACCTTTTGCTTTGATGACTGCTTTGCACACTCTTGGCATTCTCTTGATGAGCTTCAAGAGGTAGTCACCGGAAATGGTCTTCCAACAATCTTGAAGGAGTTCCCAGAGATGCTTCACTCTGCGCTCCAGCTCACCCCAAACCATCTCGATTGGGTTCAGGTCTGGTGACTGTGGAGGCCAGGTCATCTGGCGTAGCACCCCATCACTCTCCTTCTTGGTCAAATAGCCCTTACACAGCCTGGAGTTGTGTTTGGGGTCATTGTCCTGTTGAAAAATAAATGATGGTCCAACAAAACGCAAACCGGATGGAATAGCATGCCACTGCAAGATGCTGTGGTACCCATGCTGGTTCAGTATGCCTTCAATTTTGAATAAATCCCCAACAGTGTCATCAGCAAAGCACCCCCACACCATCACACCTCCTCCTCCATGCTTCACGGTGGGAACCAGGCATGTAGAGTCCATCCGTTCACCTTTTCTGCGTCGCACAAAGACACGGTGGTTGGAACAAAGATCTCAAATTTGGACTCATCAGACCAAAGCACAGATTTCAACTGGTCTAATGTCCATTCCTTGTGTTCTTTAGCCCAAACAAGTCTCTTCTGCTTGTTGCCTGTCCTTAGCAGTGGTGTCCTAGCAGCTATTTTACCATGAAGGCCTGCTGCACAAAGTCTCCTCTTAACAGTTGTTGTAGAGATGTGTCTGCTGCTAGAACTCTGTGTGGCATTGACCTGGTCTCTAATCTGAGCTGCTGTTAACCTGCGATTTCTGAGGCTAGTGACTCAGATAAACTCATCCTCAGAAGCAGAGGTGACTCTTGGTCTTCCTCTCCTGGGGCGGTCCTCATGTGAGCCAGTTTCTTTGTAGCGCTTGATGGTTTTTGCAACTGCACTTGGGGACACTTTCAAAGTTTTCCCAATTTTTCGGACTGACTGACCTTCATTTCTGGCCACTCGTTTTTCTTTACTTAGCTGCTTTTTTCTTGCCATAATACAAATTCTAACTGTCTATTCAGTAGGACTATCAGCTGTGTATCCACCAGACTTCTGCACAACACAACTGATGGTCCCAACCCCATTTATAAGGCAAGAAATCCCACTTATTAAACCTGACAGGGCACACTTGTGAAGTGAAGACCATTTCCGGTGACTACCTCTTGAAGCTCATCAAGAGAATGCCAAGAGTGTGCAAAGCAGTCATCAAAGCAAAAGGTGGCTACTTTGAAGAACCTAGAATATAAGACATATGTTCAGTTGTTTCACACTTTTTTGTTAAGTATATAATTCCACATGTGTTAATTCATAGTTTTGATGCCTTCAGTGTGAATGTACAATTTTCATAGTCATGAAAATACAGAAAAATCTTTATATGAGGTGTGTCCAAACTTTTGGTCTGTACTGTATTTCCTATATATGGAGCACACAGAACTCCATACTTAAGGAAACAGAGTCCCTGCAGCTGTGTAGTATGCTGCTGTAGATTACTCCACCATACGCTGTCCTGGACACGGCTGTGCTTAAGGTTCAAAATGGTATTGTCACGCCAGGTTTGAGTGCAACACAGAGAGTCACGCCAGGTGTGAAAGCAACACAGAGGGGAAAAGGAAAGGGAGTCCAGACACTAGGGAAAGGGGGGAGAGGTGACCTCCTAATCTGGACTAGCGTCACCCTGTCTCCCCCTAACGTCCCTATACAGCCTCCGCAGCTGTCGCCGATCACGTGCCTCGCCCTACTATCCCTGGCGTAAGGCTAAAGCTGGGGATGGAAGGAGATGAGCACCAGTCAACCTCCGCTAGCACTCTAAAGACAAAATGGGAAGATAACACAGGAATAACAACTTAACTTTAGAAGAAACTCCAACAGGGCATATGGCCTCAAGACTCCAGAGAGAACGTGATGCTGCTTCAGCCAAGTTCCGAGTAGAAATGAGTATAATCGGCAACGCCCACATGGAGAGATCAGGTATATATACACCCAGGCCAGAGGGAGGTAGTTGCTGGGTCCTAAAGACAGCCTCCTATCTAGGCTGCTGTCTGCATTGCCAAACGTGGAGATCTACTGCAAACCACTGCAGGATGACTGTCTGTCACCTCTGACACATCCATGACAGGTATACAGCTAAGAAAAGAGACAAAATGTGCTTGGACTGAAATATACATTCATTCCGATAACGAGGGATGCTGCCTGCTTGCCACCTCTCTAAAAACTGACCGTTACTGTCTAAGATTCAGGACTTATTGCCTATTTTATTTGACAAATAAAGGAGCCCCAACCCAAAATGAGGTTGTTTGTACAGCTAATTGAGGATTTTTATAAATTCTGTTCAAATTTATGGAATAGTCGACTTTTTATTATATCAGTTGCATAACGTTTATTTCTAAGTGAAAACTGCACTTTAATAACACATCAATCTATGGATGTTTTAAGAAATGAAATGCCAAAAAAAACCTAAAGAGTTGAAAGATGTTCAGTACTGTAATGAAAGAAATAGGTAAACTAAATCCGGATGACTGTTTTATTGTTATTTAATGTGGCACCCAATGCTGTTACTCCAAAAAATGCTGATCAGTTTGTTTTTTTTACATTTTGGTTGCCTCCTTTTCTGCCTGTGCATGGAGGAGCCAACGGCTGATTTTAATTAGTGCTGTTCGACAGTCAATCTTTGCATGTGTCACAGCTGTCAAACAAAAGAAATGCTGAGCACGCCAAAATACTCGGCGAGCACCCGAGCGTGCTCGCCGAAAGCGTTAATGAAACCTACTCGCTCAACACTAGTGACAATCAATTAAACAACGAATTTAAAAACCTGCAGAGACTGCACACCTCCTCATTTGTCATTTGCATCATGGTCACTCCACTACGCCGCATTTGGTTTTACCCACAGGAGAGGAGGAGCCCGTCCCCTGAGCAGTACTGTCGCTCTCTCAGCTCCTTTGGGGAGCAGTGACCCAGTTGGCTGAGTGCTGTCCTGGCTCTTCCCCTACTGTGGCTCAGTTCTGGGGGCTGCCACTGTTCAGCTTCTGTCTGTTCCTTCCTCACACCAGCAGCTGCGCTCAAGTCCTATCTTCCTTTGCCGTATCCCTATGCATCACCATCATATTTTGCCTCTTAAAACATTTGAAATTAAATCTCTGGCTATTTTTACAGCTTACACCTTACAAGTGTGCCAAGCACACGTGACCCAGGCACCAGCTGAGAGACGAGTGCCATAGGTTAATGGCCGCTAATCTAGATGCTGCGTAAATCTGAATTACATTCTTTTTGAGTTGCAGTTTTGCTGTGGCTTTTTTTTTACAATTGACTTCAATATGGAAAAATATGGCATTGAAAACCACATGTAAAAACATGTGATTTAAGTTTTCTGTCCTTACATGTGGTACCACATTTACAGTTTTGCTTGCAGCATTTTCTAGTACTGATTCTTCCACAAATCACAGCATATAAATCCACAAATATTAGTCGGTCGGAACAAAGCCTCATTAAGATTCATGCAGAAAGGCAAATATCTGCAAAGTAGAAAATGCTTCTAAAGTAGAATTATTAGATGAACAGAAAAATTTATTTGAAATAAAAATAATAAATGTTGACTTTATCTATAATTTCGAGTCAATTTAATGGTACTTTTTAGGTTCAGGGTTAGAAAACAGGGATATTTCTATTGATTGTAAACATTTGCACAGCAGTACACTTATTTTTTTTTTATTTAGAAGGAAGCTTTTCTGAAAAGAAAACGCACAATTCACCCCCTGAAGTCATCATCTTTAGAAAGACATTTTAACATATTAGGAAATTGGTATTTGGTATTTTACTGTAAAGAGAAAATACTCTAACATCTCTGTTCAGGATCTTATTACTATGCACAGGGACAAAATTGCTGGTATCCTATTAAAGTAAGAAAGTCCCACAATGATCACCGAAATATGTTAAAACTGACAAAAGTAATTTCAAATGTAAATTTACTCAATATCAACTAATGAGAATCAGACATTGCTATAGAATTGTGGTTCAACAGAAAAACAATAATAAAAAACTAGTGAAAATGCCCTGGCCAAAAATCATGGTACCATTAACTTCATATTTTGCTCCACAACCTTTTGAGGCAATCAGTGCAAAAAAGCAATTTTTGTAACTCTCATTGAGACTTCTGCACCTGTCCAAAGGTATTTTGGCCAACTCTTCCTGAGCAAATTGTTCCAGACTATTTCATGTCGGAAGTGTGCCTTCTCCAGACGGCATATTTCAGCTCCTTCCAGAGATGTTCAATAGGATTTAAATCAGGGCTCATAGAAGCCCCTTCAGAATAGTCCAATGCTTTGTTATTTTTAGCTGTGTTTTGGGTCATTACCCTGTTGGAAGAACCATGACGTGAGACTAAACCAAGTTTCTGACACTGGGCAGCACATTATGCTACAGAATGCCTTGACAGTCTTGAGATTTCATTGTACCCTGCAGAGATTCAAGACACCCTGTTAAAGATACAGCAAAGGAGCCCTAGAACCTAACTCAGTCTTTTCCATTATTCACAGTAGATATAATGTTCTTTTCTTTGAATGCTTCATTTCTTGCTTCTGTGAACAAGAGCTCATGTAACCTGCCAAAAAGCTCCAGTTTTGTCTTTTTTATGACTTGTTTTCAACAGTGGTTTCCTTCTCGGTCGTCTTCCATGAAGTTCACTTTTGGCCAAGACAGTGAAGGATGGTGCCAGGGACAGGGTGCACAAACCATTCTGCCTGGAAAGTCCCAGGGGAATCCTGTCTTTCACCCTTTAACGCCTATCTAGCAATCTGAATTTACACAGTTATGCAAAACCCCCTGGGCTACTTCAAAGGAGTGGCTTCCGGCTGGTGGAGTGAGTTGGCAGAGTGAAGGGTTATAAAGCTAGGTCTTTACTAGGAGGTCAAAGTCAGGGACAAAATCCAGTAACAGTTGGGTAGTCAAAATACAATCTGAGTTCAGGAACTAAACACTAGAAAATACAGTATGCTAGAACTAGACAAGCACCAGAAAAGGGTAGCTACAAATTATAACTCAACACTCTTATGTTGTAGCTGCAGTAGGTTTAAATAGTGTGTGGCCCCGTATAAGGTTTCCAGCAGACAGCTGCTAGATGAACAATGCCTGGATGGCACCACAAGTCCCATAAATTGCTTCACAAAACTGCTTGTGTCACCCTGCGTTGTCCGCAATGGAAGTGTGGGACTGCCTAGTGACAGATGTAGAAGTAGTAGAGATGCGTTCATATATAGATGCTACAGTTGTGTATCGCTTAAAGAAAATCTGTAGCCACGTTTCTGCTACAAAATCTAAGAGCAGCATGATGTTGAGAGAGAGAGAGAGAGACCTTGATTCCAGCGATGTGTCACTTGCTGGGCTGTAGTTTGTTTATATAAAATTACAGTTTTATCAGCAAGAGATTATCATTAGAGGACTACTTGACCTGATGGCATGTAGTCAAACTCCTCCCCCACCACTGATTTCTGGTTATACACTGCTTACATAAAAAGCTGCCAATCAGTAGTGTGGGTGGGTAATACAGCGCTCAGCATTCAGAGAACTGCCAAATCTGCAGCAGATAAAACAGTTTTTAATTAAAACTGCAGCATAAAGTAGAGAAGGTGATCTATAACTGGAATTAGGGTCTCTGCCCCTACATCATGCTGTTCTAAGATGGGGTAGCAAACAACTGGTGATACATTCCCTTTATTGTTAAAAAGTACTCTACTTTCTTACATTTGTGAGTAATGAATGTTATGACATGTGCTTTGTTTAAATGGATTTCTTGTCATGTCAACTTTATCACATGTAAAGTTTGCTTTAAGAAGCACTCCTCCCATCAAAATTTTTATCCTCTTAATGTATTGCAGTCATCATATCATATAACACTGTATACTCACAATTGCTCATCTTGCCCTTCTACCCAGCTAATTCTTCTCTTTTATCTGCTCTATGTAGAAAGAGGTAGTTTTTTGTCCCTGCATTTATCATTCCCCTCTTCAAGTCCTGACCCAGCTGTTCCCCTCTTCCCCTCTGCCACGGACTTTGCAGTGACTCATGACTTATTCATGAAAAAGTTGACCTCCTGTTTCTGCATAGAGCTTAGAAAGATTCAGCTAGTCAGTTTTAAATCTCGTCATGTCATAGATCTAATGGAAAAGAGAAGCATTAGCTGGGTAGAAAGGCAAAATGAGCAATTGTAAGTACACAGTGCAATATAATATCATGACTACAATCTATTAAGAGGATAAAAACTTTGATGGGAGCGCTTCATTAAATGAAAATATGTCTGCTAAAAATATATGCGTAAGCGTACTATTTAATTTATTTTACTTTTGTTTGCTTGGCTGCTTTCTAGCTTTACTCCCTGTGGGCAGGGTTATTCCATATCTGTCCAATGGAAATGTAAGGAACTTAAAAGGCCCCTATACACATTAGATGATAGTTTGCCAATCCTAACAAATTTAATGACATTGGATGACCATCTGATGTGTATGGGGTCTCCCGACTCACCCCTGATATATGGTGTCGACGAAGAGAAAAATCGGGCAGTTGTATTTCCACTGGTCATTTCTTTTCTGCTTTCAGGAGATATAAGGTGCTGCTAAAGTTGTCTGGCAGTGACTTTTTCCTATCTCCTCATTGAAAATACGTAAGTGCCTGGCAGAATGCTCATGTGTATGAGAGAATCAAGAGAGAGACAAACGTTTGGTTGACAGCTATCTCATGGATCTGGCAGCTTACAGCTATGTTCACACATCATGTTTTTTTCAGCGTTTTTTGATGCAGTTTTTTCTGCAAATTTTCAGCTGCCTTTTGCAGTTCCAGCAAAGTCTATGAGAAACCAGAATTCTCTGTTCACACATCATGGATTTTTTTGTTCAAGAATTTATGCCTTGCATGTTTTTTGGAAAATAGAGTATGTCACTTCTTTCAGGGGTTTTTCAGTGTTCTTTCACCCATAGGAAGTAATGGGTGGTGAAAAAAATGCTGAAAAGCATCAAAAACGCACCAAAATTTGTTTCATCATTTTTCAGCGTTTTTGATGCCAAAATAGAATGGATCGAAAGAACAAAAAATCCAACGTGAAAAACTTCTAAAATTGAATTTTAATGTATATCCTTAAAAACAGACATTTATTCAGAGACTAAGATTGCAGTGACACAAGAGAATAAGTTAGAAAAAGACGCGTTTCGGAAAATCTTCCTTAATCATTGTCAGAATAGAACGGAGTTCTTTTTTTTCACAGAACTTTACGTACATACATAAAAAGAAACAGAAGGACAATGAAAAAAACACTGAAAAACGCATCAAAAAAGCACCAAAACTGCAAGAAAAATCTTGAACAAAATGCCCTTGAAGATCAGATTTTGCTGCAGAAAATTGACGCCAAAAAAAACATGATGTGTGAACATAGCCTAAGGGTATGTTTCCATTTATACCGCCATCTGGTGTTTTCAAGTCATTTGGAGAAAGACGTGTTCAGCTGGATCAGAAAACACTTCATGTAGCATTTTCTAATAAGGCTATGGCCACTGGACAAGTGTCAATGGTGCACCACTTGGCTTTAATTGTGTCTTAAAACACTGATTGGACACAAATGATGTATCAAAACCCAACCTTAATGCACTTCTTGCATCATCTATACTCTACACTGCATCTGTTTCTCGTGTTGTCTGCCGTGTATGCTGGCTGCTGTGCGACACAGGCTTACACTGAGGTCTACGCTACCGTTCATTACAACAGGGTCAGAATGATTGCAAAGGACAAGCAACTAAAGCTCTGAGAAAAATACGATTATCAGGTTAATGGCACACGTACACTGAGCTAAGTAGGGGGGATCGTAAAAAGAAATATTGCCTAAGCTAAGGGCAAAATAAAACACTGCACAAACGAACGATACGCAATTGAACTATGGCATATACCATTTACATATTTCATATGTCAACAACATCTTTTCATTGCCGGCTCCCTGGCCATTAGGATCATCTTGTTTAATGTCGAGCAGTCTGTTTTGTCTTTTTGAAAGCTTTACTAGTCGCTCAGTATGTTTCTCCTTGGAGGTCTAAGCAGAATGGATTGATCTATGTTTTATTTGGAGTCTCTACGTGTAATTGACTCAGAGGATGTATGGCACATATGGTAAGTAACTTGCTCAGTAACTTTTCCGTAAAATAACCCTAGAACTCTGTGTCCTTGAAAACTTAAATTTTTATCTTAATATAGAATAGCAATGGCAATTTAAAGCCTCCCAGGTAAAATCTTCAAAGAACAAATAGATGCTGATAAAAATGGATAAAAGTCGATAGTTTAGACCACTCAATTGCTTTTAAGATTTTCATCAAATACTTCTCAGCAGTAGAAACTGACTAGAGAAGCATCCCAACTGAGTTAAAAATCATAAAACATGGGCAAAGCTAGCTTTGTTTCTCTTCAGCAAACATGCTGTAGACAGCCTTATAGAAAATCTAAAGAGAGACTGCACATTTCAACTAGATATTTAAAATGCATCATATAATATGTATGTACTGCACCGCAATCGTGCAGAAAATATCGCTCTCAGAAATTAACTTTTAGCTACTATTTCTTATGCTGAACTAAAGAGCAACAAATTCAGTAAAAATAACTTTAAATTGCATCTGTCAGTAAACTAGGCTTGTATAAAGGGAATCTGACAGCTGATACATGCTGCCCGATCCACGGGCAAAGAGAGGCTACATAATTCCAGACATATATTAATGGCACCCAGGGACTGAGCCGTGCTGGAGACCAGCCACTGTCCCTTCTCCCTGCCCTCTGTCCTGGAGTGACAGGTCTCTGCCTATATACACATGCAGGGAGAGACCTGCCAGTCAATGGCAGAGGGCGGGGAGAAGAAACCCGCCTGTTCAATCAGTCTACAGCACGATTCCGTCCCCGACGGCTATAAATCGATGTTATTCTCTGAAACACTGTAGTGTTTAAGCCAATAAAATTTGCATTCATTTGTGAAATTATCAGAAATTTGTTGAAAATTTGAAAAATGTGGCAATTTTTAAACTTTGAATTGTTATGCCCTGAAAGTAGTTAAACCGAACACAATGTTAGCGCGTTTAGCAGAAAATGTACATTTTTTTTTAGAAAACATTTACAGACCTATTTAGATTTGAAATACTTATCAAAAATTATACCAATTTAAAAGCTGCACCCCCGATTGTATGCAAAACTTAAAAAAGTTTGTTAACCATTCAGATGCTTCACAGAAATTAACGCGAAGTGGAATAAAATAACTAAGAATTATATTTTGTCAACTAAAATATTGATTTAGCCCTACGTTTTTCATTTCCAAAAGGGGTGATAGGAGAAAATCAATACCCTAGCTTATCATGCAACTTTTAAACGCAGCAATACCTCATATGTGGTAGAAAACTATGGTTTTGACACACAGCAGTGCTCGGAAGAGAATGAGCAACATTCGATTTTTACAGAAAACATTTGGCTGGAATAAATTGCTGATGCCTTGTCGTACCTAACGTGCCAAAACAGCATAAACCTCACCCATAAGTGACATTTTGGAATCTTTTTCCTTCAAGGAATTCACCTAGGGGTATAGTTTATAATATTGGGATGCAAAAATGAAAAGTTACATTATTGCCACAAAAATGTTGCTTTAGCCTAAAATATTTAATTTTCACAAGGGTGATGGGAAAGGGTAGACTCCATAATTTGTTGCAATTTCATCTGAAAGTTGCAATATCCTAAATGTGGTTAAAAATTGCTGTTTTGCAATATGACAAGGCTTGAAAGGGAAGGAGTGCAAATTTTTCTTGAACAAGTTGCAGACGCAATTCTGCTTTTGCCGAGTCCCGAAGGTGCTATAACGGGAGATATCAGCAGATAGAGTGTATGTTAACCCCTTTATCCCCGAGGGTGGTTTGCACGTTAATGACCAAGCCAATTTTTACAATTCTGACCACTGTCACTTTATGAGGTAATAACTCTGGTACGCATCAACGGATCCCACTGATTCTGAGATTGTTTTTTTCGTGATATATTGTACTTCATGATAGTGGTAACATTTATTTGATATGACTTGTGTTTATTTGTGAAAAAATCGTAAATTTGGCGAAAATTTTTCAATTTTCAAAATTTGAATTTTCATGCCCTTAAATCAGAGAGATATGTTACATAAAATAGTAAATAAATAACATTTCCCACATGTCTACTTTACATCAGCACAATTTTGGAACCAATTTTTTTTCGTTAGGGAGTTATAAGGATTAAAATTTTACGAAGCCATTTTTTTAGGGACCACACCACATTTAAAGTCACTTTGAGGGGTCTATATGACAGAAAATACCCAAAAGTGACACCATTCTAAAAACTGCACCCCTCAAGGCGCTTAAAACCACATTCAAGAAGTTTATTAACCCTTCACATGCTTCGCAGCAATTAATCGAACGTGAAAGGAAAAAATTAACATTTAACTTTTTTTCACTAAAATTTTACTGTAGACCCCAATTTTTTTTACTTTCGCAAGGGTAATAGGAGAAATTGAACCCCAAAAGTTGTTGTTCAATTTCTCCTGAGTATACTGATACCCCATATGGGGGTAAAAGCCATTGTTTGGGCGCATGGCAGGGCTCGAAAGGGAAGGAGCACCCTTTGATGTTTTTAACGCTAAACTTGCTGGAATTGACAGCGGACGCCATGTCGCGTTTGAAGAGCCCCTGATGTGCTTAAACAATGCAAACCCCCCACAAATGACCACATTTTGGAAACTAGACCCCTTAAAGAACTTATTTAGATGTGTGGTGAGCACTTTGAACCCCCAAGTGTTTCCCAAAAGTTCATGACATAGAACCGTGAAAAAAAAATAATTTTTTTCCACAAAAACGATCTTTTAGCCTCAATTTTTTTATTTTCATGAGGGTAACAGGAGAAATTGGACCTCAAAATCTGTTGTGCAATTTCTCCTGAGTACGCTGATACCCCATGTATTGGAGAAAACTACTGTTTGGGCGCATGTCAGCACTCGGAATGGAAGGAGCTATGCTTTGGAATGCAGACCTTGATGGAATGGTCTGGGGGGCGTCATTTTGTGTTTGCAGAGTCCCTGATGTGAGTAAACAGTGGAAATGCCCAACAAGTGCCCCCTTCTTGGAAACTAGACCCCCAATGAATTTATCTAGATGTGTGGTGAGCACCTTGAACCCCCAAGTGCTTCACAGAAAATTATAAAGTTGACTTGTGAAAATAAAAAAAAAACACAACCACACAACCCAACAAGTGCCCCCTTTTTGGAACTGATCGTTGATTTGTGAAGTTTATAATGTAGTGTCATACATCAGTTGTGTAGGACAACCTGACGAACACTACATAACTGACGTATGTCAACCTGACGAACACTACGTCAGTTGTGTAGTGTTCGTCAGGTTGTCATACATCAGAAATTAACTATGGTACCTTCTGAAGCATTCTTTCATGCACAGGCCAGGTTTGTCGGGGCAGGTGTCACATTGATAAGTGGTGTCCTTCTGTTTTCCCCTTTTGCAACACACCTCTTTTGTGACCTACCTTTTTTGTGATTTGAGGGACCTCCCCCAGGAAATACTGGCCTGGTACAATTCGAGGTCCTTCAGTTCCGGAAGTACTGGGGCCCGCTCTGTCACCACTGCCAAATATTAGGGCCTTGATAACTACCTCCTGGAAGTGAAGGTACGAAGTAGAAGTCTGGCCTGCACATTGTGATAGAAGGAAAGCATTGTGCATTGCCATCTGTACAATGTGCACGGCCAGCTTCTTGTATCACACCTTGGCCTTTCTCAAAGCACTGTACGGCTGGAGGACTTGATCAGAGAGATCAACTCCCCCATATACTTGTTGTACTTCACTACACCGTCTGGTTTGACTACCTATGTAGTGGAACCTCGTACAGTGCTGAGGGTGCTGCCATCACCATGTATGGTGGTCAAGAAAAGGACATCCCTCCCTTCCTTGTACTTGATCACCAGCAGGTGGTCGCTACATGGGCTCTACTCTCACCCCTTCTGAGCATCTGCCCAATTAGCATCTTTGGGAGGCCTCTCTGATTTTTGTGGACAGTACCACAGGCTGCAGTATCTCACGCATAGAGGGACTTGAAGAGATTGACACTGGAATTAAAGTTATCCACGTAGAGGTGATAACCTTTATCCAGCAGTGGGTGCACCAAATCCCACACATTTTTCCCACTCCCAGAACAGGGGGGCATTCAAGGGGTTCAATCCGGGAGTCCTTCCCTTCTTAAACTCTAAACTTGTGAGTGTACCCTGAGGTACTCTCACAAAGTTTTTACAGCTTGATTCCATATCTGGCCCTTTTACTGGACAGGTACTGCCGGAATCCAAGCCACCCCTTAACATGTATTAAGGACTCATCCTCGCAGATGTCCCTTTGGGGCACGTACACTTCAGAAAACTTGTTGTTGAAGTGCTCGATGACTGGCCAAACTTTGAAAAGACTATCAAAGTTTTTGTGTCATCGCGTACAGGACACCTTTCATTATCGTTGTAATGCAAGAACTTGTGGATGGCCTCAAAACTTGTCCGGGTCATGACCATTCGGAATACTAGAGTGTTATAGAAAACGTCAATACTCCAGTATTGCCGAACTTCTGGCTTCTTCAGGATCCCCATATGAAGGACCAGGCCCCAAAACTTCATCATTTCTACTGCGTCCACAGGAGACCAGTTAGAATATGATGAAGAGGGGTTTTGTTCCAAAAATTAGTTTGGCCCACCATGAAGTTTGCAAAATCCTTGAAAAAGTCTATTTCTGTGAGGCCGGTGGTGTCAAATTTGATTCCTGATTCCGCTCATAATTTTCAGGGGTCGAGGTCCATACGAGGTCAGTAGTGGGGGGCGCTAGTTCATCTTGTCTCCTGGGGCATCTGCGTGGAGATTCAGCAGCACCTGAGGAGGAAAAGGAGGAGGAAGAAGAGGAGGACGATGAAGAGGAGTTGGAAAAGTAAAGAAAGGTGGGATTCTCTCCCTCGCTGTCAGTGTCGGAGGCAAGAAAAGCGTATGCCTCCTCCACTGAATAACAAGTTTGGGATGAGCGGGACATTTTTTTTTATGTATGTGGTACGTGTGTGTCAGTACTTTATTTAGAAAGTGTGTGTGTGTGTGTCAGTGAGCTTGGTGTGAACTTTTTTCGGAGTAAAAAAGGAACTACCGTAGGTGGTGCTAACAGCGAGTACAAGTGCAGATCGGTGAACTATTTCAGCGATCAACACTCGGCCGCTGCTGGATGTGCACACGGATGTGGTGCAAAGGAGGAGGCTGTGTAAGACAGCGAGCACGAGTGCGGATCAGTGATCTGCGGTCACTGATCAGCGCTCGGCCGCTGCAGCAAGCACGAAAAAAAAACTGACAAAAGTCGAGCGATTAAATACTGATCAAGTAATGAACAGCACTTGGTGGCAGAAAGCGGGATGGGAAGGGTGAGAGTGGGATTGGGGTGGATGAGAAGAGATAAAAAAATCCTACTAACAGTTGTCTTCTGTAAGATGTCTTCTGTAGCAGGAGCGGAGATTGTGGTGTCACAGGCTTCTGTGGCACCACAAGGCCCAGCACGGTTAACAACTGGACAGCGCGACCGCCCTTTACAAAAGAAATAAGGTTAGTGGAAAAAAAAGTGTAAAGTAGCGATCGAGAGTCCTAATTGGTAATTTGCATCATCGATCAACGCTCGGCGGCTGCTGCATGCATGCACGGAGGTGGTGCAAAGTGGGGGGGGGAATTGACAGGGACAAAAAAAATCCTGAAAAGCAGCAAGCACGGACATTGATCAGTGACTTAGTCACTGGTCAGAGCTCAGCCGCTGCAGGACGCACGAAAAAAAACAAACTAGGGGGGAGGGGTGATTGGGGTGGGAAGGGGGTAAAAAGAGGGGTAGAGGGGGATTGGGGTGGATGAGGGGAGATCAGAGATGGACTTACCAAAGTCTTCTCTGTTCTTCTTTCAGCAGCAGGCTCTGGAGCAGGATCAGCAGCAGGAGCAGGCTCTGGAGCAGGATCAGTAGCAGGAGCAGACCCGAGCAGAAGACCGAGCAGGAGCTGGAGACTGAGCAGGAGCTGGAGACTGAGCAGGAGCTGAAGACCGGTGACTGGAGCAGGTAGGAGACGGTCTTGTGGTGTCACAGGTGCTTCTGTGGCACCACAAGGCCCAGCACAGAGGAGATCAGACGTGACCACCCTGTAGAAATCCTCACCAACTGTGAGGAGCTACAGGGTGGTCACAGGGGGGTGATAGGGTGGTGACAGGCAGGTCACAGGCCGGTCACCACTCGGTCACCTCCAGGTCAGGCACTCTGATTGGTGCGATCGATGTTATTATCAATCGCTCCAATCAGAGCTGGCTGGGGCCTGGGCACGCATGACTGGGGGTCACAGGGAGTTGACAAGCAGGTAACAAGCCGGTCACCCTCTGATCAGTATGATCGATGTAATCGGCGATCGCACCAATCAGAGCGGGTTGGCGTGAGGGCTGGGGTTATTAGGCAACAGCCTAGGATCGGTGCTCTTATGAACACTGATCCTAGGCTGCTCAATCTGGTGGCCGGAAACAGTGAGAAATGCTGTGTTTGGCTGTTCAGAATTGAACAGCCAATCACAGTGATCGTGGTTGTGGGGGGGTGGCGACACCCCCCTGAGATGAGATGGCGCCGAAAATTTAATGTGATCACCGCGACTTTGGTTTGCCGGACCGCATTAAACAATATGCAGTAATAGTACGTCCCTGGCCCTATAGGCCCAGGGCACAAGGACGTACTATTACCACACACGTCGGAAAGGGGTTAAAATATAACTTTTAAATAAGAATAGTTAGAAACGGGAAACTCAAAACAATATATAAAGCAAACAATATACAATAAATAACCCATGAATCCTCATAGGTACAGCTACTATTCCAAAACTAAGGAGCAGTCTGAAGGCACGACCACAATGGAATAAATTAATCAACACAAAAATCAAAATTAGAAATAATGAAACGATGACCTGGCCTCCACAGTCACCAGACCTGAACCCAATCGAGATGGTTTGGGGTGAGCTGGACCGCAGAATGAAGCCAAAAGGGCCAACAAGTGTTAAGCATCTCTGGGAACTCCTTCAAGATTGTTGGAAGACCATTTCCGGTGACTACCTCTTGAAGCTCATCAAGAGAATGCCAAGAGTGTGCAAAGCAGTCATCAAAGCAAAAGGTGGCTACTTTGAAGAACCTAGAATATAAGACATATTTTCAGTTGTTTCACACTTTTTTGTTAACTATATAATTTCACATGTGTTAATTCATAGTTTTGATGCCTTCAGTGTGAATGTACAATTTTCATAGTCATGAAAATACAGAAAAATCTTTAAATGAGAAGGTGTGTCCAAACTTTTGGTCTGTACTGTACATATTGTAACATTAATACTTTAACTTTATTTAAATTGCTGTGTTTTTTTTAATGATACATTCCCTCTAAATGGTCCTGACATCACAATGTTCTCTCAGCACCCCAAATTGACATCATTTAACTGAACCTTTCAGGCTAATAGAATGGCAATTTGCCAGATACAGAAGAACTTGCCAAAACACCTTAGATAGCTGTCAGCTGAATAAGTAATTGGCCAAAAGCCATCCCTCCCGAAACCATAGGGAACAGCCCTAACTTAAAATTTAGTGATGTATGGCTCTTTTTTATTTTTTTAATTGAGTCCTTTTTATTACCTTTGTTCTTACTTTGTAATTGGCATCTGGGCTCCACACAGTTCTATAGTAGCGGAGCAGTAGTTCAGTTTTGACTTTGGTTTAAATTGGAACATACAATTAAAAAGTAAAATAAGATAATACAAGCAAACGTTAAAATCAATATACAGTGCCATGTAAATGTTTGGGCACCCCTGGTCAAAATTACTGTTGTTGTGAACAGTTCAGCAACTTGAAGATGAAATGATCTCTACAGGTCCTACAGTTAAAGATGACACCTCTATATATACACTGCTCAAAAAAATAAAGGGAATACTTAAACAACACAATGTGACTCCAAGTCAATAACACTTCTGTGAAATCTACCTGTCCAGTTATGAAGCAACACTAATTGTGAATCAATTTCTCCTGCTGTTGTGCAAATGGAACAGACAAATGGTAGAAATGATAGGTGTGACGAAATGGACCCCTTTTATATACAACATAGGATGATTTCTTATTTATCCGGACAATTTGGTATTTTGTGGCGAACTCGTAATATGCCACTCATGGGTTAGGTTCTTACAATCTAGCTGGACACTATTTTGTATACCCATTGTTTCTAGAGTCTTGTTGATGTTGGTGATGTTAACCTAGGTAAGGCAATTATCTCTCTTCAGTAAGGTCAGAGGAATTTAATCCTGTTAGAATGCCATTGTATTACCATGTGGATTGTTGACTCTATGTAAATTGCCTCAGCCACCATTGTTCTAATGTCATAACTTGCAAACCGAATGTCTCCTACTAGCATTCCATTGTAGGACTATATCAATCAGTATGTGGCTCTCCCTTGCCTGGAGTGCAATACGACCAAAAATGGTTATATGGGACTTGAGATCCAGCCAATGAAAAGACAGTCTTATTCCATCAATCGTGAAGTCCCCGGTATCCTGAAATGAGGGCTGAGGATATATCAGGAGGACTGTTCAGTTGACCAGGAGATTTTTGTCTACTGCCCTCAGCCGAGGGATGTCAGTCCCGACTGCAGGTGCACTAGCTTGAAGACAGGCAGCTAATTTAGGATCTTCGGATTCGAATGGGAGAACAACGACCGCCTTGGACGCAACCCAGGTTGGGACATTTCGGTCACCTGGTTACAGACTTTGCCATGCTGTCTCAGTTCCAAACTCTGGCATTATTTCTTTCTGGGCGGGTGCTTGCCAAAAGAAGGGGACCATGGGTTTGGATTAAATAGTCCTGGAAGATCTGAGATACGAAGAATCTAAAACCCTGGTGAGCCAGCGGAAGGGTGAGACTCTGTTGCCTGTTACAATTTGTGCTGTGCTGGTTATGTGTTATATGCTGTTAGTTGTTGGGGATCCAATAAAGCCTTAATATTGTGATTCCCTCACCCTCTGATGTCTGAGTAGTGTTCCGCCCACGGTTGACGAGTTCAGGCGTTCAGTTGGGGATGAGCCCTGGTCCACGTTGTCTTTCTAAAGGCGGCTGGGCCAGTGGACGAGAGCACCCACTGACCCTGTGTCCTTACAGATAGGCAATTAGCAAGGTACCCCCTATAAAGGAGTGGTTCTGCAGGTAGTGACCACAGACCGTTTCTCTGTTCTCATCCTTTTTGGCTGTTGTTTTGGTCACTTTTTCATTTTGCCATTGCTCTCACCCCTAGAGGTACAGTAGCATGAGGTGGTGTCTACAGTACAACCCACAGAAGTTGCTCAGGTAGTGCAGTTCATCCATCGTGGCACATCAGTGCTAGCTGTGGCAAGAAGGGTAGCTGTGTCTATCAGCACAGTGTCCAGAGCATGGAGCAGGTACCAGGTGATGTGGAGGGAGCCATAGGAGGGCAACAGCTCAGCAGCAGGACTGCTACCTCTGCCTTTGTGCAAGGAGGAACAGGAGGAGCACTGCCAGAGCCCTGCAAAATGACCTCCAGCAGGCCACAACTGTGCATGTGTCTGCACAAACGGTTAGAAACCGACTCCATGAAGGTGGTATGAGGGCCCCACGTCCACGATGGGGGTTGTGCTCACAGCCCAACACCGTGCAGGACGCTTGGCATTTGCCACAGAACACCAGGATTGGCAAAGTCACTACTGGCGTCCTGTGCTCTTCACAGATGAAAGCAGGTTCACACTGAGCACATGTGACAGACGTGACAGAGTCTGGATACGCCGTGGAGAGCGATTTTCTGCCTGCAACATCCTTCAGCATGACTGGTTTGGCAGTGGGTCAGTAATGGTGTGGCGTGGCATTTCTTTGGAGGGCCACACAGCCCTCCATGTGCTCGCCAGAGGTAGCCTGACTGCCATTCGGTACCGAGATGAGATCCTCAGACCCCTTGTGAGACCATATGCTGGTGCGGTTGGCCCTGGGTTCCTCCTAATGCAGCACAATGCCAGACCTCATGTGGCTGGAGTGTGTCAGCAGTTCCTGCAAGATGAAGGCATTGAAGCTATGGACTGGCCCGCCCATTCCCCAGACCTGAATCCGATTGAGCACATCTGGGACATCATGTCTCGCTTCATCCACCAACGTCACGTTGCACCACAGACTGTCCAGGAGTTGGCGGATGCTTTAATTGGGGGTCTGGGAGGAGATCCCTCATGAGACCATCCGCAACCTCATCAGGAGCATGCCCAGGTGTTGTAGGGAGGTCATACAGTCACGTGGAGGCCACACACAATACTGAGCCTCATTTTGACTTGTTTTAAGGACATTACATCAAAGTTGGATCAGCCTGTTGTAACATACCTGGCGGCGTCCTTGCATAGTGGTCCATCTCCCACTGTGCAAGAGCGCGCACTTGATCTCCCGTCCAGTCTGCTAGCCTGGCTTCCCTCCATGCTGTCTGCTTGCCTCTGCTTCTGCTGCTCAAGGGCGGCACCCGATCACTTCCTGTTTCTTGTACCTGCAGTGGGCACACCCCTTGTGCGTCCTCAGCCTATTGCTGTCTGTCACCTGGTATTTAACCCAGCTGCTCCAATGAATCCCTGCCTGAGCATTGTGTTTCATTCAGTGTGCTCTTTCACTCTGAATGTGCCAGGTCCCTTTCTGTGTTTGCTTGCCTGCCTTTCCTGGAGGCTGTATTTCCAGGCCTGTCTGAACACGCTCCTTGCCTGTTCGTTCCGCCTTCTAGGGGCCGCATACCTAGACCCGCTCCTGTATCTTGTCTGTCCTGTCTGAACACGCTCCTAGCCTGTTCCTCCCGCCTTCTAGGGGCTGCATACCTAGACCCGCTCCTGTATCTTGCTACTTTGTCTGTTTTTGTCTGTATACTCTTCTAGCCTGTTTCCTGTGTTTCTCTATGTCCGTACCTTTCCTTTTCTGCAGATTCTGAACTCGTACCTAACTCCTGCTCGTTGTCACTGTACTTCAGTTTTTGAGTTTGTGGTCCACTCGCTACTTTACTGTAAGTACCCTGTGGGTATCTGGTTCTGCCTTTCCCTTCCTGCCTGTTCCATGTGTACAGAGCCCTGTCCCCCCTGCTCTGCCTTGCTCACCGCTCCGGCGGTTCTAGCCTGCTCTGCCTTGCTCACCGCTCCGGCGGTTCTGGCCTGCTCTGACCCTTTGCTCACTGCTTCGGCAGTCTTGCTCCGCTCTGACTCTTTGCTCACTGTTCCGGCAGTCTGCTCCGCTCTGACCCTTTGCTCACTGCTCTGGCAGTCTCGCTCCGCTCTTATCCTTTGCTCACTGCTCCGGCAGTCTCGCTCCGCTCTGACCCTTTGCTCACTGCTCCGACAGTCTCGCTCCGCTCTGACCCTTTGCTCACTGCTCCGGCAGTCTCGCTCCGCTCTGACCCTTTGCTCACTGCTCCGGCAGTCTCGCTCCGCTCTGACCCTTTGCTCACTGCTCCGGCAGTCTCGCTCCGCTCTGACCCTTTGCTCACTGCTCCGGCAGTCTCGCTCCGCTCTGACCCTTTGCTCACTGCTCCGGCAGTCTCGCTCCACTCTGACCCTTTGCTCACTGCTCCGGCAGTCTCGCTCCGCTCTGACCCTTTGCTCACTGCTCCGGCATTATCGCTCCGCTCTGACCCTTTGCTCACTGCTCCAGCAGTCTCGCTCCGCTCTGACCCTTTGCTCACTGCTCCGGCAGTCTCGCTCCGCTCTGACCCTTTGCTCACTGCTCCGGCAGTCTCGCTCTGCTCTGACCCTTTGCTCACTGCTCCGGCAGTCTCACTCCGCTCTGACCCTTTGCTCACTGCTCCGGCAGTCTCGCTCCGCTCTGACCCTTTGCTCACTGCTCGGGCTGCCTCGTCCTGCTCTACTCTTGCTCACCGCTCCAGGCGGCCTCGTCCTGCTCTACTCTTGCTCACCGCTCCAGGCGGCCTCGTCCTGCTCTACTCTTGCTCACCGCTCCAGGAGGCCTCGTCCTGCTCTACTCTTGCTCACCGCTCCCGGCGGCCTCGTCCTGCTCTACTCTCGCTCACCGCTCCAGGCGGCCTCGTCCTGCTCTACTCTCGCTCACCGCTCTAGGCGGTCTCGTCTTGTCCTGCTCTCGCTCACCACTCTGGGTGGCCTTACTCTGCTGTATTTGTTCGCCACATCTGTGGTTCTGTTCCTGAGTCCCAGTGTGTACTGGGTCCTATCCTGCCTGTATTCCTACCTGCTAGTGCCTCCCTGACTGCACTCTAGCCGTGCTTGCCTGTAACCCCCTGCCTGCATACCCACCTGCCTGCATACCAGTCGTGCCTGCCTATACCCACCAGTCTGTGTGCCAGCCTAACCAGTCTGTTCCTGTATTCCCCTGTGTGGGTCAACAGCCGTGTCCGGGGTCTGTCCAGGAGTAGCACCTGGTCCCTCTGCTCGGTTCCTCCTTGGTGCACTGGCATCGTATGCCGTCGTGCGACCCTGGTCGGAACGGGTGAATACCTAGTTACGCCCCTCCAGGAATTCACTCTCCAGCACGGTCCAGTGGAATCACACGCACACGCCACTCAGCCCGGGCGTGTGCATTACACCTGTATTGTGTTTTTCCACTTTAATTTTAGGGGTGACTCCAAATCCAGGCCTCAATTGGTTAATAAATTTGATTTCCATTGATGATTTTTGTGTGATTTTGTTGTCAGCACATTCAACTTTGTACAGAACAAAGTATTCAATGAGAATATTCCATTCATTCAGATCTAGGATGTGTTATTTGAGTGTTCCCTTTATTTTTTTGAGCAGTGTATATATATATTAGTCCTTTTTTTCATTTTAAAAATTACAAAAAGGAAAATGGGCCAATGCAAAAGTTTTGGCACCCTTGGAGATTTGTATGCTCTGTGGCAAGACGACTCGCTCGGCTCTCCCGGAGGCAGAATCAGGACACACGTTCTCAGGTTACGTTCCTGCTGGTTTATTATCTGGCATAAAACCAGCAGGGTTTCGCAGGAGATAAAAAAAACAATAAACAAAGTCTAGCTCAGTCCATAGATGAGCGGGTTCCGCCCGCTCTCGGTAGCATAAACTGCACAGTCCAAGTAGCAAGCTCTGCAGCTTACACAATATGGTCTGGAGACTTCCCACTCCAGACCACACACCAGAGAAAAAAAACCAGGACTGAGCTTTTACACATTGCTCAGCCACACCCTGAGGGGAGGTAGGGGGAATGGCGTCCCGCCCTCTTTGCCATTCCCATAAAACCGCACACCCTTTAACGGAGTAAATCTACCAGCATATAACACGCTGGCAGAAAAATAAAGTAGGTCTTAGTTTACACAGGAGAGCATCCTGAGTGACACATACCTCCCCTCACATATAAAACCAGTGACACTGTCACAGCTCAGATAACTTTGACTAAGGATTCAGACCTTAATTAGCTGTTAGGGTTATGACTTGTTCACTATCATCGTTAAGAAAGGCCAGGTGATGTATATCTCCCAGCTTTATGAAAAACCCAGCCTCCTCTCACCTTGTGCCAAAAAACAGCAGCTATAGGTTCTTCTAAGCAGCTGCCTAGCACTCTGAAAATGAAAATGGTGGAGACCCACAAAGCAGGAGAAGGCGATAAGAAGATAGCAAAGCGTTTTCAAGTTGCCATTTCCTCAGGTCGAAATGTAATTAAGAAATGGTAGTTAACATGAACAGTGGAGGTCAAGATAAGGTCTGGAAGACCAAGAAAACATTCAGAGAGAGCTGCTTGTCGGATTGCTAGAGGGGCAAATCAGAACCCCTGCTTGACTGCAAAAGACTTTCAAAAAGATTTAGCAGATTCTGGAGTTGGTATACATTGTTCTACTGTTCAGAGACACTTGTACACATATGGCCTTCATGAAAGAGTCATAAGAAGAAAACCTCTTCTGCATCCTCACCATAAAATTCAGCATCAGATGTATGGAAAAGAACATCTAAACAAGCCTGATTCATTTTGGAAACAAGTTTGGTGAACGATGAGGTTAAAATAGAACTATTTGGCCACAATGATCAAAGGTATGTGTGGAGAAAAAAGGGCACAGAATTTCAGTAAAAGAACATCTCGCCAACCATTAAGCATGAGCGTGGATCAATCATGCTTTGGGGTTGTGTTGCAGCCAGTGGCATGGGGAACATTTCACGGGTAGTGGGAAGAATGGATTCAATGAGTTTTCAACAAATTCTTGATGCAACCAAAACACCATCTGTATAAAAGCTGAAGTTGAAAAGAGGATGGCTTCTACAACACACGTCAAAGTCCACATTAGACTACCTCAAAAGGTGCCCTCACAGTCACTTAATCTGAACATCATTGAAAATCTGTGACTAGACCTCAAAATAGCAGTGCATGTAATGCAACCCAGGAATCTCACAGAACTGGAATAATTTTCCAAGGAAGAATGGATGACAATCCCTCAAACAAGAGTCTACAGACCCTTGTCTGGCTACAAAAAGTGTTTACAAGCAGTGATGCTTTCAAATAGGGATGCTACTAGGTACTAACCATGCAGGGTGCCCAACCTTTTGCATCAGCCCGTTTTCCTTTTTATAATTTTTAAAATGTAAAAGATGAAAATATATATATTTTTGCCTAAAATAAAAAGAAAATGTGTCATCTTTAACATTACACTTTTTTTCAAGATCATTTCATCTTCATCTTGCTTAACTGTTCCCAATAACAGTAATTTTGACCAGAGGTGCCCAAACTTTTACATGCCACTATATATAGTGAAAATGACAGTCTCCTTTGAAGCCAGCCACAGGTAGGGTTTTAAAGGAGCTTCGTAATTACAAGTACGGGGGTCTTCAGCAGACCCCCAGCTGTCATGGCAACCCATCGGCGACCCGCGATCACGTCATTGGGCACATGGAATGAGCGTCCCCATGCCGGCGCATGTTAAATGTTGCTGTTAGAGTTTGACAGCGGCATTTAACAGGTTAACAATCACGGGCGGAGGGACTGTTAGAGGCCGGTCCTGGCTTGGCTATAAAGCACACTCATGATCTGCAGGGCATGGGGTGGGCTTACCCCGTGAGCCCACTCCATATACCCGCTTCCGACTTGCGCCGTACATGTACGGTGGATGTCGTGAATAGTGTTGAGCCACCCCCGTAGTGTTCGAGTTCGGTTCGGTTCGTCGAACACCCGTGTGTTCGCCGAACTGTTCGTCGAACTGTTCGTTGAACACCTTCGAACACCGTTAAAACCAATGGCAGGCAAACAAAAACACATAGAAACACATAGAAAACACCTTCAAAGGTGTCCAAAAGCTGACAAACTGCTCAGAAGACACAACTAACACATGGAAAAGTGACAAGTACATATAGTCATGCGAAAAGAAAAGAGGTGGAGGAGTAAAAGGAGGGGGAGACACAGATATAGGCATGTCATGCCCTTCTAAAATCCAAAAAGTGAGAAGCCGACACGGCCAGTCCGCTCCTGCCCGTGCCACCTCCGTGTCGCCGGGTTTGTGCCAGAGCCGCGGTGAACCCTGACGGCCAGCCCCCCTCTCCCAATACTGGTGCCTGTCCACTGGTGGGTCGAGAGAGCCCCCCTGTGGTGGAGGCAGCTCTAAGCTTTTTAATTTAAATTGTCCCTCTAATTTGAATGAATACACTTTAAATCCATTTACAAGGATCTATTGGAGGGCAAGTCTCATGCCAGCAGCCGCGTAATTCCAGCTCCAGTAGCGTCCACTAAAGCTGCTGCAGTTAAAAAGCTTTTATAAGGATCAAGCTCGGCTGTCCACCGCAAGGCATCCTAGTGCCAGTCCCAGCCCCTATGCCTTGGGGTGCCTCCTGATGCTCTTCACTAAGTATCCCGTGGTCCCGAAGCATTTCCTTTGAAAAAATTAAGTGTCCAAACTACAGGTGGTGTAGCTTGCTTAACAGCCGGGATAATCCGCTGACTAGCAGACACTGCTACTAGGCACAAAGTATTTCCTGGGCTAGATGCAGTTAAAAATTTGTAAGTAGATACTCTCGTTGGATGCTGAGAAAGCATTCCATAGAGTCTCCTGGCACGCCATATATGATTCTCTTAAAAAGCTTGGGGTAGGGGTCTAGGGGACCCTTTTATAGCCAAAATCACGGCCCTGTATCACAATACGTCACCTAGGCTGAAGATAAATGGAACTGTAGCACCGAGGGCTCGGTTGCTACAGACGTATTGCACCTCACCCAGAGGTGTGATATCTCACTCTCAGATAAGGATGGAGTGTGGATCAGGACCCGACACCTGCATGCATTACACCACATTGCCGTGGGGCAGGGCGACCAATATGCCCCTGAGATGGGCACGACAGTCCCTGTCCCTGGCTGGAGTGGGGGGAGGGAACACTGAGGAAGGGGAACCCTGCAGTGCAGGAGCAGGGAGGAAGCAGTTCCTGGGTGCATTGAGAAGGGAGTATAAAAGGTGGGCACCATCTTAGTTCAGTGCAGAGAAGTCTGAGCAGAAGTGGCAGGGAGCAGGGGCTCTGCATGAGCTCTGCTCCGGAGGCGGGCCTAGTAACAGAGGCCCAGGCCTGCAAGAGGGAGAAGGAAGGAAGAGGAGCGGAGAAGGCTCCAGGAACGAGGAATGAAGGGATCCCAGGGGTGCGGACGGGCGAGTCGCCACCGCACGCCCGAATCCACCTGCGTGGAGGGGTCAGGCCAAAGGGGGAGACCGGTCCCCGAACTAGTGGAGGCAGGAAACGACCCTCAGCTAGAAACCGGAGGCTCTGACATTTTATGTGGCGCAGCCCCTTGCTCCACCCGCTAGGAAGGCACCACATAGGGTCAGGGAAACTAGCGCCAAGTTTACCAAGAGGAGGCCCGAGGCAGCCGGACAGAAGTGTTGGTAAGAAAGGCCAGACAAAGGACACACAAAGGGGGTCCTGTGAAGCGCTCCAAAGTTATCTGGGAGTTGTCTGAGCCCCTCACCTGGTGAGCACAGTACGACGTGGGCAGCCGGTTACCTGCAGACGTGGTCTGGAGAATAAGAACTGTGAGTAAAGGCCCTGAACTGCATCACTGACTCCGTGTCGTTACTGCTGCTGCCCTGCACCATCACCCCCATCCTCCGCATACACTGCCCTGAGGCTATACTCCTCCCGTGGGGAGTTATGCTACGCTCTGCTGCACCCACAACACCAGCCTTAGCGGTCTGCCCTGTAGCGGCGGTTCACTCTGACCGCAATCCACGGGTGGCGTAGTCGGACATTTAAACATCAAAACCACATAAATAGTTCCGCCACTGGTTTGACCGCCCTGAGCCACGGAACCGGATCGCCGCCACGAAGACTACAACCACCAGCATCCACCAAAAAGTGTCCGGCTCCGGGTGTCCCAAGGCCCAGGGGGTGCGTCAGAACATTTTCATCACCTTTCACAATCACCAATGGGACAAGGCAGGGATGTCCTCTGTCCCCTCTCTTATACATCCTAGTGACGGAGCACCTGCTCTCATCAATTCGCCATAACCCCAATATTAGGTGGATTGAGGTGGGAGGCACCGAGTACAAGTGCTCTCTATTTGCTGATGATGTCCTAGTATATATCACTCAATCACATATATCCATCCCTGCTGTTATGGCTGAAATAGATCACTTTGTTACATGGTAAAATTTTAAAATCAATGCAGCGAAGTCTGAGGCCCTCGATGTCTCCCTCCCTAAATCCATATAGGATTCCATCCAGTCCAACTTTCCCTTTGCCTGGCCCTCACAGGGTATCAAATACTTAGGAATTCCTATTCATAGAGACCTCTCCCATCTATGTTATCTTAATTTTGGGCCCTTTATTGAACAATTCCATACAGACCACGGTTGGCAAGTTAGAACTGTAAGATTCACTACGTGAACCACTGGTGTTTTGTGGAAAAGCACATGTACACCGCGTTCCAAATTATTATGCAAAAAGTGTTTAGGAGTGATAAGGGAAGAATTTGTTTGTTTGTCAGTTAAACTCATTGATGGTGATGTGTGTCAGGGCTCTTTATATCACTGTAAGCAATTGCAGACACCTGTGCTAATTAGTTTGGCAGGTGTGTCCAATGAAAGGCAAGACTACTTAAGAAGGCTCTCTCACATTATTAAGCAGCCTTCATTTTCTGCCAAAATGGGAAAGAAAAAGGATGTGTCGGCTGCTGAGAAGCAACAAATTGTGGAGTGTTTAGGTCAAGGCATGACTACAATCAACATTGTGCGATGATCAGGATGAAGTGTCTTGGCAATCAAGAAGTATGTAGCTGATTCACAGTACACACGTGTGCGTGCTGATAAGGGCAAATTGAGGACTCTTTCCTACAGGCAATTACGTCAGGTTGAAACAGCAGCGGCAAAAAAGCCTTGTCATAGCAGCAGACAAGTTTTTGAAGCTGCTTGTGCCTCCAACGTCCCCCGAACAACAAGATGCAGGGTCCTTCAGAGGTTTGCAGCTGTGCATATGCCATCCTGTCGACCTCCTCTATCCACTTCACACAAGCAGAAACGGCTCCAGTGGGCCAAACATTACATGAAGACTGATTTCAAAACTGTTTTGTTCACGGATGAGTGCCGTGCAGCGCTCGATGGTCCAGATGAATGGAGTGGAGGATGGCTGGTTGATGGACACCCCACGCAAACACGGCTACAGCGCCAACAAGGAGGAGGTGGAGTAATGTTTTGGGCTGGAATCATGGGGAGAGAGATTGTCGGCCCCTTTAGGATCCCTGAAGGCGCTAAAGATGAACTCCATAATGTATGTGGATTTTCTCAAACAGCACTTCCTGCCATGGTTCAAGAAGAAGAACCGTGTATTTCACAGCAAGATCATTTTTCTGCATGATAATGCACCATCTCATGCTGCACATAAAACATCTGCATCTCTGGCTGATATGGGCATAAAAGGGGACAAACTTATGGTGTGACCCCCATGCTCCCCTGACCTCTACCCCATTCAGAACCTTTGGAGCATCATTAAAAGGAGTGGCTATGATGGCGGGAGGCAGTTCACATCTAAGCAACAGCTCTGGGAGGGTATTCTGTCCTCATGCAAAACAATTGAAGCAGAAACCATCCAAAACCTGACAAATTCAATGGACGAGAGAGTTCAGAAGCTCCTTTCGAACAAGGGGTCCTATGTGAAAATGTAACATCACCTAGAATAAAGTTTTGAGTTGAAAACTGTTTGATTTCAGTTTCTAACAACCTGCTAATGCTTATAATTTCAAAAATGACCATTTTTTTGGTCTTTATTAAAATGAAAAGGTTGATCGAAAAGTTTGGGGGATCTAAGAGTGTGGCAACCCAGTAGTCATGATTACTTCGAATTCTGACAATATGAGGGTCATGCTGCAGGTAGTGCAGCAAGAAGGCACTTATGTGTCTTGCGCATCTCGGAGCCCCAAAATTATTTTCCGGGCTAGATGCAGCTAAAAATTATTTTTAATTTTAAATCTGGTGAAGCTTATTATAGATGGCCTAATAGGATCAGTGCTGCACACTGCTACAAAGCCCAAATTATTTTCCAGTCAAGATACAGATAAACATGATTAGTAATTTGAAAGCTTAAAACGGTTGGTAGGGTGATTTTAACCAATCATCAAGCTTTTACTCTCCCCAGGATGACACAGGGGTAGAAAAGTCGTTTCGGATCCATGATTTGTTCATCTTTATGAACGTGAGTCTGTCTACATTATTAGTGGAGAGCCGCGTGCGCTTATCTGTCAGCACACCACCAGCAGCGCTGAACACACGTTCAGACAGAACGCTGGCTGCGGGGCATGACAAGAT
Source organism: Phyllobates terribilis (assembly GCF_046119375.1). Classification (NCBI taxonomy): domain Eukaryota; kingdom Metazoa; phylum Chordata; class Amphibia; order Anura; family Dendrobatidae; genus Phyllobates; species Phyllobates terribilis. Next base: position 991,811,061 of record NW_027362761.1, on the reverse strand, counting down.
CTCCAAGGCGTAAGTGGCTAGCTCCGGCCATTTATCCAGATTGGAAGCCCAAAAAGAGCAAGGGTCCAGTGACACAGTCGTGGCTTCAATGTTTACTTGGAGATACTCCTGTACCATCGTCTCTAGGCGTTGACTATGTGTCAGACTTCTTGTCTCCTGTGGCCTTGCAAAGGATGGGCTAAAAAAGTGGTGAAATGATTCCGCAAAATTGATGTTACCAGCAGATACTGTGGTTCTGTTACGGTTTGAGTGCTGAACACTTGACGGTCCCACGGTTGGCAAGTTGGAACTGTGAGATTCACTACGTGCACCACTGGTATTTTGTGGAAAAGCACATGTAAGATTCTGCAACAGTCTCTGCTGATACTCCTGCATGCGTGCATCCCTTTCTATGGCAGGAATAATTTCTGCAAATTTACTTTTGTACCGGGGATCTAACAGTGTGGCAACCCAGTAGTCAGGATTATTTCTAATTCTCACAATTCGAGGGTCATGTTGCAGGTAGTGCAGCAAGAAGGCACTCATGTGTGTTGCGCATCCAGGAGCACCAAGTCCCTGTTGTGTTGGTGGCGAGGTAACAATCATGCTTCCTTCCTCTGTCCTCTCCCCCCAACCTCGCACAACAGAAATGTGATCAAGGTCTCCCTCATCTGATGAGTCTTCCATCAGTTCGTCCTCCACTTCTTCCTGGGCTCCTGCACCTTCCTCACTAGTTTGGCTGCTACCATGCGCCCTGGTAAAACCATCTCCCCCACCCTCACATGCCTGCCGCCTTGGTGCTGCCGACCGTCTGGACCTTGCAGATGTTAGCCCTTCCGCATACAACTCCTCCTCCTCTACTTCCTCCACCTCCTCTTGTGCCACCACCTGACTCCGAATTCTGTTTAACATGTGCTCCAGCATGTAAATCACCGGAATAGTCATGCTGATAATGGCATCGTCAGCACTAAACATCTTCGTCGCCATTTCAAAACTGTGCAGAAGGGTGCATAGGTTCCTGATCTGAGACCACTCCTCCAGCGTGATTTGCCCCACCTCTGAATCTCGTTGGCCCAGGCTATACGTCAGAACGTATTGCACCAGGGCTTGTCGGTGCTGCCACAGTCGCTGCAACATGTGCAGAGTTGAATTCCACCGGGTAGGCACATCGCATTTTAGCCGGTGAACTGGCAGGCCCAACGACTTCTGTAGAGATGTAAGTCGCTGAGCTGCGGGATGCGAACGGCGGAAGTGAGCACACAGCGACCGTGCCCTCTGCAGAAGGCCATCTAGTCTGGGATAGTGGGCTAAAAATTGCTGGACAACCAGGTTCAACACGTGAGCCATACAAGGCACGTGTGTGACATTGCCCCGGCGAAGGGCCGCACCCAGGTTTGCAGCATTGTCGCACACGGCCTTCCCTGGTTTCAGGTCCAGTGGAGACAACCATTCATGAAATTGGTTCTCCAGAGCTGACCACAACTCCTCAGCTGTGTGACTCACATTTCCCAGACATTTCAATGTAAAAACCGCCTGATGACGTTGAGCCCTACTGCCAGCATAGTAAGGAGGTGTGCAGGATCCCTTTTGCGCAGTTAGAAAGCTTGTGGCATGACCAGACAGGCTTTGGGTGCAGGTGGAAGACCGAGAGGAGGTTGAGGAGGCAGAAGCAGTGGAGGAACTTTGACATAAAGAGGATTGACGCACAACTCGTGGGGACGGCAAGACTTGGACAGCAGCCCCTTGTCCTGCTGTCACCATAGTTACCCAGTGCCCAGTCAGCGACATGTAACGCCCCTGTCCATGCCTACTCGTCCAAGTGTCTGTGGTGAAATGCACCCTGTCACACACAGAGTTTCTCAAAGAAGCGGTGATGTTGTGTGCGACATGCTGGTGGAGCGCAGGCACACCTTTCTTTGAGAAGTAGTGCCGACTGGGCATCTGGTACTGGGGCACTGCGACGGACATAAGGTCTCGAAAATCCTCTGTGTCCACCAGGCGGAAAGGCAGCATTTCTGTAGCCAAGAGCTTGCAGATGGTGAAATTCAACCTCTTAGCTTTCTCATGGCTAGGAGGAAATGGTCTTTTACTTGTCCACATCTGAGGGACCGAGGGCTGGCTATTGTGCTTAGACGGGGTTGATAAGGGTGTCCCCGGCAAACTGCCGGTCTGTGAGGAAGATGCAGGCGGACATTTTAGGTTGCCTTGATCCAAAGGTGGTGCTATCGATGTCGGACAGCGCTCAACACCAGCTGGTGTTACCACCTCCAAAGAAAATGATGACCTGCCAATCACGCTGGCTGTTGCGTGTAAAGAGGTGGCAGGTCTGCGCCCCAAAACAGGTGTGACTGCTGTCCCCCCAGTCACAGAGGATGAAGAGGCCGCGGATGCACAAGATATGGCAGACGGTGATTGGCCCGGCCGGCTAGGCCGCATTGTAGCACACTGAGCTTCCCACTGCAACTTATGCTTCATGTCCATGTGCCGGTTCATGCATGAAGTACTCAAACTATGTATTTTTTGGCCTCTACTTAGCTTTTGCTGACAAATGTTACAGATAACACGAGTTGGGTCATCTTTATCGATCTGAAAAAATGCCCAGGCTATGCAAGGCTTAGCACCCATGCGACCTGAAGAGCCACCACGACTTGTGGTGAGAGGCAGAGTTGTGTTTGAGGATGCAGTTGTTGACGTGCTTCCAGTACTACGTCTCTGTCCAGGAAGGCGCAACCTGACCTCGTCGTCACTAGCATCTTCCTCCACCTCCTCTGCTGACCTCATCTCTTGGCTGACTGTGGGTTGACAGTAAGTGGGATCTCCGACCTCATCATCATCACCCTGTGCGTTATCACACCCGTCGTCCTCAGAGCCAACCTGTTCCTGCCCTGACAAAAAACTAAAGTTGTCGCTCCAATCAGGTATTTGAGTCTTATCATCGTCTCCCTCATTGTCTCCACCAACAGGAGTTACAGTTTGGGAATGAGGGTCTACATTATGGTCAGAACCTTCTGCGTCTGGTCCTGGATCCGACTCATAAAGATTCTGGGCATCAGTGCAGATCATTTCCTCGTCTGGATTCACAGAAGCGCTGGAGTCGACCTCTGATTCCCAGGCTATAGTATGAGTAAACAGCTCTGCAGACTCAACCATCTGTTCTACCTCATACTCAGACGGGCAGCTGGAGATTTGGGAGCTGTGAGGAAGCAAGTGCGATTTGGGTGACACCTTTGAGGACTGGAGTATTTGTGATGTTGAAGTTGATGTGGAGGAGAGCCCACTTAAAGGAGCACTTGATATCCGTTGAAGCACCTGCTGTTTTTGTGCCTCATCTGGAATTTGTAGCGATTGGCGTGGCCGTAAGAAAGGGATCTTATCACATTGTCCGCTAAAAGAAGTAGACATTTTAGTTTGGCTGGAAGATGGTCTTTCTTCTGCACCTACCCCACGGACACAACCTTTTTTCCCCTTCCCAACACGCCTATTCCCCTTTCCACCAGCAGCAGGCCTTTTTCCACTCATTTTGGTGGTTAACTAATTCACAACTCTGGAGTTGTTTGCACAAAAAAACAATGGATGGTAACCGAGCAGAGCTGAGTGGCCAAACTGTGGTATTAGGCCAAAACTATTGGCTGGGCTAGATGCAGAAAAAAATTGTTTTTAATTTGCAACCTGATGGAGGTCAGTATAGATGGACTAATAGAACAAGTCCCACACGCTGCTAGAAGCCCAAATATTTTTTCAGAGATAAATGAAGAAAAAAATTATTTTTAATTTGCAACCTGATGGAGGTCAGTATAGATGGACTAATAGACCAAGTCCCACACACTGCTAGAAGCCCAAATATTTTTTCAGAGCTAGATGCAGAAAAAAATTATTTTTAATTTGCAACCTGATGGAGGTCAGTATAGATGGACTAATAGACCAAGTCCCACACACTGCTAGAAGCCCAAATATTTTTTCAGAGCTAGATGCAGAAAAAAATTATTTTTAATTTGCAACCTGATGGAGGTCAGTATAGATGGACTAATAGACCAAGTCCCACACACCGCTAGAAGCCCAAATATTTTTTCAGAGCTAGATGCAGAAAAAAATTATTTTTAATTTGCAACCTGATGGAGGTCAGTATAGATGGACTAATAGACCAAGTCCCACACACTGCTAGAAGCCCAAATATTTTTTCAGAGCTAGATGCAGAAAAAAATTATTTTTAATTTGCAACCTGATGGAGGTCAGTATAGATGGACTAATAGAACAAGTCCCACACGCTGCTAGAAGCCCAAATATTTTTTCAGAGATAAATGAAGAAAAAAATTATTTTTAATTTGCAACCTGATGGAGGTCAGTATAGATGGACTAATAGACCAAGTCCCACACACTGCTAGAAGCCCAAATATTTTTTCAGAGCTAGATGCAGAAAAAAATTATTTTTAATTTGCAACCTGATGGAGGTCAGTATAGATGGACTAATAGACCAAGTCCCACACACTGCTAGAAGCCCAAATATTTTTTCAGAGCTAGATGCAGAAGAAAATTATTTTTAATTTGCAACCTGATGGAGGTCAGTATAGATGGACTAATAGACCAAGTCCCACACACCGCTAGAAGCCCAAATATTTTTTCAGAGCTAGATGTAGAAAATTTTTTTATTCAATTTGCAACCTGATGGAGGTCAGTATAGATGGACTAATAGACCAAGTCCCACACACTGCTAGAAGCCCAAATATTTTTTCATAGCTAGATGCAGAAAATTTTTTTATTCAATTTGCAACCTGATGGAGGTCAGTATAGATGGACTAATAGACCAAGTCCCACACACTGCTAGAAGCCCAAATATTTTTTCAGAGCTAGATGCAGAAAAAAATTATTTTTAATTTGCAACCTGATGGAGGTCAGTATAGATGGACTAATAGACCAAGTCCCACACACTGCTAGAAGCCCAAATATTTTTTCAGAGCTACATGCAGAAAAAAATTATTTTTAATTTGCAACCTGATGGAGGTCAGTATAGATGGACTAATAGAACAAGTCCCACACGCTGCTAGAAGCCCAAATATTTTTTCAGAGATAAATGAAGAAAAAAATTATTTTTAATTTGCAACCTGATGGAGGTCAGTATAGATGGACTAATAGACCAAGTCCCACACACTGCTAGAAGCCCAAATATTTTTTCAGAGCTAGATGCAGAAAAAAATTACTTTTAATTTGCAACCTGATGGAGGTCAGTATAGATGGACTAATAGACCAAGTCCCACACACTGCTAGAAGCCCAAATATTTTTTCAGAGCTAGATGCAGAAAAAAATTATTTTTAATTTGCAACCTGATGGAGGTCAGTATAGATGGACTAATAGACCAAGTCCCACACACCGCTAGAAGCCCAAATATTTTTTCAGAGCTAGATGCAGAAAAAAATTATATTCAGTTTGCAACCTGATGGAGGTCAGTATAGATGGACTAATAGAATGATGCTATGCCCAAAAGATTTTACTTCACTAGGTGCAGTAAAAAAATTGGTATTCTATACACAGGTGGTATATCTTGCAACACAGATAGGCTACTCCACTGACTAACACACTCTGCAATAGGCCAAAAAGGATTAGCTTTGCTAGATTCAGCCAAATGCTGTGAAAAAAACTTGCACAGCACTGGCACAGACCTGCCTGGCAAAAACTGATAGGAACTGATGTAACCTAGTCCTGAAAAGGACTCCAATTACAATTAGTCTTTACTCCCACAATCTATCTATTTAAGAGCACAGACCTGCCTGATAAAAGTCGTAGGAAATGCTGTAACCTAGTCCTTAAAAGGACTGCAATCACAACTATTCCCTACTCCCAAGCTATCTGTATATTTGTGCGAAAATTGGCTTGAAATTAACAAGGTATAGCGCACACAGCAACAGCGGTGCCGTCTAACACGCAGCTGCAGCAGTGAGAAAATGGTGGCGACGGGGAAAATGGCTTGGTCTTATAGGGCAAGGACATGTGACATACACTGCCAATCACACATGCCCTTGCTTGTGTGAAAAAAAGCACTTCGCTCCGTGTGTGCGCTGCTGATAGGCTGATAGATTGCACCTCCCCACTGCAAATGCGGGAAAGAGAAAAAAAAATGGAGATCTTCATTGTTCCTGCAGAGATCCATCCCCTGCCCCTCCCCCCGCCCCGCTGTACACTCAAACTGCGTATTAACATTCATTTTCATCATTACTGAGAAAAAATCCAGTTATGATTTTGGTGCACGAACAGTTATCGAACATAACCTCGAACAGCCGAATTTTTCTCAAATTGTTCGTGTTCGCCGACCGGCTCGAACACCGCCCAAAACAGCTCGAATTTGAGATTGGCGAACAGTTCGAGTAGAACAACGCTCATCTCTAGTCGTGAAGGGGTTAATAAGGAGTTGTCTAGTTGTGGAGAACCCATTTATCGTTATAGGATTTTTTCCTCAATAAATGTATCTCTAATTTATAGGGAAGGAGAGAATTGTTAGATCACAGAGAACCCCATTGCTGGGACCCCCAAGATCACTAATATGGAGGTTCGAATCCCCTTCCATTCCTGCACCATCACTCTGCACAGACTTCTCCATGTGGTTGTGCAGATGAAGAGAAAGAGACTTGAGACATCTGTGCTAATGATTCCTGTTGATTCCGGGGGTGAAGTATATTTTTTCACCTATCTTCCATCTTATATTCTTTACATTTCGATGAGGTAAAATTACAATATGTCTCATGATATTCACCATCATGTTTTTACCTTTACCTCAGTCTGAACTTATCCTCGGCTTGTAAGGCCTCTCTGTGCATAAATAACATTTAAGAATGGTTTGAGCAATGTCATTTACAGAATGACCACATAACAAGCTACTAAGTTCTATTATTAATAGTCGCGGTTGGCAATGGTACCTGATGGGAGTGATCGAGGCCTGATAATATTTAAAAACACGTACGATGTGATTCTTATATGTGTTCTTATACACTTTTATACTGGTTGCCTAGATACACATCAATTTATGCATAGCTTTCCAAAGAGATTACTGATAACATTATCACTGAGTACTATTGCATGAAACTAGAATGTCTCCAAGATAGTCATAACATTGGAAATAATATGATTTTATAGCTGATATATCTCCAGCGTTAATACTGGCTTTATCTTTGATTTCGAAGCTGGTAGCATATCATGTGGTTTTCTGCCTCTTTGATGTTCTTCCAAGCAATGAATAATTGACCTGTGCAGATTAATCATTGTTTCTGGAGCTAGCAAGCACTGGTCCATCAGTGTATTTCTGGCATCCCACTATTTCCACCAACCTCGCTGGCAAATTACAGTCAGTAGGTGAAAATCCTTGATTATCTCTGGTTGTGGAGAACAAAGTGCAAGCAAAATGATGGCACATTGGGTGCAATAGCAATATTCAAGGGATTAAAATCACCAATTAAGATCCCTACTGTCAAAGATCAGTAGAACAAAGTCATCGTTTTCCTGGAGGTTTTGGTGTGAAGTCTGTAACCCTTTAGAGTAAATTAGATGAAAAATACAGCGTATAGCTTACATTAATGTAATAAGAAAATAGCATTTCTTGATTTCCCCCCTAGAAAAGAAATAAAGCAGAGGAGGTTAAATATTCATAACAGCAACATATTTCCATTTAGAACTGTTATTTACTGATACGAGATTACTGATACAAGAATTGATTTTCAGATTTTGAAACATACTGTATAACTGTATATATGGGTAATATGAAAGTTTAGATTGTATTTAAGATAACTTGTCAGCTCTCCTGATATGTCTAATCTAGTAACTACTTGTATTCACTTTAAAAAAAATGCTGGATCGCCTTTCCTTCAAGGAAGTCTATTAACAGGTATTCACCCATCAAACTATTTATATTGTCATGTAGATCTTTGAAAGACAAGTCCAGCAATACCTTTACATGACCATTCTGTTCCTCTGTCACTGAGAAATCAGCGTTTGAATCGATATGTAGATGATTGTGACAAACTTTACATGCATGCAAGCTCTCCCCAATAGTGTTGAGCGAGTATAAATCATTAACCCTTTTGGTGAGCACTCTCGGGTGTGATCGGCATCGATGAAAGTGTCCCCTCGGCTGCATGTGTCACATCTGTTATACACCTGTGACACATGTAGGGATTGCCTGTCAAACAGGCAATCCCTGCATGTGTCACAGCTGCGTAACAGCCGTGACACATGCAGCCGCGGCGATAATAACATAAATGCTGAGCACGCCAAAATACTTGGTGAGCACCCTCAACACTTGGGCTCAATACTACTCCCCAAGCCTCTGTCACTCCGGCTCTATTATCCACCTAGCTTCACCTTCTGCTTGCCTGACAGCTATTTTTCTTGAAGTCCAACAACTAAAGAGATGTCAGTCAATCAGAAGAAGACACCACTGAGCAGAGAATAGAGTCAAAGTGACATAGACTCAGGAAGAGCTTCCTCTTCTGCAGATCTTGGTTTTTACCCTCAAAAGTTTTATAATTTTACCACGGATAAGGTTAAGCTTATTTTCATTTTCAATGAAGATTGGCACTCTACAGTAAGTTAAGGGGTTCCCTTCCTAGTTCATTGGCTGTTGACAAAAAAAAGAGACCACGTACATAGGAAGTAGCATATACAGGACATGTTATTGGCAAATGTCCCAGACCTGGTCTGGGACTTTACCTGCCGATGCAAAAATGAGTGTTTTACACTTGAGATGAGAGATGTGTTTGAAGACTATCCCCAGTAATGGAGAAGGAAGACACAGACAGAGGACACAGCACCTTATTCGTCAGTATACAAATGAATTAAAAAACAAAACATTTATAATAAAAACTGTGACCACCCCTAAATATGTGTGATAGATTAGTATACAAATTAGGATATTAACTCCTACTTAGACAAGATTTGCGTGCAACGAATTCTCATAGAATATTCAGATATAAACTTAGGAGAAATTTTTTTTTTTTTCTCCCTCCCCCTTTTATATGTAATAAAATTTGCCATATAAATGCACAGAAGAGAACATGCATATAATATTGTAAATGCAAGCATATATGTATAATTTAATAAAAAAACATTAGATCTGATCTATAATTCGTACGTTGCGGTATCCGTGCATTTAATTTCAATATCCATAATTTTTCTTTGTTATGGAGCATTTTTTCCCAATTACCGCCACGATGGGGACGTGGTAGTCTCTCTATGCCTCTAATATTTAATGTACTTATATTGTCCGCATGTACCTCTCTGAAATGTTTGGAGAGACCTGATAACCTGATGGATTTTGAGGCAGGATTTGCTCCTGTAATATGTTCTGATATTCTTGCTTTAAGGGCTCTGATAGTACAGCCTATATAATATTTTGAACAACACAAGTTGCCATATAGACAACATGGGAGGTGTTACAATTTATATAAGACTCTATGTCATATTTTCTACCTGTGTGTAGATCAGAGAAACTTGAACCCATAGCAACATGTTTGCACATACAGCATCTATTTTCACCACATTTATACATACCGACATATTTCAGCCAGGTGGGACTTTGTACTTTATTATCCAAAAATACGCTGGTTGACAACATATTGCGTAGATCCTGACCTTCCCTTGAAACCACCCTGCAGCATGCTTCCAATATATTAGACAATTTGTCATCCTGATATAATATGGGTAAATTCTTGAGAAAAATTTGTTTAATGTTGTAAAAATGATCACTATATGGCGTAGAGAAAGTTAATGACGATTTCGCCTTATTGGAACTATGTTTTTCTGATTGTGTCAACAAACCCTCTCTATCTTGAGATGTAGCTATAGATACAGCCCTATCGATCATCCATTTTTCCTATCCCCTAGATTTTAGTCTCGCTGACATGGTGTTAGTTTCCTCCTCAAAACCCTCTTGTTCACTGCAATTGCGTCTAGCTCTAATGAACTCACCCACTGGTAAATTTTTTATAACATGCTTTGGGTGACTACTTTCAGCTCTTAAGAGAGAATTACCGCTGAGGGCTTGCGGTAAAATTTAGAGGTAATTTTCCCTGTACTCACACAACCAGTCAATACGACATCCAAAAACGGAGTTGACTCCTTGTGAATCTCCATAGTGAATTTTAAATTATAGTTGTTATCCTCCAGATAATTTAAAAATTCTGTAGCAGGTGGTGCGGGAGACCCCGACGACAGACCCCATATGAGGATCATGTCATCAATGAATCTCCCGCACCACCAAATATTGTTCCTATATGGACAATATTCACTGAAAATATATTCTTCCTCCGATCTTTTCATATAAACATTGGCCAGTGAAGGGGAAAACTTAGAACCCATCGGACAACCACAAAGTTGTAAGTAAAATTTATCATTGAAGATGAAAAAATTACTCTTCAAAGGAAATTCCAAACTCAATAACAAAAATTCCTTGACACCATCAGTGAAAACGTCAATTTGATTAAAAAAATATTGCACAACCCTCAATGCCTTATCGTGAGGTATTGAGGAATATAACTGGACAACATCACATGTTATCCAGTTACAGTCGTCATGCCAAGACATATGATTAATGGCCTGCATTAGATGCTTTGTATCTTTTATCATACCTGGTGATCCCTCCAGTAAGAAACGTAATCTGGAATTCACCCACCCCGAAAGTCTCTCATGGAGGGAATGTATACCCGCCACGATTGGCCTCAGGGGAGGCGGAAACGCAGACTTATGCATCTTAGGGAGGGCATGAAAAATCGGAATTACAGGCTGATCAGGAGACAAAAAATCCTTCATCTTGGAATCAATGGCTCCAAGAGCTACTCCTTCCTCCAGTAGCTTGTTTAATTTTAATGAAAAATTTTTTTGTGGGATCAGAGACTAAGGGGAGGAATCAGAAAATATATTTTCTACCAGTTTTTTATATAATCCTGAATCCAAAATCACCACCGACCCCCCCTTGTCTGAAGGTCTAATGACAATGTTAGAATTAGCCCTTAGGGAAATTATTGCTTCCCTTTCCCTTCTGGAGAGATTATTTGATACTCTCAATTTTCCATCATCCAAAAGATTATTTAAATCCCTTTCCATTGCGGCTTGAAAGGAATCCATAGCTGGTATCCTCGATGCAATGGGATAATAATTTTCATTGGATGTAGTGAAATTGGATATTTCCAAATCATTTCTAAATTCATACATTTTTTGATCTCAACATTATTTTCTAAATGATGTAAATCCTTGATACACATGATTTCCTGTAACCCCATATGTAATGGATAACAGTCAGGCAATATAGGAGGGACACAATCATGATTTGTGGGGACCTGATGGATGTTTCTATCATAAAAATGTCTTTTAACTGCTAAATTTCTTGTAAACTTGTTTACATCCTTCAATGTTTGAAATAGATCAGCATTTTTGTTAGGTACAAAACTTAAACCTTTCTCCAAAACTTTAAGTTCATGTTCAGAAAAAATGCAAGCAGATAATTTGTGAAGAGAGACTATATCTATGTTATTTATTTCCTGTATTTCTTTTTTCCTCCTTCTCCATGAGCGCCGCTTCGGCCTTCGCTGCCGTTTTTTGAAACAGCAGATGTGGAGGCATATCTGGTATTATATGCTCTAAAAGAGCCATTTTCATCCTGACCGGAAACCGACACATCTGATTCATCTGTGCTTGCTGATGAGACAGGTGAAGAAAAACTCACATTATGGTTGCTCACTTGTCCAGGTGGATTTCTCAAAATGGATTTTATGGTGCCTGATTTCGTGGAATTTTTAGGAGTTTTAGGTGTGCTAGATGAAAAACGAGTTTTTCCAGGAGTATGATGTTTCCATACATAGACAGAATCACTCTCATAGTCTTTAGATCTCGTTTATACTTGGAACTTTTTAAATCAATGATAGTCTTTTCAAGTTCATCAATTTTTTTATGCATATTCTCATATAGTGATTCATATACATTCTGAGAAATAAACTTATCCGCTGCATCTTGCAAAACCTTAATAGCATTAATATTAATATCATTCTCTAAAGATTCCAATTTATTTTCCTCCTCTATAATGATGAGATTCATTAATTTAAAGGAACATTCTGAAAGAACATCATTCCACTTACTTGTAAATTCATCACTGAACGGAGAAGTTGCAATCTTTTTAATGCGAAGGCCTCGAGGAATCATCTTTTTCAAGACGTATTTTTTTCAAGGTGGCATGATCCCACCAAATCTTTAGATGCGGATTTAAAGCCTTCTCCAAAGTAAAAAATGCCTCACGAATTTCAGGAGCACTCATATCCATTTTTCCACCACCAGAGAAAATAGAGTCCAGTTTTTTTGCACACAAATCCCGGCATAATGATAGGTAGTCTCACGTGGATTCCATGGGTCAGATTAACCAGCCCAAATGTAAAGAGCAATGTCTTCAAAATGTGAGAGGTGAGAGCTATGCTGAGTACTTGTAGACTGAAAAAAGATAATTAGCTCACATCACCTGATACTCACAGGAATCCCAGGCTCATAGATTAGTGTCCTGCATACACTTGCAAGGATATATAAGGAAGGGACATGTTGTGATTTTTAATTTTGGAATAAAAGGATTTATTGCATGTGGCACCGGATTTTACCTTCCTTATATAACACTTATGCTGGTAGCAAGGAAAATTGTGTTCATGCTATGAGATCAGACCCTTTGTCTGCTCCTTGCTATACAGGTTTTAACTCAACATGCCTGCTACCTTAAGTTTCTCTCTTTGGTCATCTTCATTTACAGTGGGACATAGCTCTTAGGAGAAGGAGGTACCACTCAAACTCATCCAGGGTACCCAGAGGAGATATGCTGAAGTGTATCCGGTGTCTCCCAGGATTTTGTGCCCTTACCGGGCTGATGTACGTTACGTGTTATTATGACGTATATCTGAAAAAGAGGGATGCTTGAATTGATACATCATCAATATTTCTCTCCTAGATTCATCTTAGTTACAGCTACAAACATCAGTTAAATACTGAAAAGCTCCTAAGAAACATTTGTCAAAGATTGATATTATACAGCTATCAAAGTGTGAATTCCATGGTGCGTACAAGTTAGGCAAGCCAACCCGAGCCACTACAGTAGTTACTCTCTGAGGTTGTTTGTAGATTTGGTTAAATTGGAAGTAATAGTGATAGTGATCAAGGAACACATTTTACAGGGCAGGTAATGCAGATATAGTTGTTGAAGATTTGGATATGTTCCAACCTACAGCAAGGAGTAAGGTTAAAGGTTATAACTTCACTCTGAAAAACAAAATTTCTTTGCACAAGCAGGGTTAAAAATATGGACTCAGGCTTTGAGCTTGGCACTGATGTCTATATGGCAAACACCCCATAAATGTGTCCCCTGTTGAGATATAATTTGAGGAAGTTCCTAAAACTGGATTATGTTTTCCTCATGACTTTGATCTGTATTTGAAACATGGAAATTTGACTGATTATGTTCTGCCCTTACTGTACATTGGACGCTAACTGACTTACATAAGCAGATGTTTGCTTCACTTCTGGAACAGCCAACTCTGCCTCCTTGTGGTCATAGGTCAGTGGTTAAGCCTAGGTGGCAAGGCCTTATCAGGTATGCAGGCCACTCAAGCTAAAAGGCAAGTCCACCTGGATCTGTGTCTTCTAGAGCAAAAAGGTTCCACCCCCTGTCTGTACAGATGCTTCCTTGGACCAGGAAATCTGCTGTAATGAAATCGTCACTTGTGTCTGGATGTAATTGATGTGGAGGTGGTGGGATTCTCATAATATCCCACTTTTCTGCCAGTGTGAGACCCTCACCTCAAGCTGAAGGCACCAAATACTTATCCAGCTAGCATGCTTTATTTTCCCACCAATCTAGCTTCCTTCCGGACTAAACGGCTAGGACTTTTACTCTGGCAGCCTTCCAATGGATGACGATGAGAGCCTCCCTACCTGTTTCTCTTCGACTGTTCTCCAACGCCATAAGGGTAGACAATGCTTTACTTTAACCTCTTAAGGACCCTGGGATTTTCCGTTTTTACCACGTTCACTGAATGCTAAAACTGACCTGCCATTCTTATTCTCCAGGTTATTACGAGTTTGTAGATACCAAACATGTATAGGTTCTTTTTTATTTAAGTGATGAAAATAAAATCCAAAGTTTGCTAAAAAAAAAATGGCGCCATTTTATGAGACCCGTAGCGTCTCCATTTTTCGGGATCTGGGACTGGGTGAGGGCTTATTTTTTGTGCGCCGAGCTGACGTTTTTACTGATACCATGTTGGAGTAGATCCGATGTTTTGATCGTCCGGTATTGCATTTTATTGCAATGTTGCGGCGACCAAAAAACATAATTCTGGCATTTAGAATTTTTTTCTCGTTACCCTGTTTACCGTTCAGATTAATTTTTTTTTATATTGATAGATCAGGCGATTCTGAATGCGGCGATACCAAATATGTGTATGTGTGTTTTTTTTTATTATGCATTAAGCTGAAAAAAAGAGAATGGACAGCACCTCCAAAAACATAAGTTGATCTAATGCCTCTCGGCAAAAATATATAAAACTGAACATGATGTTCTTAGTTTAACATTCTGATCAGACTGTATGAAGCCCACTGCCATGTCACGGAAAACCTTGTAGTGGGTCCTAACATTTCCTGCCTGAACGGGAGCGTAGCCGTGCGCCAACCACTGCCACAGCGACAATGCACCAGCAGGGCGGGCGGCCCGGTGCCTCACTGCACCCATCCTGCAAGACCGAGTCCCCATGACTCCAGGCCGCGCCGCCCCACAAGCACAAAGCCACAGCAACAATGGCCGACACACTGCACCAACACCACATGAAAGGAGCATTGTGACTTACCTTCCTGAAGCTCTCAAGTGAGAGCAAAAATAGGCTAGACCCTCTTTGCAGTTCCCTGCTAATTAAAATCGCCTGTGCCAAATGGGAGGATGGGATTTTTATATTATTATTTTATTTTGAATGGGGCTAAAGGGGGGTGATTTAAACTTTTATATTTTTTTAATTTTTTAAAATATTTTTAAAAACTTTCTTTTACACATTTTGCTTGCTTCTATAGTCTCCATAGGAGATTAGAAGCAGCGACTGTCCAATCGCCTCTGCTACATAGAGGTGATGAGCAGATCACCTCTATGTAGCAGAAATGCTCCTGTGCTATGAGCGCCGACCACTAGGTGGCGCTCATAGCGATCATTACATGACAACCACTGGGGTCTGCTGCAGACCCAGGGTTGTCACGCCCACCCATGAGTGACCCGCGATCACGTGACGGGGTCATCGATGGGCGGGGTAAGTGATGCGCTTCCGATGCGGCGTTGTTAAATGCCGCTGTCAGAGATTGACAGTGGCATTTAACTTGTTAACAGCCGCTTGTGGATCACGATTCCACCCGCGGCTGTTGCGGGCACATGTCAGCTGTAATAATCAGCTGACATGTGTTCGGTTCAGTGAGGGCTCACTGTTGGAGCCCTCACTGAACCGGGGGTGATGGCCTGAGGCGTACTAATATGCCCAGGCTTTAATTAACTGCATCATATCACAGTAAGATACCTAAATATGACAGGTGTATAGCAGTGTGCCATACATTGCTGCTCTGAGGCCTCTTCATACTGAGGTTCACTTTAATATATGTTGAATTGCTTGATATTTTGTCTAGTAAAATTCTTTTTAGTAGAAAAATTACTATTTTCCTGTAGAGAAAATACACCAGCTTAAAGTTAGCTGTCTTGTTTCATTTTGCCTTTGAGTTGTGTTCTAACATAGGTGTCAAAGTAATTGCAGAGCTGTAGATGAATGACCGGATATGTGTTGCGTTTTAATCAGGTACAAGAATAACTTAGGTGACACTGTTTTTTTTCATCACTTTGGCAGAAAAACAGCACATTTTCTTTATGATGTCATTAGTAACACTATAAAGATGTCCTGTGCATAAATTGCTGATCAAAAAGTAACCTGGCAGAATAGTTCTCACCCTATATCTGCAGGATTGATTTATTCTTTCAGCAAGAACTAACGTTTTTCTAACATGTATGAATCTCTGATTTTGCCTGAAAATCTGTATCTCCTTTGTGGCCACCAAGCCTGTTTTAATTGTCGATGTGCATGGTGGATTAGCACAGATATATATTAAACAACCTATAAATTAAATACACAACAAAAATACTTTCAATTTAACAAAATGTTTATTATAACAAATAAATCATGTTAAAAAAGGGGAGGGGACAAGGGAAAATGTCCACAGATGGCTAAAAAATTGCGGGTGGGTATGTTTGGGTGAGTACGTTTGAGTGGGTACCCATGGGTGGGTATGGGTACCCACCCGCAATTTTTGTCCCCTCCCCTTTTTTAAGATGATTTATTTGTTATAATAAACATTTATTAAATTGAAAATATTTTTGTTATGTATTTAATATATAGGTTGTTTGATTCCAGTAGGGTACACGATATATATGATGGCTCCTTGATATGTACTAACAAATATATATTAGCTTTACAGAGTAGGTTACATGATTTTTCTCCCCTCAATGCTGTAGTTACATCTCTGATAGCTCTGACCTATTGCCAGGGCATCTCAGGAAGGTAAAAAAGCTCTAAGGGGTAACATTTAATAACGGGGAATTGGACCCCTTCTCATGTAAGGATTTTATATGAGCTTGGTTAAGTGAGTTCTTTGGATCATTCCTCAAACAAGTTGTTAAAATTCTTGTTTATTATCCTTATTTTTTTGTATTTTCAGGTTTATTTGCAAACAGTATACTTCCATCTTGTAAAAGCAGCTATTAATTATGATTGTGTTGTGATTCATAAATGTCATGGGTTTACCACGACAGAGAGGAGCCAGAAGACCGCAGCGTCTGATTCCTCCCACTCCTGCACTCACTAGAAGCTTTGATATTAAATGGTGCAGGTTTCTTTCAGCAGTGCAGGGGTTAATCTGCTCAGTTGTGAGCTCCTGGAAATTTACCTGCATTAAATCTGTCAGCTGTCCAGTGTTAGCCACTCCCGGCTTCTATATATTCTGGGCTTTGGCTTGGAGTCATTGCCAGAGCTAGCTTATGCTGCATGGTGCTAGGAGTGTGGAGAAGAGTTGTTGTTTGAGAAGGCGTTTGGAGGATTAATGCTAAGATTGTTGAGTGGTTTACGTTGTGTGTAATCCTCTTCTCCTATTTTGTTTTTTCCCCATCCTCCACTCTCCGGTGTTAACCTCTTTTGTTTGTGTGCATATATTTGTATGATTGGTATTTTCCTTTAGCCCTGTTTATATAACCTTGCTAGTCTGGTTGGTGTACTGCCATACACTACTACTCCCCTCTTCCCTGGGTGGATGAAGGGAACAGACTGAGGGCGGATTGAGGAGCTCAGACAAAGTACGTGGCCCCGGCGTCTTCACCTTCAGAACAGGGCCAGCTAGGGCGCCCCTATCATTAGGGACAGAGAAGGAGCCTCTGGCCCTGGGATACCCGACAACAGAGTCGTGACACTAAAAGTTTTTATTTATAAACAAGAGAAGGGAGCTGATAAAGAAAATAATCATTATAGCATAATTTATAATTATGTTATTAGTATATACTATACTGCCGAAGCCAGTATTTAGCTGCTGTTCATAGGAGATCATGATTTTCACTATGCATAGCAGTGCTGATGATCGCAGTTTCACGTCCCCTAGGGGGACTATTGAATACAGTAAAAAGTAAAAAAAAATGTTTTTAAAAATATGAGAAAAATAAAAAAACACAAAAGGTCAAATTACCCCTTTGCAAAAGATCATACCTACCCCAAAATGATATCAGTAAATACGCCAGCTCAGAGCACAAAAAATAAGACCTCACACAGCACATATCCCCAAAAATGAAAACGTTACGGGTCTTGAAAAATGGAGAAAAATTTTTTTTCACCCACTAAATAGAAGAACAACTAAACATGCTAAATAAAAAAACTCAAAGAACAATTGTGAAATTGAACCTTTTTTTTGCAATTTCAACACACTTTGAATTTTTTTTCCCTCTTTCCAGCACATTATATGGTAAAATGAATGGTATCATTCAAAAGTACAACTCACTCTGCAACAAACAAGCTCTCATACTGCTATGTTGATGGAAAAATAAATAAAGTTATGGCTCTTGGAAGAAGGGGAGGAAAAAAAACAAAACAAACAGAAAATGGAAATGGCATGAAAATGTTAAGAATAGTATGTTTAATTTTTGGACATAAAATAATCCTTGATATCCTGGAAATTGTTTATACAGTACTGATTCTTTGTAACATGCATTATTAATTTGGTTTGGTCATGCGCAAAAGCCTCATTACTGTGTGCCAAAATTTTGGTGGGGGCAAGCCAGACTTCTATCTCTATGGTCTTCCTGCACATATATATTTTTTTCTATTATCTTTAGCTATCCCTCTTTAATAATTCTTAATTGTAACTTTTATACTAAATAAATTTCCTTTCTTCACCTGTAAAGACCAGATCTTTTACCAGGAAAAACAGATTTCCACATCAAAAGTAAATTATTATTATTTTTTATTGTACTGTACAGGTATTTCAATACATATTTGTGAAATTCTAAATATCCTACGTGTTTTTAAAATGTTGATAAAAAATCCATTCTGATTTTATGATGTGAGAAAATAAAATATGGTGGAATTCCGAACAGGAGGGATACTTTTTATTGCCATTGTAATTACTGTAATTATCTTTTATGATCTATTTTTCTAGGAACAAAACAAAATAAAAGAAAGGTCTATGTGAGTTCTACCATTTCATTTCAAATATTTACAAACCAACATGAACCTCAAAATCAGGAATCATTACCCCCTCCCTGGGCCAGGCTATAACTGGGTCATTTCCACACTCTTCACGCAGGGCGCTTACACATTACTAATAGTTTTCAAGCTTTAAAGGTGTAACATTTTATAGTTTGGATCCTGTGCTTACTGCTGCTGTTTTAAGCCATCTGGCAATTTTTGTTCAACTCCCCGTGTGCTTTGTCTTTTTCCTAAGATAGTCATTGCTTCTCCCACTGGTTTAAAGTTATTCTACCATCAGCATGGATCGAAATGAAATGCATTTAAAGTAGAGAACAAAGAAGTCACACAACTCAAAAGCTTAAAATAATGAAACTTATTAATTATTGGCTCTGGATTCCTGTGGGCATCTGTAAGTTTCTTCTGTGGTCTATATAAAGTAGATAGAAAAATGACACGTTTCTTTTGATTACAGAATAAGCAAATATAATAAAATATATGCTTAATGACAGCCAGTTCTGGAATAATGTCTACTGAAATTGACTTTCTATTTGAATGTAGTGACAAAATAATCCAACTGTCAAAATTGGAAGAAAAGAATTGGAGAATAATAAAGACAATTGCTTTACTTGTCATCCTCATCCTAAACTGATTGGTATCTAAGTGACAGCGTTGACTCTAAAGGCTCTCCCTTGAGCAAAGCAAAGTCTACATAAGTTTCCTACTTATATTAATCAATCAAATAGCACATACTGGTAGATTAGTCTACATAGTACATGAGAATGCCGTTCAAGCAAAAGCCTTGTATTGTGCAGTGTTTTTCCATATGGTCCCTGTCCTGTAATCCTGGTGACTTAATTGTTGTGCTTGTTTGCATGCAGTGTGTCCAGATATTAGAACCTGTTTGGCTCCAAAATGGCTTGCTAGGGTAGGTCAACATATAAGTTATGTCATACAGGTTAGATTTAATCAATGGAAAAACTGTGCTCTTTCAGCATATCTCTAGCACTCATAGCCACAAAGAGAAAACTACGTGCAATTTTCTAAGTCAAACTTTCGGTAACCTGAAACAGACACTATTACAAAGATTAGCCATTGACATAATTCTGACCTCATTCAGTTCTTACCAACCTTTCCAAATGGGGCAACCTTTCTTAGAACGTTCTATTGCACTACAGAATTCATGGTCCATAACAGAAAGGTACTCAATTCTTACCTGATTTTGCTATACAAATTGTATACAGTGGGTACCGAAAGAATTCAGATCCCTTTAAATTTTTCACTTTTTGTTTCATTGCAGCCATTTGGTAAATTCTTAAAAGTTCATTTTTTTCTCATTAAAGTACACTCTGCACCCCATCTTGACTGAAAAAAAACTGAAATGTAGATATTTTTGCAAATTTATTAAAAAAGAAAAACTGAAATATCACATGGTCATAAGTATTCAGACCCTTTGCTCAGACACTCATATTTAAGTCACATGCTGTCCATTTCCTTGTGATCCTCCTTGAGATGGTTCGACTCCTTCATTGGAGTCCAGCTGTGCTTAATTAAACTGATAGGACTTGATCTAAATACTTTCCATACCCACTGTATATTGTGAAATATAGATACCTCGTAGAAGAAAGGATATAATTGTTGCACTTACCAGATGATACAAATCTTCTTTATTGTGGCATACACAAAATGGGTAATAAATGCAAACAACCCATAGCCTATGGCTGTTTCATGTCATCCATGACACTTCCTTGGAGATTGATCATATTGTTTCTTTCTATAAAGTATCTGTCAAGGGTTTATCACAGCAGAGAGGGGCCAGAAGACCACTGTGTCTGATTTCACGTACTCCTGCACTGATTAGAAGCACTTCACCATCATATTAAACAGTGCAAGTTTCTGTTAGCAGGCAGTGCACGGGTTAAACTGTTCAGTTGAGAGCTTCTAGAGATTTCCTGCTTTGATGATCTCAGCTGTTCAGTGTTGGCCACTCCCCTCTGTTATATATACTTGCCTCTGACAAACAGAGATTGCCAGTGTTAGTTTCATACTGCCTGGTTCTGGAGTTGGATGTTTGGTTGTTTGAGGAGGCATTTGGAGTGTTGTTCTAAAGACTGTTGCTTCGAGTTTTTATGTGATTTGTCTGCATACATATCTTCATCCTCTTCTATTTCGTTTTTCCTTCCTTTATGTCCCAGTGTTCTACTGTGTTGTTTGTAAGTGCATATTTGTATGATTGGTATTTTCATTTCTCCCTGTACGTCTTCTCTTGCTAGTCTGGTTTGTGTATTCTTATTAATTACAACTCCCCACTTCCCTGGGTGGCGGATGGGACATATAAGGCCTGATTTAGGAGCTCAGCAAGGCACGTGGTCCTGGCGTCTTTACCATCAGAAGTAATCCAGGGAGCAGGGATAGCTAGGGCGCCCCTAGCTTTGGGGATGGGGAAGGAGCCCCTAGCCCTGGGATATTTTACAACAATGCAGTGACAGTATCTATATGATGACTGCCTTTTATTGCTGCCACCACCGAAGATTGTTGAACGATCGTTCCTTATATTCCTATATACCATTGCTGCAGTATCTATTTGGAGTGTTAGCAGTGCCAACATTTATTATATGGAACTTTATGAAATATAATTATCAGGACATGACAAGGCTGGTGTATTTGCTTTAAAAAATCTTTATCAGAATTTCTATATAATTTATATAGAAATATGAGCAAATCGAGCTAAAAAGTGAAAAAAACCTCATTCTGAGAATATTCAGTTTGCACCCCCCCAGCCTGAATAACAGCTGCAGCTTGTACTGAGCATTGTGAGGTCTCAGCAGCAGGAGGGACACTAAGGAGCTGTCAGCTAGGCTAGGTGGGAAAACATGGAGTTTGATTCTACACACATTCTGGCATGGATTTTAAGAAAAACTACATCAGTCTCATCAGGTCTAAGTTATTAATTTAGTAATTTACTGAATGTATTTTATATTTGTTGGCATTATGAAATCTGATGACAGATCCACATTAAAGATTTAACTGTAAATAGGTTTATTCATATTAGGCTAGACATTGTAGGGCCTCATAAGTATTCACAGAATAATGTCCATACAGCTTTGGAATTACTGTTGTGTTGTATGTTTGCAGATATAAAGTAAGCAGTAGTTTCTTTGGTACTCTTTAAATAATCACACTTATAGACAATATCTTTATTATTATGGAGTTACTAGCTTTAACCTTGCTTCAGGCTAGAAAGGACTGCAATTCTTTGGATTTTCTCCTGAAATGCTTTGTGATTTCGTAGATTTGTTGTTGCTCCCTTAAGGTCACTTTGGCAGCTCGGACGCTCCTGGGAAGATAAACCACAGATCCACATCCTCTATGTTTGAAAAGAATGGCTTTCACTGTGTGTTCATGGTGTCCCATAGCCTTAAATATAGCTTTGCAAGACTAATATGTTTTGTTTTCTGTCATCAGACTGAGTTTCCTTCTGTTTTAGTGTGAAAGATGGAGGTCTCATTATGTAAATATCATGTGTTTGATTGCAATCAATGCAGCTAGGTATACCCAAGGTCTCCAGGAAGGGGGGCTGGTACACTTTCAAGTAGGTGGTATGTATTTTGATGCTTTTAGTTTTTTAAATAAATGCAGTCATAATTCAAAATCTAGTGTAGTAAGTACTGCAGCAAATACTTTTTTAATGCATTATACTTATAGTACATTCTCATGGGATACAAACTTTCCATAGACAATGAACACCAGGATACCAGACAGTAAACTTGCTCCTTTCTTTTCTATGCACAAGGTAATATAACTGTTTGTTATATACAGTGCTGATACTAGCTGTTCTCCACTCTAGGTCTCATCTTCCGTCCTCTTAATAGTTGCCATCCTCTGATAGGCAGCTATCACACTGCTTACATTGCTGGCCGGATGCCATGATGCTAGCTTATGCAAGCCTGAATTCATTCCTAATGTACCTTATTTTTCAGACTATAAGACGCACTTTTCCCCCCCAAATTTGGAGGGAAAAAGGGGTGCGTCTTATAGTCCGAATGTAGTGGTGATAATGCTTACTGTCGTGTGGTGTGGGGCGGTGGCGGCAGTAGCAGAGATGGAGCGGGGTCACATGGCAGTAAGAGGGGTCACGCAGCAGGGATCAGCGGTGCCACCATAAATTCACTATGGCCGTGTTAGACAGGAGGAATTGGGTGGCCTCCCGTCCAGATCACGAGCTGCAGTGACATTACAAAAAGGCAGGGCTGGGGGGGACTGTGCGTTTTGCTGTTCTGTGTTGCTCCGGCCCTGCCTCGCCTCTTTGTAATGCCACTGCAGCACGTTATCTGGACGGGAGACCGCCCACTTCCTCCTGTCTAATGTGGCTGTAGTGAATTCATGGGGGCGCTCTTGATTCCTGCCGTGCGACCCCGCTCCCTGCCGTGCGACCCCGCTCCCTGCCTTGTGACCCCGCTCCCTGCCTTGTGGCCACGCTACCTGCTTTGTGACTCTGCTCCCTGCCTTGTGACCCCGCTCCCTGCTTTGTGACCCCGCTCTCAGCGTTGTGACCATGCTACCTGCTTTGTGACCCCGCTCCCTGCCTTGTGACCCCGCTCCCTGCTTTGTGACCCCGCTCTCTGCCTTGTGACTACGCTACCTGCTTTGTGACCCCGCTCCCTGCCTTGTGACTACGCTACCTGCTTTGTGACCCCGCTCTCTGCCTTGTGACCACGCTACCTGCTTTGCGATCCCGCTCCCTGCCTTGTCACCCCGCTCCCTGCCTTGTCACCCAGCTTTCTGCCTAGCGCGGGTCCAGAAAAAAACAGAGGAAAGCATTATACAGTAGTTTAAGTTAAATAAAGCACATATGGTAAAACACTGTACCACTGTGGTCAACTATAACTCCGAGCATGCCATAGGAGCTGCAGGACATGCTTAGAGTTACAGTTCTCCTCAGGGCAACCACATGTTATAAATGTGGTGAACTATAACTCCCAGCATGCCATAGGAGCTGAAGGACATTCTAGGAATTATAGTTCTCCTCAAAGGCAACCACTTAACATAAATGGTACCTATGGGATCTTAAAGAGGACATACCGTACGTGGCCGAAGTCATACAGCCAGTACCTCATACACGTGCCTGTGGATCGGGCAGCATGTATCAGGTACTGGCTGTATGACTTCAGCCACATATGTTTTTCGGCATTTCAAAGAAAAACATACGGTACGGTACTTTAAAAGCCACAGGGACCGAGCCGCACTGGAGACTAGTCGGACATGTGCGTCCCCAGTGCCTTGGGAAGTGACAAAACAGCCATTGTATACCTTTTTGGGGGTCTCCAGCCTGTTGGTAAGTTGTCCTGGGTAAGGCTGAGTTCACACGATGAGGTTTTAATGCTTTTCCACCGCGGAAACGCATTAAAACCGCTTTGTAATAGGTCTGCCATGTAGAGCAATGATAATCCGCATGTGCTGTGCACATGATGCTGAAATTTCCGCTTCAGATTATCATTGCAGCACAAACCGCAGCACTACCAATTCAGGCGCGATTTTGCAGCGAAATTGCGCCCATTGCCTTGCATTGAATCGCAGGAGACCCGCATGTATAATATCTATACATGCGGATTTGCTGCGTTTCAATGTAAATCAATAGGTGCAAAATCGCGCCGGTACCCAGGTCGGGAGAGAATACTGCTACTTCTCTCATCCAACCGCTGCCCTGGCTGATAACAGCGAGAGCAGCGTGGATGGGAGTAGCAGCAGCCAGCTCCTCCCAGCCCGCGTGCCAGTGGCAGTTAAAAAAGAATAAAAAAGTATAAAATTTTTAAAAACGTTATACTCACCTGTCCGGCGGCCCCCGGTGTCCTCCTCTGCAATGTCGTCTCTTCAGCGGCTCACGGTACACGGCAGGGCATGGGCTCGTGCCCCGCAGTCTACTTAGTCCTTGTTGATGTCAATATAAGACAACCACATTACAGATGTTTTTTTTGTTCCTGGCCTTCCGTTACTTGTAGAACAACTCTTGAACCTGACTTCTGGCTATTCTTGATTATGTCCATGCTTAAAACTTTGCATACCATGCATGGTATGTGTAGTTCTACTCCTGATCCTTGTCTTAGTACAGGTGGTTATGTTAGAATCTGGACACTTGGATACAAACTATTGCCTATGTGCCTGCCAAGACCCTTGCATACTATGTATGGTACTTGTAGTGCTGTTTTTGTCCTAACCCTAGGCTTGTTCCTGGGTATGCTCTTTTCTCATCTCTTGCTCTGGTGAATATTGGCTAGGCTCTTGGTTCTGATCCAGCTCTGTCTGTCAACCCTACTGTCCTGTTCTCATGATTCTACCAGAGTCATGTCACTGGTTGCTTTTCCCAGTATCTCTTCACTTTTTTACTGAGACTTGGTCTAGATGCATGTCACTGGTTGCTGTTCCTGGTATCTGTTCATTTTTTTACTGAGGCTTGGTCTAGGGTGCTAATCCTGGTATCTCTGAAGTTTCTGGTTGTTGTTCTTAGAATCTCCTGCCACCATCTAAGGTCACCATCTTCCACCATCTGCCACCATCTTGATCATTGATCTTAGTAACCCATGGTTCTGTCCAAAAAGCTTTTACTAGTTGCTGTTACTAGTATTGCCGTATGTAGTCTGAGACTTGTTCCTTGTCTCTGATCCCAAGATCTCCTGGTTCCATCTGAGACCTATTTCTAGTTGTCATTAGTTTACCTGTATCTGTTTGATTTTCCTGAGACTAGTTCCTGGTTGCTAATTGTCATATCTTCTGGTAGATGCCTGCTCCTCCTTTCTTTTCCTGGTATCTCCTGGCTTTGTCTGAGGCATGCTCTTGTTTTGTTCCAAATATCTCCTGGAATTGTCCAAGGCCTTTCATTAGTTGTGCTAGTCACTGTTCCTGGCATCTACTGGTCTCGCCAGAGGCTTGTTCATTAATCCTGATATCTCCTGGATTAATCTGAAACCTGTTGTTAGTTGCTGTTCCTGGTTTCTTCGAACTCCATCCAAGACATGTTCCTGTTCATTGCAAAGTCCCACAGCTAATATGATACCTAATTAAGGGAATTAGGTGTGAAATTCAGGGGATCCATTTTACTTTTCAACCCAGTCTAGTCAGAGCAAAAACAGTTGCTACCTAAGAATCTACTGTACTTTCAAAATCTTGAGAATCATAACACTCCCTCTACTTATTTAATATGTATATATGCTAAAGCTCTTATATCATAAGTCATTGTTGCCTGGGGGTTGTTGGATGGATTGCTTTTTGGAATCCAAAAGTTATGAGGTATGCTCCACGTTCATTAGATTGATCCTATTCTGAGCATTAGTTGAGCCCTATACAAAATTAATATTTCGCTTGGAACAGAAACAATATATTTTCACTGGATTTCATATCTAAATAATGGTGTGTAATATTGGTTCTGTTCCCATTTTATATTTTATTCTGTGTTCATTATTTTTCTTTTGATTGACAGTGAAACAGACAGTCTAATTAGAATAATCGAATACAAATATGATTTATGGCTATGATTAGTATTTGGTATCAAAAACTTACTGAAATAGCTGAAGTCGGCTGAAAGCAAACTGCTGGCAGTAACGTCAAGTTATGATTCATACCTCGAATACTTCAGAAGCAGAGAAACATCTTAAAAGTGAACAAATGATATCAGGAATACTATTTCTTATTGAGAGTATATAAACAGATACATTAAAATGTGAGCCATTTTAAATTAACGTGTTAGAATTTTTTTCTTTTATTTATGGTTGTTTTTTGTTACCATTTGTCATGGAAAGGGGTTAATTAGGTGAGGTGGATCATCCAAGCCCAAGGTCCGGGTGGGCCACAGTCGTCGTAGCAGGAAACAGGTGAGAAACGCAGGACACAGATGGCAGATAGGAGATTGTTAGTTGAGGTACTGAAGGCTGCAGACATGGAAGCCACAGGCAGCGAGGAAGCGTAGTTACTAGAAGCTGCAGGCAGACCAGAAATCGCAGACAGGTAACTGAGTTACTAGAAGCCACTGGCAGACATGTAGCAGAGTTACTGGAATCTGCTAGCTGTTATGTTCTGCTACCAAAGCTAAGGAAAGAGAGGAGATCTGTCCCTACTATAAGACTCAGCTGAATCCCTACGATGTAACAGGGAACCTGATCCTGCGATCAGACCTGCTAAAGTCCTAATCTAGTCTGTACGGAGACCTATAGATTTGGGGAGGGAATCCCTACAAGTACTAAGGACTGGGAGGAATATGGGACACCTCCTAACAGAAATAGTAGCAGACAGACGAACAAACAAAATAGATAGAACATAGAGGTCCGTAGACCAAGCAAACTAACAGAGTAAGATACAGAGCACAGGCTAGCTAGAAAGTAGATATACAATGAAGTCCAGCAAAGCCAGAAGGGCGGAGCAGGATTAAATAGGCCAACAAGGTCATGTGACCAGCAAAGGAAAAAAAACCTAACAGCAAGGTTCTAACAGTACCCCCCCTTCTAAGAGGATCCTCCGGATCCCCTAGGACCAGGCTTATCAGGAAATCTCCTGTGAAACGCTCTGATAAGTCTGGACGCGGAAACATCATCTGACCTCACCCAAGAGTTATCCTCGGGTCCGAAACCTTTCCAGGCCACAAGATACTGCAAACTACCTCTATACCGTCTAGAGTCAAGGATGCGAGAAATTTCATATTCCCCGTCCTCCACCACCGGAGGAACAGAGGCAGAGGCGTCACCATCCGACACAACAGCTTTTTTTAACAGAGAGACATGAAAGACCGGATTAATTCTCCAGGAGGTAGGAACCTCCAACCTAACAGCAGATTGGTTGACAACCTGAAGCACCTTAAAGGGCCCTACAAACTTGGGACCCAATTTCTTAGAAGGAATCCTCAACCGCAGATTCCTAGAGGACAACCAAACCATGTCACCAACAGCGAACAAAACCTCCTGTCGTTTCCTATCAAAGTAGTCTTTAGATTTTCTGTTGGCCTCCTGAAGATTACCACGCACATCCGTCCAAACTCTTTCCAAATCACCGGAAAAATTCTCCTCCTCAGGCACGGCAGATCCCAACTTGGAGAACGACCCAAACGACGGATGTCTCCCAGAACAACAAAAAAAAGGCGAACAACCAGCAGAAGAAGATGTATGATTGTTCAGAGCAAATTCGGCAAGTGGCAGAAACTCAGACCACCCCTCTTGATTGTCTGCCACAAAACAACGCAAGAACTGCTCAACATCCTGGTTTTTCCTTTCTGTCTGGCCATTAGATTCAGGATGATATCCGGACGAAAACGACAAATGAATTCCCAACCTGTCACAAAAGGCACGCCAAAAACGAGCCACGAACTGAGGACCCCTATCAGAAACAATGTCAGTAGGAACGCCATGAAGTCTGACAATTTCCTTGACAAAGGCCTTAGCGAGAGTTTTAGCGCAGGGCAGTTTGACGAAGGGAACCAAGTGACACATCTTGCTAAAACGGTCCACGACCACCCAGATGACAGTAAAACCCTCAGAGGGGGGAAGGTCAGTTATAAAGTCCATAGCCAAATGTGTCCAAGGAGCACTGGGGACCTCCAAAGGACAAAGCAACCCCGCAGCAGGAGTATGTGAGGACTTAGATCTAGCACATATAGTACATTGGCGCACCCACTTAATGACTTCCTTCTGCCATCCAGGCCACCAAAAACTGCGACCCACCAGTCTCTTGGTCTCAGAGATTCCGGGATGACCTGCCAACCGAGATTCGTGACACTCAACAAACAAATCTCTCCTAAAGGTCCCAGGCACAAACAACCTCCCATGAGGAGTGTTAGATGGGGCATTCTCCTGAGCTTTAAGAATCTCATCTTCCAAAACGGAGTCTAAAGCAGCTATCACAACACCTTCTTGTAAAATGTTTTCCTCTTTCTCAGCACCGACTATGGGAGAAAAACTGCGAGACAAGGCATCCGCCTTAACATTCTTAGTACCAGGGATGTAAGTAACGGAGAAATTAAACCGCGAGAAAAACAGTGCCCACCTAGCCTGACGGGCATTCAGGCGCTTGGCAGCGTCAAGATATATCAGATTTTTATGATCCGTAAGAACCTGAACGGGAAATTCCGCACCTTCCAAGAAGTGGCGCCAGTGTTCAAATGCGAGTTTAATAGCCAATAATTCCCGATTACCAATATCGTAATTCAATTCAGTCTCCGAAAATTTTTTTGAAAAAAATGCACAGGGATGTAATCCATCCCCGTTATCCTGAGACAATACTGCGCCAACCCCCACAGAGGAAGCATCAACCTCAACCAAAAACGGCCTAGTAACATCAGGCTGCATAAGGATGGGAGCAGAGGTGAACCTCTCCTTGAGATACACAAAAGCTTCAATGGCCTCAGAAGACCACTGAACCGCATCAGCACCTTTCCTGGTGAGATCAGTCAGAGGTTTGACAATACTAGAAAATTTTTTTATGAATTTTCTATAGTAATTGGCGAAACCCAAAAATCTCTGTATGGATTTCAAACCAATAGGCCTAGGCCATTCCTGCACAGCCTGAACCTTAACCGGATCCATCTCAAAACCTTTGCTGGAGATAATGTAGCCCAAAAAACTAATTCTCTGTACAGCGAACTCACATTTCTCCAGCTTAGCAAAAAGCGAATTGTCCATTAATAACTGTAATACCTCACGCACGCTCCGCCAATGAGACTCCAGATCTGGCGAATAAATCAAAATGTCATCCAAATACACAACCACATTTTTACCGATCAAAGGTCTAAGGATGTCATTAATCAGATTCTGAAAAAATGCAGGAGCATTAGTAAGACCAAAAGGCATAACCAGATTCTCAAAATGACCCACAGGAGTGTTAAAAGCAGTCTTCCATTCATCACCCTCCTTCATGCGCAACAGATTGTATGCCCCCTTAAGGTCAATTTTAGAGAACCACTTGGCCCCCAATAACTGGTTAAACAGATCAGGAATCAATGGCAGTGGGTAAGGATTGCGTACCGTAATTTTGTTAATCTCACGAAAATCCAGACAAGGACGTAAACCGCCGTCCTTTTTTTTTACAAAAAAAAATCCAACCGCCACAGGAGACTTAGAGGGCCTAATGTGACCGGCGGCCAAACTTGTCTGTATGTATTCCTCCAAAGCCTTCCTCTCAGGAATAGTAAGGTTAAATAAACGACTTTTAGGAAGAGTCGCTCCAGGGACAAATTCAATAGAACAATCATAGTCTCTATGGGGAGGCAAAACCTGCGATTCTTTCTCAGAAAAAACTCTCCAAAAATCCTGAATAGGAACAGGCAATTCTCCCCTATCCAAAGCTGCAATACGCCCGTTACAACACTTGTCATAACATTTATGGCTCCAGGATTTAATTTCACTGGTAGACCAATCCAGTACAGGATTGTGAAATTTTAACCAGGGCAAACCCAATATTACTGGAGAAGGCAAGTTATTCAACACTACCAAATCCAATTTCTCATGGTGAACACCATTAATAGTGAGAGGAAATTCACAGACCTTGAGAGTAATATTCTTCAAAGGGGAGCCATCCACAGAAACCACAGCAATGGGGGATGATAAAGGTTCAGGTTTTAAATTGAGTTTTTCCACGAATCCCCCATCAATAACATTCAGTGTAGACCCGCAATCAACAAACACCCGAAATTCCATTAATTTTTCCTGAGCAATCGTGGAAGCAGCTAAAAATATACCCTTGGAATTTAAACAGGCAATACGGGCGTGACTGACCATTTTTTTTTCTTTCTTCATACGAAGCTCACAGCCTTTAATCAAATGACCAGATTTCCCGCAATAGAAACACAAGCCTTCTGAAAAACGACGGTGTTTTTCTTGAGAGCGAGGTGCCACCGATCCAATCTCCATCGGTTCACCACTGTTAGTACACACATTATCATAACCAGAAACTGACATAGCAGAGGATTTGCTCTCATTAACCCTAGCACGCAGTCTTCTATCCACCCGTATAGCTAATTGCATAGCCTGTTGCAAATCCTCAGGTGTAGGATAAGCAATTAGCAGGTCTTTAACCTTTTCACTGAGCCCAGCAAGAAATAGACTTTTCAGAGCAGAATCATTCCACCCTGTTTGAGTGGACCAACGACGAAAATGTGTACAATATTTTTCCATATTACCTGATCCTTGTTTTAAACGTCTCAACTCAGTCTCAGCTGATGCCACACGGTCAGGATCATCATATAATAGTCCTAAAGCAGAAAAAAAACTATCCACTGCTCTGAAGCATGTATCACTAGGTTGCAAAGAAAAGGCCCACTCCTGAGGCTCTTTGCGCAAAAGTGACATTATGAACCCTACGCGCTGGGATTCATCCCCAGAGGACTTGGGTCTCAAACGAAAATACAATAAGCAAGCATTTTTAAATGAAAAAAATTCTCGATGTTCACCAAAAAATAAATCCGGCAAACATACCTTAGGCTCCAAGAAATATGCTCCAGGACAGTTACTCACGTGCTGACGGAGCTCGGCCACTTCCAGAGAGAGTCCCTGCAGGTGTTTAGCCAAATCCTGAACCGACACCATGATGGAACAAAAAAAAAATCTTTCCTTAGAGAATTTACAGGCTGGACTTACTGTTATGTTCTGCTACCAAAGCTAAGGAAAGAGAGGAGATCTGTCCCTACTATAAGACTCAGCTGAATCCCTACGATGTAACAGGGAACCTGATCCTGCGATCAGACCTGCTAAAGTCCTAATCTAGTCTGTACGGAGACCTATAGATTTGGGGAGGGAATCCCTACAAGTACTAAGGACTGGGAGGAATATGGGACACCTCCTAACAGAAATAGTAGCAGACAGACGAACAAACAAAATAGATAGAACATAGAGGTCCGTAGACCAAGCAAACTAACAGAGTAAGATACAGAGCACAGGCTAGCTAGAAAGTAGATATACAATGAAGTCCAGCAAAGCCAGAAGGGCGGAGCAGGATTAAATAGGCCAACAAGGTCATGTGACCAGCAAAGGAAAAAAAACCTAACAGCAAGGTTCTAACACTAGCAGGCTAGTAGCTGAGTTACTAGAAGCCGCTGGCAGACATGTAGCAGAGTTACTGGAAGCTGCTAGCAGGCAAGTAGCTGAGTTACTAGAAGCCGCTGGCAGACATGTAGCAGAGTTACTGGAAGCTGCTAGCAGGCAAGTAGCTGAGTTACTAGAAGCCGCTGGCAGACAGGTAGCAGAGTTACTGGAAGCCACTGGCACAGAGGTAGCAGAGATACTTGAAGAAGCTGGCAGACAGGTAGCAGAATTACTAGAAGCCGCAGGCAGAGATTGCATAGTTACTGAAGACCACAGGCAGACTGGAGAATTAAGGACTGGAAGCAGCAGGCAGATAGAAGGCATCATGGAGACTGTGGATAGGTATCAGACAAAACTCCGGAGTAACAAAAAAGTCAAAATACCATGGAAGCTGCAGGCAGCTAAGAGACGTCCTGAAAACCGCTGGAAATGTAGCAGAGGCCCTAGAAGTCCAGGAACAGGTAGCAGACATAACTCAGGAGTAACTAGAAAACCTCAATACCATGGAAGAAGCAGGCAGATAGGATGCGTCCTGGAGACTGTAGACAGTCAGCATGGCAATTAAAACCGCTGACAGGTAACTCAGGGACTGGAAACTACAGACAGTCAGGAGAGGTCCTGAAGACTGTGGACAGGAACTGTGCACAGGCAAACTAAAATGTTAATAAAAATTCTTAATACCAAGACACAGGTGTGTGTGTGTGTTTTAGAGGCCTTATGTAGGTCTCTCTAGGAGAATCAACATACGGGTGCATGCCGGGCTACTTGCAAAGCCCAACGTGGAGCACAAGAGAGTTTAGCTGACTGGGGTGTAGAAAGCAGAGCCCAGACCCGGAACAGGTGTGTAACACCATGTGATTTTAATTTCCGACGAGGTCAGTAATAGTACATAGCTGTGCCCTGGGACTTATGGACCAGCTACGTACGCACAAGTGGTGCGGGGCGATCGCCACCAGGTGTCAGCGGATTGTCACAGCTGATACCCGGTGCTATGTACAGGGAGCGGTCCCGCACCGCTCCCTGCACATTAACCCCTGCAATGCTGCAATCAAAGTCGATCGCAGAATTGCGGTGGCAAGGGGGAGGTTGATCGCTATTCTCACCTCTCCTGCCGGCGTCCAGCTATGTCTGCGGCGGCTTCCTCCTGTTCCAGGAGGCAGGACGTTACTTTCATGACAACATCCGGGTCACCAAGAGGCAGGACGTTACTTTGGTCATGCGCAGTGCGTGACCAAAGTAATGTCTCCACTGTGTGCAGCGCTGACAGGCTGCATGGCATAGGGAGCTGATACTATCTATGCCATGCAGCAGATCAGGCTGCAAAAAGTGAAAGTCCCATAGTGGGACAATGTGTAAGAGTTAAAAAAAAAAAGTAGAAAAGTGAAAAAAAAAAATTGTAAAAATATAAAAATGAAAAAAATTAATCCAAGCAAAGTACCCATATTTGGTATCGCCGCCTCCGGAACGACCTGACCTATAAAACTGTCCCACTAGTTAACCCCTTTAATGAACACGGTAAAAAATAAAAAACGAACCAAAAAACTGCTTTATCATCATACCGCCAAACAAAAAATGAAATAACACGCGATCAAAAAGACGAATGTAAATAAAAATGGTACCGCTGAAAACATCATCTTGTCCCGCAAAAAACAAGCTGTCATACAGCTCCATCATCCGAAAAATAAAAAAAGTTATAGCTCTCAGAATAAAGTGATACAAAAAAATGATTTTTTCTAGAAAATAGTTTTTATTGCGTAACAGCGCCAAAACATAAAAAAACTATATAAATTCGGTACCGCTATAACCGTACTGACCCGAAGAATAAAGCTGCCTTATCAATTTTACCACACACGGAGTGGCATAAAAAAAAAAACCATAAAAAGAATTCCGGAATTGCTGGTTTTTGTTTATTCTGCCTCACAAAAATCGGAATAGAAAGCGATCAAAAAATGTCACATGCCCGAAAATAGTACCAATAAAAACGTCAACTTGTCCTGCAAAAAACAAGCCATCACATGACTGTCGGCCAAAATATGGAAAAATGATAGCAAAATATGGCGATGCAAAAACTAGTCTTTGCAAAAAAAGCGTCTTTTAGTGTGTGACAGCTGTCATTCATAAAAACCTGATATGAATCTGGTACCGCTGTAATCGCACCGACCCGAAGAATTAAGTCGTCTAATCACTTATACCACACGAGGAACGGTGTAAAAAAATAAACTCTAGGGTTAGGGTTGTGCTAGGGTTAGGGTTGTATTAGGGTTGGGATAGGGTTGGGGTTGGGGTTGTATTAGGGTTGGGGTTAGGGTTGGTCTAGGGTTGAACTAAGGTTAGGGTTGGGCTAGGGTTAGGATTGGGCTAGGGTTGGGGTTGTATTAGGGTTGGGATTTTTTCAAAAGTAAAGAAAAAAAATGATGGCGACCAGTGTTGAGCGCAAGTGCTCGCTACTTGAGTTTTCATCGGGTGCTTTTGTATGCACTGAGCATCGTGGGTGTTCGAGTGACATGCTCGAGTTTCTGCCCCATATGCTTTGCAGCCAAAAAAAAACATTGCTGGGATCGCCTGCCATGCACGAGCAATCCGCGCATTTTTTTTTGGGTGTCTAACAACCATGAAACATGCGGGGCAGGGACTCGAGCTTGTCACTCGAGCACCCATGATACATGGTGCATACCCGAGTACCCGGTGCAAACTCAAGTAGCGAGCACTTGCGCTCAAGACTAATGACAACTTATTCAATATGATGACCTAAATCAAATTCTGTCATACCTCTGGGTTCAAAATGTACACTATACCCCTTGATAAAATCCTTGAGGGGTCTAGTTTCCAAAATGGAGTCAATTGTGAGGGGTTTCCACTATTTAGGCACATCAGGGGCTCCCGAAATGCAACATGGCGTCCGCTCTTGATTCCAGCCAATTTTGCGTTCGAACAGTAACACAGTGCTCCTTCCCTTCTGAACCCTGACGTGTGCCCAAACAGTGTATTTTCCCCACATATGGGGTATTGGCGTACTCAGGAGAAATTGCACAACAGTTTTTAGGTTCCATTTTCTCCTCTTACCCTTGTGAAACTAAAAAATTTGGGGCTAAAACATAATTTTTGCGGAAAAAGTGAGACTTTTTTATTTTCATGGCTTCATGTTATAAACGTCTGTGAAGCACCTGGTGGTTAAGGGTGCTCCCCACACATCTAGATAAGTTCCCTGAGGGGTCTAGTTTCCCAAATAGTGTCACTTGTGGGGGTTTTCCACTGTTTAGGCACATCAGGGGCACATCCGCTAATTATTCAAGCAAATTTTACATTCAAAAAGTCAAATGGTGCTCCTTCCCTTCCAAAACCTGCCGTACGCCTAAGCAGTGGTTTTCCCCCACATATGGGGTATCTGCTTACTCAGGAGAGATTGCACAACAAGTTGGATGGTTCAATTTCTCCTGTTACCCTTATGAAAATTCAAAACTGAGGGCTGAAAAACATTTTTGTGGGAAAAATGTGAAAATTATATTTTCATGGCTCCATGTTATAAACTTCTGTGAAGCACCTGGGGGTTCAAGGTGCTCACCACACATCTAGATAAGTTCCCTGAGGGGTCTAGTTTCCAAAGTGGTATCACTTATGGGGGGTTTCCACTGTTTAGGCACATCAGGAGCTCTCTAAACGCAACATGGCGTACACTAATTATTCAAGCAAGTTTTACATTCAAAAAGTCAAATGACGCTCCTTCCCTTCTGAGCTCTGCCGTGCGCCCAAACAGTGTTTTTTCCCCACATATGGGGTATCTGCGTGCTCAGGGGTTATTGCACAACAAATTTTGGGGCCCACTTTTTCCTGTTACCCCTGCAAAAATAAAAAAATTGGGGTCTAAAGTAACATTTTTGTGAAAAAAGTTAAATGTTCATTTTTTCTTCCCCATTACAAAAATTTCTGTGAAGTACGTGAAGGGTTAATAAACTTCTTGAATGTGGTTTTGAGCACCTTGAGGGGTGCAGTTTTTAGAATGGTGTCACTTTTGGGTATTTTCAGTCATAGAGGCCGCTCAAAGTCACTTCAAATGTGATGTGGTCCCTAAAAAAATGGTTTGCAAATTTTGTTGTAAAAATGAGATATCGCTGGTCAAATTTTAACCCTTATAGCTCGCTAATAAAAAAAATTTTGGTTCCAAGATTGTGCCTATGTAAAGTAGACATGTGGGAAATGTTATTTATTAACTATTTTGTGTGGTATACCTTTCTGATTTAAGGACATAAAAATTAAAATTTTAAAAATTGCGAAATTTTCAAAATTTTTGCCAAATTTCTGATTTTTTCACAAATAAACGCAAGTGATATTGAAGAAATTTTACTACTATCATGAAGTACAATATATCACGAAAAAACAGTCTCAGAATCAGTGCTATCCGTTGAAGCTTTCCAGAGGTATTACCTCATAAATTGACAGTGGTCAGATTTGTAAAAATTGACCCGGTCAGTAACGTGCAAACCATCCTCGGGGTTTTCAAGTAAATTGTTTAGTGTATGACCAGTATATCTGTGCCTGCTTTTTGTTGAGCTGTATATGCTATACATAGGTAATAACCTTTCTATATAAAATGTGAAATTGAATGAAAAGTATTTAAGCTTTGGCACTAAAATCAAACTAGTTTATTTAAAAATATATGTATTAGTGGATGCGCACACCTGCAAAATAATTTAAACAGTGACAAAACTACCACAATACTTCATGTTTAGTTTTTTTATGCAGTTTTACATAACTTTTTATAATACAGATGCAGTAGCTGTCAACTTGCTACGTTAATAATGTAGCACAGCTATGCGTTCTACACTATTTGTGGAGCTTGGTCAATCTCATTCACTTTAAATTAGCATAGTGCATATGAACTGATAAGTTGGCGGCTGTTGCATCTGTTGTTTCAGTTCATATTCACCAATTTTTAGTCCCTAAACTATATCCCCTCATCGTGCAGTAGCGGTGAGTGTTTGATTATGCTGGAGCGCAGCAAGATTCCTATGGAAATCAGATACTCACATACAGTTTATAAACAGGAAGGATCAGGTACTGTTGCATATCAGCAAAGAATCATTAAAGGGGTATTCCCATCTCCAAGATCCTATCCCAATATGTAGTAGGTATTATAATAATAATAATAATAATAATAATAATATTAGCAAATACCTCCAATTAGAAATGTAGTATAATTTTTCTATGTCTCTTTCCTCATGTGCAGACATTGCAGGACCTTAGGTATCCTTGGTTATAACCACTACTAGCTAACTGTTACTATATCAGTGGTCACAACCTTGAATACTTAAGGTCCTGCAATATGTGCACATGAGGAAAGAGACAACAAATCAGAAAAACTATACTACATTTCTAATTGGAGGTATTTGCTAATGTTATTATTATTATTACACCTATTACATATCAGGATAGGATCTTGGAGATGGGAAAACTTCTTTAAGGTATTGTAAGAGTACCATTGTATTTTTTTTTATGTTTTGTGTACACCAAATTGTATGATAAAGTTTAAATAATCACTGTTGATTCAGTGGAAAAGGAAAGTATTTTATTTACCTAAATTGACTTTTTCAGACAAAAAAATTACTCAAAAAGGCTGGTCACTAGGTGTCTTCCTCCTGCCTAACTTGCTTTCCCACTGCCTGTTGTCGAGCATAATCCATCTCTAGCAGCAGAGACGCTGAGACTGATTACATGCAGTGGGGCAAGTCCTTATATCTCTGCTCCTGCTTTCTTGCCTGTCAAACTGCATGCAGGAGTAACAGAGGGGCTTTCAATTCAATAGTAGGTAAGTCATTGGACAATGGCAGATGCAATGCATGTTGGGAAATGATTGAATGGAAGTTGCTGGCAGCATGCTGATAAAGAGGAACCACCCATTCAAAAAGTGTGAAAGGCAAGTTAGAAAGCTTGAGAATGAGACAGTTCCTGGTTATTTTAGACGGTAGTAGGCTCCAAAATTAATTTTACATTGTTGTGAAGGATTAAGGCTGCAAGACTTTGCTTATAATCTGGTTTTGGGTTGTGAGACTCTGTGATAAGGATTTATATAATGATACATAATGTATAGCCTTTGTTTTACCTTCATAGGAAAAATTGAATTGTCCTTTAGATTCTCTGGTAATGTAAAATGGTTAGTGTGTCTTTAAATTAGAACTGACTGCCTATCATTTGGATATATGATCTGAAGTGAAATGCAATTAGTAATTGTTAAAATAATCTAAATTTGACCAGCAAATAATAGGAAATCATTGAAGAATGTAAACCCAATTATTTTACAGAATGTTTACTTATAACTAAACCAATCGAACAAAATTACTTTAGCTATTAAACTAGATTAAATAGAAACAGAATACATGAAGTGTGTTATACATTTTTCACATTTGTCGCAGCTTTGTTCAGCATTATTATTCTTATTTCTACGATAATGAGGTTGTGACTCATAATCCAATTATTACACTACAATGCA
Source organism: Phyllobates terribilis (assembly GCF_046119375.1). Classification (NCBI taxonomy): domain Eukaryota; kingdom Metazoa; phylum Chordata; class Amphibia; order Anura; family Dendrobatidae; genus Phyllobates; species Phyllobates terribilis. Next base: position 991,772,790 of record NW_027362761.1, on the reverse strand, counting down.
TCTTGGAAGTAATTGTTTCTTGAAGTTTCCGAAATACATTCTTTGATTGACGGGCTATACGGTCTGGGAGTGGTCCATTGGCTTTTTATTTAACAATATAGCATACAATATAGATTAAAGAGAATATCCGGGACGTTGTAATAAAAAAAATGTGCCTAAGCACTAACAAGGAGGTGTTGCTACCTAGCTGCCTGTTGTGCCTGGCGCAGTTCTTCCCCGGCACAGAATGGTCTCAGACCGCTCCGGCCGTCGATTGAGCTTCTTCTTCTGATGTCACGTCGACAGAGCAGTGGCTTATTTTCCGCTGTGTTCTGTTGACAGGGCAGGATTGCTGACGTCTTTCTGATTGACAGCCGGCTCCCTGCTGCCTAATTGCAGGGAGCCGGCTGTCAATCAGCACGATGTCGGCAGTCACGCCCCATTGACAGAGCAGAAAAGAAGCTGCCACTCTGTCAACATGACGTCAGCAGAAGCAGCTCAATGGCCGGCAGGAGCGGCCGTGACCGCTCTGTGCGGGCGAAGAACGGCACCAGGTGCAACAAGAAGTTAGGTAGCAACTAAATGCCTGTTAGTGCTTAGGCACATTTTTTATTTTTTACAAAGTCCCTGATATTCCCTTTAAAGGTATGTGCACAAGTATTATTTACAGCAGAAATTTCTGCCATATCATAAGAGATGAGCTTGCCACAACTTAATAAGTTTATTCTTTGGGGGTAAAATGGTGAAATATGCAGATGAACGAGCAATGATCAGCAAAACATGTAATGCAACACGAACCCAATAGATTTGTGATACTCTTAGAAGTACAGGATGTGCTTTTCAGCCGGCCTGGAGGTAATCCCTGGGGGTAAAATAGTACAGCTGTATGAACATAAATTCTGTAATTCTGCTTATTCCTTTGCCCCACAGATAAGGATTACTCTTCCACTGTAAGTTACAGCAGAAACACCCCCAACTAATTACACATTAACCCACAAATGGCTGCAGCAATGCATAGTAATAGTCAACCATTGGGGCCCAGTTGCCTCAGATGTTGGCACAGTTTCAGGAAAATGTTTGTGCCCTTAATAATACAATGAAAGCAAAATTCCCCTCATTGATAGTTCTTGGCCATGGAATCTCAAGTCAAGTCCCTTACCAAAAATTCTATTATAAATTCCTCAACAGGGGAACTTCATGTCCCCGCAGTAGTTGCTCACTCCTTGATGTAGCAGGTCTGATGACACGCAGGATCCAGCTTGGTGCTGCGAACCCAGAAGCCTGGGGACATAGAGAATGAATGTTAGTATCCTCTTCTGAGGTAATCCGCCAGGCTTTTGGCAAGTCCCAAATCAGGGAGGTCTGCAGGTGTGTTACAGCTTCAAGGTTCACTGTTTTCCTCTCACACTGGGTTGCAGAGTTGTCAATAATACCCCCTTTGTGCTCCTGTCCTGGGTCCTTCAAGGTTAAGTTGTCCTCTCTTAGAAATGGACAACAACCCCCCACATATTTCTGTTTCCAGCTAGCTTCTCCCTTCTTCAGCTTGCTCAGCCAATCAGTCCTCTCCTCAACTACTGCCCCTCCTCTTGTAGGTTGAAAAGAAGAACAAAAGTTCCTGGGAGTTGTAGTCCAAGGCAGTGCAGCAAACAAGGGATTATTGTCTGCTATTATGAAACCCTCTTTGCTCCTAGCTGCAGCAGTCTCTGTACACCATGCTTGTCATGTCTTGAGTACTGTGCATCAACTTGCTGGCTTCAAGCTTGCATAAAAATATAAACACACGATCCAGCAGGCCTTGAAATCAAAATATTAAAAATAGGTCCACAAATCCTTGCACGTTTTGAGTGGCAAGGACTATATTACTAAAATATTGCAGAGGACCGCACTATTCAATTGAAAATTACAAGTGATCTATCATTTACAAAGAGGGCTGGATAAATGATTACATCATATCCCTAAACAAACAAGTTGTTATCAGGATTTTAATGTTATATTTCCATATGTAATCTCAATAAATACTTCCGCTGTAATTTCAGTCTTTATACTGGGAAGAAATACTTGCAGTTATAAATAGAATTAAATATCTGTATTATCATTTTTTGAGTAATTTACAAATGAATTAATTTGAATTGTGTGGTCATTTGAAATTTTCTATGAGAGAGCACATGCTGCTTGAAATGCTTAAGAACTTATGGACTTATTTTTAATGTCTAATGACATCACCTCCTCATCATCCTAATCTGGTTCCAAGGCCTGTCTACCACACAATCATTATCATTTCTGACTCAGCTGACACTTTTATCAGTCCCTTGGCTTCCCTCCTGATTTTCACTTCGAGATTTGAACTTACTCAGTGTACCTACTCAGAGACTCTGTCAGCACAAAATGACTGTCCAAACCAAGTATAGGAGCTCTACACATCATGGTGGAGCCAATCATTTAAATACACCTTCCCACTTTGGAGAAATTACTGTACTAATGATTGCACTACAAAATCAATGTAATGCCGAGCTGTTACAGTACTTGGAATGAAGGCTAGAGGGGTCCAGCTATTGTACGTTATGCGACGCCACCCCATGATCTCAGGATTGGAATCAGTGTTACATTCCCTCTTGAAGGCCTCTTCATGGTGTTACTGTAGAGAGTGGACAAGCGAGACTAACTGTAAGCAAATGTAGCACCCTGAGGATTCGGCTGCTACAGGGGTATTGCACCTCAACCCAGAGGTGTGATATTCCACTCCCGGGTAAGGATGGAGTGTGGAACTGAGCTCAGATAGACTGCATGCACTACATACATCCCATTTCAGAGGAGCAGGCCGACGGTACTCCCACTTAGAAATGTGCAGGTACAACCGAGCCTGTTCCTGGCTGGAGTGGGAGGGGGGTGGTACATCCCATGTAGTGTAGGGGCAGATAGGGGGAGCAGTCTGGGTAGTGATAGGAGCTCATTGGGTGCTGGTCACCTGAGCTCACACATAGAGGGATATATAAGGTGGGCACCAACTAGAATCAGGGTCAGACGCAGAGAGTCAGCTGCAGAGAACAAGTTGGAGAGGAGAGAGAAGGAAACAGCAGCCCTGGAGAGAGAGAGAGTGGAGCAGAGAAAGACCCAGAGGGGGAAGACTGAAGGGACCCAAGAACCCAAATTAGAGCACCGGGTGAGGAGTCAGCATCAGGGTACCGGAACCCAAGCTGGTGGGGGCAAAAACAATCCCCAGCCAGAGACCGGAGATCGTGGGCAGCGTTTGCCACGGTCACCCACCACATTCACCCTGAAGGCAAACCACATGAAGGGTCAGGGAACCCAGGGCCAAGGGTGTCCCAAAAGAAGGCCCGAGGGAGCTGGACCTAGGTGAATCCCTGGTGGGGACGGCTGAAGAAAGGACAGAGGGAGAGCTCAGGGCCACGCTCCGGACTTGTTTGGGGGTTGGCTGGATCCAGGACCTGGTGGACGCAGCACGGCTCGGGTGGTCACTAGCAGCTGGAGTGACCAGTACAACATCTGCAGTAAGTAAACACCCTTAACTGCATAACCCGAGTCTGTCTTCATTGCCGGCTGCACCGCACCACCACAACCCCCATCCTCTGCGCCTGTCCCCTCTGAGGCTATACCCCTCCCGTTGGGGGTTATCCCACCAAGCTGCGCATCCACCATCAGCCTCAGCGGACCCTGCTGCAGCGGCGGCCACAGTGACCGCATTACAACGGGTGGCGTAGTCGACACAAAAGAACTTTAGTAACATCTGTAAAGCTGCCACATAACACTGAGCTTGACGCCCTGGGCACGGGACCGGGTCACAGCCGCTCGGAGACTACAACCCCCCCCATCTGATCCGGTGCCGGGTATTCCCCTCAAAAAGGAATATGTCCCAGGGGGCGCGTCAACTTTGGCGTAGTCGGCAGGATTACGTGCCCGCAACACCCGGGTACTGCGTGCCTGAATAAAAGTGCAAGTTTACCTCAGAAAGAAGTCTCCCGCCGGTTCCGGAGGGTCCACGCCATCGGACTCCATCACCAGTCGTTTCCCGCCGATTGTCCGCCATTTCCAACTTGTTCCCGCCATCTGCAGAGTTTCCCGCCACTGGGCGACGCTTCCCGCCAAAACCGCAGATTTCCCGCCTTGGAAGAGCAGCGGACGCCATTATGGGCGTGCCAAAGGAGGGCAGGAGGCCACCTCCCATCGTGGGCCAGGACAGAAAATGGCGCCAAAAGTGGAAACCGCCCCCACCAACAGAGACTGTGATGCTAGAGGTGTCTGTCAGCGTGAAAGAACTACCCCTGGAGCTGACAGTCACCGAGTTGCCCCGGGACCGCCCTCGAAGTGGGAGGAGACGAAAGAGAAGAGAAAAGATGGGTGTCGCTTGGAGCAGTCTGGAGCGAGCGCACCCGGAGGCAAGAGGTCTAACGAGGAGTAGCGAAGGAGCTCACCCGGAGATGGAGAGAAAGCAGAACAGCACCGGCCCGCTGGCCAGGAGTCTGCTAGAGACCGAGGAAGGAGGGCAGAGCAGCACCGGCCCGCTGGCCAGGAGCCTGCCGGAAGCAGAGCAGAGCAGCACCGACCCGATGGTCAGGAGCCTGCTAGAGTCCACAACCCCGCTAGGTCTAGCGGAGATCCTAGCGCAGCTCCCCCGAGACCGGGAGTGTGCACAAACTGCCCTGGAGGGCCTCGCAAGGAGGATGGCCCGGGTACAGCGCGAGATACTGGCGGAGTGGAGCCGGGAGATGACCCAGCAAGCTGAGACCAGTCAACGGAGCACGCTACCCTGGAAGAGGAAGCAGACCGCCTCTGAGGATGGCGCGGGAGGACCCAAGGCCGGAGACGGCGCCGAGAAGGGAGCCGAGCGCATGGAGGCAGGTAAAGGGGACGCCTATACCCCAAGCCGTGACACCGCTTACCTGCCCCAGCTCCCCGTCGCAGAGCCCGAAAGTTCCCCTGCTGTGCCCGTAGCCGCCATGTCACCGCTATGGACTAGGCCCCGACCGGAAGCCGCCGCAGCGACCCCTGTGACGTCACGCGCCTCGATCCGGAGCGTGACAAAGCAGGAATTACCACCAGCCTGGTCGCAAGGCCTAGTACCCCCGGGCGCCGCATCACCAACAGCGCCCCCTACCTCCGCGGAGCCTGCGGCCTGGCCGCAAGGCCAGGTAGCCCAGGGCGCCGCCGTCCTAACGGTGCCCTTCACCTTCCAGGTGCCCCAGGCCTGGCCGCAAGGCCTGGGCAACCCGGGCGCCACCACCACCGCGCCCGCGCCCGTAATACCAAGGGTGCCACACCTGGGGGAGGACCTCTTCAGCCAGCTCACATGGCCGGACGGGCGACCCTTCATCTGGCCCGAAGGATACCATGAGCTGGAGCGGCAACAAAGACTAGGGCCCTTGTGTGAGCCCCTGATCCCGGCTCCGAAGCCCGTGACTCGGGTCTCGCCTCCTTTAGAAGAAGCCCAATTCGTGTGGGACCCCACGGGAGAAGATTTGATGGGGTTCACCGGAGAAACTCGGGCAGTCGCCGCTGAGCGTACTGAGTGCTGTCGTCAGCAGCTAGCAGAGTTTGCGAGGGAACGGGAGGAGAGGCGGGTCAGAGAACAACAGGCCCAAATCCGGAGCGCGGAGCAGAAGAGCCGGACTAGGAGGAACCCCCGTGCAGCGCACTGTCCCCGCACCATCGGGACGGTGATAAAGTTCAACCCGCAGCATGGGTGGGGCTTTATTCGGGACCATAACAACCGCGGTGACGTTTTTGTGACCCGCAGAGACGTCGAGTCCCACCTGCCGGAAGGTCACAAAGGCCGTGACCTCTACGTCGGAGACGAGGTCACTTTCACCCGGCACAAGTGTGCCAAAGGACCTTACGCCCTCCACGTACACCGCTTGACGGAGGAGGAGTTGCGGTACGGAGAGGAGGAGCCAGAGGACCCGGACGGGTCTGAAGAAACATCATATCAAGAAAGAGCAGGAGGAAGACGCCGTTGAGTGCGGCAGAGCAGGTGCTGTAAATAGTTACCCGATCGGGGTATAAAGAAACTGAAACTGTTGTTGCAAGTATAGTCCCCGTTGGGACCAGTGAACTGTTTACCCGTTAACCCCTTCATCCTACAGGCTGAGGACTGTGAGCAGCCATTCCCTTTCCTCTACCTGGCCGAGGACTGAGAGCGGCCAACTTCCCTGTATATAGTTGCGCTTCCTAAAGCGCCCCCTACCGGTTTTATAGGAAAAAACAGTTTTTCAAAGAGACTGTCGCACTTTTCCCGGACACACGTTGCACAGTGTCCGGAGGAGGAACCAGAGACAAGAGAAGTCTACGAGAATGTTTATATGAAAAGTTTTATATATATATAATGTTTATATGTTTTATATGTTCATATGAAAATTTTGTATGTTTTGGTGTTTTATGTCTTTACAGCCCGGGGACGTGCTGTGATTTACCAGGGGGGAATGTAGCACCCTGAGGATTCGGCTGCTACAGGGGTATTGCACCTCAACCCAGAGGTGTGATATTCCACTCCCGGGTAAGGATGGAGTGTGGAACTGAGCTCAGATAGACTGCATGCACTACATACATCCCATTTCAGAGGAGCAGGCCGACGGTACTCCCACTTAGAAATGTGCAGGTACAACCGAGCCTGTTCCTGGCTGGAGTGGGAGGGGGGTGGTACATCCCATGTAGTGTAGGGGCAGATAGGGGGAGCAGTCTGGGTAGTGATAGGAGCTCATTGGGTGCTGGTCACCTGAGCTCACACATAGAGGGATATATAAGGTGGGCACCAACTAGAATCAGGGTCAGACGCAGAGAGTCAGCTGCAGAGAACAAGTTGGAGAGGAGAGAGAAGGAAACAGCAGCCCTGGAGAGAGAGAGAGTGGAGCAGAGAAAGACCCAGAGGGGGAAGACTGAAGGGACCCAAGAACCCAAATTAGAGCACCGGGTGAGGAGTCAGCATCAGGGTACCGGAACCCAAGCTGGTGGGGGCAAAAACAATCCCCAGCCAGAGACCGGAGATCGTGGGCAGCGTTTGCCACGGTCACCCACCACATTCACCCTGAAGGCAAACCACATGAAGGGTCAGGGAACCCAGGGCCAAGGGTGTCCCAAAAGAAGGCCCGAGGGAGCTGGACCTAGGTGAATCCCTGGTGGGGACGGCTGAAGAAAGGACAGAGGGAGAGCTCAGGGCCACGCTCCGGACTTGTTTGGGGGTTGGCTGGATCCAGGACCTGGTGGACGCAGCACGGCTCGGGTGGTCACTAGCAGCTGGAGTGACCAGTACAACATCTGCAGTAAGTAAACACCCTTAACTGCATAACCCGAGTCTGTCTTCATTGCCGGCTGCACCGCACCACCACAACCCCCATCCTCTGCGCCTGTCCCCTCTGAGGCTATACCCCTCCCGTTGGGGGTTATCCCACCAAGCTGCGCATCCACCATCAGCCTCAGCGGACCCTGCTGCAGCGGCGGCCACAGTGACCGCATTACAACGGGTGGCGTAGTCGACACAAAAGAACTTTAGTAACATCTGTAAAGCTGCCACATAACACTGAGCTTGACGCCCTGGGCACGGGACCGGGTCACAGCCGCTCGGAGACTACAACCCCCCCCATCTGATCCGGTGCCGGGTATTCCCCTCAAAAAGGAATATGTCCCAGGGGGCGCGTCACAAACACCACCCTCTGCTGGAACAAACTGAAAATGAAAGTAAACAGAACTGTGCTAGCAGGAACCAAATGTTGCTAGCAGATTTGCAGGGGGAGAGACTTTTGTGTGCTGGACCTGATCATGTAACCCAGAGAGTTTCCTGGGTATAAAGGCCCTGTGTGCCAGATTGCAGGGGCCTTTGGCACCAAGAGAGCGCAGGGTGCGGATGTGTATGGGAGGAGACGCTGCAGCCCGAGATTTGGCGCCAGGCTGCATAGTGGAGCAGACGTGCTCCAGAGGGACAGCAGAGCCCAGTGTGACAGGCCTTAGCCGGAGGGCTGCGCTGCACCAGAGTTGGACATTGCCTGAGAGGCTCCGCACTCCTCACAGAAGCCCCCCTGAGCCCTGGCCCCACACTTAGTAAGTTCCCGGGATCTGACTCCGCCTGTCGAGAGCCGAGGTCGGGACCCCCTTCCCCGAAGCGTGAGAGACTACCATCGACTGTCAAGCCGAGAATAGCTGAGAGAGGACCGCGACAGGAAAGATGAGCCAGCAGCAGCGGAGGAACCGCGCAAGTGAACAGAGCCATCACTTACAACTCTCACCTATGGTACAGGGGACAGTTGGGATTAGGATCTCAGGTTGGGTGGGGGCCGTTTGGTGCGTGGGAGGCTAAACGGGATCTGATAGACTTTATCTGGAAGAGACTTGCGGCAAAAAACGGTGACCCCCACTAGGACCATATATAATCAGAAAGAGAACTCACGTGGTGTCTCCCACGACTGGGTGCATCACACTGTTGCAAAGGACTGCACTGTTATTCACTGAAATATTTCTCATTGTTATTCCAAGTTGCTGTTTATTACCCTTGCTACTAACCCCCTTTGTAGAATAGTTGTTATACATATAAGGTGGTTATATCAACCCTTGACTGTTCTCGTCTTGTGTCTCTGTGCGTTGCATTCCTGCATTTGCATTACATTACCCAAATGGTCTCCAAACCAATCTCTGGCTATCATTACATTTAAGGGGACTCTGTCAGCACAGAATGACTGTTGAGACCAAGGACAGGTGCTCAATGCTTCATGGTGAGGCCAATCATTTAAATACACCTTCCCACCTGCTTGGTTTCCATCTCGGTACACCTATCTCTAGCCCTATGAAGCCAGAACTGTCAGTGAAAGAAGAGGAAGGGGTGGAGATTGAGGAAAAGGTGTGAAGGTGCATTTAAATGATTGGCCCTGCTGTGAAGCACCGAGTGGCAGTACTTAGTTTGAACAGTCATTCTGTGCTGACAGAGTGTCCCTTTAAGACAAAAACCTAACTTATCGCTGAAAAGGATAGACCTCCATTCCAGTATCCATTGCTCAATTTCAGCCTCCGGTCTCTATCTAGAGTCCATGTAAGCAACACCATAGAGAGGCATTCACGCAGAATCATCACATTGGTCCCACTCCTAGGATTATGGTGTGTGGTGGTGTAATGTACAGTAGCCTGACACCTGTAGTATTCATTCCAAGTACGCTACCAATTTGGTGTTATATTGATTTGGTAGTGGAACCAGTGACATGGCCATTTCTCCCGTGAGTCCCAGGAACTGATTTTCAACACAACAGTGCCAGGCCACATGTTGCTCAAGTCCCTATGAGAAGCCTGCATTGCTACCATGATACCATGACTTCTCTCTCATCAAGCAAATCTGGGATGCCATTGGTCGGCAAGTACAAAGGTAGCCGCCAGCAGTGGATCTTGACAATTTGTGTGTCCAAGTGCATTCAGAGTAGTAGAATATTCTTCAAACAACCATTATAACACCTCACTCGTAGCAGCAAAGGCATGTAAGTGCGAGCATTTCTGCGTGTGGTGTTCATACTCGATACTGAATAAATCGAGATGTTTAGAAATTTCCATTGTTTCACCATTTGGATACCATTAACATTTCTATAAACTTGTCATTTCCATGATTCTATGATTTTTCCTTGACATTTAAATTGCAGAATCAAGAAGGTCATAAAGTCATGGATACATTGAATAGATAGATTATCACGGCACTGTTGCAGGATATCATGGGGCAAAGGGGCTCCTTCCCTAACCCTCAAGCTAGGGAGCACCTTAGTCTATCCCTGTCCCTCAGATTACTTCTGATGGTGAAGACACCGGGGTCACGTGCCTTACTATGCTCCTATATCAACCCTTATGTAATGCACACGGCCGGACTGACTGGCGTGTGCGTGTATATGTAGTGATTCCACTGGACCGTACCGGAGAGTGAATACCTGGAGGGGCGTAACTAAGTATCCACCCGATCCGACCAAGGTCGCACGACGGCATACGACGCCAGTGCACCAAGGAGGAACCGAGCAGAGGGACCAGGTGCTACTCCAGGTCAGATCCCGGACACGGCTGTTGACCCACACCGGGGAATACAGGAACAGGCAGGTTAGGCTGGCACACAGACTGGTGGGTATAGGCAGACACGGCTGGTATGCAGACGGTTGGATGCAGGCAAGCACGACTGGTATGTAGGCAGGCAGGTACTGGCAGGTACGACAGGTTGGAGCACAGAGTGGATAGGACCCAGTACAGACTGGGACTCAGGAACAGAACCACAGATGCAGTGGACAAACACAGAGTGAGGCCGCCCGGAGCGGCGAGCAAGAGCAGAGCAAGACGAGACCGCCTGGAGCGGTGAGCAAGAGTGGAGCAGGACAAGACTGCCGGAGCAGTGAGCAAAGGGTCAGAGCAGAGCGGGACTGCCGGTGCAGTGAGCAAAGGGTCAGAGCAGAGCGAGACTGCCGGAGCAGTGAGCAAAGGGTCAGAGCAGAGCGAGACTGCCTTAGCAGTGAGCAAAGGGTCAGAGCAGAGCGAGACTGCCGGAGCAGTGAGCAAAGGGTCAGAGCAGAGCGAGACTGCCGGATCAGTGAGCAAAGGGTCAGAGCAGAGCGAGACTGCCGGAACAGTGAGCAAAGGGTCAGAGCAGAGCGAGACTGCTGGAGCAGTGAGCAAAGGGGCAGAGCGGAGCAAGACTGCCGGAGCAGTGAGCAAAGGGGCAGAGCAGAGCAAGACTGCCGGAGCAGTGAGCAAGGCAGAGCAGGCAAGAACCGCCGGAGCGGTGAGCAAGGCAGAGCAGGCAAGAACCACCGGAGCGGTGAGCAAGGCAGAGCAGGCAAGAACCACCGGAGCGGTGAACAAGGCAGAGCAGGCAAGAACCGCCGGAGCGGTAAACAAGGCAGAGCAGGCAAGAACCGCCGGAGCGATGAACAAGGCAGAGCGGGCAGAAACCGCCGGAGCGGCGAGCAAGGCAGAGCAGAGGAGACAGGGCTCTGTTCACACGGAACAGACTGGAAGGGAAAGGCAGAACCAGATACACACAAGATACTTGCAGTGAAGTAGCGAGTGGACCACAAACTCACAAACGGAAGTACAGTGACAATGAGCAGGAGTTAGGTAAGAGTTCAGACTCTGCAGAAAAAGGGAAGATATGGGCGTAGAGAGAAACGGGAAACAGGCTGGAAGATAGTTAGGGCAGGAACAGACACTGGGAAAAGACACAGACAACAGATCTAGGTATGCGGCCCCTAGAGGGTAGAAGGAACAGGCTAAGAGCGTGTTCACACAGGCCTGGAATTACAGCCTCCAGGAAAGGCAGAAAGACAGCTGGCTAGAGTGCACAGACAGGACACAGTTCAGACACGGGAACTGATACCGCAAGGCAGGAAACATAGACAGGACCTGGCACATCAGTGACAAGACGCCAACTGACAGAACAAGATGCTCAGGCATGGATTACAAGGAGGAGCTGGTTTAAATACCAGGTGACAGACAGCAATAGGCTGAGGACGCATTAGGGGTGTGTCTGCAGCAGCTACAAGAAACAGGAAGTTCAGCGGGCGTCGCCCTAAGCAGCCAGAGCAGAGCAAAGCAGACAGTATGGAAAGAAGCCAGAGTGGCAGTCTGGACTGGAAATCAAGTGCGCGCTCTTGCACAGTGGGAGATGAACCACTATGCAAGGACACCGCCAGGTATGTTACACCTTATCTGTCCCTTTCCCCATCCAGGGAGGTGGAAGCTGAAGTGTGTAAGAATACACTAACCAGACAAACAAGGGAAGATGGACAGGGATAAATGAAAATACAAATCATACAAAATGCACTCACAGAACAACAGAGTGGAAAACCGGGTAGTTAAAGTAAGGAGAAACAAAATAGGAGACAATGAGGATGTGCACATAAAAACTCCAAGCAACAGTCTTCTAAACAAATCTCCAAACGTCACGTCCAACAACGAACTACACCTCCAACTCCAGAACCAGGCAGTGTGAACTAACACTGGCAATCCCTAAATGCCAGAGGCGAGCCTATATAGCAGAGGGGAATGGCCAACACTGAACAGTTGAGACCATCAAAGCAGGAAAGCTCCAGGAGCTTTCAGCATAACTGATTAACCCTTACACTGCTAGCAAGGAAAAAACCTGCACTGTTTAATACGGTGATGAAGTGCTTCTAACCAGTGGAGGAGTACGTGAAACCAGACACTGCAGTCTTCTGGCCCCTCTCTGCCGCAGTATACCCGTGACATAGATAAATACAAAAGAAAAAATGAAGCAGCAAAAAATGTAAAAAACTCACGGTGCAAGCCTCCTGGACCAACAGTTCCATAATCCGTCAGGTATATGAAGATAAAAAGAGGCAGCACTCCATTAATAAGTAAAAAGTGGAGACTTTATTAGCCCATGTGGGATAATAAATGCATTAGGGATAAAGGACACTGCTCTCTACTGGTTCTCCTCCTACCTATCTGACCGCTCTTTCAGTGTATCGTTCGTTGGCTCCTCTTCTTTCCCCCTTCCTCTTACTATTGGGGTTCCTCAGGGTTCAGTCCTTGGCCCTCTTCTCTTTTTTCTCTACACGGCCCCAATTGGACAGACCATCAGCAAATTTGGCTTTTAGTACCATCTTTATGCTGATGACAACTATACACTTCATCCCCTGACCTTACCAGCACTGTACTACAGAACACCAGTGACTATCTGGCAGCAGTTTCCAACATCATGTCTGCTCTATCTGAAACTCAACCTTTCCAAAACTGAACTTCTTCTGCTCTTGCCGTCTACTCACCTCCCTAAATCTGACATCTCCCTCTCCGTGTATGGCACCACAATAATGCTGAGCCAGCAGGCGCGCTGTCTGCGCGTTGTGTTTGACAACAATCTTTCCTTCACCTTCCATATACAATCTCTTGCCTACTCTTGTCACATGGACCTGAAGAACATCTCTAGAATTTGCCCCTTTCTCACCTTGGAAACAACAAAAAACCCCACTGTTGCCCTGATCCACTCCGCCTTGACTACTATAACTCTCTATTAATTGGCCTCCCCCTCACTCGACTTTCCCCTCTCCAGTCCATCCTTAATGCTGCAGCCAGGGTCATCTATCTGGCTAATCGTTACTCAGACACTTCCGCTCTATGCCAGTCATTGCACTGGCGGCCCATACATTATAGGATCCAATTTAAATTGCTTATTCTCACCCACAAAGCTCTCCACAGTGCGGCACCCCCGTATTTCTCCTCCCTCATTTCTGTTTATCGGCCCCTCCGCTCTCTACGCTCCACAAGCGACTTTAGACTAACATCCGCACTAATCTGTACCTCCCACTCCCAGCTCCAAGACTTCTCCCATTCTGCACCTATTCTTTGGAATTCTCTACCCCAAAAAATTAGGACAAACCACAACTTACACAGTTTTATCCACTCCCTAAAAACACACCTGTTTAGGGCGGCCTATCACATTCCCTAATTAAAGTCCTTTTATATTTTTATAGCCCATTCATTATTTCTCCAAACATAAGTCTCCACCAAACTCCACTGCACCGAAAAGCACTACAGATACTGGCTGGTGATGAGCTCATGCAGCCTTTATTTATCCCTCATCCCCTCAAGATGGCTGGACCATCATTGTAAATAAGCCCCTGTACTTTGTGTCACCCCCACCTCATGGTAGATTGTAAGCTCTTAGGAGCCGGGTCGTCATTATTTTTGCTTTAATTATTGTATTACCTTTAGCTATGTTACTTAAGACTGTTATATATGAACCTCTGAATTTTAAAGCGCTGCGGAATATGTTGGCGCTATATAAATAAAGATTATTATACTATTATTATTATTATTATTATTATTAATAAAGTCCACACTTTTTGCTTATTTACCCCTTTAGTCCCAAAGGTAGTTTGCACGTTAATGACCAGGCCAATTTTTACAGTTCTGACCACTGTCACTTTATTAAGTAATAATTCTGGAACGCTTCAACGGATCCCCCTGATTCTGAGAATGTTTTTTCGGGACATATTATACTTCATGATAGTGGTAAAAAATTCTTCGTTATCACTTGCGTTTATTTGTGAAAAAAATGGAAATTTGGCGAAAATTTTGAAAATTTTGCAATTTTCAAACTTTGAATTTTCATGCCCTTAAATCAGAGAGATATGTCAAACAAAATAGTTAATAAATAACATTTCCCACATGACTACTTTACATCAGCACAATTTTAGAACCAAATTATTTTTTAGTTAAAAGTTGACCAGCGATTTCTCATTTTTCCAACAAAATTTACAAAACCATTTTTTAGGGACCACATCACATTATTTGAAGTGACTTTGAGGGGCCTTTATGACAGAAAATACCCCAAAGTGACACCATTCTAAAAATTGCACCCCTCAAGATGCTCAAAACCACATTCAAGAAGTTTATTAACCCTTCAGGTGCTTCACAGGAATTTTTGGAATGTGGAAGAAAAAAAGAACATTTAACTTTTTTCACAAAAATGTTACTTTAGACCCCAATTTTTTTATTTTCACAAGGGTAACAGAAAAGAATGGACACCAAAATTTGTTGACCAATTTCTCCTGAGCACGCCGATGCTCAATAAAATTTTCACATTTTTCCAATAAAAATGTTTTTCAGCCCCCAATTTTGCATTTTCATAAGGGTAACAGAAGAAATTGCAAAATAGTATTTGTTGTGCAATTTCTCATTAGTAATCCGATACCCCATATGTGGGAGAAAACCAATGTTGGGGTGCATGACAGGGTTTGGAAGGGAAAGAGTGTCATTTGACTTTTTGAATGTAAAATTTGCTTGAATAATTAGCAGACGCCATGTTGCGTTTGGAGAGCCTCTGATGTGCCTAAACAGTGGAAACCCCCCACAAGTGACACCATTTTGGAAAATAGACCACTCAGTCTAGATGTGTGGTAGGCACCTTGAATCCCCAGGTGCTTCACAGAAGTTTATAATATGGAGCCGTGAAAATAAAAAAATCTAACTTTTTCCAGAAAAATGATGTTTTAGCCCAAATTTTTTATTTTCACAACAGTAAGAGGAGAAAATGGACCCAAAAACTTTTGTGCAGTTTCTCCTGAGTACGCCGATACCCCATATGTGGGGAAAATACACTGTTTGGGTGCACAGCAGGGTTCGGAAGGGAAGGAGCACTGTGTGACTTTTTGAACACAAAATTGGCTGGAATTGAGAGCGGATGCCATGTCTCGTTTGGAGAGCCCCTAATTCACCTAAATAGTGGAAACCCCCCACAAGTGACCCCATTTTGGAAACTAGACCCCTCAAGGATTTTATCAAGGGGTATAGTGAACATTTTGAACCCAGAGGTATGACACAGAATTTGATAATATTAGGTCATCATATTGAATAAGTTGTCATTAGTCTTGAGCGCAAGTGCTCGCTACTTGAGTTTGCATCGGGTACTCAGGTATGCACCATGTATCACGGGTGCTCGAGTGACATGCTCGAGTCCCCGCATGTTTCATGGTTGTTAGACACCCAAAAGAAACATACGGGGATCACTCGTGCATGGCAGGCAATCCATGCAACTTTTTTTGGCTATGAAGCATATGGGGCGGAGACTTGAGCATGTCACTCGAGCACCAGCGATACTCAGTGCATACCTGAGCCCCCGTTGCAAACTCAAGTAGCGAGCACATGCGCTCAACACTGGTCGCCATATCGTCGACAATTTTTTTTCTTTACTTTGGAAAAATTCCCAACCCTAGCACAACCCTAACCCTAGCACAACCCTAACTCTAGCACAACCCTAACCCTAGCATAACCCTAACCCTAGAGTTTATTTTTTACGCCGTTTCTCTTGCGATATAAGTGATTAGATGACTTTATTCTTCGGGTCGGTGCGATTACGGCGATGACAGATTCATATCAAGTTTTTATGATTGACAGCTGTCACACACTAAAAGATGCTTTTTTTTGCAAAGACTAGTTTTTGCATCACCATATTTTGAGAGCAATAATTTTTCCATATTTCAGCCGACAGAGTCATGTAGTGGCTTGTTTTTTGTAGGACGAGTTGACTTTTTATTGGTATCATTTTCGAGCATTATGCCGTTTCGCGAGGTAAACGCATGTGGTGAAATTGATAAGGCAACTTTATTCTTCGGGTCAGAACGTTTACAGCGGTACCACATTTATATCTTTTTTTATGTTTGACGCTTTTACACAATAAAAACTATTGTATAAAAAAAATAATTTTTTGTCTCGCTTTATTCTCAGAGCTTTAACTTTTTTATTTTTTGGCTGATGGAGCTGTATGGCGGCTTGTTTTTTTGCGGGACAAGATGACGTTTTCAGCGGTACCATTTTTATTTACATTCGTCTTTTTTATCGCGTTTAATTCTATTTTTTGTTTGGCAGTATGATGATAAAGCATCATTTTTTGCTTTTTTTTTTTTTTTTTTTTACCGTGTTCACTAAAGGGGTTAACTAGTGGGACAATTTTATAGGTCAGGTCGTTCCGGACGCGGCGATGCTAAGTATGTGTACTTTTATTCATTCCTTTTTTTTTTCATAGTAATATTTATTTATGGGTACAGTATATTTTTATTTTTTGGGGATTATTTTTTTCATTTTTTTACAATTTTTTTTTTCCCTTTTTGACACTTTTTTTTTACTTGTTCACTATGTCCCACTATGGGACTTTCACTTTTTGCAGCTTGATCGCTTACATAGCATAAAGATGCAGCATCTCTATGCTATATACAGCCTGTCAGCGCTGCATGCAGAAGTTACTTTGGTCGCGCACTGCGCATGACCAAAGTAGCTTCTTGCCTCCTGGTGACCCGCATGTTGTCATGATGACATCGGGTCACCATGACAATATCCAAGACCCGGCTCAGACAGCGCGGGACACCGGAGAGGAGGTAAGTAACAGCGCTTACCTCCCTTGCTCCCTGAATGCTGTGATCGAATTCGATCACAGCATTTTGGGGGTTAATGTGCCAGCAACGGTGCTTGACCACTCCTGGCACATAGCACCTGGTGTCATCTGTGACAATCAGCTGACACCCAGCGGTGATTGCCCTGCACCGCTTGTGTGCGGGCGCGATCACATTATGCATAGTAGTACGAAGCTGGTCCATAAGGCCCAGGGCGCAGCTACGTACTATTACTGACCTTGTCGGAAAGGTTTAATGGAGTGCTGCCTCTATTTATCTTTAGATAGATAGTATTGTGACAAATGCTGTCATATTCCTTCTTTCCTTCTCAGCAGTTATTTTGGGAAACAGGTTGTTTGAAACCTTTGTGGTTACAAATCTAATGATCACATGCAGAGTAAATAATTCATAATCTGCAAACTCTTGTGCTGTCAATCAAGCTGTTTCTTCCTGTCCCTAATGCGGTAAATGCTAAAAATGTGCCTAAGTCTCCAGAAGCTTCTTAACTGTGACCCCTACTGTCTGCCTATATTGTTTCCACACACCAAAGTTCTTCACTATATTTAGAACAACTAATTGGAACTTCTGGCATCTTAGAAAAGTGACATTTTGTAAAGCTAACGAGCATGTCGTGGGAACATGCCTTTTATAAGATACAACAAAACATCATTAGAGCAAAACATGTTCCCAGTTGGATTTCTAGCTGATTTCAAATTTTTTTGGTTTATGATATAATGCTGAAAATTCATACATCTGAAATTCCCTGTTGGTATTGTGTTCATTCTATATATCAATAGGGATCCCAGTAGACCTCGCAGCTGTACAATATGTGAGATTTAGGCAGCAGTAACATTTTAATATGCAAAAAAATATCATGTTTTTTCTAAAAAGTTTGCAATCCCTGTTGATCAAAAAAAAAATTAATGGAAAAATATGAAGATACCTTTCATTCTTTAAAATACCAGATATTTTTTTTGTTTTTTGCACTTTCATTTTTTAACTCCCCTTGTTTTAATTTTCAGTTGATATTGTTTTTGGTTGAACATTCATTTTACCATACAAAGTACAGAAAAACAAGAACAAATTCAAAGTGGGGGGTGGGGGAATTGCAAAAAAAGATGCCACTCTACAATGTTTTTTTGGATTTTATTTTTACAGTATTCATTGCTTGATAAAATTAGCCTGACAACATGATTCTCTAGGTCAATATGATTACTGCAATACTAAACTTGTCCAGTTTTTTTTTACTACATTAGTGGTAAAGAAAATTGCTTGTGCCACCATTTTCTGAGACCTCTAATTTTTTTATTTTTCCATCGATGAAGCTTGAGAGCTTGTTTTTTTTAAAATATTTTTTTATAGATCTGACTTTTTGAACACCACGATACCAAATATGTTTTTTTTTAAATTTTATAATTTCTTTATATTTGAAGGGTAAAAAGGGTTTTAAACATATTTTTAAAACATTTTATTTTATATTTTTAGTAATCCTAGGGGATTTAAGCCTGCGATCATTTGATCGCTTTTACTACATACTGCAATACTAAACTACTATAGTATGTACTGTAGGACAATCAAACTTCTCCTATGTAGCCCAACTTCTGACTAAGCTTCACAGTAGTACTTTAATGGCAGTTATGAGTAGATTCAGCAGGCCCGTCTCCCATGATAACCCATTGCACCCTTGCAATCGCAGCCCTTGCTAAAGCCCTCCTGCTGGCGAAACGCGCGTCGGGACCAGGCTGTGCGGACACCACCTGATCTGTTTGTTGCAGTATGCATGTTATTCTTTATATTTTTGTGATACTATGCACTGCTACTTTTTAATACATTGCTACCTCAGGTAATACATCTTTTTCCTATCTGCTGCCATTATGCACTACCACTTTAGCAGTCTTTTGACACATTAGTCATTATATTTTTTCTGCTGATATCTGCCGCTTTATGATATCTATTTGCTGCTATTATGCACTGCCACTTTAGCAGTCGCTTGACACTCTAGTCACCATATTTTTTGTTTTATTCATTGTTACCATTTGCCTTCTGTCACTTTTGCCTTTGCAATCTGAGTGACTGGGCTGTGGGCGGAGTTTCCCCGCATGTCACAGCCCAGCATCGCGCGAGCTCTCTCCTTCACTGTTTTCATTAACAGAGCGCCGCTAGCCTGCGCTATGCTGGGCTGTGACATGCGGGGAAACTCCAACCACAGCCCAGTCACTCAGGGAGACTGAATCCCGCCTCGGTGATGGCGGATCAGCTTCCAATTCCGGAAGTTGTCGTGATATCACCAGACATCCGAGGCAGCTGTAGCCAGGGGTCACGTGATGGGTAAGGCCGGACAGCGATAGCGCTGCTCACAGTCACATTTTTAAACGCAAGGTATTTAAAGAAAGCCCTATTTCCAAAGTTTAAATCGCCCTGCCCACTACACATTGTAGTGAACAACCTCTTTAAATGCTGCTGTTAGTGATTAAAAATCGCATTTAAACAATTATGATACAGTAATCAGTGCAAGTTGTAGTCGCTGCAGTTACAGGCAGATGGCAGCTATGTAACATAACTAGCATTTGCCTGGTATGAAGTGGGCTAAGGTCTTAATCAGGCTTCATACTGTGCTAAGAGACCTATGATGAATATGTATGTCACGGGTCACTAAGCAGTTAAAGAAATATACTGTATTTATTATATTCTGCTCAATGAAAAAAAAAACTTCTGTATAAAGCGTTCAGCGAAACACGTGTTAAGTATGGCTGGTACTCTGGGTCTGCTTATGTATACACATTCATGCTTTATTATTTAGTTTTCTTTTGTCTGCTTAATGTGTGCTAATATGCTAGAAATATGTAATTGGGAAATGTGCAATTTACTATGCTGCTTTAAGTTCTAATATGGTACCTCTTGTTGCTTGACACTTATATTCTTATATTCTTTTGCACTTGGGTTGATTTATTGATTCTTTACTGTAGCCTATATATACTTCTACAAACCCTACTGCCTCATAAAAGATGCATGAAATGTAACGTTACCTATTTATTTTGTTTTTTTGTGCAGCTTTTAATTGCAACCCCCTATATACTAATCACAGTACTTAGATATAACATTTATATTACTACCACTTACTCTCTGTAGCATGGCCAATTTTTTCTGTACCTGAACTTCCCTTTTCACAATCTCTGGTTTATTTTATCATGTTACAGCAGATATTAATCACATTTTTTTTTATTACATGTTCCTTGGGCACATATTTTGTTAAAAAAAAAAAGGAATGGATGATATTTCTGTTGATGGAAGTTAGAATTAATCTATATTTAAATTGACAGATAGTCCACAGTATATCTATAGAATTTGAAGAGATATAGTTGCTCATCTAGCATAAAGTGAGTTTTAGCTGCATTTTAACATCTAGATTATGGTCGCATGTAGGCACCCCACAAATAAAAACAACAGCAGCTTTAGTTATCTTTATATAAATTCTTTCTTTATCTCAAAAAGATGGCAAAGAATAACTTCAATTTTCATAGTTCAGAGATCAAACTTGCATGCAGGATAAACATACAAGATAAAACCACAATGAATCATTCCCAGCATAGTGCGGTACAGACTAGTGAAAGTTTCCAAATAGGAACAGCAAAAATTAGCTAAATAATAGTGATACTAAAGACACTATAAAGAAAAAGTATTTTTTTAAAGGTCATTTTTTTCTATTGAAGCACATCTGGAAGATTTATGCTTCCCAATCGGGAAGCATAAAATTGAGACAAAGGGTCTGATTCTTTAACCCCATCCTGACATGCACAGTGTATGTATGGTGCAAGTCGAGAGTGGGTATATGGCTGGAGACACATCATTGTATAAAGAAATCACTCCGATGTTGAGCCAGAAACGTAGGATGAGGTCATGTGAGTGCAATGCAAGTTTTCTCACCTAGCAGTCATAGTACCTTGAGTTGAAATGCTTCTTATGGAGCCACTCCTTAGTTGCCCAGGCTGTGTGTTTCAGATCATTGTCATGCTGGAAGACCCAGCCATGACCCATCTTCAATGCTCTTACTGAGGGAAGGGGGTTGTTGGCCAAAATCTCACGATACATGAACCCATCCATCCTCCTTTCAATATGGTGCAGTCGTCCTGTCCTCTTTTCAGAAAAGCACTCCCAATGTATGATGTTTCCCCCACCATGCTGCACGGTTGGGACGGTGTTCTTGGAGTTGTACTCAACCCTCTTCATCCTCCAAACACGATGAGTGGAGTTGATACCAAAAAGTTTTATTTTAGTCTCACCTGACCACATGACCTTCTCCCATGCCTCCCTTGGATCATCCAGATGGTCATTGGTGAACTTCAAATGGGCCTGGACATGTACTGGCGTGAGCAGTGGGGCCTTGCATGCCCTGCAGGATTTTAATCCATGATGGCATAGTGTGTAACTAACGGTAATGTTTGAGACTGAAGTCCCAGCTCTCTTCAGGTCATTGACCAGGTCCTCCCATGTAGTTCTGGGCTGATTCTTGACCTTTCTCAGAATCATTCTTACCCCATGAGACGAGACCTTGCATGGAGCCCCAGACCGAGGAAGATTGACAGTCATCTTGTATTTCTTCCATTTTCTAATAATTGTACCAATAGTTGTTACCTTCTCACCAAGCTTCTTGCCTTTTGTCCTGTAGCCAATCCCAGCCTTGTGCAGGTCTACAATTTTGTCCCTGGTGTACTTAGCTCTTTGGTCTAGGCCAAGGTTGTGAGGTTGGAGTTTGATTGACTGAGTGTGTGCACAGGTGTCTTTTATACAGGTAGTGAGTGAAAACCGTTGCAATTAATACATGAAATTAATGCAGAGTAGGAGGGCTTCTTAAAGAAAAATTAACAGGTCTGTAGGTGATCAAATACTTATTTCTTGCAATAAAATGCAATTTAATTATTTAAAAATCATACAATGTCATTTTCTAGTTTTTCTTTTTAGATTCTGTCTCTCACAGTTAAAGTGTACAATAAAAATGACAGACCTCTCCATTCTTTGTAGGTGGGAAAACCTGCATAATCGGCATTGTTTCAAATACTTATTTTCCCCACTGTAAATAGATAGATAGAAAAGATAGATGTCCTGTAGATATATAATGTCACAAGCCTCCTACATATAATAATCTTGCACACTTTTGTGCTTTTCATGTTGCACTAAAGGGAGTTTTGCTGTGCTTAACCTATTAAATAAACAATTTTAAAAAATAACTTGGTCTTTCCCCTATTTTTGATAACCAACAAAGGTAAAGCAGACAGCGGGCTTATTTTATCAGGCTGGGAAGGTCCCTGGATATTGGGCCCTTCCCAGCCTGAAAATACAAGCCCGCAACCACCCCAGAAATCACATTAGATGTGCCAATTCTAGCACTTTGCCTGGCTCTTTTGATTGCCCTGGTGCGATGTTTCGATTGACCAATGGTAGTTGGGGTTGATGACAGCTGTCATTTGTCAAAAATCACAGCTGCCATCAAGCCCTGGGGTTAGTAATGGAAAGGTGTCCATCGGACACCCCCATTACTAACCCGGTAATCAAACCCGTTAATCAAAAATAAAAACACACACACAGAAAAAAAAACTTTATTTGAATAAAGATACCCCACACATTCCCTCGTTCACCAATTTATTGGAAAAAAAATCCTATGCAGGTCCGCCGTAATCCACCAAATCCACTGTAGTCCAGAAATGGATACCAGAAACATAAAAAGACAGAAATAAAAACAAGAGACACTTCCTTGTTCACCAATTTATTACCAAAAGTTTTCCCACTCCGATGTAGTCCACATTCTATGAAACTGGTTCCGGTGTCTGTGAATAGCAGTACAGTGACAGCTATTCACAGGCGCTGAGGAATGACTACGTGGCTCATCAGAGCCGCCGGGTCTTGCTGACTGCAGCATGAGACAAAAAAAAAAATCATTGCCATTAGTTTTTAGATACATTTAATATAAAAACCTGATTAAACAGTGGATGATTTTCTAATGACTCTTTCCTTTAATAAAGATACCTGAACTGGTCTCTGTCTGCATGTTTTCTGTAAGGACACTTTTCAAACTGTTATATTATAGGTCATTTTTAGCCATAAAATGCCTAGCCTTATTCTACTAACCTATGGTGTGAACTGAACACGACTTCTTTTTTAGGCGGATTTCGCCCGGAAATTGCTGTGCACATTTTCCGTCATATGTCACTTCTTTTATCTGCTTCATGAAATGAAATGAATGAAATGGTTGTTAAAGAAGTGACATGCTCATTCTTCGGGTGGCTTCTGCTAGTAAGACTCCCACTTTCTACTTGACAGTATAGAGGGAAAGCCGTGAAGCCTCGGAGTGTTCCTGAAGCGGCTTTGCCTGGAGAAACTCACTGGCTGCATCAGCATCTAAATGACGCTGTGTGCGCCATACCCTCCATGTGATTTCTGCTAACATATTGCAGCGGACCCGCTTTATGTTCACATTGATTTTGTTTGGGTGCATATTTGATTCCTGCATTAACAAATCAATTACCGAATAAATGCAATTTTCTGATACTCATCATTTTTTTTTTGTTGCAGCTTTTCCCTATAAATGCTGTGGTGTTTTTTTTCCAAAACCATACAAAGGAAGAAGTACTGAACTCATTTTCAGTTGCAGAAATAATTGCAACAAATCTGTCGTGTGATTATACCGTAAAATGTTTCCTTTTCACTTTTTCAATTTAAATTTTGATTGAAAAAAAACAACCTTTTGGTGAGCATGGGAATAAAAAAGTATAAAGAACCTTTTTGCGTTGAACTGAAAATAGTGAAACGGGCCTTAGACTGGTTATCTTTTTTTTTTAAGCACTTATTGGTTTTCATATCAATCTTTCTGTTCTGGGTGCGAGTGACTTGACAAACTGTGAAAAGATGTAAGAAATCTTTTTCCCCTAAAATACAAGACCTTTATGAACAGATCTCGGCATCCATAACTGCTTCAATAATTTTTTAGTTACTATTTTCTTCATTTTTTTGCCTCTTGAGATTTGTCCTCATTATTTTGGCTCTGCCTCGAGACTTTCCATTTTTTATTGCTGACATCTTTTTAATCCCAATCACCCTTATCACTTGTGTGTAACGTAAGGTTTAACCATAAAGTTGTATGAAATGTCCTATTTTATGAAAACATTTAATATACTTGGTTGAGAATCACTCTGTAACTTCTTAATAATTCTTGAGAATATGTTCTGTGTTGCATGAATAATCCTAATAAGTAAAAAGTTAATTAGTCACACAGAAAGCAAGATTCTCGTCATCAATGTAAAAGCATGAACGGGTAAGGATGTATTATGACATGGGCACAGCGAATAAGCCTATTTGAGAGAGCCATGTAATAGGTTTAGTTATGCTCGGCATAGCATTATTTTATATGGCACTTTTCCATAACCCCCAAACACTTCAATGGAGAGAGCAACATGCAAGCACAAATCTGTTGATTTTAAGGGCTTGTTCACACAGCTGTATTTTTGGTCAGAGTGTTATTTGTTAAAAAAAAAGTATCGCACTCAGACCAATGTTATTCAGTGGGGCAGTGCACATGAGCGATTTTTTCACTGACTGAATCTGTGTGTGAAAATAATTGCAACATACACGATTTTCCTCCCAAAATCAGATGAGACTCATTCATTCAAGTCTATGAGTGTGAAAAAAAATCGTCCCGCTTTTCTGGATGCAACTCTGAACAGTTTTTTATACTGTCACGTGACCCTAGCCTAATGGATAAAAGGGCCAGTGGCAGCAACGTTGATTTGGCCAAAAATAGTCCCACATTCCTCTAAATGGTGGGGATGCATCCATCGCATATTAATGGGATTTTTTCTGTATATACAGTACCATAAGTTCCTAAGATAAGAAGACTCCTTTATGTGAAACTGGGTTTATACTTTTGTTTATTTTTTTTATGGTGATGTGAGGGTGAAAGAGTGCTAAGTGCTTATGGAGCGGAACTATCAAGCACAAGAATGAGTTGGCAATAGCAAGAATGCATCTCCTGAGTACCATGGACTTATTCTGTATCCTAATTATACTTATATTTAAAGGGAATTTGCCACCAGTTTTTTGCTACCTCATCTGAGAATGGCATAATGTACAGAAAGACACCCTGATTCCAGTGATGTATCACTTTGTATAATTTGTGCATCAGTTGTCATACAAACAGAGTTTTTAGATATATCATGCAGCAGAGCTTAGAAAGCTAACTCCGCCCACACCACAGCTCTCTACTTTATATCGTTTGTATACAATAAGTTGCTAATCAGTGCTGGGGGTGTGGTTGTACCAGGAAGCACTAGTCTGACAGTGATAATCTCCTGCTGATAAAATGCTCATTGTATTTAAACAACAGCGCAAAGTCTAATGAGTGACACATCCCTGAAATCAGTGCCTCAGCCCCTACCTCATGTTGCCCTCGGATTACTTTGCAAAATCCTGCTGACAGATTTCCTTTAAGCTCCCATTTTCTATTGCAGATCTGCATTCATGGACACCTGCAATAAAGACAGCTTCAACACGGCTCCATTGATCTGATTAAGGCTATCAAAATGTGAGGAAAAGGAGAAAAGGAAAATTCATCAGCTCTCCAGTAAAGGAGAAGTGCCATATAGGGTGCGATGCACGGGTTGCTCCAGGCCGGTTCCTGGGTTGAATATGCAGGAGAAAAGAGTAAGGTCGTGATTAAGAGCGTTTTTGCTTGAAAAACGTAGGCAAGACTTCTGGATGCCTATTGCCATGTTTTTATCTTTTCCAAGTTTTTAATGTTTATCCTAATTAATGTGAAATTTTAGATCTTTTTGTTTGGATATATCGTCTGCTGGGTGAACACGCTTTTCTCATGAATAGGACTATGTTGTAACTCAATGCACGGTAAATGGCCATGACTCACATTGTTTGGTAAGCTGTTGGATATCCTTGCCAAATGCCATGATTTTAGTAGGAAAACACTTAATAAAAAGATGAAATACTAGCTATAATTTGCTGGTGTAAAGACATTTCTCAAAATATAAGGATGAACAATGTGTATTTTTCCCCATAGTCCTGTAGTTTAAATACTCTTTGAAGGAGTAAATCACTCAGGTGTATTAGACTTCATGCCGTTTTATATTCTTTTACTTTATAGAAATAACTGCTGGTGGATGTTTGTCTTCAGATTTATTGCAGATCCATCTACAAAGAAAGTAGGCATTAGAGATTTACATTCAATGAACAAGAGAAAAATATTCTGACTTGTTAAAGGGAACTGGTCACCTCCAAAAATGCTATCTACCTGCAGATATACAGGTGCTTCTCACAAAGTTAGAATATCATCAAAAAGTTCATTTATTTCAATTCTTCAATACGAAAAGTGAAACTCATATTATATAGAGTCATTACTAACAGAGTGATCTATTTCAAGTGTTTATTTCTGTTAATGTTGATGATTATGGCTTACAGCCAATGAAAACACAAAAGTCATCATCTCAGTAAATTAGAATACTTTATAACAACAGTTTGAAAATGATTTTAAAATCCGAAATGTTGTCCTACTGAAATGTATGTTCAGTAAATGCACTCAATACTTGGTCGGGGCTCCTTTTGCATCAATTACTGCATCAATGCGGCGTGGCATGGAGGCGATCAGCCTGTGGCACTGCTGAGGTGTTATGGAAGCCCAGGTTGCTTTGATAGCAGCCTTCCGCTCATTTACATTGTTGGGTCTGGTGTCTCTCATCTTCCTCTTGACAATACCCCATAGATTATCTATGGGGTTAAGGTCAGGCGAGTTTGCTGGCCAATCAAGCACAGTGATACTGTTGTTTTTAAACCAGGTAGACCTCAAGCAGCTTGGATTGTGTGCCTCTCCAGTTTTCCTCCAGACTCTGGGACCTTGACTTACAAATGAAATGCAAAATTTACTTTCATCTGAAAACAACACCTTGGACCACTCAGTAACAGTCCAGGTCTTTTTCTCCTTGGCCCAGGTAAGACGCTTCTGGCGTTGTCTATTGGTCATAAGTGGCTTGACACAAGGAATGCGACACTTGTAGCCCATGTCCTGGATACGTCTGTGTGTGGTGGTTTTTGAAGCAATGACTCCAGCAGCAGTCACTCCTTGTGAATCTCCCCCAATTCTTTGAATGGCCTTTTCTTAACAATCCTTTCAAGGCTGCGGTTATCCCGGTTGCTTGTGCACCTTTTTCTACCACACTTTTTCCCTCCACTCAACTTCCCATTAATATGCTTGGATACAGCACTCTGTGAACAGACAGCTTCTTTAGCAATGACCTTTTGTTACTTACCCTCCTTGTGGAGTGTGTCAATGTCTGCCTTCTGGACATCTGTCAAGTCAGCAGTCTTCCCCATGATTGTGGAGCCTACTGAAACAGACTAAGGGACTTTTTAAACGTGTAGGAAGCCTTTGTAGGTGTTTTTTGTTAATTATTCTTATAATTTACTGAGATAATGACTTTTGTGTTTTCATTGGCTGTAAGCTATAATCATTAACATTAACAGAAATAAACACTTGAAATAGATCACTCTGTTTGTAATGACTCTATATAATATATTAGTTTCACTTTTTGTATTGAAGAACTGAAATAAATGAACTTTTTGATCATATTCTAATTTTGTGAGAAGCACATGTATGTAAATCTGCAGGTAAGTAGCGTTACAATGCTGCCCAGCAGCCTTACTGAAGGCACAACTACCAGGAGAAAATGTAACTATATAACAACGTTAATATGCTATATAGACCACACAGTCAAATGCTGAGTTTTTTCCAAGTCCTACCTCCCACCAAAGAAAGTTACTTAGCAATTTATATGTAAACAAAATGGTTAAAAAAATAAACCTTATCCTTAAAAAAAAACCTACATAAAACTACAGAATATAAAACAGTTCTGGCTGTTGGCATACAGTTGTGGTCACCTAGCAGTTCTATAATGGCCACCATAGACAGGCTTCTCCGGTTACTGATCACATGCGAAATCCAGAAACTGTAAAAATGGTATTTATATACAGACGAACAGTAGTAGTATTGCTCCCCTCTTTGCCGCCTCCCGCTGGGCGTCTGGAGCGCTCGCTCTCTGTCTCTTCATTGCTGTCTCTTCAGAGCAGTGTTCAGTGCCGGCTATGAGCCGCCGAAAGATCCCTGTGTGGCAAAATGATGTCATCTCTAGCTATAAAAAAATATATATGTTTAAAAAATAATTAAAAAATTCTGTTCCCATTCTCTGCCAACCAGAACTTTTTTTTATTTTTCTGTCAACAGGTTTGTGTAAGGGGTTGTTTTTTGTCGGACGACCTGTAGTTTCTATTAGTACGTTTTTGGGGGACGTAAGGCCATTTGATCGCTTTATATAAAAAAAAAAAATCTTGCAGAAGAATTGACCCCCTCCAATAAGCAATTTTGGCGTTTTGTATTTTTTTTTTACAGACAGTGTTAACTGTGCTTGCTAGATAATGTTTTTTACAAGAGTGGACTTTTACAGATGCGGCAATACCAAATTTTTTATTTCATTTTTTTTATTTGCAGAAAGCTTCTGATGAGGGAGTGACTTCCGCACCAAAACTCCCAATAAAGCTGCATCAAATGGTGCGGATTTTGCTGCATGTTTTCTGCTGCAGAATTGCTGCTGGATTTTGTTGAATTACCTTAAATGGGTAGTGATAGGGTTAATGACCACATTCCTGCTGATCTAAGAGAAGGGGTTAATAAAAATGGTGGTGTGTAGCAGAGAAAGGGTTAATGTGCACAGCCACAGTGATGTATGATGGTGAGGGGTTAATGGGTATATATTGTTGTGGTCCTAGGGCAAGAAAATTTTAGCTACGCTCGCCCGGGGTACATACCCCAGCTGCCCACACCCCAAGTTACACCCCCCCATAACTCCTAGAATGCCCAGGCTGCTGTTATGTGATATTAGAGAAAATTACAGCCTGAAAATTATATTACAGGAAGGGAGGAGGTATAGGAGAACTACAATTCCCAGCATGTGGAGGCTGTGTGATAGTAATATTACAGGGAGGGTATGTACTAACTAGAACTACAACTGTCTCCCAGCATTGCCCAGGTTCAGACAGAGAGCACTAACCACATGATATGGTCTGTTTCACTTTCTTTCCCAGTCTCTGCACACAAGCTCCGCCCCCTCAGGTCATGTGACGGGGACATCATTCCACTCCTTCTCAACTCATCTCCACTCCACTGACCAATGTGACCATCTCCCGAGCTCCTGAGTTTACAAGCTGCACAGGCACTCAGTCATGTAGCTAGAAAGGCATCTCTGCTCTGAGTACTAGTAGCACACTAGGGGTGTACTTACTTCTTAGAGGAGATTTAAGCTAGAGTATAGTATGCGTGGTATGGCAGACGATTTGTGTGCAGTAATAAAAATTGCTTAAAAAAATCTGGATGAATAATATATGGCAACTCCCAGCATTAAGCTAGGAGTATTACAGTTAGGTCCATATATATTTGGACAGAGACAACATTTTTCTAATTTTGGTTCTAGACATTACCACAATGAATTTTAAACAAAACAATTCAGATGCAGTTGAAGTTCAGACTTTCAGCTTTCATTTGAGGGTATCCACATTAAAATTGGATGAAGGGTTTAGGAGTTTCAGCTCCTTAACATGTGCCACCCTGTTTTTAAAGGGACCAAAAGTAATTGGACAATTGACTCCAAGGCTACTTCATGGACAGGTGTGGGCAATCCCTTTGTTATGTCATTCTCAATTAAGCAGATAAAAGGCCTGAAGTTGATTTGAGGTGTGGTGCTTGCATTTGGAAGGTTTTGCTGTGAAGTAAACATGTGGTCAAAGGAGCTCTCCATGCAGGTGAAACAAGCCATCCTTGAGCTGCAAAAACAGAAAAAACCCATCTGAGAAATTGCTACAATATTAGGAGTGGCAAAATCTACAGTTTGGTACATCCTGAGAAAGAAAGAAAGCACTGGTGAACTCATCAATGCAAAAAGACCTGGGCACCCATGGAAGACAACAGTGGTGGATGATCGCAGAATAATCTCCATGGTGAAGAGAAACCCCTTCACAACAGCCAACCAAGTGAACAACACTCTCCAGGAGGTAGGCGTATCAATATCCAAATCTACCATAAAGAGAAGACTGCATGATAGTAAATACAGAGGGTTCACTGCACGGTGCAAGCCACTCATAAGCATCAAGAATAAAAAGGCTAGACTGGACTTTGCTAAAAAACATCTAAAAAAGCCAGCACAGTTCTGGAAGAACATTCTTTGGACAGAGGAAACCAAGATCAACCTCTACCAGAATGATGGAAAGAGAAAAGTATGGCGAAGGCGTGGTACAGCTCATGATCCAAAGCATACCACATCATCTGTAAAACACGGCGGAGGCAGTGTGATGGCTTGGGCATGCATGGCTGCCAGTGGCACTGGGTCACTAGTGTTTATTGATGATGTGACACAGGACAGATGCAGCCGAATGAATTCTGATGTATTCAGAGCCATACTGTGTGCTCAGATCCAGCCAAATGCAGCCAAACTGATTGGTTGTCATTTCATACTACAGATGGACAATGACCCAAAACATAAAGCCAAAGCAACCCAGGAGTTTATTAAAGCAAAGAAGTGGAATATTTTTGAATGGCCAAGTCAGTCACCTGATCTCAACCCAATTGAGCATGCATTTCACTTGTTAAAGACTAAACTTCAGACAGAAAGGCCCACAAACAAACAGCAACTGAAAACCACCGCAGTGAAGGCCTGGCAAAGTATCAAAAAGAGGAAACACAGCGTCTGGTGATGTCCATGAGTTCAAGACTTCAGGCAGTCATTGCCAACAAAGGGTTTTCAACCAAGTACTAGAAATGAACATTTTATTTACAATTATTTAATCTGTCCAATTACTTTTGGTCCCTTTAAAAACAGGGTGGCACATGTTAAGGAGCTGAAACTCCTAAACCCTTCATCCAATTTTAATGTGGATACCCTCAAATGAAAGCTGAAAGTCTGAACTTTAACTGCATCTGAATTGTTTTGTTTAAAATTCATTGTGGTAATGTCTAGAAACAAAATTAGAAAAATGTTGCCTCTGTCCAAATATATATGGACCTAACTGTAGTTAGTTGTGCTGTTGTCCCATTAGCCAAAGCAGGGAGCTGATTACTCCAGGTAGAGAGCACACACCCATACTGCCAGACTGGATGGAACTACCGATCCCAGCCACACTAGTCTCAGTGCCTGGACCGACCCTGCACCTCCCAGAGCTTCCGGTCCCAATATCTGCTCCATCAGAATGAATACAGTGGTGCTGGGTGACCGAAGTAGATGCCCAGGAGCAGGTCCTGGAGGAGATGTGTCAGCGGCAAGGGAAAAACTATTTTTCTCCTAAAAATGTGCTGTAATTGTGCAGAAGTAGCAAAACAACAACAAAAAGACCATACACAATAAGTATCTCCATGATTGTGCTGACCCATGGGAATAGAGCTAACTGGTTACTTATGCTGTACAATGAGTGGTGTACAATTAAAACATACACAAAAAAAATAAACAAAAAAATGTTGTTTTTTATCCCCCCAAAAAGTTAGCAAAGTTGCTCAAGAAGTTTTATATGCACAAAATAGCGGTATTCAAAGATGCAGTAATAATGAATCAATTTACAGTCATACAGAAGAGAATAATAAAAGTTATGGTGGTCTGAAAGCTGTAATGCAAAAATGAAAAACTTACATTAAAGTACTGTAGGTCCAGTAATGAAGGGTAAACATGCTGATAATGAAGAGGTTAACTGCTTCATCTGGATATTTAATATGATAGATGCTGAAAATATTTTATCAACCTTTTTTAACATGCAAACATTCAGTATTTATATATGATGCAATAACTTACATTATGGCAGTTGCTCGGGAACTCAGGGTGAAGCCTTTTAGGTATAGGCTGGTGTTCTTTGTAGCTATTAGTTAAAATAAACTTACCTTGGCGACACCATCGCTAATGTACTTATAGTACATGATGATGAAGTATCATAAAAGTTCCTTTTAACTTGCAGCAATCTATCAAAGCCGGTGGCATGGGAATCAGATTGTTTTCTTATATCTCATTTATCATTTTCGGAAATGCTGACAGTGCTTATGAAGCAAGCAGTATGTTTAGGCATTTATGGACAAAATAGGGCCAAGATTCAAGGTCAAGATGCCTACAAACAACTTGAGACTATGTGCAGAACTTCACATCTGACCATACAAACAGTAGATCTATGTGACTCACTGAGGATGTTTTCTATTGAACGTAGCAACATATAACATTATATACATTAACATATACATATAACATTATATATATATAATTTTGTATTTCTATACATGACTATTATATTGTGATAAAATGGATACTACAGTCATGCCCGAAAGTGTTTGCACCCTTGAAATTGTTCTAGAAAATGAAGTATTTTTCCCTGAAAATTACCGCAATTACACATGTTTATTTCCTTTCTGTGTATTGAAGGAACACAAAAAATAGAGACAAAAAGGCAAATTGGACATCATTTTTTTCACCCCAAAAATGAGCCTGACAAAATTGTTGCCACCCTCAACTTAATATTGTGCTGCACACCCTTTGGAATAAATGACTGCAATCAATCGTTTCCTATAACCATCAACAAGCTTCTTACACCTTTCAACTGGAATTTTGGACCATTCTTATTTTGCAAACTGCTCCAGGTCTCTCATATTTGAACGGTGCCTTCTCCCAACAGCAATTTTAAGATCTCTC
Source organism: Phyllobates terribilis (assembly GCF_046119375.1). NCBI lineage: Eukaryota > Metazoa > Chordata > Amphibia > Anura > Dendrobatidae > Phyllobates > Phyllobates terribilis. The sequence goes on along the minus strand of NW_027362761.1, from coordinate 991,740,185 downwards.
CACAGGTGTTCAATGGGTTTTAGATCCAGACTTATTGCTGGCCACTTCAGAATTCTACAGCGCTTAGTTTCAATCCGTTTCTAGGTGCTTCTTGAAGTATGTTTGAATGATGTTAAAATAATGTGCTTTACAAAAAAGCTCTATCTTGTTCTCACCTGTCCATAAGACACTTTCCCAGAAGGAATTTGGCTTACTCACATACTTTTTATAACAGTGGAATCTAGCTTTTTTATGTCTCTGTGTCAGCAGTGGGGTCCTCCTGGGTCACCTGCCATAGTGTTTAATTTATTTCAATTGTCAACGGATAATTTGCATGGACACTAATGCACCTTGAGCCTGCAGGACAGCTTAAATTTCTTTGGGACTTGATTGGGGCTGCTTATCCACTATCTGCACTATCCTACATTGCAACCTTTCATTATTATTATTATTATTATTTATTATTATTTCATAATTTTTTCTCTGCCATCCACGCCCAGGGAAATTATCTACAATGCCATGGGTTGTAAACTTCTTGATTATGTTGCACACTGTGGACAAAGGAACATCAACATTTCTGGAGATGGACTTGTAACCTTGAGATTGTTGATATTTTTCAAGAATTTTGGTTCTCAAGTCTTCAGCAGTTCTCTTCTCCTCTCTCTGTTCTCCATGCTTAGTGTGGTACACTCAGACACACAATGCAAAGATTGAGTCAACTTCCCCTCTTTTTATCTGGTTTCAGGTATGATTCTTATATTGCCCACACCTGTCACTTGCCACAGGTGAGTTTGAACAGGCATCATATTCTTGAAACAAAGTTGTTCACCCACAAATTTGGAGAGATGCCAACAATTTTGTCTGACTCATTTTTGGAGTTTTGTGTGAAATTATGTCCAATTTGCCTTTTTTTCTCTGTTTTTTTCTGTTGTTCCAATACATACAAAGGAAATAAACATGTGCATAACAAAACATATGTAATTGCAATCATTTTCCAGTAGAAATATTTAATTTTCTGGAACAATTTCAAGGGTACCTACACTTTCAGACATGACTGTATAATATCTAAATGGACACTGTATTAAAACTGATTACAATTTCTCATGAGTTGTAAACACATTATAACACTGATTATTTAGATTGTGTGCCCCAATAGAAATACAGTGATGATAATGTCTGTAAAGTGCTGTGGATCATGGTCCACATTAGATATGAAAAGTCTTTGCACCTCTGTTAAAGTGCCAGGTTTTTGTAATGTAAAAAAAAATCATACCAAGAAGAATAATTCTAGAACTTTTTCCATCTTTAATGTCACCCATAATCTGTACAAATTAACTGAGAAACAAACTGAAATCATTTTAAGGGGGAAATCAAATAAAAAAACACAATAATATGATTGCGTAAGTGTGAACACCTTCTTATACTTGGGGATGTGGTTGTGTTCAGAATTAGCTAATCACACTTAAGCTGGTGTTAAATAGTTTATCAGTACACAACTGCCATAATTTACAGTGATTTAAATTAACCCCATTTAATGATTAGCTGTTCTAGTAGGATTTTCCAGGCATTTTCGTAAACTTCTTACAACACAGCAAAAGGATCTAATTGGTAATATTGTTTTCTGCTTGTTTTTGTGACATTGAGTCACTTCTCACGGACAAACCGTGAGGAGGGGAAGTCAAGGAGTCTGAGGTCAAATGCCAGGAGGGTACGTCAAAGGCAAAGAGATAAGACAAATGGATAGAGGCTAAGTCCAAGGTCAGGGACCTGAGGTCAGATTGCATCAAAGACAAAAAAAGGGTAATACGAACGAGTAGTAAAAAGGAAAATCCAAGGTCTGGCAACAAAGATCAGAACACAGAGAACAGAGCTAACACTCCACTGAGCACGGCTACAACTCTGGCAATGGTCTGACCATTGCCAGCTAGCTAAATAGCCAGGTAATCATCATATATGCATAACACCTGGAGGAAACCCCACAGGCCTGGCCAGATTGGACAGCTGTCATTCGCAATACTGACAGCCCAGCACTCTCTTGCCTCATATTGGACAGCTGGGCTGTCACTCACAATACTTGACAACCTAGCACGCCTTTGATTCCATAAGGCGGCTGAGCTGTCACTCACAGCATTTTTAGGACTTGGTGAGTGGTGGAATCATGACAGCTTCATCCGTAATGAGGTTGGAATCTTGAACCTAGAGCGATTAGATTCCCAGCAGCACCTATTTATCTGCATGCTGTTTAATAGCGTTATTCCTATTTTTGCACAGCCTTTGAAGGGGAGCATCCCTGAAAAATGCATGACTCCTCCATTAAAAACCTACTAACCTGATTTAGCGCCTATATTTTAACTGTTTGTTTGTTAACTGTGTATAATCTACAGTGGGGAAAATAAGTATTTGATACACTGCCGATTTTGCAAGTTTTCCCACCCACAAAGAATGGAGAGGTCTGTAATTTTTATAGTAGGTACACTTCAACTGTGAGAGACCGAATCAGAATCTAAAAATAAAACACAGAAATTCACATTGTATAATTTTTAAATAATTAAATTGCTTTTTATTGCATGAAATAAGTATTTGATCACCTACCAACCAGCAAGAATTCTGACTCTCACAGACCTGTTAGTTTTTCTTTAACAAGCCCTCCTACTCTGCATTCATTATGTGTATTAATTGCACCTGTTTGAACTCGTTACCTGTATAAAAGACACCTGTCCACACACTCAATCAATCACACTCCAACCTCTTCACCATGGCCAAGACTAAAGAGCTGTCTAAGGATACCAGGTACAAAATTGTAGAACTGCACAAGGCTGGGATGGGCTACAGGACAATAGACAAGCAGCTTGGTGAGAAGGAAACAACTGTTGGCACAATCATTAGAGAATGGAAGAAACACAAGATGACTGTCAGTCTTCCTCGATCTGGGGCTCCATGCAAGATCTCGTCTCATGGGGTAAGGATGATTCTGAGAAAGGTCAGAAATCAGCCCAGAACCACATAGGAGGACCGGGTCACTGACCTGAAGAGAGCTAGGACCACAGTCTCAAACATTACCGTTAGTAACACACTACGCCGTCATGGATTATAATCCTGCAGGACACGCAAGGTCCCCCTGCTCATGCCACCACATGTCCAGGCCCATTTGAAGTTCACCAATGACCATGTGGATGATCCTGACAAGGCATGGGAGAAGGTCATGTAGTGAGAAGAGATCTAAATAAACCCTTTTGGTATCAACTCCACTCGTCTTGTTTGGAGGAAGAAGGTTGAGTACAACCCCAAGAACACCATCCCAAATGTGAAGCATGGTGGTGGAAACAGCTTACTTTGGGGGTGCTTTTCTGCAAAGGGGATGGGATGACTGCACCGTAATGAAGGAGGGATGGATGGCCAACAACCTCCTTCCCTCAGTAGGAGCATTGAAGATGGGTCGTGGCTGGGTCTTCCAGTATGACAATGACCTGAAACAGGGCAACTAAGAAGTGGCTCTGTAAGAAGCATTTAAAGGTCCTGGAGTGGCCTAGCCAGTCTCCAGACCTGAACCCAATAGAAAATCTTTGGAGAAAGGTGAAACTCAATGTTGCCCAGCAACAGCCCCGAAACCTGAAAGATCTGGAGAAGAAATGTATGTACCTGTAGCTTCTCCATTTTTCGGGATCTGGGGCTTATTTTTTCCGCACTGAGCTGACGTTTTTATCGACACCATTTTATTTCATTTTATTGCAATGTTGTGGTGACCATAATTGAATAACATTGATTTGAGTGCGATCTATTTTTTTAATGGAAGGTACTTGGACCAAAAATATGGTCGCGTGAACAAGCTCTAATAGTGGATAACTTCCAAACTTGAAAACACTTTTTTAAAGGGGTTGTTCGTCTCACCGGATACTGATGACGTTATCTACACAATAGATCATCAATATGAGACTGGTGGGGGTCTGGACCCCATACCACCCAGCTCTCATTTGATCCATAGGTGGATGGATGTAAACATATTAACAGAGTGGCAATTTACAACTTCATTCAATATTTAGCGGCCAGTGATGGGTATTGCACAACAGCTCCTATTCCATTCAACCCCTCAATAAAAATATGTAAAGATAAGCAAGAAGTCTGTTTTTTTTCTTTTTCTAGAAACTCAGCCCTACTACATCAAACAAACTATGACTGCTCCATCAGGCAATCTCAGCTCTGCTGCATATATATTTTAGAATAAAGAGATTTACAGGGCCCTGGTACAGTGGTCACAGAACCAGAGCCCTCGAACATCCTTCTACCTCCGCTCCTCTATAGTTGTACATGACCAGACATTATTGTTATGTCGTGATGCAGGCAGTCTCACAAGCACAGACAGTACAGCAGCAAGCACTGCACACAACCATGGCAATAAAGCTTTTATCTGATCCCATTGCTGACATATTTCACTGTATACAGTTTACTATATACTTTGTAAGTAAGGGGAACAGATAAAAGCTTTACTATCAGGCTATGTTCACACACGTTGTGTTTTACTGTGTATTTTGCAGCAGATTTTTCTGCAAATTTTCAGCTGCGTCTAGCAGTAACAGCAAAGTCTATGAGAAACCGGGATTCTCTGTTCACACATGGTGCTTTTTGTTTTCTGCATATTTTCTGACTTGCATGCGCATTTGGAAAATAGAGCATCTCACTCCTTTCATCGTATTTGCTGCGTATTTTGCTGCTTTTTTTTCACCCATAGGAAGTAATGGGTGGTCAAAAATACGCAGCAAATACACTCATTTTTTACGCAGCTGTTTTCCTGCCAAAGAAAAGTTAGCAGATTTACAGCAGAAAAAAACACAACGTGTGTGAACATAACCTTATGGTTGTGCAGCGCTGGGTGCTGGTGACACTGATATGATCTCTCCTGATCAGCAGTAGGTGCTTGGACAGTGTCACAGGTAATAGGAAGACAGTAGATTGAGGATAGAGGGGTTTGGATGGGATTTTGAGTGGGTGTGATATGTGCCAGCTTACAGGCCAATGCAATGCATGATGGAACTTGTAGTAATAGAACACAGGAAGTCGGGGAAGAGGAAGTTATCTATGTGTGCCTCAGAGCTGCAGTCAGCAAACAGGAAAAGCATTATAAAAAGTAAATACTGCTAAAATAAGATTATAGATGTCATTAGAGGCACATAAGAGCAAAATTTATTGAAAACAAAAATCAGGGTAGTGAATAACCTCTTTAAACTCAAGTGCCCTCAGCTTTTTGCATAAAGAGCTCCACAATCCCGCTCTCTGCTCCGGAACAGCAGCTGTAACTACTGTGGACACTCACAAGCAGGGGCGTAATCATGGTGATCGCAAAGGTCATGGCCGGCCCTGGCCTGCAGAAAAGCAGCCGGTTCCCCTCAGTGAGAGAGAAGCTGCGCTGTTCCTGTACTCACAGTAGGAACAGCCGGGCAACGCTGGGCTCCTCTCCCTCCAACCTCTGCCTGTGACAATGTGCTGGGCCTGCCACATTACTGTTTCTGAAGAAGCACACTGTGCACATCTGCTAAAGATAGACCTGACTCCTGTGTCACTGCCTGCCTGTGAGAATATAGGAGCACAACAGAGAGAGATGCAGGTAGAAAATCACTGCGGTGACACTTTCCGAATGAACATGTGGACATAGCAGCCAGCAGTGGGGTTCTGGATCTTGAGGGGTGTATATACTAGAGTGAGAATGATGTCCGGGAGACAGGAATGCAGTGAGCAAAGGATAACTAATCAGGAGGACTCCAAACAATACTGCTGCTGCTGCACCTCTTAGTGAGAACTTAAGGGGCCAGTGTATGAGGGGAAAAGGAACTGCAGAGAATGATCCCTCCCTGCCAGCAGCACTGCTCAGAGCAGACAGTCTGAACAGTGTTAAGTGCCCATCAGCCTGAGAGATGATGGGAGTTGTCTTTGTAGCAATGTACTGGCTGCTGCTTCTTTCCCTCTTTGAATCCAGTTGAAGATCGTGCCTGTTGCAAGCTCTGAACGATTGTGCTCCTGAAGTTGTGTCTGACCTCTATCCTGTGTATCTGCGGAGGCTGCTAGGGTCACACTTCTTTACAAATACAAACAGTTGCCCAAAAGTGTCATAAATGCTTTTATTTATATCGCTGGCTATATCACTTCAGTATTTGATCAGTATTTTACCTCAGTATCTGTAAGCCAAAACCAGGAGTGGGTGATAAATACGGAAGTGGTGATGTGTTTCTATTATACTTTTCCTCTGATTGTTCCACTCCTGGGGTTGTCTTACAAATACTGAGGTAAAAAACTCACCAAATACTGAGTAAATTTCCACACAGATTTTATTACAGAAATTTTTGCAACTGAGCTGGTTCCTTTCATATAAATGGAGCAAGTACTCAATGTGTAAACATACCCTAAGGCCTCACTCACCCGTCTGTGTTTAAACAAGTACGTGAAAAAATGGCACTGGTGTCATCAGTATTTTGGATCAGTGTGTCATCAGTGTTTGGTCCGTGTGTCCGTTTTTACTATCAGTGTTTTTCACAGATGGATCAATAGATAAATTACAAAGCTTCTCCAGTCCTTTTCAATGTCAATCACGGAGAACACACAGACTGTACTGATGCCATCCGTGTGCTCTATCTGCTTTACACGGACCCATAGACTTGTATTGACCCTTTTCTGCCGGAAAAAAATGGACATTTGCATAGCACCATAGACTATAATGAGTATATGCTGTATCCATGAAAAAAACGGACACAACACATATGTGCCACACAAGCATCTGAGTGAGGCTTAGGGCTGTATTTCCACCATGAGTTTTTGACGCTGTGTATTTTTGCTGCGTCAAAAACACAGTATCTTACAGTTCCAACAAAAGTAGATGGGATATATAGAAATCTCATGTCCATAGTTCTTTTTGCTCAGCATAAAATGACCTGTGGTGCGTGTTTCACTTCCACAACATGTCAATTTCTTTTGCAGGTGTAGTGAGTTTTATGTAAAGATTTTCCCTACAGAATAGCATTTGATGCAGAAAATCTACATATATTTATTCAGGATGGGGGTGAGGGCCTGTTCCAAATCTTGCACCAAGACCCATCAGACTCTAGTTACGCCACTGCTCAAAAGCATAGTAAACTGTTTGTGCAGCCCTTAATGCAGAGATCCAAGAGCACTTCAGCCTCAGTGTAACTTGCTCCTACCACCTCTGCCTCTGTTTTCGGCTCATTTTTTGATCATTCTTCTGCTTGATGACTTTATCACTTTCCGTGCCTCCTGGTTCATACCCGGTTGCCTGATCTTTCTTGCCAGCCAGCTCCACAGGCCAGCAGCTACTGTGAGGACTAAAACTAGCATTCCTGTGTAAGTCCACAGGAGTTAAATGATGAAGGCCAGTGTTCCCCTGGGACCTGATAGTTGGAGTAGCTAGCACAAAGCCTGTCCTTAAAATCCTTATTTAGAGTTGTCAGGAAACCTTGGAAAGATCCACGTTAATCCACAGTTTTGTTGGAATCAACTATCTGATACAAATAGGGGGCTTTCAGACCCTCTCTTCACAGATGATGTCAGAGGATAATAGGATCAGAAAGTTTAATTTTACCCCCTCCAATTCTTCTGTTATTAATGAACATAGCCTGCCAACAAAGGTGTCTGGCAGCAGGTTACTCCTCTCTTCCCATTGAAAACATGAAATCATGACTGAGCTGAAAGTTCTTGTTTGTGGAGGAGTTGGGAGAGATAGCTGGGCAAACAAACATTTATCTGACAGGTTTTATTATCTGTATAGGTATGTAAGGAAGTGGAGGTGCTGCCACCCCCTCCACAAAGTTGTGATGGTGTTATATAATGCATTGCATTGCTTTAAATGTCATTTTCTGTATGTAACAATCTGAATGCACTGGGTTGTTTATAGACGGGGTTAATAGTTAGAACTAGCCCTCTATGAGACGAGTTACAGGGGCATACAGGATACAACTTCCTGTCCTAGTAGTGAGGCAGATAGGGTTTTAGATTGAGAGAAGTACATACCTTAGGTCTAACTTTCTGCAGATCTCCATGTAGATGGGTGTTTGTGTGTGAAAAGGGGAGACAACAAAATATCAGATAGTAAGTCTTAAGGAGCAATAAGAAATATTGACAAAGTGGATCCTAGGCAGGAAGCCTAAAGAAGACAGAAGGAAAGGATTGGATCCTAGGTGCAGGCCAGAGAGGCTATTGAAATGGTATGGAAATTTTACTCACCGATAGCAGAATGCCCACTTAAAGGGGATTGTATAAAAAGAATTTGATAAACAGGATTTTAGCAAACAATTGTCTACGCCTTAAAGTGAGCTACATGGTCGCCATATTGGGACACGAGTTCACCTACGGAGAGATGAAGGTGCAGTGGCACAGGATGAAGCCTGTGACCCTCACCAAATGGACACTGAAGGTACTAGTGAGGAAGCATACTGACCTACCCCAGATAGTGAGGCCTCACAGGTGAGTTTGGAACAGAGAATAGCTGTGCGGGGTCATAGCATTATACCTCAACCCATGCGGCCCTCACAGAGGAAAATGAAGCTTCACATAATGGTGTACTGTACTCTTGTGAAGTGTAAGGAAAGCAATGCAACATCATAAGTAACCGGAAACTTCTTATACCTGCATACTGCAAATGAAGCGTTTGTGAAGTGTTATGCCTTCTATCTGATGTACATAGTTCATGCCAAGTTATTGTTCAGTAAAGAAAAGTTAGTTTTTGGACTTTGGCCTCCCTCGCCTCATCTCTGTACTATCTGGTCCTAGCATGCCAAGTACAATGGCAGCATGCGGTCTGCAGAGGCATATTGCCAAGGTAACAGCAGCACACACCTAGTCAGGATCCCCATTTTCATTTAGTGTGACTGGGCATGTATGATGAGTACCTCGCCCATTAGTTCCACCCTGCACCATATTACAGGCTCCTATGTCGAGTGTCACAAACCTCTCCACGTACTAGATCTGCTTCACCTTCCTTTTAGCAGTGCAGGTCTTCCTTGTTGTTATTGCAAGGGTTAATCAGGTCTGTCTATCTCCTAGAGCTCTCCGTCCTGAATTGTCTCAGCTGTTCTGTGTTGGTCTCTCCTCTCAGGTATATATGCTCACCTCTTGCATTAGTGAATTGCTGGTGATAATTACAACTTCCTGGTTTGATGGTGAAGGAGAGTTCTGAATTAGCAGTCGGTTAGTGATGTTTACTGGAGATATGTGCTTGGATTTGGTGTTGCCTGTTTATCTTTGTCCTCTTTCCCATTTGGTTTGTCCTTCCTAATGTTCCCATGATTTCCACTCGGTTGTTTTGTGAGTGTGTTTTTATGATTGTCCCGGTCTGTTTCCCCTGTCTGTCAGGTTTGTGTTATCCTATACACTCCTGTCCGATACCTCCCTGGGTGGGGGAGGAAACAGATCAGCGTGCATATAGGGGCATAGCAAGGCATGAGACCCTAGCATCTCCACCATCAGGGGTAATTTGAGGAACAGGGATAGGCTAGGGTCCTCCTAGCTTGAGGGACAGGGAAGAACCCCATTGCCACAGGAAATCCTGCTACAGAATGGTAACATGGAGCACTTGTGGGAGCTGCACACCTCTAAACATCTTTTTTTTAGCTGTGTCATCAGCTACACAATGTTAGTGCAAATGACAAGCTCTCTTCACAGCAATGAATTTATCCTTAATGTTTAATAAAGTCATAAGCCCTTTAATACTAGTCAGCGAACCTCTTACAGAATACTGAGGTTGGTATGGAAAATAATATAGGATTATGGGTTTATTTTCTTCCATTTAGTTAACAGTAGTCACTGTACTACAGATTGCTGCCCTAGAGAGATTTACAGAATTACTATTGCATCAAGTTAAATTATTATTCTGTCTTCTCTGTATGAAAAAAGCAGGTTACTTATCTGTAAAGTTATTGTTATTATACCCTCTTAGTTACATACTTTTATCAGAGTCTTGCTGTGTCAATTTTTGTAGCAGCAGGGAATGCTCCATTTTGGAAAGTAAAATCAATTTCTTATGGTCTTCCTTTTAGGGAAACTGTTGTTCTAGTGAGGATACAACATGTGGCTTAAATGATACAATTTTAGAACTCATAAAGTAACTATTGTACTTAGATCTGAGTCATTATGTACGAGTCAAATACAACATCCAGATAACTGGAAACTATCAAATTGTTCTCTGTGATCTTTTTTGCTCTTAATATGTAAAGATTGGAGGAAAATTACTTTTTACGTTTTGTTAACTGATAACAAATTGTGTGAGGATTGGAGTACTAAAATCATATAACAATGTCACATTTCAGGACTTTTGATTTAGAGTACAAGGCTGTTCTGATAAAGCATAGCTGGTGATTGTAATGGAGGTAGAATTAAAGAAGACTATGGTTAGGTTCACACACATACAGTACTCTGGGTTCACACACATACACTACATCAGGGTTTTTGTCGCAATCCCTAAAGAACAGGATTATGATGAAATCCCTGACAGAGCCAGTCACTTCAATGAAGCCGATGGAGTCACTGTCTGGCCTATGTCTTGGCAGTATTTGTCTTCTTCAGACATGAAAAAGTGGTCTTTTACGTTTTATGTGCATGTCTGAAAAAGACGAATACTGCCAGGACAGAGGCCAGATAGTGACTCCTTCGACTTCATTGAAGTGACTGGCTTTGTTGAGGCTTTCTTGGGGTTTCAGTCAAAATCCTGTTTTTCGGGGATTCCAACAAAAATATGGACATACTGCTCAGTGAAGAGCACTCTATGTGTGAACCTAGCCTAAATTCTATAAGTATATTGAAAACTGAATAAGTAATAATATGGTATCAAATATCTAATTGTGAATCACATATTGTCAAGTAATTTCCCCAAAAGAAACATCCTGTTTGCATTGTGACATTTTCTTTCTTTACTCCTTAGATATATAAACATTAGATCATCATTTGCCAAACACTGATTTGAATGGGACCATCAAAACAACTTATATGTGAGTGGTTTCCCAACTCTTTCTTGACAGATGATGTTTTGGGAGAGAAGGATCAGGCATGTTGAATTACAACACCTAATCTTTTTTCTTCGACTGGAGATACAGTATGCTGCTGCCATTGGTGACTGTCGTACTGAACTGAACTTTTTTCATTGACAACATATGCGTGTTCATGGTGAATTGAGCATGTGTGTTTGGTGAAGACAAAGCTGCCAGGAAATAAAGCTGTCAGGAGAAAACCATTGCTGGCAACAGTCCCAAATTTCCTGTGAATATTGACATTTTTCAGGTAAAATCTTGGGTTTGGCCAAAAGGGTGTAGGGATTTAATATACACCTCGCCATAAAGTGAACAGTCTTTTTCAAGTTGGGGGTCTTCCCAGGCAGAACTAGGATGTGGGACTTAAAGAGTTTCTCCTGAGCTTTGAAATAATGACCTATCATAGGCATAGTCCATCAATATCAGACCGGTGGAGGCCAAACACCCGGTAACTCCACTTATCAGCTGCTATTAGCTCCGGCGCCATTGAACGGAGCTGCACTGCACATGTACTGTATAGTGGATAACAGGAGCTCCTATTGTGATCTGCAGTACTCGCCAGTCGCTTCTATACATTGAGCATAGCTGCACGTTCACTGTTTACATCTGGTCACTGCCGGAGCTAATAGCAGCTGATTGATGGAGGTTCTGGGTGTTTAGAAACTATGCTAAGGAGCAGCGGCTCATCAATGTCATATGACTATACAATTCCTTTTAAAGGGAATCTGTCACCCCCTGGGCGATATCAGACCTCTATTATGGACATACAGGGTATAGAAAAGTAAATCTATACTTACCTGTATGGCCCATAGCAGAGGTCTGATTGTAGAGAAATCTGGTTTTATAAAAATCTGTTTTCCCTGTGACGTGCCCTGCTCTGCCTCCCTTCTCGCGCTTGCGCAAAGCACTGCTCCCATGGAGCGCGCTTTGTTTCCCTCCGGCCCCGTTTGGCTGCGTACTGCCAGCGGAGCGGAAGTCTCAGTGAGTCACCGTTGCTTGCGCAATACAAGGCTGCAGTGCAGTACGCAGCCAAAGGGGCCGGTGGGAAACAAAGCGCGCTCCATGGGAGCGGCGCTCTGCGCATGCGCGAGAGTGGAGGCAGAGCAGGGCACGTCACAGGCCCTGTGACGTACAGGGGAGGCGGGGAATATGGTAATTTAGCACAGAGGCGGTGATTTAGGGGAATCGTAAGCAGATAGGAGGGGTTTGCTTGGCGTCCCCCGGACGCCAAGCCCCTGGAAAACAGACTTTATGAAAACAGATTTCTCTGCAATCAGACCTCTAGTGTGGGCCATATAGGTAAGTATAGATTTACTTTTCTATACCCTGTATGCCCATAGTAGAGGTCTGATATCACCCAGGGGGGTGACAGATTCCCTTTAATGTCCTTTTGCTGCCAACACTAAGGTTACTGTAGGTGTATGGGCACCTTTTACTTTCCTGTGATAATGGTTTATCAAAGGATGTTTAAGACACTGTTGGCTTTTCCTTCTTAAATACATAATTAACTAATATACCCTGTGGGCAAGCCGTAGTCAGTAGTCTTTTCTACAGTAAGGACAATAGTAATATGAATCAATCTGTCCTGCCTACCTAGTTCTGGAATACTGCGTAATGACTCCATTCTTTGACAGCTCTGAGGCATCTTCTTTTTTGGAATTATAGAGGGTTTCCTACCTGATTTTTTTAAAAGTTCACTTTTTAACAATAGGTAGTTTGCTGCAGATATGATGAGCTTGGAGAGGCAGCAGCCATATACTTAGCCAGCCGTGGCTACTAAATGAATGGGTGACCAGACAGTAGGCCATCTCATTGGGGAGTCAGACACTCTTTGCAGTGACTGCACATTCTGACTAACAGAGGGTCTATAGAAGAAGAATCTCCGCTATAGTAGTTTGCGTCTGAAAGATCTGCCCTTTCAATTAAGAGTAGTTTTTCATTTTTTATTTTTTTTTATTTTAGAAAATTAGGCCCGCCTACCTCTTTAAACAGTATGTTTTGATGGGCAATTGTGTACCATCTGACCTGTCAGATAACTGCATTGGGGCTTCATGTGGTTTTGAATAAATATAAAATGAGAACCAATAGGTAAATTCTCCAGAAAGATCTGGACCTCTTTTAAATTGAGCAGTGCCCCATTGAGATTTAACAAGATGGAAAATATTCATCTCACCCATGCATGGTTTCCCTGGTGCACGGCAGTGCAGCACTTCTATTTAATATACCACAAGAGATGATCATGAGCCTCCATGCAGGCTTTAATAAATATCATGAAGTATGGTGTAAAATGGATGGATTTTAATGATATTTAACAAAGCCTGAAGAATTTTGGAATTTTTTTAAAATCAGATTTACATTTCATTTAAGACAGAATTGGCTGCAAAATGTCAGGTAATTTACGATACAATAAATTTGGAAGATTCTTTTTTAAAAGAATGGTCTGCTGTTTGCTCATTATTTTGTAGAAATGCTGGAGAATCCACCCTTCGCAATGTAGAGTAAGGTCTGTTGTAAATTTGCAAAACCCATACATCAGGAGTTGTGGAATGCTTAAAGTGCAGTGATAGCTGTACGTGAGGATTAGAGCTATTTCTGCTGCTCCATAGACTTTACTAGAACCTATAACTGACATTACAGTGAGTTCGCCAATTTGTACTATTTTAGAGAATAAATTATGACTGTAGGGGGAAAGGATGAAGTAGATCTAAACATAAAAAGAAGCATTTTTGTCTAATAAAATATATCACAAAGTTTCTTAGATTTACTTGTACTATTATTGATTTATCAATTTTTTTTTTTCTTTTCGAAAAAACAGTGACCATTTAATGGGGTGACTGTCCAAGTGTACAGTTTTTGTGCTGTTCTCAATGCCAGAGCAGAGTTGGAAATCAGTAGTAACCAGAGCATTGGCATTATGGGGCCAATTCATCAAGACTGGCATAGCGCATGCATGTGCTACAACAGTCTTATTGGTCTAAAAGTCACTAATTTTATGCTCTGCCTCCCCCATCTATTTCGAGACCTGAGTCACTAGCGTTAGGGACTATCCTGATTGGGTACACCTTGTCATGGTTGGATGGCTGGTATGCTTTTTTGATCAAAATGGTGTCATCTAAGTACTGTATGATTTTACATGTATTGCTACTCCTTATTTACTTACTGCAGCATATTCATTGTTTTTATTCTAGGTTTTGCCTGATAATGAACGCAGTGTGAATATGCATCTACACATTACAATTTTACTAACAGTAATGCTGGCCCATGATTTTAGTTTAGCTTTAGTTTCTTGTACTTGGTAGTTATAGGGGCTTGGCCTCCCCTTTTTGGCTGTGCACTTTGTCTATTTAGCTTATCACAGGCAGGTGCCAAACACAGATCTAGGTCTTGCTCCACCCCTGTCTATTTTGAGGCCTGCTGGTATAACACAAGGTGAGTCACTGGAATTGGGGACCATCCTGATTGGGTACACCTTGTCAATTTGGGATGGCTTTTCCGCTCTTTTAGATCAAAATAGTGTCAACTAGGTACCCTATGAATTTTACATGCATTATTACTAATTACTAAAAGAAATTCTGTCCCATGGTTTTGGTTTAGCTTTTGCTTTCCTCATAAGTAATAAACATTATTTTCCTTAGGACAGTTTCACACATTTAATTTTCATGGTCTGAGTATGGGCTGCATATTTCCTGATCTGAACTCAACAGTCTCATAAGTGCACATGAGGCTCTTACGTTCAGTAGACCTGAAGCCAGCCCAGAAGTTGTGATCTGTAGTCGACCGTGAAAGTTTGATTTTATTAGATTACCTATTTATTGTGCTATAATTTAATTAATATTTAAATAAATACATACAGTCAACTATAGGTTACACTTTGTAACCATTAAGTACATACTCACACAATGGGCACATCTGCAGTACACGTGTGCACTATCCAAACTGTCAAAAAGGGTTTTTATTTTAAGCATAAATCATGATAATACCAAAAAATATTTAGGTATAAACAGATTTCATTTAGCATACTCAGGAGAAATAGCACAATGTATTGAAGAGCGCGCCACCATAATTCTCTTTATTTTAATTTACGGTTTTATTTGCTGTTTCTCCCACAGATTGCCACAAGGTGGCAGTATGTCCCTATTTGATGTCTCACGCTGCTGATTATACATAGATTGCATTAAACATTTCAGATTAAAACAAATAAGAAATAGAAAATGGTCAACCTTTTCAAAACATATCACTTAAATTATTTCTTAGGTGGAATACGCTTCTGCTGCATATGCAAAGAATTTATGCAGCCTTGAAGATTATGCAAAAACAGTTGGAAAGAGCAAAACCTGAAGCTTTATATATTGCCTGGAAAAGTCACATTAGCTCATCTCACAGTTTTAGCAAAATATATCTGTCTGTAACTTTTAAGCAGCCGATAACCTCATTTGCTGTTTTTATCATAATGCATAATCTACACCAAAATGTCAATTTTTATTAAATACGCCTGAGAATAAGGCTCCTTACAAAAAGAGATTATAATCAAAATCTCTCTTTTATTGAGTATAACTCCTCTGCATTTTTAATTTTCAGTTAATATATAACTCATATCATGTAAGAACAATAAATAATGTAGAAATCTTTTTTTTTAATACATAGTAAACTCATTCTCATAAGTCCTTTATCTTTTTATGAAAGCATTTATACCAGAAATCATCACGCTACCAATAAACATAGTTCGCTAAGTTGTACTTGTCTGAGAAAAGTTCTGCTCAATTGTTTCCCAGTTATTTCCATTTGTGAGAAACCTAGAGACACTCACTGTGGATGCTAATGAAGGTTTTTTTCTAGCATTCTGAATCTGAAACTTTACTTGTTAGTCAGCCGGCCTATATAACAATCATTGTACTAGCCCATCGGAGGACCAGAGCATACTCCGGTGGGCCTCAAGCACTGACACTACTGCTGCATTTTCTCATCTAGTCACAGGAATGGTAAGCTTTACTTGCCTGCGCTGCCCCGATCATCTGCCTGCTCACTACTGTGGTGTCGCTGGTATTACTCCTAACACTGTATGGCTGGGCTGCTGCAGCCAATCATTGTTAGGGTTGCTTTTACTACTTTCCATCCTTAGCAGGAACGTATCATGTTGGAGAGAGTCCACGCTGTTAGTGCTCAAGTGACTCTTCATAGTAGCTTCTCTTTGTTCTCCTTTGTTTTTTGTTTTCACAACACCTTAGTCCCCAGGTGCAGTTTTGTTTTCAAAATGCAAGAAGAGCTTTACTCATCCTCCCCAGGTCTAGTGCTCAGCTCCTAGGGGTGTTATTGTCCCTGCTCTGCCCTATGTCACATTGATTTCGTTTGACACATGGTAAGGTCTTAATACTAGTGACGGGTTAGGACCATCCCAATAGGAACACCTTGTCATGCTGGGATGGCCTTTGTGCTTTTTTTTGTTAAATCAAAATAGCATTTACTAAGTACTATTACCATTTACTTGCTTTAGGGTGTATGCTCATATTTTTTCCCTTGAGTTTTGTCTGTGAAATGGCCACAGTGTGAACATGCTCTTACACTTTGCATATATACCAGCTTAGTCATTTCTTTGGTTTTACTGTAATCTCTTGCACTTTGTACAAAGTCCCCTTTCTGAGCTTTTGAGTATTCCATCTGTATAGCTTCCCATGGATGAATGTCACAGTTGGGGCCCTGTCCGTCCTGCTCTGCCCTTATTCACATTGATGTTTGTTTGACACATGGTAAGGTTTTAATACTAGAGACAGGTTAGGACCGTCCCGATGGGTACACCTTGTCATAGGATGGCTTTTATGCTTTTCTTGATCAAAATAGCTTTTACTAAGTACCCTGTAATTTACATGTGCTATTATCATTTACTTATTTGCTTGCTGTAGGATATATGCTGTTAGCTTTTTGGTTTCTTTCTTTGTTTCTTGTCCAAATCAATTTAGGAACAAATAAAGCCAGACATGTCTCTCAAAGCAAGGATCACCAAGCTACGATTTGCTTAGCTTGGACACATCATACGAAGAGAGCAACCACTGGAGAAGGACATCATGGTTCGGAAGAATAGAAGGAAGAAGAGGAAGAACAGAAACCCGATCGCTTGATATTATCAAGATAACAGCAAAGAAAATCCTGATGGACCTATCTTGACTTGCACAAGATCAATCTTCCTACAGAGCGTTCATCCTTGGTAATTGTGCCCTACCCAGCCTTAAAAATACCAGCCCGCAGCTGCCCCAGAATTGGCGCATTCATTATTTGCTCCAATTCTGGCGCTTTACTCTGCCATCCCACCGGGGCAAACGGGAAGAGCAATCAGAGTAATATTTTTTTGGGTTGATGTCAGCTGGTATCAAGCTCAGAGGTTAGTAATGGAGAGGTGTCTGTCAGACACCCCCATTACTAACCCAGTAATAAAAAAAAAAACACACACAGAAAAAAATACTTTATTTGAAAATACACTCTGACACATTTTGCCTCTTTCACCAATTTATTAAAAAAATGTTGACACGCAGGTCCTCCGAAGTAATCCACTTTCCTCAATGTCTTGGGCGAATATGAATAGTAGTAAAGTAAGTCACTACCCGGCGCCGGTGAATAGCGGTCACTTTAATGCTATTCACATTCACTAGAGACAAATAAAGTAATTTTTTCTGTTTGTGTGTTTTATTTTTTTATTACCGGTTTAAAAATGAGGATGTCTTATAGACACCTCTCAATTACGAACCCCTGGAGTTTTGACAAATCACAGCTGTCATCAACTTAAAATATCATTACTCCGATTGCTACCAACCCAGAGCAATCAGGAACAGCAGGGCAAAGCACCAGGATTGATGCATCTACACTGTGTGCAGAATTATTAGGCAAGTTGTATTATAGAGGATTATTTTTATTATTGATCAACAACTATGTTCTCAATCAACCGAAAAGACTCATAAATATCCAAGCTTAATATTTTTGGAAGTTGGAATGTTTTTTTTTTAGATTTGACTATCTAAGGAGAATATCTGTTTGTGCAAGTAACTATTACTGTGCAGAATTATTAGGCAACTTAATAAAAACCAAATATAATCCCATCTCACTTGTTTATTTTCACCAGGTAAACCAATATCAGTGCACAAAATTTAGAAATAAACATTTCTGACATGCAAAAACAAAAACCAAAAAAATTAGTGATCAATAAAGCCACCTTTCTTTATGATGACACTCAACAGCCTTCCATCCATAGATTCTGTCAGTTGCTTGATCTGTTTTCGATCAACATTGCGTGCAGCAGCCACCACAACCTCCCAGACACTGCTCCGAGAGGTGTACTGTTTTCCCTCCCTGTAGATCTCACATTTTATGATGGACCACAGGTTCTCTATGGGGTTCAGATCAGGTGAACAAGGGGGCCATCTCATTATTTTTTCTTCTTTTAGACCTTTACTGGCCAGCCACGCTGTGGAGTAGTTGGATGCATGTGATGGAGCATTGTCCTGCATGAAAATCATGTTTTTCTTGAACGATACTGACTCCTTCCTGTACCACTGCTTGAAGAAGTTGTCTTCCAGAAACTCGCAGTAGGTCTGGGAGTTGAGCTTCACTCCATCCTCAACCCGAAAAGGTCCCACAAGTTCATCTTTGATGATACCAGTGTAACATACCTGGCGGCGTCCTTGCATAGTGGTCCATCTCCCACTGTGCAAGAGCGCGCACTTGATCTCCTGTCCAGAATGTCTCTCTGGCTTCCCTCCTTGCTGTCTGTTTGTCTGTTTTGGCTGCATAGGGCGACGCCCGCTGAACTTCCTGTTTCTTGTACCTGCTGCGGACATGCCCCTGTTGCACCTTCAGCCTATTGCTGTCCATCTTTGGGTATTTATACCACCTTCTTCCTCAAGATGGCGCCTGAGCATTGTTTCTTGTCAGTTGGCTTTTTGTCTCTGACATGCCAGGTCCTATCCTGTTTTCCTGCCTGTTTTCCAGTTCTGTGTCTGAACTGTGGTCTGTTCTTGTGAACACGCTTCTTGCCTGTTCTTTCGCCTTCTAGGGGCCGTATTCCTAGATCTGCCTGTCTCTGCCTTGCGGTATCTTTTCCCGTCTGAACAGAGTCCTGTTTGTGTCCCTGCCTTGCGGTATCTGTTCCCGTCTGAACATAGTCCTGTTTGTGTTCCTGCCTTGCGGTATCTGTTCCCGTCTGAACAGAGTCCTGTTTGTGTTCCTGCCTTGCTGTCTCTGTTCCCGTTCCTCTGTTCCCTGTTGTCTGTGCCTCGTTTCTACTTTAACCTTGTCTCCCTTTTCCCTCTATGTCTGTTTTCTGCGTCTTTCTGCAGAGTCTGAACCCGCTCCTAAATTCCTTCTCGTCGTCTCTGTACCTCTGTTGTGAATTTAGTGTACGCTCGCTACTTCTATGTAAGTACTGTGCGTGCTTCTGGTTCTGCCTTTCCTTCTCCGTCTGTTCTTTGTGAACAGAGTCCTATCCCCTTGCCTTGTTTACCGCTCTGCGGTGTCCGCTCTGCTCCTGCTTAGCTTGCCGCTCTTGCGGTTTCTGCTCTGCTCCTGCCTTGTTTACCGCTCTGCGGTGTCCGCTCTGCTCCTGCTTAGCTTGCCGCTCTTGCGGTTTCTGCTCTGCTCCTGCCTTGTTTACCGCTCTGCGGTGTCCGCTCTGCTCCAGCTTAGCTTGCCGCTCTTGCGGTTTCTGCTCTGCTCCTGCCTTGTTTACCGCTCTGCGGTGTCCACTCTGCTCCTGCTTAGCTTACCGCTCTTGCGGTTTCTGCTCTGCTCCTGCCTTGTTTACCGCTCTGCGGTGTCCGCTCTGCTCCTGCCTTGCTTGCCGCTCCTGCGGTTTCTGCTCTGCTCTTATCTTGCTTACTGCTTCTGCGGTTTCCGCCCTGCCCTGCTTCTGCCCGCTGCTCCGGCAGTCCTGTCCTGCCCTGCTTGTGCTCGCTGCTCCTGCAGCCCCGTCCTGCTCTGTTCTTGCCCATCGCTTCGGGCGTTCCCTCTCTGCTGTGGTTGTCTACCGCATCTGCGGTTCTGTGACCCAGTCTGTACTGGGTCTTAACCTCTCTGTGCTCCAGCCCGTCCTTTCGGCCAGTACCTCCCTGCCTGCATACTCGCCTGTATCCACCCATCTGCATACCTGCCGTGTTTGCTTACATCCACCAGTCTGTGCCAGCCTAACCTGCCTGTTCCAGTAATCCCAGTGTGGGTCAACCCCCGTGTCCGGAGTTTGACCTGGAGTAGCACCTGGTCCCTCTGCCCGGTTTCTCCCTGGTGCACTGGCGTCGTATGCCGTCGTGCCACCTTGGTCGGATCGGCCAGATACTTAGTCACGCCCCTCCAGGCACTCTCCCGTCCATGGTCCAGTGGAACCACAACACCCGCACACGCCAGTCAGTCCGGGCGTGTGCATAACAGCATGCTCAGGCCATGGTTCCCGTTGAGCCCCACGGCCTTCGCTCTCTGAGAAGTTTTCCAGCGAATACATGCATTAAAATAAATAAATTAATTTTTTTTTTTCCCTTTAGCTGAGTTCCAGGCGAATTACGCACCCGTCCAGATGGATCTATCTGCTCTCGTTCCTGCGGATCCGCTACGTTATTATGGGGATCCAAGACAAAGTCGTGCATTTGTGGAGCAATGCATGCTACACTTCAAGTTCTACCCTCTATGTTTTCCCACCGATCGGGTTAAGGTGGCATTCATTATGTCTTACCTGGCGGGTGATGCCTTGGAATGGATCAACCCCCTATATGAAACACAGGATCCGATCCTCCTGGACCTAATGGCCTTCCTGGTGGCCTTTCTAATGGTCTTTGATGATCCTAACCCGGAGGCTCCTGCTGAAGCTTCACTTCCTAATATCCCGGAGCAGCCCCAATGGGTAATGTGTGTGGGTAGCGCAATAGTCCTCCAGCCCAATGAGACTACTGCCCACCCAGAATCCTCACAGGGTGACTACGCTTTCCGGAATACTTCTCCCAACCTCAAGAGGCAGTCCAGACGTGCTAGACGTAGAGGCAAGCCGTCACGCCAGGGTCTGTCCTCCCTGAGACCTCCTGACCCCAACCTTGAAGTCCCTACTGAAGCTTCATCTCCCTGTATCCCGGAGAAGCCCCAACGGGTAATGTGCTTGGGTAGTGCACCAGTTCTCCTGCCCGAAGAGACTTCTGCCCATCCAGACTCCACACAGGAGAACTTCCTGCACCCGGCATCAGATGCTTCACCCACTTTAACCGGTGTGCATGTCCAAGGATGCTCCAAAGCTGTGGTTACCTCAGAGTCTGTGCACCTCTACTACCTGGCGGAGGACCCCCTGTTGCCTCCTGAATCCTCCGGGATACCACTCGATGACAAATGGAGAGAGACTTCTCTACACCTGGTACTTGATACTTTGTCCGCTTCGTCCTGTGAGCCTGACAATGGGTACCCCAAAGTGGTAGTTACCCCCGAGTCTCTACACCCCTCCGACCAGGCGGAGGACCTCCAGTTGTCTCCTGAACCCTTCGGGGTGCTACCTGGTAGCGAAAGGACAGAGACTTTCCTATACTCTGTACCTGATACCTCGCTCGCTTCGTCCAGTGAGTCCAACCTAGTGTACTCCAAAGCAGAGGTTACTCCCGAGTCTCTACACCCCTCCGACCAGGCAGAGGACCTCCACTTGTCTCCAGAACCCTTCGGGGTGCCACCTGGTGGTGAATGGACAGAGACTTTCCTATATCCTGGATCTGATACCTCGCTTGCTTCGTCCAGTGAGTCCGACCTAGTGTACTCTGAAGCAGAGGTTACCCGTGAGTCTCTACACCCTTCTGACCAGGCGGAGGACCGCCAGTTGTCTCCAGAACCCTTCGGGGTGCCACCTGGTGGTGAATGGACAGAGACTTTCCTATACTCGGTACCCGATACCTCGCCTGCTTCGTCCAGTGAGTCCGACCTAGTGTACTCTGAAGCAGATGTTTTCTCTGAGCCTCGGCACTCTTCTGACCTGGCGGAGGACCTCCAGTTGTTTCCTGAATCCTCCGGGGTACCACCAGATAACAAAGACAGTGACTTTTCCTCATTATGTACCTGATAACCCGTCTATTTCTTCCTGTGAGCTTGACAAGATGTACCTCGAAGCAGAGATTACCCCCAAGTCTCTGTCCCCCTCCAACCCGGTGGAGGACTTCCAGTTGTCTCCTGTACCCTCTGGGGTGCCACCTGAAAATATGTGGAGAGAGACTTCCTTGTGTGCTGTTCCTGGTACTCCACCCGTTTCGTCTGTTGCTAAGGGTGGCTGGATGGGAGGTAGCATCCTAGCTACTCAGAGGAGACCAGTTTTTCCGGTGGACAGTGGAAGTGATCTCTTCGAAGTGAAGAATTGGCCCTCGAATTCCCTGCGGAAGATTCTGGCTGGCCTGAAGAAGAGGGGGCGTAAGGGGGGCGGTACTGTAACATACCTGGCGGCGTCCTTGCATAGTGGTCCATCTCCCACTGTGCAAGAGCGCGCACTTGATCTCCTGTCCAGAATGTCTCTCTGGCTTCCCTCCTTGCTGTCTGTTTGTCTATTTTGGCTGCATAGGGCGACGCCCGCTGAACTTCCTGTTTCTTGTACCTGCTGCGGACATGCCCCTGTTGCACCTTCAGCCTATTGCTGTCCATCTTTGGGTATTTATACCACCTTCTTTCTCAAGATGGCGCCTGAGCATTGTTTCTTGTCAGTTGGCTTTTTGTCTCTGACATGCCAGGTCCTATCCTGTTTTCCTGCCTGTTTTCCAGTTCTGTGTCTGAACTGTGGTCTGTTCTTGTGAACACGCTTCTTGCCTGTTCTTTTGCCTTCTAGGGGCCGTATTCCTAGATCTGCCTGTCTCTGCTTTGCGGTATCTGTTCCCGTCTGAACAGAGTCCTGTTTGTGTCCCTGCCTTGCGGTATCTGTTCCCGTCTGAACAGAGTCCTGTTTGTGTTCCTGCCTTGCGGTATCTGTTCCCGTCTGAACAGAGTCCTGTTTGTGTTCCTGCCTTGCTGTCTCTGTTCCCGTTCCTCTGTTCCCTGTTGTCTGTGCCTCGTTTCTACTTTAACCTTGTCTCCCTTTTCCCTCTATGTCTGTTTTCTGCGTCTTTCTGCAGAGTCTGAACCCGCTCCTAAATTCCTTCTCGTCGTCTCTGTACCTCTGTTGTGAATTTAGTGTACGCTCGCTACTTCTATGTAAGTACTGTGCGTGCTTCTGGTTCTGCCTTTCCTTCTCCGTCTGTTCTTTGTGAACAGAGTCCTATCCCCTTGCCTTGTTTACCGCTCTGCGGTGTCCGCTCTGCTCCTGCTTAGCTTGCCGCTCTTGCGGTTTCTGCTCTGCTCCTGCCTTGTTTACCGCTCTGCGGTGTCCGCTCTGCTCCTGCTTAGCTTGCCGCTCTTGCGGTTTCTGCTCTGCTCCTGCCTTGTTTACCGCTCTGCGGTGTCCGCTCTGCTCCAGCTTAGCTTGCCGCTCTTGCGGTTTCTGCTCTGCTCCTGCCTTGTTTACCGCTCTGCGGTGTCCACTCTGCTCCTGCTTAGCTTACCGCTCTTGCGGTTTCTGCTCTGCTCCTGCCTTGTTTACCGCTCTGCGGTGTCCGCTCTGCTCCTGCCTTGCTTGCCGCTCCTGCGGTTTCTGCTCTGCTCTTATCTTGCTTACTGCTTCTGCGGTTTCCGCCCTGCCCTGCTTCTGCCCGCTGCTCCGGCAGTCCTGTCCTGCCCTGCTTGTGCTCGCTGCTCCTGCAGCCCCGTCCTGCTCTGTTCTTGCCCATCGCTTCGGGCGTTCCCTCTCTGCTGTGGTTGTCTACCGCATCTGCGGTTCTGTGACCCAGTCTGTACTGGGTCTTAACCTCTCTGTGCTCCAGCCCGTCCTTTCGGCCAGTACCTCCCTGCCTGCATACTCGCCTGTATCCACCCATCTGCATACCTGCCGTGTTTGCTTACATCCACCAGTCTGTGCCAGCCTAACCTGCCTGTTCCAGTAATCCCAGTGTGGGTCAACCCCCGTGTCCGGAGTTTGACCTGGAGTAGCACCTGGTCCCTCTGCCCGGTTTCTCCCTGGTGCACTGGCGTCGTATGCCGTCGTGCCACCTTGGTCGGATCGGCCAGATACTTAGTCACGCCCCTCCAGGCACTCTTCGGTCCATGGTCCAGTGGAACCACAACACCCGCACACGCCAGTCAGTCCGGGCGTGTGCATAACAACCAGCCCATACCAGTACCACTCCTCCATCTTGCTGGCGTCTGAGTCGGAGTGGAGCTCTCTGCCCTTTACTGATCCAGGCTCTGGCCCATCCATCTAGCCCATCAAGAGTCACTCTCATTTCATCAGTCCATAAAACCTTTGAAAAATCAGTCTTAAAATATTTCTTGGCCCATTTTTGACATTTTATCTTATGTTTCTTGTTCAAAGGTGGTCATGTCTCTGAGTTTCGCACACCTTGTGCGAATGGCAGCTCTGAAATATGGCAAAACTGGTGGCGAATGGCATCTTGGCTGCTTCATGCTTGATTTTCCTCAATTCATGGACAGTTATTTTGCGCCTTTTTTGGTCAACACGCTTCTTGCGGTCCTATTGGCTATTTGCCATGAAACGCTTGATTGTTCGGTGATCACGCTTCAAAAGTTTGGAAATTTCAAGACTGCTGCATCCCTCTGCAAGACGTCTCACAATTTTGGACTTTTCAGAGCCCGTCAAATCTCTCTTCTGACCCATTTTGCCAAAGGAAAGGAAGTTGCCTAATAATTAAGCACACCTTTTATAGGGTGTTGATGTCATTAGTCAACACCCCTCCTCATTGCAGAGATGCACATCACCAGATTTACTTAATTGGTAGTTGGCTCTCAAGCCTTTGCAGCTTGGAGTAGGACAACATGTATAAAAAGTATCAAAGTGATCAAAATACGCATTTGCCTAATAATTCTGCACGCGGTGTAATGTGATGCGCCAATTCAGGGGTAGCTGCGGGCTGGTATTTTTAGGCTGGGGAGGGCCCAATAACCATGAACTTTCCCAGCCTGGTATCAGCCCATAGCTCTCTGCTTTACCTTGGCTGGTTATCAAAATAGGGGGGACCCCGTGTCATTTTTTTATTTATTTATTAGGTTAATACAAGTACACTAAACAACACATGCTGGGCACTAATTATATCTCACGGATAGCTATCTATTATCTATCTGTCTACCTGTCTGTCAGTCTATCTATCCATATGTTATGGGTCCGGGTGGTGGAACCTAAGTGCTTCGGTGCAAGGAGGGACCAGAGGCAGTAATTGCCTACTCGAACCGACCCAGGTCACACTGCGGCTTAGTCGACTCCGTAAACCAGGGAGGGACTGGGCAGGTGAACCAGGTGCCACTCTGGGACCGACCTTGTGTGAGAGCAGGTGACTCCCACGGGTCAGATGGCAGGAGCTGACCGGTACAGCGGATGAGCACGGCAGAAAGGCTGACGGTGGTCCGGGTAGATAAGCAGGCAGGTACAGCAAATAGCCAGACAGGAGCTCCGGGTTGGCCGGCTGGTGGGCACGGCAGGTTTCTGGCAGCTGCTCTGGGTAGGCAGGCAGGCGGGCACGGCAGGTAAAAGACCAAAAAGCACAGCATTCCCAGATCAATTTCACCAGCCTGAAAATACAGCATATAATATATAGTTGGGGATTGGCGGGAATTAAAGCAAACTGTGGGATCAGTTTGTAAGAAAGTAATAAATTTTATTAAATATATTAAATATACAGCATAGAGAAAGATCAGTTAAAACATGGTTTGGAATAAGAGAAATAGCTGCAGTGGCACTATAACCAAAGTGACAAAATATACATCACAATGACAAGTAGAAACACAGAGGATCCTAGTCGACCTATGTAAAGCTTCCTAGTAGGGACTGCTTTAACCTGTTGTTAAACAATGTTAAATATCCTGCAGTGAGTCCAAAAAGGTAAAATATAACCTATTTCGATCTAATATGTAAGTCAACAGAAGACTGGTGCAGAATATGAAGCGTAAAGATTACCTTGAGTCATGTTAAAGTGTCAACTAGTGTTACTGAGGGTCCGTGTAACAACCTCGTGCAGCGGCCTCGACGCGCGTTTTACCTTCCGGCTTCGTCAGGGCACGGCAGGTAACTGGCAGGTGCTCCATGTAGGCAGGCTGGCGGGCACGGAAGGTTACTGGCAGGTGCTCCAGGTAGGCAGGCTGGCGGGCACGGCAGGTAACTGGCTGGTGCTTCAGGTAGGCAGGCTGGTGGGCACGGCAGGTAACTGGCAGGTGCTCCAGATAAGCTGGCTGGCGGACACGGCAGGTTACTGGCAGGTGCTCCAGGTAGCCAGGCTAGCGGGCACGGCAGGTAACTGGCAGACTGGCGGACAGGACTGTTAGACAGACTGGCGGGCAAGACTGCAAGACAGACTGGCGGGCTGGACTGACAGGCAGTGGGACCTGTTGGCTGAGGAAAGTGTTAGCACACAAAACAACAACCTTGCACAGGCACCTCCATTTTGGAGGAGGTGCCTAATATAGGAGAAGTCCTCCAGCCATTGGCCGGGGACTCTTTAGGATGGCACACGCAGCCCTTTAAGAGGGAGGGAGCGTGCGCCCTAAGCACAGTGCCCGGGAAGCTGCCACAGCAGCAGCAGGGGAGCAGGAAGATGCCGGACAGGGACCGCAGTGGTGAGGGGACCAGCGTCTCTGTCTGGCAGGAGGCAGAGACGCCGATGCTACAGTACCCCTCCCTTTACGCCCCCTCTTCTTTAGGCCCGTGAGAAATTTTTTAAGAACATTAGGGGCATGAATGTTCTGCCTGGGTTCCCAAGACCTCTTCTCCGGGCCAAACCTCTTCCAATCCACAAGAAAGAAAGTCTTTCCCCTTACCCTCTTGGTGACCAAAATGTTTTCTAACTCAAAGACGTCCTCAGCGGAAACCGGAGCTGGGGTGGTACCTGGATCGTCAGAGAAAGAATTAAGGACATCTGGTTTGAGGAGAGATACATGAAAGGAGTTGGGAATCCGTAAGGTGACTGGGAGTTTTAGCTTGTAAGCCACGGGATTGATTTGGTTCAGAACCTCAAACTGACCGATAAACCGCGGACCCAACTTATAAGAAGGTACCTTGAGACGGACATATTTGGAGGAAAGCCAGACCTTGTCTCCCAGACGGAATTGAGGTGGATCCAGACATTTATCAGCATGTTTCTACATCCGCTTAGAGGACAGAAGAAGCGCAGATCTAGTGTCTTCCCAAATAGCCAAAAATTCACTGACGAGAGACTCCGCGGCAGGATTGTCCACTGAAGAGGAGACGGGAAACAGAATCCGGGGGTGTCGACGGTAGACCACAAAAAACAGAGATTAGAAGATCTGCTCTCATGGTTGTTATAGGAGACCTCAGCTCAGGGCAAAGCTCAACCCAATCACTATAGTGAGCGTTGACAAAGTGCCGAAGAAAGCTGGTAAGGATCTGGTTGATACATTCCACTTGACCATTGGACTGAGGTTGATAAGCAGAAGAGAAATCCAAAGAGACATCCAGCAGCTTGCGCGTGGCTCTCCAGAAGCGCGAAGTGAATAGAACTCCGCGATCCGAGACAATGTGGAGGGGTAGGCCGTGGAGACGGAAGATGTAATGGATGAAGTCCTTAGCCAGCACAGATGCAGATGGAAGACCAGGCAGAGGGGTGAAGTGGGCCATCTTAGAAAAGCGATCGGCGACCACCCAAATGACAGTACAATCGGCAGAAACAGGGAGATCCGTGATGAAGTCCATTGCAATGTGTTGCCACGGAGCGGAAGGCACGGGAAGAGGAAGGAGACGGCCGGCTGGAAGGTGCCTGGGAACCTTGTTTCTGGCACAAGAGGAACAAGTCGCGACAAAGTACGCAACATCCTTGCGCAGGGTAGACCACTAGTAATGT
This sequence comes from Phyllobates terribilis, assembly GCF_046119375.1. NCBI lineage: Eukaryota > Metazoa > Chordata > Amphibia > Anura > Dendrobatidae > Phyllobates > Phyllobates terribilis. Next base: position 991,712,308 of record NW_027362761.1, on the reverse strand, counting down.
CGGACGACGAGCAGAAAGGTCTTCCTCTAGCCAGCATGACCGGCTAGTTTGGATGAATGGCCCCAGAGTAGAACCTTCTTTCGATCCGGAACTGCTACAAAGGTCTTACCAGGTGGAAGATGAGACAGGTCAAACGGAGCAACAATCATTACTTTGGAGGGGTCAATGATATGTAGAGGCTCCTCCTCTTGGTCGGTAGACAGGAATGAGCGGGATAAAGCGTCAGCTTTGATGTTCTTGTCCGGCGGGCGGTAGTGCAGAGTGAAGCAGAATCGGGCAAAGAATAGAGACCACCTGGCCTGACATGGATTTAGTCTTTGGGCGTTCTGCAAATAAGCGAGGTTCTTGTGGTTAGTGTAGATGACCACCTGGTGCAGAGCCCCCTCAAGCAAATAGCGCCACTCCTCCAGCGCTAATTTGATGGCCAGCAGTTCTCGATCTCTTATAGAGTAGTTGCGTTTGGACGAGGAGAAGAGCTTGGAGAAGATTCCGCAGATCACCATTCGCCCGGACGAGGATTTCTGGGTGAGCACTGCTCCGGCCCTGGAGGAGGACCCATCAACCTCCAGGAAGTACTGCTTGTTGCAATCCGGACAGTGTAGCACAGGAGCAGAGGAGAAGGCTTGTTTAAGGGAGATGAAGGCCCTCTCTGCTTCGGAAGTCCATTCTCTGGGATTTGCTCCTTTACGGCTGAGCACACAGATGGGAGCAGTCCGGGAGGAGAAATGAGAAATGAAGAGGCGGTAATAGTTTGCGAAGCCCAGGAATCGCTGAATCGCCTTCAACCCCTTCAGCCGGGGCCACTTTAAGACTGCAGACACCTTCTCGGAATCCATCCGTAGACCAGTCTCGGAGATAATATAGCCCATGAACGGCAGAGAGGTCTGCTCAAAGAAGCATTTTTCGTATTTAGCGTATAGGCGATTGTTCCGGAGCCTCAGCAGAGCCTGACAAACATCCCTCTGGTGTGAGGGCAGATCTGGAGAGAAAACACCAGGTACACCACCACGCAAGAATATAGGAGATCTTGGAAGATGTCATTGACCTGCTCCTGGAAGACGGCTGGAGCATTACAGAGACCGAAGGGCATCACGTGGTATTTGTAGTGACCGTCCTGGGAGTTGACTCATCTCCATGGCGAATCCGGACCAAATTGTACGCCCCACAAAGATCGAGCTTGGTGAAGATCTTCGTGCCTTTAAGGTGGTCAAACAGCTCTGAGATGAGAGGCAGGGGGTACTTATTTTTGATGGTGATCTGGTAAAGGCCCCTGTAATCGATACCGGGACGTAGAGAGCCATCTTTCTTCTTGACAAAGAAGAATCCTGCTCCAGCTGGAGAGGAGGATTTCTGGATAAATCCCCTAGCAAGATTCTCCTCTATGTACTCAGACATGGCACGGGTCTCGGCCAGCGACAAAGGGTAGATTCGCCCACGGGGAGAAGCACCAGGTACCAGGTCGATGGGGCAATCATACGGCCTATGAGGTGGTAGTGTCTCAGTCTCCTTTTTGTCAAAGACATAGGACCAGTAGGGCGCCGGCAGACCAGGTGGATTAGCCGGAGTAGACGGGGGCCGAGCAGGAACCAGACAGGACTCATGGCTTTGTAACCAGGGTAGACCAAGCAAGAGGGAGTGAGAGAGACCGGACAGCACATGAAAGATCTTCTCCAAGTGCTGCATTCCCACCTGAAGGGTTACAGGCTCAGTGACAAGCAAGATGGTCTCCGGTTGAAGCTTCCCATCCATAGAGGCAACTGCCAACGGTTCAGCCAGACGTATGGTAGGAATCTGGTAACGCTCCACGACGGCCTGTTGAATGAGATTCCCAGCGGCTCCGGAATCCATGTGGGCTGTCTCGAAGAAGCGGGTCTCACCACTGGAAATGGAAACAGACAGAGTCAAAGACAGAGAGGGTTTACTCTTGCCTAGGACGACCTCTCCGAGCGGTCCTAGACACTGGAGTTTCCCAGCCTCACCGGGCAGGAATGGATCAGATGCTCTATACTGCCACAGTAGAAGCAACTCCCTTCGTCGGCTCGGCCTGTCTCCAGGTGAGACTTGACTATCTTGGTTTGGTCAATTTGCATAGGCTCAGGCCAACATGCCCGGGGAATTGCTGGTTGTGAGGCTGACCTTTGGAATGTTGGAGCGAGACGCAGAAATCTTCTCTCCCAGGTAGTCTCCTTAGCACGTTCCAGAAAACAGATGTCAATCTTGGTAGTTAATGACACCAGGTCGTCCAGGGTGGAAGGGATGTCACGACCGGCTAGCTCATCCTTGATTCGTCCAGAAAGACCCTCCCAAAAGGTGGACACGAGGGCCTCATTGTTCCAGGCAAGTTCAGATGCGAGGGTTAGGAAACGTATGGCATACTGGTCCACAGTGAGACTCCCTTGGCAGAGACGGAGAAGTGAGGAGGCAGTAGAAGATTTTCGTCCCTGCTCATCGAAGACCTTCCGGAAGGCAGCGAGGAAAGCCAGAAGATTGGACACCAGGGGATCCCCTCTTTCCCACAGAGGGTTTAGCCATGCCAATGCCTCTCCGGTGAGGTGAGACATGATGAACGCCACCTTGGACCGTTCGGAGGTGAACTGGTGTGCAAGGAGTTCAAAGTGCAGCGTGCACTGATTTATGAAGCCCCGACATAAAACGTGGTCTCCACCAAAATGTGGAGGTGCAGAGAGCCAGGGTCCAAAGCCAGGTGCCACAGCGCCACTGGGTTGAGGTGCTGCCGGAGAGGTGCCACTCGGTTAGAGACGGAAACAGTCGGGGTGGACAGCGCGTCCAGGCGGGAGTTGACTGTCCGCAGATAGGATAGGATAGTATCCTGTTGGGATCTCTGGCAAGAGACCTCTTGATACAGGTCTGAGAGCGAAGGAACCTGGGGGCCACCGGGTTCCATGGCCTGTGCAAACTGTTACGGTAGTGGAACCTCTGTGCTTTGGTGCAAGGAAGGACAAGAGGAGCGTAACTAAGTGCCTACTCGAACTGACCCAGGTCACACGGCGGCTTAGTCGACTCCGTGAACCAGGGAGGGACCGGGCAGGTGAACCAGGTGCCACTCTGGGACCGACCTTGTGTGAGAGCAGGTGACTCCTGCGGGTCAGATGGCAGGAGCTGACCGGTACAGCGGATGAGCACGGCAGGGAGGCTGATGGGTGGTCCGGGTAGATAAGCAGACAGGTACGGCAAATAGCCAGACAGGTGCTCCGGGTCGGCAAGCAGGCCGTTATGGCGGATAGCCAGACAGGAGCTCCCGGTTGGCCGGCTGGTGGTCACGGCAGGTTGCTGGCAGGTGCTCCAGGTAGGCAGGCAGGCAGGCACGGCAGGTAACTGGCAGGTGCTCCAGGTAGGCAGGCTGGCGGGCACAGCAGGTTACTGGCAGGTGCACCATGTAGGCAGGCTGGCGGGCACAGCAGGTTACTGGCAGGTGCACCAGGTAGGCAGGCTGGCAGGCATGGCAGGTAACTGGCTGGTGCTCCAGGTAGGCAGGCTGGCGGGCACGGCAGGTAACTGGCAGGTGCTGCGGGTAGGCTGGCTGGCGGGTACGGCAGGTTACTGGCAGGTGCTCCAGGTAGGCAGGCTAGCGGGCACGGCATGTAACTGGCAGACTGGCGGACAGGACTGTTAGACAGACTGGCGGGCAGGCAGGAGGCAGAGACACCAGTGCTACACCATATCTTTGCACATCAAATAACATACCAAAGAAAGACAAAAACATCTATCTATCTAGCTATCTATCTATATCCTCTATCTCTTCATATAAGCTTTTTTCAACTAGCTTTAAGGCTATGTTCACACATTGAGGTTTTGCTGCGTTTTTTTAATGAAAATTAAGGGTACATTCCCACGATCGGTGTTTGCTCAGGCTTTCACGCGGCTGAAATTCTGCATGAATCCTGCACCTCAGCTCACTTGCTTTCTTTCTTGGGTTTTTGTCGCATGTGTTTTTGTCTCTTTTGGAATTTTATTAGATTTACAAAGATATAACTAGATAGATATAGGGGAGATAGATATCCGTGACATATGATTATTGCCGTGCGTGTGTAGTTTACTGTACATAGATTAACCTAATAAATAATTTAATGAAAAAAAAACGACATGGGGTCCCCCCTATTTGTGATAAACAGCCAAGGTAAAGCAGACAACTGGGGGCTTATTATCAGGCTGGGAAGGTCCCTGGTTAAAAATACCAGCCTGCAGCCCCAACAGAAGTGGCACATCACATGAGATCCGCTAATTCTAGCACTTTACGCAGCTCTTCCCGATTGCACTGGTGTGGTGGCAATCGGTGTATTGGTAATTGGGGTTGATGACAGCTGTGATTTGTCAAAAATCACATCCGGCATCAAGCCCTGGTGTTAGTAATGAAGAATTTTCTATCAGACACCCCCATTACTAACTCAGTAATAAAGTATTTTTTTTGTGTGGATTTTTATTTTTTTATTAGAAAAGACACTCCCCCACAATTTCCCTCTTTCACCAATTTATTACAAAAAATGTTGACATCCAGGTCCTCCGAAGTAATCCGCGTTCCTCGATATCTCCGTGATTGTGAAGAGAAGTAAAGTGACCGCTATTCACTGGCGACATATAGTGACTCACTTTACTGTTATTCACATTCGCCGGAGACATCAAGGAATGTGTGCTTCGGAGAACCTGCGAGTCAAAATTTTTTGCAATTTATCTATCTACCCCATAGCTATCTATATCTTTGCACATCTAATGACATACCAATGAAAGACAAAAATGCATGCAGCAAAAACGCATACAAAAACGCCTTAAAGCTTGTGAAAAAAGCTTATATAAAGATGATATAGATTCCTCTCCATCCCTGGGCTTGATTCCAGCTGACATTACACGGCTGACAACAACTCCAAAAAATATTACCCTGATTGCCACCGCACCAAGGCAATCGGGAAGAGCTGGGTAAAGCACCAAAATTGTGGCGCATCTAATGGCCAGTTCTGGGGCAGCTGCAGGCTGGTATTTTTAGGCTGGGAAGGGCAAATATCCATGGACATTTCCAGCCTGATAATAAAAGCCCAAAGCTCTCTGCTCAACCTTTGTTGGTTATCAAAAATAGGGGAGACCCCATTTTTTTAATTATTTAATTATTTACCTCCCAGCAGCTACCTAGGAGTTAGAGATGCATCCAGGCGTCTTCCCCATGCTGTTTGCATTTCATTTGAGGACTGTTTACCTCCATTTAAGCGATTTTCTGCCCCCCCAGCCCTCCTGCTAGGGTGTGCTGGAAAAATGCTCAAGTTTCTCAATTACTTACATTCTACTCATTACTCAAGTTGATTGGGTCCAAGCGTCCAACCTGCTCAATTCGAGTAACGAGCACGCAAGTATTTTAGTGCTCGCTCATCATTAATATGTGTATTACACCTCCATTTAAAATTCAATCATAAAAAAAAGACTGGGACAGAGAGGCGGCGCTACATGGCTGTGCTTGACAAGGCACAACTCTAGGGTAAGTATTCCAATTGTGAGGGGTCACCAACAGCGGTGTGCAGCTCATCCAGGGACCGTGGTTGCTACCTTGCCGTGGCCCGACAATGGACTCCACATGTAAGAAGGAGGAAGGAATAATCCTGGAGGCGCTCCCGTGAAGATAAATGGACATCCCCGTGGCGAGACTTGGATTTAAAACAGTGGATTTTTACTGGTACCACAACTCCCAAATTGTTTAATAGAGCGTGAGAGAATTCTCCTGCGCTCACGGCAAGTGCAAGCGCAGGAGAATTTTCCCACGCTGTCAGTGACGTGCATGAGGTGAGCTGAGTTCATTGGACATAAACTCGGCTCATCTGGATGCCGTCACAGCCAGACACTGAGGAGCGCAAGCATGCCTGCGCTTCTCAGTGTCTGCGGCATGGCAAGCTGGATGGCAGCTTTCTGCTGCGATCCTGCCTGTCATCTCGATGTTGCAGAGCTGGAGCCGTCCTGGGAACCATGGAAAAGTAAGGATGATGTTGGTTTATTATTTTACTTTTATTGCAGAAGACATTGGCTTCAGCTGGAATGGGCGTGATGGTAAGTATGGTTTAATTTAGAACAATAAAGAATTGTGTGTTTATTTCAATTAAAGGACTTTATTCTGGGTGTTTGTGTTTTTTTTAAATTTTGACTATGGGGTTAGCAATGGGGGTGTCTTATAGATGCCACTCCATTAATAACCTGGGCTTGATGTCAGCTGGCATTATAAGCTGAAATCAACCCCAGCCTTATTACCCCACTGCCACCGCTACAGGGCAGTGGGAAGAGCGAGGCTAAGTGCCAGAATTGGCGCATCCTATGGATGTGCCATTTCTGGGGCGGCTGACGGCTGGTGTTTCTAGCCTGGGAGGGGGCCAATATTAATGGCACCCTTCCTGGGCTATTAATATCAGCCCCCAGCTGTCTGCCTAGCCTTTGCTAGCTATTAAAATAGGGGGGAACCCACATCATTTTTTGGGGGGTCCCCCATTTTAATAGCTAGTAAAGGCTAGGTATTCAGCAGGGGGCTGATATTAGTAGCCTGGGAAGCTCCGTGGGTATTACCCCCTTCCCAGGCTTCAAACAGCTGCCCCAGCCGTCTGCTTAACCTCCGCTAGAGACTAGAATTACGGGGAACCCCACGTGAATTTTTTTTTTAATAAATCCTTTATTTTAACACTAAATGACAAGTACAGTAATCAACACTATCACTGTACTTATTATATATGTGACTAACATGTTTCTATCTATCTAATCTATGTGTGATGCTCTATTCTTTTGTTCTAAATTGTTGGGTACCGATGCTGAATTGCTGGCCGGCTTTTTTAAAGAAAAAAGAGAGGGGTCGCTCACTGGTCTATTCGGGTGCTCTGAAGAAAAGAGTAATCTCAATTGCAAAATTGGCCAAATTATGCGGAAAAAACCTTCATTTTTCAAAGTGACATTAGTCTAGATACAATATGGCTTTTTTAAAGAGACGGTGCATGAAAACACTTATTTTTTTTAATAAATCCTTTAACACTAAATGACAAGTACAGTAACCAACACTGTCACTGTACTTCTTATATATGTGACTGACATGTTTCTATCTATCTAATCTATGTGTGATGCTCTACTCTTTCTGTACTAAATTGTCGGGTACCGATGTATGCCGCTGTTGAATTAAAGAGAGTGTCTTCTGAGCAGTTTGTCAGCTTTTGGACACCTTGGAACGTGTTTTCTATGTATTTTTATTTGCCTGCCATTGGTTTTAACGGTGTTCGACGGTGTTCGACAGTGTTCTAAGGTGTTCGACGAACAGTTCCACGAACATCCTGGTGTTCGACGAATCGAACCGAACCCGAACACTACAGGGGTGGCTCAACACTAGTGAGAAATAAGTATGGTGTTTGACTCCTCTGGCAAGCAACACTTAATACTTGGTGGCAAAACCCTTGTTGGCAAGCACAGCAGTCAGATGTTTTTTGTAGTTGATGATGAGGGTTGCCCACATGTCACCAGGAATTTTGGTCCACTCCTCTTTGCAGATCATCTCTAAATCATTCAGATTTTGAGGCTGTTGCTCGGCAACTTGGAGCTTCAACTCCCTCCATAAGTTTTCTATGGAATTAAGGTCTGGAGACTGGCTAGGCCACTCCATGACCTTAATGTGCTTCTTTTTGAGCCACTCCTTTGTTGCCTTTGCTGTATGTTTTGGGTCATTGTCTAGCTGGAAGACCCAGCCATAACCCATTTTTAATGTCATGGCGGAGGGAAGGAGGTTGTCACTCAGGATTTTACGGTACTTGGCTCCCTCCATCCATTCTCCCATTGATGCGGTGAAGTAGTCCTGTGCCCTTAGCAGGGAAACACCCCCAAAACATAATGTTTCCACCTCCATGCTTGACAGTGTGGACGGTGTTCTTTGGATCATAGGCAGCATTTCTCTTCCTCCAAACACGGCGAGTTGAGTTAATGCCAAAGAGCTCAATTTTTGTCTCATCTGACCACAGCACCTTCTCCCAGTAACTCACAAACTCATCCAGGTGTTCATTGGCAAACTTCAGACGGGCCTGCACATGTGCCTTCTTGAGCAGGGGGACCTTGCGGGCACTGCAGGATTTTAAACCTTTAAGGCGTAATGTGTTACCAATGGTTTTCTTGGTGACTGTGGTCCCAGCTGCCTTGAGATCATTAACAAGTTCTCCCATGTAGTTTTAGGCGGATCTTTCACCTTCCTCATGATCAAGGATATCCCACGAGGTGAGATTTTGCATGGTGCCCCAGATCGATGTCGATTGACAGTCATTTTGTATTTCTTGCATTTTCTTACTATTGCACCAACAGTTGTCTCCTTCTCACCCAGCGTCTTACTTATGGTTTTGTAGCCCATTCCAGCTTTGTGCAGGTCTATGATCTTATCCCTAACATCCTTAGAAAGCTCTTTGGTATTGCCCATGTTGTAGAGGTTAGAGTCTGACTGATTAATTGAGTCTGTGGACAGGAGTCTTTTATACAGGTGACTATGTAAGACAGCTGTCTTTAATGCAGGTAACGAGTTGATTAGGAGCTTCTAACTGGTCTGTAGGAGCCAGAACTCATAATGGTTTGTAGGGGATCAAATACTTATTTCTCACTGCAAAATGCAAATACATTTATCTAATTTATACAATGTAACATACAGTTAGGTCCATATATATTTGGACAGAGACAACATTTTTCTAATTTTGGTTCTAGACATTACCACAATGAATTTTAAATAAAACAATTCAGATGCAGTTGAAGTTCAGACTTTCAGCTTTCATTTGAGGGTATCCACATTAAAATTGGATGAAGGGTTTAGGAGTTTCAGCTCCTTAACATGTGCCACCCTGTTTTTAAAGGGACCAAAAGTAATTGGACAAATTAAATAATTGTAAATAAAATGTTCATTTCTAGTACTTGGTTGAAAACCCTTTGTTGGCAATGACTGCCTGAAGTCTTGAACTCATGAACATCACCAGACGCTGTGTTTCCTCCTTTTTGATGCTCTGCCAGGCCTTCACTGCGGTGGTTTTCAGTTGCTGTTTGTTTGTGGGCCTTTCTGTCTGAAGTTTAGTCTTTAACAAGTGAAATGCATGCTCAATTGGGTTGAGATCAGGTGACTGACTTGGCCATTCAAGAATATTCCACTTCTTTGCTTTAATAAACTCCTGGGTTGCTTTGGCTTTATGTTTTGGGTCTTTGTCCATCTGTAGTATGAAACGACGACCAATCAGTTTGTCTGCATTTGGCTGGATCTGAGCACACAGTATGGCTCTGAATACATCAGAATTCATTCAGCTGCTTCTGTCCTGTGTCACATCATCAATAAACACTAGTGACCCAGTGCCACTGGCAGCCATGCATGCCCAAGCCATCACACTGACTCCGCCGTGTTTTACAGATGATGTGGTATGCTTTGGATCATGAGCTGTACCACGCCTTCACCATAATTTTCTCTTTCCATCATTCTGGTAGAGGTTGATCTTGGTTTCATCTGTCCAAAGAATGTTCTTCTAGAACTGTGCTGGCTTTTTTAGATGTTTTTAAGCAAAGTCCAGTCTAGCCTTTTTATTTTTGATGCTTATGAGTGGCTTGCACTGTGCAGTGAACCCTCTGTATTTACTTTCATGTAGTCTTCTCTTTATGGTAGGGGTTTCTCTTCACCATGGAGATTATTCTGCGATCATCCACCACTGTTGTCTTCCGTGGTCGCCCAGGTCTTTTTGCATTGGTGAGTTCACCAGTGCTTTCTTTCTTTCTCAGGATGTACCAAACTGTAGATTTTGCCACTGCTGATATTGTAGCAATTTCTTGGATGGTTTTTTTCTGTTTTTGCAGCTTAAGGATGGCTTGTTTCACCTGCATGGAGAGCTCCTTTGACCCCATGTTTACTTCACAGCAAAACCTTCCAAATGCAAGCACCACACCTCAAATCAACTCCAGGCCTTTTATCTGCTTAATTGAGAATGACATAATGAAGGGATTGCCCACACCTGCCCATGAAATAGCCTTGGAGTCAATTGTCCAATTACTTTTGGTCCCTTTAAAAACAGGGTGGCACATGTTAAGGAGCTGAAACTCCTAAACCCTTCATCCAATTTTAATGTGGATACCCTCAAATGAAAGCTGAAAGTCTGAACTTCAACTGCATCTGAATTGTTTTGTTTAAAATTCATTGTGGTAATGTCTAGAACCAAAATTAGAAAAATGTTGTCTCTGTCCAAATATATATGGACTTAACTGTAGTAACATGGTTTTTAAGGTTGAACGAAGACTAAGTCCATCTAGTTCAACCCATAGCCTAACATGTTGATCCAGAGGAAGGCAAAAAAAACCCATGTGGCAAACACTAAGCTCCATATTGGGGAAAAAAATTCCTTCCTGACTCCATACGGCAATCAGACTAGTTCCCTGCATCAACGCCTTATCAAGGAATCTAGTAAATATAATATATATATATTATACTTTTCAAGAAAGGCATCCAGGCCTCTTAAATTATAGTAGTGAATCACTCATTACAACATCATGCGGCAGAGAGTTCCATAGTCTCACTGCTCTTACAGTAAAGAATCCACGTCTGTGATTATGATTAAACCTTTTTTCCTCCAGACGTAGAAGATGCCCCTTGTCCCCTTCTCAGGCCTCAGATTAAAAAGATCAGTAGACAGGTCTTTGTACTGTCCCCTCATATACTTGTACATAGTAATAAGATCACCCCTAAGCCTTCATTTTTCCAAACTCAAAAAACCCAAGTGTAATAACCTGTCTTGGTATTGCAGACCCCCCAATCCTCTAATAACCTTCGTCACTCTTCTCTGCACCCTCTCTAGTTCAGCTATGTCTTTCTTATACACTGGAGACCAGAGCTGTACACAGTATTCTAAGTGTGGTCGCACTAGTGACTTGTATAGAGGTAAAATTATGTTCTCCTCATGAGCATCTATGCCTCTTTTAATGCATCCCATTATTTTATTTGCCTTTGCAGCAGCTGCCTGACACTGCTGATACACAACATCCACTGCATTTCCTTGGTCCAGTCCGGAACTTACCTCTTCATAAAAGCTGATCAGATTAGTTTAACAGGAACAGTCCCTCGTAAACCCATGTTGATATTGGGTCATGAGGTTATTCTTCTTCAGATACTCTATTATAGCATCTCTTAGAAAGCCCTCCAGGATTTTACCCACAGTAGAGGTTAAGCTTACTGGCCTATAATTTCCAAGTTCAATTTTTGTCACCTTTTTGAATATTGGCACCACATTTGCTATACGTCAGTCCTGTAGTACAGACCCTGTTATTATGGAATCTTTAAAGATTAAAAATAATGGTCTATCTATGACTTTACTTAATTCCTGCAGTACTCGCAGGTGTATCCCATCCGGGCCCGGGGATTTGTCAATTTTAGTGATTTTTAGACGCCGCCATACTTCCTGCTGGGTTAAGCAAGTGACATTTAATGGAGAATTTTTGTTATCGCTGATCATGTTTTCTGTCATGCGATTTTCTTGTGTAAATACTGTTCCTCATCCTCATCCACCATTTGACCCAGCCTATTTTAAAGGGGGCCAACACTATCATTTTTTAGTTTCTTACTATTTATGTAGTTAACCCCTTTACCCCCCCAGGGTGGTTTGCACATTAATGACCAGGCCAATTTTTACAATTCTGACCACTGTCATTTTTTGAGGTAATTACTCTGAAATGCTTCAACAGATCCCACTGATTCTGAGTTTGTTTTTTCATGACATATTGTACTTCATGATAGTAGTAAAATTTCTTCTATATCACTTGTTTTTAATTATGAAAAAATTGGAAATTTGGCAAAAATTTAGAAAATTTCACAATTTTCAACATTTGAATTTTTATGCCCTTAAATCAGAGAGATACACAAAATTGTTAATAAATAACATTTCCCACATGTCTACTTTACATCAGCACAATTTTGGAACCAAATTTTTTTTTATTAGTGCGCTATAAGGGTTAAAAGTTGATCAGTGATTTCTCATTTTTCCTACAAAATTTACAAAACCATTTTTTTAGGGACCACATCACATTTGAAGTGACTTTGAGGGGCCTTTATGACAGAAAATACCCAATAGTGACACCATTCTAAAAGCTGCACCCCTTAAGGTGCTCAAAATCACATTTAAGAAGTTTATTAACCCTTCATGTGCTTCACAGGAATTATTGGAATGGGGAAGAAAAAAATGAACATTTAACTTTTTTTCACAAAAATGTTACTTTAGACCCCAATTTTTTTATTTTTGCAGGGATAACAGGAAAATATGGACCCCAAAATTTGTTGTGCAATTTCCCCTGAGCATGCAGATACCTGTGGGCGCACATCAGGGCTCAGAAGGGAAGGAGCGCCATTTGACTTTTTGAATGTAAAATTAGCTTGAATAATTAGCGGACACCATGTTGCATTTAGAGAGCCTCTGATGTGCCTAAACAGTGAAAACCCCCCATAATTGATACAATTTTGGAAACTAGACCCCTCAAGAAACTTATCTAGATGTGTGGTGAGCACCTTGAACCCCCTGGTGCTTCACAGAAGTTTATAACATGGAGCCGTGAAAATTTTTTTTTCACACAAAAATGTTTTTCAGCCCATAGTTTTGCATTTTCATAAGGGTAACAGGAGAAATTGCACCATGCAGCTTATTGTGCAATCTTTCCTGAGTAAGCCGATACCCCATATGTGGGGGAAAATCACGGCAGGGTTCGGAAGGGAAGGAGCGCCATTTGACTTTTTGAATGTAAAATTTGCTTGAATAATTAGCAGATGTGCCCCTTATGTGCCTAAACAGTGGAAAACCCCCACAAGTGACACCATTTTGGAAACTAGACCCCTCAGGGAACTTATCTAGATGTGTGGTGAGCACCCTTAACCCCCAGGTGCTTCACAGAAGTTTGTAACATGAAGCCATGAAAATAAAAAATCTAACTTTTTCCACAAAAATTATCTTTTAGCCCCAAATTTTTTAGTTTCACAAGGGTAAGAGGAGAAAATAGAACTTAAAAACTGTTGTGCAATTTCTCTTGAGTACGCCAATACCCCATATGTAGGGAAAATACACTGTTTGGGCACACATCAGGGTTCAGAAGGGAAGGAGCACTGTGTGACTTTTTGAACGCAATGCAAAATTGGCTGGAATCAAGAGCGGATGCAATGTCGCATTTCGGGAGCCCCTGATGTGCCTAAATAGTGGAAACACCCCACAATTGACTCCATTTTGGAAACTAGACCCCTCAAGGATTTTATGAAGGGGTATAGTGTACATTTTGAACCCAGAGGTACGACAGAATTTGATAATATTAGGTCAACATATTGAATAAGCTGTCATTAGTCTTGAGCGCAAGTGCTCGCTACTTGAGTTTGCATCGGGTACTCGGGTATGCACAATGTATCTCAGGTGCTTGAGTGGCATGCTCGTGTCCCTGCCCCGCATGTTTCATGGTTATTAGACACCCAAAAAAAACATGCGGGAATTGCTCGTGCATGGCAGGCGATCCCAGCAACAATTTTTTTGGCCGCGAAGCATATGGGGCAGAGACTCGAGCATGTCACTCGAACACCCACGATACTCAGTGCATACACAAGCACCCGATGCAAACTCAAGTAGCCAGCACTTGCGTTCAACACTGGTCGCCATATCGTCATAATTTTTTTTTTCTTTACTTTTGAAAAAATCCCAACCCTAACGCCAGCCCTAATACTAGCCCAACCCTAACCCTAGCCCAACCCTAGCCAAACCCTAACCCCAACTCTAACCCCAACCCCAACTCCAACCCCAACCCTAACCCTAGCCCAACCCTAACCCCGACCCTAACCCTAGCCCAACCCTAGACCAACCCTAACCCTAGCCCAACCCTAACCCCAACCCTAGCCCAACCCTTGCCCAGCCTTAATCCGTGTGGTATAAGTGATTAGACAACTTTATTCTTTGGGTCGGTGTGATTACAGTGATGCCAGATTCATATTGAGTTTTTATGATTGACAGCTGTCACACACTAAAGGACACTTTTTTGCAAAGACTAGTTTTTGCATCGCCATATTTTGAGAGCTATAATTTTTCCATAGTTTGGCTGACAGAGTCATGTGATGGCTTGTTTTTTGCGAGACAAGTTGACGTTTTTATTGATACCATTTTCGGGCATGTGACATTTTTTGATCGCTTTCTATTCCGATTTTTGGGAGGCAGAATAAACAAAAACCAGAGTGTGGTAAAATTGATAAGGCAGCTTTATTCTTCGGGTCAGTATGTTTACAGTGGTACAGCATTTATATCGTTTTTTTTTGTTTTGGTGCTTTTACACAATAAAAACTATTTTCTAGAAATAATATTTTTTTGTATCGCTTTATTCTGAGAGCTATAACTTTTTTATTTTTCAGATGATAGCTCTGTATGGCGGCTTGTTTTTTGCTGAACAAGATGACATTTTCAGCGGTACAATTTTTATTTACATTAGTCTTTTTTATCGAGTGTTATTCCATTTTTAGTTTGGCGGTATGATGATAAAGCATTGTTTTTTTGCTTCGTTTTTTTTTTACTGTGTTCAGTAAAGGGGTTAACTAGTGGGACAGTTTTATAGGTCAGGTCTTTACGGACGCGGCGATACCAAATATGTGTACTTTTATTGGTTTATTTTATTTTTCATAATAAATAAATATTATGGGTACAGTATATTTTTATTTTTGGGGGATTATTTTTTTCAGTTTTTTTTATATTTTTACAAATTTATTTTTTTTTTTTTTCACTTTTCTACTTTTTTTTTTTTACTCTTACACATTGTCCCACTATGGGACTTTCACTTTTTGCAGCCTGATCAGCTGCATGGCATAGAGAGAAGCAGCCAGTCAGCACTGTACTCAGGGGAGACATTACTTTGGTCATGCACTGCACATGACCAAAGTAACGTTCTGCCTCCTGGTGACCCGGACATCGGGTCATCATGACAACATCCGGAAGCTGCCGCAGACATCGCGGGATGCCGGCAGGAGAGGTGAGTATAGCGATCACCTCCCCCCTTGCCACCGCAATGCTGCGATCGAGTTCGATTGCAGCATTGTGGGGGTTAATGTGCAGGGAGCAGTGCGGGATCGCTCCCTGCACATAGCACCGGGTGTCAGCTGTGACAATCAGCTGATACCCGGCGGAGATCGTCCCGCACCGCTTGTGTGCAGGTGCAATCGCAGCGCACGTAATAGTACGTAGCTGGCCCTATAGGCCCAGGGCGCAGCTACGTACTATTACTGACAAGGTCATAAAGGGGTTAAAGAATATTTTGGGATTATTTTTACTTTCTCTGGCAATGAGTCTCTCGGTCTCAATCTTTGCTGCCTTGATTTGGTTTTTACAGAATTTATTTAATTTTCTGTATTTATTTATTGCCTCATCACTACCTACTTGCTTTAGTTCTCTAAATGCTTTCTTTTTTCACTTATTGCGCCACTTATAGCCATAGTGGTTTCCTCCTATTCCTAACATATTTATTCCCATAGGGTATCTATTGTGCACAAGTCCTATTCAGGATGCTAATAAATGTCTCCCATTTGCTTTTTTTTCCCCAGCACAGCTGCACCCCCCCATTGAGGTGCAGCCCATCCAGAGCGTAGAACCTGTAGCCAACTGAGAAGTTGGCCCAGTTCCTCAGGAACCCAAACCCCTCCTTCCTACACCAATTCCTGAGCTACTTATTTATCTCCCTAATCTCCCGTTGCCTCTCTGGCGTGGCACATGGTACAGGCAGTATTTCAGAGAATACAGCCTTGGAGGTCTTTGCTTTAAGCTTGCAGCCTAATTCCCTGAAATCATCTTTAAGAACCTTCCACCTACCTCTAACATTGTCATTTGTGCCGATGTGCACCATGACCGCTGGGTCCTCACCAGCCCTTCCCAGTAAACTGTCCATCCGATCAGCGATGTGCAAGACTCGAGCACCAGGTAGGCAGCACACTGTTCGACGATTCCTGTCTTTGTGACAGATTGCCCTCTCTGTTCCCATAATAATTGAGTCCTCCACTATCAGCACATGACTGGCCTGCTCTGCTCTCCTATTTCCCCCCTTACTGGAGCTCACACTCTTCTGGCATTCAGAGGGCATGCCTTGTTGCAGCAGTGCTACCCCTGTACTGACACCCCCCTCATCTGCCAACTTTGCAAACTTATTGGTGTGTGCTAGATCAGGACTAGCTTCCCTGGCACTCTTCTTTCTACCCCCCCTTCTTGTTATGATCTGCAACAAGTACTAAGGAAAGATAGGGGAAAGCTGTCCCTACAGTAAGACTAAGCTGAATCCCTACGATGTAGCGGGCTGACTGTTCCTAGCGAAAGCCCCCGCCTTAGTCCTCGGCTAGTCTGAATGAAGACCTATAGCATAAGGGGAGGGGTCCCTAAAAGAACTAAGGACTGGAACAAAAATAGGACACCTCCTAAACAGAGAAGTTGTTGCAGAATACAAAAAGACAAACTGACAAAAAGGTACTAGAGGTCCCAGAGGACCAAGCAAACTGACAGAGAAAGGCACCGAAGCGCCTGGCTAGAGAAACAGTCAAACACTGAAGTCCAGCACAGCCAAAAGGGCGGAGCTGGAATATAAAGGCAGATGGTCATGTGACCGCAAAACACAAGATGGAAAAAACAAACAGGAGGGTTCTAACACTTCTAACTGTCACCCAGATAGCTGCCACACTGTCCTGCAGCTCCATACTACCAACCTCTCCCACATCTACCCCAGTGAGCAGCTGCTCTGTGAGCAGCAGACTCCTTTCTATATTGTCTATGGATCTCAGTGTTGCCAGCTGCTCATTTAGATCTAGTATCTGGGCTTCCAAACGCACAATGTGCCCACATCTCTCACAGCAGTATGCACCCACGACCGGCTGTTCAAGGATTGCATACATGTGGCAAGATGTACACTGGATAGCATTGTCATTAATGGAGCTCATTTCCTAATGGGGATTGCACTAGACAGAAATGTTAAGTAAAAAGAAATTTAAAGAATTAATAAAATACAGACAGCATTTCAGTCCAAATTCCTCCCTTCCAAACTCCCTGAATCCAAAGTCACTGAATCACAAGTCACACACTTTTGTTTGCTCTTACTCTCCAGTCACATTCAGCACGATCACACTTGCTAAGGAAGAAGATTTAAAGAGTTTTTTTTTCCCCTTTAGCAGCAATCGAACCTACAGCTCAATGCACTTCCACAGTACTGGAAGCCCCAAACAGCTGCCCCTTATAAACCCTGTTTTATGTGATGTGATGTTCTTGATTTATTTTTGGATATTCTGTCTCTCAATGTTAAAATTAACCTACCCTTAAAATTATAGACTGTTCGTGTCTTTCTCAGCAAATTTACAAAAACAGAAAGGCATCAAATAATTATTTCTTTCACTGTATATATAGATACATATTCTGAAAAGAATAAATAAACATATATGAAAAAGTATAAAAGTACACCTATTTGGTATCACCGCGTCAGGAGCGACCTGATCTATAAAACTGCCCACTAGTTAACCCTTTAGTGAACACAGTAAAAAATAAAGAAAAATTATCATCATACCGCCGAACAAAAAGCGGAATAAAACACAATCAAAAAGATGAATGTAAATAAAAATGGAACCGCTGAAAACGTCATCTTGTCCTGCAAAAAACAAGCTGCCATACAGCTACATAAGTCTAAAAATAAAAAAATTATAGCTCTCAGAATAAACGCCAAAACATAAAAAAACTATATAAATGGGGTATCGCTGTAAAAAAATTCCTGAATTGTTGTTTTTTTGTTTATCCTGCCTCCCAAAAATCATAATAGAAAGCAAACAAAAAATGCCCGAAAATGGTACCAATAAAAGGTCAACTTGTCCCACAAAAAACATGCCCTTACATGACTCTGTCGGCCAAAATATGACCATGCAAAATCTAATCTTTGCAAAAAAAAGCATCTTTTAGTGTGTGACAGCTGCCAAACATAAAAACACAATATAAATCTGGTATCGCTGTAATCGCACCAACCCGAAGAATAAAGTCATCTAATCACTTATACCACACGAGGAACAGCGTGAAAAAATAAATAAAATCAATTGTTCACATGCTGATGATTTGTTCGTTCTGCCTCCCAAAGATCGTGGTATGGCTCTGCTCACATTTATACTGCGCTCTGCGCTGAGCACTTACACCGGGGTTTCCGTGTAAATCTCTGAAATTCATTATTCAGATGGAACCCCCAGCAGAAGATTCCCTGTAATGAGGCAGATGGAGGCACCGTGGACGCCGTTTGCCCTGTGATACGGCGGTGCCCGTCTTTTTATTAGGTGTACATAAAAGTGCCGTTGGTCACAGTTTTGTAAACCTCTGAAAAAAATGACACTACTAAACAGAGGCCAGATGGAGTTCAGAGTAACTCTGCTGCCACATTATAGTGAATGGATCCCTCGAGATAGGGTTAGGGTTGTGATAGGATTAAGGTTGTAGTAGGGCTAGGGTTGTGATAGGGTTAGGGTTGTGATAGGGTTAGGGTTGTGTTAGGGTTGGGGTTGTGTTAGGGTGTGTAGGCATGCCACTCGATCACCCGGGATACTTTGTGCATACCCATGTACCCGATGCAAGCTCAAGTAGCGAGCACTTGCGCTCAAGACTAATGACAACATATTTAGTGCTGAGCCACCCCCATAGTGTTCGAGTTCGGTTCGGTTCGTCGAACACCCGTGTGTTCGCCGAACTGTTCGTCGAACACCTTTGAACACCGTTAAAACCAATGGCAGGCAAACAAAAACACGTAGAAACACATAGAAAACACCTTCAAAGGTGTCCAAAAGCTGACAAACTGCTCAGAAGACATAACTAACACATGGAAAAGTGACAAGTACATATAGTCATGCGAAAAGAAAAGAGGTGGAGGAGTAAAAGGAGGGGGAGACACAGATATAGGCATGTCATGCCCTTCTAAAATCCAAAAAGTGAGAAGCTGACACGGCCAGTCCGTTCCTGCCCGTGCCACCTCCGTGTCGCCGGGTTTGTGCCAGAGCCGCGGTGGACCCTGACGGCCAGCCCCCCTCTCCCAATACTGGTGCCTGTCCGCTGGTGGGTCGAGCGAGCCCCCCCTGTGGTGGAGGCAGCTCTAAGCTTTTTAATTTAAATTGTCTCTCTAATTTGAATGAATACACTTTAAATCCTTTTACAAGGATCTATTGGTGGGCAAGTCTCATGCCAGCAGCCGCGTAATTCCAGCTCCAGTAGCATCCACTAAAGCTGCTGCAATTAAAAAGCTTTTATAAGGATCGAGCTTGGCTGTCCACCGCAAGGCATCCTGCCGCCAGTCCCAGCCCCTATGCCTTGGGGTGCCTCCTGATGCTCTTCACTGAGTATCCCGTGGTCCCGAAGCATTTCCTTTGAAAAAATTAAGTGTCCAAACTACAGGTGGTGTAGCTTGCTTAACAGCCGGGATAATCCGCTGACTAGCAGACACTGCTACTAGGCACAAAGTATTTCCTGGGCTAGATGCAGTTAAAAATTTGTAATTAGATACTCTCGTTGGATGCTGAGAAAGCATTCCATAGAGTCTCCTGGCACGCCATATATTATTCTCTTAAAAAGCTTGGGGTAGGGGTCTAGGGGACCCTTTTATAGCCAAAATCATGGCCCTGTATCGCAGTACGTCACCTAGGCTGAAGATAAATGGAACTGTAGCACCCTGAGGGCTCGGTTGCTACAGAGGTATTGCACCTCACCCAGAGGTGTGATATCTCACTCTCAGGTAAGGATGGAGTGTGGATCAGGACCCGACACCTGCATGCATTACACCACATTGCCGTGGGGCAGGGCGACCAATATGCCCCTGAGATGGGCACGACAGTCCCTGTCCCTGGCTGGAGTGGGGGGAGGGAACACTGAGGAAGGGGAACCCTGTAGTGCAGGAGCAGGGAGGAAGCAGTTCCTGGGTGCATTGAGAAGGGAGTATAAAAGGTGGGCACCATCTTAGTTCAGTGCAGAGAAGTCTGAGCAGAAGTGACAGGGAGCAGGGGCTCTGCATGAGCTCTGCTCCGGAGGCGGGCCTAGTAACAGAGGCCCAGGCCTGGAAGAGGGAGAAGGAAGGAAGAGGAGCGGAGAAGGCTCCAGGAACGAGGAACGAAGGGATCCCAGGGGTGCGGACGGGCGAGTCGCCACCGCACGCCCGAATCCACCTGCGTGGAGGGGTCAGGCCAAAGGGGGAGACCGGTCCCCGAAACTAGTGGAGGCGGGAAACGACCCTCAGCTAGAATCCGGAGGCTGTGACATTTTATGTGGCGCAGCCCCTCGCTACACCCGCTAGGAAGGCACCACATAGGGTCAGGGAAACTGGCGCCAAGTTTACCAAGAGGAGGCCCGAGGCAGCCGGACAGAAGGGTTGGTAAGAAAGGCCAGACAAAGGACACACAAAGGGGGTCCTGTGAAGCGCTCCAAAGTTATCTGGGAGTTGTCTGAGCCCCTCACCTGGTGAGCACAGTACGACGTGGGCAGCCGTTACCTGCAGAAGTGGTCTGGATAATAAGAACTGTGAGTAAAGGCCCTGGACTGCATCACTGACTCCGTGTCGTTACTGCTTCTGCTCTGCACCATCACCCCCATCCTCCGCATACACTGCCCTGAAGCTATACTCCTCCCGTGGGGAGTTATGCTACGCTCTGCTGCACCCACAACACCAGCCTCAGCGGTCTGCCCTGCAGCGGCGGTTCACTCTGACCGCAATCCACGGGTGGCGTAGTCGGACATTTAAACATCAAAACCACATAAATAGTTCCGCCACTGGTTTGACCGCCCTGAGCCACGGAGACTACAACCACCAGCATCCACCAAAAAGGGTCTGGCTCCGGGTGTCCCAAGGCCCAGGGGGCGCGTCAGAACATTTTCATCACCTTTCATAATCACCAATGGGACAAGGCAGGGATGTCCTCTGTCCCCTTTCTTATACATCCTAGTGACGGAGCACCTGCTCTCATCAATTCGCCATAACCCCAATATTAGGTAGATTGAGGTGGGAGGCACCGAGTACAAGTGCTCTCTATTTGCTGATGATGTCCTAGTATATATCATTCAATCACATATATCCATCCCTGCTGTTATGGCTGAAATAGATCATTTTGTTACATGGTCAAATTTTAAAATCAATGCAGCGAAGTCTGAGGCCCTCGATGTCTCCCTCCCCAAATCCATACAGGATTCCATCCAGTCCAATTTTCCCTTTGCCTGGCCCTCACAGGGTATCCAATACTTAGGAATTCCTATTCATAGAGACCTCTCCCGTCTATGTTATCTTAATTTGGGCCCTTTATTGAACAACTCCATACAGACCACGGTTAGCAAGTTAGAACTGTAAGATTCACTACGTGAACCACTGGTGTTTTGTGGAAAAGCACATGTACACTGTGTTCCAAATTATTATGCAAAAAGTGTTTAGGAGTAATAAGGGAAGAATTTGTTTGTTTGTCAGTTAAACTCATTGATGGTGATGTGTGTCAGGGATCTTTATATCACTGTAAGCAATTGCAGACACCTGTGCTAATTAGTTTGGCAGGTGTGTCCAATGAAAGGCAAGACTACTTAAGAAGTCTGCCACATATTATTAAGCAGCCTACATTTTCTGCCAAAATGGGAAAGAAAAAGGATGTGTCGGCTGCTGAGAAGCAACAAATTGTGGAGTGTTTAGGTCAAGGCATGACTGCAATCAACATTGTGCGATGATCAGGATGAAGTGTCTTGGCAATCAAGAAGTATGTAGCTGATTCACAGTACACACGTGTGCGTGCTGATAAGGGCAAATTGAGGACTCTTTCCTACAGGCAATTACGTCAGGTTAAAAGAGCAGCGGCAAAAAAGCCTTGTCATAGCAGCAGACAAGTTTTTGAAGCTGCTGGTGCCTCCAACGTCCCCCGAACAACAAGATGCAGGGTCCTTCAGAGGTTTGCAGCTGTGCGTACGCCATCCTGTCGACCTCCTCTATCCACTGCACACAAGCAGAAACGGTTCCAGTGGGCCAAACATTACATGAAGACTGATTTCAAAACTGTTTTGTTCACGGATGAGGGCCGTGCAACGCTCGATGGTCCAGATGGATGGAGTGGAGGATGGCTGGTTGATGGACACCCCACGCAAACACGGCTACAGCGCCAACAAGGAGGAGGTGGAGTAATGTTTTGGGCTGGAATCATGGGGAGAGAGATTGTCGGCCCCTTTAGGATCCCTGAAGGGGTAAAGATGAACTCCATAATGTATGTGGAGTTTCTCAAACAGCACTTTCTGCCATTGTTCAAGAAGAAGAACCGTGTATTCCACAGCAAAATCATTTTCATGCATGATAATGCACCGTCTCATGCTGCACATAACACATCTGCATCTCTGGCTGATATTGTTAGAACCTTGCTGTTAGGTTTTTTTCCTTTGCTGGTCACATGACCTTGTTGGCCTATTTAATCCTGCTCCGCCCTTCTGGCTTTGCTGGACTTCATTGTATATCTACTTTCTAGCTAGCCTGTGCTCTGTATCTAGCTCTGTTAGTTTGCTTGGTCTACGGACCTCTATGTTCTATCTATTTTGTTTGTTCGTCTGTCTGCTACTATTTCTGTTAGGAGGTGTCCCATATTCCTCCCAGTCCTTAGTACTTGTAGGGATTCCCTCCCCACATCTATAGGTCTCCGTACAGACTAGATTAGGACTTTAGCAGGTCTGATCGCAGGATCAGGTTCCCTGTTACATCGTAGGGATTCAGCTGAGTCCTATAGTAGGGACAGATTTCCTCTCTTTCCTTAGCTTTGGTAGCAGAACATAACAGTAAGTCCAGCCTGCAAATTCTCTAAGGAAAGATTTTTTTTTTTTGTTCCATCATGGTGTTGGTTCAGGATTTGGCTAAACACCTGCAGGGACTCTCTCTGGAAGTGGCCGAGCTCCGTCAGCACGTGAGTAACTGTCCTGGAGCATATTTCTTGGAGCCTAAGGTATGTTTGCCGGATTTATTTTTTGGTGAACATCGAGAATTTTTTTCATTTAAAAATGCTTGCTTATTGTATTTTCGTTTGAGACCCAAGTCCTCTGGGGATGAATCCCAGCGCGTAGGGTTCATAATGTCACTTTTGCGCAAAGAGCCTCAGGAGTGGGCCTTTTCTTTGCAACCTAGTGATACATGCTTCAGATCAGTGGATAGTTTTTTTCTGCTTTAGGATTATTATATGATGATCCTGACTGTGTGGCATCAGCTGAGACTGAGTTGAGACGTTTAAAACAAGAATCAGGTAATGTGGAAAAATATTGTACTCATTTTCGTCGTTGGTCCACTCAAACAGGGTGGAACGATTCTGCTCTGAAAAGTCTATTTCTTGCTGGGCTCAGTGAAAGGGTTAAAGACCTGCTAATTGCTTATCCTACACCTGAGGATTTGCAACAGGCTATGCAATTAGCTATACGGGTGGATAGAAGACTGCGTGCTAGGGTTAATGAGAGCAAATCCTCTGCTATGTCAGTTTCTGGTTATGAGAATGTGTGTACTAACAGTGGTGAACCGATGGAGATTGGATCGGTGGCACCTCGCTCTCAAGAAAAAGACCGTCGTTTTTCGGAAGGCTTGTGTTTCTATTGCGGAAAATCTGGTCATTTGATTAAAGGCTGTGAGCTTCGTATGAAGAAAGAAAAAAAAATGGTCAGTCACGCCCGTATTGCCTGTTTAAATTCCAAGGGTATATTTTTAGCTGCTTCCACGATTGCTCAGGAAAAATTAATGGAATTTCGGGTGTTTGTTGATTGCGGGTCTACACTGAATGTAATTGATGGGGGATTCGTGGAAAAACTCAATTTAAAACCTGAACCTTTATCATCCCCCATTGCTGTGGTTTCTGTGGATGGCTCCCCTTTGAAGAATATTACTCTCAAGGTCAGTGAATTTCCTCTCACTATTAATGGTGTTCACCATGAGAAATTGGATTTGGTAGTGTTGAATAACTTGCCTTCTCCAGTAATATTGGGTTTGCCCTGGTTAAAATTTCACAATCCTGTACTGGATTGGTCTACCAGTGAAATTAAATCCTGGAGCCATAAATGTTATGACAAGTGTTGTAACGGGCGTATTGCAGCTTTGGATAGGGGAGAATTGCCTGTTCCTATTCAGGATTTTTGGAGAGTTTTTTCTGAGAAAGAATCGCAGGTTTTGCCTCCCCATAGAGACTATGATTGTTCTATTGAATTTGTCCCTGGAGCGATTCTTCCTAAAAGTCGTTTATTTAACCTTACTATTCCTGAGAGGAAGGCTTTGGAGGAATACATACAGACAAGTTTGGCCGCCGGTCACATTAGGCCCTCTAAGTCTCCTGTGGCGGTTGGATTTTTTTTGTAAAAAAAAAGGACGGCGGTTTACGTCCTTGTCTGGATTTTCGTGAGATTAACAAAATTACGGTACGCAATCCTTACCCACTGCCATTGATTCCTGATCTGTTTAACCAGTTATTGGGGGCCAAGTGGTTCTCTAAAATTGACCTTAAGGGGGCATACAATCTGTTGCGCATGAAGGAGGGTAATGAATGGAAGACTGCTTTTAACACTCCTGTGGGTCATTTTGAGAATCTGGTTATGCCTTTTGGTCTTACTAATGCTCCTGCATTTTTTCAGAATCTGATTAATGACATCCTTAGACCTTTGATCGGTAAAAATGTGGTTGTGTATTTGGATGACATTTTGATTTATTCGCCAGATCTGGAGTCTCATTGGCGGAGCGTGCGTGAGGTATTACAGTTATTAATGGACAATTCGCTTTTTGCTAAGCTGGAGAAATGTGAGTTCGCTGTACAGAGAATTAGTTTTTTGGGCTACATTATCTCCAGCAAAGGTTTTGAGATGGATCCGGTTAAGGTTCAGGCTGTGCAGGAATGGCCTAGGCCTATTGGTTTGAAATCGATACAGAGGTTTTTGGGTTTCGCCAATTACTATAGAAAATTCATAAAAATTTTTTCTAGTATTGTCAAACCTCTGACTGATCTCACCAGGAAAGGTGCTGATGTGGTTCAGTGGTCTTCTGAGGCCATTGAAGCTTTTGTGTATCTCAAGGAGAGGTTCACCTCTGCTCCCATCCTTATGCAGCCTGATGTTACTAGGCCGTTTTTGGTTGAGGTTGATGCTTCCTCTGTGGGGGTTGGCGCAGTATTGTCTCAGGATAACGGGGATGGATTACATCCCTGTGCCTTCTTTTCAAAAAAATTTTCGGAGACTGAATTGAATTACGATATTGGTAATCGGGAATTATTGGCTATTAAACTCGCATTTGAACACTGGCGCCACTTCTTGGAAGGTGCGGAATTTCCCGTTCAGGTTCTTACGGATCATAAAAATCTGATATATCTTGATGCTGCCAAGCGCCTGAATGCCCGTCAGGCTAGGTGGGCACTGTTTTTCTCGCGGTTTAATTTCTCCGTTACTTACATCCCTGGTACTAAGAATGTTAAGGCGGATGCCTTGTCTCGCAGTTTTTCTCCCATAGTCGGTGCTGAGAAAGAGGAAAACATTTTACAAGAAGGTGTTGTGATAGCTGCTTTAGACTCCGTTTTGGAAGATGAGATTCTTAAAGCTCAGGAGAATGCCCCATCTAACACTCCTCATGGGAGGTTGTTTGTGCCTGGGACCTTTAGGAGAGATTTGTTTGTTGAGTGTCACGAATCTCGGTTGGCAGGTCATCCCGGAATCTCTGAGACCAAGAGACTGGTGGGTCGCAGTTTTTGGTGGCCTGGATGGCAGAAGGAAGTCATTAAGTGGGTGCGCCAATGTACTATATGTGCTAGATCTAAGTCCTCACATACTCCTGCTGCGGGGTTACTTTGTCCTTTGGAGGTCCCCAGTGCTCCTTGGACACATTTGGCTATGGACTTTATAACTGACCTTCCCCCCTCTGAGGGTTTTACTGTCATCTGGGTGGTCGTGGACCGTTTTAGCAAGATGTGTCACTTGGTTCCCTTCGTCAAACTGCCCTGCGCTAAAACTCTCGCTAAGGCCTTTGTCAAGGAAATTGTCAGACTTCATGGCGTTCCTACTGACATTGTTTCTGATAGGGGTCCTCAGTTCGTGGCTCGTTTTTGGCGTGCCTTTTGTGACAGGTTGGGAATTCATTTGTCGTTTTCGTCCGGATATCATCCTGAATCTAATGGCCAGACAGAAAGGAAAAACCAGGATGTTGAGCAGTTCTTGCGTTGTTTTGTGGCAGACAATCAAGAGGGGTGGTCTGAGTTTCTGCCACTTGCCGAATTTGCTCTGAACAATCATACATCTTCTTCTGCTGGTTGTTCGCCTTTTTTTTGTTGTTCTGGGAGACATCCGTCGTTTGGGTCGTTCTCCAAGTTGGGATCTGCCGTGCCTGAGGAGGAGAATTTTTCCGGTGATTTGGAAAGAGTTTGGACGGATGTGCGTGGTAATCTTCAGGAGGCCAACAGAAAATCTAAAGACTACTTTGATAGGAAACGACAGGAGGTTTTGTTCGCTGTTGGTGACATGGTTTGATTGTCCTCTAGGAATCTGCGGTTGAGGATTCCTTCTAAGAAATTGGGTCCCAAGTTTGTAGGGCCCTTTAAGGTGCTTCAGGTTGTCAACCAATCTGCTGTTAGGTTGGAGGTTCCTACCTCCTGGAGAATTAATCCGGTCTTTCATGTCTCTCTGTTAAAAAAAGCTGTTGTGTCGGATGGTGACGCCTCTGCCTCTGTTCCTCCGGTGGTGGAGGACGGGGAATATGAAATTTCTCGCATCCTTGACTCTAGACGGTATAGAGGTAGTTTGCAGTATCTTGTGGCCTGGAAAGGTTTCGGACCCGAGGATAACTCTTGGGTGAGGTCAGATGATGTTTCCGCGTCCAGACTTATCAGAGCGTTTCACAGGAGATTTCCTGATAAGCCTGGTCCTAGGGGATCCGGAGGATCCTCTTAGAAGGGGGGGTACTGTTAGAACCTTGCTGTTAGGTTTTTTTTCCTTTGCTGGTCACATGACCTTGTTGGCCTATTTAATCCTGCTCCGCCCTTCTGGCTTTGCTGGACTTCATTGTATATCTACTTTCTAGCTAGCCTGTGCTCTGTATCTAGCTCTGTTAGTTTGCTTGGTCTACGGACCTCTATGTTCTATCTATTTTGTTTGTTCGTCTGTCTGCTACTATTTCTGTTAGGAGGTGTCCCATATTCCTCCCAGTCCTTAGTACTTGTAGGGATTCCCTCCCCACATCTATAGGTCTCTGTACAGACTAGATTAGGACTTTAGCAGGTCTGATCGCAGGATCAGGTTCCCTGTTACATCGTAGGGATTCAGCTGAGTCCTATAGTAGGGACAGATCTCCTCTCTTTCCTTAGCTTTGGTAGCAGAACATAAAAGATATGGGCATAAAAGGGGACAAACTTATGGTGTGACCCCCATGCTCCCCTGACCTCTACCCCATTCACAACCTCTGGAGCATCATCAAAAGGAGTGTCTATGATGGCGGGAGGCAGTTCACATCTAAGCAACAGCTCTGGGAGGGTATTCTGTCCTCATGCAAAACAATTGAAGCAGAAACCATCCAAAACCTGACAAATTCAATGGACGAGAGAGGTCAGAAGTAGTGTTGAGCCACCCCCGTAGTGTTCGAGTTCGGTTCGGTTCGTCGAACACCCGTGTGTTCGCCGAACTGTTCGTCGAACTGTTCGTCGAACACCTTCGAACACCGTTAAAACCAATGGCAGGCAAACAAAAACACATAGAAACACATAGAAAACACCTTCAAAGGTGTCCAAAAGCTGACAAACTGCTCAGAAGACACAACTAACACATGGAAAAGTGACAAGTACATATAGTCATGCGAAAAGAAAAGAGGTGGAGGAGTAAAAGGAGGGGGAGACACAGATATAGGCATGTCATGCCCTTCTAAAATCCAAAAAGTGAGAAGCCGAGACGGCCAGTCCGCTCCTGCCCGTGCCACCTCCGTGTCGCCGGGTTTGTGCCAGAGCCGCGGTGAACCCTGACGGCCAGCCCCCCTCTCCCAATACTGGTGCCTGTCCGCTGGTGGGTCGAGAGAGCCCCCCTGTGGTGGAGGCAGCTCTAAGCTTTTTAATTTAAATTGTCCCTCTAATTTGAATGAATACACTTTAAATCCATTTACAAGGATCTATTGGAGGGCAAGTCTCATGCCAGCAGCCGCGTAATTCCAGCTCCAGTAGCGTCCACTAAAGCTGCTGCAGTTAAAAAGCTTTTATAAGGATCGAGCTCGGCTGTCCACCGCAAGGCATCCTAGTGCCAGTCCCAGCCCCTATGCCTTGGGGTGCCTCCTGATGCTCTTCACTAAGTATCCCGTGGTCCCGAAGCATTTCCTTTGAAAAAATTAAGTGTCCAAACTACAGGTGGTGTAGCTTGCTTAACAGCGGGGATAATCCGCTGACTAGCAGACACTGCTACTAGGCACAAAGTATTTCCTGGGCTAGATGCAGTTAAAAATTTGTAAGTAGATACTCTCATTGGATGCTGAGAAAGCATTCCATAGAGTCTCCTGGCACGCCATATATGATTCTCTTAAAAAGCTTGGGGTAGGGGTCTAGGGGACCCTTTTATAGCCAAAATCACGGCCCTGTATCACAATACGTCACCTAGGCTGAAGATAAATGGAACTGTAGCACCGAGGGCTCGGTTGCTACAGACGTATTGCACCTCACCCAGAGGTGTGATATCTCACTCTCAGATAAGGATGAAGTGTGGATCAGGACCCGACACCTGCATGCATTACACCACATTGCCGTGGGGCAGGGCGACCAATATGCCCCTGAGATGGGCACGACAGTCCCTGTCCCTGGCTGGAGTGGGGGGAGGGAACACTGAGGAAGGGGAACCCTGCAGTGCAGGAGCAGGGAGGAAGCAGTTCCTGGGTGCATTGAGAAGGGAGTATAAAAGGTGGGCACCATCTTAGTTCAGTGCAGAGAAGTCTGAGCAGAAGTGGCAGGGAGCAGGGGCTCTGCATGAGCTCTGCTCCGGAGGCGGGCCTAGTAACAGAGGCCCAGGCCTGCAAGAGGGAGAAGGAAGGAAGAGGAGCGGAGAAGGCTCCAGGAACGAGGAATGAAGGGATCCCAGGGGTGCGGACGGGCGAGTCGCCACCGCACGCCCGAATCCACCTGCGTGGAGGGGTCAGGCCAAAGGGGGAGACCGGTCCCCGAACTAGTGGAGGCAGGAAATGACCCTCAGCTAGAAACCGGAGGCTCTGACATTTTATGTGGCGCAGCCCCTTGCTCCACCCGCTAGGAAGGCACCACATAGGGTCAGGGAAACTGGCGCCAAGTTTACCAAGAGGAGGCCCGAGGCAGCCGGACAGAAGTGTTGGTAAGAAAGGCCAGACAAAGGACACACAAAGGGGGTCCTGTGAAGCGCTCCAAAGTTATCTGGGAGTTGTCTGAGCCCCTCACCTGGTGAGCACAGTACGACGTGGGCAGCCGTTACCTGCAGACGTGGTCTGGATAATAAGAACTGTGAGTAAAGGCCCTGAACTGCATCACTGACTCCGTGTCGTTACTGCTGCTGCCCTGCACCATCACCCCCATCCTCCGCATACACTGCCCTGAGGCTATACTCCTCCCGTGGGGAGTTATGCTACGCTCTGCTGCACCCACAACACCAGCCTTAGCGGTTTGCCCTGTAGCGGCGGTTCACTCTGACCGCATTCCACGGGTGGCGTAGTCTGACATTTAAACATCAAAACCACATAAATAGTTCCGCCACTGGTTTGACCGCCCTGAGCCACAGAACCGGATCGCCGCCACGAAGACTACAACCACCAGCATCCACCAAAAAGGGTCCGGCTCCGGGTGTCCCAAGGCCCAGGGGGTGCGTCAGAACATTTTCATCACCTTTCACAATCACCAATAGGACAAGGCAGGGATGTCCTCTGTCCCCTCTCTTATACATCCTAGTGACGGAGCACCTGCTCTCATCAATTCGCCATAACCCCAATATTAGGTGGATTGAGGTGGGAGGCACCGAGTACAAGTGCTCTCTATTTGCTGATGATGTCCTAGTATATATCACTCAATCACATATATCCATCCCTGCTGTTATGGCTGAAATAGATCACTTTGTTACATGGTAAAATTTTAAAATCAATGCAGCGAAGTCTGAGGCCCTCGATGTCTCCCTCCCTAAATCCATATAGGATTCCATCCAGTCCAACTTTCCCTTTGCCTGGCCCTCACAGGGTATCAAATACTTAGGAATTCCTATTCATAGAGACCTCTCCCATCTATGTTATCTTAATTTTGGGCCCTTTATTGAACAATTCCATACAGACCACGGTTGGCAAGTTGGAACTGTGAGATTCACTACGTGCACCACTGGTATTTTGTGGAAAAGCACATGTAAGATTCTGCAACAGTCTCTGCTGATACTCCTGCATGCGTGCATCCCTTTCTATGGCAGGAATAATTTCTGCAAATTTACTTTTGTACCGGGGATCTAACAGTGTGGCAACCCAGTAGTCAGGATTATTTCTAATTCTCACAATTCGAGGGTCATGTTGCAGGTAGTGCAGCAAGAAGGCACTCATGTGTGTTGCGCATCCAGGAGCACCAAGTCCCTGTTGTGTTGGTGGCGAGGTAACAATCATGCTTCCTTCCTCTGTCCTCTCCCCCCAACCTCGCACAACAGAAATGTGATCAAGGTCTCCCTCATCTGATGAGTCTTCCATCAGTTCGTCCTCCACTTCTTCCTGGGCTCCTGCACCTTCCTCACTAGTTTGGCTGCTACCATGCGCCCTGGTAAAATCATCTCCCCACCCTCACATGCCTGCCGCCCTGGTGCTGCCGACCGTCTGGACCTTGCAGATGTTAGCCCTTCCGCATACAACTCCTCCTCCTCTACTTCCTCCACCTCCTCTTGTGCCACCACCTGACTCCGAATTCTGTTTAACATGTGCTCCAGCATGTAAATCACCGGAATAGTCATGCTGATAATGGCATCGTCAGCACTAAACATCTTCGTCGCCATTTCAAAACTGTGCAGAAGGGTGCACAGGTCCCTGATCTGAGACCACTCCTCCAGCGTGATTTGCCCCACCTCTGAATCTCGTTGGCCCAGGCTATACGTCAGAACGTATTGCACCAGGGCTTGTCGGTGCTGCCACAGTCGCTGCAACATGTGCAGAGTTGAATTCCACCGGGTAGGCACATCGCATTTTAGCCGGTGAAGTGGCAGGCCCAACGACTTCTGTAGAGATGTAAGTCGCTGAGCTGCGGGATGCGAACGGCGGAAGTGAGCACACAGCGACCGTGCCCTCTGCAGAAGGCCATCTAGTCTGGGATAGTGGGCTAAAAATTGCTGGACAACCAGGTTCAACACGTGAGCCATACAAGGCACGTGTGTGACATTGCCCCGGCGAAGGGCCGCACCCAGGTTTGCAGCATTGTCGCACACGGCCTTCCCTGGTTTCAGGTCCAGTGGAGACAACCATTCATGAAATTGGTTCTCCAGAGCTGACCACAACTCCTCAGCTGTGTGACTCACATTTCCCAGACATTTCAATGTAAAAACCGCCTGATGACGTTGAGCCCTACTGCCAGCATAGTAAGGAGGTGTGCAGGATCCCTTCTGCGCAGTTAGAAAGCTTGTGGCATGACCAGACAGGCTTTGGGTGCAGGTGGAAGACCGAGAGGAGGTTGAGGAGGCAGAAGCAGTGGAGGAAAAATGACATAAAGAGGATTGACGCACAACTCGTGGGGACGGCAAGACTTGGACAGCAGCCCCTTGTCCTGCTGTCACCATAGTTACCCAGTGCCCAGTCAGCGACATGTAACGCCCCTGTCCATGCCTACTCGTCCAAGTGTCTGTGGTGAAATGAACCCTGTCACACACAGAGTTTCTCAAAGAAGCGGTGATGTTGTGTGCGACATGCTGGTGGAGCGCAGGCACACCTTTCTTTGAGAAGTAGTGCCGACTGGGCATCTGGTACTGGGGCACTGCGACGGACATAAGGTCTCGAAAATCCTCTGTGTCCACCAGGCGGAAAGGCAGCATTTCTGTAGCCAAGAGCTTGCAGATGGTGAAATTCAACCTCTTAGCTTTCTCATGGCTAGGAGGAAATGGTCTTTTACTTGTCCACATCTGAGGGACCGAGGGCTGGCTATTGTGCTTAGACGGGGTTGATAAGGGTGTCCCCGGCAAACTGCCGGTCTGTGAGGAAGATGCAGGCGGACATGTTAGGTTGCCTTGATCCAAAGGTGGTGCTATCGATGTCGGACAGCTCTCAACACCAACTGGTGTTACCACCTCCAAAGAAAATGATGACCTGCCAATCACGCTGGCTGTTGCGGGTAAAGAGGTGGCAGGTCTTCGTCCCAAAACAGGTGTGACTGCTGTCCCCCCAGTCACAGAGGATGAAGAGGCCGCGGATGCGCAAGATGTGGCAGATGGTGGTTGGCCTGGCCGGCTGGGCCGCATTGTAGCACAATGAGCTTCCCACTGTAACTTATGCTTCATGTCCATGTGCCGGTTCATGCATGAAGTTCTCAAACTATGTATTTTTTGGCCTCTACTTAGCTTTTGCTGACAAATGTTACAGATAACACGAGTTGGGTCATCTTTATCGATCTGAAAAAATGCCCAGGCTATGCAAGGCTTAGCACCCATGCGACCTGAAGAGCCACCACGACTTGTGGTGAGAGGCAGAGTTGTGTTTGAGGATGCAGTTGTTGACGTGCTTCCAGTACTACGTCTCTGTCCAGGAAGGCGCAACCTGACCTCGTCGTCACTAGCATTCTCCTCCACCTCCTCTGCTGACCTCATCTCTTGGCTGACTGTGGGTTGACAGTAAGTGGGGTCTCCAACCTCATCATCATCACCCTGTGTGTTATCACACCCGTCGTCCTCAGAGCCAACCTCTTCCTGCCCTGACAAAAAACTAAAGTTGTCGCTCCAATCAGGTATTTGAGTCTCATCATCGTCTTCCTCATTGTCTCCACCAACAGGAGTTACAGTTTGGGAATGAGGGTCTACATTATGGTCAGAACCTTCTGCGTCTGGTCCTGGATCCGACTCATAAAGATTCTGGGCATCAGGGCAGATCATTTCCTCGTCTGGATTCACAGAAGCGCTGAAGCCGACCTCTGATTCCCAGGCTATAGTATGAGTAAACAGCTCTGCAGACTCAACCATCTGTTCTACCTCATACTCAGACGGGCAGCTGGAGATTTGGGAGCTGTGAGGAAGCAAGTGCGATTGGGGTGACACCTCTGAGGACTGGAGTATTTGTGACGTTGAAGTTGATGTGGAGGAGAGCCCACTTAAAGGAGCACTTGATATCTGTTGAAGCACCTGCTGTTTTTGTGCCTCATCTGGAATTTGTAGCGATTGGCGTGGCTGTAAGAAAGGGATCTTATCACATTGTCTGCTAAAAGAAGTAGACATTTTAGTTTGGCTGGAAGATGGTCTTTCTTCTGCAGATGTTACTGTTGCTTTAACACCTACCCCACGGACACAACCTTTTTTCCCCTTCCCAACACGCCTATTCCCCTTTCCACCAGCAGCAGGCCTTTTTCCACTCATTTTGGTGGTTAACTAATTCACAACTCTGGAGTTGTTTGCACAAAAAAACAATGGATGGGAACCGAGCAGAGCTGAGTGGCCAAACTGTGGTATTAGGCCAAAACTATTGGCTGGGTTAGATGCAGAAAAAAATTATATTCAATTTGCAACCTGATGGAGGTCAGTATAGATTGTAATGCACACGCCCGGGCTGAGTGGCGTGGGCGTGTGTATGTAGTGATTCCACTGTGCCATGAACCGGAGAGTGCCTGGAGGGGCGTAACTAAGTATCTGCCCGATCCGACCAAGGTCGCACGACGGCATACGACGCCAGTGCACCAGGGAGGAACCGAGCAGAGGGACCAGGGTCTACTCCAGGTCAGACTCCGGACCCGGCTGTTGACCCACACCGGGGAATACAGGAACAGGCAGACTAGAGCGCAGGCTGGATAGGGTCCAGTACAGACTGGGAGACAAATTCGAAACCGCAGACGCGGTGGACAGGGCTGAGCAAAGCGAAACCGCAGACGCGGTGGACAGGGCAGAGCAAAGCGAAACCGCAGACGCGGTGGACGAGGCAGAGCAAAGCGAAACCGCAGATGCGGTGGACAAGGCAAAGCAAAGCGAAACTGCAGACGCGGTGGACAAGACAAAGCAAAGCGAAACCGCAGACGCGGTGGACAAGGCAAAGCAAAGCGAAACCGCAGACGCGGTGGACAGAGCTGAGCAAAGCGAAATCGCAGACGCGGTGGACAGTGCTGAGCAAAGCGAAACCACAGACGCGGTGGACAGGGCTGAGCACAGCGAAACCGCAGACGCGGTGGACAGTGCTGAGGAAAGCGAAACCGCAGACGCGGTGGACAGGGCTGAGCAAAGCGAAACCACAGACGCGGTGGACAGGGTTGAGCAAAGTGAAACCGCAGACGCGGTGGACAGGGCTGAGCAAAGCGAAACCGCAGACGCGGTGGACTGAGCTGAGCAAAGCGAAACCGCAGACGCGGTGGACAGGGCTGAGCAAAGCGAAACCGCAGACGCGGTGGACTGAGCTGAGCAAAGCGAAACCGCAGACGCGGTGGACAGGGCTGAGCAAAGCGAAACCGCAGACGCGGTGGACAGGGCTGAGCAAAGCGAAACCACAGACGCGGTGGACAGGGCTGAGCAAAGCGAAACCGCAGACGCGGTGGACAGGGCTGAGCAAAACGAAAACGCAGACGCGGTGGACAGGGCTGAGCAAAGCGAAACCGCAGACGCGGTGGACAGGGCTGAGCAAAGCGAAACCGCAGACGTGGTGGACAGAGCTGAGCAAAGCGAAACCGCAGACGCGGTGGACAGGGCAGAGCAAAGCGAAACCGCAGACGCGGTGGACAGGGCTGAGCAAAGCGAAACCGCAGACGCGGTGGACAGTGCTGAGGAAAGCGAAACCGCAGACGCGGTGGACAGGGCTGAGCAAAGCGAAACCACAGACGCGGTGGACAGGGTTGAGCAAAGTGAAACCGCAGACGCGGTGGACAGGGCTGAGCAAAGCGAAACCGCAGACGCGGTGGACTGAGCTGAGCAAAGCGAAACCGCAGACGCGGTGGACAGGGCTGAGCAAAGCGAAACCGCAGACGCGGTGGACAAGGCTGAGCAAAGCGAAACCACAGACGCGGTGGACAGGGCTGAGCAAAGCGAAACCGCAGACGCGGTGGACAGGGCTGAGCAAAACGAAACCGCAGACGCGGTGGACAGGGCTGAGCAAAGCGAAACCGCAGACGCGGTGGACAGGGCTGAGCAAAGCGAAACTGCAGACGCGGTGGACAGGGCTGAGCAAAGCGAAACCGCAGACGCGGTGGACAGGGCTGAGCAAAGCGAAACCGCAGACGCGGTGGACAGGGCTGAGCAAAGCGAAACCGCAGACGCGGTGGACTGAGCTGAGCAAAGCGAAACCGCAGACGCGGTGGACAGGGCTGAGCAAAGCGAAACCGCAGACGCGGTGGACTGAGCTGAGCAAAGCGAAACCGCAGACGCGGTGGACAGGGCTGAGCAAAGCGAAACCGCAGACGCGGTGGACAGGGCTGAGCAAAGCGAAACCACAGACGCGGTGGACAGGGCTGAGCAAAGCGAAACCGCAGACGCGGTGGACAGGGCTGAGCAAAACGAAAACGCAGACGCGGTGGACAGGGCTGAGCAAAGCGAAACCGCAGACGCGGTGGACAGGGCTGAGCAAAGCGAAACCGCAGACGTGGTGGACAGAGCTGAGCAAAGCGAAACCGCAGACGCGGTGGACAGGGCAGAGCAAAGCGAAACCGCAGACGCGGTGGACAGGGCTGAGCAAAGCGAAACCGCAGACGCGGTGGACAGTGCTGAGGAAAGCGAAACCGCAGACGCGGTGGACAGGGCTGAGCAAAGCGAAACCACAGACGCGGTGGACAGGGTTGAGCAAAGTGAAACCGCAGACGCGGTGGACAGGGCTGAGCAAAGCGAAACCGCAGACGCGGTGGACTGAGCTGAGCAAAGCGAAACCGCAGACGCGGTGGACAGGGCTGAGCAAAGCGAAACCGCAGACGCGGTGGACAGGGCTGAGCAAAGCGAAACCACAGACGCGGTGGACAGGGCTGAGCAAAGCGAAACCGCAGACGCGGTGGACAGGGCTGAGCAAAACGAAACCGCAGACGCGGTGGACAGGGCTGAGCAAAGCGAAACCGCAGACGCGGTGGACAGGGCTGAGCAAAGCGAAACTGCAGACGCGGTGGACAGGGCTGAGCAAAGCGAAACCGCAGACGCGGTGGACAGGGCTGAGCAAAGCGAAACCGCAGACGCGGTGGACAGGGCTGAGCAAAGCGAAACCGCAGACGCGGTGGACAAGGCCGAGCAAAGCGAAACCGCAGACGCGGTGGACAGGGCCGAGCAAAGCGAAACCGCAGACGCGGTGGACAGGGCTGAGCAAAGCGAAACCGCAGACGCGGTGGACAGGGCTGAGCAAAGCCAAACCGCAGACGCGATGGACAGAGCTGAGCAAAGCTAAACCGCAGACGCGGTGGACAGAGCTGAGCAAAGCGAAACCGCAGACGCGGTGGACAGGGCTGAGCAAAGCGAAACCGCAGACGCGGTGGACAGAGCTGAGCAAAGCGAAACCGCAGACGCGGTGGACAGGGCTGAGCAAAGCGAAACCGCAGACGCGGAGGGGACAGGGCTCTGTTCACACGGAACAGACTGGAAGGGAAAGGCAGCACCAGATACACACAGGATACTTGCAATGAAGTAGAGAGTGGACTCCAAACTCACAAACGGGAGTACAAAGACAACGAGTAGGAGATAGGTACGGGATCAGATTCTGCAAGAAAAGGGAAGGTACGGACATAGAGAAAAACAGATAACAGGCTAGAAGAGTATACAAACAAGAGCAGGCAAGATACAGGAACGGGTCTAGGTATGCGGCCCCTAGAAGGCGGAAAGAACAGGCTAGGAGCGTGTTCACACTGGCCTGGAAATACAGCCTCCAGGATAGGCAGAAGACAACAGGCTAGAGAGCGTGTACAGACTGCAGGTTAGAGTACACAGGTAGGACACAGTACAGACACGAGAACAAATACTGCAAGACAGGTAACATACACAGGACCTGGCATGTCAGAGACAAAAAGCCAACTGACAGGGCAAGATGCTCAGGCATGGGTTAATTGGAGCAGCTGGTTTAAATACCAGGTGACAGACAGCAATAGGCTGAGGACGCACAAGGGGTGTGCCTGCAGCAGGTACAAAAAGCAGAAAGTGATCGGGCGCCGCCCTTAAGCAGCAGAAACAGAGACAAACAAACAGCATTGAGGGAAGCCAGAGAGACATTCTGAACTGGAGATCAAGTGCGCTCTCTTGCACAGTGGGAGATGGACCACTGTGCAAGGACGCCGCCAGGTATGTTACATAGATGGACTAATAGACCAAGTCCCACACACTGCTAGAAGCCCAAATATTTTTTCAGAGCTAGATGCAGAAAAAAATTATATTCAATTTGCAACCTGATGGAGGTCAGTATAGATGGACTATTAGAACAAGTCCCACACACTGCTAGAAGCCCAAATATTTTTTCAGAGCTAGATGCAGAAAAAAATTATATTCAATTTGCAACCAACATTCAAGAACTTTATTAACCCTTCAGGTGCTTCACAGGAATTTTTTGAATGTGGAAGAAAAAAATGAACATTTAACTTTTTTCACAAAAATGTTACTTTAGACCCAATTTTTTTTATTTTCACAGAGGTAACAAGAAAAAATTGACCCCAAAATTTGTTGTGCAATTTCCCCTGGGCACGCAGATACCCAATATGTGGGGAAAAAACACTGTTTGGGCGCACGGCAGGGCTCGAAAGGGAAGGAGCGCCATTTGACTTTTTGATTGTAAAATTTGCTTGAATAATTAGCGGACGCCATGTTGTGTTTGGAGAGCCCCTGTGTGCCCAAACATTGGAGCTCCCCCACAAGTGACCCCATTTTGGAAACTAGGCCCCCCAAGGCACCTATCTAGATGCATAGTAAGCACTTGGAACCCCCAGATGCTTCACAAATTGATTCGTAAAAATGAAAAAGTGAAAAAAAAACACTTTTTCATTTTTATGAATCAATTTGTGAAGCACCTGGGGGTTCCAAGTGCTCACTATGCATCTAGATAGGTGCCTTTGGGGGTCTAGTTTCCAAAATGGGGTCACTTGTGGGGGAGCTCCAATGTTTGTGCACGCAGTAGCTCTCCAAACGCAACATGGCGTCCGCTAACAATTTGAGCCGATTTTCCATTCAATTTGTTAGCGGACACCATTTCGCGTTTGGAGAGCCCGTGATGTGCCTAAACAGTGGAGCTCCCCCACAAGTGACCCCATTTTGGAAACTATACCCCTCAAGGATTTTATTAAGGTGTATAGTGAACATTTTGAACCCAGAGGTGCGACACAGAATTTGTTTACATTAGGTCATCATATTGAATAAGTTGTCATTAGTCTTGAGCGCAAGTGCTCGCTACTTGAGTTTGCATCGGGTACTCAGGTATGCACCATGTACAGCGTGTGCTCGAGTGACATGCTCGAGTCCCTGCTCCGCATGTTTCACGGTTATTAGACACCCAAAAAAAACCATGCGGGGATCGCTCGTTCATGGCAGGCAATCCCCATAAAGTTTTTTTGGCCGCGAAGCATATGGGGCAGAGACTCGAGCATGTCACTCAAATACCCACGATACTCAATGCATACCAGAGCACCCGATGCAAACTCAAGTAGCGAGCACTTGCGCTCAACACTAGTCGCCATATCGTCATCTTTTTTCTTACTTTTGAAAAAAATCCCAACCCCATCACAACCCTAACCCCAACCCTAACCCCAACCCCAGCCCTAACCGTAGCACAACCCTAACCGTAGCACAACCCTAACCGTAGCACAACCCTAACCGTAGCACAACCCTAACCGTAGCACAACCCTAACCCCAAAACCCAGCCCTAACCCTAGCCCAATCCTAACCCAAGAGTTTATTTTTGACGCCGTTCCTTGTGCGGTATAAGTGATTAGACGACTTTATTCTTCGGGTCGGTGTGATTACAGCAATACCAGAATCATATGGGGTTTTTATGACTGACAGCTGTCACACACAAAAAGACTCATTTTTTGTAAAATCTAGTTTTTGCATCGCCATATTTTGAGAGCTATAATTTTTCCAGATTTTGGCAGACAGTCATGTGACGGCTCGTTTTTTGCGGGATGAGTTGACGTTGTTATTGGTGCCATTTTCAGGCACGTGACTTTTTTGATCGCTTTCTATTCC
Organism: Phyllobates terribilis; assembly: GCF_046119375.1. NCBI lineage: Eukaryota > Metazoa > Chordata > Amphibia > Anura > Dendrobatidae > Phyllobates > Phyllobates terribilis. The sequence continues at coordinate 991,673,021 of NW_027362761.1, read as the reverse complement.
GATTTTTGGGAGGCAGAATAAACAAAAACCAACAATTCAGGAATTGTTTTTTTTTTTTTTATTCTGTTCCGCGTGTGGTAAAAGTGATAAGCCAGCTTTATTCTTCGGGTCAGTACGTTTACAGCGGTACCACATTTATATCGTTTTTCTATGTTTTGCACTTTTACATAATAAAAGCAATTTTATAGAAAAAAACATTTTTTAGCATAGCTTTATTCTGAGAGCTATAACTTTTTTATTTTTTGGCTGATGGAGCTGTATGTCAGCTTGTTTTTTGCGGGACGAGATGACGTTTTCAGCGGTACCATTTTTATTTATATTCGTCTTTTTGATCGCGTGTTATTCCATTTTTTATTTGGCGGTATGGTGATAAAGCATTGTTTTTTGCTTCGTTTTTTTTTTTTTTACGGTGTTCACTGAAGGGGTTAACTAGTGGGACAGTTTTATAGGTCAGGTTGTTCCGGACGCGGCGATACCAAATATGTGTACTTTTATTGTTTTTTTCGTTTTTTTTTATGATAATATTTATTGATGGGTACATAATATTTTTATTTTTGGTGGATTATTTAATTTATTTTTTTGCATTTTTTTTTTTTTTTTCACTTTCTGGGTGTTTTTATACTTTATTACTTTGTCCCACTATGGGACTTTCACTTTTTTTTCTCTGATCGCCTGCATGGCACAGGAATGCAGCACCATCCCTGTGTCATACAGGCTATCAACGCTGCACAGTGAGAAGATTGTTTGGAGATGCACTGCGCATGTCCAAAAAATCTTCCTGCTGTCTGGTGACCCGGATGTTGTCATGACGACATCGGGTCGTCATGGCAACACCCGGCAAGCCTTTGCAGACAGCGCTGGAAGCCGGAAGAGGAGGTGAGTATCTGCGATCACCTCCCCTTGCCCCCACAATGCTGCGATCGGCTGCGATCAACTTCGATCGCAGCATCGCAGGGGTTAATGTGCTGGGAGCAGTGCAGGACCGCTCCCTGCACATAGTACCGGGTGTCAGCTGTGACAATCAGCTGACACCCGGCGGCGATCGCGCCCGCACAGCCTGTGTGCGCGCGCGATCGCGATGACGTACTAATACAGGTCTGGCTCTTAAGTCCCAGGGCACAGACGCGTATTAGTACGTCAGATGTTATTAAGGGGTTAAAAGGACTGCAATCACAACTATTCATTACTCCCAAGCTATCTGTAGATTTGTGTGAAAATTGGCTTGAAATTAACAAGGTATAGCGCACACAGCAACAGCGGTGCCGTCTAACACGCAGCTGCAGCAGTGAGAAAATGGTGGCGACGGGGAAAATGGCTGGGTCTTATAGGGCAAGGACATGTGACATACACTGCCAATGACACATGCCCTTGCTTGTGTGAAAAAAAGCACTTCGCTCCCTGTGTGCGCTGCTGATAGGCTGACAGATTGCACCTCCCCACTGTAAATGCGGGAAAGAGGAAAAAAAATGGAGATCTTCATTATTCCTACAGAGATCCATCCCCTGCCCCTCCCCCCGCCCCGCTGTACACTCAAACTGCGTATTAACATTAATTTTCATCATTACTGAGAAAAAATCCAGTTATGATTTTGGTGCACGAACAGTTATCGAACATAACCTTGAACAGCCGAATTTTTTTCAAATCGTTCGTGTTCACCAAACAGCTCGAACACCGCCCAAAACAGCTCGAATTTGAGATTGGCGAACAGTTCGAGTCGAACAATGCTCATCTCTAAACATATTCAATATGATGACCTAATGTTATCAAATTTTGTGTCGTACCTCTTGGTTCAAAATGTTCACTATACCCCTTGAAACAATCCTTGAGGGGTGTAGTTTTCAAAATGGGGTCACTTGTGGGGGGTTTCCACTGTTTAGGCATATCAGGGGCTCCCCAAACGTGACATGGCATCCGCTAATTATTCTAAAAGTAAAATGCCACTTCTTCCCTTCCGAGCCCCGCCGTCCCCCCAAACAGTGGTTTTCCCCCACATATAGGGTATCGGCTTACACAGGAGAAAGTGGTCAACAAATGGTATGGTGCAATGACCCTGACCAAGTAGCCTTCGCTCAAAATAAATTAACTGCTCTCTGTTGGGGGACATCCTGCTCAGGATTATTGCACGGAGTTTCACAGGCACACTGTGGAATGACCAGGCTTTTCTCTATCAGTTTCTTTCCAGACTCTCTGACCAAGTTAAGGAATTGTTGTCCTCCTGGCTCTCTTGATACTGCCATGTTTCTGGCAATATATCTGGATAGACAGGAACACACTACTGATGCTGCACCTCCTCCTAAGACTTGTGCACCTATTACCCATGCAGATTGGTGTTACTCAGTCTGATCAACTACAAGGAAGCAAGCAACACAAACCAGTTTTTTATAACAACTGTGGAAAGTCTGGAGATCAGAGGTATTGCTGCTCAAAATAACTGCCACCGGAGAAACATTATCGCCCACACTACATACATATCTACACAAATTTAGATAAAGAAAAACTTCATGGTAGCCATTTTTTTAATGAAGGCTACTGAGTGGTATAAGGCATAATGGTTTTACTGGTTCTGGCTCTGTATGAAATAGGAGAGTCTCCTGTGGTATTTCATAGAACAAATATTATACATTTCAGCAAATACGGACGGGACAAAGGCCAAACAGATATTGTTATGGTTTCTGTTTGGTGACTTATTTTTCAGAGTTGTATTTTAAGACAATACTGCCATTATTGTTATATTTGTAGACAACCAGAGACTTTAAAGGGAACCTGTCATGTCCAAAAGATGCTATTAATCTGCAGATAACTAGTATTTAAATCCTGCCTGGCTGCCTTACTGGAACAGCAGCTAGAGGGAGAAAATGAACTAATATACTCCCTGCAGCTGCTCACTTCCAGAAATCAGGGCGGTGAAGGGAACAGTTTCGGTCACGCTCAATATACAGTGAGCAATGGCTGGTAATCAAAACCTAGGACATTGATTGACAGCCTCCTGTTCACACGCACTCTGCAGATCGGGCTGTTTATCAAAGTACTGGAAAGTGATTACAGACTTTGCTCACTGTGTAGTGAGCGGTGGCTGAAACTGTTCCCTGCACTGCCTCAATGACTGGAAGCGAGCAGCTGCAGGGAGGATATAAGTCAATTTTCTTCCTGTAGCTGCTGCACCAATAAGTCAACAAGGCATGATATAAATATCATTTATCTGCATATTAACACTATAACTGCAGGTAAATAGCAGGTTTGGACACAACAGGTTCTCTTTATTGCTTAAATAAAAATAAGATTACATGTGCTGTACCGTAATTCTGAAATACATGCAGATGTATGGTTTAATCTCCTTTCTTGATTAAGCTTTTCCTTAAAGTGTTTGCCCTTTGTTGGAATGCTTCAGTTTAATCAATTCAGGTCCCCATCCAAAATCAAAACTTTGTATACTCCCCTCCTGCAACAGCGCCATTCCAGTGATGTCAGTGCTACTGTTCTCAGAGAATGACATGACTTGTGTCACATACCTGGTGCAGCCAATGAGCAGCCGCTGAGGCGTCGTGTTTCTAAGCTAAACAAGCTAAACTTTTTCAACCTCTCATCTTATGACAGGCCTCCATCATATAATAATCTAGTTGAACTGACTCTAACTTCTGAATATCCTTTTTAAAATGTGCAGCCCAAAACTGGATCCCATATTCTAGATATGGCCTCACCAGTGATTTATAAAGTCGTAACAATACGTTTGGATCGCTGGATTTTATTTCTCTTTTTATACATCCTAAAATATTGTTTGCTTTTGCGGCTGCTGCTTGACATTGAGTACTGCTGCTCAGCTTACTTGCAGCCAGAACACCCAAGTCCTTCTCCTGTTCTGTAGTCCTGAGTATACTCTCATTTAATGTATATGCAGCAATAGGATTACTCCGTCCTAAGTGCATTACTCTACATTTATCTACATTAAATCTCATTTGCCAAGTGTTTGCTCATTCAGACATCTTATCCAGATTGTTCTGCAATATTGTAATGTCAACATCAGATTTTAATATCCTACATAGTTTGGTGTCGTCAGCAAAGACTAACACTTTACTCTCAATCCCATACACTAGGTCATTAATAAAGAGGTTAAAAAGAATCGGTCCTAGCACAGATCCCTGCAGCACCCCACTGCTGACTATATCCCATTTAGAGAACGTACCCTTTATGACCACTCTTTGTTTCCTATCATTTAACCAATTCCTTACCCATCTGCATATAGTTCCCCCAAGTCCTTGCTTCTGTAGCTTCAGTATAAGGCTGCTATCTGGTACAGTATCAAATGCCTTTGCAAAATCCAGATAAATCACATCAGTCACATTTCCAACATCCAGATTTGCACTTACCTCCTCATAGAAACCCAACATGTTGGTTAGACATGACCTATTTTTCATGAATCCATGCTGGTTATCATTTATTATATTATTCTCTGCGATATAACTCTGCAGGTCATCTCTTATGATGCCCTCAAAAACTTTGCATACTACTAATGTCAGACTTGCTGGACGATAGTTACCTGGATCCACCTTCTTACATATTGGTACCACACTGGCTATCCTCCAATCCTGTGGCACTACCCCTACTACAGCCGACAGGTAACACAGCAAGTCAAAGCACTCTTCAGGAACAGTGGCACTTACATTGCTGGAACGGCGTCCCTGAAGGAAGTGCGTACACACTGTTTCTGTTTTAATGGGCTCCTGAAATTATTAAATTGAGATTGTCCAGTAGAGGACGACCCTTCTAAACTTTTTCACTGCAATGCATTTATTACCTGGAGATCTTCAGTTCAGTAAATTGGTTTATTTTTCATCAGCTTGCTCCATCTGTTGTTCGTTAAAGTTCATTGTTATTGTTATTTTGAATCTTTGTGTTGTGGTACTTTATAGTTTATTACATGCTATTTGCATCTGATAGCATTCCCTTTTTATACTTTTTTTTTCATAACTTTTCTCTTTATGTCCATCTATCTAAATATAATTATCAACACTATGAAATTTGTCTAGAATGTTGGTTGTTATTTTTAATAAATGTGTACCTGCAGTCAATCATAACAGCTGTAAATTTATGTTCCTGTTGTTTTATTATAGTACTGTTCTTACAAGATGAACGACATACAGCTGCCCCAAAATACAATAATATATTAAAGTCCTCTTCAACATTGAAAATATAAGTCACTATGTCTGGGATAATTAATATATCTGATGCTGCTGCTCCTAACTATACAGATGTGTTCAGAGAGACTGTTAATATACATGTGGACAAATTACGTGGAGATCTGGAGGAGATGAAAAGACACAAGTAGAAAAGAGACATGGAGGACTATAGGAAGGAAACATCTATGACTGGCAAAAGGAGGGCATAAATGCTTCATGGAAAAAAGAGATATGGACATACCAACACAAGGGTTCGAGAACGAAAAAGGAGAGGGGGTAAACAGCACCATCGGCAACAAAAGAGAGAGGCGCGAGAGAAACAAATCTCAACCTGAGAGAAAAGTTACAAGAAGAAGGGAACAGAATTAGCAGTGAATATTTTAAAAAAAGGAGAAACAGGAGTGTAGGAGATCGACTTGCATTCAGATATTGGTTTATTTAAGAAATCTACTCAAACTTACCTAATGGTCACACAAAGAAAAGGGTTTTACCCATACTTATCATGTGTAAATTGTCCATTGATGCTAAAAGGAACTACTATTATTCCTCCCATAACACATGTCAATTATAGCATAGAACACTATCTGACATGTAATTCCGAATATGTAGTCTACCTCCTGCAGTGTCCTTGTTCATTATGGTATATCGTCCCAAGACAACTTGGGATTTTAAAACACATCAACCTTCACCGATATGCCATAAGGAAAAAGAGACTGGATCCTCCAGTCTAAAAGCATTTTGCAGAAATGAGCCATACAGAAAACCAACTCCACCGCAAAGGAGAGTATGTGATAGAGTCCGCCTTTTAAAAACGAAGAGAACTAGAGTGGATCTACAAACTCAATGTAGAATTTAAAATTAATTTGATTATATGATCATGCTAATTTCCACCTTAACCATATTATCTGTCTTGTCCTAGGTGGTATAATGGGGATTATACAATCTTAAAGATTTTCTATTGATTTTATTGATTTTGTAATAATATATAGAAAGATTTTAATTTTTCTATTTTTATCGTTCACAGATCACTAGCATGTGTAAAGAATTCACAGAGGAAATTGACTCATCCATCTATTCCATTGTTATAATTTTTTTTTTTCAATTTAAATTATAAATAAATATTTTTATTTTTTGTCAATGTAGGTCATCCAATTATATATTTAATTGGACTATTTGTGTTTGTTACATTAAAACAGGATGGGAAAACTAATAGTCATATCTCTGCAAATATAATTTACACCCAGGTTTACCCTCTTTGGTTGTTGTGATTGGATATATTGAGCTGGACAGGATTTTTGTCCTATACACATACCACTGGCACCTGAGACTGTCTCTACACATATATCTATTTTTACAAATATAACTTTGGGCTACTGCTTGCCCTGGTGTTATAAGTGTAAGCTAATTAACTACGCATATGATAAGGGAATGAATACCGATTCCGTACATTTATGTTCTGATGTGCTTTAGAATTATAATTATAATTAGTGTTGAGCCACCCCCGTAGTTCGAGTTCGGTTCGGTTCGTCGAACACCCGTTTGTTCGCCGAACTGTTCGTCGAACTGTTCGTCGAACACCTTCGAACACCGTTAAAACCAATGGCAGGCAAACAAAAACACATAGAAACACATAGAAAACACCTTCAAAGGTGTCCAAAAGCTGACAAACTGCTCAGAAGACATAACTAACACATGGAAAAGTGACAAGTACATATAGTCATGCGAAAATAAAAGAGGTGGAGGAGTAAAAGGAGGGGGAGACACAGATATAGGCATGTCATGCCCTTCTAAAATCCAAAAAGTGAGAAGCCGACACGGCCAGTCCGCTCCTGCCCGTGCCACCTCCGTGTCGCCAGGTTTGTGCCAGAGCCGCGGTGAACCCTGACGGCCAGCCCCCCTCTCCCAATACTGGTGCCTGTCCGCTGGTGGGTCGAGCGAGCCCCCCTGTGGTGGAGGCAGCTCTAAGCTTTTTAATTTAAATTGTCTCTCTAATTTGAATGAATACACTTTAAATCCATTTACAAGGATCTATTGGAGGGCAAGTCTCATGCCAGCAGCCGCGGTAATTCCAGCTCCAGTAGCGTCCACTAAAGCTGCTGCAGTTAAAAAGCTTTTATAAGGATCGAGCTCGGCTGTCCACCGCAAGGCATCCTACTGCCAGTCCCAGCCCCTATGCCTTGGGGTGCCTCCTGATGCTCTTCACTAAGTATCCCATGGTCCCGAAGCATTTCCTTTGAAAAAATTAAGTGTCTAAACTACAGGTGGTGTAGCTTGCTTAACAGCCGGGATAATCCGCTGACTAGCAGACACTGCTACTAGGCACAAAGTATTTCCTGGGCTAGATGCAGTTAAAAATTTGTAATTAGATACTCTCGTTGGATGCTGAGAAAGCATTCCATAGAGTCTCCTGGCACGCCATATATGATTCTCTTAAAAAGCTTGGGGTAGGGGTCTAGGGGACCCTTTTATAGCCAAAATCACGGCCCTGTATCGCAATACGTCACCTAGGCTGAAGATAAATGGAACTGTAGCACCCTGAGGGCTCGGTTGCTACAGACGTATTGCACCTCACCCAGAGGTGTGATATCTCACTCTCAGGTAAGGATGGAGTGTGGATCAGGACCCGACACCTGCATGCATTACACCACATTGCCGTGGGGCAGGGCGACCAATATGCCCCTGAGATGGGCACGACAGTCCCTGTCCCTGGCTGGAGTGGGGGGAGGGAACACTGAGGAAGGGGAACCCTGTAGTGCAGGAGCAGGGAGGAAGCAGTTCCTGGGTGCATTGAGAAGGGAGTATAAAAGGTGGGCACCATCTTAGTTCAGTGCAGAGAAGTCTGAGCAGAAGTGGCAGGGAGCAGGGGCTCTGCATGAGCTCTGCTCCGGAGGCGGGCCTAGTAACAGAGGCCCAGGCCTGGAAGAGGGAGAAGGAAGGAAGAGGAGTGGAGAAGGCTCCAGGAACGAGGAATGAAGGGATCCCAGGGGTGCGGACGGGCGAGTCGCCACCGCACGCCCGAATCCACCTGCGTGGAGGGGTCAGGCCAAAGGGGGAGACCGGTCCCCGAACTAGTGGAGGCAGGAAACGACCCTCAGCTAGAAACCGGAGGCTCTGACATTTTATGTGGCGCAGCCCCTCGCTACACCCGCTAGGAAGGCACCACATAGGGTCAGGGAAACTGGTGCCAAGTTTACCAAGAGGAGGCCCGAGGCAGCCGGACAGAAGTGTTGGTAAGAAAGGCCAGACAAAGGACACACAAAGGGGGTCCTGTGAAGTGCTCCAAAGTTATCTGGGAGTTGTCTGAGCCCCTCACCTGGTGAGCACAGTACGACGTGGGCAGCCGTTACCTGCAGACGTGGTCTGGATAATAAGAACTGTGAGTAAAGGCCCTGGACTGCATCACTGACTCCGTGTCGTTACTGCTGCTGCCCTGCACCATCACCCCCATCCTCCGCATACACTGCCCTGAGGCTATACTCCTCCCGTGGGGAGTTATGCTACGCTCTGCTGCACCCACAACACCAGCCTCAGCGGTCTGCCCTGTAGCGGTGGTTCACTCTGACCGCAATCCACGGGTGGCGTAGTCAGACATTTAAACATCAAAACCACATAAATAGTTCCGCCACTGGTTTGACCGCCCTGAGCCACGGAACTGGGTCGCCGCCACGAAGACTACAACCACCAGCATCCACCAAAAAGGGTCCGGCTCCGGGTGTCCCAAGGCCCAGGGGGTGCGTCAGAACATTTTCATCACCTTTCACAATCACCAATGGGACAAGGCAGTGATGTCCTCTGTCCCCTCTCTTATACATCCTAGTGACGGAGCACCTGCTCTCATCAATTCGCCATAACCCCAATATTAGGTGGATTGAGGTGGGAGGCACCGAGTACAAGTGCTCTCTATTTGCTGATGATGTCCTAGTATATATCACTCAATCACATATATCCATCCCTGCTGTTATGGCTGAAATAGATCACTTTGTTACATGGTAAAATTTTAAAATCAATGCAGCGAAGTCTGAGGCCCTCGATGTCTCCCTCCCCAAATCCATATAGGATTCCATCCAGTCCAACTTTCCCTTTGCCTGGCCCTCACAGGGTATCAAATACTTAGGAATTCCTATTCATAGAGACCTCTCCCATCTATGTTATCTTAATTTTGGGCCCTTTATTGAACAATTCCATACAGACCACGGTTGGCAAGTTAGAACTGTAAGATTCACTACGTGAACCACTGGTGTTTTGTGGAAAAGCACATGTACACTGCGTTCCAAATTATTATGCAAAAAGTGTTTAGGAGTGATAAGGGAAGAATTTGTTTGTTTGTCAGTTAAACTCATTGATGGTGATGTGTGTCAGGGCTCTTTATATCACTGTAAGCAATTGCAGACACCTGTGCTAATTAGTTTGGCAGGTGTGTCCAATGAAAGGCAAGACTACTTAAGAAGGTTCTCTCACATTATTAAGCAGCCTACATTTTCTGCCAAAATGGGAAAGAAAAAGGATGTGTCGGCTGCTGAGAAGCAACAAATTGTGGAGTGTTTAGGTCAAGGCATGACTACAATCAACATTGTGCGATGATCAGGATGAAGTGTCTTGGCAATCAAGAAGTATGTAGCTGATTCACAGTACACACGTGTGCGTGCTGATAAGGGCAAATTGAGGACTCTTTCCTACAGGCAATTACGTCAGGTTGAAAGAGCAGCGGCAAAAAAGCCTTGTCATAGCAGCAGACAAGTTTTTGAAGCTGCTTGTGCCTCCAACGTCCCCCGAACAACAAGATGCAGGGTCCTTCAGAGGTTTGCAGCTGTGCATACGCCATCCTGTCGACCTCCTCTATCCACTTCACACAAGCAGAAACGGCTCCAGTGGGCCAAACATTACATGAAGACTGATTTCAAAACTGTTTTGTTCATGGATGAGTGCCGTACAGCGCTCGATGGTCCAGATGGATGGAGTGGAGGATGGCTGGTTGATGGACACCCCACGCAAACACGGCTACAGCGCCAACAAGGAGGAGGTGGAGTAATGTTTTGGGCTGGAATCATGGGGAGAGAGATTGTCGGCCCCTTTAGGATCCCTGAAGGCGCTAAAGATGAACTCCATAATGTATGTGGATTTTCTCAAACAGCAGTTCCTGCCATGGTTCAAGAAGAAGAACCGTGTATTTCACAGCAAGATCATTTTTCTGCATGATAATGCACCATCTCATGCTGCACATAAAACATCTGCATCTCTGGCTGATATGGGCATAAAAGGGGACAAACTTATGGTGTGACCCCCATGCTCCCCTGACCTCTACCCCATTCAGAACCGTTGGAGCATCATTAAAAGGAGTGTCTATGATGGCGGGAGGCAGTTCACATCTAAGCAACAGCTCTGGGAGGGTATTCTGTCCTCATGCAAAACAATTGAAGCAGAAACCATCCAAAACCTGACAAATTCAATGGACGAGAGAGTTCAGAAGCTCCTTTCGAACAAGGGGTCCTATGTGAAAATGTAACATCACCTAGAATAAAGTTTTGAGTTGAAAACTGTTTGATTTCAGTTTCTAACAACCTGCTAATGCTTATAATTTCAAAAATGACCATTTTTTTGGTCTTTATTAAAATGAAAAGGTTGATCGAAAAGTTTGGGGGATCTAAGAGTGTGGCAACCCAGTAGTCATGATTACTTCGAATTCTGACAATATGAGGGTCATGCTGCAGGTAGTGCAGCAAGAAGGCACTTATGTGTCTTGCGCATCTCGGAGCCCCAAAATTATTTTCCGGGCTAGATGCAGCTAAAAATTATTTTTAATTTTAAATCTGGTGGAGCTTATTATAGATGGCCTAATAGGATCAGTGCTGCACACTGCTACAAAGCCCAAATTATTTTCCAGTCAAGATACAGATAAACATGATTAGTAATTTGAAAGCTTAAAACGGTTGGTAGGGTGATTTTAACCAATCATCAAGCTTTTATTCTCCCCAGGATGACACAGGGGTAGAAAAGTCGTTTCGGATCCATGATTTGTTCATCTTTATGAACGTGAGTCTGTCTACATTATCAGTGGAGAGCCGCGTGCGCTTATCTGTCAGCACACCACCAGCAGCGCTGAACACACGTTCAGACAGAACGCTGGCTGCGGGGCATGACAAGATCTCCAAGGCGTAAGTGGCTAGCTCCGGCCATTTATCCAGATTGGAAGCCCAAAAAGAGCAAGGGTCCAGTGACACAGTCGTGGCTTCAATGTTTACTTGGAGATACTCCTGTACCATCGTCTCTAGGCGTTGACTATGTGTCAGACTTCTTGTCTCCTGTGGCCTTGCAAAGGATGGGCTAAAAAAGTGTTGAAATGATTCCGCAAAATTGATGTTACCAGCAGATACTGTGGTTCTGTTACGGTTTGAGTGCTGAACACTTGACGGTCCCACGGTTGGCAAGTTGGAACTGTGAGATTCACTACGTGCACCACTGGTGTTTTGTGGAAAAGCACATGTAAGATTCTGCAACAGTCTCTGCTGATACTCCTGCATGCGTGCATCCCTTTCTATGGCAGGAATAATTTCGGCAAATTTACTTTTGTACCGGGGATCTAACAGTGTGGCAACCCAGTAGTCAGGATTATTTCTAATTCTCACAATTCAAGGGTCATGTTGCAGGTAGTGCAGCAAGAAGGCACTCATGTGTGTTGCGCATCCAGGAGCACCAAGTCCCTGTTGTGTTGGTGGCGAGGTAACAATCATGCTTCCTTCCTCTGTCCTCTCCCCCCAACCTCGCACAACAGAAATGTGATCAAGGTCTCCCTCATCTGATGAGTCTTCCATCAGTTCGTCCTCCACTTCTTCCTGGGCTCCTGCACCTTCCTCACTAGTTTGGCTGCTACCATGCGCCCTGGTAAAACCATCTCCCCCACCCTCACATGCCTGCCGCCTTGGTGCTGCCGACCGTCTGGACCTTGCAGATGTTAGCCCTTCCGCATACAACTCCTCCTCCTCTACTTCCTCCACCTCCTCTTGTGCCACCACCTGACTCCGAATTCTGTTTAACATGTGCTCCAGCATGTAAATCACCGGAATAGTCATGCTGATAATGGCATCATCAGCAATAAACATCTTCGTCGCCATTTCAAAACTGTGCAGAAGGGTGCATAGGTCCCTGATCTGAGACCACTCCTTCAGCGTGATTTGCCCCACCTCTGGATCTCGTTGGCCCAGGCTATACGTCAGAAGGTATTGCACTAGGGCTTGTCGGTGCTGCCACAGTCGCTGCAACATGTGCAGAGTTGAATTCCACCGGGTAGGCACATCGCATTTTAGCCGGTGAAGTGGCAGGCCCAACGACTTCTGTAGAGATGTAAGTCGCTGAGCTGCGGGATGCGAACGGCGGAAGTGAGCACACAGCGACCGTGCCCTCTGCAGAAGGCCATCTAGTCTGGGATAGTGGGCTAAAAATTGCTGGACAACCAGGTTCAACACGTGAGCCATACAAGGCACGTGTGTGACATTGCCCCGGCGAAGGGCCGCACCCAGGTTTGCAGCATTGTCGCACACGGCCTTCCCTGGTTTCAGGTCCAGTGGAGACAGCCATTCATGAAATTGGTTCTCCAGAGCTGACCACAACTCCTCAGCTGTGTGACTCACATTTCCCAGACATTTCAAAGTAAAAACCGCCTGATGACGTTGAGCCCTACTGCCAGCATAGTAAGGAGGTGTGCAGGATCCCTTCTGCGCAGTTAGAAAGCTTGTGGCATGACCAGACAGGCTTTGGGTGCAGGTGGAAGACCGAGAGGAGGTTGAGGAGGCAGAAGAAGTGGAGGAACTTTGACATAAAGAGGATTGACGCAAAACTCGTGGGGACGGCAAGACTTGGACAGCAGCCCCTTGTCCTGCTGTCACCATAGTTACCCAGTGCCCAGTCAGCGACATGTAACGCCCCTGTCCATGCCTACTCGTCCAAGTGTCTGTGGTGAAATGCACCCTGTCACACACAGAGTTTCTCAAAGAAGCGGTGATGTTGTGTGCGACATGCTGGTGGAGCGCAGGCACACCTTTCTTTGAGAAGTAGTGCCGACTGGGCATCTGGTACTGGGGCACTGCGACGGACATAAGGTCTCGAAAATCCTCTGTGTCCACCAGGCGGAAAGGCAGCATTTCTGTAGCCAAGAGCTTGCAGATGGTGAAATTCAACCTCTTAGCTTTCTCATGGCTAGGAGGAAATGGTCTTTTACTTGTCCACATCTGAGGGACCGAGGGCTGGCTATTGTGCTTAGACGGGGTTGATAAGGGTGTCCCCGGCAAACTGCCGGTCTGTGAGGAAGATGCAGGCGGACATGTTAGGTTGCCTTGATCCAAAGGTGGTGCTATCGATGTCGGACAGCGCTCAACACCAGCTGGTGTTACCACCTCCAAAGAAAATGATGACCTGCCAATCACGCTGGCTGTTGCGGGTAAAGAGGTGGCAGGTCTGCGCCCCAAAACAGGTGTGACTGCTGTCCCCCCAGTCACAGAGGATGAAGAGGCCGCGAATGCACAAGATATGGCAGACGGTGGTTGGCCCGGCCGGCTAGGCCGCATTGTAGCACACTGAGCTTCCCACTGCAACTTATGCTTCATGTCCATGTGCCGGTTCATGCATGAAGTACTCAAACTATGTATTTTTTGGCCTCTACTTAGCTTTTGCTGACAAATGTTACAGATAACACGAGTTGGGTCATCTTTATCGATCTGAAAAAATGCCCAGGCTATGCAAGGCTTAGCACCCATGCGACCTGAAGAGCCACCACGACTTGTGGTGAGAGGCAGAGTTGTGTTTGAGGATGCAGTTGTTGACGTGCTTCCAGTACTACGTCTCTGTCCAGGAAGGCGCAACCTGACCTCGTCGTCACTAGCATCTTCCTCCACCTCCTCTGCTGACCTCATCTCTTGGCTGACTGTGGGTTGACAGTAAGTGGGATCTCCAACCTCATCATCATCACCCTGTGTGTTATCACACCCGTCGTCCTCAGAGCCAACCTGTTCCTGCCCTGACAAAAAACTAAAGTTGTCGCTCCAATCAGGTATTTGAGTCTTATCATCGTCTTCCTCATTGTCTCCACCAACAGGAGTTACAGTTTGGGAATGAGGGTCTACATTATGGTCAGAACCTTCTGCGTCTGGTCCTGGATCCGACTCATAAAGATTCTGGGCATCAGTGCAGATCATTTCCTCGTCTGGATTCACAGAAGCGCTGGAGTCGACCTCTGATTCCCAGGCTATAGTATGAGTAAACAGCTCTGCAGACTCAACCATCTGTTCTACCTCATACTCAGACGGGCAGCTGGAGATTTGGGAGCTGTGAGGAAGCAAGTGCGATTTGGGTGACACCTTTGAGGCCTGGAGTATTTGTGATGTTGAAGTTGATGTGGAGGAGAGCCCACTTAAAGGAGCACTTGATATCCGTTGAAGCACCTGCTGTTTTTGTGCCTCATCTGGAATTTGTAGCGATTGGCGTGGCCGTAAGAAAGGGATCTTATCACATTGTCCGCTAAAAAAAGTAGACATTTTAGTTTGGCTGGAAGATGGTCTTTCTTCTGCAGATGTTACTGTTGCTTTAACACCTACCCCACGGACACAACCTTTTTTCCCCTTCCCAACACGCCTATTCCCCTTTCCACCAGCAGCAGGCCTTTTTCCACTCATTTTGGTGGTTAACTAATTCACAACTCTGGAGTTGTTTGCACAAAAAAACAATGGATGGTAACCGAGCAGAGCTGAGTGGCCAAACTGTGGTATTAGGCCAAAACTATTGGCTGGGTTAGATGCAGAAAAAAATTATTTTCAATTTGCAACCTGATGGAGGTCAGTATAGATGGACTAATACAACAAGTCCCACACACAGCTAGAAGCCCAATATTTTTTCAGAGGTAGATACAGAAAAAAATATATTCAGTTTGCAACCTGATGGAGGTCTGTATAGATGGATTAATAGAACAAGTCCCACACACAGCTAGAAGCCCAATATTTTTTCAGAGGTAGATGCAGAAAAAAATATATTCAGTTTGCAACCTGATGGAGGTCTGTATAGATGGATTAATAGAACAAGTCCCACACACAGCTAGAAGCCCAATATTTTTTCAGAGGTAGATGCAGAAAAAAATATATTCAGTTTGCAAATTGATGGAGGTCAGTATAGATGGACTAATACAACAAGTCCCACACACAGCTAGAAGCCCAAATATTTTTTCAGAGGTACTGTAGATGCAGATAAAAATTATTTTTAATTTGCAACCTGATGGAGGTCAGTATAGATGGACTAATAGAGAAAGTCCGACACACTACTAGAAGGCCAAATATTTTTTCAGAGCTAGATGCAGAAAAAAATTATATTCAGTTTGCAACCTGATGGAGGTCAGTATAGATGGATTAATAGAACAAGACCCACCCACAGCTCGAAGCCCAATATTTTTTCAGAGGTAGATGCAGAAAAAAATATATTCAGTTTGCAACCTGATGGAGGTCAGTATAGATGGACTAACAGAGAAAGTCCCACACACTACTAGAAGGCCAAATATTTTTTCAGAGCTAGATGCAGAAAAAAATTATATTCAGTTTGCAACCTGATGGAGGTCTGTATAGATGGATTAATAGAACAAGACCCACACACAGCTAGAAGCCCAATATTTTTTCAGAGGTAGATGCAGAAAAAAATATATTCAGTTTGCAACCTGATGGAGGTCAGTAGTATAGATGGACTAATACAACAAGTCCCACACACAGCTAGAAGCCCAATATTTTTTCAGAGGTAGATGCAGAAAAAAATATATTCAGTTTGCAACCTGATGGAGGTCAGTATAGGTGGACTAATAGAACAAGTCCCACACACTGCTAGAAGGCCAAATATTTTTTCAGAGCTAGATGCAGAAAAAAATTAGATTCAGTTTGCAACCTGATGGAGGTCAGTATAGATGGACTAATAGAATGATGCTATGCCCAAAAGATTTTACTTCACTAGGTGCAGTAAAAAAATTGGTATTCTATACACAGGTGGTATATCTTGCAACACAGATAGGCTACTCCACTGACTAACACACTCTGCAATAGGCCAAAAAGGATTAGCTTTGCTAGATTCAGCCAAATGCTGTGAAAAAAACTTGCACAGCACTGGCACAGACCTGCCTGGCAAAAACTGATAGGAACTGATGTAACCTAGTCCTGAAAAGGACTCCAATTACAATTAGTCTTTACTCCCACAACCTATCTATTTAAGAGCACAGACCTGCCTGATAAAAGTCGTAGGAAATGCTGTAACCTAGTCCTTAAAAGGACTGCAATCACAACTATTCCCTACTCCCAAGCTATCTGTATATTTGTGCGAAAATTGGCTTGAAATTAACAAGGTATAGCGCACACAGCAACAGCGGTGCCGTCTAACACGCAGCTGCAGCAGTGAGAAAATGGTGGCGACGGGGAAAATGGCTTGGTCTTATAGGGCAAGGACATGTGACATACACTGCCAATGACACATGCCCTTGCTTGTGTGAAAAAAAGCACTTCGCTCCGTGTGTGCGCTGCTGATAGGCTGACAGATTGCACCTCCCCACTGTAAATGCGGGAAAGAGAAAAAAAAATGGAGATCTTCATTGCTCCTGCAGAGATCCATCCCCTGCCCCTCCCCCCACCCCGCTGTACACTCAAACTGCGTATTAACATTCCTTTTCATCATTACTGAGAAAAAATCCAGTTATGATTTTGGTGCACGAACAGTTATCGAACATAACCTCGAACAGCCGAATTTTTCTCAAATTGTTCGTGTTCGCCGAACGGCTCGAACACCGCCCAAAATAGCTCGAATTTGAGATTGGCGAACAGTTCGAGTAGAACAACGCTCATCTCTAATTATAATGGAATTTGCCCACACACATTGTAATGGAAATTGGCCATATGTGAGATTGTTCCCGAAGGCAACAATGTGCTACTGCGCAGGTGCGAAATCATTATCGTTCCTTGCCATATAAACAAATGGCGTCTGCGAACTGCAGTCCGCAACTGCGCATGCGTGGGTATACGTACTTTGATCCTACTGTATTCCCATTGGCTGTCCAACACTGACGGTCACTGACATGTTCTGTAATGTTACATAGACGACGTGAACGGCGTGTAAGCCTGCAATAATCTCAGTAATATACTATATGCACCTGGGTGAGTCATTTCTAAAAATGTATTGCACACGAGTTAATCAATTTGCTAATTAATGTTTTAATGCGTTATGAAATATGTCCACAATATTTTAGAACTTTGTAACTTACACTTTATATTGATGACATGATTATATGTACAGTACAGACCAAAAGTTTGGACACACCTTCTCATTTAAAGATTTTTCATGACTATGAAAATTTTACATTCACACTGAAGGCATCCAAACTACGAATTAACACATGTGGAATTATATACTTAACAAAAAAGTGTGAAACAACGGAAAATAAAATCCACTTGTTTTTGGTAAATATTGAAGTGCTGCCTGCTTTTTCTATTTTTATATAAAGATACATCTTTCCTTCCCATATTATTCATTCTATGCTGATCCACACACACAGCTATATTATTGCACATCTCTAAACAACCTCCCAAAAGCTGTATTATGGTGCCTCTTTGTGCCTTATGATTTCATACATTTCACTATATGGAACTCTATTAAAGGGGTTGTCCAGTCTAAAATGAAAAGCCCGTCTAGTAGGCGCAGTCTTGCTCAATACACTTGTATGGAATGATGCCGCATCCGCTAGATGGCTTAGCCCGAGAGTATGTATATCGCATACATCACCGCCGTTGCCGGCACAGTGCGTGCACGGGAGGATTCAAAAGTCTGCAGTCTATCTGCTCATCAAATCTGTTTTATTTTCTGTACAATATAAGCACATTATTTAATTTTAGACTGGACAACCCCTTCAAATTTTTAAGGTGACTGTGTTGCATATCAAGCAAACATTTTAGAAGTTCCTGATTTAGCAGGATCATATTAGCATGATTGTGCATCTTTATCTATATATGGTTATATAAATTGAGCATCACTGGATAAGGGAATGGAAAGTCTACAAGAAGAAGTGCAATATATAAACTGAGAAACTGCATATATATATATATATATATATATATGTATATATATTGTTAGGTAGCGCTATTCATCACGCTGGGGGTACTCGCTTCAACGGGTCAATTAAAGCACACATGCAACGTTTTCCGGTAATATGTAGTCCAGCAGTTTATTATACATCATAAACCACACATAACATAGTCCATCTCAGTGGCTCGAAGGAATGTTACACATGTATCCTAGAGCCTTTTCAGTGGCAGCTATGCCCGCTTGGCTTCAAATACAGACTTCAGCAAGGTACAGCAACAATATTCACTTATAGCGCCAATTTACCTTTGCCGAGTCTCAGCTGCTTCTGTCAGCTCGGTTCTGCCACAGCTGTGGCTTTAAGGCTTCCCAGATGTGGCCTCCGGGCCACGTGCCTCTCAAGGCTACTGGTATCTCACACACAGGGATCCAGCCCTTCCAGGCTAGTGGAGTCCCACACAGGGACCAGGCTTCTTGCTTTCCCAGGCTACTGGTATCTCAAACACAGGGATCCAGCTCTGCCTTCCAGGCCTCACTAGGCCTCACTCTCTCTCTGTTTCAAAACCACCAGGATTTATATATCCTTCTGTGCACATAGGACCTCTGATGATGTCACAGTCATGTGATCAGTCACCTGAGGGAGAGGTAAATGGTCAGCCAGAACACACCCCCTGGACATTTTAGCAATGCTGCAAGCCACTGCATTGCAATATATATATATATATATATATATATATATATATATATATATATATATATATACAAACAGGAATTAGAATATCATCAAAAAATGTATTTATTTCAGTTCTTCAATACGAAAAGTGAAGCTATTATATAGAGCCGTTACAAACAGAGTGATCTATTTCAATTGTTTATTTTGCTATGTTCTGCAACTTAGAACTAAGAAATAGGAGGGAAAAGCTGTCCCTGCACTGAGACTCACCTTAACCCTATGCTGGAGTGGGTGCCCTATTCCTTGTGAATAGCCCCACCGAAACTCCTGCACTGAACTCAAACGAAGACCTGAAGGAAAAGGAAAGGGGTCCCTAAATGATCTAAGGACTGGGAGCAAAAATAGGAGACCTCATAACTGAAAAGTTAGTAGCAGAAATGAAGATTAAAGGGAACAAAACTGGTGGAACAAGAAGTCCCAGGATATCAATTGTCCAAAGCACAAAGAACTTAAGGCAACCTAGCCAGAGCACAAGCATAACAACACTGATGTCCAGCAGGGAATAGGAGACAGGTGCTGAGTAATAAAGAGTGAAGAGATCACGTGACCAAGACACCCAGCACCAGAGGAAAAGACTAGAAGCCAGCAAACCACAACAAGATGGCCGATAGTAAAACAACATAAATTCTAACAGTACCTCCCCTTTTACGAGGATCCTCCGGATCCTCTAGGCCAAGCCTTACTAGGAAATCTCCTGTGAAAATCCTTAATTAGCCTTGAGGCCGAGACTTCCTCGACCTTCACCCAGGAATTATCCTCGGGGCCGAAACCTCTCCAGGACACAAGATACTGTAATCTTCCTCTATGCCACCTGGACTCCAAAATGCGAGAAATCTCAAATTCACCATCCTCATCAACAGGAGGAACAGTAGGCTTCGCCTGCTTATCAGGCGTGTCCGCCTTCTTAAGTAACGACACATGAAACACAGAATTAATCCTCCAGGACGAGGGAATGCCCAACCTCACCGCTGCCGAGTTGACAATCTGAACCACTTTGAAAGGACCCACAAATTTAGGCCCCAGTTTTTTAGAAGGAATTTTCAAATGAAGATTCCTAGAGGACAACCAAACCATATCCCCAACAGCAAACAAAGACTCCTTTCTTTTTATGTCAAAATACCTTTTTGATCTCCTGTCAGCCTCTTTAAGGTTCAGGTGTACACTGGTCCAAACCCTCTCCAAATCACCAGAAAAATTGTCCTCTTCTGGTACAGCAGCCCCAACTTTGGAAAATGGACCAAAAGATGGATACCTGCCAGTACAACAAAAAAAAAGGAGAACAACCAGCCGAGGAAGAAGTATGATTATTAAGGGCAAACTCAGCAAGTGGTAGAAATTCTGACCACATTTCCTGATTGTCTGCCACAAAACATCTCAAAAACTGCTCGACATCCTGCCTCTGCAAAATACACTCCTCCCTCTCAACATTCACCGCTGGAGAGAAACTACGAGACAAAGCGTCAGCCTTAACATTCTTTGTTCCCGGGACAAAGGTTACGGAAAAATTGAACCGGGCAAAAAACAGTGCCCACCTAGCCTGACTGGCATTCAAACGTTTAGCTGCGTCCAGATAAATCAAATATTTATGATCAGTGAAAACCTGTATAGGATGTTGAGCCCTCTCCAAAAAATGTCGCCAATGCTCGAACGCAAGTTTAATAGCCAACATTTCACGATTTCCAACATCATAGTTGAGCTCTGTCTCAGAATTTTTTTTTGAAACGAAAGCACAGGGATGCACCCCATCCTTACTCTCCTGGGACATAACTGCCCCTATGCCTATAGATGAGGCATCTACCTCAACCAAAAATGGCTTGGTCTCATCCGTCTGGATAAGAACAGGAGTAGAGCTGAACCTCTCCTTGAGATACTCAAAAGCTTCAATAGCAACAGTGGACCAGTGGACTGTATTAGCACCCTTCTTGGTGAGATCAGTAATGGGTTTAGCGATGACAGAGAAATTCTTTATGAATTTCCTGTAATAATTGGCAAACCCAAAAAACCTCTGTATGGACTTCAAACCCTTAGGCCTCGGCCACTCCAGCACAGCCTGTACTTTCACCGGGTCCATCTCAAAACCATCACAAGAGACAAAGTAACCCAAAAAACAGATTTTCTGGACAGCAAACTGACACTTCTCCAATTTAGCAAAGAGTGTGTTATCTCTCAGTATCTGAAGAACTTTGCGGACTCTCTGCCAATGAGATTCAAGATCCGATGAATAAATCAAAATGTCATCCAGATAAACAATAACACTCCTACCGATCAAGGGTCTCAGAATGTCATTGATGAAATTTTGAAAAAATGCAGGGGCATTAGTAAACCCAACAGGCATCACCAAGCACTCAAAATGACCTTCCGGGGTGTTAAAAGCTGTCTTTCATTCATCTCCGTCCTTCACCCGCAGCAAATTATATGCCCCATGAAGGTCAATCTTAGAAAACCATTTAGCTCCGGTCAATTGGTTAAACAAATCCGGAATCAGTGGTAACGGGTAAGGATTGCGCACAGTAATCTTATTAATCTCCCGAAAATCCAGACATGGCCTAAGACCCCCATCCTTCTTTTTGACAAAAAAGAACGCAACCACCACAGGAGACTTAGAGGGTCTTATGTGACCTGCAGCTAAACTAGTCTGAAGGTACTCCTTCAAAGCCTCCCTCTCGGTAATTGTCAGATTAAACAACCGGCTCTTAGGGAGCTTAGCATCAGGGACGAAGTCAATAGCGCAATCGTAATCTCTATGAGGTGGTAAAGCTTTCGACTCCACGTCCGAAAAAACCCTCCAAAAATCCTGAATGGGTTCAGGTAACTCCCTCTTCACAACAGCAGCAATGTGAACATTACAACACTTACCATAACACCCCTGACCCCAGGATCTTATGGAACCAGATGACCAGTCCAGCACAGGATTATGCACTTTTAACCAGGGCAACCCCAGGAC
Organism: Phyllobates terribilis; assembly: GCF_046119375.1. Classification (NCBI taxonomy): domain Eukaryota; kingdom Metazoa; phylum Chordata; class Amphibia; order Anura; family Dendrobatidae; genus Phyllobates; species Phyllobates terribilis. The sequence goes on along the minus strand of NW_027362761.1, from coordinate 991,651,087 downwards.
GACCGGTGAAGGCAACTTAGCAAGTACAAATAAGTCAATCTGCTCCTGATGTTCCATATTCATAGTAAGCGGAAACCCAGCGACCTTTCGAAGAATGCTCCAATGCTCCAGGGGAGTATTATCAATCGCCACCACAGGAAAAGGAGACGACAAAGGTTCAGAATCAAACTTATACTTTTCAAGAAATTGTTGATCAATCAAATTATGTGCAGAACCACAATCCACCATAACCTGAAACTCAATCGAACCACCCTGACAGGTGGTATTACCAGGAAAAAACACCCCAGCAGAATGTAAAAACGCAATGCGAACGGGAGTGTTATTTCTACTGACCATTTTTTTTTCTTTCCTTAAGCGAACCTCGCATTGCTTTAAAAAATTATCAGCCTTACCGCAATACAAGTAAAGTCCCTCAGAGAACCTCCTGTCCCTCTCCTTTGAACGGGATGACATTGCCCCCACCTGCATAGGTTCCCCAGTGTTGGCAGGAATATCGTGAGAAACAGAATCCAGCAATATAGGAAACTTCTCCTCATTCTGTCTGGCCCTCAATCTTCTATCCACACGGATAGCTAACTGCATGGCAACTTGCAGAGTATCAGGTGCAGGGAATGCAATGAGAAAATCTTTAACCCTTTCACTCAAGCCTGCCAGAAACTTGAGTGCAGGGTCATTCCACCTGACCTCTACAGACCATCGTCTGAACAGGGTGCAATAACTCTCAGCATCAAGAGAACCCTGTTTGAGATGTCTGAGCTCTGCCTCAGTTGATGTAACCCAATTAGGATCATAATACAGCAAACCCATGGCATTAAAAAATGCCTCCACAGACCTCAAACAATGATCATCAGGAGACAAGTAAAACGCCCAGATTTGAGGTTCTTTACGCAATAGAGACATAATAATCCCTACACGCTGTAGTTCACTCCCAGAAGATCTAGGTCTGAGCCGAAAATACAACAAACAAGCATTTTTGAATGAAAAAAAATCCTGTCGTTTCCCCGAGAAACAATCAAGTAATCCTACCTTAAGTTTTTCATAGTGTTCTGCAGGGTATTTACTCACGTACTGCTGAAGACCGGCAACCACCAGAGTCAACCCTTGCAAGCATTGAGCAAGCTCCTGGATGGTACTCATACTGAAGAAAATCCAGGAAGAGGAAAGGAGAAGGAAAAAAAACTTTTTTTTTTTTTAAACGGGCCTGGATATACTGTTATGTTCTGTAACTTAGAACTAAGGAATAGGAGGGAAAATCTGTCCCTGCACTGAGACTCAGCTTAACCCTATGCTGGGGTGGGTGCCCTATTCCTTGTGAATAGCCCCACCGAAACTCCTGTACTGAACTCAAACGAAGACCTGAAGGAAGAGGAAATGGGTCCCTAAAAGATCTAAGGACTGGGAGCAAAATCAGGAGACCTTCTAACAGAAAAGTTAGTTGCAGAAATGAATATTAAAGGGAACAAAACTGGTGGAACAAGAAGTCCCAGGATATCAATTGTCCAAAGCACAAAGAACTTAACAAGGCAACTTAGCCGGAGCACAAGCGTAACAACACTGATGTCCAGCGGGGAATGGGAGACAGATGCTGAGTAATAAAGAGTGAAGAGATCACGTGACCAAGACACCCAGCACCAGAGGAGAAGACTAGAAGCCAGCAAACCACAACAAGATGGCCGATAGTAAAACAACATAGGTTCTAACATATTTCTGTTAATGTTGATAATTATAGCTTACAGCCAATGAAAACACAAAAGTCATTATCTCAGTAACTTAGAATACTTTCTAACAACAGCTTGAAAAATGATTTTAAAATCCAAAATGTTGGCCTACTGAAATGTATGTTCAGTAAATTCACTCAATATTTGGTCGGGGGTCCTTTTGCATCAATTACTGCACCAATGCAGTGCAGCATGGAGATGATCAGCCTGTGGAACTTCTGAGGTGTTATGGAAGCCCAGGTTGCTTTGATAGCAGCCTTCAGCTCGTCTGCATTGTTGGGTCTGGTGTCTCTCATCTTTCTCTTGACAATACCCCTTAGATTCTCTATGGGGTTAAGGTCAGGCGAGTTTGCTGGCCAATCAAGCACAGTGATACTGTTGTTTTTAAACCAGGTATTGGTACTTTTGGCAGTGTGGACAGGTGCCAAGTCCTGCTGGATAATGAAATTTCCATCTCCAAAAAGCTTGTTGGCAGAGGGAAGCATGAAGTGCTCTAAAATTTCCTGGTAGACCGCTGCGCTGACTTTGGTTTCGATAAAACACAGTGGACCTACACCAGCAGATGACATGGCTCCGCAAACCATCACTGATTGTAGAAACTTCACCCTAGACCTCAAGCAGCTTGGATTGTGTGCCTCTCTACTCTCCCTCCAGACTCTGGGACCTTGATTTCTAAATGAAATGCAAAATTTGCTTTGCATTTACTTACTGTAGTATCAATGACTGCCTTCTCGACATCTGTCAAGTCAGCAGTCTTTCCCATGATTGTGGAGCCTACTGAAACAGACTAAGGGACCTTTTTAAACACTTCGGAAGCCTTTGCAGGTGTTTTTTGTTAATTATTTAATTCACTGAGATAATGACTTTTGTGTTTTCATTGGCTGTAAGCCATAATCATCAACATTAACAGAAATAAACACTTGAAATAGATCACTCTTTTTGTAATGACTCTACATAATATGAGTTTCACTTTTTGTATTGAAGAACTGAAATAAATTAACTTTTTGATGATATTCTAATTTAGTGAGATGCACGTAAATGTCTGGACACTGTGCTTGTTAGGACTCGTTCATACGTCCGACTTTCTCATACGAGTGCTCATACGTGGTTTTCACGCATAGCATTCATACCTATGATATTCTATGTGACTTTCACCATGTCAGATGTATTCCTTGGATCGAGTTGTCCATGGGAAATATCTGAAACATTTTCGACTTTGACCTGAGTGTGAATCAAAATCGGCATTGCAAGTCTATGGGTTCTTAAAAAATCGGACCACACTCGAATGACATCCGAGAGCGGTCCGATTTTCACAGACAGTCAGAATGGAGAAGGTGAAGAAACTTTTTTTTTTCCACATACGAGAAAAACTGATGCCTCTCATGTCATACTCTGATCCAACTCAGATAAGTCTGATCAAAATAATCAGTTCGTTTTTCTGGTACGTTAGAAAATCGGACGTGTGAATGAGGCCTTATACTGAATTAGTGTGATTTATTGAGATTTTCTCCTATAGCACATAGGCTCAGTCTTACATAAAAGGAACAGGCAGAGAGAAGTAACATCATACAAATCAGCAGTTTGGAACAGCCCCTGCCATCGGCATCAGTACAGTGTATTTACTTATCCTCCCTTCTGTGGGATGAATAGAAAGGGCATTTGTGACAAGTAGCTAAAGCACCTCTACGTGGTCAGACAAAGGCATTTGCACAGGATGCATCAGGCCACCATTATAAGTTTTGCTCAGCACTAGTGTTGAGCGAATATGCTCGACACTGCTCAGTACTCGCCCGAGCATCACGCTACTCGGGATGTTCGGCGAGCACCGAGCATTTCCGGGTTACTCGGGCAGGAGCTCAGGTCTCCGCCCTGCATGTTTGGTGCTCTTTACAGAGCCAATGAACATGCAGGGATTGCCAGCCAGTCACTGTAATGCTGCAGCCATGTTGGTTGTGGGCATTACAGTGATTGGCTGGCCGCACAGCGTCACCTCGAGTATTTAAAAAGGGGCGCCGCCATCTTGGACACAGTCGCTCCGGATTAGACAGTGTAGGGACAGCACTGCTGATTTAGGGAGAGATATAAACTGCAAAATAGTTAGTGTAGGGCCTGTAAAGGCTGCCAGAACAAACAAACAGTCCTTTTCAGGACTAATATCCATCCCAGATACCAGGCAGGCAGGCTGTATAGGAGACACAGTGGTTATACCAGCAAACGCTGCATTACAGTCCTGTGTGCTCCTGTTGCTGAAATTGCTGGACTTAGCACCAGGTGTCGGGGGCCAGGAAAAATCCTTTTTTTTCCATCTAAATGCTCCTTTTTTTTCCCTCCTTCACACTGTACAAATACCCGTCTTATTAACCTTTTGGTGTCCCCCCCCCCCCCCCAAAAAAAAAAAGCGTGTCTCTGATTTTTCAGACACAAATATAACTGTTGAAAATAGTCTGGTGTAGGCTAGAGAAACAGAAGTGTTGTTTTGCACTTCCACGGTTCAAACCTCTGTATTATCCATTTTGGGCCATTTGTATCTAAAAAAAAAAACAGTTTGAGTGTGTCGCTCACTGTTCAGCCGCAAATATCTCTATTTAAAAAAGTGTGGTATACCCCAGTAAACAACTGTGGTTTTGCCATCCCACGGTAAAAAATCTCTATTATTCAGGTTTTGGTAGTTTTTTCCGTGAAGAAAAACAGTAGTGTCTCCTGACTGTTGTGACACAAAAATATATCTGTTGAAAATAGTCTTGTGTAGGCCCGACATCCCAGTGTGGTTTCGCAGTTCCACGGGTCAAATCACTGTACTATCCAGTTTTGGGCCTTTGGTATCTAAAAAAAAAAGCAGTTTGAGTGTGTCGCTCACTGTTCAGCCGCAAATATCTCTATTTAAAAAAGTGTGGTATACCCCAGTAAACAATAACTGTGGTTTTCCTCTTCCATGGTTCTAATCTACTCTTTATTACCCTTTTTACATTGATAGTGCAAGTGTAAGCTATTTTACTTCATTTACAATGGGCAAGGCGCGTGGCAAGGGACGTGGAAGTGGACGTTCTGGTGATGGTTCGTGCAGAGAATGGGGCCGTGGCCAAGGTGAAAATGTGCCACAACCAGCAGCCACATCTTCTCGCTCCCACTTCTTGACTGAATTACTAGGGAAGCACAGAACAACACCAGTATTGAGAACTGAACAGTGTGAAGCAGATAATACTTCCAGTTACCTGGGCACCACCACCTCCAGTCTGTCTTCCACATGGTCAAGTTTTAGTAGCCGTGAGTCTCGACCGCATACTCCTCCTCACCCTGATGCTCCTTCCTCCCACCATGCAGAGTGTCGTCAGACAGCAAGTGATCCCACACTTGGACACTCTGAAGAGCTGTTCACTGGTCCATTTCCATATTTGGGCCCCTCGCCTGATACGCTTGAAGTGGTGGAAGAGGAGATCCCATGTTGCGATGCCCAAATATTTGAACAGCCACGGCCACAGGAAGTCAACGTTGGCAATCTGTCACAAGAGGTGGACGATGACGAGACACAATTGCCAGGAAGTGAGGAGGAGGATCGTGGTGCGCAAGTGGAAGAGGAGGAGGTGGTGGATGATCTAGTAACTGACCCAACGTGGAAGGAGGACATGCAGAGTGAGGCCAGCAGCACACAGGGGGAGGGAGGCAGAGTACCCCAACAGGCAGGAAGAAGCAGTGTGGTGGCCGCAGACAGAAGGCAGGCAACCGTTCCCCATAACACCAACATGAGGGACGTTGCCAGTACAAGCGGTAGGTCTTCCAGAGTCTGGAATTTTTTTAAAGACTCTGCTGATAACCCCAAAAAGGCCATATGTTCCACCTGCCATGCCAGCATCAGCAGGGGTGACAAAACTACCAGCCTGACCACCACCAGCATGATCTGGCACATGGCAGCAAAGCACCCGACTTTGTGGGGCGAAACCCAGGGTCCACGACCAGTGTCAGCGGGTGTCACCACTGCTTCTTCCACTGTTGTGCGTGCAATAGAACCCCCTGTTGTGTGTGCAAGGCAATCCCCTGTCCATACTGCATGTAAAGATGCCCCCTCCTCTCAGTCTTCACTTGTTATGGCAGTTTCTCAAGAAACAGCATCAACGTCCACGTCCACATCCCACCGCAGCGTTCAATTGTCCATATCCCAGACCTTTGAACGAAAGCGGAAATTCGCAGCTAACGCCCCACAGGCCACAGTCCTAAATTCGCACAATTCACGACTGCTTGCATTGGAAATGCTGCCTTTTAGGCTGGTGGAGACGGAATCCTTCCGCAATCTTATGGCGGTGGCCGTCCCTCGGTACTAGGTCCCCAGCCGACACTATTTTGCTCGGTGTGCCATCCCCGCACTACACAAGCACGTGTCCCAAAGCATCTGCCGTGCCCTCAACAACGCAGTTACTGGGAGAGTCCACCTGACAACGGACACGTGGACAAGTGCTTGTGGCCAGGGACGGTACATCTCTCTGACGGCACATTGGGTAAACATAGTGGAAGCCGGGACCCAGTCGGAGCTTGGGACGGAACACATCCTCCCCACACTGAGGATTACAGGCCCTATGTCAGTCAGAGTTGCCCCCACAGTGTACAGCTCCTGCGCATCCTCCTCCTCCTCCTTCTACTCATGTTCAGCCTCCATCTCAGATATCACCACTAGTGTTGAGCCACCCCCGAAGTGTTCGAGTTCGGTTCGGTTCGTCGAACACCCGTGTGTTCGCCGAACTGTTCGTCGAACTGTTCGTCGAACACCTTCGAACACCGTTAAAACCAATGGCAGGCAAACAAAAACACATAGAAACACATAGAAAACACCTTCAAAGGTGTCCAAAAGCTGACAAACTGCTCAGAAGACATAACTAACACATGGAAAAGTGACAAGTACATATAGTCATGCGAAAATAAAAGAGGTGGAGGAGTAAAAGGAGGGGGAGACACAGATATAGGCATGTCATGCCCTTCTAAAATCCAAAAAGTGAGAAGCCGACACGGCCAGTCCGCTCCTGCCCGTGCCACCTCCGTGTCGCCGGGTTTGTGCCAGAGCCGCGGTGAACCCTGACGGCCAGCCCCCCTCTCCCAATACTGGTGCCTGTCCGCTGGTGGGTCGAGCGAGCCCCCCTGTGGTGGAGGCAGCTCTAAGCTTTTTAATTTAAATTGTCTCTCTAATTTGAATGAATACACTTTAAATCCATTTACAAGGATCTATTGGAGGGCAAGTCTCATGCCAGCAGCCGCGGTAATTCCAGCTCCAGTAGCGTCCACTAAAGCTGCTGCAGTTAAAAAGCTTTTATAAGGATCGAGCTCGGCTGTCCACCGCAAGGCATCCTACTGCCAGTCCCAGCCCCTATGCCTTGGGGTGCCTCCTGATGCTCTTCACTAAGTATCCCATGGTCCCGAAGCATTTCCTTTGAAAAAATTAAGTGTCTAAACTACAGGTGGTGCAGCTTGCTTAACAGCCGGGATAATCCGCTGACTAGCAGACACTGCTACTAGGAACAAAGTATTTCCTGGGCTAGATGCAGTTAAAAATTTGTAATTAGATACTCTCGTTGGATGCTGAGAAAGCATTCCATAGAGTCTCCTGGAACGCCATATATGATTCTCTTAAAAAGCTTGGGGTAGGGGTCTAGGGGACCCTTTTATAGCCAAAATCACGGCCCTGTATCGCAATACGTCACCTAGGCTGAAGATAAATGGAACTGTAGCACCCTGAGGGCTCGGTTGCTACAGAGGTATTGCACCTCACCCAGAGGTGTGATATCTCACTCTCAGGTAAGGATGGAGTGTGGATCAGGACCCGACACCTGCATGCATTACACCACATTGCCGTGGGGCAGGGCGACCAATATGCCCCTGAGATGGGCACGACAGTCCCTGTCCCTGGCTGGAGTGGGGGGAGGGAACACTGAGGAAGGGGAACCCTGTAGTGCAGGAGCAGGGAGGAAGCAGTTCCTGGATGCATTGAGAAGGGAGTATAAAAGGTGGGCACCATCTTAGTTCAGTGCAGAGAAGTCTGAGCAGAAGTGGCAGGGAGCAGGGGCTCTGCATGAGCTCTGCTCCGGAGGCGGGCCTAGTAACAGAGGCCCAGGCCTGGAAGAGGGAGAAGGAAGGAAGAGGAGCGGAGAAGGCTCCAGGAACGAGGAATGAAGGGATCCCAGGAGTGCGGACGGGCGAGTCGCCACCGCACGCCCGAATCCACCTGCGTGGAGGGGTCAGGCCAAAGGGGGAGACCGGTCCCCGAACTAGTGGAGGCAGGAAACGACCCTCAGCTAGAAACCGGAGGCTCTGACATTTTATGTGGCGCAGCCCCTCGCTACACCCGCTAGGAAGGCACCACATAGGGTCAGGGAAGCTGGCGCCAAGTTTACCAAGAGGAGGCCGAGGCAGCCGGACAGAAGTGTTGGTAAGAAAGGCCAGACAAAGGACACACAAAGGGGGTCCTGTGAAGCGCTCCAAAGTTATCTGGGAGTTGTCTGAGCCCCTCACCTGGTGAGCACAGTACGACGTGGGCAGCCGTTACTTGCAGACGTGGTCTGGATAATAAGAACTGTGAGTAAAGGCCCTGAACTGCATCACTGACTCCGTGTTGTTACTGCTGCTGCCCTGCACCATCACCCCCATCCTCCGCATACACTGCCCTGAGGCTATACTCCTCCCGTGGGGAGTTATGCTACGCTCTGCTGCACCCACAACACCAGCCTCAGCGGTCTGCCCTGTAGCGGCGGTTCACTCTGACCGCAATCCACGGGTGGCGTAGTCGGACATTTAAACATCAAAACCACATAAATAGGTCCGCCACTGGTTTGACCGCCCTGAGCCACGGAACCGGGTCGCCGCCACGAAGACTACAACCACCAGCATCCACCAAAAAGGGTCCGGCTCCGGGTGTCCCAAGGCCCAGGGGGTGCGTCAGAACATTTTCATCACCTTTCACAATCACCAATGGGACAAGGCAGTGATGTCCTCTGTCCCCTCTCTTATACATCCTAGTGACGGAGCACCTGCTCTCATCAAATCGCCATAACCCCAATATTAGGTGGATTGAGGTGGGAGGCACCGAGTACAAGTGCTCTCTATTTGCTGATGATGTCCTAGTATATATCACTCAATCACATATATCCATCCATGCTGTTATGGCTGAAATAGATCACTTTGTTACATGGTAAAATTTTAAAATCAATGCAGCGAAGTCTGAGGCCCTCGATGTCTCCCTCCCCAAATCCATATAGGATTCCATCCAGTCCAACTTTCCCTTTGCCTGGCCCTCACAGGGTATCAAATACTTAGGAATTCCTATTCATAGAGACCTCTCCCATCTATGTTATCTTAATTTTGGGCCCTTTATTGAACAACTCCATACAGACCACGGTTGGCAAGTTAGAACTGTAAGATTCACTACGTGAACCACTGGTGTTTTGTGGAAAAGCACATGTACACTGCGTTCCAAATTATTATGCAAAAAGTGTTTAGGAGTGATAAGGGAAGAATTTGTTTGTTTGTCAGTTAAACTCATTGATGGTGATGTGTGTCAGGGCTCTTTATATCACTGTAAGCAATTGCAGACACCTGTGCTAATTAGTTTGGCAGGTGTGTCCAATGAAAGGCAAGACTACTTAAGAAGGCTCTCTCACATTATTAAGCAGCCTACATTTTCTGCCAAAATGGGAAAGAAAAAGGATGTGTCGGCTGCTGAGAAGCAACAAATTGTGGAGTGTTTAGGTCAAGGCATGACTACAATCAACATTGTGCGATGATCAGGATGAAGTGTCTTGGCAATCAAGAAGTATGTAGCTGATTCACAGTACACACGTGTGCGTGCTGATAAGGGCAAATTGAGGACTCTTTCCTACAGGCAATTACGTCAGGTTGAAAGAGCAGCGGCAAAAAAGCCTTGTCATAGCAGCAGACAAGTTTTTGAAGCTGCTTGTGCCTCCAACGTCCCCCGAACAACAAGATGCAGGGTCCTTCAGAGGTTTGCAGCTGTGCATGCGCCATCCTGTCGACCTCCTCTATCCACTTCACACAAGCAGAAACGGCTCCAGTGGGCCAAACATTACATGAAGACTGATTTCAAAACTGTTTTGTTCACGGATGAGTGCCGTGCAGCGCTCGATGGTCCAGATGGATGGAGTGGAGGATGGCTGGTTGATGGACACCCCACGCAAACACGGCTACAGCGCCAACAAGGAGGAGGTGGAGTAATGTTTTGGGCTGGAATCATGGGGAGAGAGATTGTCGGCCCCTTTAGGATCCCTGAAGGCGCTAAAGATGAACTCCATAATGTATGTGGATTTTCTCAAACAGCACTTCCTGCCATGGTTCAAGAAGAAGAACCGTGTATTTCACAGCAAGATCATTTTTCTGCATGATAATGCACCATCTCATGCTGCACATAAAACATCTGCATCTCTGGCTGATATGGGCATAAAAAGGGACAAACTTATGGTGTGACCCCCATGCTCCCCTGACCTCTACCCCATTCAGAACCTTTGGAGCATCATTAAAAGGAGTGTCTATGATGGCGGGAGGCAGTTCACATCTAAGCAACAGCTCTGGGAGGGTATTCTGTCCTCATGCAAAACAATTGAAGCAGAAACCATCCAAAACCTGACAAATTCAATGGACGAGAGAGTTCAGAAGCTCCTTTCGAACAAGGGGTCCTATGTGAAAATGTAACATCACCTAGAATAAAGTTTTGAGTTGAAAACTGTTTGATTTCAGTTTCTAACAACCTGCTAATGCTTATAATTTCAAAAATGACCATTTTTTTGGTCTTTATTAAAATGAAAAGGTTGATCGAAAAGTTTGGGGGATCTAAGAGTGTGGCAACCCAGTAGTCATGATTACTTCGAATTCTGACAATATGAGGGTCATGCTGCAGGTAGTGCAGCAAGAAGGCACTTATGTGCCTTGCGCATCTCGGAGCCCCAAAATTATTTTCCGGGCTAGATGCAGCTAAAAATTATTTTTAATTTTAAATCTGGTGAAGCTTTAGTATAGATGGCCTAATAGGATCAGTGCTGCACACTGCTACAAGGCCCAAATTATTTTCCAGTCAAGATACAGATAAACATGATTAGTAATTTGAAAGCTTAAAACGGTTGGTAGGGTGATTTTAACCAATCATCAAGCTTTTACTCTCCCCAGGATGACACAGGGGTAGAAAAGTCGTTTCGGATCCATGATTTGTTCATCTTTATGAACGTGAGTCTGTCTACATTATCAGTGGAGAGCCGCGTGCGCTTATCTGTCAGCACACCACCAGCAGCGCTGAACACACGTTCAGACAGAACGCTGGCTGCGGGGCATGACAAGATCTCCAAGGCGTAAGTGGCTAGCTCCGGCCATTTATCCAGATTGGAAGCCCAAAAAGAGCAAGGGTCCAGTGACACAGTCGTGGCTTCAATGTTTACTTGGAGATACTCCTGTACCATCGTCTCTAGGCGTTGACTATGTGTCAGACTTCTTGTCTCCTGTGGCCTTGCAAAGGATGGGCTAAAAAAGTGGTGAAATGATTCCGCAAAATTGATGTTACCAGCAGATACTGTGGTTCTGTTACGGTTTGAGTGCTGAACACTTGACGGTCCCACGGTTGGCAAGTTGGAACTGTGAGATTCACTACGTGCACCACTGGTATTTTGTGGAAAAGCACATGTAAGATTCTGCAACAGTCTCTGCTGATACTCCTGCATGCGTGCATCCCTTTCTATGGCAGGAATAATTTCTGCAAATTTACTTTTGTACCGGGGATCTAACAGTGTGGCAACCCAGTAGTCAGGATTATTTCTAATTCTCACAATTCGAGGGTCATGTTGCAGGTAGTGCAGCAAGAAGGCACTCATGTGTGTTGCGCATCCAGGAGCACCAAGTCCCTGTTGTGTTGGTGGCGAGGTAACAATCATGCTTCCTTCCTCTGTCCTCTCCCCCCAACCTCGCACAACAGAAATGTGATCAAGGTCTCCCTCATCTGATGAGTCTTCCATCAGTTCGTCCTCCACTTCTTCCTGGGCTCCTGCACCTTCCTCACTAGTTTGGCTGCTACCATGCGCCCTGGTAAAACCATCTCCCCCACCCTCACATGCCTGCCGCCTTGGTGCTGCCGACCGTCTGGACCTTGCAGATGTTAGCCCTTCCGCATACAACTCCTCCTCCTCTACTTCCTCCACCTCCTCTTGTGCCACCACCTGACTCCGAATTCTGTTTAACATGTGCTCCAGCATGTAAATCACCGGAATAGTCATGCTGATAATGGCATCGTCAGCACTAAACATCTTCGTCGCCATTTCAAAACTGTGCAGAAGGGTGCATAGGTCCCTGATCTGAGACCACTCCTCCAGCGTGATTTGCCCCACCTCTGAATCTCGTTGGCCCAGGCTATACGTCAGAACGTATTGCACCAGGGCTTGTCGGTGCTGCCACAGTCGCTGCAACATGTGCAGAGTTGAATTCCACCGGGTAGGCACATCGCATTTTAGCCGGTGAAGTGGCAGGCCCAACGACTTCTGTAGAGATGTAAGTCGCTGAGCTGCGGGATGCGAACGGCGGAAGTGAGCACACAGCGACCGTGCCCTCTGCAGAAGGCCATCTAGTCTGGGATAGTGGGCTAAAAATTGCTTGACAACCAGGTTCAACACGTGAGCCATACAAGGCACGTGTGTGACATTGCCCCGGCGAAGGGCCGCACCCAGGTTTGCAGCATTGTCGCACACGGCCTTCCCTGGTTTCAGGTCCAGTGGAGACAACCATTCATGAAATTGGTTCTCCAGAGCTGACCACAACTCCTCAGCTGTGTGACTCACATTTCCCAGACATTTCAATGTAAAAACCGCCTGATGACGTTGAGCCCTACTGCCAGCATAGTAAGGAGGTGTGCAGGATCCCTTCTGCGCAGTTAGAAAGCTTGTGGAATGACCAGACAGGCTTTGGGTGCAGGTGGAAGACCGAGAGGAGGTTGAGGAGGCAGAAGCAGTGGAGGAACTTTGACATAAAGAGGATTGACGCACAACTCGTGGGGACGGCAAGACTTGGACAGCAGCCCCTTGTCCTGCTGTCACCATAGTTACCCAGTGCCCAGTCAGCGACATGTAACGCCCCTGTCCATGCCTACTCGTCCAAGTGTCTGTGGTGAAATGCACCCTGTCACACACAGAGTTTCTCAAAGAAGCGGTGATGTTATGTGCGACATGCTGGTGGAGCGCAGGCACACCTTTCTTTGAGAAGTAGTGCCGACTGGGCATCTGGTACTGGGGCACTGCGACGGACATAAGGTCTCGAAAATCCTCTGTGTCCACCAGGCGGAAAGGCAGCATTTCTGTAGCCAAGAGCTTGCAGATGGTGAAATTCAACCTCTTAGCTTTCTCATGGCTAGGAGGAAATGGTCTTTTACTTGTCCACATCTGAGGGACCGAGGGCTGGCTATTGTGCTTAGACGGGGTTGATAAGGGTGTCCCCGGCAAACTGCCGGTCTGTGAGGAAGATGCAGGCGGACATGTTAGGTTGCCTTGATCCAAAGGTGGTGCTATCGATGTCGGACAGCGCTCAACACCAGCTGGTGTTACCACCTCCAAAGAAAATGATGACCTTCCAATCACGCTGGCTGTTGCGGGTAAAGAGGTGGCAGGTCTGCGCCCCAAAACAGGTGTGACTGCTGTCCCCCCAGTCACAGAGGATGAAGAGGCCGCGGATGCACAAGATATGGCAGACGGTGGTTGGCCCGGCCGGCTAGGCCGCATTGTAGCACACTGAGCTTCCCACTGCAACTTATGCTTCATGTCCATGTGCCGGTTCATGCATGAAGTACTCAAACTATGTATTTTTTGGCCTCTACTTAGCTTTTGCTGACAAATGTTACAGATAACACGAGTTGGGTCATCTTTATCGATCTGAAAAAATGCCCAGGCTATGCAAGGCTTAGCACCCATGCGACCTGAAGAGCCACCACGACTTGTGGTGAGAGGCAGAGTTGTGTTTGAGGATGCAGTTGTTGACGTGCTTCCAGTACTACGTCTCTGTCCAGGAAGGCGCAACCTGACCTCGTCGTCACTAGCATCTTCCTCCACCTCCTCTGCTGACCTCATCTCTTGGCTGACTGTGGGTTGACAGTAAGTGGGATCTCCGACCTCATCATCATCACCCTGTGCGTTATCACACCCGTCGTCCTCAGAGCCAACCTGTTCCTGCCCTGACAAAAAACTAAAGTTGTCGCTCCAATCAGGTATTTGAGTCTTATCATCGTCATCCTCATTGTCTCCACCAACAGGAGTTACAGTTTGGGAATGAGGGTCTACATTATGGTCAGAACCTTCTGCGTCTGGTCCTGGATCCGACTCATAAAGATTCTGGGCATCAGTGCAGATCATTTCCTCGTCTGGATTCACAGAAGCGCTGGAGTCGACCTCTGATTCCCAGGCTATAGTATGAGTAAACAGCTCTGCAGACTCAACCATCTGTTCTACCTCATACTCAGACGGGCAGCTGGAGATTTGGGAGCTGTGAGGAAGCAAGTGCGATTTGGGTGACACCTTTGAGGACTGGAGTATTTGTGATGTTGAAGTTGATGTGGAGGAGAGCCCACTTAAAGGAGCACTTGATATCCGTTGAAGCACCTGCTGTTTTTGTGCCTCATCTGGAATTTGTAGCGATTGGCGTGGCCGTAAGAAAGGGATCTTATCACATTGTCCGCTAAAAGAAGTAGACATTTTAGTTTGGCTGGAAGATGGTCTTTCTTCTGCAGATGTTACTGTTGCTTTAACACCTACCCCACGGACACAACCTTTTTTCCCCTTCCCAACACGCCTATTCCCCTTTCCACCAGCAGCAGGCCTTTTTCCACTCATTTTGGAGGTTAACTAATTCACAACTCTGGAGTTGTTTGCACAAAAAAACAATGGATGGTAACCAAGCAGAGCTGAGTGGCCAAACTGTGGTATTAGGCCAAAACTATTGGCTGGGTTAGATGCAGAAAAAAATTATTTTGAATTTGCAACCTGATGGAGGTCAGTATAGATGGATTAATAGAACAAGACCCACACACAGCTAGAAGCCCAATATTTTTTCAGAGGTAGATGCAGGAAAAAAATATATTCAGTTTGCAACCTGATGGAGGTCAGTATAGATGGACTAATACAACAAGTCCCACACACAGCTAGAAGCCCAAATATTTTTTCAGAGGTACTGTAGATGCAGATAAAAATTTTTTTTAATTTGCAACCTGATGGAGGTCAGTATAGATGGACTAATAGAGAAAGTCCGACACACTACTAGAAGGCCAAATATTTTTTCAGAGGTAGATACAGAAAAAAATATATTCAGTTTGCAACCTGATGGAGGTCAGTATAGATGGACTAATAGAGAAAGTCCGACACACTACTAGAAGGCCAAATATTTTTTCAGAGCTAGATGCAGAAAAAAATTATATTCAGTTTGCAACCTGATGGAGGTCAGTATAGATGGATTAATAGAACAAGACCCACACACAGCTAGAAGCCCAATATTTTTTCAGAGGTAGATGCAGAAAAAAATATATTCAGTTTGCAACCTGATGGAGGTCAGTATAGATGGACTAATACAACAAGTCCCACACACAGCTAGAAGCCCAATATTTTTTCAGAGGTAGATGCAGAAAAAAATATATTCAGTTTGCAACCTGATGGAGGTCAGTATAGATGGACTAATACAACAAGTCCCACACACAGCTAGAAGCCCAAATATTTTTTCAGAGGTACTGTAGATGCAGATAAAAATTAGTTTTAATTTGCAACCTGATGGAGGTCAGTATAGATGGACTAATAGAGAAAGTCCGACACACTACTAGAAGGCCAAATATTTTTTCAGAGCTAGATGCAGAAAAAAATTATATTCAGTTTGCAACCTGATGGAGGTCAGTATAGATGGATTAATAGAACAAGACCCACACACAGCTAGAAGCCCAATATTTTTTCAGAGGTAGATGCAGAAAAAAATATATTCAGTTTGCAACCTGATGGAGGTTAGTATAGATGGACTAATACAACAAGTCCCACACACAGCTAGAAGCCCAATATTTTTTCAGAGGTAGATGCAGAAAAAAATATATTCAGTTTGCAACCTGATGGAGGTCAGTATAGATGGACTAATACAACAAGTCCCACACACAGCTAGAAGCCCAAATATTTTTTCAGAGGTACTGTAGATGCAGATAAAAATTAGTTTTAATTTGCAACCTGATGGAGGTCAGTATAGATTGACTAATAGAGAAAGTCCGACACACTACTAGAAGGCCAAATATTTTTTCAGAGCTAGATGCAGAAAAAAATTATATTCAGTTTGCAACCTGATGGAGGTCAGTATAGATGGACTAATAGAGAAAGTCCGACACACTACTAGAAGGCCAAATATTTTTTCAGAGCTAGATGCAGAAAAAAATTATATTCAGTTTGCAACCTGATGGAGGTCAGTATAGATGGACTAATAGAGAAAGTCCGACACACTACTAGAAGGCCAAATATTTTTTCAGAGCTAGATGCAGAAAAAAATTATATTCAGTTTGCAACCTGATGGAGGTCAGTATAGATGGATTAATAGAACAAGTCCCACACACAGCTAGAAGCCCAATATTTTTTCAGAGGTAGATGCAGGAAAAAAATATATTCAGTTTGCAACCTGATGGAGGTCAGTATAGATGGACTAATACAACAAGTCCCACACACAGGTAGAAGCCCAAATATTTTTTCAGAGGTACTGTAGATGCAGATAAAATTAGTTTTAATTTGCAACCTGATGGAGGTCAGTATAGATGGACTAATAGAATGATGCTATGCCCAAAAGATTTTACTTCACTAGGTGCAGTAAAAAAATTGGTATTCTATACACAGGTGGTATATCTTGCAACACAGATAGGCTACTCCACTGACTAACACACTCTGCAATAGGCCAAAAAGGATTAGCTTTGCTAGATTCAGCCAAATGCTGTGAAAAAAACTTGCATAGCACTGGCACAGACCTGCCTGGCAAAAACTGATAGGAACTCATGTAACCTAGTCCTGAAAAGGACTCCAATTACAATTAGTCTTTACTCCCACAACCTATCTATTTAAGAGCACAGACCTCCCTGATAAAAGTCGTAGGAAATGCTGTAACCTAGTCCTTAAAAGGACTGCAATCACAACTATTCCCTACTCCCAAGCTATCTGTATATTTGTGCGAAAATTGGCTTGAAATTAACAAGGTATAGCGCACATAGCAACAGCGGTGCCGTCTAACACGCAGCTGCAGCAGTGAGAAAATGGTGGCGACGGGGAAAATGGCTTGGTCTTATAGGGCAAGGACATGTGACATACACTGCCAATGACACATGCCCTTGCTTGTGTGAAAAAAAGCACTTCGCTCCGTGTGTGCGCTGCTGATAGGCTGACAGATTGCACCTCCCCACTGCAAATGCGGGAAAGAGAAAAAAAAATGGAGATCTTCATTGTTCCTGCAGAGATCCATCCCCTGCCCCTCCCCCCACCCCGCTGTACACTCAAACTGCGTATTAACATTAATTTTCATCATTACTGAGAAAAAATCCAGTTATGATTTTGGTGCACGAACAGTTATCGAACATAACCTCGAACAGCCGAATTTTTCTCAAATTGTTCGTGTTCGCCGAACGGCTCGAACACCGCCCAAAACAGCTCGAATTTGAGATTGGCGAACAGTTCGAGTAGAACAATGCTCATCTCTAATCACCACATCAGTTACAAGCTGGAAGCATTGCAGTACTGCCTCCGCCAAGCGGCAACAGGCTGTGCTGAAACTCATAAGCTTAGGTGATAAACCTCACACTGCTTGTGAGTTGTGGACAGCTGTGAAAGAGCAGGCAGATCTGTGGCTGAGACCGCTGAACCTACATCCCGGCATGGTCGTGTGTGACAATGGCCGTAAGCTGGTGGCGGCTCTGAGGCGAGGTGAGATCACACACGTACCATGCCTGGCTCATGCGCTTAACCTCGTGGTTCAGCGGTTTCTTAAATCATACCCTGAGTTGCCAGATCTGCTCGTGAAAGTACACCGCCTGTCAGCTCATTTTCGCAAATCGGCTACAGCTTCCGCCGCCCTTGCTGTGTTGCAGCAGCATTTGCAGCTTCCGGCACACCGACTGGTGTGTGATGTCCCCACACGTTGGAACTCTACCCTCCACATGTTGCAAAGGATTTGTGAGCAGAAGAGAGCAGTTGTGGAGTACCAGCTGCAACAAGGCCGTCGATATTCAGGTCAGACTCCACACATAAGACCTCAGGAGTGGACCTGGATGTCTGACATATGTACCATCCTGACAAACTTTGAGGAGGCCACCAAGATGGTGAGTGGCGATGACGCCATCATTAGTGTCAGCATCCCACTTGTCTGTCTTTTGCAACGCTCTCTGCAGAGAATTAAAGAGGAGGCATTGCAGCCAGAGTATGATGAGATGGATCAAGAAGCCGTAGCGGGCGATTACACACAGCCCAGCCTCATCTCATCCCAACGTGCATTGGGGGACAATGAGGGAGAGGAGGAGGAGGAGGAGGAAGAACAGGAGCTGCTATCATGCGTTGTAGATGGTAGTACCTGTACAAGTGTCATACCGTCGGTTCAGCGTGGGTGGCCTGAGGACAGGGGGAGGAGGAAGAGGAGGAGGAGGAGCAGAGCAAGGTCAGTCGTCATCTTGGTGAGGACACGGAAATCTTGCCCGTTACCAGTCTGGCACGCATGGCTGACTTTATGTTACGCTGCCTTAACCGTGACCCTCGCGTTGTCAAAATGTTGGGTGACAGTCATTACTGGTTGGTGACACTTGTAGACCCCCCGCTACAAGGAGAACTTTCACTCTCTTATTCCTGAGGTGGAGAGGTCTACAAAAATGGGGCAATACCAGAAGGCCCTTGCTGCAGAACTCTTAAAAAAATTCCCATCTGAACACGCTAGCGGCAGAGGTCACAGTTCGTTGCCCAACCAAGGCGTACAGGCGAGAGAGATGCAACTCCAATCCAGCAGAGGCAAGGGAACACTTTCAACGTTCTGGGACAGTTTTCTGACACCCGCCCAGCTTACAGGCCCTGAGGCGCGGGGTACTCTCACAAGGAGTGGAAAGTTTCAAAAGATGGTGAGGGAGTACCTTGCCGATCGTACCAGCGTCCTCCGTGATTCCTCTGTGCCTTTTAATTATTGGGTATCCAAGCTGGACACTTGGAATGAACTCGCTCTGTACGCCTTGGAGGTCCTGGCCTGCCCTGCCGCTAGCGTGTTATCGGAGCGTGTTTTTAGTGCCGCTGGGGGAATTATAACTGATAAGCGCACTCGCCTGTCAACTGACAATGCTGACAAGCTGACCCTTATCAAAATGAACAAGGGCTGGATTGGGCCAGACTTCTCATCACCACCAAATGACAGCAGAGTAACATAAAGTCAAATCCACTGTGTTATTTCGGGAGGTGTATTCACATGCACCGCTTCACACCCACACATGGGTATATGCTTCCTCGTTTCGGCTGTTTGATCTTCTTCTCCTTATCCTCAGACTCCACCACCACTATACCACCAGGGTGCCAGCATTGCAAGTTCCTCCATCCTTATTTTTGGCAGCTTTTGCTTGCAAGGCATAAGCAAATACTATGGGACACCCACTCCCCAATAATGGGACTTATGTTTGTAATATGCTGTACTGCATGGCTCTTGTAAGGGGCATTGCAAGTTGCTCCGTCCTAATTTTTGGCAGCTTTTGCTGGGAAAGCATAAGCAAATACTATGGGACACCCACTCCCCAATAATGGGACTTATGTTTGTAATATGCTGTACTGCATGGCTCTTGTAAGGGGCATTGCAAGTTGCTCCGTCCTAATTTTTGGCAGCTTTTGCTTGGAAAGCATAAGCAAATACTATGGGACACCCACTCCCCAATAATGGGACTTATGTTTGTAATACGCTGTACTGCATGGCTCTTGTAAGGGGCATTGCAAGTTGCTCCGTCCTAATTTTTGGCAGCTTTTGCTGGGAAAGCATAAGCAAATACTATGGGACACCCACTCCCCAATAATGGGACTTATGTTTGTAATATGCTGTACTGCATGTGACGCGCCCCCTGGGCCGTGTGTACACGTGTGTGAGATACCCGGTGCCGGGTCTCTGGGGTCTGTAGTCTCCGTGGCGGTGACCCGGTCCCGTGGCTCAGGCTGGTCAAACCAGTGGCAGTCTTTCTTAGGTTTTGAGGTTAATTGTCCGACTGCGCCACCCGTGGATTGCGGTCAGGGAGTACCACCGCTGCGAGGCAGACCGGTGAGGCTGGTGTTGTGTGCGCAGCATAGAATGGGATAACTCCCCTCGGGAGGAGTATAGCCTCAGGGCAGTGAGTGTGGATGATGGGGGTGATGGTGCACGAGCGCAGCAGGAATGACTCAGAGTCTTTGCAGTGCAGTTCAGGGTCTTTACTGATGATTATAAGGTAGACCCTCCTGGGAGTACTGGCTAGCATAAGAGGCCTGGTCAGTCTGTGAGCAAGCAGGAGTTCCCCTGGCCAGGTGGAGTTGTAGGCCTCCCCGTCTGTCTGCACTCTTCCTGGCTACCTTGCTGTAAGCGGGTAGAAGTTGCCCACGTCCCTGAGTGTACCGTGTAGTGCTCACCCGTATGGCTGGTGACTTGGGGCCTTCTGTTAGCCTCCGCTCCACGACGGCGGTGCTGGTCCCTTGCTTGTGACTGAGCCTCCGGGCTTCTATGGCCAGAGGACCTGAAATCCCCTGCCGGCTGGTTTTTGCTGCTGGATATATAAGTCCTCACAGCTTCGGACTCCTGTGTCCGTTTCCTATTGTCTTCTGCCAGGGCGAGCTCTGCTCAGCTTCCAGCCCCTGGTCTTTAGCTCCTAGCTCCTACAGAGCTCCTTGCTGTTACTTTCCCTTGCTCTCACTCTGACTCTGACTGTTCTCTGACTCACTCAACCCCGCCCCAGATCCAGTTTAAAAGGGCAGAATTCTCCCCTCCCAGGATTGGGGCAGGAGGATGTTGCATGTTTAAGGGATCCTGACCAGGAAACCTCCCACTTGCTCTCCGACGTAATATCTCTATTACTGTGGTGACCAGACCCCTGGGGTGCCACACATGGCTCTTGTAAGGGGCATTGCAGTTTCTCATAATTTTTGGAAAGCCTTCCATTCACTGCTTAGGCCAACAGTGCACGGGAGACCCAGTTGCTATAAATGGAAAAAAAGGTTTAGTTAACGCCCTCTGACCTCCATGTCATTTCCAAGGGGCATTGGAGTGGCTTGAAATTTTTGGTAGGCATTGCACTCACTGTATGCCCTATAACTGTGTTGGCGAACCGCTCCTTTTGTTACAGAAACATATCCTACAAGACATATCTGGTTGACTGGCCTGATATTGATGTGAATGGTCCCTGTTCCTCCTGCTCTTTCTCCTTTGCCACTACCTCATCCATCATTTATCACCTGAAGCTTTGTTTTAACGGGAGTCATAGAACTTGGATAGTAGCAGGAAAACATCCAGCAATCCTCGGAGGAGGTAGGATATGCGCCAAAACGCTGACCACCTCAGGCCTAGCCGCTACTACATACATGTGCTTGCATTACAACAAAACAAAGCAGATGCTAACTTCTATCATCCTCATCATGCTCCTCACCTTGGCACTCTCAACTCTCCTGATGGAGAAGCCAGGGCCCACCGGAGGAGTCTGATAGTCCGGTGGGCTCGGCCAATGCTGCCCTAAAACAGGCCAGGCTAAGAAAAGTGTGGGAAAGGTTACCGGGGCAAATAGGGGTGGCTGGGGACCGAGTATGGACACCCGGCCACCCCCTGGAGGCTGGGGAGCAAGCGGGGACACCCGGCCACTAGGCGGCTGGGGACTGAGTATGGATACCAGGCCGCCGACACAGCCATGGCGTGGTGGCCAGATTCCGCCTCCACATGCCTAAAAGGCCCAATTTAAAGTGCAAGAAAGCAAGCAGTATGGTATTGCAGCCTGGGGGTGGGTGGGTGGCAGGCTGCATACTTGCGCTTGCATTGCAAGGAATGGGAGAGGTACAATTGAACACTGCCCTGGGACAAGGACTTGAATGGGGATAGTTGCAAGTCTGCAACGACAGGTGCAAGGTGGGAGGCATTTTCGCATATACCATGAACAGGGGTTTGGCATGCACACACTACAGCGGAATAGACTCTCCTTCCCACTAAATGCACTGGGGAGGGCACAGGTAATGTTTTGGTATACGCGCTTAATCTTATCTATAAGGCACACCAGGACAAATATGGGCGGCTGGAGACTGAGTATGGATACCTCACTGCCGAAGCAGCCATGAGGTAGTGGCCAGCTTCGGCCTCCTCCAAACTAAAAGGCCCCATTTCAAGTGCAAGCTAGCAGTATGGAATTGCAGTCTGGGGGTGGGTGGGTGGCAGGCTGCACACTTACACTTGCATTAAAAGAAAACATAGCAGATGCTAACTTCTGTCATCATCATCATGCTCCTCACCTTGGCACTCTCAACTCCACTGATGGAGAAGTCAGGGCCCACCGGAGGAGTCTGGTTCTCTGGTGGGCTCGTCCAATGCTGCCTAAAGCAGCCCGGGCTAAGAAAAGTGTGTGGGGGGATGTTCCAAGGAGAAATAGGGGCGGCTGGGGACCGTTTATGGACACCCGGCTGCCCCCAGTGTCCAACTGTGTCCCGGCTTCCACAATATTAACCCAGTGTGACGGCGTCAGTCAGATGCACCAACCCTGGCCACATTCACTTGTCCACGTGTTTGTGGTTAGGCTGTCCTTCAAATAGGGGCGGTTGGGGACCGTGTGTGGACACCCGGCCGCGGGGCGGCTGGGGACCGAGTATGGACACCCGGCCGCCGGGCGGCTGGGGAGTGAGTATGGATTCCAGGCCGCCAACACAGCCATGACGTGGTGGCCAGATTCCGCCTCCACATGCCTAAAAGGCCCAATTTCAAGTTCAAGCAAGCAAGCAGTATGATATTGCAGCCTGGTGGTGGGTGGGTGGCAGGCTGCATGTTTGAGCTTGTATTGCAAGGAATGGGGGAGGTACAATTGAACACTGCCCTGGGACTAGAACTTGCATGGGGATAGTTGCAGGTCTGCATCTTCTGATGCGGTAAGGATCACTTATGATGGGCACACTTTTAGACAGTGACCTGGGAGTCAGAGATGCTTCCAGGGGTCTTCCCCATGCTGTTCCCTTGTCTTTTCAGCACTTTATGCATGTGTCACACAGCACATGGCCAGATAAGGTTGTAAAATGTTAAAATGACATTTCACGGTGAATGCATTTGTCATAGTTGAAAGCAATACAAAAGTGCAAAAACGCATAAAAAATGCTACTTGTGAACATAGCCGAAAGTGTGGAGGAGTATTTTTGTTTTTAGTCATCTATTTTAACTTATACACAAGTCTTTACCCTGGAAAGGATGTTCCTTAACATATTTCACAGGAAAAAAGTTTCACTTTCGTTTTTGAACGTTTTATTGTGAGCCTGTAAAAGTGGCTTAATACCTCTGACCACGTTGTTGACAGCAGTGACCTGGGGGTCAGAAATGCTTCCTGGGGCGATCCCCATGCTGTCCCCATGTCATTTGACCACTGTCACTATCGTTTTGGGCACTTGTTAGGCTTTTAAAAGACTGCCGGGGGTGCCACCGCAAAAATGCTCGAGTCTCCCATAGACTAACATTTGGGCTCGCTGCTCGGGTCGAGCACCCGAGTATCACGGCGAGCTCGGCCCGAGCTTCGAGCACCCGAGCATTTTAGTGCTCGCTCAACACTACTCAGCACAGTAACACTTTTTAAACACATTCAATTGTGGAAGTATTTCATTTAACATTATCTCTTGATTAAACAGTATATTTATTTGTGAAATAAGCCCTTTAACTGATTAATGAGCTGTGACGTGCAATTTCATCATAAGTTGCTAAGCAAAGTATGAAACTGGCTCAGTAGCTAAATCTGCTTCATATTAGGTAGATGATGGGTGTGCTACATAGACGGCATCTGCCTGTTATAAACCTCAACCAGAGGTTGCTGTGATTGCTGCAATTTAGCCATTTAAATGCTGATTTCAATATCTGACAATGTGATTTAAATGTCATTGCTAATGCACGGTCACATTGACTCTGATCTGTTACCCCCTGCAATGTGATATCAGCTGAATGCTGCCATTTTAGTCCTTCTTGAAGCTGAGCCACAGGCTGGGCTTTATAGTAGTTATGCGATTTTGCTCTATACTGCAATTATGGCTCAAGTCACTTAGGGAATCCAATTTTTTTTTAAAAAAATATAGAATTAAAAAATATCTCAATGTTTAGGTCACCCTTTTTTCCCTTTCTAAAATAAAGATAACTGGTATTGCTGTTCCTTTAATAATCTGGTCTACCACAATATAAAACTATTTAACCCCAATGTCATGTATAGCATGTCATCCGCAGGTGTCAGTTGCCCCATCATGACTTGCTAACCTGTCATGTCTTTACGCTGCCACTTAAACACACAGTCACAGCTCCATGCCGACAGCTGTCACTGACAGCTGACACGTATGGCTATAGATGCGGTGACCCATTTCAGCGGTCCCCACTCTCTGATTGCTGTGATCTGTCAGACAATCTGACTGACCGATTACAGCATGTAATTACCGGGAAATGCTTAATTAGCAGCACTTCTCTGCACGATCACCACCGGGAGCTCATTGCAGCTGATAGCCGAGCTCCTTTGGTAACAATCAGGGCCGGTGCCCGCACAGCTTCTGGCTGATTACCCCTTCAGAAGCCGTGACCGATAGCAATCGATGCATTTGGAAGGTTGTGAGGGAGAATGGGCTCCCTCTCTCACCCCCATTGGTACCCCTGTGACAAAATCATGGGAAGCTGATGGTTGTCATGGCACCCGGAGGTTAAACAATGACCTCCGAGTGTTCTAGGTATGGTGACCTGTGAGACCCAGCCATAGCCAGGGTTTAACAGGCCATCTGTCTGTGTAATATCACAAGTAGAGATGAGCGTTGTTCTACTCGAACTGTTCGCCAATCTCAAATTCGAGCTGTTTTGGGCGGTGTTCGAGCCGTTCGGAGAACACGAACAATTTGAGAAAAATTCGGCTGTTCGAGGTTATGTTCGATAACCGTTCGTGCACCAAAATCATAACTGGATTTTTTCTCAGTAATGATGAAAATTAATGTTAATACGCAGTTTGAGTGTACAGCGGGGTGGGGGGAGGGGCAGGGGATGGATCTCTGCAGGAACAATGAAGATCTCCATTTTTTTTTCTCTTTCCCGCATTTGCAGTGGGGAGGTGCAATCTGTCAGCCTATCAGCAGCGCACACACGGAGCAAAGTGCTTTTTTTCACACAAGCAAGGGCATGTGTCATTGGCAGTGTATGTCACATGTCCTTGCCCTATAAGACCAAGCCATTTTCCCCGTCGCCACCATTTTCTCACTGCTGCAGCTGCGTGTTAGACGGCACCGCTGTTGCTGTGTGTGCTATACCTTGTTAATTTCAAGCCAATTTTTGCACAAATATACAGATAGCTTGGGAGTAGGGAATAGTTGTGATTGCAGTCCTTTTAAGGACTAGGTTACAGCATTTCCTACGACTTTTATCAGGGAGGTCTGTGCTCTTAAATAGATAGGTTGTGGGAGTAAAGACTAATTGTAATTGGAGTCCTTTTCAGGACTAGGTTATATGAGTTCCTATCAGTTTTTGCCAGGCAGGTCTGTGCCAGTGCTGTGCAAGTTTTTTTCACAGCATTTGGCTGAATCTAGCAAAGCTAATCCTTTTTGGCCTATTGCAGAGTGTGTTAGTCAGTGGAGTAGCCTATCTGTGTTGCAAGATATAACACCTGTGTATAGAATACCAATTTTTTTACTGCACCTAGTGAAGTAAAATCTTTTGGGCATAGCATCATTCTATTAGTCCATCTATACTGACCTCCATCAGGTTGCAAACTGAATATAATTTTTTTCTGCATCTAGCTCTGAAAAAATATTTGGGCTTCTAGCAGTGTGTGGGACTTGGTCTATTAGTCCATCTATACTGACCTCCATCAGGTTGCAAATTAAAAATAATTTTTTTCTTCATTTAGCTCTGAAAAAATATTTGGGCTTCTAGCAGTGTGTGGGACTTGTTCTATTAGTCCTTCTATACTGACCTCCAGCAGGTTGCAAATTGAATATAATTTTTTTCTGCATCTAGCTCTGAAAAAATAGTTGGGCTTCTAGCGGTGTGTGGGACTTGGTCTATTAGTCCATCTATGCTGACCTCCATCAGGTTGCAAATTAAAAATAATTTTTTTCTGCATCTAGCTCTGAAAAAATATTTGGGCTTCTAGCAGTGTGTGGGACTTGGTCTATTAGTCCATCTATACTGACCTCCATCAGGTTGCAAATTAAAAATAATTTTTTTCTGCATCTAGCTCTGAAAAAATATTTGGGCTTCTAGCAGTGTGTGGGACTTGGTCTATTAGTCCATCTATACTGACCTCCATCAGGTTGCAAATTAAAAATATTTTTTTTCTGCATCTAGCTCTGAAAAAATATTTGGGCTTCTAGCAGTGTGTGGGACTTGGTCTATTAGTCCATCTATACTGACCTCCATCAGGTTGCAAATTAAAAATAATTTTTTTCTGCATCTAGCTCTGAAAAAATATTTGGGCTTCTAGCAGTGTGTGGGACTTGGTCTATTAGTCCATCTATACTGACCTCCATCAGGTTGCAAATTAAAAATAATTTTTTTCTTCATTTAGCTCTGAAAAAATATTTGGGCTTCTAGCAGTGTGTGGGACTTGTTCTATTAGTCCTTCTATACTGACCTCCAGCAGGTTGCAAATTGAATATAATTTTTTTCTGCATCTAGCTCTGAAAAAATAGTTGGGCTTCTAGCGGTGTGTGGGACTTGGTCTATTAGTCCATCTATACTGACCTCCATCAGGTTGCAAATTAAAAATAATTTTTTTCTGCATCTAGCTCTGAAAAAATATTTGGGCTTCTAGCAGTGTGTGGGACTTGGTCTATTAGTCCATCTATACTGACCTCCATCAGGTTGCAAATTAAAAATAATTTTTTTCTGCATCTAGCTCTGAAAAAATATTTGGGCTTCTAGCGGTGTGTGGGACTTGGTCTATTAGTCCATCTATACTGACCTCCATCAGGTTGCAAATTAAAAATAATTTTTTTCTGCATCTAGCTCTGAAAAAATATTTGGGCTTCTAGCAGTGTGTGGGACTTGGTCTATTAGTCCATCTATACTGACCTCCATCAGGTTGCAAATTAAAAATAATTTTTTTTTGCATCTAGCTCTGAAAAAATATTTGGGCTTCTAGCGGTGTGTGGGACTTGGTCTATTAGTCCATCTATACTGACCTCCATCAGGTTGCAAATTAAAAATAATTTTTTTCTGCATCTAGCTCTGAAAAAATATTTGGGCTTCTAGCAGTGTGTGGGACTTGGTCTATTAGTCCATCTATACTGACCTCCATCAGGTTGCAAATTAAAAATAATTTTTTTCTTCATTTAGCTCTGAAAAAATATTTGGGCTTCTAGCAGTGTGTGGGACTTGTTCTATTAGTCCTTCTATACTGACCTCCAGCAGGTTGCAAATTGAATATAATTTTTTTCTGCATCTAGCTCTGAAAAAATAGTTGGGCTTCTAGCGGTGTGTGGGACTTGGTCTATTAGTCCATCTATACTGACCTCCATCAGGTTGCAAATTAAAAATAATTTTTTTCTGCATCTAGCTCTGAAAAAATATTTGGGCTTCTAGCAGTGTGTGGGACTTGGTCTATTAGTCCATCTATACTGACCTCCATCAGGTTGCAAATTAAAAATAATTTTTATCTGCATCTACAGTACCTCTGAAAAAATATTTGGGCTTCTAGCTGTGTGTGGGACTATTTGTATTAGTCCATCTATACTGACCTCCATCAGGTTGCAAACTGAATATATTTTTTTCTGCATCTACCTCTGAAAAAATATTTGGCCTTCTAGTAGTGTGTCGGACTTTATCTATTAGTCCATCTATACTGACCTCCATCAGGTTGCAAATTAAAACTAATTTTTATCTGCATCTACAGTACCTCTGAAAAAATATTTGGGCTTCTAGCTGTGTGTGGGACTATTTGTATTAGTCCATCTATACTGACCTCCATCAGGTTGCAAATTCAAAATAATTTTTTTCTGCATCTAACCCAGCCAATAGTTTTGGCCTAAAACCACAGTTTGGCCACTCAGCTCTGCTCGGTTACCATCCATTGTTTTTTTGTGCAAACAACTCCAGAGTTGTGAATTAGTTAACCACCAAAATGAGTGGAAAAAGGCCTGCTGCTGGTGGAAAGGGGAATAGGCGTGTTGGGAAGGGGAAAAAAGGTTGTGTCCGTGGGGTAGGTGTTAAAGCAACAGTAACATCTGCAGAAGAAAGACCATCTTCCAGCCAAACTAAAATGTCTACTTCTTTTAGCGGACAATGTGATAAGATCCCTTTCTTACGGCCACGCCAATCGCTACAAATTCCAGATGAGGCACAAAAACAGCAGGTGCTTCAACGGATATCAAGTGCTCCTTTAAGTGGGCTCTCCTCCACATCAACTTCAACATCACAAATACTCCAGTCCTCAAAGGTGTCACCCAAATCGCACTTGCTTCCTCACAGCTCCCAAATCTCCAGCTGCCCGTCTGAGTATGAGGTAGAACAGATGGTTGAGTCTGCAGAGCTGTTTACTCATACTATAGCCTGGGAATCAGAGGTCGACTCCAGCGCTTCTGTGAATCCAGACGAGGAAATGATCTGCACTGATGCCCAGAATCTTTATGAGTCGGATCCAGGACCAGACGCAGAAGGTTCTGACCATAATGTAGACCCTCATTCCCAAACTGTAACTCCTGTTGGTGGAGACAATGAGGATGACGATGATAAGACTCAAATACCTGATTGGAGCGACAACTTTAGTTTTTTGTCAGGGCAGGAACAGGTTGGCTCTGAGGACGACGGGTGTGATAACGCACAGGGTGATGATGATGAGGTCGGAGATCCCACTTACTGTCAACCCACAGTCAGCCAAGAGATGAGGTCAGCAGAGGAGGTGGAGGAAGATGCTAGTGACGACGAGGTCAGGTTGCGCCTTCCTGGACAGAGACGTAGTACTGGAAGCACGTCAACAACTGCATCCTCAAACACAACTCTGCCTCTCACCACAAGTCGTGGTGGCTCTTCAGGTCGCATGGGTGCTAAGCCTTGCATAGCCTGGGCATTTTTTCAGATCGATAAAGATGACCCAACTCGTGTTATCTGTAACATTTGTCAGCAAAAGCTAAGTAGAGGCCAAAAAATACATAGTTTGAGTACTTCATGCATGAACCGGCACATGGACATGAAGCATAAGTTGCAGTGGGAAGCTCAGTGTGCTACAATGCGGCCTAGCCGGCCGGGCCAATCACCGTCTGCCATATCTTGTGCATCCGCGGCCTCTTCATCCTCTGTGACTGGGGGGACAGCAGTCACACCTGTTTTGGGGCGCAGACCTGCCACCTCTTTACCCGCAACAGCCAGCGTGATTGGCAGGTCATCATTTTCTTTGGAGGTGGTAACACCAGCTGGTGTTGAGCGCTGTCCGACATCGATAGCACCACCTTTGGATCAAGGCAACCTAACATGTCCGCCTGCATCTTCCTCACAGACCGGCAGTTTGCCGGGGACACCCTTATCAACCCCGTCTAAGCACAATAGTCAGCCCTCGGTCCCTCAGATGTGGACAAGTAAAAGACCATTTCCTCCTAGCCATGAGAAAGCTAAGAGGTTGAATTTCACCATCTGCAAGCTCTTGGCTACAGAAATGCTGCCTTTCCGCCAGGTGGACACAGAGGATTTTCGAGACCTTATGTCCGTCGCAGTGCCCCAGTACCAGATGCCCAGTCGGCACTACTTCTCAAAGAAAGGAGTGCCTGCGCTCCACCAGCATGTCGCACACAACATCACCGCTTCTTTGAGAAACTCTGTGTGTGACAGGGTGCATTTCACCACAGACACTTGGACGAGTAGGCATGGACAGGGGCGTTACATGTCGCTGACTGGGCACTGGGTAACTATGGTGACAGCAGGACAAGGGGCTGCTGTCCAAGTCTTGCCGTCCCCACGAGTTGTGCGTCAATCCTCTTTATGTCAAAGTTCCTCCACTGCTTCTGCCTCCTCAACCTCCTCTCGGTCTTCCACCTGCACCCAAAGCCTGTCTGGTCATGCCACAAGCTTTCTAACTGCGCAGAAGGGATCCTGCACACCTCCTTACTATGCTGGCAGTAGGGCTCAACGTCATCAGGCGGTTTTTACATTGAAATGTCTGGGAAATGTGAGTCACACAGCTGAGGAGTTGTGGTCAGCTCTGGAGAACCAATTTCATGAATGGTTGTCTCCACTGGACCTGAAACCAGGGAAGGCCGTGTGCGACAATGCTGCAAACCTGGGTGCGGCCCTTCGCCGGGGCAATGTCACACACGTGCCTTGTATGGCTCACGTGTTGAACCTGGTTGTCCAGCAATTTTTAGCCCACTATCCCAGACTAGATGGCCTTCTGCAGAGGGCACGGTCGCTGTGTGCTCACTTCCTCCGTTCGCATCCCGCAGCTCAGCGACTTACATCTCTACAGAAGTCGTTGGGCCTGCCACTTCACCGGCTAAAATGCGATGTGCCTACCCGGTGGAATTCAACTCTGCACATGTTGCAGCGACTGTGGCAGCACCGACAAGCCCTAGTGCAATACCTTCTGACGTATAGCCTGGGCCAACGAGATTCAGAGGTGGGGCAAATCACGCTGGAGGAGTGGTCTCAGATCAGGGACCTATGCACCCTTCTGCACAGTTTTGAAATGGCGACAAAGATGTTTAGTGCTGACGATGCCATTATCAGCATGACTATTCCGGTGATTTACATGCTGGAGCACATGTTAAACAGAATTCGGAGTCAGGTGGTGGCACAAGAAGAGGTGGAGGAAGTAGAGGAGGAGGAGTTGTATGCGGAAGGGCTAACATCTGCAAGGTCCAGACGGTCGGCAGCACCAAGGCGGCAGGCATGTGAGGGTGGGGGAGATGGTTTTACCAGGGCGCATGGTAGCAGCCAAACTAGTGAGGAAGGTGCAGGAGCCCAGGAAGAAGTGGAGGACGAACTGATGGAAGACTCATCAGATGAGGGACACCTTGATCACATTTCTGTTGTGCGAGGTTGGGGGGAGAGGACAGAGGAAGGAAGCATGATTGTTACCTCGCCACCAACACAACAGGGACTTGGTGCTCCTGGATGCGCAACACACATGAGTGCCTTCTTGCTGCACTACCTGCAACATGACCCTCGAATTGTGAGAATTAGAAATAATCCTGACTACTGGGTTGCCACACTGTTAGATCCCCGGTACAAAAGTAAATTTGCAGAAATTATTCCTGCCATAGAAAGGGATGCACGCATGCAGGAGTATCAGCAGAGACTGTTGCAGAATCTTACATGTGCTTTTCCACAAAATACCAGTGGTGCACGTAGTGAATCTCACAGTTCCAACTTGCCAACCGTGGGACCGTCAAGTGTTCAGCACTCAAACCGTAACAGAACCACAGTATCTGCTGGTAACATCAATTTTGCGGAATCATTTCACCACTTTTTTAGCCCATCCTTTGCAAGGCCACAGGAGACAAGAAGTCTGACACATAGTCAACGCCTAGAGACGATGGTACAGGAGTATCTCCAAGTAAACATTGAAGCCACGACTGTGTCACTGGACCCTTGCTCTTTTTGGGCTTCCAATCTGGATAAATGGCCGGAGCTAGCCACTTACGCCTTGGAGATCTTGTCATGCCCCGCAGCCAGCGTTCTGTCTGAACGTGTGTTCAGCGCTGCTGGTGGTGTGCTGACAGATAAGCGCACGCGGCTCTGCACTGATAATGTAGACAGACTCACGTTCATAAAGATGAACAAATCATGGATCCGAAACGACTTTTCTACCCCTGTGTCATCCTGGGGAGAGTAAAAGCTTGATGATTGGTTAAAATCACCCTACCAACCGTTTTAAGCTTTCAAATTACTAATCATGTTTATCTGTATCTTGACTGGAAAATAATTTGGGCTTTGTAGCAGTGTGCAGCACTGATCCTATTAGGCCATCTATACTAAAGCTTCACCAGATTTAAAATTAAAAATAATTTTTAGCTGCATCTAGCCCGGAAAATAATTTTGGGGCTCCGAGATGCGCAAGGCACATAAGTGCCTTCTTGCTGCACTACCTGCAGCATGACCCTCATATTGTCAGAATTCGAAGTAATCATGACTACTGGGTTGCCACACTCTTAGATCCCCCAAACTTTTCGATCAACCTTTTCATTTTAATAAAGACCAAAAAAATGGTCATTTTTGAAATTATAAGCATTAGCAGGTTGTTAGAAACTGAAATCAAACAGTTTTCAACTCAAAACTTTATTCTAGGTGATGTTACATTTTCACATAGGACCCCTTGTTCGAAAGGAGCTTCTGAACTCTCTCGTCCATTGAATTTGTCAGGTTTTGGATGGTTTCTGCTTCAATTGTTTTGCATGAGGACAGAATACCCTCCCAGAGCTGTTGCTTAGATGTGAACTGCCTCCCGCCATCATAGACACTCCTTTTAATGATGCTCCAAAGGTTCTGAATGGGGTAGAGGTCAGAGGAGCATGGGGGTCGCACCATAAGTTTGTCCCCTTTTATGCCCATATCAGCCAGAGATGCAGATGTTTTATGTGCAGCATGAGATGGTGCATTATCATGCAGAAAAATGATCTTGCTGTGAAATACACGGTTCTTCTTCTTGAACCATGGCAGGAAGTGCTGTTTGAGAAAATCCACATACATTATGGAGTTCATCTTTAGCGCCTTCAGGGATCCTAAAGGGGCCGACAATCTCTCTCCCCATGATTCCAGCCCAAAACATTACTCCACCTCCTCCTTGTTGGCGCTGTAGCCGTGTTTGCGTGGGGTGTCCATCAACCAGCCATCCTCCACTCCATCCATCTGGACCATCGAGCGCTGCACGGCACTCATCCGTGAACAAAACAGTTTTGAAATCAGTCTTCATGTAATGTTTGGCCCACTGGAGCCGTTTCTGCTTGTGTGAAGTGGATAGAGGAGGTCGACAGGATGGCGCATGCACAGCTGCAAACCTCTGAAGGACCCTGCATCTTGTTGTTCGGGGGACGTTGGAGGCACAAGCAGCTTCAAAAACTTGTCTGCTGCTATGACAAGGCTTTTTTGCCGCTGCTCTTTCAACCTGACGTAATTGCCTGTAGGAAAGAGTCCTCAATTTGCCCTTATTAGCACGCACACGTGTGTACTGTGAATCAGCTACATACTTCTTGATTGCCAAGACACTTCATCCTGATCATCGCACAATGTTGATTGTAGTCATGCCTTGACCTAAACACTCCACAATTTGTTGCTTCTCAGCAGCCGACACATCCTTTTTCTTTCCCATTTTGGCAGAAAATGTAGGCTGCTTAATAATGTGAGAGAGCCTTCTTAAGTAGTCTTGCCTTTCATTGGACACACCTGCCAAACTAATTAGCACAGGTGTCTGCAATTGCTTACAGTGATATAAAGAGCCCTGACACACATCACCATCAATGAGTTTAACTGACAAACAAACAAATTCTTCCCTTATCACTGCTAAACACTTTTTGTATAATAATTTGGAACGCAGTGTACATGTGCTTTTCCACAAAACACCAGTGGTTCACGTAGTGAATCTTACAGTTCTAACTTGCCAACCGTGGTCTGTATGGAGTTGTTCAATAAAGGGCCCAAAATTAAGATAACATAGATGGGAGAGGTCTCTATGAATAGGAATTCCTAAGTATTTGATACCCTGTGAGGGCCAGGCAAAGGGAAAGTTGGACTGGATGGAATCCTATATGGATTTGGGGAGGGAGACATCGAGGGCCTCAGACTTCGCTGCATTGATTTTAAAATTTTACCATGTAACAAAGTGATCTATTTCAGCCATAACAGCATGGATGGATATATGTGATTGAGTGATATATACTAGGACATCATCAGCAAATAGAGAGCACTTGTACTCGGTGCCTCCCACCTCAATCCACCTAATATTGGGGTTATGGCGAATTGATGAGAGCAGGTGCTCCGTCACTAGGATGTATAAGAGAGGGGACAGAGGACATCACTGCCTTGTCCCATTGGTGATTGTGAAAGGTGATGAAAATGTTCTGACGCACCCCCTGGGCCTTGGGACACCCGGAGCCGGACCCTTTTTGGTGGATGCTGGTGGTTGTAGTCTTCGTGGCGGCGACCCGGTTCCGTGGCTCAGGGCGGTCAAACCAGTGGCGGAACTATTTATGTGGTTTTGATGTTTAAATGTCCGACTACGCCACCCGTGGATTGCGGTCAGAGTGAACCGCCGCTACAGGGCAGACCACTGACGCTGGTGTTGTGGGTGCAGCAGAGCGTAGCATAACTCCCCACGGGAGGAGTATAGCCTCAGGGCAGTGTATGCGGAGGATGGGGGTGATGGTGCAGGGCAGCAGCAGTAACGACACGGAGTCAGTGATGCAGTTCAGGGCCTTTACTCACAGTTCTTATTATCCAGACCACGTCTGCAGGTAACGGCTGCCCACGTCGTACTGTGCTCACCAGGTGAGGGGCTCAGACAACTCCCAGATAACTTTGGAGCACTTCACAGGACCCCCTTTGTGTGTCCTTTGTCTGGCCTTTCTTACCAACACTTCTGTCCGGCTGCCTCGGGCCTCCTCTTGGTAAACTTGGCGCCAGTTTCCCTGACCCTATGTGGTGCCTTCCTAGCGGGTGTAGCAAGGGGCTGCGCCACATAAAATGTCAGAGCCTCCGGTTTCTAGCTGAGGGTCGTTTCCTGCCTCCACTAGTTCGGGGACCGGTCTCCCCCTTTGGCCTGACCCCTCCACGCAGGTGGATTCGGGCGTGCGGTGGCGACTCGCCCGTCCGCACCCCTGGGATCCCTTCATTCCTCGTTCCTGGAGCCTTCTCCGCTCCTCTTCCTTCCTTCTCCCTCTTCCAGGCCTGGGCCTCTGTTACTAGGCCCGCCTCCGGAGCAGAGCTCATGCAGAGCCCCTGCTCCCTGCCACTTCTGCTCAGACTTCTCTGCACTGAACTAAGATGGTGCCCACCTTTTATACTCCCTTCTCAATGCACCCAGGAACTGCTTCCTCCCTGCTCCTGCACTACAGGGTTCCCCTTCCTCAGTGTTCCCTCCCCCCACTCCAGCCAGGGACAGGGACTGTCGTGCCCATCTCAGGGGCATATTGGTCGCCCTGCCCCACGGCAATGTGGTGTAATGCATGCAGGTGTCGGGTCCTGATCCACACTCCATCCTTACCTGAGAGTGAGATATCACACCTCTGGGTGAGGTGCAATACCTCTGTAGCAACCGAGCCCTCAGGGTGCTACAGTTCCATTTATCTTCAGCCTAGGTGACGTATTGCGATACAGGGCCGTGATTTTGGCTATAAAAGGGTCCCCTAGACCCCTACCCCAAGCTTTTTAAGAGAATCATATATGGCGTGCCAGGAGACTCTATGGAATGCTTTCTCAGCATCCAACGAGAGTATCTAATTACAAATTTTTAACTGCATCTAGCCCAGGAAATACTTTGTGCCTAGTAGCAGTGTCTGCTAGTGAGCGGATTATCCCGGCTGTTAAGCAAGCTGCACCACCTGTAGTTTAGACACTTAATTTTTTCAAAGGAAATGCTTCGGGACCATGGGATACTTAGTGAAGAGCATCAGGAGGCACCCCAAGGCATAGGGGCTGGGACTGGCAGTAGGATGCCTTGCGGTGGACAGCCGAGCTCGATCCTTATAAAAGCTTTTTAACTGCAGCAGCTTTAGTGGACGCTACTGGAGCTGGAATTACCGCGGCTGCTGGCATGAGACTTGCCCTCCAATAGATCCTTGTAAATGGATTTAAAGTGTATTCATTCAAATTAGAGAGACAATTTAAATTAAAAAGCTTAGAGCTGCCTCCACCACAGGGGGGCTCGCTCGACCCACCAGCGGACAGGCACCAGTATTGGGAGAGGGGGGCTGGCCGTCAGGGTTCACCGCGGCTCTGGCACAAACCCGGCGACACGGAGGTGGCACGGGCAGGAGCGGACTGGCCGTGTCGGCTTCTCACTTTTTGGATTTTAGAAGGGCATGACATGCCTATATCTGTGTCTCCCCCTCCTTTTACTCCTCCACCTCTTTTATTTTCGCATGACTATATGTACTTGTCACTTTTCCATGTGTTAGTTATGTCTTCTGAGCAGTTTGTCAGCTTTTGGACACCTTTGAAGGTGTTTTCTATGTGTTTCTATGTGTTTTTGTTTGCCTGCCATTGGTTTTAACGGTGTTCGAAGGTGTTCGACGAACAGTTCGACGAACAGTTCGGCGAACACACGGGTGTTCGACGAACCGAACCGAACTCGAACACTACGGGGGTGGCTCAACACTAATCACAAGTCCCATGCATTGCAGTGCTGGTGCATTGCAAAGCATGAAACCATGATCAGAGTAATAAGTTAAGAGAAAGATTGAAAAATGTATATATATAAAAAAAAACCCTGCAAAATAATGAACAAAAAATACTAAATCAGTAAATAAACAAATTTATGTAAAAACAAAAAAGTACACATATTTGGCATCGCCGCTTCCGGAATGACCCAATCTATGAAACTATCAAATTAGTTAACCCGTACAGTAAATGTCTGTTCGAGTGATAGGAATCAAGCAGAGTGCCCTCCAAAGCCACATTCCAGAACAGCTGGACAGGGGGAGGTGAGCGAGGATTCTTGCCGGCGTCCTCATATTAAAAATATTTCTAATGTGTCTATATGTCTGTGTATTTGCATGTATGATGTGTTTATCTATGTATGTCAGTGTGTATGACTGTGTATATATTTATATCTGTTTATATGTGGTTTGTGAATTTGTCTTTAAATATGTATACAGGTGCATCTCACTAAATTAGAATATCATCAAAAAGTTAATTTATTTCAGTTGTTCAATACAAAAAGTGAAACTCCTATATTATATAGAGTCATTACAAACAAAGTGATCGATTTCAAGTGTTTATTTCTGTTAATGTTGATGATTATGGCTTATAGCCAATGAAAACACAAAAGTCATTATCTGAGTAAATTAAAATAATTAACAAAAAACACCTGTAAAGGCTTCCTACGCGTTTAAAAAGGTCCCTTAGTCTGTTTCAGTAGGCTCCACAATCATGGGGAAGACTGCTGACTTGACAGATGTCCAGAAGGCAGTCATTGACACACTCCACAAGGTCCCAGAGTTCCAATTTTCATTTGGAACTTAAGGTCCCAGAGTCTGGAGGAAGAGTGGAGAGGCACATAATCCAAGCTGCTTGAGGTCTAGTGTGAAGTTTCCACAATCAGTGATGGTTTGGGGAGCCATGTCATCTACTGGTGTAGGTCCACTGTGTTTTATGAAGACCAACGTCAGCACAGCCATCTACCAGGAAATTTTAGAGCACTCCATGCTTCCGTCTGCTGACAAGCTTTTTGGAGATGGAAATTTCATTCTCCAGCAGGACTTAGCACCTGTCCACAGTACCAAAAGTACCAATACCTGGTTTAAAAACAACAGTATCACTGTGCTTGATTGGCCAGCAAACTCGCCTGACCTTAACCCCATAGAGAATTTTTGGAGTATTGTCAAGAGGAAGATGAGAGACACCAGACCCAACAATGCAGAGGAGCTGAAGGCTGCTATCAAAGCAACCTGGGCTTCCATAACACCTCAGCAGTGCCACAGGCTGATTGCCTCCATGCCACACCACATTGATGCAGTAATTGATGCAAAAGGAGCCTCACCAAGTATTGAGTGCATTTACTGAACATACATTTCAGTAGGCCAACATTTTGGATTTTAAATACATTTTTCAAGCTGTTGTTATAAAGTATTCTAATTTACTGAGATAATGACTTCTGTGTTTTCATTGGCTGTAAGCCATAATCATCAACATTAACAGAAATAAATACTTAAAATAGATCACCCTGTTTGTAATGACTCTATATAATACATGCGTTTCATTTTTTGTATTGAAGAACTGAAATAAATTAACTTTTTGATGATATTCTAATTTAGTGAGATGCACCTGTATGTACTTATGCCTATATGTGTACATATCTGTGTATATGTTTGTGTATGTGCATGTCTGAGTATTGTATATGTGCATATCTGTGCACCGTGTGTATGTGTGCAAGTCTGGGTAACGTGTACACATGTCTGCATACTGTGTGTGCATGCATGCCAGCATATTGTATGTATGTGCATGTCTGCATATGTGAAGGGTGAGGGAACAGTCTAGGCCCTGTGTTGTATACCTATATTTCTCCGCCGTATCTGTGCATCATGAATCATGGTATGTGTTAAATCGTCGCATGTTAAATCCCGCTATCAGAAATTGACAGCAGGATTTAACTGGTTAACAGCTCCACCCGCGGTTGTTAAAGGCATATGAAAGCTGATTAAATTACATAGAAACAGAAAACACCTTATCGCGGCTACCAGGTACACATGAATTGGCCAATTTATGCGCTAAGATTTCTCATTTATTTCTATTTTCTAGAGCAGTAATGCTATTCAAATTTAACATATTTCATGTTTGCATACTTAGCGTTGCAGTGTGCTGCTTTGTTTGTTAGCTGATTAAATTAGCTATCATTTGCAGGGAAAGATGCGGGCTCTGACACTGAGCCCGCATCTTTTCCCGCACATGATAAAAGTCAGGGACACGACATATGAAGTGAATATATGTCATATGTTGTGAAGGGGTCACCGCATAACCGTCATTTTTATTTTATTTCATAAATCAATAGTACACATGAGAATAAGTAACTTTGTAATATATCTTATCAGAGAAATCTGCTTTTTTCTCTGCCAGAATTGATCAGTCATTGTCAAAATTTGTATTCAGGGAGAACACACTTTCTCATTACTGAGATAGGAGATGGCAGCTGCTACTGATAAGATGCTATCTAAATAGGAGGGGCAGGAGCTCTGCTTCTAGCTCCTCCTTCCTCCGTTATATATAGAATTGTCAACTGCCATCTCCTATCTCAGTAATGAGAGAGTATGTCCTCACTAAATACAGATTTTATCTCTGAATTGAGAATTTTTTAAAATGTGTGATCAATTTTGGCAGAGAAAGAAGTGGATTTCTCTAAGATATATTACAAAGTTACTTATTCTCGTGTACTATTGATTTATGAAAGAAAAACACTCTTCAAGGTCATGTTCACAATTTTTTGTTTTTTTGTTTGTGCTACAGTATAGTGTTGGAGGGAAATATACATATATACCATTAGTTAGCTTGTCTAACAACCGAGTATATTCTCTAGTTCTTATCTCTTCTCTCTTGAACAATCTTCTAAGCTTAGCTGACTTATGGCTTATTAAAGGTTGTATTTTGATTAGGTCATAAATCAATCTTTATGTAAGATTGTTCAGGGAGACACAAGGGTTGCACATTGTGATACACTGAGGCTGTATAAATGCTACAGGATTCTTAATGAAACCATGTTTAAAAAATTTATTTAAGTCAAAATTATTTACATTAAAAAATGACCCGAAAAAGTACCCATATCCTTTAATTTGACTCTCCTTTGTGCCTTTTAGAAACTTGTCACTGAGATGCTATACAATCAGTGCACAATTGAGCTGTTAATAAGTCCCTTAGAATAACCTCCTTATAAAACTTTTGTACCACAAAGATACTCATGAATATTAAATTGGTGGGGCTACAATATTTAGCATTCACCTCACCACCACTCACCGCGGCCATATGTAAGTAGTCGCAGAGATGAACAGCACAGCTTTATGAACTTTCTCTGAAAACAGCTGATTGGTGCGGTGTTGGATGTCGGACTTGTGACTTATCAATAGCAAAAGCTAAAGAACATGTTAAGTTAGTAGTTAAATTCTACTTTTCTGCATCAAGCTATCTAGTTGCATACCACTATGTGTATTGGGTGATGAAATGCTGAATCTGAATGAGAGAACGACTATTGTGGATCTTGACGATATAATGTTGCCCATGCTCCAATATTTAGACTATCTATGTTGTGTTTCTGGAATTATTCGGTAAAGTTATTTTCTCCTTAGAAACATTGCAGTAGGTTTGTAGCTGCATCTTATTACCATGGAACAGGTGAAATTAGTTAGGTCATTAAGTTCTCATGTAAAAATGTGATCTTTAATAAAATAATTAAGCATACAGTCCTTGCAAAGTTAATTGATATTGAGAAAGACACATATGATGGCATCCTGACAAGTATCTACTTCAAGCTCAACAGAAAGTGATTGTGGCCCTTTTTATACTGTCAAAGTAGATTGATGCTATCGAGTATGAAATGAGAAATGATTGATTATTGTCTCACTGAGTACAATTTTCAGTTTGAGTGAAGACGTGGTCTGAGCACTGTTGTTAAAGCTTGACGTTTTTTTATTTTTTTAGATTTTGTACAATATTTTTCTTTTAGATAAAGGAGTTTTTTAATCATAGATATTACTAGTACCACTAAAAATATACATATTATTATTGCAAATAACCTCTGTACCACATTCAGCAACAATAATTACATAAAATTTTTTATTATCATTT
The DNA here is from genome assembly GCF_046119375.1 of Phyllobates terribilis. Taxonomy (NCBI): domain Eukaryota; kingdom Metazoa; phylum Chordata; class Amphibia; order Anura; family Dendrobatidae; genus Phyllobates; species Phyllobates terribilis. The sequence continues at coordinate 991,610,717 of NW_027362761.1, read as the reverse complement.
GATAAACATTTTTTCCTACACTGTTGAAGCTAAAGCTCAATACATAGTGAATTTTATAAGCAATGAAAAAAACCCTACTTTTTCCTAAGGCCTCATTAATACATCCATGTGGAACATATGTGTTGTATTCGTATTTCTCACGGATACAACATGTACACATTATAATCTATTGTGCTATTCACATGTCCATGATTTTACATGGACCGTGTGTCTGTACAAAACTTAGAGACATGTTCCTGCTACATAGATGTCAAGGGCCAATAAAAGTCTATGGGTCTGTGAAAAACTAATACAGCACACAGACGGCATCAGTTAATGCGTCATCCATGTGCTGTACGTATTTAGCATTGCAAAGGAAAGGAGAAGCTTTGCAATTTATTTTTAATCCGTTAAAAACACTGATGACACACTGATCAATAACACTGATGATACCGGTACCATTTTTTCACATACATATTTAAAAACCGGGCTAATTTTGTACAATGTAAGAATTTACTACAGTCTTAATATAGACAACTTTAACTAGACTATAATTTATTGTGCATTTATAGTTTATAGTGCATTTATGCACCACTTATTTGTTGCCTTACTTTACACCAGTGTAATTATGGTGCACAGTGTAGCAGCTCCTGCAAAAGTCAATCCCTTTTCGCCATGAAGACCAATAGCTGACTTGGAGTAGCCCACCCGGAGCAACCGCCACCTTTAACCGTATTGGCGTGCGCAGACCTAGTCTACGACTGCAGATCCTGGACAGAACAACGTGATGATGTCATAGCACCGTGACATGCACAGGACTTCAGAGAACCAGAGCAATGTCGTCAGTGCTTTTGTCTGCCTGGGACCTGCCGCTGTCTACCGGTGGACTCGCCAGTTTAGGTGAGTATATGATGTTTGTTTTTTTATTTTAATATTGTTTCAGGGTCATTATATGTGGGGGCTACTAACAGGGCCCGCATGTATAATGGGGGCTACTAATGGGGCCTTCATATACAGTTGTGCTCAAAAGTTTACATACTCCTGCAGAATTTTTCATTTCTTGGCCTTGTTTCAGAGAATATGAATGATAACAAAAACTTTTTCTCCACTCATGGTTATTGGTTGAGTAAAGCCATTTATTGTCAAACTACTGTGTTTTTTCTTTTTAACCCCTTTAAAGCCCAAGATGTACTAATACGTATCTGCGCCCTGGGCTTTAAGAGCCTGATACGTATTAGTACGTCTTTGCGATCGCGCGATCGCCGCCGGGTGACACCGCTGACACCCGGTGCTATGTGCAGGGAGCGGTCCCGCACCACTCCTGGCACATTAACCCCCGCAATGCTGCGATCAAAGTCGATTGCAGCAATGCGGTGGCAAGGGGAGGTGATCGCAATACTCACCTCCTCTTCCGGCCTCAAGCGCTGTCTGCCGCGGCTTCTCGGATGTTGCCATGACGACCCGATGTCGTCATGACCACATCCGGGTTACCAGACAGCAGGAAGATATTTTGGTCATGTGCAGTGCATGACCAAACTATTTTCTGCATCTGCAGCGTTGACAGCCTTCATAGCACAGGCCTATGCTATGCTGGCGATCAGAATAAAAAAAGTGAAAGTCCCATAGTGGGACAAAGTATAAAAGTAAAAAAAGTGTTAGAAAGTGAAAAAAAATGAAAAAAAATTGTAAAAATATGAAAAAAAATAAAAAAAATATTCCACCAAAAATAATAATATAAGGCACCCATCAATAAATATTATTATGAAAAAAAAACAATAAAAGTACACACATTTGGTATCGCTGCATCCGGAAAGACCTTACCTATAAAATTGTCTCACTAGTTAACCCCTTCAGTGAACACGGTAAAAAAAAAAAAAAAACGAAGCAAAAAACAATGCTTTATCATCATACCGCCAAACAAAAAAAATGGAATAACACGCGATCAAAAAGAGGAATATAAATAAAAATGGTACCTCTGAAAACGTCATCTCGTCCCGCAAAAAGAAGCCGACATACAGCTCCATCAGCTGAAAAATAAAAAAAAGTTATAACTCTCAGAATAAAGCGATGCAAAAAAATATTTTTTTCTGTAAAATTGCTTTTATTATGTAAAAGCGCCAAAACTATATCAATGTGGTACCGCTGTAAACGTACTGACCCGAAGAATAAAGCTACCTTATCAATTTTACCACATTTGGAACAGAATAAAAAAATGTAAAAAAAACAATCCCTGAATTGTTGTTTTTTGTTTATTCTACCTCCCAAAAATCAGAATAGAAAGCGATCAAAAAATGTCACGTGCCTGAAAATGGCACCAATAAAAACGTTAACTCATCCCACAAAAAACAAGCCGTCACATGACTCTGTCGGCCAAAATATGGAAAAATTATAGCTCTCAAAATATGGCCATGCAAAAACTAGATTTTACAAAAAAATTGTCTTTTAGTATGTGACAGCTGTCAGTCATAAAAACCCCATATGATTCTGGTATCACTCTAATCACACCGACCCGAAGAATAAAGTCGTCTAATCACTTATACCGCACGAGGAATGGCATAAAAAATAAACTCTCGGGTTAGGGTTGTGCTAGGGTTAGGGTTGGGGTTGGGGTTAGGGTTGTGCTAGGTTTAGACTTAGGGTTGGGGTTAGGGTTGGACTAGGGTTGGGCTAGGGTTAGGGTTTGGCTAGGGTTGTGTTAGGGTTAGGGTTGGGGTTAGGGTTGGGCTAGGGTTAGAGTTGGGCTAGGGTTGTGCTAGGGTTAGGGTTAGGGTTGGGGTTGGGGTTAGGGTTGGGGTTGGGCTAGGGTTGGGGTTAGCGTTGGGCTAGGGTTAGGGCTGGGCTAGGGTTGGGGTTGGGGTTATGGTTCGGCTAGGGTTAGGGTTGGGATTTTTTTCAAAAGTAAAAAAAAAAAAGATGACAATATGGCAACTAGTGTTGAGCGCAAGTGCTCGCTACTTGAGTTTGCATCGGGTGCTCGGGTATGCATTGAGTATCGCGGTTGCTCGAGTCTCCGCCCTATAAGCTTCGCGGCCCAAAAAACCTTGCGGGGATTGCCTGTCACAGTGGAATAAAAAGACAATATCAATGCCCCTTGGAAGAGTGGTGGAGGTAGCAGTAGCTTAACAAGACGGTTTTAATGCCCCTTGGAAGAGTGGTGGAGGTCGCAGTAGCTTAACAAGACGGTTTTAATGCCCCTTGGAAGAGACGTGGAAGAGACGTGGAGGTCAGAGTGGTTTAGCAAGACAGTTTTAATGCCCCTTGGAAGAGATGTGGAGGTCACAGTAGCTTAACAAGACCTTAACAAGGGGGCCATCATACAAAGTGGGGGCTACTAAGGTGGCTGTCACAAAACATATTAAAAATCTCTGAAGTCACTCCACCCCTCCCTTTTTTTTCCCTTTGTCATTTACAATTTGAGCTGATCCTTAGATGTAGGATTGTTCAATAGACAAGGTAGGTAGGAAGTCAATTAACCAGGTTAATTAACATGCAAGAGCTTCTTGTAGGACAAAGACCATGAGGATATATATTGTGCATAGACAGAGAGCTATACAATTGGCAGGTAATTGAGACAGGAAAAGTCTTTTCAGAGAGTTGGACAGCCATAGAGACATGTGTTGACGCATAGACACAGAAGTGGAGGAGACCTTTTGTCTGCTGGAAATACATTGTCAGTTCAGGGGAAATATTTTACATTTACACTGGACACCTTTTTGTCTCTGTGAGAGAAGTTGTTACTGGTCCGGGTGGTGGAACCTCTGTGCTTCGGTGCAAGGAGGAACCAGAGGGGCGTGACTAAGTGCCTACTCAGCCTGACCCAGGTCACATGGCTTCTTAGTCTACTCCGTGAACCAGGGAGGGACCGGGCAGGTGAACCAGGTGCCACTCTGGGACCGACCTTGTGTGAGAGCAGGCGACTCCCATGGGTCAGGTGACAGGAGCTGACCGGTACAGCGGATGAACACAGCAGGCAGGCTGGCATGTGGTCCAGGTAGATAAGCAGGCAGGTACGGATGATAGCCAGACAGGCGCTCCGGGTAGGCAAGCAGGCGGGCACGACATATTACTTGGCAAGTGCTCCGAGTAGGCAAGCTGGCGGGCATGACAGGTTACTTGGCAGGTGCTCCGGGTTGGCGGGCTGGCGGGCACGGCAGGTAACTGGCAGGTGCTCCGGGTAGGCAAGCTGGTGGGCATGGCAGGTAACTGGCAGGTGTACCAGGTAGACAGGCTGGCGGGCACGGCAGGTAACTGGCAGGCTGGCGGGCAGAACTGTAGACAGACTGGTGGGCTGGACTGTTAGACAGACTGGCGGGCAGGACTGACAGGCAGCGGGACCTGAGGGCTGAAGCAATTGTTAGCACACGGAACAACAACCTTGCACAGGCACCTCCAATTTGGAGGAGGTGCCTTATATAGAAGTCCTCCTACCATTGGCCGGGGACTTTTTAGGATGGTGCGCGGGGCCACTTTAAGAGGGAGGGAGCGCGCACCCTAAGCACAGTGCCCGGGAAGCTGCACGCGGTGCGTGCCACAGCAGCAGGGGGGCAGGAGGACGCCGGACCAGGGCCGTGACGGTGAGGGGAACGGCATCTCTGCCTCCTGCCGTTCAGAAGTGTTACACCTGTGGCAGAAATAAATCTCCGAGAGAAAATATGGAATATTGGGATTTATATAAATCCGATATTAATGAGACATTCTCAGAACCTGGGCTAATCAGGGAAAAAGATACAATTTTTTTCATATCTGTGGTTCCTGCGTATAAGCCACAAATCAATAGTGGACAGATAACTTTTTGCTTTCTAAGTAAAGATAAAATCCCGATGAAAAATATGGCTATGACAACACAGCTTCTAATCTTAATTACCCAGATGTCTAGATTTGTTAAGCCAGGGAAATACACTATTATCTTTGTGTTGACTTTTAAATTTATGTGTTTTTCTTTGGTGGGTCAAGAAGGCCAGACTAGTATTTGTATAGTTCTGAATGCTGACTTCTCTTGGTCTGTGAACAATGAATGTTTGCTACATATGTTGATTAACCATTGTGTGGACCCTGTGGCTTTGTGAATCACAGAGCAGTGGAGTATAAGTTATGCAAATTGATTAAATGCTCAAACAATGAGACATGAGCCCTGCACCTTCCCCCCTGATCTATGAATGATGACCTGAGCCACAAATGTACCTATAAACAGGGATTTCTATCGTGCTTCTAAGAGAATCAGAGAGACTTTTCAGGACAGCAGCATGGTAGCAGGGCTCCATCCCGAGGGACACAGATTTGGATTCTACAGGATGCCAGCCTAAAGGAACACTGCCCGGGCTGGAAGGATTCAGATCTGCTCCATTAACCATCACTGACCCTATGGAGACGTTTGGGAAAACCAGGATTGTGACCTTCCGGTCACCTGGTCCCATGGATATGTTCTGAGATGCCAGGTTGGGTCCATCCGGTCACGTGGTCCCATGGAGATGTTTGGGGAAAGCCAGGATTGTGACCCTCCGGTCACCTGGTCCCATGGATATGTTTGGGTTAGCCAGGTTGGGACCATCTGGTCACCTGGAATCCAGGGATACACCCGGATAAATCCAGTTTGGGACCATCCAGTCATCTGGATGCATGGATATGTTCGGAAAAAGCCAGGGTGGGATCTTCGGGTCTTCTGGCCACGTACCTCAATGGACTGCCAACTTCCTAACTTTGCTGCTACCTCCTCCCTGTGGGTGCCTTCCAAAAGTGGAGGGCCGCTGGTTGAGGTAGTTGGCCCTGGAAGTCCCAAAGTCTCAGTTGCCAGCGAAAGGGTGAGACTGTGTAATTTTGTACCATCTTGGGTGTTTAGTATGACTGTTTTGTATGTTATTGTCTGTTTGGTTGTTCAATAAAGTATTGCCACACTATTTAACCCTCACCCTGTGTTGTCTCAGTAGTATTATGCCCACGGCAGAACCCATGTCTTCACAGTGGCATCACTCTCCATCTTCTGCGATCATCTGGAGACGAGTTATCGCATAAGTTGAAGGTTTCATGAAATCATGAAGGGCTGAGACCGGCCCATGTGAGGTCATCACAGGGGTGTGTGGCTGGGACTCAGGGGTCTGATAAAAGATCAAGACGAATTATTATCTGTGTTCGTGCTGAGCGATACATTGTTCATGTATGCAGGGACCCCATTCACGAAATGGCCAATCGAAGCACTCACCTTTGGCTAAACTGAATTGTCTCTGCGATCTGTATAGTAAGTTCTTCTGTTAATCCCTTTTATTTTCTGTGACTGTATATGCTGTATTGTTTTGTCCTCTTTGTAAAATCTTTTGTATATTTTTCATAAACACTGCCTCCCTTTGGATTAAATCTAAAATTTAATAGTTCTGTTTCTTTTGTTCTGTAATACTGCCTCACCCTGAAGCATACTCTACCAAATTCCAAGAGTCCAATCGGCCTTATTTAAAAAAACGGATTGGTGGTGGCAGCTAATAATCTTTATGGGGTGATTGTACGGCGATATATACACATATTCCTTGCTTTGGGATCCGGAGGTGTATATGTCATACGCTCACTGCTAGTTTTCCGATAACTAATTAGTGAGAACAGCCTGAGGCCTCCTCGATTGATCATCGGCCAATCGTGTAATTGTCTAAATGATTGGGAACAACAGAGAGCTGTTCCCTCCAAAGATCACAGCAGATGGTCTCTGTCATAATTGGGATCTAAATCCCTGACAAATTGAAGGCCGCGGTGGGATTCTGCATGACCCCTCCGGGGTCGCCCTGACAGTGGCCATCATGCAGATGTGGGGCTATTAAGGGGGCCATCATACAGTGTGGTAGCTACTAAGTTGGTACTCATACAGAGTGAGGGCTACTAAGTGGGCCATCATACAGTGTGTAATTTACTAAGTGGACCATCACACAATGTGGGGACTATTGTGGAGGCCATCATATGGCATGGGGGCTAATGTGGGGCTATTGTACAGCATGGGGGTGATATTACAATATGCGGGCTATTGAATAGCCATCAAACAGTGTGGAGGCTACTGTAGGGCCCATCATACAGTGTGAGGACTACTGTGGGGTCATACAATGTGGGTTCTACTGTGGTACCATCATACAGTGTGGGGACTACTGTGGGTGCATCATACAGTTTGGGGGTATTATACTGTGTATATGGCTGCGGGCCCATCATACTGTGGAGGGGGAGCCATGGGCCCATCTTACTGTGTATAGGGGAGCTCTGAAGACAGGGACTTGGGACATTATTAAATGTTAAGTGGGAACTTATTGTTGTAGATACACTCGGTATTATGACTGCAAAAGGGTCACAGGGAGCATTATTACTTTCTAGGGGGCAAAATGTGGACACTGTTTTCTAGGGCACTTGCACAGGGCATTAATATTTTCTAGGGGTCAATTTTACCATGTAGAGGGCAGAAAAATGGGCATTTTAATTTTTATCACGTTTTTGATGCTGCGTTTTTTTTCCTCTTTTTGGTTTTGTCATGTTTTAAATAAAGCTGCTTTGTTTTTGATACTTTCTGGTATTTGGCTTTGACAAAACTTCATTGATACAGTCCAGTCATGTGCGGATTACAAACACACAAATTTTTTACCTGTGGATTTTTGCATCTAATGCAGTTTTATGGAGAGAATGTGCAAATAAAACTCAGCGTACCCGCAGGACAAATTGTTATGTTGTGGATTTAAACATGTGACAACAAAGAAAAAGAAGTATTCAAAAAAACAGGCCTGATCTAAAAGATAGCAAATACTTTATTGAAAATTCTAACAAGCAAAAAGATTAAAAACATGCAGTACACAGGATGCATATAACAGTTTATGCATTAAACACAGAATTAACTCATTTAAGAACATATAGGTTTGTTCAAGAGGCCATAACACAATATTGATATCAAAGCATAACTACGGGCACTGAAAACAAGCCCAACAACCAGAGTGTATTTAACCATAAATCTTTAATAATCACATAGAAAATCAAATTCAAACAAGCTTAAAAAAATAATAAAAAACACAGCGCCGCAAAAGAACACAGGGTTGCACACTCATATTATATTAGCTGCAGTTATAGTGTTGTGCATTTCACTATCATGGAAACACTTTGGTAGAAAATTTCCATAAATTTAATACATTCAAACCACTTATTTTCATCTGTGTAAATAGACAAATTATTAAGTGACAAGTGCAACTAGTCACTACCCTGTTCAGACCATACAGTTCTACTCATCATTATTGGCACCCATGAAGTTTATGTACATATTGTGGAATATCTCCTGAAAAAAATAAATCAAGTGAAACAATTTTTTATATAGAGCACTCGTGTTAAATACAGACAAGCAAACGATAAACTAGCATTTAAAACCAGAAACAAGGGGAGGGAAAAATAGAAAAACCTAAAGCTTGCTGTGTCACTGGTATTGGCACCCTTTACATTAAATTAGTATGGAAACACATTTTGTGGTAAATCACAAAAAGATTCTCCTGTGATTAATTGTCTTTGCCATGTGACATGAATTAGCCAATGAATGATGACTTCACTGTTTTAAAAACCACATGGTAGGCCCTGTTACTTTGTCACAATTGTGAAGACAGAGGAGCTCTCTGAAGACATCAGAACTGCTATGATAAGCAAACAAGAGACTTCCAAATGGTATAAGGCCATCTCCAAAGACCTTGGTATCCCAGTTTTAACAGTGTGCAGTGTTATTAAGTTTGCCAAGCATGGAACATTCAAGAACCTCCCTGAACGTGGGGGAAAGAGGAAAAGTGACAAGAGAGGTCTTCGATGGTTGGTGCGAATGGTGGAAAAAACACCACAACAAACATCCAAAGTCCTGAAGGCCAACCTGGAACAGTCTGGAGTCAAGGTTTCAACAAATACCATATGCCGCACACTAAATCAAGCAGAGCTTATGGGTGAAGGCAAAGGAAGGAGCCAGCAATGAAGCTTATAAGGAAAAGAACACCTTACCAACAGTTAAGCATGATGGAGGATCCATAATGCTGTGGGGTTGCTTTGCTGCATCTGGTACTGGAGGCCTTGACCGTATCACAGGAAATCAGAGAATTATCAAGAGATTTTAGAACGAAATGTCCTACCCAATGTAAGAACACTTGGTTTGAGTCGAAGATCATGGGTCCTCCAGCAAGACAATGACCCAAATCATACATCCAAAGGTACACAGAAATGGTTGAAAAAGAAAAAATAGACTGTTTTAAAATGGCCAGCAATGAGTCCTGACTTCAATCCCATTAAAAATCTTGAGGGTGACCTGAAATCTGCCATTAAAAAAAAGAACCCTGCAAACATTCAAGAGCTTGAACAAACTGCAAAAGAAGAGAGGGAGAAAATTCCAGCTGAGAAGTGCAAGAAGCTTATAGATGGCTATAAGAAATGAGTGGAGGCTGTCAGCAATGCCAAAGTATGTGCAACCAAAAATTAATTAGGGGTGCCTTTATTGCTGCACATGCTGTTTATTCTGTTTTTTCTTTGAAATTGTAACATGGAAGTTGAAAAGCAATGCTTTATTGTTGTACAGGGTGGGCCATTTATATGGATACACATAAATTAAATGGGAATGGTTGGTGATATCAACTTTCTGTTTGTGGCACATTAGTATATGGGAGGGGGAAAACTTTTCCAGATGGGTGGTGACCATGGCAGTCATTTTGAAGTCGGACATTTTGGATCCAATTTTATTTTTTTCTATCGGAAAAGGGTCATGTGACACATCAAACTTATTGAGAATTTCATAAGAAAAACAATGGTGTGCTTGCTTTTAACGTAACTTTATTCTTTCATGAGTTTTTTACAAGTTTATGACCACTTATAAAATGTGTTCAAAGTGCTGCCCATTGTGTTGGATTGTCAATGCAACCATCTTCTCCCACTCATGACACACTGATAGCAACACTGCAGAACAAATGCTATCACAGGCTTCCAGTATCCGTTGTTTCAGATGCTGCATGTCTTGTATCTTGATGGTATGGTTTGGTATATGGGGTACAAAGATAGTAGGGCCATTGTTCATCAATGGAAACCTCAATGCCACTGGATATCTGAAATTGCTACATGATGATGTGTTGCCCTCTTTATGCACTGAAGATGGCACGTTCCCTGAGTTTTTCCAACAAGATGGTGCACCACCACATTATGGGTGTCAGGTCCGAGCATTCCTACATGAACAGTTTCCTGGAAAGTGGATTGGTCGTCGTGGGCCAGTTGAATGGCCACCAAGGTCTCCCGATCTGACCCCCTTAGACTTTTATCTTTGGGGTCATCTGAAGGCAATTGTCTATGCTGTGAAGATACGAGATGTGCAGCATCTGAAACAACGGATACTGGAAGCCTGTGCTAGCATTTCTTCTGCGGTGTTGTTATCAGTGTGTCAAGAGTGGGAGAAGAGGGTTGCATTGACAATCCAACACAATGGACAGCACTTTTAACAGATTTTATAAGTGGTCATAAACTTGTAAAAAACTCATGAAAGAATAAAGTTACGTTAAAACCAAGCACACCATTGTTTTTCTTATGAAATTCTCAATACGTTTGATGTGTCACATGACCCTCTTCCCATTGAAAAAAATAAAGATGGATCCAAAATGGCCAACTTCAAAATGGCCACCATGGTCACCACCCATCTGGAAAAGTTTTCCCCCTTCCATATACTAATGTGCCACAAACAGGAAGTTGATATCACCAACCATTCCCATTTAATTTAGGTGTATTGATATAAATGGCCCACCCTGTATTACTTTAGACCACTAATTAAAAAATCCTGAGGATATAACTTTGATAAATTTCCATTTATTTCTGAAGATATTGTATAGCCTTATGAAAAAAATGAAGGGGTGCCAATAATGGTGACCAACACTGTACTAACACTGTATAATGCACAGTTAATCAATATCTGCATACGGTAAAGTGACAAGTTCATACAGGTTTGCAGCAAGCTGTAAAGCGGCAGATACAAACACTTGCAGTATGCCAAAATCAGTACTTCCAGAATAATTTTGTAATTAAAGTTAAATTAACTTACATGTATACACACAGAGTGGAGTGAGATCCCTGGCCCCCCAACCCGATTTTCGCTCTTTCTTCATCAGGGGGCTTCTCAGTTTATTTAAAAATAGTCCAAAGTCTCTAGAAGACTGACCAAATGTCCCATAATGAAGCTGTGCCCCACCTTATCTAACCATGCAGTACATAGGATGCATAAAGCAGTTTATGTATGCAGAAAGAAAAGATCCAGCTTCAAATAGAGATGCATAGAAGTAAAATTTCTTCTTCCTTTATTTAATATTATTAAATGAAGGAAGAAGAAATTTTAGTTCTGTGCATCTCTATTTGAAGCTGGATCTTTTCTTTCTACATACTTACCTAACGCTCAGCAGCAATGTGATCCTGTGTTTTATTTTGCCGTAAGTTATGTGATTTATTCTCAAGGGTGAGCTGATTTCTTTTTTTTTTTTCCCCATATAACAGTTTATACAGACAGATGAAAATATGCCCAAAGGTCATAACAATGTGGTAATAGAATTATTAGAATTTAGCACTGTGTCACTTTAAGGTCATTAATTTCGGGTCGCCCAGTACTGCCTCCTATTATTATATATGTTTTTATCATCATAGTTTGTAGTGAGGCAAGGTGTTTCAGAGGTGCTACAAGGCATTTGATAGGTGATAATGTTATCATGTAGTTCACAGGGAGCCAGAGACTGACATATTGTCTATGCGGGTGGGCTTGAACTGGACCGGTTGCCCGGCTGGAGCACACAAATGCCCACAATAAAAGTGGAACCAATGCACTGCTAGAATATTGATATTGAGTTGCCATTATATGTGCTCAAAATGCTACTTTCATATTGAAACTGTGTACTGTTGTGGTCTTCTACTTGTTGTGGCCTTCAAGCTTTCAGCTTATCCTACCACAGTCTTGTAGAGCGCTATTCGAGAATGAAGAGCTGCAAAGCAACAGATTGAAGAAACTTGCATAGTATTATGGATCCTTTATTCTGTGTCCACTCTCCTCATTACCTAGAATGACCCATTTATTCTTGTCACTCATGCATCATCACCGGGAAGGAAGAAACCACAGAAGTAATTCAGTGTTTAGTAGCAAACTTCCAGTCTCAGTATTCCTTCTGTTCGCTGCTAGGGCTTGATGGTCTATGCTTAATTATCATCCAATTGCAAATGGTCACAGAAAAAATGGTCTATCTAGGGAAAGGTCATCTCAAAGAGATGGTTCTCTGGGAAGAGTTCACTGTATTTAAAATGTAACAAAACCTTTTATCTTTTGATTTAATGAATCATGTACATTTATTGAATAATGTAGTATATTTTGTGCATTAGAGCTGAATTATTTATGTTTCACATAATAAAGTAGGTAAATCTAAAGCATCAACTTGACAAATGCAAAAATGCAAAACGCACGAATGCAGTTTAAGAGTTAGTTGGCTTTTCAACTCTGTTGCATTTCTAATTGTAGGTTAAAGAACTTTAGGAGACATTGATACAGGAATATAATGAATGCTTCCCTTATAAACACACTTACGATCGTCACATATTTGATTTCCAAGCCAGTATTTGAGTACGTTAGTCAATATTAAAGTGAACTCAAAGCAATTTAGCAGAATATTTAGCTAGTAATAAAGTAACACTGATGTAAATGCTGATTCAATGAAATATTACATTTTATTACAATTTTTTTTATTGAAAAAAAACAAAATGACACAGGCAGGATTGAATGTTTTAATAGCACGTTCTGTAATTCGCATCAGCCTTCCTCTGTATTATAAAATACAAGAATACTGCGCATACAATGGAGCTCAACTTTAATAACAAACTTAAAGTCGTGGAAAGTGTTAAAAAATAAAGTTTGAATTGTTCATGTGTCATTAATACATTTATTTTAATCAAACATGTCACATTAAATATGTTACTATATCTGCATGCTGAATTTTATGGAGCAGGAGATTCTAAGTAGATTAATCTGTAGATTTAAAAGAATGTATTTTATTTTAGATCCCTAGTTCCTCTGGACTTGAAGGTGCATTTGGGAAAAACATGACTGATTTCTTTAAAAAACAGTACAATATCTGTCCACAAGGTGTTTGTGTTATCACAGGGCCATAGGTTTGATTTTAGTGTTTCAGATACCACCCATGGACAGCCCATTTAACAGATGCCATCCCGAAGAGGAGATTTTGCTGTAGGTATGCAGTTTTCATTCTGATTCCCTTTGTCTCCCTTTGTTCGCAACATATTTCTATCTCATGTGTGTTTTGACCAGGCTTATTCTCTTTATGATATAAACCCTTACAATTGCACCTGCACTTTACCTTTATACAGTACAGACCAAAAGTTTGGACACACCTTCTCATTTAAAGATTTTTCTGCATTTTCATGACTATGAAAATTGTACATTCACACAGGAGGCATCAAAACTATGAATTAACACATGTGGAATTATATACTTTACAAAAAAGTGTGAAACAACTGAAAATATGTCTTATATTCTAGGTTCTTCAAAGTAGCCACCTTTTGCTTTGATGACTGCTTTGCACACTCTTGGCATTCTCTTGATGAGCTTCAAGAGGTAGTCACAGGAAATGGTTTTCACTTCACAGGTGTGCCCTGTCAGGTTTAATAAGTGGCATTTCTTGCCTTATGAGAAGGTGTGTCCAAACTTTTGGTCTGTACTGTATATATTGGGGTCTCCACATACATGCTCCGGCATTTATGCATGGGGATTAACATCATACCCTACCCAGGTTTTATCTATGATTCACACCACATTGATTTAGTTCTTGTCAAATCTATGTAAATGGCTTTTATTTCATTGGATATGATTCATTTATTTTTTGCACATGCAATTCATGCATTAATTATTATCCACTATACATATATATGTGTTTGAGTTCCTACACTTATTTCTTTTAACAGTACTATCATGTATCCCCATTTGCAATAATGCTTTTGTTCTCCGTTGTGATGATGATGTTCCATATCATGACTCATTTTTAACTTGGCCTTTTCTCTAATAATACAAATAAAGATATACATCTTATCCTGATATGCAGTGGTTGCTCATTTTTTATTGGATTCAGTTTCAATATTGGGCATATGCTTTATTTCCATACACTTTTCTGTGGACACACAAATATTAGTATTTTTCTTTACTTTTTACATTTAGGTGTTGTGATGTTGTATTGTCTATTTTGTATTTTTCAATGCTGTACCAGATAAAATTCATGGACCGGTGTTGAACTGTTTATGGAAAAAAACAGCCAAATTTTTTAAATCCTGTGCAAATCCAGTGAGAGGTCTCACTGAGTGATTGAAATCCTTCTCTGCATGTAAGGCCACATTCAGACACCTACGTTTTGTATCCACGATTTTCATTTACTTAGACATTAAAGTCTATGGTGCTATTCACATTTGCATGTTTTTTTTGCAGACCATGTGTCTTCAAAAATTCATGGAGACATGACTGTTTTTGATTCAATCAAAATTCCCAATACAAGTCTGTAGGTCTGTAAAAAATTAAGGACAGCACATATTGCCATCTTTTTGCTGTCTGTATTTAACATCATAATGTATAGGAGAAGATTTACAGTTTATCTGTATTTTCATACCAGAAAATCACTGATGAAACACTGATGGTAAAACTGTAACACTGACCAAATACTGATGAAAATCAGATCTAAAACACTGATGAAAAACACTTTGTGTTTTTACATATGAGAAAAATCACTGACGTCTGAAAGAGGTTTGATACAGAATAATTATTTGGATCCCTCACTGGTTTCAAAACAAGGATTTAAAACAATATGGTTATCTATATTGTTTTTTACCCTAAACATTTTTATATGAATCTGCCTATTGATACTAATATATGATTTATTGGTTTGTAAAGGACATGTTCAATGTGACACTTTCCTTTAAACATCAAGAACATGATTCATCACTTGTATTTTTTATTAATTCACTTTTCTTTTTTGTCTTGAGGTTTTCAGTGCTGTTTTTTGCACTGAATTCTTCAAAATGCCACACATGCTTCAAGAATTTAGCAAAATGTAAAAATTTTCGTTTATTGACTTTATCTATTTTTTTAATCTTTAGTGCATAGTTGCAAGTTTTTCATAAAATTAACTACACAAATAAACTTTAAAAAACAGGTGCAAAATCATCTGATGAATTTATCACAAATCAAAAGGTCACTAATTGAGAGATAATTATCCCAAAATAGTGCAAAAATGCAATGATTAATTAGGTTCCAAGATGTGCTTAGGTCATTTCTCAGTCATAGAAGAAACAAAAAAAAAAACCTTTCAGTTCAAGCATCTTCAGGGAGAAGATTGAAAGTTTAGTGCCACCTCTTAGAAGTAGCAATCCTAATAGTCAATATGAACCATTTAAAGGGCGTTGCCACAAGTCTTAGTATAAGAATTGCTACATCCAATCGGTGACACTGGAGTGTCAGTCCTCTTCCTCTCTAAAGAGGCTTGTTGCATACATATATAAGGGAAAAGATATCAACAGTTGTACAGCAGGAGGAGCCACTGCTCATCATTTTGGCAGAAACCCACCTTCACAGCGCTGACTGTGTTCTGCAAAGTTTTGGATGTAAGTTCTCTACAAATGCGTACAAGTGACAAACTGCTGAGATCAACATTTTTTGTGCCTACTTTATATTTCCCTCAGAGAGCATAGGGGAGACCTGACAGGTTTCCTTTAAAAGTATTCTTGCTGTTGGTTATTAAGCCATTTTATTACACATTGAGGTTTATCAGTAAACTTCAAAATGTAGACATGAATGCAATAAATTGTGATAATATTTAGTACATTCAGCGAGTTAGAGACTATATTCTTTGGAATGTTTTAAGCCGTATATTTGGATAGAGTAAGCCATCAATCACACTGTCAATCCTCCTAAATCCTCCAAACTCTTCTTAGTGGAAAAATGTCAGCTTTGCTGACTGTGCACATTTAGCTGAGCTTTCTAATGCTTTTCAGTCCGTTTTACCTGCCTGTAAAAAAATTACATTTATTTATGTAGATAGCTTGGCAAAGGTCACAGCTATTGAATATTAATTTCATATTTTTGACTGTAGTCAGGTATTTTGCTTTTTCTTTTTTTTCCCCTGATTTCTCTTTCACGTTATTCAGACATTTAAATGAAACATCAGGATATAAAACAGTTCTTAAAAGTGTATCCAAACACAGTAAAACTTTAACAGTTTAGTATTGGAGAAACCCTACAAAGTTCTGGCATGCGGCCTCTCAAATTATATCTGTTAAAAGCAACGTGTATTGTCTCACTGTTTTCTTTATGACTTGTGCAGCCAAAATGTAGCTAAGAATCAATAATAAACTGCATTGAATCACTTGTACCTAAAATGACACAGATGGGTGCTGATTTCAAAAGGAAAATGTTCTTGAAGAAATTGTATTTAACTCTTTAAATACCTTTAGTGGAGCTTTAAAGTTTATGAATTCTTTACAATTTTTCATATTTTTTAATAAATTTTGCCTAAAACTACACCAAATTTTCAGGCAAATCCTAAAAGTAGATATAGAGAACCAAGTCAAACAAATGAGTGAAAATTATTGGAAAAAATCATCAAATATCGAATGTCTATGAGTGGCAAAACTATGTAAACCTTTGCTTTTAGTATTGTAGATTAATTAGTCTTACACATCAGCTTGGGTGAATTTTAGCTCATTCCTCCCTACAAAACAGCTTCAATTCTGTTTTGTTGGTGGATTTTCTTCCATAAATTGCTTGCTATAAGCTCTTACACAAAATTTCCACAAGACTAAGGTCAGGACTTTGATTTGGCCATTCCATTGGCCAAACTTTAATTTTATTCTTCTTTAACCATTATTTTGTAGAAAGACATTGTGTTGCTGCATAACCCATTTCATGAGTTTTCCTCCTTTTATGCCCATAGCAGCCAATGACTCAGAGGTATTCTTTGCAGCATGAGATGGTGCATTGTCATGCATGAAGAAGATGCTGCTACGGATGGCACGGTTCTTTTCTTTTTTACCATGGAAGAAAGGGATCAGTCAGAAACTCTATATACAGTTAGGTCCATATATATTTGGACAGAGACAACATTTTTCTAATTTTGGTTCTAGACATTACCACAATGAATTTTAAACAAAACAATTCAGATGCAGTTGAAGTTCAGACTTTCAGCTTTCATTTGAGGGTATCCACATTAAAATTGGATGAAGGGCTTAGGAGTTTCAGCTCCTTAACATGTGCCACCCTGTTTTTAAAGGGACCAAAAGTAATTGGACAATTGACTCCAATGCTATTTCATGGACAGGTGTGGGCAATCCCTTCATTATGTCATTCTCAATTAAGCAGATAAAAGGCCTGGAGTTGATTTGAGGTGTGGTGCTTGCATTTGGAAGCTTTTGCTGTGAAGTAAACATGCAGTCAAAGGAGCTCTCCATGCAGGTGAAACAAGCCATCCTTAAGCTGCAAAAACAGAAAAAACCCAACCGAGAAATTGCTACAATATTAGGAGTGGCAAAATCTACAGTTTGGTACATCCTGAGAAAGAAAGAAAGCACTGGTGAACTCATCAATGCAAAAAGACCTGGGCGCCCACGGAAGACAACAGTGGTGGATGATAGCAGAATAATTTCCATGGTGAAGAGAAACCCCTTCACAACAGCCCACCAAGCGAACAACACTCTCCAGGAGGTAGGCGTATCAATATCCAAATCTACCATAAAGAGAAGACTGCATGAAAGTAAATACAGAGGGTTCACTGCACGGTGCAAGCCACTCATAAGCATCAAGAATAAAAAGGCTAGACTGGACTTTGCTAAAAAACATCTAAAAAAGCCAGCACAGTTCTGGAAGAACATTCTTTGGACAGATGAAACCAAGATCAACCTCTACCAGAATGATGGAAAGAGAAAAGTATGGTGAGGGCGTGGTACAGCTCATGATCCAAAGCATACCACATCATCTGTAAAACACGGCGGAGGCAGTGTGATGTCTTGGGCATGCATGGCTGCCAGTGGCACTGGGTCACTAGTGTTTATTGATGATGTGACACAGGACAGAAGCAGCCGAATGAATTCTGATGTATTCAGAGCCATACTGTGTGCTCAGATCCAGCCAAATGCAGCCAAACTGATTGGTCGTCGTTTCATACTACAGATGGACAATGACCCAAAACATAAAGCCAAAGCAACCCAGGAGTTTATTAAAGCAAAGAAGTGGAATATTCTTAAATGGCCATGTCAGTCACCTGATCTCAACCCAATTGAGCATGCATTTCACTTGTTAAAGACTAAACTTCAGACAGAAAGGCCCACAAACAAACAGCAACTGAAAACTACCACAGTGAAGGCCTGGCAGAGCATCAAAAATGAGGAAACACAGCGTCTGGTGATGTCCATGAGTTCAAGACTTCAGGCAGTCATTGCCAACAAAGGTTTTTCAACCAAGTACTAGAAATGAACATTCTATTTACAATTATTTAATCTGTCCAATTACTTTTGGTCCCTTTAAAAACAGGGTGGAACATGTTAAGGAGCTGAAACTCCTAAACCCTTCATCCAATTTTAATGTGGATACCCTCAAATGAAAGCTGAAAGTCTGAGCTTCAACTGCATCTGAATTGTTTTGTTTAAAATTCATTGTGGTAATGTCTAGAACCAAAATTAGAAAAATGTTGTCTCTGTCCAAATATATATGGACCTAACTGTACTTTGCCAAGGTCATTTTCACACCTACCAGTTCTCTGTCTCCATGATTCTGACCCATAACATGACTCTGCCACTTCCTTGCTGACTTCGCAGCCTTGTTGGGACATGAGGGGATTCCATCAACCATTCACTGTTCCATCCATCTGGACCATCCAAGGTTGCACGACACTCATCAGTAAACAAGACTGTTTTAAATTCAGTCTTCATGTATGTCTGGGCCCATTGCAACCATTTCTGCTCATGAGCACTGTTTAGGGAGTGCAGAATAGTATGTTTATGTACAATTGCAAGCCTCTAGGGGATTCTACGCCTCAAAGATCACAGGACTCCAGAGTCACCAGCAGCTTCAATTACATGTTTTCCGCTTTTTAATAGTATTTTAGCAGCTGCTCTCTTAATCTGAAGAATTTGTCTGGAAGAAACTTTCCTCATTATGCCTTTATCTGCACGAATCCATCTGTGCTCGGTATCAGCCACAAATCTCTTCGCAGTACGATGATCACACTTAGGTTTTCGTGAAATGCTTAATGATGTCACACCTTTTCCAAATAATTGCACTACTTGATGCTTTTTGGCTACAGAGATACTTTTTCTTTCCCATATAGCTTGAAATCTGTCACCTTGTTAATAATTTTACCTACAGCGCACCAAATTGGAGTCATAGAAAGATCTAGAGATCAATAAATGTAGAAATAAACACAATTTTATTGAACAATAATCATACAGACATGATAAAAGAACTGTGTTCATTTGAACAACAGAACAAGAGGAAAGTTCCTTGCAAAGTCTGAACGAGGTCCAGATATAGGTTCACAAAGTGCAGTGCAATCACATGTATGCAGGAAGGAAAAAAGAGACCAGGGAAAATCACTAGTCACGGATCACTAAATCTCTACCATATAACATGAGTCACATTTGTACATACAAAGTCCATGTCATATATATATTGTATTAAGGAGACTAAACAGATGGACAAAGAAAGTTTTAGTGAATGACATAAACTCCATGATACATAGTGTGTACATCCAGGTCCCAAATCTAACCAAAATGCAATTACAAAAGTTACCAATCATAAAATGAGAAAGTCTCAATATGGTAATTACCTATGCGTATCTGCACTGCTTGGTTCAGTGCCCCGTGCCCCTACGCACGTTTCGGTGCATATAGCACCTTCTTCAAGGGGGAAATGACCTAGTAATGCTAATGATATGTGTTTCTTTTATGCTGCAAAAGCAGCTGTGCAATCAAGTACCTGGACAGAGTAGCGCATGCGCGCCAGCACACAAGCCGCATCGCGCTCAGTCATTAGCAACATTTAATGCAGGAATAGATAAAGATATTAAGAAATGGGAGAAGGAAATTTTATCTGTTAAAACCAAAAAATATCAGCGAGATGTGTCTGATTTTCAGAACAAACATGTTTATAAGTGGAGAAGGCCAAACTCAAAAATAGGGTCAGGTATGACCAGATCCGGTTCCTTTTCCTCCACATCATCATGTGACGATAGCCTGAAGGGAGGGGATCTGCCGGAAACCAGCCAAATTTTAAAACATTTCAAACCTAAGCAGGGAAATCAAATCAAAACCAAATCAAAAAATCCCATATTACCACAACGTGAGAGGAAAACACGTAGCAACATGGAGGTAATTAACCTCTCATCTCATATATTATCTGATGCACAGCAAGAATTACTATGTCTTGGCCTGAACTTTGTACCTACTAACAGGTTTAATTTTTTCACAGCTATGAAGGACCTACATGTTTTTTCTAGAAAATTGATATTGCACAAACTTCACAATAAATCAAAAACTGAACAGGGCTTTACTACGAAGGAGGAGTTTGAGGCCTTATCGGCCCTTGAGGATTGATTGAAGGAGCAGACCCCGGATCATGCAAGTGGGTTTCCTAGATCAGCTTACCCCAGATCTACGGCCTTTCCCCCCTTGTCACTGTGCCCGCAGATTGAGATCTCTACTAGGATGGTGTTGGAGGATTTTCGGCAAATCCCCAACAAAATGGGGGGTGATAATTTAACTAAACCTCAGCGAAGGGCCCTAAAGGAATTACAATCAATTAAAGATGTAGTTATAAAACCAGCTGACAAGGGGGGAAACATTGTCATCTGACCTACCCACCTGTATGAAAAGGAGGCATTTAGACAGCTAAGGAACAAAGAAACATACACTGTACTCCCCAACAACCCACTCTCGACTTACACCTGGAAATTACTTAATATCCTTGAGGTGGCAGTCGAGAGAGGCACTATTCCCAAGCGCATCTTTGATGGACTTTTGGCAAATCAACCAAAGATACCTACCTTTTACTTGTTGCCAAAGGTCCACAAAAGTGTGTGTGAACCACCCGGACGTCCTATTGTCTCTGGCATCGGAGGGCTCTGTGATCCAATATGTAAGTTCATAGAACATTACCTTCATCCTATGGTTGAGACTCTGCCCTCCTATGTCAGGGACACTATGGACGTCCTGGCTAAAATGGACGGGATCTATATGGAGTCAGACATGTATTTTGTGGTGGCCGACGTGGAGTCCCTCTATACCTGTATCGACCACAATGATGGTCTTAGAGCTACCCAATTTTTTCTAGGTATGAGTGGATTAGATCAATCTATGTGTGACCTTCTCTGGGAGCTATTGCCTTTCATCCTGACACACAATTTCTTTACCTTCAAGGACCGTTTCTATCTTCAGAAACGCGGCACTGCCATGGGCGCGGCGTGTGCACCGTCGTACGCTAATCTCTTTCTGGGATATTGGGAGAGGGAGATTTTTGGCGTCGGCGCGCCCACCGCTTCCTATGTGCAGTGCTGGTATCGATACATTGATGATCTATTGATTATATGGCAGGGTCCTGAAACTGGGATTGATGAATTTGTGACTGGGCTGAACCGCAATGGCTTCAACATTAGGCTCACACATAGATATCATAAAAAATCCATTGATTTCCTGGACATCCAATTCAGTATTGCAAAGGATGGTTATATCGAAACAGATGTTTTTCGTAAGGAAACATCCGTAAATTCCTTGTTGCACGCATATTCGGCACATGACCCTACAACAATCAGAGCCATTCCCACTGGCCAATTTTTACGGATGAGGAGAAATTGCTCCTCTGACGTTGGCTTTGAGAATCAGGCTCGTGACCTAAGAGAACGATTTTTCTCTCGTGGTTACAGCAGGAGATGCGTCAACAGGGGATACAGCAGAGCTAGGAAAACTCCTAGAGTGCAATTACTGAATAAAAAGGTGGAAAGGAAATCAATGGATAACCCCATACGTTTCATAACTACATACAATTCTGAGTGGAACACCATCCGCCATATCTTGGAAAAACATTGGAATATTTTGAGGACGGACCCCACGTTGGCCACCACCTTGTCTGACCGCCCTTATTTGACCTCAAGACATAATAAGAAAATCAAGGGCGTGTTAGTAAGGAGCCACTATGTTGCTCGGCCTGCTCCCCCGGGGGTCCCAGGTGGGGCTTTTTTCCTTGCGGTGACTGTGCAGGCTGCCGGAATATGGTTAGGGATTATGACTTTCAATCGTCGGATGGTATTAAACAATTTAAGATCACTCACCATATCTCGTGCAACACTACACATGTGGTATACTATGCCACCTGTGCCTGCAATCTAATCTACATTGGTCTTACATCCAGGGAGCTTAGGGTCCGAACGAGGGAGCATGTGCGAGACATCTTTGCAGCTAAAGAAGTCCTGGATCCATCTGGTCTCAAGACCATACCAAGACATTTTTGAGCCCTGCATGGCTGTGATTCCTCCTCTTTCAGGGTCCGAGGCATTGATCGTGTTCGCAGTGGCATCAGGGGAGGCGATATGAAACGCCTCCTTGCCAAATGGAGTGTCGCTGGATTGTCACACTTGACACAGTGACACCCAAGGGATTAAATGAAAATCTTAGTTTTTCCTCCTTCATATAGTGTGATCCCCCCTCTCCCATTGTGCTTTTTTACATTCCTTGATTTTAATTGTTGTGTTTTTCTTGTCCTTATTTTAGAAATTTGCACCTCTTGTCGGAGTGACGGTTTACATGGACGAATCCCTGCATGTTGTTCGTGATGCTTAATCTGGATAATTGATATTGAACAAGATATCTATATGCAGTCCTGCACTCTACCATGGGAGGGAAAATTGGAGAAATAGGAAGAAAATCTTGACCCATATTCCTTTATTGTGCAATTATTTGATGCTTTATCTTCACCCTTTTATGTGTATAAGATTAATGAACATATACTTAATATTTGAGGGGACTTCAATCGGACATGTGTGTTCGATCGTGTTGATCTTTATATGTGATGTGTCTATGCATTTATGATGTTCCCTAGTGGGAGTCTGCGTGTATGTACTAATGTTTATGTCACATTTTTGTGACTGGTATTACACCATGGGAATTTTAGAAAATGCAGTGTGGGTGGTGAGTGGAGTTTTTGAATAGAGGATGTGCCACCGGATTCTTTTACTGTTATAATTAGAGAGACTACTCCGTTGACACACCATCTCTCTGATCCCCACAACCCACCAATTAGTGGATAAAATATCCCCTTTTGATCTATCTTTGACTTTCTCCTTTAATCCCCCCCTTTTTTGTGTATCTATTTTTGCATAATGAAAATAACTTGTTTCTAACTTCTAACATTTCAATCAATGGATGTATACCTGCATTATGGCATCTGTGTAGGGATTTCTCTTCCATTCTCCGTTGTGGCTGGACTTGCGCATGCTCTCCTGCGCACTCCTGCAGCCGCTCAGTCTCCGGCGCTCAGCACCCTCTGACCCATGCGCGTCGCTGTGATGCCCCGGATGCTGTGCGTGATGTGGCTTGTGTGCTGGCGCGTATGCGCTACTCTGTCCAGGTACTTGATTGCACAGCTGCTTTTGCAGCATAAAAGAAACACATATCATTAGCATTACTAGGTCATTTCCCCCTTGAAGAAGGTGCTATATGCACCGAAACGTGCGTAGGGGCACGGAGCACTGAACCAAGCAATGCAGATACGTAGGGTAGGTAATTACCATATTGAGACTTTCTCATTTTATGATTGGTAACTTTTGTAATTGCATTTTGGTTAGATTTGGGACCTGGGTGTACACACTATGTATCATGGAGTTTATGTCATTCACTAAAACTTTCTTTGTCCATCTGTTTAGTCTCCTTAATACAATATATATATGACATGGACTTTGTATGTACAAATGTGACTCATGATATATGGTAGAGATTTAGTGATCCGTGACTAGTGATTTTCCCTGGTCTCTTTTTTCCTTCCTGCATACATGTGATTTGCACTGCACTTTGTGAACCTATATCTGGACCTCTTTCAGACTTTGCGAGGAACTTTCCTATTGTTCTGTTGTTCAAATGAACACAGTTCTTTTATCATGTCTGTATGATTATTGTTCAATAAAATTGTGTTTATTTCTACATTTATTGATCTCTGGATCTTTCTATGACTCCAATTTGGTGCGCTGTAGGTAAAATAATTTATGAGTCTTGATCCATAATGAAAATTGCTGCCCTAACCTATTTTTGGTTCTACCTTGTTTATAATGTAGAATGTCCTTCTTAAGTAGTTTTCCTTTATTTGAGCTCACCTATTTATCACAGCTGTTTGAGATTCATTTCAGTGATCCAAAGAGCCCTGAGATACTATCCCAGCCATGAGTTTATTTGAAAAACAAACTGATAAAAAAGTTAAATTCCTTGACAATAGAACTCAATTTACCACCTGGATTTATGACTCACTACATGGACACAATTCATGTGTCCACCACACGAACTCCAGATAATTAAACATTCCCACAGCCTCTCCATTTGTAATGAAAAACCCTAATTTGATTTCCTTGGCTTATCATTAGGACTTGAGGCATCAGCCCTTACACTTCATGGACAAATGTCCGTTTGTAATATCTTTTAAACTTTGTGCTTTGTCTTATCAATTCATTTGTATTCCTTCCTGAAGAAGGAACCCCTGTGCTCTGAATGCTCGCAAATATATATATTTTTAATGGTTAGCCAATAAAGGTATCACTCCGAGAATACTTTCGTCATTTTTGGGCATAAAAGTATTTACTTTGAAAAACCAAAAATTAAATCTTTATGACACTTAAATCCAATTTGCATAATAATTTGGAACACATAATACAAAATTCTCTCTTTCTGTCTCATTTATTCACCAATTGTTCCAATTGACCTCTGGCTTATCCATGTGAACATTAGCAAACTGCAAATAGGCAGCAATGTTTGTTTTGGAAAGCAGTGGTTTTCTACTTGCCATCCTGCCATGCACAACATTGTTATTCAATGTCCTTCTGATGAATATTAAAGGGGATATCCGGGACATGAAAAAAAAAGAAATGTGCCTAAGCATTAACAGGCAGGGAGTTGCTACCTACAGTATGTGCTTGTTGTGCCTGGCGCCGTTCTACGCCAGCACAGAGCAGTCACAGACTTCCACTGACGTCACATCAACAGAGCAGCAGTTTCTTTTCCTGTTGACAGGGCGGGATTACTGGTGTCATGCTGATTGACAGCCATCTCTCTGCTGCCTAATTGTTGAGGCCGGCTGTCAATCAGCATGATGGCAGTAGTCCCGCCCTGTAAACAAGAAGAGAAATTGCTGCTCTCTTGACTGGGATCAGCTGAATCTCTGACAGGCTCCAATGACCAGCGCTGGGTACAACAGGCAGGTAGGCAGGTAGTTGTCTCTGTTAGCAACTACATGCTTTTTTAAAGTCCCAGATATCCCCTTTAATGCTAGCTAATGTGAGAGAGGTCTTTAGTTGCTTGGCGGTTACCTTGGTTTTTTTTGTGACCCTGCAGACAATAATACATCTTGATCTTGGAGTGATCTTCATTGGTCAGTTACTCATGGGGAGTGTAAAAATGGTTTTGAATTTCCTCCATTTGTACACAATTTGTCTGACTTTAGATTACAGGAATCCAAACTCTCATTGGTTTTTCCCTCTATATGCTCTATCTGTAACTTGCAATCCATTGTTGGCTGGAGGCTAGATAGGAGCTGTCACGATTTCTCCCATACACAACTCAGTGCAATAAAGAATGGCTGCTCTTCATTCACTTTTCAGCTTAAAGACAGAAGCTGCAGCATCATTGAATACATCATACAGCAGAGCTGATGTGTGCTGATCCGAATCAACCTCTGGTATTAAGTAAAACACTTGTTACAGAGCTCTGTTTGTCTATCTGACCTGTGCCTGTTACCTTGCCTGTTCCTCACTTGTACTCCCCCCTTCTTTCTCCATAGAGGATAATTTACTGTGTTACATAGTTACATAGATTGAAAAAAGACCTAAGTCCATCAAGTTCAACCTTCCTCCACCAATTCTACATTTTGTCTAATTTAACTATAACTATATCCCACAATGTTATGTGTATCGAGGAAATCATTCAGCCCTTGTATAAAATCTGTTATAGTGTCAGCCATTACTACCTTTTGTAGTCGGCATTCCACAGTCTGACTGCTCTGACTGTAAAGAACCCTTTCCTGTTTAGGTGCTGGAATCGCCTTTCTTCCACCCGTAATGAAAGTCGCCTGGTCCTTACCTGTAG
The DNA here is from genome assembly GCF_046119375.1 of Phyllobates terribilis. Classification (NCBI taxonomy): domain Eukaryota; kingdom Metazoa; phylum Chordata; class Amphibia; order Anura; family Dendrobatidae; genus Phyllobates; species Phyllobates terribilis. Next base: position 991,584,377 of record NW_027362761.1, on the reverse strand, counting down.
TCTACTCTGAGCAAAATAGATTTGAGCTGATTTTTCACAGTGAATGGGAAGCTATGGAGGCAGAGGGGAGGGTAAGAAGTGTTTGATATGTGTGGAAGGAAGCTGATTTCTCTAATGAGATACATTACAAGGTTTCTTATAATTGCCTGTACTATTGATATATGCAAAGAAAATGAAAGCAATTATTCTCTCTGAAGAGATCGGAGCTTCAGTGAAGAATGGACAGCCAATTTTTTGACATCTTTGACTTTTTGAAGTTCAAATTCACGGCCTGATTTTACAGAAATTACTACGAGCAGCCCAGTAAGTGGCACATCGCTGGAATCAGAATCTTTGCCCCTCTGCTGCTCTCAGATTACATAGCAAAAAAAAAAGCTGCTGACAGATTTCCTTTAATGATCATTCCGTCAATATGAAATTTTTTTGATCAGAATCAGTGTTGAATTACAGTGTCAACATTTATCATTAATCTTGCTTTGTTGTCATTCTGGCCAAGAATTATTACTTTTTATATACTGTAAAAGGATGAACAGTACCAATAATTGTGTAAATGGCCTTTACTCTTTATCATTTCATGTCTTGATTAGAGATGAGCGTTGTTCTACTCGAACTGTTCGCCAATCTCAAATTCGAGCTGTTTTGGGCGGTGTTCGAGCCGTTCGGCGAACACGAACAATTTGAGAAAAATTCGGCTGTTCGAGGTTATGTTCGATAACTGTTCGTGCACCAAAATCATAACTGGATTTTTTCTCAGTAATGATGAAAATTAATGTTAATACGCAGTTTGAGTGTACAGCGGGGTGGGGGGAGGGGCAGGGGATGGATCTCTGCAGGAACAATGAAGATCTCCATTTTTTTTTCTCTTTCCCGCATTTGCAGTGGGGAGGTGCAATCTGTCAGCCTATCAGCAGCGCACACACGGAGCGAAGTGCTTTTTTTCACACAAGCAAGGGCATGTGTCATTGGCAGTGTATGTCACATGTCCTTGCCCTATAAGACCAAGCCATTTTCCCCGTCGCCACCATTTTCTCACTGCTGCAGCTGCGTGTTAGACGGCACCGCTGTTGCTGTGTGCGCTATACCTTGTTAATTTCAAGCCAATTTTCGCACAAATATACAGATAGCTTGGGAGTAGGGAATAGTTGTGATTGCAGTCCTTTTAAGGACTAGGTTACAGCATTTCCTACGACTTTTATCAGGGAGGTCTGTGCTCTTAAATAGATAGGTTGTGGGAGTAAAGACTAATTGTAATTGGAGTCCTTTTCAGGACTAGGTTACATCAGTTCCTATCAGTTTTTGCCAGGCAGGTCTGTGCCAGTGCTGTGCAAGTTTTTTTCACAGCATTTGGCTGAATCTAGCAAAGCTAATCCTTTTTGGCCTATTGCAGAGTGTGTTAGTCAGTGGAGTAGCCTATCTGTGTTGCAAGATATACCACCTGTGTATAGAATACCAATTTTTTTACTGCACCTAGTGAAGTAAAATCTTTTGGGCATAGCATCATTCTATTAGTCCATCTATACTGACCTCCATCAGGTTGCAAATTAAAACTAATTTTTATCTGCATCTACAGTACCTCTGAAAAAATATTTGGGCTTCTACCTGTGTGTGGGACTTGTTGTATTAGTCCATCTATACTGACCTCCATCAGGTTGCAAACTGAATATATTTTTTTCCTGCATCTACCTCTGAAAAAATATTGGGCTTCTAGCTGTGTGTGGGTCTTGTTCTATTAATCCATCTATACTGACCTCCATCAGGTTGCAAACTGAATATAATTTTTTTCTGCATCTAGCTCTGAAAAAATATTTGGCCTTCTAGTAGTGTGTCGGACTTTAACTATTAGTCCATCTATACTGACCTCCATCAGGTTGCAAACTGAATATAATTTTTTTCTGCATCTAGCTCTGAAAAAATATTTGGCCTTCTAGTAGTGTGTCGGACTTTCTCTATTAGTCCATCTATACTGACCTCCATCAGGTTGCAAATTAAAACTAATTTTTATCTGCATCTACAGTACCTCTGAAAAAATATTTGTGCTTCTAGCTGTGTGTGGGACTTGTTGTATTAGTCCATCTATACTGACCTCCATCAGGTTGCAAACTGAATATATTTTTTTCTGCATCTACCTCTGAAAAAATATTGGGCTTCTAGCTGTGTGTGGGACTTGTTGTATTAGTCCATCTATACTGACCTCCATCAGGTTGCAAACTGAATATATTTTTTTCTGCATCTACCTCTGAAAAAATATTGGGCTTCTAGCTGTGTGTGGGTCTTGTTCTATTAATCCATCTATACTGACCTCCATCAGGTTGCAAACTGAATATAATTTTTTTCTGCATCTAGCTCTGAAAAAATATTTGGCCTTCTAGTAGTGTGTCGGACTTTCTCTATTAGTCCATCTATACTGACCTCCATCAGGTTGCAAATTAAAACTAATTTTTATCTGCATCTACAGTACCTCTGAAAAAATATTTGGGCTTCTAGCTGTGTGTGGGACTTGTTGTATTAGTCCATCTATACTGACCTCCATCAGGTTGCAAACTGAATATATTTTTTTCTGCATCTACCTCTGAAAAAATATTGGGCTTCTAGCTGTGTGTGGGACTTGTTGTATTAGTCCATCTATACTGACCTCCATCAGGTTGCAAACTGAATATATTTTTTTCTGCATCTACCTCTGAAAAAATATTGGGCTTCTAGCTGTGTGTGGGTCTTGTTCTATTAATCCATCTATACTGACCTCCATCAGGTTGCAAACTGAATATAATTTTTTTCTGCATCTAGCTCTGAAAAAATATTTGGCATTCTAGTAGTGTGTCGGACTTTCTCTATTAGTCCATCTATACTGACCTCCATCAGGTTGCAAATTAAAACTAATTTTTATCTGCATCTACAGTACCTCTGAAAAAATATTTGGGCTTCTAGCTGTGTGTGGGACTTGTTGTATTAGTCCATCTATACTGACCTCCATCAGGTTGCAAACTGAATATATTTTTTTCTGCATCTACCTCTGAAAAAATATTGGGCTTCTAGCTGTGTGTGGGACTTGTTGTATTAGTCCATCTATACTGACCTCCATCAGGTTGCAAACTGAATATATTTTTTTCTGCATCTACCTCTGAAAAAATATTGGGCTTCTAGCTGTGTGTGGGTCTTGTTCTATTAATCCATCTATACTGACCTCCATCAGGTTGCAAACTGAATATAATTTTTTTCTGCATCTAGCTCTGAAAAAATATTTGGCCTTCTAGTAGTGTGTCGGACTTTCTCTATTAGTCCATCTATACTGACCTCCATCAGGTTGCAAACTGAATATATTTTTTTCTGCATCTACCTCTGAAAAAATATTTGGCCTTCTAGTAGTGTGTCGGACTTTCTCTATTAGTCCATCTATACTGACCTCCATCAGGTTGCAAATTAAAACTAATTTTTATCTGCATCTACAGTACCTCTGAAAAAATATTTGGGCTTCTAGCTGTGTGTGGGACTTGTTGTATTAGTCCATCTATACTGACCTCCATCAGGTTGCAAACTGAATATATTTTTTTCCTGCATCTACCTCTGAAAAAATATTGGGCTTCTAGCTGTGTGTGGGTCTTGTTCTATTAATCCATCTATACTGACCTCCATCAGGTTGCAAATTCAAAATAATTTTTTTCTGCATCTAACCCAGCCAATAGTTTTGGCCTAATACCACAGTTTGGCCACTCAGCTCTGCTCGGTTACCATCCATTGTTTTTTTGTGCAAACAACTCCAGAGTTGTGAATTAGTTAACCACCAAAATGAGTGGAAAAAGGCCTGCTGCTGGTGGAAAGGGGAATAGGCGTGTTGGGAAGGGGAAAAAAGGTTGTGTCCGTGGGGTAGGTGTTAAAGCAACAGTAACATCTGCAGAAGAAAGACCATCTTCCAGCCAAACTAAAATGTCTACTTCTTTTAGCGGACAATGTGATAAGATCCCTTTCTTACGGCCACGCCAATCGCTACAAATTCCAGATGAGGCACAAAAACAGCAGGTGCTTCAACGGATATCAAGTGCTCCTTTAAGTGGGCTCTCCTCCACATCAACTTCAACATCACAAATACTCCAGTCCTCAAAGGTGTCACCCAAATCGCACTTGCTTCCTCACAGCTCCCAAATCTCCAGCTGCCCGTCTGAGTATGAGGTAGAACAGATGGTTGAGTCTGCAGAGCTGTTTACTCATACTATAGCCTGGGAATCAGAGGTCGACTCCAGCGCTTCTGTGAATCCAGACGAGGAAATGATCTGCACTGATGCCCAGAATCTTTATGAGTCGGATCCAGGACCAGACGCAGAAGGTTCTGACCATAATGTAGACCCTCATTCCCAAACTGTAACTCCTGTTGGTGGAGACAATGAGGAAGACGATGATAAGACTCAAATACCTGATTGGAGCGACAACTTTAGTTTTTTGTCAGGGCAGGAACAGGTTGGCTCTGAGGACGACGGGTGTGATAACGCACAGGGTGATGATGATGAGGTCGGAGATCCCACTTACTGTCAACCCACAGTCAGCCAAGAGATGAGGTCAGCAGAGGAGGTGGAGGAAGATGCTAGTGACGACGAGGTCAGGTTGCGCCTTCCTGGACAGAGACGTAGTACTGGAAGCACGTCAACAACTGCATCCTCAAACACAACTCTGCCTCTCACCACAAGTCGTGGTGGCTCTTCAGGTCGCATGGGTGCTAAGCCTTGCATAGCCTGGGCATTTTTTCAGATCGATAAAGATGACCCAACTCGTGTTATCTGTAACATTTGTCAGCAAAAGCTAAGTAGAGGCCAAAAAATACATAGTTTGAGTACTTCATGCATGAACCGGCACATGGACATGAAGCATAAGTTGCAGTGGGAAGCTCAGTGTGCTACAATGCGGACTAGCCGGCCGGGCCAACCACCGTCTGCCATATCTTGTGCATCCGCGGCCTCTTAATCCTCTGTGACTGGGGGGACAGCAGTCACACCTGTTTTGGGGCGCAGACCTGCCACCTCTTTACCCGCAACAGCCAGCGTGATTGGCAGGTCATCATTTTCTTTGGAGGTGGTAACACCAGCTGGTGTTGAGCGCTGTCCGACATCGATAGCACCACCTTTGGATCAAGGCAACCTAACATGTCCGCCTGCATCTTCCTCACAGACCGGCAGTTTGCTGGGGACACCCTTATCAACCCCGTCTAAGCACAATAGCCAGCCCTCGGTCCCTCAGATGTGGACAAGTAAAAGACCATTTCCTCCTAGCCATGAGAAAGCTAAGAGGTTGAATTTCACCATCTGCAAGCTCTTGGCTACAGAAATGCTGCCTTTCCGCCTGGTGGACACAGAGGATTTTCGAGACCTTATGTCCGTCGCAGTGCCCCAGTACCAGATGCCCAGTCGGCACTACTTCTCAAAGAAAGGTGTGCCTGCGCTCCACCAGCATGTTGCACATAACATCACCGCTTCTTTGAGAAACTCTGTGTGTGACAGGGTGCATTTCACCACAGACACTTGGACGAGTAGGCATAGACAGGGGCGTTACATGTCGCTGACTGGGCACTGGGTAACTATGGTGACAGCAGGACAAGGGGCTGCTGTCCAAGTCTTGCCGTCCCCACGAGTTGTGCGTCAATCCTCTTTATGTCAAAGTTCCTCCACTGCTTCTGCCTCCTCAACCTCCTCTCGGTCTTCCACCTGCACCCAAAGCCTGTCTGGTCATGCCACAAGCTTTCTAACTGCGCAGAAGGGATCCTGCACACCTCCTTACTATGCTGGCAGTGGGGCTCAACGTCATCAGGCGGTTTTTACATTGAAATGTCTGGGAAATGTGAGTCACACAGCTGAGGAGTTGTGGTCAGCTCTGGAGAACCAATTTCATGAATGGTTGTCTCCACTGGACCTGAAACCAGGGAAGGCCGTGTGCGACAATGCTGCAAACCTGGGTGCGGCCCTTCGCCGGGGCAATGTCACACACGTGCCTTGTATGGCTCACGTGTTGAACCTGGTTGTCCAGCAATTTTTAGCCCACTATCCCAGACTAGATGGCCTTCTGCAGAGGGCACGGTCGCTGTGTGCTCACTTCCGCCGTTCGCATCCCGCAGCTCAGCGACTTACATCTCTACAGAAGTCGTTGGGCCTGCCACTTCACCGGCTAAAATGCGATGTGCCTACCCGGTGGAATTCAACTCTGCACATGTTGCAGCGACTGTGGCAGCACCGACAAGCCCTGGTGCAATACGTTCTGACGTATAGCCTGGGCCAACGAGATTCAGAGGTGGGGCAAATCACACTGGAGGAGTGGTCTCAGATCAGGGACCTATGCACCCTTCTGCACAGTTTTGAAATGGCGACGAAGATGTTTAGTGCTGACGATGCCATTATCAGCATGACTATTCCCGTGATTTACATGCTGGAGCACATGTTAAACAGAATTCGGAGTCAGGTGGTGGCACAAGAGGAGGTGGAGGAAGTAGAGGAGGAGGAGTTGTATGCGGAAGGGCTAACATCTGCAAGGTCCAGACGGTCGGCAGCACCAAGGCGGCAGGCATGTGAGGGTGGGGGAGATGGTTTTACCAGGGCGCATGGTAGCAGCCAAACTAGTGAGGAAGGTGCAGGAGCCCAGGAAGAAGTGGAGGACGAACTGATGGAAGACTCATCAGATGAGGGAGACCTTGATCACATTTCTGTTGTGCGAGGTTGGGGGGAGAGGACAGAGGAAGGAAGCATGATTGTTACCTCGCCACCAACACAACAGGGACTTGGTGCTCCTGGATGCGCAACACACATGAGTGCCTTCTTGCTGCACTACCTGCAACATGACCCTCGAATTGTGAGAATTAGAAATAATCCTGACTACTGGGTTGCCACACTGTTAGATCCCCGGTACAAAAGTAAATTTGCAGAAATTATTCCTGCCATAGAAAGGGATGCACGCATGCAGGAGTATCAACAGAGACTGTTGCAGAATCTTACATGTGCTTTTCCACAAAATACCAGTGGTGCACGTAGTGAATCTCACAGTTCCAACTTGCCAACCGTGGGACCGTCAAGTGTTCAGCACTCAAACCGTAACAGAACCACAGTATCTGCTGGTAACATCAATTTTGCGGAATCATTTCACCACTTTTTTAGCCCATCCTTTGCAAGGCCACAGGAGACAAGAAGTCTGACACATAGTCAACGCCTAGAGACGATGGTACAGGAGTATCTCCAAGTAAACATTGAAGCCACGACTGTGTCACTGGACCCTTGCTCTTTTTGGGCTTCCAATCTGGATAAATGGCCGGAGCTAGCCACTTACGCCTTGGAGATCTTGTCATGCCCTGCAGCCAGCGTTCTGTCTGAACGTGTGTTCAGCGCTGCTGGTGGTGTGCTGACAGATAAGCGCACGCGGCTCTCCACTGATAATGTAGACAGACTCACGTTCATAAAGATGAACAAATCATGGATCCGAAACGACTTTTCTACCCCTGTGTCATCCTGGGGAGAGTAAAAGCTTGATGATTGGTTAAAATCACCGTACCAACCGTTTTACGCTTTCAAATTACTAATCATGTTTATCTGTATCTTGACTGGAAAATAATTTGGGCTTTGTAGCAGTGTGCAGCACTGATCCTATTAGGCCATCTATACTAAAGCTTCACCAGATTTAAAATTAAAAATAATTTTTAGCTGCATCTAGCCCGGAAAATAATTTTGGGGCTCCGAGATGTGCAAGGCACATAAGTGCCTTCTTGCTGCACTACCTGCAGCATGACCCTCATATTGTCAGAATTCGAAGTAATCATGACTACTGGGTTGCCACACTCTTAGATCCCCCAAACTTTTCGATCAACCTTTTCATTTTAATAAAGACCAAAAAAATGGTCATTTTTGAAATTATAAGCATTAGCAGGTTGTTAGAAACTGAAATCAAACAGTTTTCAACTCAAAACTTTATTCTAGGTGATGTTACATTTTCACATAGGACCCCTTGTTCGACAGGAGCTTCTGAACTCTCTCGTCCATTGAATTTGTCAGGTTTTGGATGGTTTCTGCTTCAATTGTTTTGCATGAGGACAGAATACCCTCCCAGAGCTGTTGCTTAGATGTGAACTGCCTCCCGCCATCATAGACACTCCTTTTAATGATGCTCCAAAGGTTCTGAATGGGGTAGAGGTCAGGGGAGCATGGGGGTCACACCATAAGTTTGTCCCCTTTTATGCCCATATCAGCCAGAGATGCAGATGTTTTATGTGCAGCATGAGATGGTGCATTATCATGCAGAAAAATGATCTTGCTGTGAAATACACGGTTCTTCTTCTTGAACCATGGCAGGAAGTGCTGTTTGAGAAAATCCACATACATTATGGAGTTCATCTTTAGCGCCTTCAGGGATCCTAAAGGGGCCGACAATCTCTCTCCCCATGATTCCAGCCCAAAACATTACTCCACCTCCTCCTTGTTGGCGCTGTAGCCGTGTTTGCGTGGGGTGTCCATCAACCAGCCATCCTCCACTCCATCCATCTGGACCATCGAGCGCTGCACGGCACTCATCCGTGAACAAAACAGTTTTGAAATCAGTCTTCATGTAATGTTTGGCCCACTGGAGCCGTTTCTGCTTGTGTGAAGTGGATAGAGGAGGTCGACAGGATGGCGCATGCACAGCTGCAAACCTCTGAAGGACCCTGCATCTTGTTGTTCGGGGGACGTTGGAGGCACAAGCAGCTTCAAAAACTTGTCTGCTGCTATGACAAGGCTTTTTTGCTGCTGCTCTTTCAACCTGACGTAATTGCCTGTAGGAAAGAGTCCTCAATTTGCCCTTATCAGCACGCACACGTGTGTACTGTGAATCAGCTACATACTTCTTGATTGCCAAGACACTTCATCCTGATCATCGCACAATGTTGATTGTAGTCATGCCTTGACCTAAACACTCCACAATTTGTTGCTTCTCAGCAGCCGACACATCCTTTTTCTTTCCCATTTTGGCAGAAAATGTAGGCTGCTTAATAATGTGAGAGAGCCTTCTTAAGTAGTCTTGCCTTTCATTGGACACACCTGCCAAACTAATTAGCACAGGTGTCTGCAATTGCTTACAGTGATATAAAGAGCCCTGACACACATCACCATCAATGAGTTTAACTGACAAACAAACAAATTCTTCCCTTATCACTCCTAAACACTTTTTGCATAATAATTTGGAACGCAGTGTACATGTGCTTTTCCACAAAACACCAGTGGTTCACGTAGTGAATCTTACAGTTCTAACTTGCCAACCGTGGTCTGTATGGAGTTGTTCAATAAAGGGCCCAAAATTAAGATAACATAGATGGGAGAGGTCTCTATGAATAGGAATTCCTAAGTATTTGATACCCTGTGAGGGCCAGGCAAAGGGAAAGTTGGACTGGATGGAATCCTATATGGATTTGGGGAGGGAGACATCGAGGGCCTCAGACTTCGCTGCATTGATTTTAAAATTTTACCATGTAACAAAGTGATCTATTTCAGCCATAACAGCATGGATGGATATATGTGATTGAGTGATATATACTAGGACATCATCAGCAAATAGAGAGCACTTGTACTCGGTGCCTCCCACCTCAATCCACCTAATATTGGGGTTATGGCGAATTGATGAGAGCAGGTGCTCCGTCACTAGGATGTATAAGAGAGGGGACAGAGGACATCACTGCCTTGTCCCATTGGTGATTGTGAAAGGTGATGAAAATGTTCTGACGCACCCCCTGGGCCTTGGGACACCCGGAGCCGGACCCTTTTTGGTGGATGCTGGTGGTTGTAGTCTTCGTGGCGGCGACCCGGTTCCGTGGCTCAGGGCGGTCAAACCAGTGGCGGAACTATTTATGTGGTTTTGATGTTTAAATGTCCGACTACGCCACCCGTGGATTGCGGTCAGAGTGAACCGCCGCTACAGGGCAGACCGCTGAGGCTGGTGTTGTGGGTGCAGCAGAGCGTAGCATAACTCCCCACGGGAGGAGTATAGCCTCAGGGCAGTGTATGCGGAGGATGGGGGTGATGGTGCAGGGCAGCAGCAGTAACGACACGGAGTCAGTGATGCAGTTCAGGGCCTTTACTCACAGTTCTTATTATCCAGACCACGTCTGCAGGTAACGGCTGCCCACGTCGTACTGTGCTCACCAGGTGAGGGGCTCAGACAACTCCCAGATAACTTTGGAGCACTTCACAGGACCCCCTTTGTGTGTCCTTTGTCTGGCCTTTCTTACCAACACTTCTGTTCGGCTGCCTCGGGCCTCCTCTTGGTAAACTTGGCGCCAGTTTCCCTGACCCTATGTGGTGCCTTCCTAGCGGGTGTAGCGAGGGGCTGCGCCACATAAAATGTCAGAGCCTCCGGTTTCTAGCTGAGGGTCGTTTCCTGCCTCCACTAGTTCGGGGACCGGTCTCCCCCTTTGGCCTGACCCCTCCACGCAGGTGGATTCGGGCGTGCGGTGGCGACTCGCCCGTCCGCACCCCTGGGATCCCTTCATTCCTCGTTCCTGGAGCCTTCTCCGCTCCTCTTCCTTCCTTCTCCCTCTTCCAGGCCTGGGCCTCTGTTACTAGGCCCGCCTCCGGAGCAGAGCTCATGCAGAGCCCCTGCTCCCTGCCACTTCTGCTCAGACTTCTCTGCACTGAACTAAGATGGTGCCCACCTTTTATACTCCCTTCTCAATGCACCCAGGAACTGCTTCCTCCCTGCTCCTGCACTACAGGGTTCCCCTTCCTCAGTGTTCCCTCCCCCCACTCCAGCCAGGGACAGGGACTGTCGTGCCCATCTCAGGGGCATATTGGTCGCCCTGCCCCACGGCAATGTGGTGTAATGCATGCAAGTGTCGGGTCCTGATCCACACTCCATCCTTACCTGAGAGTGAGATATCACACCTCTGGGTGAGGTGCAATACGTCTGTAGCAACCGAGCCCTCAGGGTGCTACAGTTCCATTTATCTTCAGCCTAGGTGACGTATTGCGATACAGGGCCGTGATTTTGGCTATAAAAGGGTCCCCTAGACCCCTACCCCAAGCTTTTTAAGAGAATCATATATGGCGTGCCAGGAGACTCTATGGAATGCTTTCTCAGCATCCAACGAGGGTATCTAATTACAAATTTTTAACTGCATCTAGCCCAGGAAATACTTTGTGCCTAGTAGCAGTGTCTGCTAGTCAGCGGATTATCCCGGCTGTTAAGCAAGCTACACCACCTGTAGTTTAGACACTTAATTTTTTCAAAGGAAATGCTTCGGGACCATGGGATACTTAGTGAAGAGCATCAGGAGGCACCCCAAGGCATAGGGGCTGGGACTGGCAGTAGGATGCCTTGTGGTGGACAGCCGAGCTCGATCCTTATAAAAGCTTTTTAACTGCAGCAGCTTTAGTGGACGCTACTGGAGCTGGAATTACCGCGGCTGCTGGCATGAGACTTGCCCTCCAATAGATCCTTGTAAATGGATTTAAAGTGTATTCATTCAAATTAGAGAGACAATTTAAATTAAAAAGCTTAGAGCTGCCTCCACCACAGGGGGGCTTGCTCGACCCACCAGCGGACAGGCACCAGTATTGGGAGAGGGGGGCTGGCCGTCAGGGTTCACCGCGGCTCTGGCACAAACCCGGCGACACGGAGGTGGCACGGGCAGGAGCGGACTGGCCGTGTCGGGTTCTCACTTTTTGGATTTTAGAAGGGCATGACATGCCTATATCTGTGTCTCCCCCTCCTTTTACTCCTCCACCTCTTTTATTTTCGCATGACTATATGTACTTGTCACTTTTCCATGTGTTAGTTATGTCTTCTGAGCAGTTTGTCAGCTTTTGGACACCTTTGAAGGTGTTTTCTATGTGTTTCTATGTGTTTTTGTTTGCCTGCCATTGGTTTTAACGGTGTTCGAAGGTGTTCGACGAACAGTTCGACGAACAGTTCGGCGAACACATGGGTGTTCGACGAACCGAACCGAACTCGAACACTACGGGGGTGGCTCAACACTAGTCTTGATCATTTAACTCATGAGCAGAGCATCACACAGCCCTGATTCTGTGGAATGATAAATGTGAATGGGCTGCTCTGAGCGAATGTAACTAACATCATCTTTTTTCCCTGTGTGTTCTATGTGTGTATTAGGTATTGAAAAGCACTGTGGTCTTTCAAATCTTTTTAGAGAATCTGCTGTATTTTTGTGCCTTTACTTCAAGTTCCATTTTACAATAAAAGTTTTCTTATTTCTTCATACAATGCACTTTATTTCATACAAGGACATTATTCACACTACTACTTCCTATTGATGTCATTTTTAATACGGTTGTAGCTTGAATTAGTTTGTGGCTCTGACCCTATGTTTAAAGTCAAGCTATCACCAGAAAATGACCTATTGTGTTAAACATTTTTTGTGCTACATGTATCTTTTTTTTAAAATTGACAATGTTTTTTTTTTTTTCCCCATATCACGATCTTAATTAAAAGCAAAATTAGTAATCTTACAGTTTTCACACTGACCACTGGGGATTTTTTAGACTCCTACTCCTGTATTTCAGTAGAGCAAGGCTCCTTATCATCAGAGGCAGGGTTACAATGACACCTCTGTATACAGCTGCTAACAATAGGTGTTGTAATAGCTGACCCTGCGCACCCTCCCTCCACAATGACCTTTGCACATGCTCATTAGATACAACAATACATAAGGTATAGTTGGAGTCTGCTCACTATGGCTCAAAAAATCCCCAGTGGTCATTGTACGAATTGCAAGATTTCTAATTTTTTATTTTTAAAACATGATTCCTTTTGATAAAGAAAAAAATAATTCCAAAAAGTAAAAAAAAATTACGTTTAACTCAAAAACCTGATATAAACAATAAGTCGTTTTCTGATGAAAGCTTCCCTTTACAATACCCTAGACATGGAATAATGTCTTATTGGCACCTTGACAGCCTACTTTAGTGACATCCTTACCCCCATATTTTATATTTTTACCTAGATTTTTAAAATATTTTATTTAATTATTTTATATTCTTTTAATAGTTAATCTAATAAAAACAATAAAAATAATAAGATTTCTGTTACTTTTCTTATTTGCATTCCATGTTTTAATTTATCTCTTATTTTTTATTGAATCTAAAGTAAGTAGTTCACAGAGTTTCTACTTTTTATTAGTTATTGATCTACAAGTCAATGTGCTGAATCAGTCATTGTGAATGTATTTTTTAAATTTCCATCAATATTTGCTCTATTCTCTTAAGTCGCTGAGTGCTGTATGATAACTCAGCAATAAAATCATTACATATGTTACATCTGCCCCCAGCACTTCTTGTTCCTTTCTGAGCCTTTTATGAAAATTAAGTTATCCCATTGTGAATAGCAGGGATTTTGTGCTGGCATTCCGTGGTGTATCTTTGTGCCAGTCTCACATTTCCCCCCTTTATATTGGTAGGGAACTTGGCGATAAATGGCCATTTGTTGTTATGGGCATATGTAAATAGAGGAAAAATGACAAAATCAGTGAAATTCGCATATGCTTCATAATTAGTTTTCTTTCAGCTTAGGGGGAGAGGGATAAACACATTCAATACAATATGCTGCCATTTTCATTACACGTTAATATAACCCTACTTAGATACAGAAACATGGCCACTTTTTCCACTTGAGTGGAGTAAATATGAAAAAACTGATTTCTTTGGAAATGAAAAGAAGCAAAGCTAATCCTTGCTACTTTCAATTTGTTTGATTATATCACATGCAGAAATAAGGAAAATAAATGTACAGCCAACTGTGGACAGAAAACAGCATTGTTATTATTGATGGAACTAAAGGGATTACTACAAATGAGTGTTTCATAGAGCTTGGAGCAATAATATACAGAACATAATCTGTTTCTGAGTATCCGACTATTTACGTGAATTTTTTTATTATTCTACCACCATGAGTTCAAATGATGACATCACAAAACATAACATATTTAGTACATTGGCGAATTGTATAGGCTGAATGTTCAAGTTAGTCATTGCTGCAGAAGAACTCAGGGAAGACGGGGAAAACCCTACATGTTCTTCTTATGATGTAGCTAATGGGGTATAAAGTGGGCAAAGGTTTGACAAAACAGAAATGCTCTGACAACCACTTGCATAATGTACTGTAGATAATAAAGTGAGAATTTGGCATTATGACAATCAATGGATGCATCCTCATTTGTCGTTGGTTTAGGCTGGTGGTGGAGAAGGTACAACTAACTAAAGATTTTTGTATCACACACATAGGACCTCTTAAAGGGGTTGTTCGCCTTTGGGGACAATTTTTAATTTTTATTTATATGCTTGTAATTGGGGCAAAAAAATAATTTTTGCAATTGGGTTTCATTAAAAATTTACCTCTGTGTTGCACTGTCTATAGCCTCTATGTTGTGCTAACTGCAAAGTCTGCTTTGAAGGTATGGCAAGGAGTTTGTAGCTATGTTATTTGTTTTTTTTTCTGAACTCCTCTCAGTCGGTATATAATCACATAACACTTAAAAGTTGAATGTGCAGGGAAAAAAATGTGCATGTTAAAGCAAAAAGATGCAACATTTGTATTGAATCCCAATTTTAATGGAGTCTTCATTGTGTTTCCATGTGGTTTCCAGACAATTCTCTGGCTACTATTGCATCCAATACCTAGCCGTATACCATTGAGGCCAGTAATTGGCTGCAGCTGTCATCTATAAGCAGTATACTAGTGGGGTACATCATGGATGCAACGGATGGTGAGTATATGTTATTTATATTTTTTATGAGTTGTACTGCTTGTGTGCAAGCATCTCTAGTTATACAATGGAGGCCAAAAGAGTGTACAATTTTTTGTGGTATAGTATAGTGCAAGACTATGTTATTCCATAGACAGGTAAACCGTAAAAAAGTGTGTAAAGTGCACTATATGCCTTTTATTACAATGGAAACTGTACATTAGGTTACATTGCAGTTTTTTGCTACAGGTATTCGTCATGGAAATTTGTCTAATGCAGAGCCATAACCCAGTTAGTTATATTACACAACACAATGCGGTTTTGTTTGCTGTATGTGCATGAGGTCTAAAAAGAAATGGATAATGTCTGTGTATAGCTTAAAGAGGTTGTCCACTGCTTCTGCATTGATGACCTATCCTTAGGATAGGTCATCAATGTCTGATCGGTCGGCGTCCGGCACCCCCGCCAATCAGCTGTTCTTGGTGGCCGCCGGCCGGAGCTGCTTGATTGCGGAGTGCCTCCATCTTCTGATAGTGGCAGCAGCAGGGTACTAAACATCCTCCTATTGATTTGAATGTGTAGTACCCACTATCAGAAGATTGAGCAGCTCTGCATTCGAGCAGTTCTGGCCAATGGCTGCCACCCCCGACACGGAGAGCAGCTGAATGGCAAGGGATGCCAGACACCAACCGATCAGACATTGATGACCTATCCATCAATGAAAAAGTAGTGAACAACCTCTTTAAAGGAAGACTTTTAGCAGAGAATGACTGTTCAAACCAAGTACAGGTGTTCATTGCAGCGTGGCGGGTCCAAAACATTTAAGTGCCCCTTCCCACCTGCTTGTTTTCCATCTATCTCTGCCCTTCTCTGGTTCTATGATCACAGAGTTGTCAATCAAAGAAGAGAAGGGGATGGCAATAAAGGCAAAAGCAGGTGGGAAGGTTCACTTAAATGTTTGGCCCCGCGAAGAGTGCGCCTGCACTTGGTTTGAACAGTCATTTGTTGCTGACAGAGTCCCGTTAAGTAGAACTTTTTCAGGTGGTAATTGAAGTGGAACCTTCTTGGAAAAGTTGCCCACTGGTTCTTGAAGAGGGAAGTAAGCAAGGTGAGGGAGATATGCTAGGCAACCCATTTAGGCCGCATTCCCACTATGAGCTTTTGGTGAGTTTTTTGATGTTGCAGATTTTCTGAACCATTTCTGCACCTAATATGTAAATTGGTTTACTTATGGTTTTCATTGCGTTTTTGAGTGCGTTTTTGAGCGCGTTTTTCTACATGCAAGTTTTTTACCCTGTTTTTTTGTCTTTTTTTGCGTGTCATGCTTGAATTAAAGCTGCTTGTTTTTGATCCTTCCTGGTATTTGGTTTTGACAAAACTTTATTGATACGTCATGTGCAGATTAGATGTGTTTTTGATGCATTTCTGCCATGGAAACGCACTAAAAACGCATGTGCATTTTTTACTTGTGGATTTTCCACACCTATTGCAAATCTATGGGAATATATGCACTTAAAACTCAGTGTACCCGCAGGAGAAATTGACATGTTGCTGGTTTGAAACACGCACCGCAGGTCAGTTTACTGTGAGTACAAAAGAAGAACAATGGGCAGGAGATTTCTATAAATCCCTTAGTAAAGAAAAGTCCAGTGCACTCACCACCAGGTGCACGGATCACACAGTGTGTGTGTAATGACTAAGAAACATCCAGCTCCCACAATCCAAACAAAATAATCAATGCTTTATTGAACAATCAACATCAATTTTGATGCTTCTTCATTGCATGGCATAATTGCTCTAAATGAGTAACATATCTATACTCTGTCTTGCCATCAAATATTTTATTTGGATTTTGGGAGCTGTATGTTTCTTTGTTTTCTTCTATAAATCCCATCCACTTAGCTGAACGTGTAAAACACTGACTCAGCAAAATTACACAGTGTGAAAAATTCATTGTGGGCACACAGCCTTAAAATATCAGTGCATGGTGCAATGGAGTGAGATCAGACCGTTTACCTATTGCACAAGTGTAAAACTTATTTAATCTTCTCCCTTCTTTTATAAGTGGGATTAGTTACAAGTTGATTCCCCAACTTCAAACAGCAATGCCAAAAAAATCATAAAATACACACACACATTGAATTTTTCTGTAACTAATAGGGAAATCAGAATATAGCTAGGTAAGTGTAAGAAGCACTAACCTCAAACACACAATTCATCACATTCTCAGGTCCATGATTAAGCATGGTCAAATCAAACCCTATTTTTAGAACCACATTTGAGCTAATTCTGCCTTTAGAGCAGTCATCCGCGACAAAATCAATTGGAATTGATCATACAAAATTAAATTGAAGTTTGTAATTCCATCACTGCGCACTTGAAGACCTTTTGATGAATCTCACCTTAACCAGCTGATTTGTTTCCATTGATGTTCTTCTGTATTCCGTGTTCTTTTAAATTAAACAAACTAATGATTCTCCATATTATTACAGCTTACAATTCTAAACATGTGCAAAGGTAATGCATTGTGAAAATAGACCATATCCTCAAGATCTCACAGTAAATGGTCTAAATTTACAACCTTATTATTACTAATATCAAGTAAATTATATGCATTTGGTTGGTTTAGCTAATTAACTATTTGAAAGAAAAAAAAAGTGATAGCATGAAGTCTTTACTTAGCTTATTCTTGGAGACTCCCATAGAGAACAGCAATTTTATTTCACGGTAGTGAATGCATCCAGAAAGGTAGGAAAGTCAGTCACGGAGTAGGAGTCATGTATCGTGCACCATATGTATAGAGCTACTGTATAGCATGGGCACGAGCCTTTAAAGAGAAGGAGTGACCTGTCTATTTCAGTAAATACATACATTCCTCATGAAATGACAAATTTGAAGCATTTATTTAGAGTTCTGCATTTTGGTGAATCTTTCTTATTAATCTTAAAAATGGATGTCTAAATTGACAGTTGGGTGTTGTTAGCTGCCTTTACATTGTTTACTCAGTGCTGGTAATATAAAGACACCCCCCTTTGACAAGCAAATGTTTACTCCCATTTGTCAATTTTTTTTCACACATTTCTAAGAGTATCAGTAGAAAAGCACAGACGATCATACAATATAGATATTTACTAAAAGAGACATGTCTGGAATCATGAGTTTCTTTAAACTTTCTATAGTAACTTTGATCCTCAAATTCCTCCAACAGGCTATGTATTCAGGATCTCTCTAGTATTACATACTTAAATCATGACATAAGGAATTGCTACTTATATTCACCCTTGGCCATAAACTCCTTAAAGCAACATCAAATAAATGTACATGATTTCGTGGGATGGCTTCAACAGGCTGTTAATCATTTATAAGCTGCTCTCAATCTCTGCCAATGGCATTTAAATGAAACGTGCACTAATGCTTGCACTTACCGACTTCAAATGGTGCCATGTGATACAATAGTGAGGTGCCGTTGGGTTACTAGTAGTGATGAGCGAGCACTAAAATGCTCATCGCTCTGGTCAAGCAAATTGGAATGCTCGAGTGCTCGGTCTGAGTAATGAGCCCAATGTAAGTCTATGGGAAACTCGAGCATTTTTCCCCCGGCTCCCCCCGGCGGTCTGCAGAGGGCCTGAAAATTGCCCAAATCGACGGAATAAGTGCTCAAATGACATGGGAACAGCATGGGGAAGCATTTCTGACTCCCAGGTCACTGCTTACGCCGCTTTTACTGATTCACAATAAAACATACAAAAACGAAACCAAAACGGATTTCCCTGTGAAATATGTTAAAGAACATCCTTTACAGGGTAATAACTTGTATACAAGGCAAAATAAATAACAAAAAACACAAATGCTCTTCCACACCTTGGGCTATGTTCCCACGTAGCATTTTTGATGCGTTTTTGCACTTTTGCATTACTTTCAACCAAGACAAATGCATTCACCAGGAAATGTAATTTTAACATTTTACAAGCTTATCAGGCCATGTGGTGTGTAACAAATATTCAGACACATTCTGTTTCATTTATGATGTAGGGACTCTGAAATTCACAAAGACTATCTTTATATGGCCATCAGGCGGCCCTTACTACTCTTAAAGGGACAGCAGTCGGCTATGCTTTGTTGTTCCCATTATTAACGAGTGGGTCTCCTATACTGTTATTGCGTATGCACTGAAGCAACGGCTGCCAAAAATTTAGAGGCACTCCAATGCCCCTTGCAAGAGACGTAGAGGTCAGAGAGCCTTCTAAAAACAATGTTCCCATTATTAGGAAGTGGGTCTCCCATAGTGTTTGCCTATGCAGTGAAGCATCGGCTGCCAAAAATTTGGAGGAACTCCAATGCTCCTAGCAAAAGACGTAGAGGTCAGAGAGCCTCCTGAAAACAATGTTTCCATTATTAGGAAGTGGGTCTCCCATAGTGTTTGCCTATTCAGTGAAACAACGGCTGCCAAACATTTGAAGGAACTCCAATGCCCCTGCAAGAGACGTAGAGGTCAGAGAGCCTCCTAAAAACAATGTTCAAATTATTAGGAAGTCGGTCTCCCATAGTGTTTGCAACTATTGAGCAAATCCCTTGGAACACAATCCAGATGAGAGACCATAAAAACCACAATATCCAATACGACCTGGTGCATACCAGTGAATGAGTAAATGTCCAAAAACGAAAAAAAGGAAAAAAAAAGTAGCACTCACCGATCTTTTTTAAAAGCCAACAATTTATTGATCCATTAAAAATGGTACAGGGAGAGAATGAAAGGAAACCTCCTGACCATATGACAAAAGTCCACACAGATGAATCCAAGGAAAACACAAGTTGCCGTGCAGTACTGAAAAAACAATGCAAATGTCTATACAAAGAAAAAAAGTACGCACTTGTGCAACTATTGAGCAAATATCTTGGAACACAATCCAGATGAGAGACCAGAAAAACCACAATATCCAATACGACCTGGTGCATACCAGTGAATGAGTAAATGTCCAAAAGTGAAAAAAAGGAAGGAGGTTTCATTTCATTCTCCCCCTGTACCATTTTTAATGGATCAATAATTTTTTTAGCTTTTAAAGAAGATCGGTGAGTGCTACCTTTTTTTTCCTTTTTTTCGTTCTCCCATAGTGTTTGCCTATGCAGTGAAGCAACGGCTGCCAAAAATTTGGAGGAACTCCAATGCCCCTTGCAAGAGACGTAGAGGTCAGTGAGCCTCCTAGAAACAATGTTCCCATTATTAGGAAGTGAGTCTCCCATAGTGTTTGCCTATGCAGTGAAGCAACGGCTGCTAAAAATTTGAAGGAACTCCAATGCCCCTTGCAAGTGACGTAGATATGTTGATATGGTACATATAGTGGTGATATGGTGGAGGAGGACAAAAGCAAAGAGACAAAATCAGGAAGTGTATACCCATGCATGGGTGTGAAGTCAGAGGTGCATGGGAATAGAGTTAGACCTCACCAAAAAAATATTTGAGTTTATGTTACGCTGCTATCATTCAGTGGTGTTGAAGTCTGGCCCAATCCAGCAGTTGTTCATTTTTATAAGAGTCAGCCTGTCAGCATTTTTAGTTGACAGGCGAATGCGCCTATCGGTTATAATTCCACTGGTGGCACTAAAAATCCACTCTGACAAAACGCTAGCGGCAGGGCAGGCCAGGACCTCCAAGGCGTAGAGAGCCAGTTCATTCCACGTGTCCAGCTTGGATACCCAATAATTATAAGGCACAGAGTAATCACAGAGGATGTTGGTACGGTCGGCAAGGTACTCTCTCACCATCTTCTGAAACTTTGCACTCCTTGTGATAGTACTCCCTGCCTCAGGGCCTGTGCAATGGGTGGGTCTGAGAAAACTGTCCTAGAACTTTGACAGTGTTCCCCTGCCTCTGCTGGATTGCATTTGTGGCTCTCTCGCCTGTACTCCTTGGTTGTCCAATGAACTGTGACCTCTGCCACCAGCGTTTTCAGATGGGAATTTTTTCACTAATTCTGCAACAAGGGCCTTCTCATACTGCCCCATTTTATTAGGCCTGGCCTGCAAAAGAATAAGAGACATAAAGTTCTTCCTGTAGTGTGGGTCTAG
Source organism: Phyllobates terribilis (assembly GCF_046119375.1). NCBI lineage: Eukaryota > Metazoa > Chordata > Amphibia > Anura > Dendrobatidae > Phyllobates > Phyllobates terribilis. The sequence continues at coordinate 991,563,628 of NW_027362761.1, read as the reverse complement.
AAGCGTCACCAACCAGTAATGACTGTCACCCAAAATTTAGACAACGCGAGGATCACAGGAAAGGCAGCGTATCATAAACTCAGCCATGTGTGCCAGACTGCAAAGAGGCAAGATTTCCGTGTCCTCACCAAGAGGATGGCAGACCATGCTCTCCTCCTCATCCTTCTCCTCTTCCTCCTCCTCCCTGTCCTCAGGCCATCCACCCTGAACAGACGGTATGGCAGTTGTGCAGGTAGTACCGTCTATAGTGCTGGAAACTAGTTCCTGTTCTTCCTCCTCTTCCTCATTGTCACCCAATGGGATGTTATGAGGCTGGGCTGTGTGTAATCAACCTGTATGGTTCCTTGCTCCATCTCATCGTGCTCCGCCTGCAATGCATCCTCTTTAATTGTGAACAGAGAGCGTTTCAGAAGACAGAGAAGTGGGATGGTGACTTTAATTATGGTGTCATCACCGCTCACCATGTTGGTGGAGTCCTCAAAGGTTTAGAGGATGGTACAGATGTCTGACATCTATGTCCACTCCTGAGGTTTTATGTGTGGAGTCTGACCTGAATACCGACGGCCTTGTTGCTGCAGGTAGTGAACAACTGCCCTCTTCTGCTCACAAATCCTTCCCAACATCTGCAATGCAGAGTTCCAATGCGTGGGGACATCACACACCAGTTGGTGAGCCGGAAGCTGAAAATGATGCTGAAGCACGGCAAGAGCGGCGGAAGCTGTAGCTGACTTTCTAAAATGGGCACACATGCGGCATACTTTGACAAGCAGATCCGACAGATCCGGGTAGGTTTTGAGAAACCACTGAACCACGAGGTTAAGCACATGGGCCAGGCATGGTATGTGTGTGAGCTCACCTCGCCTCAGAGCCACCACCAGGTTCCGGCCATTGTCACACACGACCATGTCTGGCTGCAGATTCAGCGGTGTCAGCCACAGATCTGCCTGCTCTTTCAGAGCTGTCCACAACTCTTCAGCATTGTGTAGTTTGTCACCTAAGCATATTAGCTTCAGCACAGCCTGTTGCCGCTTGGCCAAGGCAGTGCTGCAGTGCTTCCAGCTTGAGACTGATGTGGTCATTTCGGAGATGGATGCTGAAGAGGAGGAGGAGGTGCAGGAGCTGTAGAATGTGGGGGCAACCCTGATTGACCCAGGGCCTGCAATCCTCAGCATCGGGAGGACGTGTTCCGTCCCAAGGTCCGACTGGGTCCCGGCTTCCACTATGTTAACCCAGTGTGCTATCACCGTTCCTGCCCACAAGCACTTGTCCACGTGTCCGTGGTTAGGTGGACTTTCCCAGTAACTGCATTGTTGAGGGCACGGCTAATGTTGTGAGAAACTTGGCAGCTGGGGAATGAGTACTGAGGGACGGCTGCCGCCATCAGGTTGTGGAAAGCTTCCATCTCCACAAACCTAAAAGGCACTATTTCGAGTGCAAGCATTTGCGAAATGTGTGAATTTAGTAGTGTTGCCTGTGGGGCGTTAGCTGCGTATTTGCGCTTGCGTTCCAAGGACTGGGGTAGGGACAACTGAACGCTGCGCTGGGACAAGGACATGGATGTGCTTGCTGATGGTGCTAGTTGAGAGTGTTCAACGACAGGTGCAGGGTGGGGGGCATCTTGGCATGCGCCATAGACAGGGGATTGGCGTGCATGCACAACAGCGGACCAAGCAATGGTGTCACCCGCAGGCACTGTTGCTGGACCCTGGGGTTCGGCCCACTTAGTCAGGTGCTTTGCTGCCATGTGTCTGATCATGCTAGTGGTGGTCAGGATGCTAGTTTTGCTACCCCTGCTGATACTGGCCTGGCAGGTGGTGCAAATGGCCTTTTTGGGGTTATCGGCAGAGTCTTTAAAAAACAACCAGATTCGGGAAGACTTAACAGTTGTACTGGCAACTTCTGTCGTGTTGATGTTACGGGGAACGGTTGCCCGCCTTCTTTCTGCGGCCACCACACTGCTTGTTCTTGCCTGTTGTGGTGCTACGCCTCCCTCCCGCTGTGTGCTGCTGTCCTTGCTCTGCATGTCACTTTGCCAGGTTGGGTCAGTGACTTCATCGTCCACCACCTCATCTTCCACTTCCGCACCCTGGTCCTCCTCCTGACTTTCTGGCAATTGTGTCTCATCATCATCCACCTCTTGTGACAGTTTCCCACTGTCACCTTCGTGTGTACATGGCTGCTCAAATATTTGGGCATCACTACATGCGATCTCCTCTTGCGCTGCTTCAAGTGGACCGGGCGAGAGGCCCGAATCTATAAATGGAAAAGTGAACAGCTCTTCGGAGTGTCCAAGTGTGGGATCAGTTGTCTCCGGGCATTCAGCATGGTGGGAGGAAGGAGGACCAGGGTGAGGAATATGCAGTCCAGACTCATGGCTACTGAGACTTGAATGTGTGGAAGACAGGGTGGTGGTGGCTAAGTGACTGGAAGCATTATCTGCTATCCAACCAATAACCTTTTCACACTGTTCTGTGTTCAATAGTGGTGTTCTGCGGTCCCCTCTTAATTGGGACAGGAAGGTCGAGCGACAAGATGTGGGTGTTTGTTGTGGCACAATTTCAGCTTGCCCACAGCCTCGGCCTCGTCCTCTGCATCCACCATCATCACCATCACGTCCACTTCCCTGTCCCTTGCCACGTGCCTTGCCCATTTTAAATGGAGGACAATATTTTCCACATTCACTTCAAATGGCTCGATTTGAACTGCAGTGATATGTTTGACATAAAACCACAGTTTTAAATAGCTAGCTTGTTGGTTACTTTTTTTCACAGTTACCTGGTGTCAATAACTTCACTGACGCACTGCAACAAAATTTACGTGGAGGCCAGAAATGGCTGAATTTGGAGTGAACTTGTGTGTGATACATGTGATGGAATACCACAATTTTAAATAGCTGGCCTTTAGGTTACTATTTTTCACAGCGACCTGGTGTCAATAACTTCACTGACACACTGAAACAAAATTTACATGGAGGCCAGAAATGGCTGAATTTGGAGCGAACTTCTATGTGATACGTGTGACGGAAAACCACAGTTTTAAATAGTTGGCCTGTAGGTTACTATTTTTCACAGCGACCTGGTGTCAATAACTTCACTGACACACTGCAACAAAATATACATGGAGGCCAGAAATGGCTGAATTTGGAGTGAATTTGTATGTGAGACGTGTGATGGAAAACCACAGTTTTAACTAGCTGGCCTGTAGGTTACTATTTTTCAAAGTGACCTGGTGTCAATAACATCACTGACACACTGCAACAAAATTTACATTGAGGCCAATATTTTCCACGTGCACTACAAATTTCTGGATTTTTATCGCTGTAATATGGAAAGGATCTGGCTGTATTCTGCTGTGGCAAAATGCAAATGGAGCAGAAAAACGGTGTTCTCTGGATTGCTTTTTAACCAAATAATCAGGATTAAGATAAAAAAATAATTATCCCTGGCCCCTGACACCTGGGGCTTTTTGTAGAAATATCTGTAACAGAAGCTGTAGACAGAATTGGAATTGAGCCTCTTGTGCGGTATTATACACTGCAGTCTGCCACATACACTACCTGCCTGCCTCTGATATATATATATATACATATATATATATATATGTATATGTTGTGGAATACCTATACTAACAGGACGTTCAATGGAACCTCTTGCTATATGCCCTACAGTCTGCCACATACACTGCCTGCCTAACTCCTGCTATCACCACTGATTATATGCAGCTGGATTAGTCCTCAGAAGGACTGTTAGTTCAGATCAGATGGATATTATGGATATATGTTGTGGAATACCTATGCTAACTCTAAAAAAACAAATCTCTCCCTTATGCAGCAGCACCTCTCCCTACTCTGCCTGATTCCAGGGTAGACTGTGACAAGCATGGTGGCACCCGGTCTTATATACATCTGATGATGCTGTGCGGCCAGCCAATCACTGTAATGCCACAACCAACATGGCTACGACATTACAGTGTGTGGCAGGCAATCCCTGCATGTTCATTGGCGCTCTAAAGAGCGCTAAACATGCAGGGAGGGGACCCAAGCTCCCGCACGAGTAACAAGGAAATACTCACAGAGCACCGAGCATCTCGAGCAGTGAGATTCTCGGGCAAGTATCGAGCTGTGGCGAGCACGTTCGCTCATCACTAGTTACTAGGGCAGCTGGGGATCTGCTAAAATCCCCAATCACCACCATCTTGGTACTCATTTGAATCTGAGCTATGTACTGAGGTTCAAGGGATATGAAGATTTACACTAAATACTAAAAACACTCTGGTATTGCAGCAAATAAAATACTGTAAGCGATTGGATAATTGCAGGTAAAAAATTAAGTAAAAAACAAAAAACGCTTTTAAAAATGCATGATGGATATAAAAGTTCAAATCACCCCTCTTTTTCCCCATTGAAAATAATAAATGAAGTGACCCCATTGATAAACACTATAATGAAAAAAACAACAACAAGGCGCCAGGAACATTTTTTTCATCAATATTCCTCCCTAAGGCTTTAATATTCACACATTTTTTCAGCATTTTTTTAATGCGTTTTGTTACCAAAATTTTCAACTGCGTTTTACAGTAAATTTACTGGCGCCATACAAAAGGTTAATTAGGGAAAACTCCTATTGAGACCTTGCAAATACTGACATAGAAAGCTGGAGCTAAACATCCCACAGTATAAAGAAACATTGTCAGAGTAAGTCAATTAAAAAATATCCATTTTATTAGTACATAACATTAAAATTAAAAATCTTCATCAAAAATGAAGTGTGTATATACAGTACAGACCAAAAGTTTGGACACACCTTCTCATTTAAAGATTTTTCTGTATTTTCATGACTATGAAAATTGTACATTCACACTGAAGGCATCAAAACTATGAATTAACACATGTGGAATTATATACTTAACAAAAAAGTGTGAAACAACTGAAAATATGTCTTATATTCTAGGTTCTTCAAAGTAGCCACCTTTTGCTTTGATAACTGCTTTGCACACTCTTGGCATTCTCTTGATGAGCTTCAAGAGGTAGTCACCGGAAATGGTCTTCCAACAATCTTGAAGGAGTTCCCAGAGATGCTTAGCACTTGTTGGCCCTTTTGCCTTCACTCTGCAGTCCAGCTCACCCCAAACCATCTCGATTGGGTTCAGGTCTGGTGACTGTGGAGGCCAGGTCAATCTGGCGTAGCATCCATCACTCTCCTTCTTGGTCAAATAGCCCTTACACAGCCTGGAGGTGTGTTTGGGGTCATTGTCCTGTTGAAAAATAAATGATGGTCCAACTAAACACAAACCGGATGGAATAGCATGCCGCTGCAAGATGCTGTGGTAGCCATGCTGGTTCAGTATGCCTTCAATTTTGAATAAATCCCCAACAGTGTCACCAGCAAAGCACCCCCACACCATCACACCTCCTCCTCCATGCTTCACGGTGGGAACCAGGCATGTAGAGTCCATCCGTTCACCTTTTCTGCGTCGCACAAAGACACGGTGGGTTGGAACCAAAGATCTCAAATTTGGACCCATCAGACCAAAGCACAGATTTCCACTGGTCTAATGTCCATTCCTTGTGTTCTTTAGCCCAAACAAGTCTCTTCTGCTTGTTGCCTGTCCTTAACAGTGGTTTCCTAGCAGCTATTTTACCATGAAGGCCTGCTGCACAAAGTCTCCTCTTATCAGTTGTTGAAGAGATGTGTCTGCTGCAAGAACTCTGTGTGGCATTGACCTGGTCTCTAATCTGAGCTGCTGTTAACCTGCGATTTCTGAGGCTGGTGACTCGGATAAACTTATCCTCAGAAGCAGAGGTGACTCTTGGTCTTCCTTTCCTGGGGCGGTCCTCATGTGAGCCAGTTTCTTTGTAGCGCTGGATGGTTTTTGCAACTGCACTTGGGGACACTTTCAAAGTTTGCCCAATTTTTCGGACTGACTGACCTTCATTTCTTAAAGTAATGATGGCCACTCGTTTTTCTTTACTTAGCTGCTTTTTTCTTGCCATAATACAAATTCTAACAGTCTATTTAGTAGGACTATCAGCTGTGTATCCACCAGACTTCTGCACAACACAACTGATGGTTCCAACCCCATTTATAAGGCAAGAAATCCTACTTATTAAACCTGACAGGGCACACCTGTGAAGTGAAAACCATTTTCGGTGACTACCTCTTGAAGCTCATCAAGAGTATGCCAAGAGTGTGCAAAGCAGTCATCAAAGCAAAAGGTGGCTACTTTGAAGAACCTAGAATATAAGACATATTTCCAGTTGCTTCACACTTTTTTGTTAAGTATATAATTCCACATGTGTTAATTCATAGTTTTGATGCCTTCAGTGTGAATGTACAATTTTCATAGTTATGAAAATACAGAAAAATCTTTAAATGAGAAGGTGTGTCCAAACTTTTGGTCTGTACTGTATATAGTACATCTAGGAAAGGTTTCACGGTAAAGACACAAGAAAAAACGCATGGCAGTTGCAGAAAAAATCACATATATCAGAATACTAAGTAGTAAAGAGTAAATAGTGGAGAATAAAATGATGAGCAGCAAGTCATGAAATAGTTAACACTGCTAGGAAAACATAATAACTGTATTTATGTGTATGAGAATCGGCTGTAAAAATAATGATAACAAGCCTATAGGATGTCTAAAAAAATAGTTTTTGTTGCCTGATCTGTAACTTCACTCTAGGACGCAGGCATTTGAAATAAGCACCTTTTAATGAAATAACCTAAATATTCCTGTATCTGGTGGAAATAACTTTGTGCGGCTGACCTTACTGTCCAGCGAAAACTATTGTCCCATGTACATTAAACAGGACCTGTTACTTGCCCTAAATATTTTTGTTACCTGGTATAAATGCCACTGTTCGCCTGAATCTGTTTTTGTTTAGGTCCTGGGCTTTCCAGCTCCTGAAATAAGGCCCTTATGAAGATCTGAGATTGTGGGTTTTAATAATCACCTTGGCAGGTTAACAGTGCAACAATATTTAGTTACTTACATCCATGGTAATACAGCAATTCCAGGTAAATGGCCAAAATACAATTGTCTTAGTCCAAAAGATCCCCTCCCCAGGGTTCCAGTGCATTGTGCCAAGTAATACTCACTGTCCCCCAACTTTTGGTTTGCCCACATATTAGTCACAGTGCATGATCCTCCATATTACAGATAAAATGACAGAAGCAAACGTATCCAGTTGCAACAGTCCTTTAAGAAAGTTAATCAAATCCAGATGACAAATCCCACAACTGTAACATGTTTATCCAGCTCACTTGACAGCTGATCTCTACTCCATAAGCCATTGATCCATTTGTAGTCCAGATATTCGGATTAGATCATCCCCCTTCAACATCATTCCACCAACTCCTCACTAAACATGTGGCTTCTTTTTCCTTTACTGGTATCAGCCCCCTGAATGCTGAGAACTGCTTTCACCCTCCCACCAAAGCTAAGTGTGCATTAGTGGAGGTATTTTTCTCAGGTCGAACCCATTACCTGGGTCTGCATGTGAGACTCACTGTAGTGACGGCTCTGCCGGATCTATTTTCAACACTCTCACAATGCGCCTAGTCGCTGTTTGAATAATGGTTAGAGGCTCCTGAGATACTAATGGGATTACCGGAATGCTGGACACTTTACAAGTGAAATTAGTGCACATACTGACGAGCAAGCAGAACAATAAAACACAGCAGTAAATCACTAATAAAACACAACAAGATTGACGAAAATCTGTGCTCCGTGCTGGTCTTTAGTAAATGGGCAGCTCCTCATAGCCCTCATCCTTATTTCATATTTTTACTAATTTGGGCATGGTCCTCAAGAAGATGCTCATAGAGAAAGTACAAGATCACACTCAGTTGGCTAACAAGACTAGACTTACATACACAATATTTGAGGCCATATCTCGGAATGTAAATGCACAGGAACAAGAAAAAAACGCTGCTGCATTCTGGAGAGCGGCGACGTTTACATCAGACACAGAAAAAAAATATATATATACTGTATACATACACTGTATATAATAATATATACATACGTATATATATATATATATATATATATATATATATAACCTGGCAAGTGACAGGTTCTCTGCAAAATTATATCCTCTAAACCTTTCTAAATATGTATGTAATTTAGGTAGTTGTATTGAAATACCAATTGCCATCTTCACCGCTTTCCAGTGTAAATCCTTTCTAGGTCACGTGACTTCAAATCAGACTATAGATTTATGTGTCGACCTTAAGTCACTTTTAAAGTATACTGTAAGTCTTTAGAGCCTCCTTCCGTTGATGGAAGTAGAACAGCCCTGAGCAACAGTCCCTGTGTGAGCTGACAAAGGAAAAAGTGCTCATGTACCGAAAAGAGGACCAGAGCAAAGAAAAAAATCAGGTAAATATTTAAAACCCCTTCACGATGCAGCCAGTTACCATTTTTGCTTTTTCCTCCCCTTCTTCTCAGAATCATAATTTTTTTATTTTTCTATCTACATAGACATATGTCTATCTGTTTTTTTTTGCAGGACGAGTTGTACTTTTGAATGACACCATTCTTTTTGTCACATAGTGTACTCGAAAATAGGAACAAAATTCCAAGTCAGGAGAAATTAAGATAAGAGCCCAGTTCTGTCATTGTGTTTTTGTGAATTGTTTTTACAGTGTACATTTTGTGGTAAAAATTACCTCACAATATAATTCTGCTCATCAGTATGATTATGACGATACAAAATATTTCCAGTTTTCTTTTTATTATTGTGGTGAAAAAAAATCTGAATATTGCAAAAAAAAATTTTTTTTGATTGTGTCAACATTTTCCGAGACCAGTAATATTTTTCATTTTTCGGTTGATAGAGCTGTTTGATGGCTTATTTTTGTTGGATGAGACTATGTTTTTATTGGTACAAATTTGGAATAGATATGACTTTTCGATTGTTTGTTACATTTTGTTTTGGTTTGCAGAGACCCAAAAACCACAATTTTGCCGTTCATGAATTTTGGACAGATTGGACTTTTTTGAACGCGGTAATACCACATATGTGTATTTTTTTATTAGAATTTATCAGCAAAGTACTACATTAAAGGGTTATTCCCATCTTATAAAATGTCAGGGATGGATACAAGTTGAAACACAATAGGTACACATCCTGGAGCATACCAAACATGGAACTCTAGAGTATCGTTTCTAAGACACGTGTGTGTGTCTTAGTGAACATTTAATAGGATTAGGAAGATGATGTCACTGAGCCACACTGGGAAACCTTCAAAACCCAACATGGAGGAAAACAGACTGAGGTGAAGGAAGTAAAGCCAGGGATACCCAGGAAAAGTATGGTATGTAACAAATACCAGATACTGCCATTGGACATGTAAGGCACTATTTCTGAAATAAGAGCCTTACAAACATGAAAGCAGATGACAGTTTTCATATTTCCACTCTACATCGGTGGAAATAGAAATATCAGATTTTCCCAGTTTCCCACACCTGTGCCTACTCTAAGCTGCCAAAATTAAGCAGCGAAATATTTCAGAGCAGAGAGCCAAGAATGTCACATTCTAACATCTCAAATCTTAACAATTACTTGAGTTGTCTGTGAGTTATTTAAAAACCTCCCAAGATTGATTGATCTGTCTTGACATGAATGATAAGATTTAGTGAAAAACCCCTAATGAGAGGCACACCTGTCTGTCATAAAATCATGTTCTATATTAGTGGAAAATTAGGAATTGCAACTGACAAATCAACAGATAAAAATATAACAAATGGTAATTAAGGCGCATTTTCTTTGGAGAATTGATTTTCTCTTTGATACTTGTTCACGTTGTAAATGAGATGTAAAAATATTATTATCTGCAAAAGATGATATTCGTATAATGCACTTGCTGGTACCAACTCATTACGCTTTAATTTCAGCAAAGTTTAACTTGGATACATAAACAATATCATTTTTTGTTGATAATGAATACCATGTCAAAACCCAGAATGCAAATGACGTTATCTGAATCTCGCTGTCATTTTATCACCAATTCAGCAATTATTTGTGGTGTACCAATGCCTTTCTTTACTGTCTGCATTCTGTCATGTGTTTAATCCCTTACCTTTAACACATCATACATTAAATGCATAATATTTCCATCACATGTTGATATCTTGTAACATCGCTAATACCCAGAAGAGTTGAGACTTACAAATTAAAACTTACAATTGATATGTTCTGCTGAAATAGCAGAGAATATTAAAATAAATCTCTCTTGGCGGAATATGTTAAGCTATACAATTCCCTCAGGTCTAACTATGTCTGCATTAATAAACCATTGAAACACATTCCATGAGGCCACCAAAGGACACAGTAGAGATGTAAATTGACTGACTTTTTGTTAATATAACCCCAGTAGGACGGAGTTTCTGGATTCTTGGGGAGTTTGAGCTAATAATGTGCATAGCTAGTATAGTGTTCAACCTTTATTTCAAAAATTACATTTTGTATGTTTTTCACATTATGCCCTGTTGCTCACATTTTTTTAAATTAACATACCATAAAACACGATCCTTGCACTGTGGTTTTCCTTTATTCATAAAATTGATATTATAGTTTGCATTATCTAATAATTTTTCAACTTTTCACATTCAAAGAAGATATCCATATGTAATCTATCTGCTGAAAGGTTTACATTCATTTCCGTGTGTGCCGTTTTATCATTACTGTCATTACAGCCATAAACACTGCTGTGCCTGTGTACAGGATTTCAGTCTTTTCAGCTCTGCTCTTAACTCTTTGTCTCCCCAGATATAAGCAGCAAAAAATGTGTTGCATTGAATCCTACATAGTGTGAGCAGTTTGCATACAAGTATACGATTTAATAAATGATATAAAGGGAACCTTAAAGCAGGATTTACTCTTATTAAAGGGAACCTGTCACATTAACACTTTCACTATTGGTCAGTATTTTACATCAGTATTTTTCAGCCAAAATCAGAAGTGGAACAATCAGAGGAAAAGTATAATAGAAACACGTCACCACTTCTGTATTTATCACCCACTCCTTGTTTTGGCTTACAACTACTGAAGTAAAATACTGATCAAATGCTGAACGTGTGAACGTGGCCGTAACCTGCAATTTTGGGGTTAATCTGCAGGTTAATAGTCTTCTGAAACCATGTGGTTACCGGACTGAATGCCTTGCTGCCAGGAAGAAATAAACTTTATTTCTTCCGGCAGCCTCATGCCTTCCATCATAGAGGTGTGGCTGACACAGCTACTGCTCAGTACATAGTGCATCACTGCAGAGCTGGCTGTCAGTCAGTGCCGGGCGATGGTTACAGCTGCCACTAATTGTGTGCTGGGCAGTAACTAATGCTGGTTGCATCTTTATGACTGAAAGCCTGAGGTTGCCAGGAGAAATAAAGTTTCATTTCCTCCTAGCAGCCGGGCTGTCAGTGCAGCAGCTGCATGGTTTCAGAATGCTATTATCTTGCAGATTAACCTTATAGCTACAGCTTAATATTGCAGCTAATCTCTAAATATGTAATGTAAAAGCTAATTACTTCTTTAATATACTTCAATTAAAAAATCCTTACTCTTCTCCCTCCAATCTAACTTTCTATCTATGTTTTTTTGCTTACATCCAATGACATTTCATTTGAGCCTCCCAGCATGCAATGTGGATTCTCAAAGGAGACATCATCAATGAGCTGGCGCTGCAGTCACTGCCCTAAGCTGCTATCCCCACCCTGAAATGGATTGTCATCAGGGATGACCCTTTCAGGGGCTGAGTTGATGTCTGGTATATTATGCATATGCTGGTTGTAAAAGCCTGCTCATTATGCTGTCCCTTCTTGCTCCTTTGTTACCTTCATTGCACATTGATAGTTTTTTTCCCTTGTTGACTATAAAGACAAGTGACAAGCTGACAAACTTGTCTCTTCTCTTTAGAGTCAGTAAGGAAGCGCACTGTTAATGACAAGATAGCAACAGAGCATTTTCACTGCTTTTGAGAGTCGGTGAGGGAGCGCAATGAACACAGCGGAGAGCAGAGACAGCATAGCAAGCATGCATCATTATTGATAACTGGCACATGCTCAGCATAGCAGAGAATAGCCCAGCCCCTGAAAGGGTCGTCCCTAGTGACAGTCTGTTTCAGGGTGAGACAGAGACTGCAGCACCAGCCCTCTGATGACATCTTGTTTAAGAATTCCCAGTGCATGCTGGCAGATGTATTCAGAAGTAAGAAGAAAAACACAGATAGGAAGCTAGAGTAGAGAGGGATGGGTAGAGATTTTTTTAATTAAAGTATATTAGAAATTGCTTTGTTTTTTTACATTAAATAGAGAATCATATTGAATTCAGTTAGGTTTTGGACAACTGCTTTAATATTATTAACCCCTTTAGGACTGAGTTATTTTGAAACTAGAAACATATGTGCACACTCTTCCCTGCTGCCATTTTTAATGTGACGTTTTGAATAAAACTGTGGACTTTAAAGGACCGGTATGTGCCGCTTTCTCTTTTTTTCTAGTTTCACATGGACTGTTTCTGGTGAGCACCCAATTCCTCTCGGTGTGACTGCTTTGTCCGCATTTAATACATACGGAAACTCACATGTTTTTGGTGCCGGCTCTTTCCTCTTTGTTTGCTACAACTGACTTATTTTCAGCCTTCAGGGCAAAGGATTTTTTTTGTTTTTTCACTGTTGTATTCACAAAATAGTTTTATTTTTCTATTGACGTAACCATGAGGGCTTGATTTTTGCAAAACAAAATGTATTCATCTCATCAGTGGCCCCATTTTGGGTTACATATAACTTGTTGATCAACCTTTTAACTCTTTATAGGAAGCAATTGAAAGAAAACATAAATTCTGCCATTTTTTTAATTTAAAATTTTACATTATTTTTAGTGTTGAGCGAGCACTAAAATGCTCGGGTGCTCGAAGCTCGGGCCGAGCTCGCCGTGCTACTCGAGTGCTCGACCTGAGCAATGAGCCCAATGTTAGTCTATGGGAAACCCGAGCATTTTTGTGGCAGCACCCCCGGCAGTCTGTAGAAAGCCTAAAAAGTGCCCAAAACGATAGTGACAGTTCTCAAAAGACATGGGGACAGCATGGGCATCGCCCCAGGAAGCATTTCTGACCCCCAGGTCACTGGTGTCAACAACGTGGTCAAAGGTATTAAGCCACTTTAACGGGCTCACAATAAAACGTTCAAAAACTAAACTGAAACGGTTTTCCTGTGAAATATGTTAAGGAACTTCCTTTCCAGGGTAAAGACTTGTGTATAAGGTAAAATAAATAACCAGAAACAAAAATACTCCTCCACACCTTGGGTTATGTTCACAAGTAGCATTTTTTATGCGTTTTTGCACTTTTGTATTGCTTTCAACCATGACAAAAGCATTCAAATGTCATTTTAACATTTTACAATCTTATCTGGCCATGTGCTGTGTGACACATGCATAAAGTGTGGAAAAGACATGGTAACAGCATGGGGGATGACTCCTGGAAGCATCTCTGACACCCTGGTCACTGCCTAAAAGTGTGCCCATCAGAAGTGATCCTTTCCGCATCAGAAGATGCAGACTTGCAACTATCCCCGTGCAAGTCCTAGTCCCAGGGCTGTGTTCAATTTTACCTCCCCCATTCCTTGCAATTCAAGCGCAAGTATGCAGCCTGCCACCCACCCACCCCCAGGCTGCAATACCACACTGCTAGCTTGCACTTGAAATGGGGCCTTTTAGTTTGGAGGAGGCCGAAGCTGGCCACTACCTCATGGCTGCTTCGGCAGCGAGGTATCCATGCTCAGTCCCCAGCCGCCCGGCGGCCGGGTGTCCACGCTCGGTCCCCAGCCGCCAGGGGGCGGCCGGGTGTCCATACTCGGTCCCCAGCCGCCTCGCGGCCGGGTGTCCACACACGCTCCCCAGCCGCCTGTGGGTGGCCGTGTGTCCATAAACGGTCCCCAGCCACCTCCATTTCTCCTTGGAACATCCCCCCACACACTTTTCTTAGCCCGGCCTGCTTTAGGGCAGCATTGGACGAGCCCACCAGAGAACCAGACTTCTCCGGTTGGCCCTGGCTTCTCCATCAGGGGAGTTGAGAGTGCCAAGGTGAGGAGCATGATGATGATGATAGAAGTTAGCGTCTGCTTTGTTTTCTTGGAATGCAAGCGTAAGTGTGCAACCAAACACCCACGCACCCCCAGGCTGCAATAACATACTGCTAGCTTGCACTTGAAATGGGGCTTTTTAGTTTGGAGGAGGCCGAAGCTGGCCACTACCTCATGGTTCCTTCGGCAGCGAGGTATCCATACTCAGTCCCCAGCCGCCCGGCGGCCCGGTGTCCACGCTTGGTCCCCAGCCACCAGGGGGCGGCCGGGTGTCCACACACGCTCCCCAGCCGCCAAGGGGCGGCCGGGTGTCCATAAGCAGTCCCAAGCCGCCCCCATTTCTCCTTGGAACATCCCCCCACACACTTTTCTTAGCCCGGCCTGCTTAGGGCAGCATTGGACGAGCCCACCAGAGAACCAGACTTCTCTGGTTGGCCCTGGCTTCTCCATCAGGGGAGTTGAGAGTGCCAAGGTGAGGAGCATGATGATGATGATAGAAGTTAGCGTCTGCTTTGTTTTCTTGGAATGCAAGCGCATGTATGTAGTAGCGACTAGGCCTGAGGTGGTCAGCGTTTTGGCGCATATCCTACCTTCTCCGAGGATTGCTGGATGTTTTGCTGCTACTATCCCAGTTCTATGGCTCCCGTTAAAACAAAGCTTCAGGTGATGAATGATGGATGAGGTGGTGGCAAAGGAGAAAGAGCAGGAGGAACAGGGACCATTCACATCAATATCAGGCCAGTCAACCACACATGTCTTGTAGGATATGTTTCTGTACCAAAAGGAGCGGTTCGGCTACACAGTTAAAGGGCATGCAGTGAGTTCAATGCCTACTAAAAATTTCGAGGCACTCCAATGCCCCTTGGAAGTGACATGGAGGTCAGAGGGCCTTAACTAAACCGTTTTTTCCATTTATAGCAACTGGGTCTCATGTGCACTGTTGGCCTAAGCAGTGAATGGAAGGCTTTCCAAAAATTATGAGGAACTGCAATGCCCCTTGAAACAGACGTGGATTACAGCATATTAAAAACCTTCTACCTATTATTGGGGAGTGGGTCTCCCTTAGTGTTTGCCTATGCATTGAAAAGCAAAAGCTGACTAAAATTAGGAGGAAATGCAATGCCCGTTGGAAGAATGGTGGAGGTCGCAGTGGAATAAAAAGACAATATCAATGCCCCTTGGGAAAGTGGTGGAGATCGCAGTAGCTTAACAAGACGGTTTTAATGTCCCTTGGAAGAATGGTGGAGGTGGCAGTAGCTTTACAAGACGGTTTTAATGCCCCTTGGAATAGCACTGAAGGTCGCAGTAGCTTAACAAGACGGTTTTAATGCCCCTTGGAAGAGTGGTGGAGGTCACAGTAGCTTAAAAAGATGGTTGTAATGCCCCTTGGAAGAGACGTGGAGGTCGCAGTGGAATAAAAAGACAATATCAATGCCCCTTGGAAATGTGGTGGAGGTCGCAGTAGCTTAACAAGACGGTTTTAATGCCCCTTGGAAAAGTGGTGGAGGTTGCAGTAGCTTAACAAGACGGTTTTAATGCCCCTTGGAGAAGTGGTGGAGGTCGCAATAGCTTAACAAGATGGTATTAATGCCCCTTGGAAGAGCGGTGGAGGTTGCAGTAGCTTAACAAGACGGTTTTAATGCCCCTTGGAAGAGACGTGGAGGTCGCAGTGAAATAAAAAGACAATATCAATGCCCCTTGGAAATGTGGTGGAGGTCGCAGTAGCTTAACAAGATGGTTTTAATGCCCCTTGGAAAAGTGGTGGAGGTCGCAGTAGCTTAACAAGACTGTTTTAATGCCCCTGGGAAAAGTGGTGGAGGTCGCAGTAGCTTAACAAGACGGTTTTAATGCCACTTGGAAGAGACGTGGAGGTTGCAGTAGCTTAACAAGATGGAGATGGTTTAAATGCCCCTTGGAAGAGCCATGCAGTACAGCATCTTAAAAACATTATTCCCATTATTGGAGAGTGGGTCTCCCATAGTCTTTGCCTATGCCTTCCAAGAAAAAGATGCCAAAAATTAGGATGGAGGAACTTGCAATGCTGGCAACACGGACCAAGGTCACCCTGGTGGTATAGTGGTGGTGGAGGCTGAGGATAAGGAGAAGAGCAAAATACAGCCGAAATGAGGAAGCGTATAACCATGTGTGGGTGTGAAGCGGTGCATGGGAATACACCTCCCGAAATAACACAGTGGATTTGACTTTATGTTACTCTGCTGTCATTCGGTGGTGATGAGAAGTCTGGCCCAATCCAGCCCTTGTTCATTTTGATAAGGGTCAGCTTGTCAGCATTGTCAGTTGACAGGCGAGTGCGCTTATCTGTTATAATTCCCCCAGTGGCACTCAAAACACGCTCCGATAACACGCTAGCGGCAGGGCAGGCCAGGATCTCCAAGTCGTACAGAGCGAGTTCATTCCAAGTGTCCAGCTTGGATACCCAATAAATAAAAGGCACAGAGGAATCACGGAGGACGCTGGTACGGTCGGCAAGGTACTCCCTCACCATCTTTTGAAACTTTCCACTCCTTGTGAGAGTGCCCTGCGCCTCAGGGCCTGTAAGCTGGGCGGGTCTCAGAAAACTGTCCCAGAACATTGACAGTGTTCCCCTGCCTCTGCTGAATTGGAGTTGCATCTCTCTCGCCTGTACGCCTTGGTTGGGCAACTAACTGTGACCTCTGCCGCTAGCGTGTTCAGATGGGAATTTTTTTAACAGTTCTGCAGCAAGGGCCTTCTGGTACTGCCCCATTTTTTGTATACCTCTCCACCTCAGGAATAAGAAAGTGAAAGTTCTCCTTGTAGTGGGGGTCTAAAAGTGTCACCAACCAGTAATGACTGTCACCCAACATTTTTACAACGTGAGGGTCATGGTTAAGGCAGCGTAACATAAAGTCAGCCATGCGTGCCATACTGGTAACGGGCAAGACTTCCATGTCCTCACCAAGATGACGACTGACCATGCTCTCCTCCTCATTCTCTTCCTCCCCCCTGTCCTCTGGTCACCCACGCTGAACCTAAAGTATGACAGTTTTACAGGTACTACCGTCTACAGCGCATGATACCAGCTCCTATTCTTCCTCCTCATCCTCCTCCTCTCCCTCATTGTCCCCCAATGCACGTTGGGATGAGATGAGGCTGGGCTGTGTGTAATCGGCCGCTACGGCTTCTTGATCCATCTCATCATACTCTGGCTGCAATGCCTTCTCTTTAATTCTCTGCAGAGAACGTTGCAAAAGACAGACAAGTGGGATGCTGACACTAATGATGACGTCATCGCCACTCACCATCTTGGTCGACTCCTCAAAGTTTGTCAGGATGGTACATATATCAGACATCCAGGTCCTCTCCTGAGGTCTTATGTGTGGAGTCTGACCTGAATATCGACGGCCTTGTTGCAGCTGGTACTCCACAACTGCTCTCTTCTGCTCACAAATCCTTTGCAACATGTGGAGGGTAGAGTTCCAACGTGTGGGGACATCACACACCTGTCGGTGTGCCGGAAGCTGCAAATGCTGCTACAACACAGCAAGGGCGGCGGAAGCTGTAGCAGACTTGCGAAAATGAGCTGACAGGCGGCGTACTTTGACGAGCAGATCTGGTAACTCAGGGTACGATTTAAGAAACCACTGAACCACGAGGTTAAGCACATGAGCCAGGCATGGTATGTGTGTGATCTCGCCTCAGAGCCGCCACCAGGTTACGGCCATTGTCACATACAACTATGCCTGGATGCAGGTTCTGCGGTCTCAGCCACAGATCTGCCTGCTCTTTTACAGCTGTCCACAACTCACAAGTAGTGTGAGGTTTATCACCTAAGCTTATGAGTTTCAGCACAGCCTGTTGCCGCTTGGCTGAGGCAGTACCGCAGTGATTCCAGCTTGTAACTGATGTGGTGATATCTGAGATGGAGCCTGAACATGAGGAGGATGATGAGCAGGAGCTGTACACTGTGGGGGCAACTCTGACATAGGGCCCGCAATCCTCGGTGTGGGGAGGATGTGTTCCATCCCAAGGTCCGACTGGGTCCCGGCTTCCACTATGTTTACCCAGTGTGCCGTCAGGGAGATGTACCGTCCCTGGCCACAAGCACTTGTCGACGTGTCCGTTGTCAGGTGGACTCTCCCAGTAACTGCATTGTTGAGGGCACGGCAGATGTTTTGGGACACGTGCTTGTGTTGTGCGGGGATGGCACACCGGGCAAAATAGTGTCGGCTGGGGACCGAGTACCGAGGGACGGCCACTGCCATATGGTTGCAGAAGGATTCTGTCTCCACCAGCTTAAAAGGCAGCATTTCCAACGCAAGCAGTCGTGATATGTGCGAATTTAGGACTGTGGCCTGTGGGGCGTTGGCTGCGAATTTGCACTTTCGTTCAAACAACTGGGATATGGACAATTGAACGCTGCGGTAGGACGTGGATGTGGACGTTGATGCTGTTTCTTGAGAAACTGCCATAACAAGTGAAGACTGAGAGGAGGGGACATCTTTGCATGCAGTATGGACAGGGGATTGCCTTGCACGCACAACAGGGTGTTCTATTACACGCACAACAGCGGAAGAAACAGTGGTGACACCTGCTGACACTTGTCGTGGACCCTGGGGTTCGCCCCATAAAGTTGGGTGCCTTGCTGACATGTGCCTTATCATGCTGATGGTGGTCAGGCTGGTAGTTTTGTCACCCCTGCTGATGCTAGCATGGCAGGTGGTACAAATGACCTTGTTGGGGTTATCAGCAGAGTCTTTAAAAAATTCCAGACTCTGGAAGACCTACCGGTTGTACTGGCAACGTCCCTCGTGTTAGTGTTACGGGGAACTGTTGCCCGCCTTCTGTGTGCAGCCACCACACTGCTTCTTCCTGCCTGTTGAGGTACTCTGCCTCCCTCCCCCTGTGTGCTGCTGGCCTCGCTCTGCGTGTCCTACCACGTTGGGTCAGTTACTAGATCATCCACCACCTCCTCCTCTTCCACTTGCGCACCACGATCCTCCTCGCTTCGTGGCAATTGGGTCTCGTCATCATCCACCTCTTGTGACAAACTGCCAGCGTCGACTTCCTGTGGCCGTTGCTGTTCAAATATTTGGGCATCACTACATGGGATCTCCTCTTCCACCTCTTCAAGCGGAGTAGGCGAGGGGCACAAATATGGAAATGGACCAGTGAACAGCTCTTCAGAGTGTCCAAGTGTGGGATCAGTTGCTGTTTGACGACACTCTGCATGGTGGGAGGAAGGAGCATCAGGGTGAGGAGGAGTATGCGGTCGAGACTCACGGCTACTAAAACTTGACCATGTGGAAGACAGACTGGAGGAGGTGGTGGTGCCCAGGTAACTGGAAGTATTATCTGCTATCCAATTAATAACCTGTTCACACTGATCAGTTTGCAATACTGGTGTTGTAGTGTGGTTCCCTAGTAATTCGGTCAAGAAGTGGGAGCGATAACATGTGGCTGTTGGTTGTGGCACATTTTCACCTTGGCCACGGCCCCGAGCTCTTCACGCACCATCACCAGAATGTCAAGTTCCACGTCCCTTGCCACGTGCCTTGCCCATTGTACATTAAGTAAAATAGCTTACACTCGCACTATCAATGGAAAAAGGGTAATAAAAAGGAGATTAGAACAGTGGAAGAGGAAAACCACAGTTCTATTTCTCTGGCCTACACCAGAATCTTTTAAACAGAAATATTTGTGACTGAACAGAAAGGAAGACACTATTTTTTGTACGTAAAACAGGCCAAAAGCTGGATAATACAGAGATTTGAACCATTTGTGTCTGAACAATCAGGGAGACACTATTACATTTTTTCTTATGGCAAAAAATGCCAAAAACAGGATAATACAGAGATTTCACCCGTGGAACTGCAAAACCACAGTTATATTTTTCTGGCCTACACCAGAATCTTTCAAACAGATATATTTGTGTCTGAACAATCAGGGAGACACTATTACTGTTTTTCTTTGCGGAAAAAATACCAAAAGCTGGATAATACAGAGATTTGAACCATGGAACTGCAAAACCACAGTTATATTTTTCTGGTCTACACCAGAATCTTTCAAACAGATATATTTGTGTCTGAACAATCAGGGAGACACTATTACTGTTTTTCTTTACGTAAAAAATACCAAAAGCCGGATAATACAGAGATTTGAACCGTTGAACTGCAAAACCACAGTTATATTTTTCTGGCCTACACCAGAATCTTTTAAACAGATATATTTGTGTCTGAACAATCAGGGAGACACTATTACGGGTTTTTTAGCGGCAAAAAATGCCAAAAACAGAACAATACAGAGATTTGACCCGTGGAACTGCAAAACCACAGTTATATTTTTGTGGCCTACACCAGAATCTTTTAAACAGATATATTGGTGTCTGAACAGTCACAGACACACTCAATTTTTTTTTTTGGGTGGGGGGGGTGAAATACCAAAAGCTTAATAAGATGCGTATTTGGACAGTCTGACTGAGGAAAAAAAAATACAGGATTTAGATGAAAAAAAAAAAATTTTTCCTGACCCCTGAGACCGGGGTGATAAGTCTAGCAATTTGACCCACAGGAGCACACAGGACTGTAATGCAGCGTTTGCTGGTATAACCACCGCGTCTCCTATACTGCTTGCCTACCTGCCTGATATCTGGGATGGATATTAGTCCTGAGAAGGACTGTTTGTTTGATTTGGCAGGCTTTAGAGACCCTACAATAACTGTTTTGGAGTATAAATCTCTCCCTAGCTCAGCAGCACTGACCCTACACTGGCTGATCCGGAGCGACTGTGTCCAAGATGGCGGCACCCAGTTTTAAATACTCGAGGTGATGCTGTGCGGCCAGCCAATCACTGTAATGCCCACAAACAACATGGCTGCGGCATTCCAGTGACTGGCTGGCAATCCCTGCATGTTCATTGGCTCTGTAAAGAGCGCCAAATGTGCAGGGCGGAGACCCGAGCTCCCGCCCGAGTAACCCGGAAATGCTCGGTGCTCGCCAAACATCCCGAGTAGCAGGGGCGGAACTACCGCCCGTGCAGCCGGTTCATTGAACGGGGGCCCCGAGGGAGAGGGGGCCCCTTCAGCCTCCAGCAGGGCCGCCATCAGGGCATGACTGCCCTGACTCCAGTATGGGGCCCAGCCGGTAGGGGCCCCCTTGGGGGCCCCCCTCTTGTGTGTCTCTCTCCTCATGGGGCCCCCGGCCCCATGCTAAGCGCCGGGGCCGGAACATCTCTGTCATGATTTCTCTGACTTCCGGTCATGTGACGGCACCGTCACATGACCGGAAGTCAGGAGAACCTGGTGTCATCGATTTGGACGAGGATTCTGCAGGGATCGCATGGGGGTAAGTATAACAAGTTTTTTTTTTTTTTTAAATACAATTTACTAGGAGTGGGGGGAATGGGAGGTGCACATGTGGGGGAGGGGAATGAGAGAGGTGCACATGTGGGGGAGGGGGATGAGAGAGGTGCACATGTGGGGGAGGGGGATGAGAGAGGTGCACATGTGGGGGAGGGGGATGAGAGAGGTGCACATGTGGGGGAGGGGGATGAGAGAGGTGCACATGTGGGGGAGGGGGAATGAGAGAGGTGCACATGTGGGGGAGGGGGATGAGAGAGGTGCACATGTGGGGGAGGGGGATGAGAGAGGTGCACATGTGGGGGAGGGGGATGAGAGAGGTGCACATGTGGGGGAGGGGGATGAGAGAGGTGCACATGTGGGGGAGGGGGATGAGAGAGGGGCACATGTGGGGGAGGGGGATGAGAGATGTGCACATGGGGGGGTGAGAGCTGCACATGGGGGAATTGGGAGAAAATGAGCTGCACATGGGGGAATTGGGAGTAGGGGGATAATGAGCTGCACATAATGAATGTGGGGTGGGGGACAGTAAATGATGATGGGGTGGGGAGAGCAGGACATGATATAATGAATTGGGGCAGGGGGTGCATGTAAATAATGAATGCGGGGAGCAGGAAGTATAGAGTA
Source organism: Phyllobates terribilis (assembly GCF_046119375.1). Lineage (NCBI taxonomy): Eukaryota > Metazoa > Chordata > Amphibia > Anura > Dendrobatidae > Phyllobates > Phyllobates terribilis. The sequence goes on along the minus strand of NW_027362761.1, from coordinate 991,541,581 downwards.
GGGGGCGTTGCGGATGCAGGAGTGTAACTGGTAACAAATTGGCGGAAAGAGTAGAGGTTCTAATTAAATTATATATTAAGTGCCTATTTACAGTTAATGGGGGCACCGTGGTGGATTACAATTTATATTTGGAATGGTAGGTTGTATAATAACTAACCATATATTGATGGTGGATACACGTCTGTATTCAGCTGCGTAATGTAGAAGTTGGGGAATGTGCTCTAGATAACTGTGTTATTTTATGCAGAGACGAGTCCTGGCTGGAAGACGTAATGGCGGTCTGTGCTGGATGAAGGAGAAAAGCGTAGCTGAAGGACTTCACCTAGAGACGTCACCAGTGAGTCAGTGTATTACATGTACACTTACACTATATACTATGTACCGGGCTCCTGTGTATAATGTCACTGGTGATCACTGTATTACCTGTACACTGACACTATATACAGAGCTCCTGTGTATAATGTCACTGATGATCACTGTATTACCTGTACACTGACACTATATACAGAGCTCCTGTGTATAATGTCACTGGTGATCACTAGATTACCTGGACACTTACATTATACATACCATGTATAGAGCTCCCGTGCATAATGACACTTATGGTAATATTAGTAATGTGGTGGTAATATTAGTAATGTGGTGGTAATATGTGGTCTGGTCATGGTGTGGCAGTTTTTCCCCCTTCTGTGTGGTATTATTCGGTCACTATGTTGTGGTAATATGTGGTCTGGTCATGGTGTGGCAGTATTCCCTGTATGTGGTATTATTGGTCATTTTTAAAAAAAAATGTATATGACACATTCCCTTAAAGAAAACTAAATAAAAATATATCTAAAAAGAGTATTGGATATTTTAAGAAAATTTTAATAGGTTAGAGTAGGGCCCTGCCAGAAGAGTCTACCTTATCGTGGTGGCGGCTTTAAAAATCTTTTGGCCAAAACAAAAGCTGATGGCTATGCATGTGGCACCGTCTGGTGGCAGCGACGTGGACGAGCGCCAGGATTCTGCAGGGATCGCATGGGGGTAAGTATAACAAGTTTTATTTGTTTTAAATACAAGTAGTTAACTAGGAGTGGGGGGGATGAGAGATGCACATGGGGGGGATGAGAGATGCACATGGGGGGGATGGGAGATGCACGGGGGGGATGAGAGCTGCACATGGGGGGGGATGAGAGCTGCACATGGGGGGGATGAGAGCTGCACATGGGGGGGATGAGAGCTGCACATGGGGGGGATGAGAGCTGCACATGGGGGGGCGAGAGATGCACATGGGGGGGGGTTATGTTTAGATAACTTTGTTGCCTTATGAAGCGCAGGGGGGGGGGGGCCCAAAAAATTTCTTGCACAGGGGCCCACTACAGTCTGTGTCCGCCCCTGCCGAGTAGTGAGATGCTTGGGCGAGTACCGAGCAGTGTCGAGCATGCTCGCTCAACACTAATTATTTTCCATGCTGCACAAATGAAGAATTATCTTTATTTTGTGGGTCAGAATGATTATGGCGATACCAAAGTTTTATTACCTTTGTACAAAATATACAGCTTACATTTTTTTTCTGCTTTGCTATATTCTGACAGCAATAAGTTTAACAATTTTAAGTCAACAGAACTGCATGAGAGCTGATTTTTTCATGACAATATTACCTTAGATTGGTACTGTTGTGTGTTACATATGACTTTTTGATTATTTTTTATTATGCTTTTTGGGAAATGTAATGAGCAAAAAAATGTTTTTTAATACTGCTCACCATTCTGGATAATTGACATGTAATCTTATTCTGCAGCTCAATATAATTACTATGATAACAAATGTATGTCAGTTTTGTATTTCACTTTTTTAAATAGAAGAAGACAAAATATACAATGGCTTGTATTCACCCCCTTTGGCATTTTTCATGTTTTGCTCCCTCACAACAAGGAATTTCACAGTTTTTTAAGAGTTTGTATCAGTTCATGTAAAGAACATGCCTACGACTGTGAACATTTGTTTTTCTTTTTATTGTGAAGCAAACAACAAATAGGACAAAATAACTGTAAACTTCAGTGTGCTTAACTATTCACCCACTAAAGTCAGTACTTTGTAGAGCCTTCTTTTGCTGCATTTACAGCTGCAAGTCACTTCGGATAAGTCTCTATCAGCTTTCCACATCTGGCCAATGGGATTTTTACCCATTCCTCAAGGCAAAACTGCTCCAGCGTTTTCAAGTTTGATGGTTTCCTCTGGTGTACAGCAATATTCAAGTCTGACCCTAGATTCTCAATTGAATTAAAGTCTGGGCTTTGACTTGGCCAATCTAAAACATTTACACATTTCCCTTTAAGCCACTCGAGTGTTGCTTTAGAAGTATGATTTGTGCTATTGTCTTTTTGAAGGGGAACTTCCATACCAGTCCCAAATCACTGACAGACTGAACCAGGTTTTGCTCAAGAATATCCCTGTATTCCCACCATCCATCTTTCCCTCAACTCGGACCATTTTCCCTGTTCCTGCTATTGAAAAACATCTCCACAGCATGAGGCTGCCACCACCATGTTTCACTGTAGGGATGGTGTTCTTGGGGTGATGAGCTGTGTTGGTTTGGTGCCAGACATAGTATTTACCTTAGTGGCCAAAAAATTACATTTTAGTCTCATCTGACCACAGCACCTTCCTCCATACATTTGGGGAATCTCCCACATGTCTTTTGGCAAACTCAAAACGTGCCTTACAAGTTTTGTGTGTAAGTAAAGGCTTTTTTTCTGCCCACTCTTCCATAAAGAATTGTAAAGTGCTGCGGAATATGTTGGCGCTATATAAATAAAGATTATTATTATTATAAAGACCATCTCTATGGATTGTATGGCTTATTGTGGTCGTATGGACAGATACTCCATTCTCTGCTTGGGAACTCTGCAGCTCCTTCAGGGTTACCTTTGGTCTCTGTGCTTCCTCTCTGATTAATGCCCTCCTTACCCAGGCTGAGAGTTTTTGTTGGCAGCCATCTCTTGTCAGGTTTGTTGTGGTACTACCATGTTCTTTCCATTTGATGATAATGGATTTTATGGTACAAGAAACGTTTGGAGCCTGTCATCAATGCCAAAGGGCGTGCAGTTAATTAGGGGTGCCTTTATTGCTGCACATTCTATTTATTCTATTTTTTTCTTTGGAATTGCAACATGGAAGTTGAAAAACAATGTTTTATTGTTGTATTACTTTGGACCACTAATTAAAAAATCCTGAGGATATAACTTTGGTACATTTCTATTTATTTCTGAAGATATTGTACAGTCTATGAAAAAAAATTAAGGGGTGCCCATAATGGTGAGCAGCACTGTCATTTCTTGCACCAGAAATTTTTAGGGGCTTGTAGGGGCTTTATAGCAAAAGGGGTGAATACAAATGCACATGCCACTTTTAGTTATTTGATACCATACATTTAATTTATGGCTATATTATTCTCACTTCACTTCACCAATTTAAACTATTTAGTGCTGAAGCATCACACACAAATCAGATGACAAAAATATTTAAACACAGGTTGTAATGTAACAAAATAGGTAAAAAGCCAAGGGGGTGAATACTTTCGCAAGCCACTGTATATTTTTTTGTTATTTGCCATATTCTTAGACCCATCCTTTTTTATTTTTCTGTAGGTGGAGGTTTTCTTTTTATATTTTACTACTTTTGCTAAAGAAAATCTTTTCACAACAAATTTTTTTTGTGTCATCATTTTCTGACAGCTATAACCTTATTTTTTTTTGTCTTCAAAGCAATTTAAAGGAAATCTGTCAGCAGGATTTCACCCCCCAAACTGAATATCTAAAGCATCTGTCACTCCAGCTCTATTCCCCACCCAGGGTCCTCTCCTCATGCTTCGGATTGGTGCTGAAATCCATGGGCCTCTCATGCTAGGCCAGGACTTCCAGCTCTTATGAGGTATAGTACGGTTCTAAACAAGTACGCGCAAGGTCACAGAAAAGGTTGTGATATCATGACCCTTAGTACAACAGTGCATTTCAGCACTCACGATCAGAAGATGCAACGAGAACCAGATGGGTGACAGTAAAAAGAGACGGGGCCAGAGAGGAGAGTGGTAATGTGAGTTTAAAGTTTTTGTTTTATGACTTACATTTATTATGCTATGGGTCTAGAGACCTGATTGTTGAAATAATAGTATAAGTCCCTTTGATTTTTTTTTAATTGTCATAATTGAATTTTCCAAGGATGTAATTTTATCCATGATTTTACTACAGAGTCTTTAGTATTCATCATTCTCAGAATAATCCTATGATAATTCGGTACGTGCCTCTAGTTGTTAGTAGAGATGAGCGTTGTTCTACTCGAACTGTTCGCCAATCTCAAATTCGAGCTGTTTTGGGCTGTGTTCGAGCCGTTCGGCGAACACGAACAATTTGAGAAAAATTCGGCTGTTCGAGGTTATGTTCGATAACTGTTCGTGCACCAAAATCATAACTGGATTTTTTCTCAGTAATGATGAAAATTAATGTTAATACGCAGTTTGAGTGTACAGCGGGGTGGGGGGAGGGGCAGGGGATGGATCTCTGCAGGAACAATGAAGATCTCCATTTTTTTTTCTCTTTCCCACATTTACAGTGGGGAGGTGCAATCTGTCAGCCTATCAGCAGCGCACACACGGAGCGAAGTGCTTTTTTTCACACAAGCAAGGGCATGTGTCATTGGCAGTGTATGTCACATGTCCTTGCCCTATAAGACCAAGCCATTTTCCCCGTCGCCACCATTTTCTCACTGCTGCAGCTGCGTGTTAGACGGCACCGCTGTTGCTGTGTGCGCTATACCTTGTTAATTTCAAGCCAATTTTCGCACAAATATACAGATAGCTTGGGAGTAGGGAATAGTTGTGATTGCAGTCCTTTTAAGGACTAGGTTACAGCATTTCCTACGACTTTTATCAGGGAGGTCTGTGCTCTTAAATATATAGGTTGTGGGAGTAAAGACTAATTGTAATTGGAGTCCTTTTCAGGACTAGGTTACATGAGTTCCTATCAGTTTTTGCCAGGCAGGTCTGTGCCAGTGCTGTGCAAGTTTTTTTCACAGCATTTGGCTGAATCTAGCAAAGCTAATCCTTTTTGGCCTATTGCAGAGTGTGTTAGTCAGTGGAGTAGCCTATCTGTGTTGCAAGATATACCACCTGTGTATAGAATACCAATTTTTTTACTGCACCTAGTGAAGTAAAATCTTTTGGGCATAGCATCATTCTATTAGTCCATCTATACTGACCTCCATCAGGTTGCAAATTAAAACTAATTTTTATCTGCATCTACAGTACCTCTGAAAAAATATTTGGGCTTCTAGCAGTGTGTGGGACTTGTTCTATTAGTCCATCTATACTGACCTCCATCAGGTTGCAAAATGAATATATTTTTTTCTGCATCTACCTCTGAAAAAATATTGGGCTTCTAGCTGTGTGTGGGTCTTGTTCTATTAATCCATCTATACTGACCTCCATCAGGTTGCAAACTGAATATAATTTTTTTCTGCATCTAGCTCTGAAAAAATATTTGGCCTTCTAGTAGTGTGTCGGACTTTCTCTATTAGTCCATCTATACTGACCTCCATCAGGTTGCAAATTAAAACTAATTTTTATCTGCATCTACAGTACCTCTGAAAAAATATTTGGGCTTCTAGCTGTGTGTGGGACTTGTTGTATTAGTCCATCTATACTGACCTCCATCAGGTTGCAAACTGAATATATTTTTTTCTGCATCTACCTCTGAAAAAATATTTGGCCTTCTAGTAGTGTGTCGGACTTTCTCTATTAGTCCATCTATACTGACCTCCATCAGGTTGCAAATTAAAAATAATTTTTATCTGCATCTACAGTACCTCTGAAAAAATATTTGGGCTTCTAGCTGTGTGCGGGACTTGTTGTATTAGTCCATCTATACTGACCTCCATCAGGTTGCAAACTGAATATATTTTTTTCTGCATCTACCTCTGAAAAAATATTTGGCCTTCTAGTAGTGTGTCGGACTTTCTCTATTAGTCCATCTATACTGACCTCCATCAGGTTGCAAATTAAAACTAATTTTTATCTGCATCTACAGTACCTCTGAAAAAATATTTGGGCTTCTAGCAGTGTGTGGGACTTGTTCTATTAGTCCATCTATACTGACCTCCATCAGGTTGCAAACTGAATATATTTTTTTCTGCATCTACCTCTGAAAAAATATTGGGCTTCTAGCTTTGTGTGGGTCTTGTTCTATTAATCCATCTATACTGACCTCCATCAGGTTGCAAACTGAATATATTTTTTTCTGCATCTACCTCTGAAAAAATATTTGGCCTTCTAGTAGTGTGTCGGACTTTCTCTATTAGTCCATCTATACTGACCTCCATCAGGTTGCAAATTAAAACTAATTTTTATCTGCATCTACAGTACCTCTGAAAAAATATTTGGGCTTCTAGCAGTGTGTGGGACTTGTTCTATTAGTCCATCTATACTGACCTCCATCAGGTTGCAAACTGAATATATTTTTTTCTGCATCTACCTCTGAAAAAATATTGGGCTTCTAGCTGTGTGTGGGTCTTGTTCTATTAATCCATCTATACTGACCTCCATCAGGTTGCAAACTGAATATATTTTTTTCTGCATCTACCTCTGAAAAAATATTTGGCCTTCTAGTAGTGTGTCGGACTTTCTCTATTAGTCCATCTATACTGACCTCCATCAGGTTGCAAATTAAAACTAATTTTTATCTGCATCTACAGTACCTCTGAAAAAATATTTGGGCTTCTAGCAGTGTGTGGGACTTGTTCTATTAGTCCATCTATACTGACCTCCATCAGGTTGCAAACTGAATATAGTTTTTTCTGCATCTACCTCTGAAAAAATATTGGGCTTCTAGCTGTGTGTGGGTCTTGTTCTATTAATCCATCTATACTGACCTCCATCAGGTTGCAAACTGAATATATTTTTTTCTGCATCTACCTCTGAAAAAATATTTGGCCTTCTAGTAGTGTGTCGGACTTTCTCTATTAGTCCATCTATACTGACCTCCATCAGGTTGCAAATTAAAAATAATTTTTATCTGCATCTACAGTACCTCTGAAAAAATATTTGGGCTTCTAGCTGTGTGCGGGACTTGTTGTATTAGTCCATCTATACTGACCTCCATCAGGTTGCAAACTGAATATATTTTTTTCTGCATCTACCTCTGAAAACATATTTGGCCTTCTAGTAGTGTGTCGGACTTTCTCTATTAGTCCATCTATACTGACCTCCATCAGGTTGCAAATTAAAACTAATTTTTATCTGCATCTACAGTACCTCTGAAAAAATATTTGGGCTTCTAGCAGTGTGTGGGACTTGTTCTATTAGTCCATCTATACTGACCTCCATCAGGTTGCAAACTGAATATATTTTTTTCTGCATCTACCTCTGAAAAAATATTGGGCTTCTAGCTGTGTGTGGGTCTTGTTCTATTAATCCATCTACACTGACCTCCATCAGGTTGCAAACTGAATATATTTTTTTCTGCATCTACCTCTGAAAAAATATTTGGCCTTCTAGTAGTGTGTCGGACTTTCTCTATTAGTCCATCTATACTGACCTCCATCAGGTTGCAAATTAAAACTAATTTTTATCTGCATCTACAGTACCTCTGAAAAAATATTTGGGCTTCTAGCAGTGTGTGGGACTTGTTCTATTAGTCCATCTATACTGACCTCCATCAGGTTGCAAACTGAATATAGTTTTTTCTGCATCTACCTCTGAAAAAATATTGGGCTTCTAGCTGTGTGTGGGTCTTGTTCTATTAATCCATCTATACTGACCTCCATCAGGTTGCAAACTGAATATATTTTTTTCTGCATCTACCTCTGAAAAAATATTTGGCCTTCTAGTAGTGTGTCGGACTTTCTCTATTAGTCCATCTATACTGACCTCCAACAGGTTGCAAATTAAAACAAATTTTTATCTGCATCTACAGTACCTCTGAAAAAATATTTGGGCTTCTAGCAGTGTGTGGGACTTGTTCTATTAGTCCATCTATACTGACCTCCATCAGGTTGCAAACTGAATATATTTTTTTCTGCATCTACCTCTGAAAAAATATTGGGCTTCTAGCTGTGTGTGGGTCTTGTTCTATTAATCCATCTATACTGACCTCCATCAGGTTGCAAACTGAATATATTTTTTTCTGCATCTACCTCTGAAAAAATATTTGGCCTTCTAGTAGTGTGTCGGACTTTCTCTATTAGTCCATCTATACTGACCTCCAACAGGTTTCAAATTAAAACAAATTTTTATCTGCATCTACAGTACCTCTGAAAAAATATTTGGGCTTCTAGCAGTGTGTGGGACTTGTTCTATTAGTCCATCTATACTGACCTCCATCAGGTTGCAAACTGAATATATTTTTTTCTGCATCTACCTCTGAAAAAATATTGGGCTTCTAGCTGTGTGTGGGTCTTGTTCTATAAATCCATCTATACTGACCTCCATCAGGTTGCAAACTGAATATATTTTTTTCTGCATCTACCTCTGAAAAAATATTTGGCCTTCTAGTAGTGTGTCGGACTTTCTCTATTAGTCCATCTATACTGACCTCCATCAGGTTGCAAATTCAAAATAATTTTTTTCTGCATCTAACCCAGCCAATAGTTTTGGCCTAATACCACAGTTTGGCCACTCAGCTCTGCTCGTTTACCATCCATTGTTTTTTTGTGCAAACAACTCCAGAGTTGTGAATTAGTTAACCACCAAAATGAGTGGAAAAAGGCCTGCTGCTGGTGGAAAGGGGAATAGGCATGTTGGGAAGGGGAAAAAAGGTTGTGTCCGTGGGGTAGGTGTTAAAGCAACAGTAACATCTGCAGAAGAAAGACCATCTTCCAGCCAAACTAAAATGTTTACTTCTTTTAGCGGACAATGTGATAAGATCCCTTTCTTACGGCCACGCCAATCGCTACAAATTCCAGATGAGGCACAAAAACAGCAGGTGCTTCAACGGATATCAAGTGCTCCTTTAAGTGGGCTCTCCCCCACATCAACTTCAACATCACAAATACTCCAGTCCTCAAAGGTGTCACCCAAATCGCAGTTGCTTCCTCACAGCTCCCAAATCTCCAGCTGCCCGTCTGAGTATGAGGTAGAACAGATGGTTGAGTCTGCAGAGCTGTTTACTCATACTATAGCCTGGGAATCAGAGGTCGACTCCAGCGCTTCTGTGAATCCAGACGAGGAAATGATCTGCACTGATGCCCAGAATCTTTATGAGTCGGATCCAGGACCAGACGCAGAAGGTTCTGACCATAATGTAGACCCTCATTCCCAAACTGTAACTCCTGTTGGTGGAGACAATGAGGAAGACGATGATAAGACTCAAATACCTGGTTGGAGCGACAACTTTAGTTTTTTGTCAGGGCAGGAACAGGTTGGCTCTGAGGACGACGGGTGTGATAACGCACAGGGTGATGATGATGAGGTCGGAGATCCCACTTACTGTCAACCCACAGTCAGCCAAGAGATGAGGTCAGCAGAGGAGGTGGAGGAAGATGCTAGTGACGACGAGGTCAGGTTGCGCCTTCCTGGACAGAGACGTAGTACTGGAAGCACGTCAACAACTGCATCCTCAAACACAACTCTGCCTCTCACCACAAGTCGTGGTGGCTCTTCAGGTCGCATGGGTGCTAAGCCTTGCATAGCCTGGGCATTTTTTCAGATCGATAAAGATGACCCAACTCGTGTTATCTGTAACATTTGTCAGCAAAAGCTAAGTAGAGGCCAAAAAATACATAGTTTGAGTACTTCATGCATGAACCGGCACATGGACATGAAGCATAAGTTGCAGTGGGAAGCTCAGTGTGCTACAATGCGGCCTAGCCGGCCGGGCCAACCACCGTCTGCCATATCTTGTGCATCCGCGGCCTCTTCATCCTCTGTGACTGGGGGGACAGCAGTCACACCTGTTTTGGGGCGCAGACATGCCACCTCTTTACCCGCAACAGCCAGCGTGATTGGCAGGTCATCATTTTCTTTGGAGGTGGTAACACCAGCTGGTGTTGAGCGCTGTCCGACATCGATAGCACCACCTTTGGATGAAGGCAACCTAACATGTCCGCCTGCATCTTCCTCACAGACCGGCAGTTTGCCGGGGACACCCTTATCAACCCCGTCTAAGCACAATAGCCAGCCCTCGGTCCCTCAGATGTGGACAAGTAAAAGACCATTTCCTCCTAGCCATGAGAAAGCTAAGAGGTTGAATTTCACCATCTGCAAGCTCTTGGCTACAGAAATGCTGCCTTTCCGCCTGGTGGACACAGAGGATTTTCGAGACCTTATGTCCGTCGCAGTGCCCCAGTACCAGATGCCCAGTCGGCACTACTACTCAAAGAAAGGTGTGCCTGCGCTCCACCAGCATGTCGCACACAACATCACCGCTTCTTTGAGAAACTCTGTGTGTGACAGGGTGCATTTCACCACAGACACTTGGACGAGTAGGCATGGACAGGGGCGTTACATGTCGCTGACTGGGCACTGGGTAACTATGGTGACAGCAGGACAAGGGGCTGCTGTCCAAGTCTTGCCGTCCCCACGAGTTGTGCGTCAATCCTCTTTATGTCAAAGTTCCTCCACTGCTTCTGCCTCCTCAACCTCCTCTCGGTCTTCCACCTGCACCCAAAGCCTGTCTGGTCATGCCACAAGCTTTCTAACTGCGCAGAAGGGATCCTGCACACCTCCTTACTATGCTGGCAGTAGGGCTCAACGTCATCAGGCGGTTTTTACATTGAAATGTCTGGGAAATGTGAGTCACACAGCTGAGGAGTTGTGGTCAGCTCTGGAGAACCAATTTCATGAATGGTTGTCTCCACTGGACCTGAAACCAGGGAAGGCCGTGTGCGACAATGCTGCAAACCTGGGTGCGGCCCTTCGCCGGGGCAATGTCACACACGTGCCTTGTATGGCTCACGTGTTGAGCCTGGTTGTCCAGCAATTTTTAGCCCACTATCCCAGACTAGATGGCCTTCTGCAGAGGGCATGGTCGCTGTGTGCTCACTTCCGCCGTTCGCATCCCGCAGCTCAGCGACTTACATCTCTACAGAAGTCGTTGGGCCTGCCACTTCACCGGCTAAAATGCGATGTGCCTACCCGGTGGAATTCAACTCTGCACATGTTGCAGCGACTGTGGCAGCACCGACAAGCCCTGGTGCAATACGTTCTGACGTATAGCCTGGGCCAACGAGATTCAGAGGTGGGGCAAATCACGCTGGAGGAGTGGCCTCAGATCAGGGACCTATGCACCCTTCTGCACAGTTTTGAAATGGCGACGAAGATGTTTAGTGCTGACGATGCCATTATCAGCATGACTATTCCGGTGATTTACATGCTGGAGCACATGTTAAACCGAATTCGGAGTCAGGTGGTGGCACAAGAGGAGGTGGAGGAAGTAGAGGAGGAGGAGTTGTATGCGGAAGGGCTAACATCTGCAAGGTCCAGAAGGTCGGCAGCACCAAGGCGGCAGGCATGTGAGGGTGGGGGAGATGGTTTTACCAGGGCGCATGGTAGCAGCCAAACTAGTGAGGAAGGTGCAGGAGCCCAGGAAGAAGTGGAGGACGAACTGATGGAAGACTCATCAGATGAGGGAGACCTTGATCACATTTCTGTTGTGCGAGGTTGGGGGGAGAGGACAGAGGAAGGAAGCATGATTGTTACCTCGCCACCAACACAACAGGGACTTGGTGCTCCTGGATGCGCAACACACATGAGTGCCTTCTTGCTGCACTACCTGCAACATGACCCTCGAATTGTGAGAATTAGAAATAATCCTGACTACTGGGTTGCCACACTGTTAGATCCCCGGTACAAAAGTAAATTTGCAGAAATTATTCCTGCCATAGAAATGGATGCACGCATGCAGGAGTATCAGCAGAGACTGTTGCAGAATCTTACATGTGCTTTTCCACAAAATACCAGTGGTGCACGTAGTGAATCTCACAGTTCCAACTTGCCAACCGTGGGACCGTCAAGTGTTCAGCACTCAAACCGTAACAGAACCACAGTATCTGCTGGTAACATCAATTTTGCGGAATCATTTCACCACTTTTTTAGCCCATCCTTTGCAAGGCCACAGGAGACAAGAAGTCTGACACATAGTCAACGCCTAGAGACGATGGTACAGGAGTATCTCCAAGTAAACATTGAAGCCACGACTGTGTCACTGGACCCTTGCTCTTTTTGCGCTTCCAATCTGGATAAATGGCCGGAGCTAGCCACTTACGCCTTGGAGATCTTGTCATGCCCCGCAGCCAGCGTTCTGTCTGAACGTGTGTTCAGCGCTGCTGGTGGTGTGCTGACAGATAAGCGCACGCGGCTCTCCACTGATAATGTAGACAGACTCACGTTCATAAAGATGAACAAATCATGGATCCGAAACGACTTTTCTACCCCTGTGTCATCCTGGGGAGAGTAAAAGCTTGATGATTGGTTAAAATCACCCTACCAAACGTTTTAAGCTTTCAAATTACTAATCATGTTTATCTGTATCTTGACTGGAAAATAATTTGGGCTTTGTAGCAGTGTGCAGCACTGATCTTATTAGGCCATCTATAATAAGCTCCACCAGATTTAAGATTAAAAATAATTTTTAGCTGCATCTAGCCCGGAAAATAATTTTGGGGCTCCGAGATGCGCAAGACACATAAGTGCCTTCTTGCTGCACTACATGCAGCATGACCCTCATATTGTCAGAATTCGAAGTAATCATGACTACTGGGTTGCCACACTCTTAGATCCCCCAAACTTTTCGATCAACCTTTTCATTTTAATAAAGACCAAAAAAATGGTCATTTTTGAAATTATAAGCATTAGCAGGTTGTTAGAAACTGAAATCAAACAGTTTTCAACTCAAAACTTTATTCTAGGTGATGTTACATTTTCACATAGGACCCCTTGTTCGAAAGGAGCTTCTGAACTCTCTCGTCCATTGAATTTGTCAGGTTTTGGATGGTTTCTGCTTCAATTGTTTTGCATGAGGACAGAATACCCTCCCAGAGCTGTTGCTTAGATGTGAACTGCCTCCCGCCATCATAGACACTCCTTTTAATGATGCTCCAAAGGTTCTGAATGGGGTAGAGGTCAGGGGAGCATGGGGGTCACACCATAAGTTTGTCCCCTTTTATGCCCATATCAGCCAGAGATGCAGATGTTTTATGTGCAGCATGAGATGGTGCATTATCATGCAGAAAAATGATCTTGCTGTGAAATACACGGTTCTTCTTCTTGAACCATGGCAGGAAGTGCTGTTTGAGAAAATCCACATACACTATGGAGTTCATCTTTAGCGCCTTCAGGGATCCTAAAGGGGCCGACAATCTCTCTCCCCATGATTCCAGCCCAAAACATTACTCCACCTCCTCCTTGTTGGCGCTGTAGCCGTGTTTGCGTGGGGTGTCCATCAACCAGCCATCCTCCACTCCATCCATCTGGACCATCGAGCGCTGCACGGCACTCATCCGTGAACAAAACAGTTTTGAAATCAGTCTTCATGTAATGTTTGGCCCACTGGAGCCGTTTCTGCTTGTGTGAAGTGGATAGAGGAGGTCGACAGGATGGCGTATGCACAGCTGCAAACCTCTGAAGGACCCTGCATCTTGTTGTTCGGGGGACGTTGGAGGCACAAGCAGCTTCAAAAACTTGTCTGCTGCTATGACAAGGCTTTTTTGCCGCTGCTCTTTCAACCTGACGTAATTGCCTGTAGGAAAGAGTCCTCAATTTGCCCTTATCAGCACGCACATGTGTGTACTGTGAATCAGCTACATACTTCTTGATTGCCAAGACACTTCATCCTGATCATCGCACAATGTTGATTGTAGTCATGCCTTGACCTAAACACTCCACAATTTGTTGCTTCTCAGCAGCCGACACATCCTTTTTCTTTCCCATTTTGGCAGAAAATGTAGGCTGCTTAATAATGTGAGAGAGCCTTCTTAAGTAGTCTTGCCTTTCATTGGACACACCTGCCAAACTAATTAGCACAGGTGTCTGCAATTGCTTACAGTGATATAAAGAGCCCTGACACACATCACCATCAATGATTTTAACTGACAAACAAACAAATTCTTCCCTTATCACTCCTAAACACTTTTTGCATAATAATTTGGAACGCGGTGTACATGTGCTTTTCCACAAAACACCAGCGGTTCACGTAGTGAATCTTACAGTTCTAACTTGCCAACCGTGGTCTGTATGGAATTGTTCAATAAAGGGCCCAAAATTAAGATAACATAGATGGGAGAGGTCTCTATGAATAGGAATTCCTAAGTATTTGATACCCTGTGAGGGCCAGGCAAAGGGAAAGTTGGACTGGATGGAATCCTATATGGATTTGGGGAGGGAGACATCGAGGGCCTCAGACTTCACTGCATTGATTTTAAAATTTTACCATGTAACAAAGTGATCTATTTCAGCCATAACAGCATGGATGGATATATGTGATTGAGTGATATATACTAGGACATCATCAGCAAATAGAGAGCACTTGTACTCGGTGCCTCCCACCTCAATCCACCTAATATTGGGGTTATGGCGAATTGATGAGAGCAGGTGCTCCGTCACTAGGATGTATAAGAGAGGGGACAGAGGACATCCCTGCCTTGTCCCATTGGTGATTGTGAAAGGTGATGAAAATGTTCTGACGCACCCCCTATGCCTTGGACACCCGGAGCCGGACCCTTTTTGGTGGATGCTGGTGGTTGTAGTCTTCGTGGCGGCGACCCGGTTCCGTGGCTCAGGGCGGTCAAACCAGTGGCGGAACTATTTATGTGGTTTTGATGTTTAAATGTCCGACTACGCCACCCGTGGATTGTGGTCAGAGTGAACCGCCGCTACAGGGCAGACCGCTGAGGCTGGTGTTGTGGGTGCAGCAGAGCGTAGCATAACTCCCCACGGGAGGAGTATAGCCTCAGGGCAGTGTATGCGGAGGATGGGGGTGATGGTGCAGGGCAGCAGCAGTAACGACACGGAGTCAGTGATGCAGTCCAGGGCCTTTACTCACAGTTCTTATTATCCAGACCACGTCTGCAGGTAACGGCTGCCCACGTCGTACTGTGCTCACCAGGTGAGGGGCTCAGACAACTCCCAGATAACTTTGGAGCACTTCACAGGACCCCCTTTGTGTGTCCTTTGTCTGGCCTTTCTTACCAACACTTCTGTCCGGCTGCCTCGGGCCTCCTCTTGGTAAACTTGGCGCCAGTTTCCCTGACCCTATGTGGTGCCTTCCTAGCGGGTGTAGCGAGGGGCTGCGCCACATAAAATGTCAGAGCCTCCGGTTTCTAGCTGAGGGTCGTTTCCTGCCTCCACTAGTTCGGGGACCGGTCTCCCCCTTTGGCCTGACCCCTCCACGCAGGTGGATTCGGGCGTGCGGTGGCGACTCGCCCGTCCGCACCCCTGGGATCCCTTCATTCCTCGTTCCTGGAGCCTTCTCCGCTCCTCTTTCTTCCTTCTCCCTCTTCCAGGCCTGGGCCTCTGTTACTAGGCCCGCCTCCGGAGCAGAGCTCATGCAGAGCCCCTGCTCCCTGCCACTTCTGCTCAGACTTCTCTGCACTGAACTAAGATGGTGCCCACCTTTTATACTCCCTTCTCAATGCACCCAGGAACTGCTTCCTCCCTGCTCCTGCACTACAGGGTTCCCCTTCCTCAGTGTTCCCTCCCCCCACTCCAGCCAGGTACAGGGACTGTCGTGCCCATCTCAGGGGCATATTGGTCGCCCTGCCCCACGGCAATGTGGTGTAATGCATGCAGGTGTCGGGTCCTGATACACACTCCATCCTTACCTGAGAGTGAGATATCACACCTCTGGGTGAGGTGCAATACGTCTGTAGCAACCGAGCCCTCAGGGTGCTACAGTTCCATTTATCTTCAGCCTAGGTGACGTATTGCGATACAGGGCCGTGATTTTGGCTATAAAAGGGTCCCCTAGACCCCTACCCCAAGCTTTTTAAGAGAATCATATATGGCGTGCCAGGAGACTCTATGGAATGCTTTCTCAGCATCCAACGAGAGTATCTAATTACAAATTTTTAACTGCATCTAGCCCAGGAAATACTTTGTGCCTAGTAGCAGTGTCTGCTAGTCAGCGGATTATCCCGGCTGTTAAGCAAGCTACACCACCTGTAGTTTAGACACTTAATTTTTTCAAAGGAAATGCTTCGGGACCATGGGATACTCAGTGAAGAGCATCAGGAGGCACCCCAAGGCATAGGGGCTGGGACTGGCAGTAGGATGCCTTGCGGTGGACAGCCGAGCTCGATCCTTATAAAAGCTTTTTAACTGCAGCAGCTTTAGTGGACGCTACTGGAGCTGGAATTACGCGGCTGCTGGCATGAGACTTGCCCTCCAATAGATCCTTGTAAATGGATTTAAAGTGTATTCATTCAAATTAGAGAGACAATTTAAATTAAAAAGCTTAGAGCTGCCTCCACCACAGGGGGGCTCGCTCGACCCACCAGCGGACAGGCACCAGTATTGGGAGAGGGGGGCTGGCCATCAGGGTTCACCGCGGCTCTGGCACAAACCCGGCGACACGGAGGTGGCACGGGCAGGAGCGGACTGGCCGTGTCGGCTTCTCACTTTTTGGATTTTAGAAGGGCATGACATGCCTATATCTGTGTCTCCCCCTCCTTTTACTCCTCCACCTCTTTTATTTTCGCATGACTATATGTACTTGTCACTTTTCCATGTGTTAGTTGTGTCTTCTGAGCAGTTTGTCAGCTTTTGGACACCTTTGAAGGTGTTTTCTATGTGTTTCTATGTGTTTTTGTTTGCCTGCCATTGGTTTTAACGGTGTTCGAAGGTGTTCGACGAACAGTTCGACGAACAGTTCGGCGAACACACGGGTGTTCGACGAACCGAACCGAACTCGAACACTACGGGGGTGGCTCAACACTAGTTGTTAGTTGTTGTCTTACTAATAAAGTTTCATAGTCATATTTAATTAATCGTCGCATAAGTTTACTTGAAGCCCCATGTGAGACATATGTTTCTGTGATTGGCAGTTGTAAGAAAGTAGGGTTTGGGGAGATGAAAAAGACACAAAATATGTATGATTTCTATTAGCTTCAAGCTACACAACTGTTTTGTTAAAATATTTGTTCTCCTCTTAATGGGTCTAACAGAATCAGACCTAAAACTTCTGTTAAATTTTAGTACAATACATGAAATCAAGCAGAATAGAGGTAATGAGGTGATGAACATTAAATTATCAGGTCACATTTTTTTCATTGGGCAGCTCTCAAAGAAAAATGTTAAATATATAAAGTACCGTATTTTTCGGACTATAAGACGCACTTCTTTCCTCCAAAATTTTGGAGGAAAATGGGGGGTGCGTCTTGTAGTCCGAATGTTGGAGGGGGGTTTATATATATGTGGGGTGTGGGGGGAGCAGTAGCAGTGGAGTAGTGGGGCACAGGAGGCAGCAGCCACTCACTGCAGCCTCCACTGTTCCCGCTGCTAAAGAAAATGAATATTCACTGCTCCCCATGCCACAAGGGCGTGGGGAGCACTGAATATTCATGCTCCTTAATTGCAGTACACAGTGTAGCCACGCTGCAGCTCCTGCTGCTGCCGGAATCTCCTGTGCCCACTGTTAAAGGGCATGAATATGCAACCTCTCTCCACGCCCATGGGCGTGGAGAGGGGTGAATATTCATGCCCTTTAATAAGTGGACACACGAGATAGCCAGGCAGCAGCAGGATCCGCAGCGCGGCTACACTGTGTGCCGGCTATGAAGGAGAGTGAAGTCACTGCTCCCCGCGCACACAGTCCCGGCGTGGGGAGCAGTGACTTCCGGCAGCTGATTTCTCCTTGTGAGCCGCGCATGGCAGTGACGCCATGCACGGCTCACATGGAGAGATCAGTGCGGGCAGACAGGATGCAGCGCTGGAGGAGAGAGGAAAGGTGAGTAGGAGTGTTTTTTTTTATTTTGTGCCCAGCTAATGGGGATTAGGGGGACCATGCATACTAGGATAAGGATGAGGGGTGCCATGCATACCAGGACAAGGATGAGGGGGCCATGCATACCAGGACAGGGATGAGGGGTGCCATGCATATCAGGATAGGGATAAGGGGTGCCATGCATACCAGGATGGGGATTGCTGTGCCATGCACACCAGGATGGGATTGCTGTACCATGCATACCAGGATAGGGATTAGGGGTGCCATGCATACCAGGATAGGGATGAGGGGTGCCATGCATACCAGGACAGGGATGAGGGGTGCCATGCATACCAGGATAGAGATTAGGGGTGCCATTCATACCAGAATAGGGATGAGGGGTGCCATGCATACCAGGATAGGGATTAGGGGTGCCATGCATACCAGGATAGGGATGAGGGGTGCCATGCATACCAGGATAGGGATGAGGGGTGCCATGCATACCAGGATAGGAATGAGGGGTGCCATGCATACCAGGACAGGGATGAGGGGTGCCATGCATACCAGGACAGGGATGAGGTGTACCATGCATACCAGGATAGGAATGATGGGTTCCATGCATACCCGGATGGAGGGATGCCAGGCATACCAGGATGGGTATGGGGACCTCGTATAAAAGGAAGGGGGGGGCATATATACCAGGATAGGGGATATTGTCAGAATTGGGGGATATTACCCCTATACCAGTGTCAGCAGAAGACCCCCTCCCCCTTAAAAGTGCATCATGAACACATTTTTTGCTTACATTTTTTTTTTATTTTCCTCCTCTAAAACCTAGGTGCGTCTTATGGTCCGGTGCGTCTTATAGTCCGAAAAATACAGTATTTACATTATTTTGATAATACAGCTAGTCAGATGCAGGCTGGAATGTATTAGTATTTCAATATTTTCTGGAGGGATAATGGTGAAGATATAATACATAACATGTTATATTTCTAGATATTCTGATTTGTGAAACTAATATAGGTTTCCCATATTCTGTCTGCACAAACCTTTAATATACAATGCAGTTTATTTTTTATTTTAATAATAGTAAAGTAAAATGACATTTTATTCATTCTTGGTAATAGGAAGGGAAAAGGACATAGTCCAGATGAGAGATTTAAATAGAATTTGCATTCATTACTTTGATTGCCAGTAAGATTTAGATATTTTAACTAAATGTTCCTTAGGCGGAATAAAGATTTAGCAAATCCAGCTTTTCTTTACAGAACAATAGTATATTCGTCTGTGCCATTGTTCCATAATAAAACCCAAGGAAGCTATATTCAGGTAGCTCTTTTCTCTATATGCAGTGACTTAAAGTGAAAGTCGTCTTGTTACCATAATGTAATTTAAAGAGAACCTGACACCTGATACATGCTGCCCAATCCATGGCATGTATCAGGCACTGATTGTGCGATCTTAACAATGTATGTCTTACACAATTTTAATAGCTGCCAGGGACTGAGCCCCACATCAGACAAGTTGGACAGGTGGGTCTCTGTTGGTGTTGTCTATGGTGTTGACTGAAACTATCACTCCATTTTTGACCACTGTCAGAATCTCATCCTACATAGGGATACGGGCCTTTTTGTATATATGTGGTTTTGATATACAGTATGTTGTGTGTGTCACTGTATGTTTTACATTGGGATACTTGGCAATTTTTAAATGAACTAGTAAAGTTAAGTTTTAGGTCCATGTTATATGTTATATTTTTGAGACTTGTGGATTTAGCAGAGTGGGGACCACTATCTTCCCGGTTCCCTCCTCTTTTCTTGCTTTATTCAACTTGTGTGACATAACAATCAGTGGCCGCTAATTTGCTGCAGCAATCACGCTCTTCTTGGAAGTCCAAGATTCATTCAAGTGAAAAGTGTGCTGCAGCCTATTAGCAGCCACTCAATGGCTGCATTGCTCACATGTTGAAACAATTTCTTGTGAGCACCGGTGCTGATATTACTGGAATGGCCACTTAATGAATTAGTAAAAGAAAACTGGAAAGCAAAGAAAGCGTAATAGGTTCTTATCTGGTGGTGAGCAATGGTAAATCTGACAAAAAACTCTCCTTATACAGTTGTGTATTACACAACAGTAAGAGCTTGGAAGTAATCAACTGCTGCAGATCCACCAGTAAAACCAGAACGCCAATGGAAAGATAAAGTGATTCCACTGCGCTGCTGGTGAAAATACACAGGAATGATCCAGGAGAATCAATTAAAAATATGAGATTATTAATATCTACGTGTTTCAAAGTCCACCGACTTCTTCATCACCAGCATGAGAAGAGGAACCACTTTGTCTTTCTATCTGTCCCTTGGCAATTAAGGCACATCTGTAAAATGGCATGCACAGCTACCATAAATGTACAGTAAAAATTTGATAGGCAGGTATACCCATGTCCCATCCCTCTATATCCTCCGAATACTGTGTCCGTATAACCGCTGCTTGCTGAGACTTGTGTGCAAATGCCAAAAGTGGCATCATTTTTGCCAACTTATGAGTTGTGCAAAAATATTGCAACTTATTAAAGAATTTTACTCAAATTCTGGTGTAAACATCATATATAGATTTGAGTGTCCTCAGTGGTTGAAACCTTTTATTGGCTAACTGAAAAGATAGTAACAAATTGCAAGTTTTCGAGACTACTCAGGTCTCTTCATCAGGCATAGTATAACTTAAAATCTTAACAGTCACATATTTATATACAACAACATACATAAATAATGCAATAGAGGAGACAAGTGACGTGCAGCAGAACTATCATTATGGGAGAGGGACATTTGTGGCCATAAATATTGGAACAGTTCATAGATAAGGAGTGTGAAAGTGTTACGCTCATGCCCGGACTGACTGGCGTGAGCGTGATTAGTGATCCCACTGTACCATGCACCGAGGAGTGCCTGGAGGGGCGTAACTAAGTATCAACCCGGTCCGACCAAGGTCGCACGGCGCCTCAGTCGACTCCGTGAACCAGGGATGAACTGAGCAGAGGGACCAGGTGCTACTACAGGTCAGACCCCGGTCACAGCTGTTGACCCACACCAGGGAATGCAGGAACAGGCAGGTTAGCTAGTATGCAGACAGGTGGGTACTAGCATGCACGGCTGGTATGAACGGTGAACAAGCAGAGCAGAACAGAACCGCAGGTTCGGTAAACAAGCAGAGCAGAGCGGAACCGCCAGAGCAGAGAACAAGCAGAGCAGAACAGAACCGCAGGTGCGGTAAACAAGTGGAGCAGAGCAGAACCGCCAGAGCGGTGAACAAGCAGAGCAGAACAGAACTGCAGGTGCGGTAAACAAGCAGAGCACAGCGGAATCGCCGGAGTGGAGAACAAGCAGAGCAGAACAGAACCGCAGGTGCGGTAAACAAGCGGAACAGAGCGGAACCGCCGACACGGTGAACAAGCAGAGCAGAAAAGAGCAGAAGGTGAAGGCAGACAGGACAGGGCTCTGTTCACATGGAACAGACTGGAAAATACAGGAAGATGGTTAGAACACAGGAGGTAGATACGGAGGCAGGGAAAGGGGACAAGCAGAACCAGATACACAAGGTACTTACAATGAAGTAGCGAGTGGACACAAAACTCACAAGCAGAAGTACAGAGACAACGAGTTGGAGTTAGGTGTAGAGATGAGCGTTGTTCTACTCGAACTGTTCGCCAATCTCAAATTCGAGCTGTTTTGGGCGGTGTTCGAGCCGGTCGGCGAACACGAACAATTTGAGAAAAATTCGGCTGTTCGAGGTTATGTTCGATAACTGTTCGTGCACCAAAATCATAACTGGATTTTTTCTCAGTAATGATGAAAATTAATGTTAATACGCAGTTTGAGTGTACAGCGGGGCGGGGGGAGGGGCAGGGGATGGATCTCTGCAGGAACAATGAAGATCTCCATTTTTTTTTCTCTTTCCCGCATTTGCAGTGGGGAGGTGCAATCTGTCAGCCTATCAGCAGCGCACACACGGAGCGAAGTGCTTTTTTTCACACAAGCAAGGGCATGTGTGATTGGCAGTGTATGTCACATGTCCTTGCCCTATAAGACCAAGCCATTTTCCCCGTCGCCACCATTTTCTCACTGCTGCAGCTGCGTGTTAGACGGCACCGCTGTTGCTGTGTGCGCTATACCTTGTTAATTTCAAGCCAATTTTCGCACAAATATACAGATAGCTTGGGAGTAGGGAATAGTTGTGATTGCAGTCCTTTTAAGGACTAGGTTACAGCATTTCCTCTGACTTTTATCAGGCAGGTCTGTGCTCTTAAATAGATAGATTGTGGGAGTAAAGACTAATTGTAATTGGAGTCCTTTTCAGGACTAGGTTACATCAGTTCCTATCAGTTTTTGCCAGGCAGGTCTGTGCCAGTGCTGTGCAAGTTTTTTTCACAGCATTTGGCTGAATCTAGCAAAGCTAATCCTTTTTGGCCTATTGCAGAGTGTGTTAGTCAGTGGAGTAGCCTATCTGTGTTGCAAGATATACCACCTGTGTATAGAATACCAATTTTTTTACTGCACCTAGTGAAGTAAAATCTTTTGGGCATAGCATCATTCTATTAGTCCATCTATACTGACCTCCATCAGGTTGCAAACTGAATATAATTTTTTTCTGCATCTAGCTCTGAAAAAATATTTGGGCTTCTAGCGGTGTGTGGGACTTGGTCTATTAGTCCATCTATACTGACCTCCATCAGGTTGCAAGTTAAAAATAATTTTTTTCTGCATCTAGCTCTGAAAAAATATTTGGGCTTCTAGCAGTGTGTGGGACTTGGTCTATTAGTCCATCTATACTGACCTCCATCAGGTTGCAAATTAAAAATAATTTTTTTCTGCATCTAGCTCTGAAAAAATATTTGGGCTTCTAGCAGTGTGTGGGACTTGGTCTATTAGTCCATCTATACTGACCTCCATCAGGTTGCAAATTAAAAATAATTTTTTTCTTCATTTATCTCTGAAAAAATATTTGGGCTTCTAGCAGCGTGTGGGACTTGTTCTATTAGTCCATCTATACTGACCTCCATCAGGTTGCAAATTAAAAATAATTTTTTTCTGCATCTAGCTCTGAAAAAATATTTGGGCTTCTAGCAGTGTGTGGGACTTGGTCTATTAGTCCATCTATACTGACCTCCATCAGGTTGCAAATTAAAAATAATTTTTTTCTTCATTTAGCTCTGAAAAAATATTTGGGCTTCTAGCAGTGTGTGGGACTTGTTCTATTAGTCCTTCTATACTGACGTCCAGCAGGTTGCAAATTGAATATAATTTTTTTCTGCATCTAGCTCTGAAAAAATATTTGGGCTTCTAGCGGTGTGTGGGACTTGGTCTATTAGTCCATCTATACTGACCTCCATCAGGTTGCAAATTGAATAAAAAAAATTTCTGCATCTAGCTCTGAAAAAATATTTGGGCTTCTAGCGGTGTGTGGGACTTGGTCTATTAGTCCATCTATACTGACCTCCATCAGGTTGCAAATTAAAAATAATTTTTTTCTGCATCTAGCTCTGAAAAAATATTTGGGCTTCTAGCAGTGTGTGGGACTTGGTCTATTAGTCCATCTATACTGACCTCCATCAGGTTGCAAATTGAATAAAAAAAATTTCTGCATCTAGCTCTGAAAAAATATTTGGGCTTCTAGCGGTGTGTGGGACTTGGTCTATTAGTCCATCTATACTGACCTCCATCAGGTTGCAAATTAAAAATAATTTTTTTCTGCATCTAGCTCTGAAAAAATATTTGGGCTTCTAGCAGTGTGTGGGACTTGGTCTATTAGTCCATCTATACTGACCTCCATCAGGTTGCAAATTAAAAATAATTTTTTTCTGCATCTAGCTCTGAAAAAATATTTGGGCTTCTAGCAGTGTGTGGGACTTGGTCTATTAGTCCATCTATACTGACCTCCATCAGGTTGCAAATTAAAAATAATTTTTTTCTGCATCTAGCTCTGAAAAAATATTTGGGCTTCTAGCAGTGTGTGGGACTTGGTCTATTAGTCCATCTATACTGACCTCCATCAGGTTGCAAATTAAAAATAATTTTTTTCTGCATCTAGCTCTGAAAAAATATTTGGGCTTCTAGCAGTGTGTGGGACTTGGTCTATTAGTCCATCTATACTGACCTCCATCAGGTTGCAAATTGAATAAAAAAATTTTCTGCATCTAGCTCTGAAAAAATATTTGGGCTTCTAGCGGTGTGTGGGACTTGGTCTATTAGTCCATCTATACTGACCTCCATCAGGTTGCAAATTAAAAATAATTTTTTTCTGCATCTATCTCTGAAAAAATATTTGGGCTTCTAGCAGTGTGTGGGACTTGGTCTATTAGTCCATCTATACTGACCTCCATCAGGTTGCAAATTGAATAAAAAAATTTTCTGCATCTAGCTCTGAAAAAATATTTGGGCTTCTAGCGGTGTGTGGGACTTGGTCTATTAGTCCATCTATACTGACCTCCATCAGGTTGCAAATTGAATAAAAAAATTTTCTGCATCTAGCTCTGAAAAAATATTTGGGCTTCTAGCGGTGTGTGGGACTTGGTCTATTAGTCCATCTATACTGACCTCCATCAGGTTGCAAATTAAAAATAATTTTTTTCTGCATCTAACCCAGCCAATAGTTTTGGCCTAATACCACAGTTTGGCCACTCAGCTCTGCTCGGTTACCATCCATTGTTTTTTTGTGCAAACAACTCCAGAGTTGTGAATTAGTTAACCACCAAAATGAGTGGAAAAAGGCCTGCTGCTGGTGGAAAGGGGAATAGGCGTGTTGGGAAGGGGAAAAAAGGTTGTGTCCGTGGGGTAGGTGCAGAAGAAAGACCATCTTCCAGCCAAACTAAAATGTCTACTTCTTTTAGCGGACAATGTGATAAGATCCCTTTCTTACGGCCACGCCAGTCGCTACAAATTCCAGATGAGGCACAAAAACAGCAGGTGCTTCAACGGATATCAAGTGCTCCTTTAAGTGGGCTCTCCTCCACATCAACTTCAACATCACAAATACTCCAGTCCTCAAAGGTGTCACCCAAATCGCACTTGCTTCCTCACAGCTCCCAAATCTCCAGCTGCCCGTCTGAGTATGAGGTAGAACAGATGGTTGAGTCTGCAGAGCTGTTTACTCATACTATAGCCTGGGAATCAGAGGTCGACTCCAGCGCTTCTGTGAATCCAGACGAGGAAATGATCTGCACTGATGCCCAGAATCTTTATGAGTCGGATCCAGGACCAGACGCAGAAGGTTCTGACCATAATGTAGACCCTCATTCCCAAACTGTAACTCCTGTTGGTGGAGACAATGAGGAAGACGATGATAAGACTCAAATACCTGATTGGAGCGACAACTTTAGTTTTTTGTCAGGGCAGGAACAGGTTGGCTCTGAGGACGACGGGTGTGATAACGCACAGGGTGATGATGATGAGGTCGGAGATCCCACTTACTGTCAACCCACAGTCAGCCAAGAGATGAGGTCAGCAGAGGAGGTGGAGGAAGATGCTAGTGACGACGAGGTCAGGTTGCGCCTTCCTGGACAGAGACGTAGTACTGGAAGCACGTCAACAACTGCATCCTCAAACACAACTCTGCCTCTCACCACAAGTCGTGGTGGCTCTTCAGGTCGCATGGGTGCTAAGCCTTGCATAGCCTGGGCATTTTTTCAGATCGATAAAGATGACCCAACTCGTGTTATCTGTAACATTTGTCAGCAAAAGCTAAGTAGAGGCCAAAAAATACATAGTTTGAGTACTTCATGCATGAACCGGCACATGGACATGAAGCATAAGTTGCAGTGGGAAGCTCAGTGTGCTACAATGCGGTCTAGCCGGCCGGGCCAACCACCGTCTGCCATATCTTGTGCATCCGCGGCCTCTTCATCCTCTGTGACTGGGGGGACAGCAGTCACACCTGTTTTGGGGCGCAGACCTGCCACCTCTTTACCCGCAACAGCCAGCGTGATTGGCAGGTCATCATTTTCTTTGGAGGTGGTAACACCAGCTGGTCTTGAGCGCTGTCCGACATCGATAGCACCACCTTTGGATCAAGGCAACCTAACATGTCCGCCTGCATCTTCCTCACAGACCGGCAGTTTGCCGGGGACACCCTTATCAACCCCGTCTAAGCACAATAGCCAGCCCTCGGTCCCTCAGATGTGGACAAGTAAAAGACCATTTCCTCCTAGCCATGAGAAAGCTAAGAGGTTGAATTTCACCATCTGCAAGCTCTTGGCTACAGAAATGCTGCCTTTCCGCCTGGTGGACACAGAGGATTTTCGAGACCTTATGTCCGTCGCAGTGCCCCAGTACCAGATGCCCAGTCGGCACTACTTCTCAAAGAAAGGTGTGCCTGCGCTCCACCAGCATGTCGCACACAACATCACCGCTTCTTTGAGAAACTCTGTGTGTGACAGGGTGCATTTCACCACAGACACTTGGACGAGTAGGCATGGACAGGGGCGTTACATGTCGCTGACTGGGCACTGGGTAACTATGGTGACAGCAGGACAAGGGGCTGCTGTCCAAGTCTTGCCGTCCCCACGAGTTGTGCGTCAATCCTCTTTATGTCATTTTTCCTCCACTGCTTCTGCCTACTCAACCTCCTCTCGGTCTTCCACCTGCACCCAAAGCCTGTCTGGTCATGCCACAAGCTTTCTAACTGCGCAGAAGGGATCCTGCACACCTCCTTACTATGCTGGCAGTAGGGCTTAACGTCATCAGGCGGTTTTTACATTGAAATGTCTGGGAAATGTGAGTCACACAGCTGAGGAGTTGTGGTCAGCTCTGGAGAACCAATTTCATGAATGGTTGTCTCCACTGGACCTGAAACCAGGGAAGGCCGTGTGCGACAATGCTGCAAACCTGGGTGCGGCCCTTCGCCGGGGCAATGTCACACACGTGCCTTGTATGGCTCACGTGTTGAACCTGGTTGTCCAGCAATTTTTAGCCCACTATCCCAGACTAGATGGCCTTCTGCAGAGGGCACGGTCGCTGTGTGCTCACTTCCGCCGTTCGCATCCCGCAGCTCAGCGACTTACATCTCTACAGAAGTCGTTGGGCCTGCCACTTCACCGGCTAAAATGCGATGTGCCTACCCGGTGGAATTCAACTCTGCACATGTTGCAGCGACTGTGGCAGCACCGACAAGCCCTGGTGCAATACGTTCTGACGTATAGCCTGGGCCAACGAGATTCAGAGGTGGGGCAAATCACGCTGGAGGAGTGGCCTCAGATCAGGGACCTATGCACCCTTCTGCACAGTTTTGAAATGGCGACGAAGATGTTTAGTGCTGACGATGCCATTATCAGCATGACTATTCCGGTGATTTACATGCTGGAGCACATGTTAAACAGAATTCGGAGTCAGGTGGTGGCACAAGAGGAGGTGGAGGAAGTAGAGGAGGAGGAGTTGTATGCGGAAGGGCTAACATCTGCAAGGTCCAGACGGTCGGCAGCACCAAGGCGGCAGGCATGTGAGGGTGGGGGAGATGGTTTAACCAGGGCGCATGGTAGCAGCCAAACTAGTGAGGAAGGTGCAGGAGCCCAGGAAGAAGTGGAGGACGAACTGATGGAAGACTCATCAGATGAGGGAGACCTTGATCACATTTCTGTTGTGCGAGGTTGGGGGGAGAGGACAGAGGAAGGAAGCATGATTGTTACCTCGCCACCAACACAACAGGGACTTGGTGCTCCTGGATGCGCAACACACATGAGTGCCTTCTTGCTGCACTACCTGCAACATGACCCTCGAATTGTGAGAATTAGAAATAATCCTGACTACTGGGTTGCCACACTGTTAGATCCCCGGTACAAAAGTAAATTTGCAGAAATTATTCCTGCCATAGAAAGGGATGCACGCATGCAGGAGTATCAGCAGAGACTGTTGCAGAATCTTACATGTGCTTTTCCACAAAATACCAGTGGTGCACGTAGTGAATCTCACAGTTCCAACTTGCCAACCGTGGGACCGTCAAGTGTTCAGCACTCAAACCGTAACAGAACCACAGTATCTGCTGGTAACATCAATTTTGCGGAATCATTTCACCACTTTTTTAGCCCATCCTTTGCAAGGCCACAGGAGACAAGAAGTCTGACACATAGTCAACGCCTAGAGACGATGGTACAGGAGTATCTCCAAGTAAACATTGAAGCCACGACTGTGTCACTGGACCCTTGCTCTTTTTGGGCTTCCAATCTGGATAAATGGCTGGAGCTAGCCACTTACGCCTTGGAGATCTTGTCATGCCCCGCAGCCAGCGTTCTGTCTGAACGTGTGTTCAGCGCTGCTGGTGGTGTGCTGACAGATAAGCGCACGCGGCTCTCCACTGATAATGTAGACAGACTCACGTTCATAAAGATGAACAAATCATGGATCCGAAACGACTTTTCTACCCCTGTGTCATCCTGGGGAGAGTAAAAGCTTGATGATTGGTTAAAATCACCCTACCAACCGTTTTAAGCTTTCAAATTACTAATCATGTTTATCTGTATCTTGACTGGAAAATAATTTGGGCTTTGTAGCAGTGTGCAGCACTGATCCTATTAGGCCATCTATAATAAGCTTCACCAGATTTAAAATTAAAAATAATTTTTAGCTGCATCTAGCCCGGAAAATAATTTTGGGGCTCCGAGATGCGCAAGACACATAAGTGCCTTCTTGCTGCACTACCTGCAGCATGACCCTCATATTGTCAGAATTCGAAGTAATCATGACTACTGGGTTGCCACACTCTTAGATCCCCCAAACTTTTCGATCAACCTTTTCATTTTAATAAAGACCAAAAAAATGGTCATTTTTGAAATTATAAGCATTAGCAGGTTGTTAGAAACTGAAATCAAACAGTTTTCAACTCAAAACTTTATTCTAGGTGATGTTACATTTTCACATAGGACCCCTTGTTCGAAAGGAGCTTCTGAACTCTCTCGTCCATTGAATTTGTCAGGTTTTGGATGGTTTCTGCTTCAATTGTTTTGCATGAGGACAGAATACCCTCCCAGAGCTGTTGCTTAGATGTGAACTGCCTCCCGCCATCATAGACACTCCTTTTAATGATGCTCCAAAGGTTCTGAATGGGGTAGAGGTCAGGGGAGCATGGGGGTCACACCATAAGTTTGTCCCCTTTTATGCCCATATCAGCCAGATGCAGATGTTTTATGTGCAGCATGAGATGGTGCATTATCATGCAGAAAAATGATCTTGCTGTGAAATACACGGTTCTTCTTCTTGAACCATGGCAGGAAGTGCTGTTTGAGAAAATCCACATACATTATGGAGTTCATCTTTAGCGCCTTCAGGGATCCTAAAGGGGCCGACAATCTCTCTCCCCATGATTCCAGCCCAAAACATTACTCCACCTCCTCCTTGTTGGCGCTGTAGCCGTGTTTGCGTGGGGTGTCCATCAACCAGCCATCCTCCACTCCATTCATCTGGACCATCGAGCGCTGCACGGCACTCATCCGTGAACAAAACAGTTTTGAAATCAGTCTTCATGTAATGTTTGGCCCACTGGAGCCGTTTCTGCTTGTGTGAAGTGGATAGAGGAGGTCGACAGGATGGCGTATGCACAGCTGCAAACCTCTGAAGGACCCTGCATCTTGTTGTTCGGGGGACGTTGGAGGCACAAGCAGCTTCAAAAACTTGTCTGCTGCTATGACAAGGCTTTTTTGCCGCTGCTCTTTCAACCTGACGTAATTGCCTGTAGGAAAGAGTCCTCAATTTGCCCTTATCAGCACGCACACGTGTGTACTGTGAATCAGCTACATACTTCTTGATTGCCAAGACACTTCATCCTGATCATCGCACAATGTTGATTGTAGTCATGCCTTGACCTAAACACTCCACAATTTGTTGCTTCTCAGCAGCCGAAACATCCTTTTTCTTTCCCATTTTGGCAGAAAATGTAGGCTGTTTAATAATGTGAGAGAGCCTTCTTAAGTAGTCTTGCCTTTATTGGACACACCTGCCAAACTAATTAGCACAGGTGTCTGCAATTGCTTACAGTGATATAAAGAGCCCTGACACACATCACCATCAATGAGTTTAACTGACAAACAAACAAATTCTTCCCTTATCACTCCTAAACGCTTTTTGCATAATAATTTGGAACGCGGTGTACATGTGCTTTTCCACAAAACACCAGTGGTTCACGTAGTGAATCTTACAGTTCTAACTTGCCAACCGTGGTCTGTATGGAATTGTTCAATAAAGGGCCCAAAATTAAGATAACATAGATGGGAGAGGTCTCTATGAATAGGAATTCCTAAGTATTTGATACCCTGTGAGGGCCAGGCAAAGGGAAAGTTGGACTGGATGGAATCCTATATGGATTTAGGGAGGGAGACATCGAGGGCCTCAGACTTCGCTGCATTGATTTTAAAATTTTACCATGTAACAAAGTGATCTATTTCAGCCATAACAGCAGGGATGGATATATGTGATTGAGTGATATATACTAGGACATCATCAGCAAATAGAGAGCACTTGTACTCGGTGCCTCCCACCTCAATCCACCTAATATTGGGGTTATGGCGAATTGATGAGAGCAGGTGCTCCGTCACTAGGATGTATAAGAGAGGGGACAGAGGACATCCCTGCCTTGTCCCATTGGTGATTGTGAAAGGTGATGAAAATGTTCTGACGCACCCCCTGGGCCTTGGGACACCCGGAGCCGGACCCTTTTTGGTGGATGCTGGTGGTTGTAGTCTTCGTGGCGGCGATCCGGTTCCGTGGCTCATAGGGGTCAAACCAGTGGCGGAACTATTTATGTGGTTTTGATGTTTAAATGTCCGACTACGCCACCCGTGGATTGCGGTCAGAGTGAACCGCCGCTACAGGGCAGACCGCTAAGGCTGGTGTTGTGGGTGCAGCAGAGCGTAGCATAACTCCCCACGGGAGGAGTATAGCCTCAGGGCAGTGTATGCGGAGGATGGGGGTGATGGTGCAGGGCAGCAGCAGTAACGACACGGAGTCAGTGATGCAGTTCAGGGCCTTTACTCACAGTTCTTATTATCCAGACCACGTCTGCAGGTAACGACTGCCCACGTCGTACTGTGCTCACCTGGTGAGGGGCTCAGACAACTCCCAGATAACTTTGGAGCGCTTCACAGGACCCCCTTTGTGTGTCCTTTGTCTGGCCTTTCTTACCAACACTTCTGTCCGGCTGCCTCGGGCCTCCTCTTGGTAAACTTGGCGCCAGTTTCCCTGACCCTATGTGGTGCCTTCCTAGCTGGTGGAGCAAGGGGCTGCGCCACATAAAATGTCAGAGCCTCCGGTTTCTAGCTGAGGGTCGTTTCCTGCCTCCACTAGTTCGGGGACTGGTCTCCCCCTTTGGCCTGACCCCTCCACGCAGGTGGATTCGGGCGTGCGGTGGCGACTCGCCCGTCCGCACCCCTGGGATCCCTTCATTCCTCGTTCCTGGAGCCTTCTCCGCTCCTCTTCCTTCCTTCTCCCTCTTGCAGGCCTGGGCCTCTGTTACTAGGCCCGCCTCCGGAGCAGAGCTCATGCAGAGCCCCTGCTCCCTGCCACTTCTGCTCAGACTTCTCTGCACTGAACTAAGATGGTGCCCACCTTTTATACTCCCTTCTCAATGCACCCAGGAACTGCTTCCTCCCTGCTCCTGCACTGCAGGGTTCCCCTTCCTCAGTGTTCCCTCCCCCCACTCCAGCCAGGGACAGGGACTGTCGTGCCCATCTCAGGGGCATATTGGTCGCCCTGCCCCACGGCAATGTGGTGTAATGCATGCAGGTGTCGGGTCCTGATCCACACTCCATCCTTATCTGAGAGTGAGATATCACACCTCTGGGTGAGGTGCAATACGTCTGTAGCAACCGAGCCCTCGGTGCTACAGTTCCATTTATCTTCAGCCTAGGTGACGTATTGTGATACAGGGCCGTGATTTTGGCTATAAAAGGGTCCCCTAGACCCCTACCCCAAGCTTTTTAAGAGAATCATATATGGCGTGCCAGGAGACTCTATGGAATGCTTTCTCAGCATCCAACGAGAGTATCTACTTACAAATTTTTAACTGCATCTAGCCCAGGAAATACTTTGTGCCTAGTAGCAGTGTCTGCTAGTCAGCGGATTATCCCGGCTGTTAAGCAAGCTACACCACCTGTCGTTTGGACACTTAATTTTTTCAAAGGAAATGCTTCGGGACCACGGGATACTTAGTGAAGAGCATCAGGAGGCACCCCAAGGCATAGGGGCTGGGCCTGGCACTAGGATGCCTTGCGGTGGACAGCCGAGGTCGATCCTTATAAAAGCTTTTTAACTGCAGCAGCTTTAGTGGACGCTACTGGAGCTGGAATTACGCGGCTGCTGGCATGAGACTTGCCCTCCAATAGATCCTTGTAAATGGATTTAAAGTGTATTCATTCAAATTAGAGGGACAATTTAAATTAAAAAGCTTAGAGCTGCCTCCACCACAGGGGGGCTCTCTCGACCCACCAGCGGACAGGCACCAGTATTGGGAGAGGGGGGCTGGCCGTCAGGGTTCACCGCGGCTCTGGCACAAACCCGGCGACACGGAGGTGGCACGGGCAGGAGCGGACTGGCCGTCTCGGCTTCTCACTTTTTGGATTTTAGAAGGGCATGACATGCCTATATCTGTGTCTCCCCCTCCTTTTACTCCTCCACCTCTTTTCTTTTCGCATGACTATATGTACTTGTCACTTTTCCATGTGTTAGTTGTGTCTTCTGAGCAGTT
Organism: Phyllobates terribilis; assembly: GCF_046119375.1. NCBI lineage: Eukaryota > Metazoa > Chordata > Amphibia > Anura > Dendrobatidae > Phyllobates > Phyllobates terribilis. The sequence goes on along the minus strand of NW_027362761.1, from coordinate 991,508,975 downwards.
TGTCAGCTTTTGGACACCTTTGAAGGTGTTTTCTATGTGTTTCTATGTGTTTTTGTTTGCCTGCCATTGGTTTTAACGGTGTTCGAAGGTGTTCGACGAACAGTTCGACGAACTGTTCGGCGAACACACGGGTGTTCGACGAACCGAACCGAACTCGAACACTACGGGGGTGGCTCAACACTAGTTAGGTGCAGGTTCAGACTAGTGTTGAGCCACCCCCGTAGTGTTCGGGTTCGGTTCGGTTCGTCGAACACCGGGATGTTCGAGGAACTGTTCGTCGAACTGTTCGTCGAACACCTTAGAACACCGTCGAACACCGTTAAAACCAATGGCAGGCAAACAAAAACACATAGAAACACATAGAAAACACCTGCAAAGGTGTCCAAAAGCTGACAAACTGCTCAGAAGACACTCTCTTTAAAAAAGCCGGCCGGCAAATTCAGCAGCGGCATACACCGATACCCGACAATTTAGACAAGAAGGAAAAGAGCATCACACATAGATTAGATAGATAGAAACATGTCAGTCACACATATAAGAAGCACAGTGACAGTGTTGGTTACTGCACTTGTCATTTAGTGTAAAGGATTTATTAAAAAAAATATTAGTGTTTTCATGCACCGTCTCTTTAAAAAAGCCGGCCGGCAATTCAGCATCTGTACCCGACAATTTAGAACAGAAAGAATAGAGCTTCACACATAGATTAGATAGATAGAAACATGTCAGTCACATATATAATAAGTACAGTGATAGTGTTGCTTACTATACTTGTCATTTAGTGTAAAGGATTTATTTAAAAAAATAATAGTGTTTTCATGCACTGTCTCTTTAAAAAAGCCGGCCGGCAATTCAGCAGGGGTACCCGACAATTTAGAACAGAAAGATAGAGCATCACACATAGATTATATAGATAGAAACATGTCAGTCACATATATATGAAGTACAGTGATAGTGTTGGTTACTGTACTTGTCATTTAGTATTAAAATAAAGGATTTATTATTAAAAAAATTGGCGTGGGGTTCCCCTTAATTTTAGGCTCTAGCGGAGGTTAAGCAGACGGCTGGGGCAGATGTTTGAAGCCTGGGAAGGGGGTAATACCCACGGAGCTTCCCAGGCTACTAATATCAGCCCCCAGCTGAATACATAGCCTTTACTAGCTATTAAAATGGGGGACCCCCCAAAAAAAATGACGTGGGGTCCCCCCTAATTTAATAGCTAGCAAAGGCTAGGCAGACAGCTGGGGGCTGATATTAATAGCCCAGGAAGGGAGCCATGAATATTGGCCCCCTCCCAGGCTAGAAACACCAGCCGTCAGCCGCCCCAGAAATGGCGCATTCATAGGATGCGCCAATTCTGGCACTTAGCCTCGCTCTTCCACGCTGCCCTGGTGCGGTGGCAGGGGGTAATAGGGTTGGGGTTGATGTCAGCTTATAATGCCAGCTGACATCAAGCCCAGGTTAGTAATGGAGAGGCATCTATAAGACACCCCCATTACTAACCCCATAGTCAAAGTTAAAAAAAACACAAACACCCAGAATAAAGTCCTTTAATTGAAATAAAGACACAATCCTTTATTGTTCTAAATTAAACCATACTTACCATCACGCCCATTCCAGCTGAAGCCAACGATCTCCTGCAATAAAAGAAAAATAATAAAGCAACCTCATCCTTACCTTTCCATGGTTCCCACGACAGCTTCAGCTCTGCTACATCGAGATGACAGGCTGGACCGCAGCAGAACGCTGCCATCCAGCCTGTCATCCCGCAGACACTGAGAAGCGCAGGCTTGCTTGCGCTGCTCAGCGTCTCTCTGTGACGACATCCAGATGAGCCGAGTTCATGTCCAATGAACTCGGCTCACCTCATGCACGTCACTGACAGCGTGGGAAAATTCTCACGCTGAAGCGCTGATTGCAGGAGAATTTTCCCACGCTGTCAGTGACGTGCAGGAGGTGAGCTGAGTTCATTGGACATGAGCTCACCTCATGCACATCACTGACAGCGTGGGAGAATTCTCCTGCACTCAGCACTTCAGCGTGAGAATTTTCCCACGCTGTCAGTGACGTGCATGAGGTGAGCCGAGTTCATTGGACATGACCTCGGCTCATCTGGATGCCGTCACAGCGAGACAGTGAGGAGCGCAAGCATGCCTGCGCTTCTCAGTGTCTGCGGGATGACAGACTGGATGGCAGCGTTCTGCTGCGGTCCAGCCAGTCATCTCGATGTAGCAGAGCTGAAGCTGTCGTGGGAACCATGGAAAGGTAAGGATGAGGTTGGTTTATTATTTTTCTTTTATTGCAGGAGATCGTTGGCTTCAGCTGGAATGGGTGTGATGGTAAGTATGGTTTAATTTAGAACAATAAAGAATTGTGTCTTTATTTCAATTAAAGGACTTTATTCTGGGTGTTGTGTTTTTTTTAAATACTTTACTAGAAATTCATGGCGGTCATGTCTAATACTGGCGTGACCCCATGAATTTTGGGCTTGGGGCCAGCTGATAATACCAAGCTGGCCCTAACCCCTTTATTATCCAGTGAGCCACCGCACCAGGGCCCTGGATGAGTTGGGTACAGCGCCAGAAGATGGCGCTTCTATGAACGCGCCATTTTCTGGGGCGGCTGCGGACTGCAATTTGCAGCGGGGGTGGCCCAGAAAGCTTGGGCCTCCCTGCGCTGCAGATTCCAGCCCCCAGCTGCCTAGTTGTACCTGGCTGGACACAAAAATAGGGCGAAGCCCCACGTACTTTTTTTTTAATTATTTCATGAAATTCATGAAATAATTAAGAAAAAAAGGCCTTCTCTATATTGTTGTGTCCGGCCAGGTACAAATAGGCAGCTGATGGTTGGGGGCTGCCTGCTGTACCTGGCTGGACACAAATATAGTGCAAAGCCCCACTTCAATTTTTTTTAATTATTTCATGAAATTCATGAAATAATTAAGAAAAAAAGGGCTTCCCTATATTGTTGTGTCCGGCCAGGTACAAATAGGCAGCTGGTGGATGGGGGCAGCCCGTTCCTGCCTGCTGTACCTGGCTGGACACAAATATAGTGCGAAGACCCACTTCAATTTTTTTAAATTATTTCAGGAAATTCATGAAATAATTTAAAAAAAATTGACATGGGGCTTCGCACTATATTTGTGTCCAGCCAGGTACAGCAGGCAGGAACGGGCTGCCCCCAACCACCAGCTGCCTATTTGTACCTGGCCGGACACAACAATATAGGGAAGCCCTTTTTTTCTTAATTATTTCATGAAATAATTTAAAGAAAATTGACGTGGGGCTTCGCCCTGTTTTTGTGTCCAGCCAGGTACAACTAGGCAGCTGGGGGCTGGAATCCGCAGCGCAGGGAGGCCCAAGCTTTCTGGGCCACCCCCGCTGCAAATTGCAGTCCGCACCACCCCGGAAAATGGCGCGTTCATAGAAGCGCCATCTTCTGGCGCTGTACCCAACTCATCCAGGGCCCTGATGCGATGGCTCACTGGGTAATAAAGGGGTTAGGGCCAGCTTGGCATTATCAGCTGGCCCTAAGCCCGAAATTCATGGGGTCACGCCAATATTAGACATGACCACCATGAATTTCTAGTAAAGTATTTAAAAAAAACACAACACCCAGAAAAAAGTCCTTTAATTGAAATAAACACACAATTCTTTATTGTTCTAAATTAAACCATACTTACCATCACGCCCATTCCAGCTGAAGCCAACGATCTCCTGAAATAAAAGAAAAATAATAAAGCAACATCATCCTTACCTTTCCATGGTTCCCATGACAGCTTCAGCTCTGCTACATCGAGATGACAGGCTGGACCGCAGCAGAACGCTGCCATCCAGCCTGTCATCCTGCAGACACTGAGAAGCGCAGGCTTGCTTGCGCTCCACAGTGTCTCTCTGTGAGGGCATCCAGATGAGCCGAGTTAATGTCCAATGAACTCGGCTCACCTCATGCACGTCACTGACAGCGTGGGAAAATTCTCCTGCACTCAGCGCTTCAGCGTGGGAGAATTCACACACTGAAGCGCTGAGTGCAGGAGAATTCTCCCACGCTGTCAGTGACGTGCAGGAGGTGAGCTGAGTTCATTGGACATGAGCTCACCTTATGCACGTCACTGACAGCGTGGGAAAAATCTCCTGCACTCAGCGCTTCAGCGTGGGAGAATTCTCACGCTGAAGCGCTGAGTGCAGGAGAATTCTCCCACGCTGTCAGTGACGTGCAGGAGGTGAGCTGAGTTCATTGGACATGAGCTCACCTTATGCACGTCACTGACAGCGTGGGAGAATTCTCCTGCACTCACCGCTTCAGCGTGAGAATTTTCCCACGCTGTCAGTGACGTGCATGAGGTGAGCCGAGTTCATTGGACATGAACTCGGCTCATCTGGATGTCGTCACAGAGAGACGCTGAGCAGCGCAAGCAAGCCTGCGTTTCTCAGTGTCTGCGGGATGAGAGGCTGGATGGCAGCGTTCTGCTGCGGTCCAGCCTGTCATCTCGATGTAGCAGAGCTGAAGCTGTCGTGGGAACCATGGAAAGGTAAGGATGAGGTTGCTTTATTATTTTTCTTTTATTGCAGGAGATCGTTGGCTTCAGCTGGAATGGGCGTGACGGTAAGTATGGTTTAATTTAGAACAATAAAGGATTGTGTCTTTATTTCAATTAAAGGACTTTATTCTGGGTGTTTGTGTTTTTTTTAACTTTGACTATGGGGTTAGTAATGGGGGTGTCTTATAGACACCTCTCCATTACTAACCTGGGCTTGATGTCAGCTGGCATTATAAGCTGACATCAACCCCAACCTTATTACCCCCTGCCACCGCACCAGGGCAGCGTGGAAGAGCGAGGCTAAGTGCCAGAATTGGCGCATCCTATGAATGCGCCATTTCTGGGGCGGCTGACGGCTGGTGTTTCTAGCCTGGGAGGGGGCCAATATTCATGGCTCCCTTCCTGGGCTATTAATATCAGCCCCCAGCTGTCTGCCTAGCCTTTGCTAGCGATTAAATTAGGGGGGACCCCACATCATTTTTTTGGGGGGGTCCCCCATTTTAATAGCTAGTAAAGGCTATGTATTCAGCTGGGGGCTGATATTAGTAGCCTGGGAAGCTCTGTGGGTATTACCCCCTTCCCAGGCTTCAAACATCTTCCCCAGCCGTCTGCTTAACCTCTGCTAGAGCCTAAAATTAAGGGGAACCCCACGCCAATTTTTTTAATAATAAATCCTTTATTTTAATACTAAATGACAAGTACAGTAACCAACACTATCACTGTACTTCATATATATGTGACTGACATGTTTCTATCTATCTAATCTATGTGTGAAGCTCTATTCTGTCTGTTATAAATTGTCGGGTACCGCTGCTGAATTGCCGGCCGGCTTTTTTAAAGAGACAGTGCATGAAAACACTATTATTTTTTTTGATAAATCCTTTACGCTAAATGACAAGTACAGTAAGCAGCACTGTCACTGTACTTCATATATATGTGACTGACATGTTTCTATCTATCTAATCTATGTGTGAAGCTCTATTCTTTCGGTTCTAAATTGTCGGGTACAGGTGTATGCCGCTGCTGAATTGCCGGCTTTTCATGTTTCACTGTTGGCACTGTTCCCATCGATTTGGGCAATCACTGTAATGCCACAACCACCATGGCTGTGGCATTACAGTGAGTGGCAGACAATCCCTGCATGATTGGTGCTCTAAATAGCGCCAGACATGCAGGACACGCTTTTGGTGCACGAACAGTTATCGAACATAACCTTGAACAGCCGAATTTTTTGCAAATCGTTCGGGTTCGTCGAACAACTCGAACACCGCCCAAAACAGCTCGAATTTGAGATTGGCGAACAGTTCTAGTCGAACACCGCTCATCTCTAGTTCAGACACTGCAGGAAAAGGGAAGGTACGGACATAGAGAGAAACAAGTAACGGGCTAGGACACTGTTCAGACAGGAACTGAACCGGGAACAAGATACAGGAACGAGCCTGGGAACTCAGCCCCCAGGGTGGCGGAAAAAGACTAGAAGTCAGAGATACAGGTAGCGGCCCTGGGTACTCAGCCCCCAGAGTGGCGGAAACAGACTAGAAGTCACAGGTACAGGAAAAGGCCCTGGGTACTCAGCCCCCAGGGTGGCAGACAGACTAGATACAGGACAGGACCTGGCAACTCAGTTGCAAAAGACAAACTGAGTGAAAGTGTTGTTCAGGCACCTCCTACTGGGTGGAGGGGGTTTAATTATCCAGTGACTCACAGTAATAGGCTGGGGACGCATTAGGACTGTGCACACAGTAGCTATAAGAAACAAGCAGAAAACCGTGCCGACGCCCTAAGCAATCAGACAAGAGACAAGGACAGAGCAGGTACTGGAGCAAAGAGTGCAGCATGGACTGACAGGTAAGATTGCAGTCTTGCATGGTGGGAGGTGGTGCGCCATGCAAGCACTCCGCCAGGGATGTTACAGAAAGTTTTATTGTCCTGTGATTGAGGTTTGTCCCATGCTTGTGATCCCCTCACAAGGTCTGAGGAGCACATTCCTTAGTTGATATAATAAATCCATGCAACACATTCATTCCTGCACTAAGTGTGTCAAAGGTTGTCATTAGTTTGTATTCCCAGACTCTCCTTTCTCTCTTAGATTTGAAGTTGCCTTTTAATACTAGTAATTTCATGTCCATGATGCTGTGATCAGGGATACAAAAATGTTTGGCCACAGGTAGATCTATTATTTTTTCTTTTATTGTGTGGCGATTAGAATTCATCCTTGTCCAACAATTTTGCCTTGTCTCCCTAACATACAGACCCCCAGTTGGACATTTGGTATATATAATTAAGTACATCTCATTAGATGTGATGCAGCTGAAAGTACCTGGGATCTTGTAGTCCTTATGTGAGTTGGGGATCTTTATCTTGTCTGTGGTCATTATAAATGGACAGGTTTTACATTTTTCTGGTTGCAGAGAAAGGTTCCTATAGCTGTTGGAGAGAACAGGGAGCTTCTAACAATGATGCTTCTTAGATTTGGGGGCTTCCTAAAACACAGAAGTGGGGTGTCTGTAAATATGGATTGTAATATGGTTGTATCTTCCTTGCAGATCCCCTTAGCACTTCCAGATTTGGATTGTAGATGACTACTAGAGGCACCCGGTTGCTTTCTTTTTTAGTTTTGTAATGTAATAGGTGATTCCTAGATATTCTGGTGGCTCCTGTAATCTGGTTCTCAATTGCTCTTGGATGGTAGCCCTGATTCACTGGCTAACATGGTACAAAGATATATATTTTTCTGGTGTAAACAATGAATCAGCATCTAAGCCAATGCAGGGAATTTGGAAACCTGTCATAGAAAACCTTCTACTACAACCGCAATAAAGATATATAAAAAAAATACAGAATTTTGGATTTATCCAGATTAAGAAAACAAAATTATATTAAAACATAGATAATCAATATAATATTATGTACATGGCTCAACCTCGGGATGTAGCGTCAGAGGATATTTCCTACTGTGAACTTTGCTAGTGTGATGTGCAATTTATTTTTACTGATTTTTACTGAAAAGTTTCAAATGATGCTGGACAACTCTAGTTGTTAGAAAGTGTTCCCTAATGGCTAGCCTTTCTGTGTAGTAAATATGTATATAGTAAATACTGCAATAGATGAGTTTGGATTAGTTCAATCGAACAGAGATAAGTTCAAAAATAGAGTAAATAGTTCTGTCTTTATGTGAGATATGCTCTGCGCTCTCTAAGCGGAATGGCTAATTGTTAGATGAATTCTAGATACATGCAGCTGTTTATGTTTGCATTGATTATTTCACCATCTGTAACACTAGCTAAGCCAATTCTTTACAATGTATTTGAGACTCCTATCTCTTTAAAGTTGTAACTATGCATCTCTTACGTGTGCATAACACTTGTTTTGACATATTCGTATATTTATATATTTTATATTTTTATTACGGTATTTATTCTCCACAACATTCAAAATATATTATTTTTAGAGGCATTTATATAACTTTAAAGACCTGTATTAATTTCCAATTTTAAAGCTTAATGTGTCTGGATCACATATAATTTTCTAGAATCGCACATATATAAAACACCTCTAAGTTCATTGTTTACAACAGAAGGGAAATGCCTTTCATGGCCTTCTATTGCACTCTTGCATTCTCATACCCTAATCTTATCTTATATTTCTCCTCTTTTTAATTCCCCTCCTTCTACCAGCTTACTAAACTTTAAAAACTAAAAATACAACACAAGAACTCACTTTTTAAAAATTTTACATCTGGCCGATGGTCTTGTATTTAAAGGGATTGTCCACTACTATTAATAGTTGGCCAATCTATTTTTATGTTGAAAATAAGTTTCTTTGTAAATACTAGTGATCAGCGAACGTGCTTGCCACTGCTCGGTACTCGCCCGAGCATCTCACTGCTTGAGATGCTCGGCGCTCGATTAGTATTTCCGGGTTGATCAGGCGAGAGCTCGGGTCTCCTCCTCTTTAGAGAGCCAATAAACATGCAGGGATTGCCTGCCACGCACTATATTGCCGTAGCCATGTTGGTTGTGGGCATTACAGTGATTAGCAGTTATTACGCACTGTAATGCCGTAGCCATGTTGGTTGTGGGCACTACATTGATTAGCACCATCAGGTGTATATAAGACCGGGATCTGCCATACTCGTCACAGTCTACCCTGGAATCAGGCAGAGTAGGGAGAGATTCTGCTGCGTAAGGGAGAGATTTGCTTGTTTAGAGTTAGTATAGGTATTTCATAACATATATCTATATCCATCTGAACTAACAGTCCTTCTGAGGAATAATCCAGCTGCATATAATCAGTGCTAGGCAGGCAGACTGTGTATGTGGCAGACTGCAGTGTATATAGTGCAAGAGGGTCCATTGAATGTTCCTGCTGCTGCTATTCTTACAGATATTTGTAGACATAGCCCCAGATATCAGGGGCCAGGGAAAATTTTTTTTTGATCTTAATCCTGGTTATCTGCTTAAAAAGCAATCCAGAGTACACCATTTTTCTGCTCCATTTACTTGTTAGCACTGCAGAATACAGCCAGATCATTTCCATATTACAGCAATAGAAATTTGTAGTGGAAAATATTGGCCTCCATTTAAATTTTGTTGCAGTGTGTCAGTTAAGTTATTGACATGAGGTCGCTGTGAAAAATAGTAACCTACAGGCCAGCTATTTAACACTGTGGTTTTCTGTCACATGTATCACATATAAATGCTCTCCAAATTCAGCCATTTCTTGCCTCCATTTAAATTTTGTTGCAGTGTGTCAGTGAAGTTATTGACACGAGGTCGCTGTGAAAAATGGTAAGCTACAGGCCAGCTATTTAAAACTGTGGTATTCTGTCACACGTACAGTACAGACCAAAAGTTTGGACACACCTTCTCATTTAAAGATTTTTCTGTATTTTCATGACTATGAAAATTGTACATTCACACTGAAGGCATCAAAACTATGAATTGACACATGTGGAATTATATACTTAACAAAAAAGTGTGAACCAACTGAAAATATGTCTTATATTCTTGGCATTCTCTTGATGAGCTTCAAGAGGTAGTCACTGGAAATGGTTTTCACTTCACAGGTGTGCCTTGTCAGGTTTAATAAGTGGGATTTCTTGCCTTATAAATGGGGTTGGGACCATTAGCTGTGTTGTGCAGAAGTCAGGTGGATACACAGCTGATAGTCCTACTGAATAGACTGTTAGAATTTGTAGTATGGCAAGAAAAAAGCAGCTAAGTAAAGAAAAACGAGTGGCCATCATTACTTTAAGAAATAAAGGTCAGTCAGTCCGAAAAATTGGGAAAACTTTGAAAGTGTCCCCAAGTGCAGTTGCAAAATCCATCAAGCGCTACAAAGAAACTGGCTCTCATGAGGACCGTCCCAGGAAAGGAAGACCCAGAGTCACCTCTGCTTCTGAGGATAAGTTTATCCGAGTCACCAGCCTCAGAAATCGCAGGTTAACAGCAGCTCAGATTAGAGACGAGGTCAATGCCATACAGAGTTCTAAGGAGACACATCTCTACAACAACTGTTAAGAGGAGACTTTGTGCAGCAGGCCTTCATGGTAAAATAACTGCTGGAAACCACTGCTAAGGACAGGCAACAAGCAGAAGAGACTTGTTTGGGCTACAGAACACAAGGAATGGACATTGGACCAGTGGAAATTTGTGCTTTGGTCTGATGAGTCCAAATTTGAGATCTTTGGTTCCCACCGTGAATCATGGAGGAGGAGGTGTGATGGTGTGGGGGTGCTTTGCTGGTAACACTGTTGGGGATTTATTCAAAATTGAAGGCATACTGAACCAGCATGGCTACCACAGCATCTTGCAGCGGCATGCTATTCCATCCGGTTTGCGTTTAGTTGGACCATCATTTATTTTTCAACAGGACAATGACACCAAACACACCTCCATGTTGTGTAAGGGCTATTTGACCAAGAAGGAGAGTGATGGGGTGCTACGCCAGATGACCTTGCCTCCACAGTCACCAGACCTGAACCCAATCGAGATGGTTTGGGGTGAGCTGGACCGCAGAGTGAAGGCAAAAGGGCCAAAAAGTGCTAAGCATCTCTGGGAACCCCTTCAAGATTGTTGGAAGGCCATTTCCGGTGACTACCTCTTGAAGCTCATGCCAAGAGTGTGCAAAGCAGTCATCAAAGCAAAAGGTGGCTACTTTGAAGAACCTAGAATATAAGACATATTTTCAGTTGTTTCATAATTTTTTGTTAAGTATATAATTCCACCTGTGTTAATTCATAGTTTTGATGCCTTCAGTGTGAATGTACAATTTTCATAGTCATGAAAATACAGAAAAATCTTTAAATGAGAAGGTGTGTCCAAACTTTTGGTCTGTACTGTATCACATATCACTGTGGTTCAAATCCAGCCATTTGTAGTGAATGTGGAAAATATTGTCCTCCATTAAAAATGGTCAAGGTGCGTGGCAAGGGACGGGAAGTGGACGTGATGGTGATGGTGCATGCAGAGGACGAGGCCGAGGCCATGGGCAAGCTGAAATTGGGCCACAACAAACACCCACATCTTGTCATTCGAACGTCCTGTCCCAGTTAATAGAGGACCGCAGTACACCACTATTGAAACCAGAGCAGTGTCAAAAGGTTATTTGTTGGATAGCAGATAATACTTCCAGTCACTTAGCCACCATCACCACCCTGTCTTCCCCACGGTTAAGTCTCAGTAGCCGTGAGTCAGGACCGCATATTCCTCATCCTGATCCTCCTTCCTACCACAATGCCAAGTGCCTGGAGACAACTGGTCCCACACTTGGACACTCCGAAGAGCTGTTCACTTTTCCATTTGTAGATTTAGGCCTCTCGCCCGGTCCACTAGAAGCGGAGCAAGAGGAGATCGCATGTAGCGATGCCCAAATATTTGAGCAGCCACGAAAGTTTCACAAGAGGTGGATGATGATGAGACACAATTTCCAGAAAGTCAGGAGGAGGACCAGGGTGCGGAAGTGGAAGATGAGGTGGTGGACAATGAAGTCACTGACCCAATATGTCAAGGTGACATGCAGAGCGAGGACAGCAGCACACAGGGGGAGGGAGGCGTAGCACCACAACAGGCAAGAACAAGCAGTGTGGTGGCCGCAGACAGAAGGCGGGCAACTGTTCCCCGTATCATCAACACAACGGAAGTTGTCAGTACAACTGTTATGTCTTCCCAAGTCTGGTTGCTTTTTAAAAACTCTGCCGATAAACTGAAAAAGGCCATTTGCACCATCTGCCAGGCCAGCATCAGCAGGGGTGGCAAAACTAGCAGCCTGACCACCACCAGGCACATGGCAGCAAAGCACCTGACTAAGTGGGCTGAACAGCAGGGTCCAGAAACAGTGTCTGCAGATGACACCACTGCTTGTTCCGCTGTTGTGCGTGCACGCCAATCCCCTGTCCATGGCGCATGCCAAGATGCCTCCCGCCCTCCACCTGTCTTTGAACACTCTCAACTAGCACCATCAGCAAGCACGTCAACTTCCTTGTCCCAGCGCAACGTTCAGTTGTCCATACCCCAGCCCTTGGAACACAAGCGCTAATACACAGCTAATGCCCCACAGGCCACACTACTAAATTCACAAATTTTGCGAATGCTTGCGCTCAAAATGTTGCCTTTTTGGCTCATGGAGATGGAAGCTTTCCACAAACTGATGGCATCGGCCGTCCCTCGGTACTCGGTCCCCATCGCCACTATTTCTCCCGGTGTGACGTTCCCGCATTACACAAGCACTTGTCTCACAACATTAACCATGCCCTCAATATTGCAGTTACTGGGAAAGTCCACTTAACCACGGACACGTGGACAAGTGCTTGTGGGCAGGGATGATACATCTCGCTGAAGGCACACTTGGTTACCATAGTGGAAGCCGGGACCCAGTCGGACCTTGGGACGAAACACGTCCTCCCGATGCCAAGGTTTGCGGGCCCTAGGTTGCCTAGGGCTGCCTACACATTCTACAGCTCCTGCACCTCATCCTCCCCCACCTCTTCAGCCTCCATCTCTGAAATGACCACATCGGTCACAAGCTGGAAGCACTGCCGCACTGCCTCAGCCAAGCGGCAACAGGCTGTGCTTAAGCTAATATGCTTAGGTGACAAACCACACAATGCTGAAGAGTTGTGGACAGCTCTGAAAGAGCAGACAGATCTGTGGCTCACACCTCTGAACCTACAGCCAGGCATAGTCATGTGTGACAATATCCGGGACCTGGTGGCGGCTCTGAGGCGAGGCGAGCTCACACACGTAACATGCCTGGCCCATGTGCTTAACCTCGTGGTTCAGCGGTTTCTCAAAACCTACCCGGATCTGCCGGATCTGCTTGTCGAAGTACGCCACCTGAGTGCCCATTTTAGAAAGTCAGCTGCAGCTTCCACTGCCTTGATGTGCTTCAGCAGCATTTGCAGTTTCCGGCTCACTGACTCTTGTGTGATGTCCCCACGCTTCGGAACTCTACATTGCAGATGTTGGGAAGGATTTGTGAGCAGAAGAGGGCAGTTGTTGACTACCAGCATTAACAAGGCTGTCGGTATTCAGTCCAGCCTCCACACATAAGACCTCAGAAGTGGACATGGATGTCAGACATATGTACCATCCTCCAAAACTTTGAGGACTCCACCAAGATGGTGAGAGGTGATGACGCCTTAATTAGCGTCATCATCCCACTTTTATGTCTTCTAAAATGCTCTCTGCTCACAATCAAAGAGGATGCATTGCAGGCGGAGCACGATGAGATGGAGCAAGGAACCATACAGGGTGATTACACAGAGCCCAGCCTCATCTCATCCCAACGTGGATTGGGTGACAATGAGGAAGAGGAGGAGGAGGAGGAAGAAAAGGAGCTAGTTTCAAGCACTATAGATGGTACTACCTGCACAACTGTCATACCAGCTGTTCAGTGTGGATGGCCAGAGGACAGGAGGTGGAGGAGGAGAGCATGGTCAGTCGTCCTCTTGGTGAGGACACAGAAGTCTTGCCTATTAACAGTCTGGCATGCATGGCTGAGTTTATGTTACGCTGCCTTTCCCATGACCCTTGCGTTCTAAAAATTTTGGGTGACAGTCATTACTGGTTGGTGACACTTCTAGACCCACGCTACAAGGGGAACTTTATATCTTTTATTCCTGAGGCGGACAGGTCTAAAAAATGGAGCAGTACCAGAAGGCCCTTGTTGCAGAACTTTTAAAAAAATTCCCATATGAAAACGCTGGTGGCAGAGGTCACAGTTCGTTGGACAACCAAGGAGTACAGGCGAGAGAGACACAACTTCAATCCAGCAGAGGCAGGGAAACACTGTCAAAATTCTGGGAGAATTTTCTCAGCCCCTCTCACCGCACTGGCCCTGAGGCACGGGGTACTTTCACAAGGAGTGCAAAGTACGGGAAGATGCTGAGGGAGTACCTTGCCGACCGTACCAACGTCCTCCGTGATTCCTCTGTGCCTTATAATTATTGGGTATCCAAGCTGGATACGTGGAATGAACTGGCTCTCTACACCTTGGAGGTTCTGGCCTGCCCTGCCGCCAGCGTTTTATCAGAGCGATTTTTAGTGCCGCTGGTGGAATTATAACTGATAAGCGCTTCCGCCTGTCAACTGAAAATGCTGACAGGCTGACTGTTATAAAAAATGAACAAGGGCTGGATTGGACCCGACTTCTCAACACCACCGAATGATAGCAGCGTAACATAACTCAAATCCAGTGCCTTTTCTTGTGAGCTGTATTCCCATGCACCATTTCACACCCACACATGGGTATACGCTTCCTGATTTTGGCTATTTGCTCTTGTCCTCCTCCTTCTGCTCATCCTCATCCTCCACCACCATATCACCAGTGTGACCGTGGTCCGTGATGCAACACCCACATCATTTTTTTAAAAGGTGTTTATGATGCCCTTAAAAAATTTTTTTGTATACCCCCAGGGGTAAATGTTTCTCAGCCCATACAATTAGTGCATGGTCATTACAAGTATAGGACACCCGCTCCTTTCTAATGGGAACTTTTATTTATGAGGCCCTCCTCCACGTCTCTTCCAAGGGGCATTGGAGTGCCTCCAAATTTTTGGCAACCGTTGCGTTCACTGCATAGGCAGACAGAATGGAAGACCCACTTCCTAATAATGGGAACATTGTTTTCAGGAGGCCCTTCTCTAAGTCTCTTCCAAGGGGTATTGGGGTGCATACGCAATAACAGTATAGGAGTCCCACTCTTTAGTAATGGGAACAATATAACATAGCCGGCTGATCGCTCTCTAAGAATAATGAGGGCCGACTGCTGGCCCTTTAAGAATAGTAAAGGCCGCCTGATGGCCCTATAAAAATAGGCTTTGTGACTTTCAGAGTCCCTCCTTCATAAATGAAACATGATGTGTCTGATGATATCTCACACACCGCATGGCCAGAGACAGTTGTAAAATGTTAATATGACAATTCCTGGTGAATGCATTTGTCACGGTTGAAAGCAATGCAAAAGCAATGCAAAAGTGCAAATTCATATTACATCGGTACTGCGTGGGAACATTTGTGAGAATACTCCCATAGAGCACTGGTGCCATAAAACTGAGGTCCCGGATCTCATCAGCTGATCTTCAGCTGATGAACTCGCATGACCTCAGTCGACAGCAGTGATGTACATGGCCGTGAGCTAGCGCGCTCCCTTCAGTGTACCGCCGGGATGATTACGTTGTCGGGGGACATCATGAGGACGGCGGGACACCGGGAGATGCCGGACAGGTGAGGATAAAATGTGTTTTTTATTTTAAATAGATTTTCACTTTTCTTTTTTTTTACCGCGCACATGCCGGCTCGGCTGAGGAGAATAATGCTCCCTTCAGGCGCGACGCTCTCGCTGTTATCAGTGGAAGTGGCAGTCGGATGATGTGAGAAATGGTCTTCTTCCACGGCCCGGGTACCATTCTTTGAGCGTTTTTGCGCTGCAGAAACGCTACAAAGAATGGACATACTGCGTATTTTAATGACAATCCTGAGTGGAAATTTCCGCATCATGTGCACAGCACACCAGGATTGCCATTGCATTAGCTGGCAGAATGATTACCTAGCGTTTTTGGTGCATTTCCGCGAGGAAAAAACTCTGCAAAAACTCATAAAAAACGCTCAGTGTGCACTTAACCTTAAGAGATTGTGGATTTTTGCAAAATTCAAGTAGAATTCAATTCCACTTTAATTTGTTTGCTCATCTCTAACAATAATGCTTTCATTTTTCTTGTTTTTGTAGTAAAGGAGATCATTTTAGGATCAGAAAAAAAAAAAAAAGTGCAAATATTAGGAGAGACTTGACTATTTTTAGTATATAAATATAATGCTGAGGAAACATAAAAAATTGTGTTATTCCAATGGAGAAATGCAGTGGTACCTTCTGATTAGAACAACATGGCAGTGAACCTTGTGAACCAAACAGTGGCATAGTGGCCCTATGTTTCCTAGCAATACTGTACATTAATATTTTTCATAAGGGTCACAGCAGTCGAACAATATAGATCAGAAATTGGTGACATCTCCATATTCTCTTCTGAGACAACTGATTTAAATGGGTTGTCCACTACTATTAATAATTGGCAAATCTATTTTTATGGTGAAAAGAAGTATCTTTCTAAATATCTTGCGTTGCTGTTACTGCCTGTGAGTGGCGATATCCTTGGCCGCTCACAGGCATCACATGACCCCCACTGATGTCACGTCAAGAGAAACGTGACATCAGTGGCGCCGTCCCTGCGGTGGATGCTAGGCTGTGGGCGGGGTTACCCAGCACATCACACCCAGCATCCGCCGCGCGCTTTCTCAATGAATGAGGAGAGGGAAAGCGCGCAGTGGGCGATGGGTGTGGCGCGTCGGGTAACCTCGCCCACAGCCCAGCATCCACCGTGGAACGCAGCAGTGAGTTACTCCCGGCTGCAGCTGGAACTTGACGTGACATCAGCGGATGTCAGAGTCGGCTGCAGCCGGGGGTCACGTGATGCCTGTGAGCGGCCAGTGATAGCGCCACTCACAGGCAGTAAAAGCAGCGCAAGGTATTTACTAGTGATGAGCGAGCACTAAAATGCTCGGGTACTCATTGTTCGAGTCGAGCAAATTGGAATGCTCGAGTGCTTAGTCCGAGTAACGATCCCAATGTAAGTTTATGAGAAACTCAATCATTTTTCTCTCGGCTCCCCCCGGCGGTCTGCAGAGGGCCTAAAAATTGCCAAATTGATGGGAACAGTGCTCAAATGACATAGGAACAGCATAAGGAAGTCCTGACTCCCAGGTCACTGCTGTCAACAACATTGTCAGAGGTATTACACTACTTTTTTGGACTCACAAGAAAACCTACATAAACAAAAACAAAATGGATTTTCCTGGGAAATATGTTAAGTAACATCCTTTCCAGGGTAATGACTTTTATATAAGGCAAAATAAATAACCAAAAACAAAAATGCTCCTCCACACCTTTGGTTCACACGTAGCGTTTTTGATGCGTTTTTGCACTTTTGCATTGCTTTCAACCAAGACAAATGAATTCACTGTGAAATGTCATTTTAACATTTTACAACCTTATCTGGCCATGTGGTGTGTGACACATCATCAGACACATGAATACAGTGCAGACCTGCAACAATCACCATCCATGTCCTTTTCCCAGCGCGTTCAGTTGTCCTTATCCCATTCCTTGGAATGCAAGCACAAGTATGCTACCAGCCACCCACCCACCCACAGGCTGCAATACTATACTTCCAAATTTTTGACAGCTGCTTGCACTTTAAATGTGGCCTTTTGGGCTCATGGAGATGGAACCTGTCCGCAACCTTATGGTGGCAGCTTCCGGATGTCCATACTCGGTCCCCAGCCGCCACTATTTGTCCCGGTGTCATCTCCGCCTTCAACAAGCACAGGTCCTACAACATTACCCGTGCCCTCCCCAGTGCACTTACTGAGAAGGACCGCCTAACCACAATCACGTGGACAAGTGAATGTGGCCAGGGATGGTACGGAGCCAGTCCACAGCTTTTTGTGAGAATTGTATTTCTCAACAGCCATATTTTTTAGCTCGGTGAATGGACTGACTTGGGAAACCTTATCTACTCCAGCTGTCATTTCTCCCAGGAAGTCCTCTAATGCAGCTTGGTGCATAAGCAGTGGCAGCCCGTCCAATATCAGCTCGCACTTGTCAGTGGTGCTTCGACACACAAACATCTTTTTTTGCCCTTTAATTTCATAACTACAGAGTTGGGCAATGGCCTGATCTGAAATGCGGTTTCAGAAATAACATATAATTAAGCACGTCCAATCCACTTTAAAACAAACTGCCATAGAGTGTCCGGGAACCTTCCCACACACTTTTTTTTTTAGCTAGGACTGCTTCTTGACAGGGTTGGATGGTACCACCAGAGAATCCTCAGGTGGTCCCTGGCTTCTCCATCAGGAGAGTTCATGATAGCGCAAACTTTTCAGCAGCGGCTCCCCCCGGCGGTGTGCAGAGGGCCTAAAAATTGACATAGGAACAGCATGGGGAAGACCCCTGGAAACATTTCTCACTCCCAGGTCACTTCTGTCAACAACGTTGTCAGAGGTATTAGGCCACTTTTACGGACTCACAATAAAACATACAAAAACGAAACCAAAATGGATTTTCCTGGGAAATATGATAAGGAACATCCTTTCCAGGGTAATGACTTGTATATAAAGCAAAATAAATAACCAAAAACAAAAATACTCCTCCACACCTTGGGCTATGTTCACACTTAGCGTTTTTGATGCATTTTTGCACTTTAGCATTGGTTTTATTGTTCCCATCACTAAAGAGTGGGTCAACTATACTGTTATTGAATATGCAGTGAGTGGCAGTGCTGTCCAAAATTTGGATGCACCCCAATACCACTTTGAAAATTTGGACACACCCCAATACCCCTTGGAAGAGACTTAGAGAAGGGCCTTCTGAAAACAATGTTCCCATTATTAAGATTATTAAAAAAAAAAAATTATTATTTAGGGGCGTCTCTCTCGACATGTGCCTCCCCATTATGGACCCCTAACAGTGCTATTGCCCCCTGGTGATTACATTTGGACACTGGAGAGCTGCGGTAAGCATACAATGGGGACATTTATGTTCCCTCTATTCATCTAGTGCACCGCACATGACAATAATAGTAGATAATAGGAGGGTGATATGGTAAATGACTTCTACTGGTTTCCACTATACAGCAGTGAGGGTAATCAGCATATATAGTATCCATTTTAATGCTTATGTGTGTTATATATATATAGCAGATATGATATAATAAAACTAAATACATAGGATCTGGGTCTGCCATGGATTACCTATATTATGGGTCCCTGTGTGGAGTCACATGTAGAGAGGGCTGTTATTGATTTTATTGTCCTTTTTTATAATATTGTACTGACCTTTGTATATGTCTGATCTTTGTATCATAATAAATATTGACCATTTTTTGCTATAGAAGTGTTGATTCGGTCTTCGCTTTTTTCTCTGGTAGTTCTATATTTGGCGATGGAGTCGCATTTAGTCCATATAGGGTAGTAATTAATAAAAGGTACATATCATACCTATATCTACACACATGGTGTGATTTATACTACCCATTTATGATTGGTGTTCTCCATTATTAAGAAGTAGGTCTCCCATTGTGTTTGCCTATGCAGTGAATGCAAGGGTTGCCAAAAATTTGGAGGCACTCCAATGCCACTTGGAAGAGATGTGGAGGTCAGAGGGCCTCCTGAAAGTAATGTTCCCATTATTAGGAAGTGGGTCTCCCATTGTGTTTGCCTATGCAGTGAATGCAAGGGTTGCGAAAAATTTGGAGGCACTTCAATGCCCCTTGGAAGAGACGTGTAGGTCAGAGGGTCTCTTGAAAACAATGTTCCCATTATTAGGAAGGGGGTCTCCTTTTGCATTTGCCTATGCAGTGAATGCAAGGGTTGCCAAAAATTTGGAGGCACTCCAATGCCCCTTGGAAGAGACATAGACTGCCTCCTGAAAAAATGTTCCAATTATTAAAAAGTGCGTCTCCCATAGTGTTGGCCTATGCAGTGAATGCAAGGGCTGCCAAAAATTGGGAGGCACTCCAATGCCCCTTGAAAGAGATGTGGAGGAGGGCCTCATAAAAAATGTTCCCATTAGAAAGGAGCGGGTCTCCTATACTTGTAATGCCCATGCAGTAAGTGTATGGGCTGACAAACATTTACCCCTGGGGGGTATACATGAACATACTGTATAAATTTTTTTTTTACGGGCATCATAAACACCTTTTAAAAAAATTATGTGGGTGTTGCATCACGGACCACGGTCACCCTGGTGATATGGTGGTGGAGGATGAGGAGAATGAGGAGGACAAGAGCAAATAGTCAAAATCAGGAAGCGTATACCCATGTGTGGGTGTAAAGAGGTGCACGGGAATACACCTTCCTAAAAAAGACACTGAATTTGAATTTATGTTACTCTGCTATCATTCGGTGGTGTTGAGAAGTGTGGCCCAATCCTGCCCTCGTTCATTTCTATAAGTGTCAGCCTGTCAGCATTTTCAGTTGACAGGTGGATGCGCTTATCAGTTATAATTCCACCAGCCGCACTAAAAACCCGCTCTGATAAAACGCTAGCAGCAGGTTAGGCCATGACCTCCAAGGCGTAGAGAGCCAGTTCATTCCACATATTCAACTTGGATACCCAATAATTATAAGGCACAGCGGAATCACGGAGGACGTTGGTACTGTCGGCAAGGTACTCCCTCAGCATCTTCCCAAAGTTTGCACTCTTTGTGAGAGTACCCCGCGCCTCAGGGCCTGTGCGATGGGAGCGGCTGAGAAAATTCTCCCAGAACTTTGACAGAACCTCGACGCAGTCCAGTTGTGTTGGGGGGCTACCTGGTTGATCCTGCCAGTAGCATATGCTTGTCTCAAAGATTAAGCCTTGCATGTGGAAGTACACACGGACGGTACAGTGAAACTGCGACTGGCTCATTAAATCAGTTTGCATCTGCTGGATTGAAGTTGTGTCTCTCTCGCCTGTACTCCTTGGTTGTCCAACGAACTGTGACCTCTGCTGCCAGCGTTTTCATATGGGAATTTTTTTAATAGATCTGCATCAAGGGCCTTCTGGTACTGCCCCATTTTTTAGACCTGTCCGCCTCAGGAATAAAAGATATAAAGTTCTCCTTGTAGCGTGGGTCTAGAAGTGTCACCAACCAGTAATGATTGTCACCCAAAACTTTGAGAACGCGAGGGTCATGGAAAAGGCAGCGTAACATAAACTCAGCCATGCGTGCCAGACTGCTAACAGGCAAAACTTCTGTGTCCTCACCAAGAGGACGACTGACCATGTTCTCCTCCTCCTCCTCCTCTCTGTCCTCAGGCCATCCACGCTGAGCAGACGGTATGACAGTTGTGCAGGTAGTACCGTCTATAGGCCATGAAACTAGCTCCTGTTCTTCCTCCTCCTCCTCCTCTTCCTCATTGTCACCCAATCCACGTTGGGATGAGATGAGGCTGGGCTGTGTGTAATCACCCTGTATGGTTCCTTGCTCCATCTCATCGTGCTCCGTCTGCAATGCATCCTCTTTGATTGTGAGAAGAGCGTTTCAGAAGACAGAGAAGCGGGATAGTGATGCTAATTATGGCGTTATCGCCACTCACCATCTTAGTGGAGTCCTCAAAGTTTTGGATGTCTGACATCCATGTCCACTCCTGACGTCTTATGTGTGAAGTCTGAACTGAATACCGATGGCCTTGTTGATGCTGGTACTCAACAACTGCCCTCTTCTGCTCACAAATCCTTCCCAACATCTGGAGTGTAGAGTTCCAATGAGTGGGGACATCACACTCCTGTCTGTGAGCCGGAATCTGCAAACGCTGCTGAACCACGGCAAGGGCGGCGGAAGCTGTAGGTGACTTTCTAAAATGGGCACACAGGCGGCATACTTTAACAAGCTGATCCAGCTGCTCCGTGTAGGATTTGCGAAACCGCTGAACCACGAGGTTAAGCACATGGGCCAGGCATGGTACGTGTGTGAGCTTGCCTCGCCTCAGAGCCGCCACCTGGCTCCGGCCATTGTCACACACGACCATGCCTGGCTGTAGGTTCTGCAGTGTGAGCCACAGATCTGTCCACAACTCTTCAGCATTGTGCGGTTTGTCACTTAAGCATATTAGCTTCAGCACAGCCTGTTGCCTCTAAGCCTAGGCAGTGCTGGAGTGCTTCCAGCTTGTGACTAATGTGGTCATTTCGGAGATGGAGGCTGAAGAGGAGGAGGAGGCTGAGGAGGATGAGGTGCAGGAGCTGTAGACTGTGGGGACAACCCTGATTGACCTAGGGCCCGCAATCCTTGGCATCAGGAGGACGTGTTCCATCCCAAGATCCCGGCTTCCACTATGTTAACCCAGTGTGCATTCAGCGAGATGTACCATCCCTGCCCACTAGCACTTGTCAACGTGTCTGTGGTTAGGTGGACTTTCCCGGAAACTGCGTTGTTGAGGGCACGGCTAATGTTTTGGTACACGTGCTTGTGTAATGCGGGGACCGCACACCGGGAGAAATAGTGGCGGCTGCGGACCAAGTACCAAGGAACATCTACCGCTATCAGGTTGCGCCACGCTTCCATCTCCACGAGCCTAAAAGGCAACATTTTGAGCGCAAGCAGTTGTGAAATGTGGGAATTTAGTAGTGTGGCCTGTGGGGCGTTGGCTGCACTCCAAGGACTGGCGTATCAAAGTGTCAAAAACTTTGCTGACACACTGAAAAAAAAATTAGAATGGAGGCCAGAAATGGTAGAATTTTCAGAAAACGTATATGTGATCCATGTGACGGAAAAAACACAGTTTTAAATACCTGGCCTGTAGGTAACTATTTTGAACAGAAAACCGGTGTCAAAAACTTTGCTGACACACTGAAAAAAAATTTGAATGGAAGCCAAAAATGGCAGCATTTTCAGCGCAATTATATGTGATCCATGTGATGGACAAACCACAGTGTTAAATAGCTGGATTTTTAGCGCTGTAATATGGAAAGGACCTAGCTGTATTCTGCAGTGCCAACAAGCAAATGACGCAGAAAAACTGTGTTCTTTGGATTGCTTTTTAAGCAAATAATGAGGATTAGGATCCAAAAAATATTATTCCTGACCCCTGATACCTGGGACTTTGTCTAGAAATGTCTAACAGCAACAGAAGGCAGAACTGGAATGGAGCCTCTTGTGCTATATGCACTGCAGTCTTCTATATACACTGCCTGCCTGCCTATATACACTGCCTGCCTGATATCTCTGCAGATGGATTAGTCCTCAGAAGGATTGTTTGTTGAGATGGATATGTGTAATGTACTTGTTTTCTCCCTACACTACCTAAAACACAACCAAATCTCTCCCTAGCTCAGCAGCACATCTCCCTACACTACCTGATTGCAGAGTAGACTGACGAGCACAGCGGCGCCAGGTCTGATATAGACCTGATGACGCTGTGCAGCCAGCCAATCACTGTAATGCCACAACCAACATGGCTGCGGCATTACAGTGAGTGGCAAGCAATCTCTGCATGTTGATTGCCCTTTAAAGAGTGCCAAACATGCAGAGAGGTGACCTGAGCATCTTGCAAGTACTCTGCGAGCTCCGAGCATCCCGCGTATTGAGATGCTCGGTTGAGTACCGAGTACTTGCGAGTGTGCTCGCTCATCACTAAATATGAGGTCACATGGGCTGATCAGCTGATCTTCAGCTGATGAACTCACCTGACCTCAGCCTGCAGCAGAGCAATGTACAATTTATACTTTTGTCAGTGTACAGTGCTGTCTTCTACAGCAATCACAGCAGTGATTGATGTAGCTGCTGTAGAAGTGACCCGGATCGCTGAGGGACAATTTGAATCACGTCATCACGGCGGACAGGTGAAGGATATGTTTGTTTTTGATTTTTGATTTTTTACAGAAGATCGAGGGCATCGAGGATTGAGAGAACATTAAAAAAATTATTAAAACTGTAATTTTATTTCAATAAAATACTTTATTCTGGCGGTGCCTTTATTGAAGAAGCATCGAAAACCTTACTATGGGGTTAGTAATGGGGGCATCTTATAGATGCCCTCCATTACTAACCTAGACTTCATGTCAGCCGCCAATACAAGGCTGATATGAACCCCAACCCCATTATCCCACTCGTCACCGCTACACAGCAGTGGGAAGAGCGGAGGCTAAGTGCCAGATTTGGCGCATCTTATGGATACGCCATTTATGGGACTGCTAAGGGGTGATATTATTAGCCGTGGAGGGGACCAGAATCCATGGCCCCTTGCCTGGCTATTAATATCAGCCTGCAGCTCTCTGTTTAGCCTTTGCTGGTTAGATTATATAGTGGGACCCTACGTCAATTTTTTTCTGGGGTCCCCCTGTAATCTAGCCAGTAAAGGCTAAGCAAACAGCTGTGAGCTGTTATTAATAGCCAGGGAACATTTTTGGCTATTGGTCCCTTCCCTGGCTACTAATATCAGCTCCCAGCGGTCAGCTTTCCCTCTGCTGGTTATAAATATGATGCGGGAGCCCACGCCATTTCTTTACATTTTTTAGGCTATGTGCCCATGATCCTGACGTAGCAGCGCTTTGGATGCAGCATATTTTTGCTGCGTCTAAAACGCTCTGTTCTATAGAACGCAGGTAAATCCACATGTATTCACTGAACCATGCGGATTTACTGCATTCATTACATTCTTGTGGTCAAATTTCTGTTGCGGAGACTAGCGACTCCGCAAGAGAATTTGACATACTGCGATCCTGAAAGACACGCCGCATGTCAGTGTCTGTGACAATCTGCAGTCTCAGATGCGCACATAGAGGACATGGGATTTCTAGAGATCCCATCCACTATGCTGTAACATCTGGAAGCTGCAGGTTTGACGCTGCATAAATACGCAGCTTCAAACCCGCAGTGGCTCCTGATCGTGGCCATGTACCCAAACTCACCTGCAGCATGTCAATTTTTGTAGCAGACATGCTAGTCTCCAATGCTGATTTTGACCACAAAAGTGCGGCCTTAGAACACAGCATTTTGGACACAGTGAAAATATGCTGCGTCCAAAGCGCTGCTTGTTGCTGTTCGTGAGGACGTAGCGGCTAATGAAAAAGCTGTGAGCTGTTAATAATAGCCAGGGAACATGTTTGCCTAATTGCACCTTCCTAGGCTAAAAATAGCAGCTCTCAGCTGCAACAGAAATGAATTGAATGGAAATGCTAATGAAATTGGGTGTATGGGATTAGCTGACACCTAGCCCTTATGTTTGGTGATGACAAGGTGTCGATCAGACCCTTTCATTACTAAATGCTAATTAAAGCAAAGTAAAGAGTTAAATGAACACACACAGAGAGTAAACACTTTATTTTAAATACAACAGACGCATTCTTTAAAGAAGTTGTCCACTACTTTATTTCCCCCCCAATGTATCCCCCTGGGGCCCCTAAGACTTCTTGTAAATACCTTCTGTTGCTGCTAATGCCTGTGAGCGGTGCTATCAGTGGCCGCTCACGGCCATCACGTGACCCCGAGCTGACGTCACGACAAGTGAGGCATGACTCAGCGCTGGGGTCCCTGCAGTGGCTGCTGGGTTGTGGGCGGGGTTACCCCCTGTGTCACACTCAGCATCCACCACACACTTTCCCAATGAATGGGGAGAGGCAGAGCGCGTGGTGGATGCCGGGTGTGACGTGGGGGTAACCCCGCCCACAGCCTGGCATCCACCGTGAAACCATGAAGATCGTGACCCCCAGCTGCTGCCAGCACTTGTCGCGACATCAGCGGATGTCAGAGCCGACTGCAGCCGGGGGTCACGTGATGCCTGTGAGCGACCAGTGATAACGCCGCTTACAGGCATTATCATCAACAGAAGGTTTACAAGAAGTCTTAGGGGCCCCGGGGGATACATGAGGGGGGGATATAAAGTAGTGGACAACCCCTTTAATCATTTAATTTAACCAATATACTCACCACAGGTCTGACGGTAATCCAAGGGTTGAAGCAATGTCCCACATTTCTTTTTTCAAATATCTTTATTTAGCGCCAGAAAGCATTCATTAACCCCTTTATCCCCGAGGGTGGTTTGCACGTTATTTGCCAGGCCAATTTTTACAATTCTGACCACTGTCACTGTATGTGGTAATGGAACGCTTCAACGGATCCACATGAATCTGAAATTGTTTTTTGTCACATATTGTACTTCATGATAGTGGTAAAATTTCTTCGATATCACTTGCGTTTATTTGTGAGAAAAACAGAAATTTGACGAAAATGTTGAAAATTTCACCATTTTCAAACTTTGAATTTTCATGCCCTTAAATCAGAGAGATATGTCACACAAAATAGTTAATAAGTAACATTTCCCACATGTCTACTTTACATCATCACAATTTTTGGAACCAAAATTTTTTTTTGTTAGGAAGTTATAAGGGTTAAAAGTTGACCAGTGATTTCTCATTTTTCCCACAAAATTTAGAAAAACATTTTTTTAGGGACCACATCACATTTGAAGTGACTTTGAGGGGCCTTTATGACAGAAAATACCCAAAAGTGAAACCATTCAAAAAAATGCACCAAGGTGCTCAAAACCACATACAAGAAGTTTATTAACCCTTCTGGAGCTTCACGGGAATTTTTGTAATGTGGAAGAAAAAAATTAACATTTAACTTTTTTCACAAAAATGTTCCTTTAGACCCCATTTTTTTATTTTTGCAAGGGTAACAGGAAAAATAGAACCCAAAATTTGTTGTGCAATTATTCTTGAGCACGCCGATACCCAATATGTGGGGGAAGACCACTGTTTGGGCGCACAGCAGGGTTCGGAAGGGAAGGAGCGACATTTGACTTTTTGAATGTAAAATTTGCTTGAATAATTAGAGGACGCCATGTTGGGCGCACGGCAGAGTTCAGAAGGGAAGGAGCACTGTGTGACATTTTGAACGCAAAATTGTCTGGAATTGAGAGTGGATGCCATGTTGCGTTTAGAAAGCCCCTGATGCACCTAAATAGTGGAAACCCCCACAAGTGACCCCATTTTGGAAATTAGACCCCTCGGGGAACTAATCTAAATGTGTGGTGAGCACCCTGAACCCCCAGGTGCTTCACAGAAGTTTATAACATGGAGCCGTGAAAAAAAAAAAAATCTAATTTTTTCCACAAAAATGATGTTTCAGCCCCAATTTTTTATTTTCACAATGGTAAGAGGAGAAAATGGACCCCAAAAACTTTTGTGCAATTTCTCCTGAGTACGCCTATACCTCATATGTGGGAAAAATACACTGTTTGGGCGCACGGCAGAGTTCAGAAGGGAAGGAGCACTGTGTGACATTTTGAACGCAAAATTGGCTTGAATTGAGAGTGGATGCCATGTTGCGTTTAGAAAGCCCCTGATGTGCCTAAATAGTGGAAACCCCCCACAAGTGACCCCATTTTGGAAACTAGACCCCTCAAGGATTTTATCAAGGGGTAAAGTGAACACTTCGAACCCAGAGGTACGACACAGAATTTGATAACATTAGGTCATCATATTGAATAAGTTGTCATTAGTCTTAATAATAATAATAATAATAATAATAATAATAATAATGATTATTTATATAGCGTCAACAGATTCTGCAGCACTTTACAATTAAGTAGGGACATGTACAGACAATATAAACAATACAATGAATCACATTTCAACAGTTACATGAGGAGTGAGGGTCCTGCTCACAAGCTTACAATCTATATGGAAATGTGGGGACACAATAGGTAGAACATAGTCATCAGTAGAGATGAGCGTTGTTCGACTCGAACTGTTTGCCAATCTCAAATTCGAGCTGTTTTCGGCGGTGTTCGAGCCGTTCGGCGAACACGAACGATTTGAAAAAAATTCGGCTGGTCGAGGTTATGTTCGATAACTGTTCGTGCACCAAAATCATAACTGGATTTTTTCTCAGTAATGATGAAAATTAATGTTAATATCGCAGTTTGAGTGTACAGCGGGGCGGGGGGAGGGGCACGGGATGGATCTCTGCAGGAATAATGAAGATGTCCATTTTTTTTTTCTCTTTCCCGCATTTACAGTGGGGAGGTGCAATCTGTCAGACTATCAGCAGCGCACACATGGAGCGAAGTGCTTTTTTTCACACAAGCAAGGGCTTGTGTCATTGGCAGTGTATGTCACATGTCCTTGCCCTATAAGACCCAGCCATTTTCCCCGTCGCCACCATTTTCTCACTGCTGCAGCTGCGTGTTAGATGGCACCGCTGTTGCTGTGTGCGCTATACCTTGTTAATTTCAAGCCAATTTTCGCACAAATCTACAGATAGCTTGGGAGTAGGGAATAGTTGTGATTGCAGTCCTTTTAAGGACTAGGTTACAGCATTTCCTTCGACTTTTATCAGGCAGGTCTGTGCTCTTAAATAGATAGGTTGTGGGAGTAAAGACTAATTGTAATTGCAGTCCTTTTCAGGACTAAGTTACATCAGTTCCTATCAGTTTTTGCTAGGCAGGTCTGTGCCAGTGCTGTGCAAGTTTTTTTCACAGCATTTGGCTAAATCTAGCTAATCCTTATTGCAGAGTGTGTTAGTCAGTGGAGTAGCCTATCTGTGTTGCAAGCTACACCACCTGTGTATAGAATACCAATTCTTTTACTGCACCTAGTGAAGTAAAACCTTTTGGGCATAGCATCATTCTATTAGTCCATCTATACTGACCTCCATAAGGTTGCAAATTGAATATAATTTTTTTCTGCATATAGCTCTGAAAAAATATTTGGCCTTCTAGCAGTGTGTGGGACTTGTTCTATTAGTCCATCTATACTGACCTCCATCAGGTTGCAAATTCAAAATAATTTTTATCTGCATCTAGCTCTGAAAAAATATTTGGCCTTCTAGCAGAGTGTGGGACTTGTTCTATTAGTTCATCTATACTGACCTCCATCAGGTTGCAAATTGAATATAATTTTTTTCTGCATCTAGCTCTGAAAAAATATTTGGCCTTCTAGCAGTGTGTGGGATTTGTTCTATTAGTCCATCTATACTGACCTCCATCACGTTGCAAATTGAATATAATTTTTTTCTGCATCTAGCTCTGAAAAAATATTTGGCCTTCTAGCAGTGTGTGGGATTTGTTCTATTAGTCCATCTATACTGACCTCCATCAGGTTGCAAACTGAATATAATTTTTCACTGCATCTACCTCTGAAAAAATATTTGGGCTTCTAGCAGTGTGTGGGACTTGTTCTATTAGTCCATCTATACTGACCTCCATCAGGTTGCAGATTGAATATAATATTTTTCTGCATCTAGCTCTGAAAAAATATTTGGCCTTCTAGCAGTGTGTGGGACTTGTTCTATTAGTCCATCTATGCTGACCTCCATCAGGTTGCAAACTGAATATAATTTTTTTCTGCATCTAGCTCTGAAAAAATATTTGGGCTTCTAGCAGTGTGTGGGACTTGTTCTATTAGTCCATCTATACTGACCTCCATCAGGTTGCAAATTGAATATAATATTTTTCTGCATCTAGCTCTGAAAAAATATTTGGCCTTCTAGCAGTGTGTGGGACTTGTTCTATTAGTCCATCTATACTGACCTCCATCAGGTTGCAAACTGAATATAGTTTTTTTCTTCATCTACCTCTGAAAAAATATTTGGGCTTCTAGCAGTGAGTGGGACTTGTTCTATTAGTCCATCTATACTGACCTCCATCAGGTTGCAAATTGAATATAATTTTTTTCTGCATCTACCTCTGAAAAAATATTTTGGCTTCTAGCAGTGTGTCGGACTTGTTCTACTAGTCCATCTATACTGACCTCCATCAGGTTGCAAATTGAATATAATTTTTTTCTGCATCTAGCTCTGAAAAAATATTTGGCCTTCTAGCAGTGTGTGGGACTTGTTCTATTAGTCCATCTATACTGACCTCCATCACGTTGCAAATTGAATATAATTTTTTTCTGCATCTAGCTCTGAAAAAATATTTGGCCTTCTAGCAGTTTGTGGGACTTGTTCTATTAGTCCATCTATACTGACCTCCATCAGGTTGCAAACTAAATATAATTTTTTTCTGCATCTAGCTCTGAAAAAATATTTGGCCTTCTAGCAGTGTGTGGGACTTGTTCTATTAGTCCATCTATACTGACCTCCATCAGGTTGCAAATTGAATATAATTTTTTTCTGCATCTAGCTCTGAAAAAATATTTGGCCTTCTAGCAGTGTGTGGGACTTGTTCTATTAGTCCATCTATACTGACTAGAGATGAGCGGTGTTCGACTAGAACTGTTCGCCAATCTCAAATTCGAGCTGTTTTGGGCGGTGTTCGAGTTGTTCGACGAACCCGAACGATTTGCAAAAAATTCGGCTGTTCGAGGTTATGTTCGATAACTGTTCGTGCACCAAAAGCGTGTCCTGCATGTCTGGCGCTATTTAGAGCACCAATCATGCAGGGATTGTCTGCCACTCACTGTAATGCCACAGCCATGGTGGTTGTGGCATTACAGTGATTGCCCAAATCGATGGGAACAGTGCTCACAGTGAAACATGAAAAGCCGGCAATTCATCAGCGGCATACACCGGTACCCGACAATTTAGAACAGAAAGAATAGAGCATCACACATAGATTAGATAGATAGAAACATGTCAGTCACATATATATGAAGTACAGTGACAGTGTTGCTTACTGTACTTGTCATTTAGTGTAAAGGATTTATCAAAAAAAATAATAGTGTTTTCATGCACCGTCTCTTTAAAAAAGCCGGCCGGCAATTCAGCATCTGTACCCAACAATTTAGAATAGAAGAAATAGAGAATCACACATAGATTAGGTAGATAGAAACATGTCAGTCACATATATATGAAGTACAGTGACAGTGTTGCTTACTGTACTTGTCATTTAGTATAAAGGATTTATTAAAAAAAATAATAGTGTTTTCATGCACTGTCTCTTTAAAAAAGCCGGCCGGCAATTCAGCATCTGTACCCGACAATTTAGAATAGAAGGAATAGAGAATCACACATAGATTAGATAGATAGAAACAGGTCAGTCACATATATATGAAGTACAGTGACAGTGTTGCTTACTGTACTTGTCATTTAGTGTAAAGGATTTATTAAAAAAAAATAATAGTGTTTTCATGCACCGTCTCTTTAAAAAAGCCGGCCGGCAATTCAGCATCTGTACCCGACAATTTAGAATAGAAGGAATAGAGAATCACACATAGATTAGATAGATAGAAACATGTCAGTCACATATATATGAAGTACAGTGATAGTGTTGATTACTGTACTTGTCATTTAGTGTTAAAATAAAGGATTTATTTTAAAAAAAATTGGCGTGGGGTTCCCCTTAATTTTAGTCTCTAGCGGAGGTTAAGCAGACTGCTGGGGCAGATGTTTGAAGCCTGGGAAGGGGGTAATACCCACGGAGCTTCCCAGGCTACTAATATCAGCCCCCAGCGGAATACCTAGCCTTTACTAGCTATTAAAATGGGGGACCCCCCAAAAAAATGATGTGGGGTCCCCCCTATTTTAATAGCTAGCAAAGGCTAGGCAGACAGCCGGGGGCTGATATTAATAGCCCAGGAAGGGTGCCATGAATATTGGCCCCCTCCCAGGCTAGAAACACCAGCCGTCAGCCGCCCCAGAAATGGCGCATCCTTAGAATGCGCCAATTCTGGCACTTAGCCTCGCTCTTCCCACTGCCCTGTAGCGGTGGCAGTGGGGTAATAGGGTTGGGGTTGATGTCAGATTATAATGCCAGCTGACATCAAGCCCAGGTTAGTAATGGAGAGGCGTCTATAAGACACCCCCATTACTAACCCCATAGTCAAAGTTAAAAGAAAACACAAACACCCAGAATAAAGTCCTTTAATTGAAATAAAGACACATTCCTTTATTGTTCTAAATTAAACCATACTTACCGTCACGCCCATTCCAGCTGAAGCCAACGATCTCCTGCAATAAAAGAAAAATAATAAAGCAACCTCATCCTTACCTTTCCATGGTTCCCACGACAGCTTCAGCTCTGCTACATCGACATAACAGGCTGGACCGCAGCAGAACGCCGCCATCCAGCCTGTCATCCCGCAGACACTGAGAAGCACAGGCATGCTTGCGCTCTGCAGTGTCTGGCTGTGACGGCATCCAGATGAGCCGAGGTCATGTCCAATGAACTCGGCGCACCTCATGCACGTCACTGACAGCGTGGGAGAATTCTCCTGCACTCAGCACTTCAGCGTGAGAATTCTCCCACGCTGTCAGTGACGTACATGAGGTCAGCTGAGTTCATTGGACATGAATGAGCTCACCTCATGCACGTCACTGACAGCGTGGGAGAATTCTCACGCTGTAGCGCTGAGTGCAGGAGAGTTTTCCCACGCTGTCAGTGACGTGCATGAGGTGAGCTGAGATCATTGGACATGAATGAGCTCACCTCATGCACGTCACTGACAGCGTGGGAAAATTCTCCTGCACTCAGCGCTTCAGCGTGAGAATTTTCCCACGCTGTCAGTGACGTGCATGAGGTGAGCTCATTCATGTCCAATGAACTCAGCTGACCTCATGTACGTCACTGACAGCGTGGGAGAATTCTCACGCTGAAGTGCTGAGTGCAGGAGAATTCTCCCACGCTGTCAGTGACGTGCATGAGGTGAGCCAAGTTCATTGTACATGAACTTGTCTCATCTTTATGCCGTCACAGCCAGACACTGCAGAGCGCAAGCAAGCCTGCGCTTCTCAGTGTCCGCGGGATGACAGGCTGGATGGCAGCTTTCTGCTGCGGTCCAGCCTGTCATCTCGATGTAGCAGAGCTGAAGCTGTCCTGGGAACCATGGAAAGGTAAGGATGATGTTGGTTTATTATTTTACTTTTATTGCAGAAGACATTGGCTTCAGCTGGAATGGGCGTGATGGTAAGTATGGTTTAATTTAGAACAATAAAGAATTGTGTGTTTATTTCAATTAAAGGACTTTATTCTGGGTGTTTGTGTTTTTTTAAATACTTTACTAGAAATTCATGGTGGTCATGTCTAATATTGGCGTGACCCCATCAATTTCGGGCTTAGGGCCAGCTGATAATGCCAAGCTGGCCTTAACCCCTTTATTACCCAGTGAGCCACCGCACCAGGGCCCTGGATGAGTTGGGTACAGCGCCAGAAGATGGCGCTTCTATGAACGCGCCATTTTCTGGGGCGGCTGCGGACTGCAATTTGCAGCGGGTGGGGCCCAGAAAGCTTGGGCCTCCCTGCGCTGCGGATTCCAGCTCCCAGCTGCCTAGTTGTACCTGGCTGGGCACAAAAATAGGGCGATGCCCCACGCATTTTTTTTTTAAATTATTTCATGAAATTCATGGAATAATTAAGAAAAAAAGGGCTTCCCTATATTGTTGTGTCCAACCAGGTACAAATAGGCAGCTGGTGGTTGGGGGCAGCCCGTCCCTGCCTGCTGTACCTGGCTGGACACAAATATAGTGCGAAGCCCCACGTCAATTTTTTTTTAATTATTTCATGAAATAATTTTTTTAAAAAAGGGCTTCCCTATATTGTTGTGTCTGGCCAGGTACAAATAGGCAGCTGGTGGTTGGGGGCAGCCCGTTCCTGCCTGCTGTACCTGACTGGACACAAATATAGGGCGAAGCCCCACGTCAATTTTTTTAAAATTATTTCAGGAAATTCATGAAATAATGGAAAAAAAATTGATGTGGGGCTTCGCCCTATATTTGTGTCCAGTCAGGTACAGCAGGCAGGAACGGGCTGCTCCCAACCACCAGCTGCCTATTTGTACCTAGCCGGACACAACAATATAGGGAAGCCCTTTTTTTCTTAATTATTCCATGAATTTCATGAATCTAAAAAAAAAATGCCTGGAGCTACGCCCTATTTTTGTGTCCAGCCAGGTACAACTAGGCAGCTGGGGGCTGGAATCTGCAGCGCAGGGAGGCCCAAGCTTTCTGGGCCCCACCCGCTGCAAATTGCAGTCCGCAGCCGCCCCGGAAAATGGCGCGTTCATAGAAGCGCCATCTTCTGGCGCTGTACCCAACTCATCCAGGGCCCTGGTGCGGTGGCTCACTGGGTAATAAAGGGGTTAAGGCCAGCTTGGCATTATCAGCTGGCCCTAAGCCCGAAATTCATGGGGTCACGCCAATATTAGACATGACCACCATGAATTTCTAGTAAAGTATTTAAAAAAAACACAACACCCAGAAAAAAGTCCTTTAATTGAAATAAACACACAATTCTTTATTGTTCTAAATTAAACCATACTTACCATCACGCCCATTCCAGCTGAAGCCAACGATCTCCTGCAATAAAAGAAAAATAATAAAGCAACATCATCCTTACCTTTCCATGGCTCCCACGACAGCTTCAGCTCTGCTACATCGAGATGACAGGCTGGACCGCAGCAGAACGCTGCCATCCAGCCTGTCATCCCGCAGACACTGAGAAGCGCAGGCTTGCTTGCGCTACTCAGTGTCTGGCTGTGACGGCATCCAGATGAGCCGAGGTCATGTCCAATGAACTCGGCGCACCTCATGCACGTCACTGACAGCGTGGGAAAATTCTCACGCTGAAGCGCTGAGTGCAGGAGAATTTTCCCACGCTGTCAGTGACGTACATGAGGTGAGCCGAGTTCATTGTCGGCTCATCTGGATGCCGTCACAGTCAGACACTGAGGAGCGCAAGCATGCCTGCGCTTCTCAGTGTCCGCGGGATGACAGGCTGGATGGCAGCGTTCTGCTGCGGTCCAGCCTGTCATCTCGATGTAGCAGAGCTGGAGCTGTCCTGGGAACCATGGAAAGGTAAGGATGAGGTTGCTTTATTATTTTTCTTTTATTGCAGGAGATCGTTGGCTTCAGCTGGAATGGGCGTGATGGTAAGTATGGTTTAATTTAGAACAATAAAGAATTGTGTCTTTATTTCAATTAAAGGACTTTATTCTGGGTGTTTGTGTTTTTTTTTTAACTTTGACTATGGGGTTATTAATGGGGGTGTCTTATAGACGCCTCTCCATTACTAACCTGGGCTTGATGTCAGCTGGCATTATAAGCTGACATCAACCCCAACCCTATTACCCCCTGCCACCGCACCAGGGCAGCGTGGAAGAGCGAGGCTAAGTGCCAGAATTGGCGCATCCTATGGATGTGCCATTTCTGGGGCGGCTGACGGCTGGTGTTTCTAGCCTGGGAGGGGGCCAATATTCATGGCTCCCTTCCTGGGCTATTAATATCAGCCCCCAGCTGTCTGCCTAGCCTTTGCTAGCTATTAAATTAGGGGGGACCCCACGTCATTTTTTTGGGGGGGGTCCTCCATTTTAATAGCTAGTAAAGGCTAGGTATTCAGCTGGGGGCTGATATTAGTAGCCTGGGAAGCTCCGTGGGTATTACCCCCTTCCCAGGCTTCAAACATCTGCCCTAGCCTTCTGCTTAACCTCCCCTAGAGACTAAAATTACGGGGAATCCCACGCCAATTTTTTTTAATAATAAATCCTTTATTTTAATACTAAATGACAAGTACAGTAACCAACACTGTCACTGTACTTCATATATATGTGACTGACATGTTTCTATCTATCTAATCTATGTGTGAAGCTCTATTCTGTCTGTTATAAATTGTCGGGTACAGATGCTGAATTGCCGGCCGGCTTTCTTAAAGAGACGGTGCACGAAAACACTATTATATTTTTTAATAAATCCTTTACACTAAATGACAAGTACAGTAAGCAACACTGTCACTGTACTTCATATATATGTGACTGACATGTTTCTATCTATCTAATCTATGTGTGATGCTCTATTCCTTCATGTCTAAATTGTCGGGTACCGGTGTATGCCGCTGCTGAATTGCCGGCCGGCTTTTTTAAAGAAAGCGTCTTCTGAGCAGTTTGTCAGCTTTTGGACACCTTTGAAGGTGTTTTCTATGTGTTCCTATGTGTTTTTGTTTGCCTGCCATTGGTTTTAATGGTGTTCGACGGTGTTCTAAGGTGTTCGACGAACAGTTCGACGAACAGTTCCTCGAACATCCCGGTGTTCGACGAACCGAACCGAACCCGAACACTACGGGGGTGGCTCAACACTAATACTGACCTCCATCAGGTTACAAACTAAATATAATTTTTTTCTGCATCTACCTCTGAAAAAATATTTGGGCTTCAAGCTGTGTGTGGGATTTGTTCTATTAGTCCATCTATACTGACCTCCATCAGGTTGCAAATTGAATATAATATTTTTCTGCATCTAGCTCTGAAAAAATATTTGGCCTTCTAGCAGTGTGTGGGACTTGTTATATTAGTCCATCTATACTGACCTCCATCAGGTTGCAAACTGAATATATTTTTTTTCTGCATCTACCTCTGAAAAAATATTTGGGCTTCTAGCAGTGTGTGGGACTTGTTCTATTAGTCCATCTATACTGACCTCCATCAGGTTGCAAATTGAATATAATTTTTTTCTGCATCTAGCTCTGAGAAAATATTTGGCCTTCTAGCAGTGTGTGGGACTTGTTCTATTAGTCCATCTATACTGACCTCCATCAGGTTGCAAACTGAATATAATTTTTTTCTGCATCTACCTCTGAAAAAATATTTGGGCTTCAAGCTGTGTGTGGGATTTGTTCTATTAGTCCATCTATACTGACCTCCATCAGGTTGCAAATTGAATATAATATTTTTCTGCATCTAGCTCTGAAAAAATATTTGGCCTTCTAGCAGTGTGTGGGACTTGTTATATTAGTCCATCTATACTGACCTCCATCAGGTTGCAAACTGAATATATTTTTTTTCTGCATCTACCTCTGAAAAAATATTTGGGCTTCTAGCAGTGTGTGGGACTTGTTCTATTAGTCCATCTATACTGACCTCCATCAGGTTGCAAATTGAATATAATTTTTTTCTGCATCTAGCTCTGAGAAAATATTTGGCCTTCTAGCAGTGTGTGGGACTTGTTCTATTAGTCCATCTATACTGACCTCCATTAGGTTGCAAACTGAATATAATTTTTTTCTGCATCTACCTCTGAAAAAATATTTGGGCTTCTAGCAGTGTGTGGGACTTGTTCTATTAGTCCATCTATACTGACCTCCATCAGGTTGCAAATTGAATATAATTTTTTTCTGCATCTAGCTCTGAAAAAATATTTGGCCTTCTTGCTGTGTGTGGGACTTGTTCTATTAGTCCATCTATACTGACCTCCATCAGGTTGCAAACTGAATATAATTTTTTTATGCATCTAACCCAGACAATAGTTTTGGCCTAATACCACAGTTTGGCCACTCAGCTCTGCTCGGTTCCCATCCATTGTTTTTTTGTGCAAACAACTCCAGAGTTGTGAATTAGCTAACCACCAAAATGAGTGGAAAAAGGCCTGCTGCTGGTGGAAAGGGGAATAGGCGTGTTGGGAAGGGGAAAAAAGGTTGTGTCCGTGGGGTAGGTGTTAAAGCAAGAGTAACTTCTGCAGAAGAAAGACCATCTTCCAGCGAAACTAAAATGTCTACTTCTTTTAGCGGGCAATGTGATAAGATCCCTTTCTTACGGCCACGCCAATCGCTACAAATTCCAGATGAGGCACAAAAACAACAGGTGCTTCAACGGATATCAAGTGCTCCTTTAAGTGGGCTCTCCTCCACATCAACTTCAACATCACAAATACTCCTGTCCTCAGAGGTGTCACCCCAATCGCACTTGCTTCCTCACAGCTCCCAAATCTCCAGCTGCCCGTCTGAGTATGAGGTAGAACAGATGGTTGAGTCTGCAGAGCTGTTTACTCATACTATAGCCTGGGAATCAGAGGCCGGCTCCAGCGCTTCTGTGAATCCTGACGAGGAAATGATCTGCACTGATGCCCAGAATCTTTATGAGTCGGATCCAGGACCAGAAGGTTCTGACCATAATGTAGACCCTCATTCCCAAACTGTAACTCCTGTTGGTGGAGACAATGAGGAAGACGATGATGAGACTCAAATACCTGATTGGAGCAACAACTTTAGATTTTTGTCAGGGCAGGGACAGGTTGGCTCTGAGGACGACGGGTGTGATAACACACAGGGTGATGATGATGAGGTTGGAGATCCCACTTACTGTCAACCCACAGTCAGCCAAGAGATGAGATCAGCAGAGGAGGTGGAGGAGGATGCTAGTGACGACGAGGTCAGGTTGCGCCTTCCTGGACAGAGACGTAGTACTGGAAGCACGTCAACAACTGCATCCTCAAACACAACTCTGCCTCTGACCACAAGTCTTGGTGGCTCTTCAGGTCGCATGGGTGCTAAGCCTTGCATACCCTGGGCATTTTTTCAGATCGATAAAGATGACCCAACTCGTGTTATCTGTAACATTTGTCAACAAAAGCTAAGTAGAGGCCAAAAAATACATAGTTTGAGTACTTCATGCATGAACCGGCACATGGATATGAAGCATAAGTTGCAGTGGGAAGCTCACTGTGCTACAATGCGGCCTTGCCGGCCGGGCCAACCTCCGTCTGCCCCATCTTGTGCATCTGCGGCCTCTTCATCCTCTGTGACTGGGGGGACAGCAGTCACACCTGTTTTGGGACGCAGACCTGCCACCTCTTTACCCGCAACAGCCAGCGTGATTGGCAGGTCATCATTTTCTTTGGAGGTGGTAACACCAGCTGGTGTTGAGCGCTGTCCGACATCGATAGCACCACCTTTGGATCAAGGCAACCTAACATGTCCGCCTGCATCTTCCTCACAGACCGGCAGTTTGCCGGGGACACCCTTATCAACCCCGTCTAAGCACAACAGCCAGCCCTCAGTCCCTCAGATGTGGACAAGTAAAAGACCATTTCCTCCTAGCCATGAGAAAGCTAAGAGGTTGAATTTCACCATCTGCAAGCTCTTGGCTACAGAAATGCTGCCCTTCCGCCTGGTGGACACAGAGGATTTTCGAGACCTTATGTCCGTCGCAGTGCCCCAGTACCAGATGC
This sequence comes from Phyllobates terribilis, assembly GCF_046119375.1. Taxonomy (NCBI): domain Eukaryota; kingdom Metazoa; phylum Chordata; class Amphibia; order Anura; family Dendrobatidae; genus Phyllobates; species Phyllobates terribilis. The sequence continues at coordinate 991,470,525 of NW_027362761.1, read as the reverse complement.
CCAGTCGGCACTACTTCTCAAAGAAAGGTGTGCCTGCTATCCACCAGCATGTCGCACACAACATCACCTCTTCTTTGAGAAACTCTGTGTGTGACAGGGTGCATTTCACCACAGACACTTGGACGAGTAGGCATGGACAGGGGCGTTTCATGTCGCTGACTTGGCACTGGGTAACTATGGTGACAGCAGGACAAGGGGCTGCTGTCCAAGTCTTGCCATCCCCACGAGTTGTGCGTCAATCCTCTTTATGTCAAAGTTCCTCCACTGCTTCTGCCTCCTCAACCTCCTCTCGGTCCTCCACCTGCACCCAAAGCCTGTCTGGTCATGCCACAAGCTTTCTAACTGTGCAGAAGGGATCCTGCACACCTCCTTACTATGCTGGCAGTAGGGCTCAACGTCATCAGGCGGTTTTTACTTTGAAATGTATTGGAAATGTGAGTCACACAGCTGAGGAGTTGTGGTCAGCTCTGGAGAACCAATTTCATGAAAGGTTGTCTCCACTGGACCTGAAACCAGGGAAGGCCGTGTGCGACAATGCTGCAAACCTGGGTGCGGCCCTTCGCCGGGGCAATGTCACACACGTGCCTTGTATGGCTCACGTGTTGAACCTGGTTGTCCAGCAATTTTTAGTCCACTATCCCGGACTAGATGGCCTTCTGCAGAGGGCACGGTCACTGTGTGCTCACTTCCGCCGTTCGCATCCCGCAGCTCAGCGACTTACATCTCTACAGAAGTCGTTGGGCCTGCCACTTCACCGGCTAAAATGCGATGTGCCTACCCGGTGGAATTCAACTCTGCACATGTTGCAGCGACTGTGGCAGCACCGACAAGCCCTGGTGCAATACGTTCTGACGTATAGCCTGGGCCAACGGGATCCAGAGGTGGTGCAAATCACGCTGGAGGAGTGGTCTCAGATCAGGGACCTATGCACCCTTCTGCACAGTTTTGAAATGGCGACGAAGATGTTTAGTGGTGACGATGCCATTATCAGCATGACTATTCCGGTGACTTACATGCTGGAGCACATGTTAAACAGAATTCGGAGTTAGGTGGTGGCACAAGAGGAGGTGGAGGAAGTAGAGGAGGAGGAGTTGTATGCGGAAGGGCTAACATCTGCAAGGTCCAGACGGTCGGCAGCACCAAGGCGGCAGGCATGTGAGGGGGGGGGAGATGGTTTTACCAGGGCGCATGGTAGCAGCCAAACTAGTGAGGAAGGTGCAGGAGCCCAGGAAGAAGTGGAGGACGAACTGATGGAAGACTCATCAGATGAGGGAGACCTTGATCACATTTCTGTTGCGCGAGGTTGGGGGGAGAGGACAGAGGAAGGAAGCATGATTGTTACCTCGCCAACAACACAACAGGGACTTGGTGCTCCTGGATGCGCAAGACACATGAGTGCCTTCTTGCTGCGCTACCTGCAACATGACCCTCGAATTGGGAGAATTAAAAATAATCCTGACTACTGGGTTGCCACACTGTTAGATCCCCAGTACAAAAGTAAATTTGCAGAAATAATTCCTGCCATAGAAAGGGATGCACGCATGCAGGAGTATCAGCAGAGACTGTTGCAGAATCTTACATGTGCTTTTCCACAAAACACCAGTAGTGCACGTAGTGAATCTCACAGTTCCAACTTGCCAACCGTGGGACCGTCGAGTGTTCCGCACTCAAACCGTAACAGAAGCACAGTATCTGCTGGTAACATCAATTTTGCGGAATCATTTCACCACTTTTTTAGCTCATCCTTTGCAAGGCCACAGGAGACAAGAAGTCTGACACATAGTCAACGCCTAGAGACGATGGTACAGGAGTATCTCCAAGTAAACATTGAAGCCATGACTGTGTCACTGGGCCCTTGCTCTTTTTGGGCTTTCAATCTGGATAAATGGCCGGAGCTCGCCACTTACGCCTTGGAGATCTTGTCATGCCCCGCAGCCAGCGTTCTGTCTGTGTGTTCAGCGCTGCTGGTGGTGTGCTGACAGATAAGCGCACGCGGCTCTCCACTGATAATGTAGACAGACTCACGTTCATAAAGATGAACAAATCATTGATCCGTAACGACTTTTCTACCCCTCTGTCATCCTGGAGAGAGTAAAAGCTTGATGATTGGTTAAAATCACCTCACCAACCGTTTTAAGCTTTCAAATTACTAATCATGTTTATCTGTATCTTGGCTGGAAAATTATTTGGGCTTTGTAGCAGTGTGCAGTAATGATTCTATTAGGCCATCTATACTAAGCTCCACCAGATTTAAAATTACTAATCATGTTTATCTGTATCTTGGCTGGAAAATTATTTGGGCTTTGTAGCAGTGTGCAGTAATGATTCTATTAGGCCATCTATACTAAGCTCCACCAGATTTAAAATTACTAATCATGTTTATCTGTATCTTGGCTGGAAAATAATTTGGGCTTTGTAGCAGTGTGCAGTACTGATTCTATTAGGCCATCTATACTAAGCTCCACCAGATTTAAAATTAATAATAATTTTTAGCTGCATCTAGCCCGGAAAATAATTTTGGGGCTCCGAGATGCACAAGACACATAAGTGCCTTCCTGCTGCAGTACCTGCATCATGACCCTCAGATTGTCAGAATTCGAAGTAATCCTGACTACTGGGTTGCCACACTCTTAGATCCCCCACACTCTTCGATCAACCTTTTCATTTTAATAAAAACCAAAAAAATGGTCATTTTTGAAATTATAAGCATTAGCAGGTTATTAGAAACTGAAATCAAACAGTTTTCAACTCAAAACTTTATTCTAGGTGATGTTACATTTGCACATAGGACCCCTTGTTCGAAAGGAGCTTCTGAACTCTCGCGTCCATTGAATTTTTCAGGTTTTGGATGGTTTCTGCTTCAATTGTTTTGCATGAGGACAGAATACCCTCCCAGAGCTGTTGCTTAGATGTGAACTGCCTCCCGCCATCATAGACACTCCTTTTGATGATGCTCCTGAGGTTTTGAATGGGGTAGAGGTCAGGGGAGCATGGGGGTCACACCATAAGTTTGTCCCCTTTTATGCCCATATCAGCCAGAGATGCAGATGTGTTATGTGCAGCATGAGATGGTGCATTATCATGCATGAAAATTATCTTGCTGCGGAATACACGGTTCTTCTTCTTGAACCATGGCAGGAAGTGCTGTTTGAGAAACTCCACATACATTATGGAGTTCATCTTTACCCCTTCAGGGATCCTAAAGGGGCTGACAATCTATCTCCCCATGATTCCAGCCCAAAACATTACTCCACCTCCTCCTTGTTGGCGCTGTAGCCATGTTTGCGTGGGGTGTCCATCAACCAGCCATCCTCCACTCCATCCATCTGGACCATCGAGCGTTGCACGGCACTCATCCGTGAACAAAACAGTTTTGAAATCAGTCTTCATGTAATGTTTGGCCCACTGGAGCCGTTTCTGCTTGTGTGCAGTGGATAGAGGAGGTCGACAGGATGGCGTACGCACAGCAGCAAACCTCTGAAGGACCCTGCATCTTGTTGTTCGGGGGACGTTGGAGGCACCAGCAGCTTCAAAAACTTGTCTGCTGCTATGACAAGGTTTTTTTGCCGCTGCTCTTTTAACCTGACGTAATTGCCTGTAGGAAAGAGTCCTCAATTTGCCCTTATCAGCACGCACACGTGTGTACTGTGAATCAGCTACATACTTCTTGATTGCCAAGACACTTCATCCTGATCATCGCACAATGTTGATTGTAGTCATGCCTTGACCTAAACACTCCACAATTTGTTGCTTCTCAGCAGCCGACACATCCTTTTTCTTTCCCATTTTGGCAGAAAATGTAGGCTGCTTAATAATATGTGGCAGACTTCTTAAGTAGTCTTGCCGTTCATTGGACACACCTGTCAAACTAATTAGCACAGGTGTCTGCAATTGCTTACAGTGATATAAAGAGCCCTGACACTCATCACCATCAATGAGTTTAACTGACAAACAAACAAATTCTTCCCTTATCACTCCTAAACACTTTTTGCATAATAATTTGGAACACAGTGTACATGTGCTTTTCCACAAAACACCAGTGGTTCACGTAGTGAATCTTACAGTTCTAACTTGACAACCGTGCTCTGTATGGAGTTGTTCAATAAAGGGCCCAAAATTAAGATAACATTGACGGGAGAGGTCTCTATGAATAGGAATTCCTAAGAATTTGATACCCTGTGAGGGCCAGGCAAAGGGAAAGTTGGACTGGATGGAATCCGGTATGGATTTGGGGAGGGAGACATCGAGGGCCTCAGACTTCGCTGTATTGATTTTAAAATTTGACCATGTAACAAAGTGATCTATTTCAGCCATAACAGCCTGCTGATGGATATATGTGATTGACATCATCAGCAAATGCAGAGCACTTGTACTCGGTGCCTCCCACCTCAATCCACCTAATATTGGGGTTATGGCGAATTGATGAGAGCAGGTGCTCCTTCACTAGGATGTATAAGAGAGGGGACAGAGGACATCCCTGCCTTGTCCCATTTGTGATTATGAAAGGTGATGAAAATGTTCTGACGCGCCCCCTGGGCCTTGGGACATCCGGAGCCGGACCCTTTTTTGTGGATGCTGGTGGTTGTAGTCTCCGTGGCGGCGACCCGGTTCCGTGGCTCAGGGCGATCAAAGCAGTGGCGGAACTATTTATGTGGTTTTGATGTTTAAATGTCCGACTACGCCACCTGTGGATTGCGGTCAGAGTGAACCGCCGCTGCAGGGCAGACCGCTGAGGCTGGTGTTGTGGGTGCAGCAGAGCGTAGCATAACTCCCCACGGGAGGAGTATAGCCTCAGGGCAGTGTATGCGGAGGATGGGGGTGATGGTGCAGGGCAGCAGCAGTAACGACACGGAGTCAGTGATGCAGTCCAGGGCCTTTACTCACAGTTCTTATTATCCAGACCACTTCTGCAGGTAACGGCTGCCCACGTCGTACTGTGCTCACCAGGTGAGGGGCTCAGACAACTCCCAGATAACTTTGGAGCGCTTCACAGGACCCCCTTTGTGTGTCCTTTGTCTGGCCTTTCTTACCAACCCTTCTGTCCGGCTGCCTCGGGCCTCCTCTTGGTAAACTTGGCGCCAGTTTCCCTGACCCTATGTGCTGCCCTCCTAGTGGTTGTAGCGAGGGGCTGCACCACATAAAATGTCACAGCCTCCGGTTTCTAGCTGAGGGTCGTTTCCCGCCTCCACTAGTTTCGGGGACCGGTCTCCCCCTTTGGCCTGACCCCTCCACGCAGGTGGATTTAGGCGTGCGGTGGCGACTCACCCGTCCACACCCCTGGGATCCCTTCGTTCCTCATTCCTGGAGCCTTCTCCGCTCCTCTTCCTTCCTTCTCCCTCTTCCAGGCCTGGGCCTCTGTTACTAGGCCTGTCTCTGGAGCAGAGCTCATGCAGAGCCCCTGCTCCCTGTCACTTCTGATCAGACTTCTCTGCACTGAACTAAGATGGTGCCCACCTTTTATACTCCCTTCTCAATGCACCCAGGAACTGCTTCCTCCCTGCTCCTGCACTACAGGGTTCCCCTTCCTCAGTGTTCCCTCCCCCCACTCCAGCCAGGGACAGGGACTGTCGTGCCCATCTCAGGGGCCTATTGGTCGCCCTGCCCCACGGCAATGTGGTGTAATGCATGCAGGTGTCGGGGTCCTGATCCACACTCCATCATTACCTGAGAGTGAGATATCACACCTCTGGGTGAGGTGCAATACCTCTGCAGCCACCGAGCCCTCGGGGTGCTACAGTTCCATTTTTCTTCAGCCTAGGTGACGCATTGCGATACAGGGCCATGATTTTGGCTATAAAAGGGTCCCCTAGACCCCTACCCCAAGCTTTTTAAGAGAATAATATATGGCGTGCCAGGAGACTCTATGGAATGCTTTCTCAGCATCCAACGAGAGTATCTAATTCCAAATTTTTAACTGCATCTAGCCCAGGAAATACTTTGTGCATAGTAGCAGTGTCTGCTAGTCAGCGGATTATCCCGGCTGTTAAGCAAGCTACACCACCTGTAGTTTGGACACTTAATTTTTTCAAAGGAAATGCTTCGGGACCACGGGATACTCAGTGAAGAGCATCAGGAGGCAACCCAAGGCATAGGAGCTGCGACTGGCGGTAGGATGCCTTGCGGTGGACAGCCGAGCTTGATCCTTATAAAAGCTTTTTAACTGCAGCAGCTTTAGTGGACGCTACTGGAGCTGGAATTACGCGGCTGCTGGCATGAGACTTGCCCTTCAATAGATCCTTGTAAAAGGATTTAAAGTGTATTCATTCAAATTAGAGAGACTATTTAAATTAAAAAGCTTAGAGCTGCCTCCACCACAGGGGGGCTCGCTCGACCCACCAGTGGACAGGCACCAGTATTGGGAGAGGGGGGCTGGCCGTCAGGGTCCACCGCAGCTCTGGCACAAACGGAGGTGGCACGGCAGGAATGGACTGGCCGTGTCGCCTTCTCACTTTTTGGATTTTAGAAGGGCATGACATACCTATATCTGTGTCTCCCCCTCCTTTTACTCCTCCACCTCTTTTCTTTTCGCATGACTATATGTACTTGTCACTTTTCCATGTGTTAGTTATGTCTTCTGAGCAGTTTGTCAGCTTTTGGACACCTTTGAAGGTGTTTTCTATGTGTTTCTATGTGTTTTTGTTTGCCTGCCATTGGTTTTAACGGTGTTCGAAGGTGTTCGACGAACAGTTCGACGAACAGTTCGGCGAACACAAGGGTGTTCGACGAACCGAACCAAACTCGAACACTACGGGGGTGGCTCAACACTAGTCATCAGCCAGTATCTCTCTGTCTAAGGGCAGTTACCGAGTGGTATTTGGTGCATGGAGGATGTGGAGACAGATGAATACGCAGGGGCAGATTAAGATTAACAGGGAACAGGGAGAGTTAGGTTGGTGAGTTGAGGTGATAGGCTTGTCTAAACAGATGTGTTTTTAAGGCACGTCTGAAGACATGGGGGCTAGATATCAATTGAATCATTTGGGCACAAGTGCTCGCTACTTGAGTTTGCATCGGGTACTCAGGTATGCACCAAGTATCGTGGATGCTCGAGTGACATGCTCGAGTCCCCGCCCCACTCGTGCATGGCAGGCAATCCATGCAACTTTTTTTGGCCATGAAGCATATGGAGTGGAGACTCACATGTCACTCGAACACTCGCGATACTCGGTGCATACCTGAGCCCCCGATGCAAACTCAAGTAGCGCGCAGATGCTCTCAACACTGGTCGCCATATCGCCATCATTTTTTTTAAATTTAATATTGAAAAACTTCCAACCCTAGCACAACCCTAACCCTAGCACAACCCTAACCCTATCAATACCCTAACCCTAGCATAACCCTAGCACAATCCTAACCCTAGCACAACACTAACCCTAGCACAACCCTAACCCTAGCACAACCCTAACCCTGGCATAACCCTAACCCTAGCACAGCCCTAACTCTAGAGTTTATTTTTTATGCCATTTCTCGTGCGGTATAAGTAATTAGACTACTTTATTCTTTGGGTCGGTGCAATTACAGCGATGCCAGATTCATATTGGGTTTCTATGATTGACAGCTGTCACACACTAAAAGACGCCTTTTTTTGCAAAGACTAGTTTTTGCGTCGCCATATTTTGAGAGCTATAATTTTTCCATATTTTGGCCGACAGAGTCATGTGATGGCTTGTTTTTTGTGGGACGAGTTGACGTTTTTATTGGTACCATTTTCGGGCATGTGACATTTTTTGATCGCTTTCTATTCCGATTTTTTGGAAACAAAAACCAACAATTCAGGAATTGTTTTCTTTTTTTATGCCGTTCCGCATGTATTAAAATTGATAAGGCAACTTTATTCTTGGGGTCAGTACATTCACAACGGTACCACATTTATATAGTTTTTTAATATTTTGGCGCTTTTCCACAACAAAAGCTATTTTATAGAAAAAAATATTCTTTTTGTATCGCTTTATTCTGAGAGCTATAACTTTTTTATTTTTTGGCTGATGGAGCTGTATGTGGGCTTGTTTTTTTGCTGGACAAGATGAAGTTTTCAATGGTATCATTTTTATTTATTTATTGTTTTTTTTTTTTTTTTTACCGTGTTCACTAAAGGGGTTAACTTGTGGGGCAGTTTTATAGGTCAGGTCGTTCGGGACGCAACAATACCAAATATGTGTACTTTTATTGGTTTATTTTTATTTTTTTCCATAATAATATTTATTTATGGTTACAGTATATTTTTATTTTTTAGGGATTTTTTTTTAATTTATTTTAATAGTTTGAAATTTTTTTTCCCACTTTCTGACACTTTTCTTACTTTTACACAATGTCCCACTATGGGACTTTAACTTTTTACATTCTGATCGACTCTATAGCATAGCACTGCGCATGATCAAAGTAACTTCTTGCCTCCTGGTGACCCGGATGTTGTCATGATGACATCGGGTCACCATGACAACATCCGACACAGCAGGAGACAACGCTGGACGCCGAAGAGGATTTAAGTAACGGCGCTTACCTCCCTTTGCTCCCGGAATGCTGCGATCAACTTTGATCGCAGCATTTCAGGGGTTAATGTGCCAGCAGCGGTGCTTGACCGCTCCCTGCACATAGTACTGGGTGTCAGCTGTGACAATCAGCTGACACCCGGTGGCGATTGCCCTGCACTGCTTGTGTGCGGGTGCGATCGCATTATGCGTAATAGTACGTAGCTGGTCCATAAGGCCCAGGGCGCAGCTACGTATTATTACTGACATGGTCGTAAAGGGGTTAATGGTCAAAAACGCATTAAAAATGCATCAAAAAGGTGTCAAAATCGCGGCAAAATGCATGTTTTTTCCACAGCGTTTTTCCTGCCAAGAAATGCAGAAACTCTGCAGAAATTTCTGCATTCAAATCCTGAATGTGTGCACATAGCCAAAATGTTAAAAAATAGAAAAAAAATCCTTATACTCACCTCACCACTCACCTCTCCTTTCCCTTTGCATCACTCATATGGTCTTCGCTACATCTTCAGATCATTGCGTCTGATGTTGGGCTGGAACTACTAAGTGGTGGCGATCAGAAGATGCAGGAGGAACCAGATGGGTGACGGTGAAAACCAGAGGGGCCAGGTTGGTGAACGGTCAGCTGAGTAAAAATGTATAGGTTTTATTTTTACATATTATTTATGCTTTTATCTCATGGCAGTCAATATGTCTGGAGGTTGAAAGCTGACAGCACTGTGAGAAGAGATCTGGAAGGATTTGCAATGATACTTAACTTAGCTCTGCTGTATCTCTACACAGTAGCTGCAGAGATCACTGAATAGAGGAGAGCATGTTAATTTCTCCCCTCCATGATGCTGCCTGCTTATGATTGGTCCACCTCATGCAGGGGAAGTAGTAAGCATCCCCATCAACATATGCTTGGTCACATACAGTTGAAATATAACATAAATCAAAGGCGAATCTAAATTTTCCTGCAACTCGTAGCAAAAATTCAGTTTGGCGCCCATATGCATGTGCCATATACATATGGCTTAAGCGGTTTGAATAGTCATCATGTGACCGCTCATATGCAATTTGCATACTTAGATATGTGCTGACTAGCTGCTCTTCCTAATTCTCTCAATGTCCAGTGAAAAACTACAACATGCTGCAGTGCTTAATTTTATAATTAATGTTTCTAACATAAATACTGATGTAGTCATATCGCTTATAATGTTAGAAGACACAATACTAATGTAGCACCCTGAGGATTCGGCTGCTACAGGGGTATTGCACCTCAACCCAGAGGTGTGATATTCCACTCCCGGGTAAGGATGGAGTGTGGAACTGAGCTCGGTAGGCTGCATGCACTACATACATCCCATTTCCGAGGAACAGGCCGACGGTACTCCCACTTAGAAATGTGCAGGTACGACCGAGTCTGTTCCTGGCTGGAGTGGGAGGGGGGTGGTACATCCCAAGTAGTGTAGGGGCAGATAGGGGGAGCAGCCTGGGTAAAGATAGGAGCTCATTGGGTGCTGGTCACCTGAGCTCACACATAGAGGGTGTATATAAGGTGGGCACCAACTAAGAACAGGGTCAGTTGCAGAGAGAAAGTCAGCGAGCGGAGGAGAAGAGAGACCCAGAGTGAGAGAGGAGAGAGAGAGACCCAGAGGGGAAAACAGAAGAAAAGGACTCCAAGAACCCAACTTAAATCCCCGGGTGAAGAGTCGGCACAGGGTACCGGAACCCAAGCTGGTGGGGGCAAAAACACTCCCCAGCCAGAGACCGGAGACCGTGGGCAGCGTTTGTCACGGTCACCCACCACATCCACCACGAAGGCATACCACGAGGAGGGTCAGGGAACCCAAGGCCAAGGGTCTCCCAACAGAAGGCCCGAGGGAGCTGGACCTGGGTGGATCAATAGTGGGGACGGCCAGAGAAAGGACAGAAGGAGAGCTCAGGGTCACGCTCCGGACTTATTTGGGGGTTGGCTGGATCCAGAACCTGGTGGACGCAGCACGGCTCGGGAGGTCACTCGAAGCTGGAGTGACCAGAACATCAGCAGTGAGTAAACATCCTAAACTGCATAACCCGACTCTGTCTCTGATTGCCGTCTACACTGCATCACCACAACTCCCATCCTCTGTACCTGATCCCCCTGAGGCTATACCCCACCCGTTGGGGGTTATATCACCAAAGCTGCACCTACACCACCAGCCTCAGCGGACCCTGCTGCAGCGGCGGCCATAGTGACCGCAACACAACGGGTGGCGTAGTTGACATTAAGAACTTAGTAACATCTGTAGGACTGCCACATACAACTCAGTTTGACACCCTGGGCACGGACCGGGTCACAGCCACTCGGAAGACTACAACTCCCATCTGATCCGGCTCCGGATATTCCCCCTAAAGAATATGGCCCAGGGGGCGCGTCACTAACATAGTCAAGTATCAGGTTATCTAACAAGTATGGACTGCTACATGTGTACAGGAAACCAAGCAATGTGAACTGAGGTCTAAGATGGTACACATGCAAGAAATAAGAGCATGTTCACACTAACAAAAAGATACAAAACCTACAAAAGACAAAATATATATCACATACCCTACCATCATTATATATAAATGTAAAGCAAAGTTGCATATGAAATATAGGGTACTTAGCGAACTATTTTTGATCAAAAAAAGTATACAAGCCGTCCCACCAGCGACAAGGTGACCCTAATTGACTAACATAGTCAAGTATCAGGTTATCTGACAAGTATGGACTGCTACATGTGTACAGGATCAGAATTAAGCACAGGAATACATCACCAGAACCACTATCAGTACAGGAATACATCACCAGAACCACCATCAGAATATTAATACATCACCAGAACCACCAAGAGTATAGGAACACATTGCCAGAAATTACAACAGAACAGAAATACAGCATCACAATGATAATCAGTGCACAGGAATAGAAGCAGAAGCACCATCAGCATAGGAATTTATCACCAGAACCAACAACACTACCAAGCTTAATACAGTGATCAGTTATAATGTTATGTCAGTCCAACATACAATTGTTTAACATGAACCTACAACTTTCACACATTCCTCCACATATGTTTCCTGTCAAATTCCCCCATTCACATTCCCCCTCCCATACAGTTTCTTTACATATTTCCCTTCTCCCTATACTGACTCCCTGCATATTTCTCTCCCATACTGTCTCCTCACACATATCCCCCATACTATTTCCTCACACATTTCATCCCTCCACTCACACTGTCTCCTCACATTTCCCCTCTCTCCTCAATACTGTCTCCTCATAAATTTCCTTCTCCACATACTGTCTCCTCACATCTCATGTCTCCTCCCCCAATAAAACTCTTTGGCTCCATTATAGTGCTTATCTTGCTGCCGACAACCTCCTATGCACGCAATTGGAACGTCTGCAGCATAATCAGCTGAACTATTCACGCTGCTGATTTCACCCTGATCCGGAAGTGACAGCAGTCAGGGTTTTAATTACGCCCTCTTTAAACAGTGCTTCTCAAACTGTAAGGCACATCTGACAATTTTTTGAAAGAACTTTTAAATATTTCAAAAACATCTCAGTGACATTGAACAGAAATCAAATGAAGTGCGACTTTGCTGTGGCGTATTTGTCACACTGCCTGTAAGTTGCTGAGATGCAGCTGCCTATTCCTTTTTGAATTTGGGACTAGCAAGAGTACAAATGAGATGGGAGGAAGTTTGGAAGGGAGAACTAAATCCAGCCCAGCCTTGAATGACCAGCCTGAACACCAATGCTATGCAGACAACCTCCATTTGAGCACAGATAGTTAGCTGTCAAATACATGGATGGCACTCTTAATTTAGGTGCATTTAGATGGGCTGAGAAAAGGTGACAAACCCTTGTTTTCTATTATAGGCTATGGTAATCATGATGATGAATGCTCGAGAAATGAGCAAAACATTTATGTGGATTGGATCGGTTATGCTGGCATAAAAATCATCATTATCAGTAGTGCATCAGCCCATGTGAAAAGGGGATGTGCTTGTGATAGCTTGATGTTGCATAGCACAGGGATGGTGCTGCATTCCTGTGCTATACAGCCGATTAGGCTGCAAAAAGTGAAAGTTTCATAGTGCGACATAGTGTATAAGATCAAAAAGAACCAGAAAGTGAAAAAAACAATAAAAACACAATTGTAAAAATATTTAAAAAATAAAAAAAATAATCAAAAAATATATATATATTGTACCCATAAATAAATAATCTTATGAAAAAAAAAATAAACCAATAAAAGTACACATATTTGGAATCGCCGCGTCCGGAACGACCTGACCTATAAAACTATCCCACTAGTTAACCCCTTTAGCGAACACTGTAAGAGAAAAAAAAAAAAACGAAGCAAAAAACGATGCTTTATCATCATACCGCCACACAAAAAATGGAATAAAGCGTGATCAAAAAGACGAATGTAAATAAAAATGATACCACTGAAAATGTCATCTTGTCCCGCAAAAAAAAAGCTGCCATACAGCTCCAATGGCTGAAAAATAAAAAAGTTATAGCTCTCAGAATAAAGCGATGCAAAAACAATTCTTTTTTCTATAAAATAGTTTTTATTGTGTAAAAGCGCCAAAACATAAAAAAAATATATAAATGTGGTACCGCTGTAAATGTACTGACCCGAAGAATAAAGCTGCCTTATCAATTTTACCACACGCAGAGCGGCATAAAAAAAACAAAAAAAAAAACAATTCCTGAATTGTTGTTTTTTGTTTATTCTGACTCCCAAAAATCAGAATAGAAAGCGATCAAAAAATGTCACATGGCCAAAAATGATGCCATCATGCCAATAAAAATGTCAACTTGTCCCGCAAAAAACAAGCCATCACATGACACTGTCGGCCGAAATATGTAAAAATTATAGCTCACAAAATATGGCGATGCAAAAATTAGTCTTTGCAAAACAAAGGGTTTTTTAGTGTGTGACAGCTGTCAATCATAAAAACCCAATGTGAATCTAGTATCGCTGTAATTGCACCGAACCGAAGAATAAAGTCGTCTACGAGGAACGGCGTAAAAAATAAACTCTAGAGTTAGGGTTAGGGTTCTGCTAGGGTTAGGGTTGTGCTAGGGCTAGGGTTGTGCTAGGATTAGGGTTATGGTTGTGCTAGGGTTAGAGTTAGGGTTTGGCTAGGGTTAGGGTTGGGCCAGAGTTAGGGTTGGGTTAGGGTTAGGGTTCAGCTAGGGTTAGGGTTGAGCTATGGTTAGGGTTCAGCTAGGGTTAGGGTTAGGCTAGGGTTAAGGTTGGGCTAGGGTTAGGGTTGGGGTTGGGATTTTTTCAGAAGTAAAGAAAAAAAAATGATGACGATATGGTGACTAGTGTTAAACGCAAGTGCTCGCTACTTGAGTTTGCATCGGGTGCTCGGGTATGCACCGAGTATAGTGGGTGCTTGAGTGATATGCTCGAGTCTCCGCCACATATGTTTTGCAGCTGTTATACAGTCAATAAAACCTAGCGGGGATTGCCTGCCATGCACGAGCGATCCCCACATGTTTTTTTTGGGTGTCTAATAACCGTAAAACATGTGCGCGGGGACTCAAGCAAGTCACTTGAGCACCCGCGATACTTGATGCATACCCGAGCACCCGATGCAAACTCAAGTAGCGAGCACTTGCGCTCAAGACTAATGACAACTTATTCAATATGATGACATAATGTTATCAAATTCTGTACTTCTGTCGTACCTCTGGGTTCAAAATGTTCACTATACCCCTTGATAAAATCCTTGAGGGGTATAGTTTCCAAAATGGGGTAACTTGTGGGGGGTTTCCACTGTTTAGGCACATCAGGGGCTTTCCAAATGCAACATGGCGTCCGCTAATTATTCAAGCAAATTTTACATTCAAAAAGTCAAATGTCACTCCTTCCCTTCCGAACCCTGCCGTGTGCCCAAACAGTGTTTTTCCCCCATATATGGGGTATCATCGTGCTCGGGAGGAATTGCATAACAAATTACATGGTGCAATTTCTCCTGTTACCCTTATGAAAATGCAAAATTGGAGGCTGAAAAACATTTTTGTTGGAAAAATATGACAATTTTATTTTTACAGCTCAATGTTATAAACTTCTGTGAAGCACCTGGGGGTTCAGGTGTGCTCACCACACATCTACACAAGTTCCCTGAGGGGTCTAGTTTCCAAAATGGGGTCACTTGTGAGGGGTTTCTACTGTTTAGGCACATCAGGGGCTTTCCAAACGCAACATGGCGTCCGCTAATTATTTAAGCTAATTTTACTTTCAAAAAGTCAAATATCACTCCTTCCCTTCCAAACCCTGCCTTGTGCCCAAACAGTGGTTTTCCCCCACATATGGGGTATCATTGTGCTCATGATGAATTGCACAACAAATTTTGGGGTTCATTTTTTAATGATACCCTTGTGAAAATAAAAGATTGGAGTCTAAAGTAACATTTTTGTGAAAAAAAATAAATGTTACTTTTTTTCTTCCACATTCCAAAAATTCCTGTGAAGCACCTGAAGGGTTAATAAACTTCTTGAATGTTGTTTTGAGCACCTTGTTGGGTGCAGTTTTTAGAATAACATACAAAAAAGTTAATGTCTGCTCCCCACCTCCTGGAGCGCACGGATCCTGCCGTGCGGCAAGTTTTCAGAACGTAGAAAGGATCTACCAGCTGAACACTAGGGTACCACATGGTATCAATATCAGGCAGGATCTGATTTACCACTATGAATAGAGATATGCATATTTGATGTAATGTGTGTTTTCAGTCTGTAAGGGGTTAATCCCCGCCAGGTTTCTCTGCACAGCTGTTCCCATCTAGTGGCCGGATCTGGTGAGTGGGGTCTGAATGGTGAACTAGTTTAAAATGTTCAGTCTGCCATCAGATCCCTGTCAATGATTAAGACGCACTGCTTTGCGTCGAAACGCGTATGTTTTTAATGTCTGGACTGTGACTTAATGGATTCTATACCATTTGAAGTTATGAAATAAATGAAGAATGGATTTTTAATGGACTTATAGCGCTGGACTTATTCCTTTCTCAGTTTTTAGAATGGTGTCATTTTTGGGTATAATGTCATAAAGGTCCCTCAAAGTCACTTCAAATATGATTTGGTCCCTAAAAAAATGGTTCTGTAAATTTTGTTGTAAAAATGAGAAATAGCTGGTCAATTTTTAACGCTTATAGCTCCCTAAAAAAAAATAAAGGTTCCAAAATTGTGCTGATGTAAAGCAGACATGTGGGAAATGTTATTTATTAACTATATTGTGTGACATATCTCTCTGATTTAAAGGCATAAGAATTTAAAGCGTGAAAATTGCGAAATTTTCTAAATTTTTGCCAAATTTCCATTTTTTTCACAAATAAACGCAAGTGATATCGAAGAAATTTTACCACTATCCTGAAGTACAATATGTCACAAAAAAAATCTCAGAATTAGTGGGATATGTTGAAGTGTTCCAGAGTAATTACCTCATAAAGTGACAGTGGTCAGAATTGTAAAAATTGGCCTGGTCATTAACGTGCAAACCACCCTCGGGGGTAAAGGAGTTAATGACCATTCTGTTTCCATCATTACTCTTTTCCATGTGTAAAAAGGCCAGTAAATGTTGGCAGATGGATTTGTGTGTGGTTGAGAACGTCCGTCTGAATGTAACTTTAGACTGGTAAGTTTGTTACTTATGAATTAAATATATAACACTGCAATGTAGTAATTGACACTGCTGGGGACATATTTTGTGCTGTACTGTCGTATTTGGAAGCTATATTTTGCTTTATTGTGTTATTTGGGGGTATTATGCTAAATTGCATTTATGTGCTATGCTGGTATGCCCTGCTCTAAAATTCAGCAGTTGATGCTAACAGAGGATCTTAGAGCAAACCTATAGAGCTTGTATGATGATGTGCTTTAAAGTTACTCTGAAGTTCAAAGGATGCCTGATCTGAGCCCAACAGATTTGAGTTGTTTGAATGGTGTTATAACTGGCAAGGTTATTGGTGCCCCTTACTGTTTTTCCTTATTTCTTTCTTCTTCCCTTGTTTCCCTCTTCCCTCTATCCCATCCTCACTTATTTATAACTAATTAAAAACAATTACATACAAGCACTATTCATTTGCTTGAGGCTCATTTTATTTAATATAATGTTTTACTTGGATAAATATTCTTCAGTCCACATTTTAATGACACCAGCATCCCCCAGCCGTGTGCAAATAACTAAGATAGTTCTATAATACACAAATCAAACCACTATCTTTAGAGTCTCGTCTACTAAGACCTACCCACGAATCTGCGTGTGTTTGCTAATGAATGTCAAATGTGCTGAAACTAAAATGTTTGTCTTTAACAAAGTCCTATCAGTTTAAATCTGATTATAGTCTGGGTACTCTTCACTTGCCATGGAAAAGACAGATGTTCTATACTTTTGTTTTAGTTAACCTAGCAAGTACTTTATCTTCAATAAAAGAAACATAGGAGCTATCAAAATGTACACAACCATCTGCTTTACAATTAGTTTCATACAAGGGGATTACAGCATTGGCAAGACACAGCTATTAGCAGTCCAGAAATTGCCCTCCATATTTAATTGTAGACTCAATGGTAATTAGAGCTAGAGAGTATAAAAGTACTTAGAATGTGTCATATCAGCAAAACAAATGTTAAGTTCATTGCTAAATAAGCTACCCTAGGGTTACTTGGTCCCTTCCATGTGTTAATAATCACTGAATGGAAATAAGTCTTCCAAACATGAAGGATGAGGTGTTCATGGACTCTCAGCGCATACCAGTTTTAATTAAAGAAATCATCATCACTGTAATTCTAATGGTTCTGTGTTTCCAGGTAATGGAGCCTCTCTGTGTTTCAATGGGAGTTCAGCACATGATTTTTTTTATTGAGGTGTAGGTTAGCATGCCAAAAGATTCCAACATTCCAGATGTCATGGTGTTAAGTTTGCTGAGCATCAGCAGTGTGAATTAAACCTGACTGCTGGCTCGGAGCTTTCCAGCTAAATAAAACAATATTATAGATTTTGTGTTTTCATTCACTGCAGCTTGTCTGACAAGAACACTTCCTGAAGGGCTATGAATAATAGCAACCGATGTTATACCATATAAGATTGAGTAATGATGAACTACTGCTTTCTATCAGTTTATAAAATTTCTTTCCCAGATTCTTGTCAAATTTTTACATAATTACTAACAGAAACACAAATTCCCTGGCATGTATGCCATTGCAGTTCTGTGAATGTTAGATTGCAAGAGTCATGTGCTTAAAGGGAATCTGTCAGAATTGCACACCACAAACTATTTATATACATACAGTACAGACCAAAAGTTTGGACACACCTTCTCATTTAAAGATTTTTCTGCATTTTCATGACTTTGAAAATTGTATATTCCCACTGAAGGCATCAAAACTATGAATTAACACATGTGGAATTATATACTTAACAAAAAAGTGTGAAACAACTGAAAATATGTCTTATATTCTAGGTTCTTCAAAGTAGCCACCTTTTGCTTTGATGACTGCTTTGCACTCTCTTGGCATTCTCTTAATGAGCTTCAAGAGGTAGTCACCGGAAATGGTCTTCTAACAATCTTGAAGGAGTTCCCAGAGATGCTTAGCACTTGTTGGTCCTTTTGCCTTCACTCTGCAGTCCAGCTCACCCCAAATCATCTTGATTGGGTTCAGGTCTGGTGACTGTGGATGCCAGGTCATCTGACGTAGCACCCCATCACTCTCCTCCTTGGTCAAATAGCCCTTACACAGCCTGGAGGTGTGTTTGGGGTCATTGTCCTGTTGAAAAATAAATGATGGTACAACTAAACGCAAACCTGATGGAATAGCATGCCGCTGCAAGATGCTGTGGTAGCCATGCTGTCTCAGTATGCCTTCAATTTTGAATAAATCCCCAACAGTGTCACCAGCAAAGCACCCCCACACCATCACACCCCCTCCTACATGCTTCATTGTGGGACCAGGAATGTAGAGTCCACCCGTTCACCTTTTCTGCGTCACACAAAGACACGGTGGTTGGAACCAAAGATCTCAAATTTGGACTCATCAGACCAAAGCACAGATTTCCACTGGTCTAATGTTCATTCCTTGTGTTCTTTAGCCCAAACAAGTCTCTTCTGCTTGTTGCCTGTCCTTAGCAGTGGTTTCCTAGCAGCTATTTTACCATGAAGGCCTGCTGCACAAAGTCTCCTCTTAACAGTTGTTGTAGAGATGTGTCTGCTGCTAGAACTCTGTGTGGCATTGACCTGGTCTCTAATCTGAGCTGCTGCTAACCTGCAATTTCTGAGGCTGGTGACTCGGATAAACTTGTCCTCAGAAGCAGAGGTGACTCTTGGTCTTCCTTTCCTGGGGCGGTCCTTATGTGAGCCAGTTTCTTTGTAGCGCTTGATGGTTTTTGCAACTGCACTTGGGGACACATTCAAAGTTTGCCCAATTTTTCGCACTGACTGACCTTCGTTTCTTAAAGCAATGATGGCCACTCGTTTTTCTTTACTTAGCTGCTTTTTTCTTGCCATAATACCAATTTTAACAGTCTATTCAGTAGGACTATCAGCTGTGTATCCACCAGACTTCTGCACAACACAACTGATGGTCCCAACCCCATTTATAAGGCAAGAAATCCCACTTATTAAACCTGACAGGGCACACCTGTGAAGTGAAAACCATTTCCGGTGACTACCTCTTGAAGCTCATCAAGAGAATGGCAAGAGTGTGCAAAGCAGTCATCAAAGCAAAAGGTGGCAACTTTGAAGAACGTAGAATATAAGACATATTTTCAGTTGTTTCACACTTTTTTGTTAAGTATATAATTCCACATGTGTTAATTCATAGTTTTGATGCCTTCAGTGTGAATGTTCACTTTTCATAGTCATGAAAATACAGAAAAATCTTTAAATGAGAAGGTGTGTCCAAACTTTTGGTCTGTGCTGTATGTAGCATTTTTAAAGACATGCCAAGCAATACCTTTACATGCCTAGTCCTTTCCTTTGCTACTGACAAATCAACTTTCTAATTTATATAAATGCAAATGAGTATGAGGACTATGGTAGATCTGAAGCCTCTGTCATACCAGCACTATTCCCCTCCCTGCATCAGCCCTCCTACTTGACTGAGAACTTCTATGCTTTGTGACTTAAAGGTTTTTTTCCATGAACAAAAGTTCATTTTAATCAATAGATTTTGGAATAATAATAACTTCCACAATTGAATGCGTTTAAATAAAATGTTCATGTGCTGAGATAATCTTATAAATGTGCCCCTGCTGTGTACTGTGTAATGGCTGTGTCTGACCATGTACGGAATATGGTCTGCTCATACCACATCTCCTGGGCAGGGGGAAAGCAAAAGAGAGTATACAGACATTACAGAGTGGAATCGCAGCTGATTCACTTTGTGAAGTAAAACATTTCCCTGCCTATTTTTAAACAATGTTTTACTTCAAAGAAAAAATAATTTTCAATCACATGCTATAATGTCTGTATACTTTTTTTCTCCCTCCCTGCCCAGGGGATGTGGTATAATCAGACCGTGTTCCTGCATGATCGGACACTGCCATTACACAGGACATAGCAGGGGTACAATTATAAGATTATCTCAGTACAAGAACATTTAATTTAAAGGGAAACTGTCTGCAGGATTTTGTTAAGTAAACTACAGTCATTGTCATGTTGCGCTCCTGCACTGATTAATATGATACCTGCATGAAGAAATCCATCTTGTTGTTCTTGTATAATCAGTGTTTGCAGTTTTGAGTTAATAATATGCCCGTGCTCTGGGGCAGGCCTGTAGACAGGATCTTTCCTTGGTGCTCTAGGCCAGATCAGCAAGGCCCATCCCAAAGCAAAAGTATGTTCCTCATCATAGAGACAACCAGAGAGACAGATAGGGGCGGGCTGTGGGCAGGTCTTATCTTTCTGATCTGGTCTAGGGCACCAAGGAAAGACCCTGCCTACTGTCTCACCCCGAAGCACGAGAATCTCATAAACTCAAAACTGCAAACACTGATCACAAAAGATCCATAAAACAGATTTCTTCACCTCAGGTATCATTTTAATCAGTGCAGCAATCCCAGCATGACACTGCCTATAATTTACTTAGCAAAATCCTGCTGACATGTTTGCTTTAAACACATCCAATTGTGGAAGATATTATTATTCCTAGATCTATTGATTAAAATAAACTTTTGGTCGGTGGAAAACCCCTTTAAGACAAAAAGGTCCTCAGTCACTCAGGAGGAGGCGGCGCTGAGCAGGGAATAGAGCTGGAGTGACAGAGGCTTCAGATCTACAAATAGTTCTTCAGCCTTATTTACATATCTATTAAAATGCAGGTTTCTCAGTAACAGAATAATTGACTCGCCATGTAAAAGTTTTGCTGGACTTGTCCCTGAAAGAGCTAAATGCACATATAATTAATTTTGAGGGTGAAATCCTGCAGACAGATTCCTTTTAAAGAATATGAATATATTGAGGGGCATTTTTACAAAAGGGTTTCATTAAAAGAGTAACCTTTTTAACTCATTTATCACTATTTGAAAGTTAGACGCCCTTCACCCCCAGCCTGTTTTCACCTTCTTAACCAGGCCAAATTTTACAATCCTGACCAGTCGCACTTTATGTGGTAATAAATGTGGAACACTTCAAAGAATCCCATTGATTTTAAGATTGTTTTTTTGTGCCATATTGTACTTTATTTTGGTTGTAAATTTAAGATAAAAATGTTTTGCGTTTATTTGTGAAAATATCATAATTTTGGCAAAAATTTAGAAAATATTGCAATTTTCAAACTTTCAATTTTTATATCCTTAAACCAATAAGTCATGCTGTACAAAATAATGTATTAATAATTTTCCCATATGTGTACTTTACATCAGCATTATTTTTTAAACATTTTTTTTTGCTTAAGAAGGTAGAAGGATTAAAAGTAATTTCTAATTTTTCCATCAAAATTTACAAAACCATTTTTTTAGGCACCACATAACGTTTGAAGTGACATGGAAGGGTTTATGTGACAAAAAATACCCAAAAGTGACACCATTTTAAAAACTGCACATTTCAAAGTGCTGAAAACCACATTCAAGAAGTTTATTAACCTTTTAGGTGCTTCACAGGCATTAAAGCATTGTGGAAGGAAAAAATTAGCTTTTTAATTTTTCCCACAAAAATGTTCATTTAGCACCCAATTTTGCATTTTTACAAGGGTAACAGGAAAAAATGGACTATACATTATGTTGAGCAATTTCTCCTGAGTACGCTGATTCCCCATATGTGGTGGAAAACTACAGTTTGGGTGCACGGCAGAGCTCGGAAGGATAGGAGTGCCATTTGACTTTAGGAGCGCAAAATTGGCTGGAATATATAGCAGATGCCATGTTATGTTTGCATAGCCCCTGACATGCCAAAACAGCAGAAATCTCCACAAGTGACCCCATTTTGGAAACTACACATCTTGAGGAATTCATCTAGGGGTGAAATGAGCATTTTTAACCCTTAGGTGATTCAGAAAATTGCATAACATTGGGATGAGTCAATGGAAAATTACTACTTTTTACATTAAATGTTGCTTTGGCCCCAAGTTTTTAATTTTCTAAAGGAGTAATGGGAGAAAATGAATGAAAATGAAAAACAAAGATACTTAGTGCATAAATTTGTTGCGCAATTTCTCCTGAGTTCGCCAATACCCCATATGTGGTTGAAAACTACTTTTGAGGCAAAGTGTAAAGTTTAGAAGGGAAGGAGCACCATATTGTAGTTCAGAGTGTGCTGGAATTGTTTGAGGGTGCCATGTCACATTGGCAGAGCCTCTGAAGTGCCAAAACAGCAGAATACCCCCATAAGTGACTTCATTTTACAAACTACACCTCTCAATGATAATATTGACACCACAGGTGTGTCAGAATTTTATACTATTGAGCGATGAAGAAAAATTAATACATTTTTGTCACAAAATTTTCACTTTAGCCTCAAATTTTACATTTTTTCATGGGGAAATTGGTAAAAATTACACCAAAATTTGTCACAAAATTTCTGCTGAACGTAGCAAAACCCGAACTGCCGCTGTACAGTACTGCTTAGCCAAACGATGAGACTCAGAACGGAAGGAGCGCTACTTGACTCTTGGAGAACAAATTATTGTAGATTAGTTTGTGGACTCCATATACAGAGACCTTAAGAGCCAGAAGAGGAGAATTCCTTCTTAAGTGACCCCATTTTTGAAATTACAACCCTCTGGAAATTTATCTGAGTGAAATGTTGCTTACTGAAAATTGCAAATCTGTCATTGTAGTGCCAGTACATTGTGCGCAGCTCGTGCTTCTGGAGACATTGACCCCATAAATTAAGCGGCCTCTCATCACTACAGAGATGCCAAACATGTGGACGCCAAAAGTGGTTTAGGCACACTGTGGGGCTCAGAAGGGAGAGGGGCATTTGGATTTTGGAGCGCATAATTCTCTGGTTTTCTTTTGGGGGCGAGGAACCATAGCACTTGATGGATGACAGACCTGAGTGAGGACTTGCTTTTTTTTGTGGATTGACTTGTAGCTTTTATTGGGAACATTTTATATAAAAATTTGGATCACATTTATCCTGTGCTTTATGCTGAGCTCTATGCTGACGTGATTCAGATGAAACCCCCAAGGGATACATTCACTATAATGAAGCTGGAGAGTTACTTTGGACTCTGTCTGGCCTCTGTTCAGCGGTGTCCTTCTTTTCAGAGGTGCACAAAACTGTGGCTGAGCATGCTTTTATGCATGCTTAAAAAGACAGACACTGCCAAATCATAGGCCAGACGGCATCCACAGTGTCTCAATCTGCCTCATTATAGGAATCTTCCACTGGGGGTTCCTTTTGAATCACATATTTCAGAGATTTAAACGGATATTCCAGTGTAAGCGCTCAGCGCAGAACGACGGAGAAATGTGATCTTTGTGAGGCAGAATGGAGAAATCAACAGCAGGTCAATGATTGATTTTAATTAACAAAGTTGCACTCTGTAACGCTGTAGCATGCAAGCATGAAATATATGAAATTGGATTTGCATTACTGCTCTAGAAAATAGGAAAAAACGAAGATACTTAGCGCATAAATTGGCCAATTCATATATGCCCGCAGCCGCGGCAAGGTGATCTTCATTGCTGGAGACTAATCTAATATGACTCCTCTCATGGACTGACAGCCTACATATACAGTATATGTGTAGATAGAATCCTGCTATCTGAGTGAGCTCATGATCATGTTTACAACAACCTCCTGCAAGATTGAATTTGATTACCTCAGGGCAATATATATACACTAGCTATTGAACCCGTTCTACGCCCGGGTGGCGAGCATTTTTATTGGTATATGGTCTCCCATGCTGGTATGTGCTGCTCCCCTCTTGGTATTTGTGCTGCCCCCATCCTGTCCCCACCACCCTATCCTGGTATGCATGACACCCCTCATCCCTGTTACGGGTCCGGGGGGTGGAACCTCTGTGCTACGGTGCAAGGAGGGACCCAGAGGGGCGTAACTAAGTATCAACCCGGACCGACCCTGGTCGCACGGCGGCTAATGACCCCGTGACCAGGGAGGGACCGAGCCGAGGGACCAGGTACTACTCTGGGGACGACCTTGCAAGGGAGCAGGTGACTCCCACGGTACAGATGGCAGGGACTGACCGGAATAGCAGGTGAGCTGGCTAGCAGGCACGGCAGGTAACAGGCAGGTAACAGGCAAGTGCTCCCAGGTGAGCGAGCTGGCAGGCATGGCAGGTAACAGGCAGGTAACGGGCAAGTGCTCGCAGGTGAGCGGGCTGGTAGGCATGGCAGGTAACAGGCAGGTAACAGGCAGGTAACAGGCTGGCGGGCAAGACTGGTAGTCAGGCTAGCAGCAGGACCTGAGGGCTGAGGCAGAGGTCAGAAACACTGTGCAACAACTTTTGCTCGGGCACCTCCATTTTGGAGGAGGTGCCTTATATATGGGAGGTCCTCCGGCTACTGGCCGGGGACTACTTAGGATGGCATGCGCGGCCCCTTTAAGAGAGAGGGAGCGCGCGTGCGCCCTAAGCACAGTGCCTGGGAAGCAGCGTGTGCCGACAGCAGCAGCAGAAAGAGGAGCGCTGGAGGACGCCACGCGGGGAGCGAGGAGGTGAGAGGGACGGCGTCACTGCCTGGCAGGAGGCAGAGACGCCGATGCTACAATCCCCATCCTGGTATGCATGGCACCCCTCACCCCTATCCTGGTATGTGTGGTATTCCTCATCCCTATCCAGGTATGCATGGTACCCCATCCCTCTTCCCTATCCTGGTGTGTATGGTATCCCTCATCCTGGTATGCATGCCATCCCTCACCCCCAATCCCGGTATGCATGGCACCCCTCATCCCCAATCCCGGTATGCATGGCACCCCTCATCCCCAATCCTGGTATGCATGGCACCCCTCATCCCCAATCCTGTTATGCATGGCACCCCTCATCCCCAATCCCATATGCATGGCACCCCTTATCCCCAATCCTAGTATGCATGGCACCCCTCATCCCCAATCCTGGTATGCATGGCTCCCTCATCCCCAATCCTGGTATGCATGGCACCCCTCATCGCCAATCCTTGTATGCATGGATCCCTCATTCCCAATCCTGGTATGCATGGCTCTCTCATCCCCAATCCTGGTATGCATGGTACTCCTCATCCCTATCCTGGTATGCATGGCACTCCTCATCCCCAATCCTGGTATGCATGGCACCCCTCATCGCCAATCCTTGTATGCATGGATCCCTCATTCCCAATCCTGGTATGCATGGCTCTCTCATCCCCAATCCTGGTATGCATGGTACTCCTCATCACTATCCTGGTATGCATGGCACTCCTCATCCCCATCTTAGTATACTTGGCACCCCATCCCTCATCCTAGTATGCATGGCACCCCTCATCCTTATCCTGGTATGCATGGTATCCCTCATCCTGGTATGCATGGCACCCCATCCATCATCCTGGTATGAATGGTGCCTCGCATTCCTATCCTGGTATGTATGGTACCCCTCACCCCTATTCTGGTATGCTTGGCACCCCTCACCCCCCAATCCTGGTATGCATGGTTCCGTCACCCCCCAATCCTGGTATGCATGGCACCCTGCCATCCCCCAATCCTGGTATGCATGGCACCCCATCATCCCCCAATCCTTGTATGCATGGTCCCTTCACCCCCCAATCCTGGTATGCATGATCCCCTCACCCCCCAATCCTGGTATGCATGGTCCCCTCACCCCCCAATCCTGGTATGCAAGGTCCCCTCAGCCCCAATCCTGGTATGCATGGTACCCCACATCCTGGTATGCATGGTCCCTCCAGATCCCTATCCTGGTGTGCATGGTCCCCTCACCCCCCAATCCTGTTATGCATGGCACCCCTCATCCCCAATCCCATATGCATGGCACCCCTTATCCCCAATCCTAGTATGCATGGCACCCCTCATCCCCAATCCTGGTATGCATGGCTCCCTCATCCCCAATCCTGGTATGCATGGCACCCCTCATCGCCAATCCTTGTATGCATGGATCCCTCATTCCCAATCCTGGTATGCATGGCTCTCTCATCCCCAATCCTGGTATGCATGGTACTCCTCATCCCTATCCTGGTATGCATGGTACTCCTCATCCCTATCCTGGTATGCATGGCACCCCTCATCCCCAATCCTGTTATGCATGGCACCCCTCATCCCCAATCCCATATGCATGGCACCCCTTATCCCCAATCCTAGTATGCATGGCACCCCTCATCCCCAATCCTGGTATGCATGGCTCCCTCATCCCCAATCCTGGTATGCATGGCACCCCTCATCGCCAATCCTTGTATGCATGGATCCCTCATTCCCAATCCTGGTATGCATGGCTCTCTCATCCCCAATCCTGGTATGCATGGTACTCCTCATCCCTATCCTGGTATGCATGGCACTCCTCATCCCCAATCCTGGTATGCATGGCACCCCTCATCGCCAATCCTTGTATGCATGGATCCCTCATTCCCAATCCTGGTATGCATGGCTCTCTCATCCCCAATCCTGGTATGCATGGTACTCCTCATCCCTATCCTGGTATGCATGGCACTCCTCATCCCCATCTTAGTATACTTGGCACCCCATCCCTCATCCTAGTATGCATGGCACCCCTCATCCTTATCCTGGTATGCATGGTATCCCTCATCCTGGTATGCATGGCACCCCATCCATCATCCTGGTATGAATGGTGCCTCGCATTCCTATCCTGGTATGTATGGTACCCCTCACCCCTATTCTGGTATGCTTGGCACCCCTCACCCCTCAATCCTGGTATGCATGGTTCCGTCATCCCCCAATCCTGGTATGCATGGCACCCTGCCATCCCCCAATCCTGGTATGCATGGCACCCCATCATCCCCCAATCCTTGTATGCATGGTCCCTTCACCCCCCAATCCTGGTATGCATGATCCCCTCACCCCCCAATCCTGGTATGCATGGTCCCCTCACCCCCCAATCCTGGTATGCAAGGTCCCCTCAGCCCCAATCCTGGTATGCATGGTACCCCACATCCTGGTATGCATGGTCCCTCCAGATCCCTATCCTGGTGTGCATGGTCCCCTCACCCCCCAATCCTGGTTTGTGTGATACTCCTTATCCCGCAATCCTGGTATGTGTGGCCCCCTCATTCATTTCATGCTGTACACACATACAAAAAATAAACACTTATACTCACCTTTCTTCCCTGTGCTCCAGCGCTGCGGTGTCCTGTTCTGCCGGAGGCTGGGGGAGGAGTGCGGCGCCGGAGCACCGCGCTGTCCGGCGCCATTTTGCTGAAGACAAATTGCAAATGTGTCTTCATTAAAATGGCGCCGGATAGCGCTATGTGCATGCGCTGATCCGACGCCTCACTCCTATCCCAGTCTCCGGCGAAGAGAGGCGCAATGGCAACGCTCCTCCAGGTCAGGTAAGCATCTAAGTATGGCGCCGGAGATCGCGGTATGCGCTCAGTGTCTACGCATACCGCGATCTCCGGCGCCATACACTCTTCTTACCTGTAACGGCTGGATGTGTGCTTCTGTCTGGAGCCAGACTGCGCGTCGCGCATGCGCAGTCTATAAAGGCTTCAGACAGAGATACTCATTATATTATAGACATACACTACCATTCAAAAGTTTGGTGACATTTAGAAATTTCATTATATTTGAAAGAAAAGCACATTTTTTTTTCAAAGAAGCTAACATTAAATGAATCAGAAATACACTCTATACATTGTTAATGTGGTAAATGACTATTCTAGCTGCAAATGTCTTGTTTTTATTGCAATATCTACATAGGTGTATAGAGGCCCATTTCCAATAACCACCACTTCAGTGTTTTAATGGTACATTGTGTTTGCTAACTGTGTAAGAAGGCTAATGGATGTTTAGAAAACCCTAGAAAACCCTTGCACAAGTATCTTAGCCCAGCTGAAAACGTTTTTTGTAAGTTTGCCCACTGACAAAGACATGAACAGTCTATAATTTTAAGGGTAGGTTAATTTTACCATTGAGAGATAGAATATCCAAACAAAACCAAGAAAATCACATTGTATAAATTAGATACACTTATTTGCATTTTGAAGTGAGAAATAACTATTTGATTCCTCTGGCAAAAAACACTTAATACTTGGTGGCAAAACCCTTGTTGGCAAGCACAGCAGTCAGATTTTTTTTGCAGTTGATGAGGGTTGCGCACATATAAGAGGAATTTTGGTCCACTCCTCTTTGCAGATCCTCTCTAAATCATTCAGATTTTGAGGCTGTTGCTTGGCAATTTGGAGCTTCAACTCCCTCCATAAGTTTTCTATGGGATTAAGGTCTGGAGAATGTCTAGGCCACTCCATGACCTTAGGGTGCTTCTTTTTGAGCCACTCCTTTGTTGCTTTGGCTGTATGTTTTGGATCATTGTCTTGCTGGAAGACCCACCAATGACCCATTTGTAATGTCCTGGCAGAGGGAAGGAGGTTGTCAGGATTTTATGGTACATGGCTCCATCCATTTTCCCATTGATACGATGAAGTAGTCCTGTGCCCTTAGCAGAGAAAACCCCCAAAGCATAATGTTTCCACCTCCATGCTTGACAGTGGGGACAGTGTTCTTCGGGTCATAGGCAGCATTTCTCTTCCTCCAAACACGGCGAGTTGAGTTAATGCCAAAGACCAAGAAGGAGAGTGATGGGGTGCTACGCCAGATGACCTGGCCTCCACAGTCACCAGACCTGAACCCAATCGAAATGGTTTGGGGTGAGCTGGACCGCAGAGTGAAGGCAAAAGGGCCAACAAGTGCTAAGCATCTCTGGGAACTCCTTCAAAATTGTTGGAAGACCATTTCCGGTGACTACCTCTTGAAACTAATCAAGAGAATGCCAAGAGTGTGCAAAAGCAGTCATCAAAGCAAAAGGTGGCTACTTTGAAGAACCTAGAATATAAGACATATTTTCAGTAGTGTTGAGCGAACATGCTCGACACTGCTCGGTACTCGCCCGAGCATCACGCTACTCGGGATGTTTGGCGAGCACCGAGCATTTCCGGGTTAATCGGGCGGGAGCTCGGGTTTCTGCCCTGCATGTTTGGCGCTCTTTACAGAGCAAATGAACATGCAGGGATTGCCAGCCAGTCACTGTAATGCTGCAGCCATGTTGGTTGTGGGCATTACAGTGATTGGCTGGCCGCACAGCGTCACCTCGAGTATTTAAAACCGGGCGCCGCCATCTTGGACACAGTCGCTCCGGATTAGACAGTGTAGTGACAGCACTGCTGATTTAGGGAGAGATATAAACTGCGAAATAGTTAGTGTAGGGTCTGTAAAGGCGGCCTGAACAAACAAACAGTCCTTTTCAGGACTAATATCCATCCCAGATACCAGGCAGGCAGGCTGTATAGGAGACACAGTGGTTATACCAGCAAACGCTGCATTACAGTCCTGTGTGCTCCTGTTGCTGAAATTGCTGGACTTAGCACCAGGTGTCGGGGGCCAGGAAAAATCCTTTTTTTTTCATCGAAATCCTCCTTTTTTTTTCCTCCTTCACACTGTACAAATTCTCGTCTTATTAACCTTTTGGTGTGACCTCCCCCCAAAAAAAAAGCATGTCTCTGATTTTTCAGACACAAATATAACTGTTGAAAATAGTCTGGTGTAGGCTAGAGAAACAGAAGTGTTGTTTTGTACTTCCACGGTTCAAACCTCTGTATTATCCATTTTGGGCCATTTGTATGTAAAAAAAAAACAGTTTGAGTGTGTCGCTCACTGTTCAGCCGCAAATCTATATATTTAAAAAAGTCTGGTATACCCCAGTAAACAATAACTGTGGTTTTGCCATCCCACGGTAAAAAATCTCTATTCAGGTTTTGGTATATTTTCCGTAAAGAAAAACAGTAGTGTCTCCTGACTGTTGTGACACAAAAATATATCTGTTGAAAACAGTCTTGTGTAGGCCCGACATCCCAGTGTGGTTTCGCAGTTCCACGGGTCAAATCGCTGTACTATCCAGTTTTGGGCCTTTGGTATTTAAAAAAAAAAGCAGTTTGAGTGTGTCGCTCACTTTTCAGCCGCAAATATCTCTATTTAAAAAAGTGTGGTATACCCCAGTAAACAATAACTGTGGTTTTGCCATCCCACGGTAAAAAATCTCTATTATTCAGCTTTTGGTAGTTTTTTCCGTAAAGAAAAACAGTAGCGTCTCCTGACTGTTGTGACACAAAAATATATCTGTTGAAAATAGTCTTGTGTAGGCCCGACATCCCAGTGTGGTTTCGCAGTTCCATGGGTCAAATCGCTGTACTATCCAGTTTTGGGCCTTTGGTATCTAAAAAAAAAAGCAGTTTGAGTGTGTCGCTCACTGTTCAGCCGCAAATATCTCTATTTAAAAAACTGTGGTATACCCCAGTAAACAATAACTGTGGTTTTGCCATCCCACGGTAAAAAATCTCTATTATTCAGCTTTTGGTAGTTTTTTCCGGAAAGAAAAACAGTAGCGTCTCCTGACTGTTGTGACACAAAAATATATCTGTTGAAAATAGTCTTGTGTAGGCCCGACATCCCAGTGTGATTTCGCAGTTCCATGGGTCAAATCGCTGTACTATCCAGTTTTGGGCCTTTGGTATCTAAAAAAAAAGCAGTTTGAGTGTGTCGCTCACTGTTCAGCCGCAAATATCTCTATTTAAAAAAGTGTGGAATAACCCAGTAAACAATAACTGTGGTTTTGCCATCCCACGGTAAAACATCTCTATTATTCAGCTTTTGGTATATTTTCCGTAAAGAAAAACAGTAGTGTCTCCTGACTGTTGTGACACAAAAATATATCTGTTGAAAATAGTCTTGTGTAGGCCCGACATCCCAGTGTGGTTTCGCAGTTCCACGGGTCAAATCGCTGTACTATCCAGTTTTAGGCCTTTGGTATCTAAAAAAAAAGCAGTTTGAGTGTGTCGCTCACTGTTCAGCCGCAAATATCTCTATTTAAAAAAGTGTGGTATACCCAAGTAAACAATAACTGTGGTTTTGCCATCCCATGGTAAAAAATCTCTATTATTCAGCTTTTGGTAGTTTTTTCCGTAAAGAAAAACAGTAGTGTCTCCTGACTGTTGTGACACAAAAATATATCTGTTGAACATAGCCTTGTGTAGGCCCGACATCCGAGTGTGGTTTCGCAGTTCCGCGAGTCAAATCGCTGTACTATCCAGTTTTGGGCCTTTAGTATCTAAAAAAAAGCAGTTTGAGTGTGTCGCTCACTGTTCAGCCGCAAATATCTCTATTTACAAAAGTGTTGTATACCCCAGTAAACAATAACTGTGGTTTTGCCATCCCACGGTAAAAAATCTCTATTATTCAGCTTTTGGTAGTTTTTTCCGTAAAGGAAAACAGTAGTGTCTCCTGACTGTTGTGACACAAAAATATATCTGTTGAAAATAGTCTTGTGTAGGAACGACATCCCAGTGTGGTTTCGCAGTTCCATGGGTCAAATCGCTGTACTATCCAGTTTTGGGCCTTGGTATCTATAAAAAAAGCAGTTTGAGTGTGTCGCTCACTGTTCAGCTGCAAATATCTCTATTTAAAAAGTGTGGTATACCCCAGTAAACAATAACTGTGGTTTTGCCATCCCACGGTAAAAAATCTCTATTATTCAGGTATTGGTATATTTTCCGTAAAGAAAAACAGTAGTGTCTCCTGACTGTTGTGACACAAAAATATATCTGTTGAAAATAGTCTTGTGTAGGCCCGACATCCCAGTGTGGTTTCGCAGTTCCACGGGTCAAATCGCTGTACTATACAGTTTTGGGCCTTTGGTATCTAAAAAAAAAAGCAGTTTGTGTGTGTCGCTCACTGTTCAGCCGCAAATATCTCTATTTAAAAAAGTGTGGTATACCCTAGTAAACAATAACTGTGGTTTTGCCATCCCACGGAAAAAAATCTCTATTATTCAGCTTTTAGTAGTTTTTTCCGTAAAGAAAAACAGTAGTGTCTCCTGACTGTTGTGACACAAAAATATATCTGTTGAAAATAGTCTTGTGTAGGCCCGACATCCCAGTGTGGTTTCGCAGTTCCACGGGTCAAATCGCTGTACTATCCAGTTTTGGGCCTTTGGTATCTAAAGAAAAAGCAGTTTGAGTGTGTCGCTCACTGTTCAGCCGCAAATATCTCTATTTAAAAAAGTGTGGTATACCCCAGTATACAATAACTGTGGTTTCCTCTTCCACGGTTCTAATCTACTCTTTATTACCCTTTTTCCATTGATAGTGCAAGTGTAAGCTATTTTACTTCATTTACAATGGGCACGGCGCGTGGCAAGGGACGTGGAAGTGGACTTTCTGGTGATGGTTCGTGCAGAGGACGGGGCCGTGGCCAAGGTGAAAATGTGCCACAACCAACAGCCACATCTTCTCGCACCCACTTCTTGACCGAATTACTAGGGAAGCACAGAACAACACCAGTATTGAGAACTGATCAGTGTGAACAGGTAATTAATTGGATAGCAGATAATACTTCCAGTTACCTGGGCACCACCACCTCCGGTCTGTCTTCCACACGGTCAACTCTTAGTAGCCGTGAGTCTCGACCGCATACTCCTCCTCACCCTGATGCTCCTTCCTCCCACCATGCCGAGTGTCGTCAGGCAGCAAGTGATCCCACACTTGGACACTCTGAAGAGCTGTTCACTGGTCCATTTCCATATTTGGGCCCCTCGCCTGATACGCTTGAAGTGGTGGAAGAGGAGATCCCATGTTGCGATGCCCAAATATTTGAACAGCCACGGCCACAGGAAGTCGACGTTGGCAATCTGTCACAAGAGGTGGACGATGACGAGACACAATTGCCAGGAAGTGAGGAGGAGGATCGTGGTGCGCAAGTGGAAGAGGAGGAGGTGGTGGATGATCTAGTAACTGACCCAACGTGGAAGGAGGACATGCAGAGTGAGGCCAGCAGCACACAGGGGGAGGGAGGCAGAGTACCCCAACAGGCAGGAAGAAGCAGTGTGGTGGCCGCAGACAGAAGGCAGGCAACCATTCACCGTAACACCAGCACGAGGGACGTTGCCAGTACAAGCGGTAGGTCTTCCAGAGTCTGGAATTTTTTTAAAGACTCTGCTGATAACTCCAAAAAGGCCATATGTTACACCTGCCATGCCAGCATCAGCAGGGGTGACAAAACTACCAGCCTGACCACCACCAGCATGATCAGGCACAAGGCAGCAAAGCACCCGACTTTGTGGGGCGAAGCCCAGGGTCCACGACCAGTGTCAGCGGGTCTCACCACTGCTTCTTCCACTGTTGTGCGTGCAATAGAACACCCTGTTGTGTGTGCAAGGCAATCCCCTGTCCATACTGCATGTAAAGATGCCCCCTCCTCTCAGTCTTCACTTGTTATGGCAGTTTCTCAAGAAACAGCATCAACGTCCACGTCCACGTCCGACCGCAGCGTTCAATTGTCCATATCCCAGACCTTTGAACGAAAGCGGAAATTCGCATCTAACGCCCCACAGGCCACAGTCCTAAATTCGCACATTTCACGACTGCTTGCGTTGGAAATGCTACCTTTTAGGCTGGTGGAGACGCAATCCTTCCGCAATCTTATGGCGGTGTCCGTCCCTCGGTACTCGGTCCCCAGCTGACACGGTGTGCCATCCCCACACTACACAAGCATGAGTCCCAAAGCATCTGTCGTGCCCTCAACAACGCAGTTACTGGGAGAGTCCACCTGACAACGGACACGTGGACAAGTGCTTGTGGCCAGGGACGGTACATCTCTCTGACGGCACACTGGGTAAACATAGTGGAAGCCGGGACCCAGTCGGACCTTGGGACGGAACACATCCTCCCCACACCGAGGATTGCGGGCCCTATGTCAGTCAGAGTTGCCCCCACAGTGTACAGCTCCTGCGCATCCTCCTCCTTCTCCTCATGTTCAGCCTCCATCTCAGATATCACCACATCAGTTACAAGCTGGAAGCATTGCAGTACTGCCTCCGCCAAGCGGCAACAGGCTGTGCTGAAACTCATAAGCTTAGGTGATAAACCTCACACTGCTTGTGAGTTGTGAACAGCTGTGAAAGGGCAGGCAGATCTGTGGCTGAGACCGCTGAACCTTCATCCCGGCATGGTCATGTGTGACAATGGCATTAACCTGGTGGCGGCTCTGAGGCGAGGTGAGATCACACACGTACCATGCCTGGCTCATGTGCTTAACCTCGTGGTTCAGCGGTTTCTTAAATTGTACCCCGAATTGCCAGATCTGCTCGTGAAAGTACGCCGCCTGTCAGCTCATTTTCGCAAGTCGGCTACAGCTTCCGCCGCCCTTGCTGTGTTGCAGCAGAGTTTGCAGCTTCCGGCACACCGACTGGTGTGTGATGTCCCCACACGTTGGAACTCTACCCTCCACATGTTGCAAAGGATTTGTGAGCAGAAGAGAGCAGTTGTGGAGTACCAGCTGCAACAAGGCCGTCGATATTCAGGTCAGACTCCACACATAAGACCTCAGGAGTGGACCTGGATGTCTGACATATGTACCATCCGGACAAACTTTGAGGAGGCCACCAAGATGGTGAGTGGCGATGACGCCATCATTATTGTCAGCATCCCACTTGTCTGTCTTTTGCAACGCTCTCTGCAGAGAATTAAAGAGGAGGCATTGCAGCCAGAGTATGATGAGATGGATCAAGAAGCCGTAGCGGGCGATTACACACAGCCCAGCCTCATCTCATCCCAACGTGCATTGGGGGACAATGAGGGAGAGGAGGAGGAGGAGGAGGAGGAAGAACAGGAGCTGCTATCATGCGTTGTAGACGGTAGTACCTGTACAAGTGTCATACCGTCGGTTCAGCGTGGGTGGCCTGAGGACAGGGGGGAGGAGGAAGAGGAGGAGGAGGAGGAGGAGGAGAGCATGGTCAGTCGTCATCTTGGTGAGGACACGGAAATCTTGCCCGTTACCAGTCTGGCACGCATGGCTGACTTTATGTTACGCTGCCTTAACCGTGACCCTCGGTTTGTCAAAATGTTGGGTAACAGTCATCACTGGTTGGTGACACTTGCAGACCCCCGCTACAAGGAGAACTTTCACTCTCTTATTCCTGAGGTGGAGAGGTCTACAAAAATGGGGCAGTACCAGAAGGCCCTTGCTGCAGAACTCTTAAAAAATTCCCATCTGAACACTCTAGCGGCAGAGGTCACAGTTCGTTGCCCAACCAAGGTGTACAGGCGAGAGAGATGCAACTCCAATCCAGCAGAGGCAGGGGAACACTGTCAACGTTCTGGGACAGTTTTCTGACACCCGCCCAGCTTACAGGCCCTGAGGCGCGGGGTACTCTCACAAGGAGTGGAAAGTTTCAAAAGATGGTGAGGGAGTACCTTGCCGACCGTACCAGCGTCCTCCGTGATTCCTCTGTGCCTTTTAATTATTGGGTATCCAAGCTGGACACTTGGAATGAACTCTCTCTGTACACCTTGGAGGTCCTGGCCTGCCCTGCCGCTAGCGTGTTATCGGAGCGTGTTTTTAGTGCCGCTGGGGGAATTATAACTGATAAGCGCACTCGCCTGTCAACTGACAATGCTGACAAGCTGACCCTTATCAAAATTAACAAGGGCTGGATTGGGCCAGACTTCTCATCACCACCAAATGACAGCAGAGTAACATAAAGTCAAATCCACTGTGTTATTTCGGGAGGTGTATTCACATGCACCGCTTCACACCCACATTTGGGTATACGCTTCCTCATTTCGGCTGTTTTATCTTCTTCTCCTTATCCTCAGCCTCCACCACCTCTATACCACCAGGGTGACAGCATTGCAAGTTCCACCGTCCTTATTTTTGACAGCTTTTGCTTGCAAGGCATAAGCAAATACTATGGGACACCCACTCCCCAATAATGGGACTTATGTTTGTAATATGCAGTACTGCATGGCTCTTGTAAGGGGCATTGCAAGATGCTCCGTCCTAATTTTTGGCAGCTTTTGCTTGAAAAGCATAAGCAAATACTATGGGAGACCCACTCCCCAATAATGGGACTTATGTTTGTAATATGCTGTACTGCATGGCTCTTGTAAGGGGCATTACAAGTTGCTCCGTCCTAATTTTTGGCAGCTTTTGCTTGCAAGGCATAAGCAAATACTATGGGAGACCCACTCCCCAATAATGGGACTTATGTTTATAATATGCTGTACTGCATGGCTCTTGTAAGGGGCATTGCAAGTTGCTCCTTCCTAATTTTTGGCAGCTTTTGCTTGCAAGGCATAAGCAAATACTATGGGAGACCCACTCCCCAATAATGGGAGTTATGTTTGTAATATGCTGTACTGCATGGCTCTTGTAAGGGGCATTGCAAGTTGCTCCGTCCTAATTTTTGGCAGCTTTTGCATGCAAGGCATAAGCAAATACTATGGGAGACCCACTCCCCAATAATGGGACTTATGTTTGTAATATGCTGTACTGCATGGCTCTTGTAAGGCGCATTGCAAGTTGCTCCGTCCTAATTTTTGGCAGCTTTTGCTTGCAAGGCATAAGCAAATACTTTGTGACACTCACTCCCCAATAATGGGACTTATGTTTGTAATATGCT
Source organism: Phyllobates terribilis (assembly GCF_046119375.1). NCBI lineage: Eukaryota > Metazoa > Chordata > Amphibia > Anura > Dendrobatidae > Phyllobates > Phyllobates terribilis. Next base: position 991,433,970 of record NW_027362761.1, on the reverse strand, counting down.
GTACTGCATGGCTCTTGTAAGGGGCATTGCAAGTTGCTCCGTCCTAATTTTTGGCAGCTTTTGCTTGGAAAGCATAAGCAAATACTATGGGACATAAATACTATATAAACAGTAAAAGGATTAAAACTTATGGAGTTGGCCCATTGAAAAATAACCTGGGTAAAATCATAGAGGGCGATGAGGGTAAAGCAAACCTACTCAATAGCTTCTTCTCCACTGTTTTCACAAAAGAATACAATTTATCGGAAGAAATGCAGAGTGATAAAGCAAACCCTCCGCTAAATATCACCCACCTAACCCAGGAGGAAGTTCAGAAACGCCTAAATAATATCAAAATAGACAAGTCACCAGGCCCAGATGACATACACCCCCGGGTACTAAAAGAATTAAGTAATGTGATAGACAGACCGCTGTATCTTATATTCAAGCACTCTTTATGGACAGGGACTGTCCCACTTGACTGGCGCCAAGCAAATGTGGTACCAATATTCAAATAGGGGTCTAAAAGTGACCCTGGGAACTATAGACCAGTCAGCTTAACGTCTGTTGTGGGTAAATTGTTTGAAGGATTTCTTAGAGATGCTATTGTAGAATATCTTAATGATAATAACTGTCTAACTCCATATTAACATGGATTCATGAGGGATCGCTCCTGCCAAACAAACCTGATGGCCTTCTACGAGGAGGTGAGCTTACAGCTGGACCGGGGAGAGTCAGTGGATGTTGTATACCTTGACTTCTCCAAAGCGTTTGATACCGTGCCACACAAAAGGTTGGTATATAAAATGAGAATGCTTGGTCTGGGGGATAATGTGTGCAAGTGGGTAAATAGCTGGCTGAGTGATAGAAAGCAGAGGGTGGTTATCAATGGTGTAAGCTCAGGGTGTGTCAGGGTTACTAGCGGGGTGCCTCAAGGGTCTGTCTTGGGCCCTATATTATTTAATATATTTATTAATGATCTAGTGGAAGGGTTGCATAGTAAAATAGCAATATTTGCAGATGATACTAAACTTTGTAAAGTAGTTAATACAGATGAGGATAGGGCACAGCTACAGGAGGATTTAGATAAATTGGGGAGTTGGGCCAAAAAATGGTAAATGGGGTTCAATGCCGATAAATATAAGGTCATGCACATGGGAAAGAAAAACAGCAGTCACCCATACATATTAAATGGGAAACCGTTGGGGAAATCTGACATGGAGAAGGACCTGGGCGTCTTGGTTAATAGCAAATTAAATTGGAGTGCCCAGTGTCAGGCAGCAGCTGCGAAGGCAAATAGAGTCATGGCATGCATCAGAAGAGGAATAGGGGCATATGATGAGAACATTGTTCTTCCTCTGTATAAAGCGCTGGTAAGGCCGCACTTAGAATATTGTGCACAGTTCTGGGCTCCGGTGCTCAGGAAAGACATATTGGAGCTAGAGAGGGTACAAAGGAGGGCGACTAAGGTAATAAAGGGAATGGAGGGACTAGAATACCCAGAGAGGTTGTCAAAATTAGGCCTATTTACGTTGGAAAAGAGAAGGCTTAGGGGACACCTCATAAACATGTATAAATACATCAGGGGGCAGTACAGAGATCTCTCCCATGACCTGTTTATACCAAGGATGGTGACAAAGACGAGGGGGCACACTATGCGCCTGGAGGAAAGGAGGTTCCTGCACCAGCCTAGAAGGGGATTCTTTACGATCAGAGCCGTGAGACTCTGGAACTCTCTGGGAGAGGAAGTGGTGATGTCCAACTCACTTAATGAGTTCAAGAGAGGCCTGGACGCCTTTCTTGAGAACAATAAAATTACATCTTATGCTTAGTGATAGTTAATTAATCCAGGGATTTAATCTGACTGCCAGATTGGAGTTGGGAAGTGAATTCTTCCTCAATGATGTAAATTGGCCTATAAAGCATGGGTTTTTTTTTGCTTTCCCCTGGATCAACGCTGCGGAATACCTGCAGTGCACAAGAAATAGGCTGAACTCGATGGACGCTTGTCTTTTTTCGGCCTTATAAACTATGTAACTATGTAACTATGTAACCCACTCCCTAATAATGGGACTTATGTTTGTAATATGCTGTACTGCATGGCTCTTCTAAGGGGCATTGCAAGTTGCTCCGTCCTAATTTTTGGCAGCTTTTGCTTGGAAAGCATAAGCAAATACTATGGCAGACCCACTCCCCAATAATGGGACTTATGTTTGAAATATGCTGTACTGCATGGCTCTTGTAAGGGGCATTGCAAGTTGCTCCGTCCAAATGTTTGGCAGCTTTTGCTTGCAAGTCATAAGCAAATACTATGGGAGACCCACTCCCCAATAATGGGACTTATGTTTGTAATATGCTGTACTGCATGGCTCTTGTAAGGGGCATTGCAAGTTGCTCCGTCCTAATTTTTGGCAGCTTTTGCTTGCAAGGCATAAGCAAATACTATGGGACACTCACTCCCCAATAATGGGACTTATGTTTGTAATATGCTGTACTGCATGGCTCTTGTAAGGGGCATTGCAAGTTGCTCCGTCCTAATTTTTGGCAACTTTTGCTTGGAAAGCATAAGCAAATACTATGGGACACCCACTCCCCAATAATGAGACTTATGTTTGTAATATGCTGTACTGCATGGCTCTTGTAAGGAGCATTGCAAGTTGCTCCGTCCTAATTTTTGGCAGCTTTTGCTTGGAAAGCATAAGCAAATACTATGGGAGACCCACTCCCCAATAATGGGACTTATGTTTGAAATATGCTGTACTGCATGGCTCTTGTAAGGGGCATTGCAAGTTGCTCCGTCCTAATTTTTGGCAGCTTTTGCTTGAAAGGCATAAGCAAATACTATGGGAGACCCACTCCCCAATAATGGGACTTATGTTTGTAATATGCTGTACTGCATGGCTCTTGTAAGGGGCATTGCAAGTTGCTCCGTCCTAATTTTTGGCTGCTTTTGCTTGCAAGACATAAGCAAATACTATGGGAGACTCACTCCCCAATAATGGGACTTATGTTTGTAATATGCTGTACTGCATGTGACGCGCCCCCTGGGCCGTGTGTACACGTGTGTGGAATACCCGGTGCCGGGTCTCTGGGGTCTGTAGTCTCCGTGGCGGTGACCCGGTCCCGTGGCTCAGGCTGGTCAAACCAGTGGCAGTCTTTCTTAGGTTTTGAGGTTACTTGTCCGACTGCGCCACCCGTGGATTGCGGTCAGGGAGTACCACCGCTGCGAGGCAGACCCCTGAAGCTGGTGTTGTGTGCGCAGCAGAGAATGGGATAACTCCCCACGGGAGGAGTATAGCCTCAGGGCAGTGAGTGTGGATGATGGGGGTGATGGTGCACGGCACGAGCGCAGCAGGAACGACTCAGAGTCTTTGCAGTGCAGTTCAGGGTCTTTACTGATGATTATAAGGTAGACCCTCCCGGGAGTACTGGCTAGCATAAGAGGCCTGGTCAGTCTGTGAGCAAGCAGGAGTTCCCCTGGCCAGGTGGAGTTGTAGGCCTCCCCGTCTGTCTGCACTCTTCCTGGCTACCATGTACCGTGTAGTGCTCACCCGTATGGCTGGTGACTTGGAGCCTTCTGTTAGCCTCCGCTCCACGACGGCGGTGCTGGTCCCTTGCTTGTGACTGAGCCTCCGGGCTTCTATGGCCAGAGGACCTGAAATCCCCTGCCGGCAGGTTTCTGCTGCTGGATATATAAGTCCTCACAGCCTCGGACTCCTGTGTCCGGTTCCTATTGTCTTCTGCCAGGGCGAGCTCTGCTCAGCTTCCAGCCCCTGGTCTTTAGCTCCTAGCTCCTACAGAGCTCCTTGCTGTTACTTTCCCTTGCTCTCACTCTGACTCTGACTGTTCTCTGACTCACTCAACCCCGCCCCAGATCCAGTTTATAAGGGCAGAATTCTCCCCTCCAAGGACTGGGGCAGGAGGATGTTGCATGTTTAAGGGATCCTGACCAGGAAACCTCCCACTTGCTCTCCGATGTAATATCTCTATTACTGTGGTGACCAGACTCCTGGGGTGCCACACATGGCTCTTGTAAGGGGCATTGCAGTTCCTCATAATTTTTGGAAAGCCTTCCATTCACTGCATAGGCCAACAGTGCACAGGAGACCCAGTTGCTATAAATGGAAAAAAAGGTTTAGTTAACACCCTCTGACCTCCATGTCATTTCCAAGGGGCATTGGAGTGCCTCGAAATTTTTGATAGGCATTGCACTCACCTTATGCCCTATAACTGTGTAGCTGAACCTCTCCTTTTGGTACAGAAACATATCCTACAAGACATATCTGGTTGACTGGCCTGATATTGATGTGAATGGTCCCTGTTCCTCCTGCTCTTTCTCCTTTGCCACTACCTCATCCATCATTTATCACCTGAAGCTTTGTTTTAACGGGAGTCATAGAACTTGGATAGTAGCAGGAAAATATCCAGCAATCCTCGGAGGAGGTAGGATATGCGCCAAAACGCTGACCACCTCAGGCCTAGCCGCTACTACATACATGGGCTTGCATTACAACAAAACAAAACAGATGCTAACTTCTATCATCCTCATCATGCTCCTCTCCTTGGCACTCTCAACTCCCCTGATGGAGAAGCCAGGGCCCACCGGAGGAGTCTGATAGTCCGGTGGGCTCGGCCAATGCTGCCCTAAAGCAGGCCAGGCTAAGAAAAGTGTGGGAAAGGTTACCGGGACAAATAGGGGTGGCTGGGGACCGAGTATGGACACCCGGCCACCCCCCTGGAGGCTGGGGAGCAAGCGGGGACACCCGGCCACCAGGCGGCTGGGGACTGAGTATGGATACCAGGCCGCGACACAGCCATGGCGTGGTGGCCAGATTCCGCCTCCACATGCCTAAAAGGCCCAATTTAATGTGCAAGCAAGCAAGCAGTATGGTATTGCAGCCTGGGGGTGGGTGGGTGGCAGGCTGCATACTTGCGCTTGCATTGCAAGGAATGGGAGAGGTACAATTGAACACTGCCCTGGGACAAGGACTTGAATGGGGATAGTTGCAAGTCTGCAATGACAGGTGCAAGGTGGGAGGCATCTTCGCATGTACCATGAACAGGGGTTTGGCATGCACACACTACAGCGGAATAGGCTCTCCTTCCCACTAAATGCACTGGGGAGGGCACAGGTAATGTTTTGGTATACGCGCTTAATCTTATGTATAAGGCACACCAGGACAAATAGGGGCGGCTGGGGACTGAGTATGGATACCTCGCTGCCGAAGCAGCCATGAGGTAGTGGCCAGCTTCGGCCTCCTCCAAACTAAAAGGCTCTATTTCAAGTGCAAGCTAGCAGTATGGAATTGCAGTCTGTGGGTGGGTGGGTGGCAGGCTGCACACTTACACTTGCATTAAAAGAAAACATAGCAGATGCTAACTTCTGTCATCATCATCATGCTCCTCACCTTGGCACTCTCAACTCCACCGATGGAGAAGTCAGGGCCCACCGGAGGAGTCTGGTTCTCTGTTGGGTTCGTCCAATGCTGCCTAAAGCAGCCCGGGCTAAGAAAAGTGTGTGGGGGGATGTTCCAAGGAGAAATAGGGGCGGCTGGGGACCGTTTATGGACAACCGGCTGCCCCCAGGCGGCTGGGGACCGTGTGTGGACACCCGGCCGCGGGGCGGCTGGGGACCGAGTATGGACACCCGGCCGCTGGGCGGCTGGGGACTGAGTATGGATTCCAGGCCGCCAACACAGCCATGACGTGGTGGCCAGATTCCGCCTCCACATGCCTAAAATGCCCAATTTCAAGTTCAAGCAAGCAAGCAGTATGGTATTGCAGCCTGGGGGTGGGTGGGTGGCAGGCTGCATACTTGCGCTTGTATTGCAAGGAATGGGGGAGGTACAATTGAACACTGCCCTGGGACTAGAACTTGCATGGGGATAGTTGCAAGTCTGCATCTTCTGATGCGGCAAGGATCACTTATGATGGGCACACTTTTAGACAGTGACCTGGGAGTCAGAGATGCTTCCAGGGGTCTTCCCCATGCTGTTCCCATGTCTTTTCAGCACTTTATGCATGTGCCACACAGCACATGGCCAGATAAGGTTGTAAAATGTTAAAATGACATTTCCCGGTGAATGCATTTGTCATAGTTGAAAGCAATACAAAAGTGCAAAAACGCATAAAAAATGCTACTTGTGAACATAGCCGTAGGTGTGGAGGAGTATTTTTGTTTTTGGTCATTTATTTTAACTTATACACAAGTCTTTTCCCTGGAAAGGATGTTCCTTAACATATTTCACAGGAAAAAAGTTTCACTTTCGTTTTTGAACGTTTTATTGTGAGCCCGTAAAAGTGGCTTAATACCTCTGACCACGTTGTTGACAGCAGTGACCTGGAGGTCAGAAATGCTTCCTGGGGCGATCCCCATGTTGTCCCCATGTCATTTGAGCACTGTCACTATTGTTTTGGGCACTTGTTAGGCTTTTAAAAGACTGCCGGGGGCGCCACCGCAAAAATGCTCGAGTCTCCCATAGACTAACATTGGGCTCGTTGCTCGGGTCGAGCACCCGAGTATCACGGCGAGCTCGGCCCGAGCTTCGAGCACCCGAGCATTTTAGTGCTCGCTCAACACTAATTTTCAGTTGTTTCACACTTTTTTGTTAAGTATATAATTACACATGTGTTAATTCATAGTTTTGATGCCTTCATTGTGAATGTACAATTTTCATAGTCATGAAAATACAGAAAAATCTTTAAATGAGACGGTGTGTCCAAACTTTTGGTCTGTACTGTATATATATATATATATATATATATATATATATATATATATATATATATACTGTATATATATGGTGAGTTGCTCTGGTAGGCAAAGGTAGAAATGCTGTAAAGAGACACTCGTAGGTTTTCAATCCAAGATCTTTGTTTCATTCACAGTGACAACAGAAAACAAATACAGTCTTCAGACAAAACAAAAGTCCAGCTTGTTTCCACAGCATTAGTGATGGGCGAGCACTAAAATGTTCGGGTGCTCGTTGCTCGGGTTGAGCACATTGGAATACTGGGCCCAATGTAAGACTATGGGAAACTCAAGCATTTTTCAGGCGGCTCCCCCCGGTGGTCTGCAGAGGGCCTAAAAATTGCCCAAATCGATGGGAACAGTGCTCAAATGACATGGAAACAGCATGTGGAAGAACCCTGGAAGCATTTCTGACTCCCAGGTCACTGCTGTCAACAATGTTGTCAGAGGTATTACTCCACTTTTACGGACTCACAATAAAACATACAAAAACAAAAACAAAATGGATTTTCCTGGGAAATACACACCTGGTCAAAATTGTTGGTACCCCTCATTTAATGAAAGAAAAAAAACACAATGGTCACAGAAATAACTTGAATCTGACAAAAGTAAAAATAAATTAAAAATCTTTGAAAATAAACAAATGAAAGTCAGACATTGCTTTTCAACCCTGCTTCCACAGAATTTTTAAAAATATTAAACTCATGAAATTGGCCTTGACAGAAATGATGGTACTCTTAAGTTAATATTTTGTTGAACAACCTTTTGAGGCAAATTTCTGCCATCAAACTATTCCTGTAACTATCAATGAGACTTCTGCACCTCTCGACAGGTATTTTCGCCCACTCCTCATGAGCAAACTGCTCCAGTTGTCTCGTGTTTGAAGGCTGCCTTTTCCAGACGACATGTTTAACCTCTTTCCAAAGATGCTCAATAGGATTTAGGTCAGGGCTCATAGAAGGTCACTTCAGAATAATCCAATGTTTTCCTCTTAGCCATTCTTGGGTGTTTTTAGCTGTGTGTTTTGGGTCAGTATCCTGTTGCAAGACCCTTGACCTGCGACTGAGACCAAGCTTTCTGACACTGGGCAGCACATTTCTCTCTAGAATCCCTTGATAGTCTTGAGATTTCGTTGTACCCTGCACAGATTCAAGTAACCCTGTGCCAGATGTAGCAAAGCAGCCCCAGAACATAACAGAGCCTCCTCCATGTTTCATAGTAGGGACAGTGTTCTTTTCTTGATAGGCTTCATTTTTCCGTCTGTGAACATGGAGCTGATATGCCTTGCCAAAAACTTCTATTTTTGTCTCATCTGTCCATAGGACATTCTCCAAGAAGCTTTGTTGCTTATCAATATGTAGTTTGGCAAATTCCAGTCTGGCTTTTTTATGATTTTTTTTCAACAATGGTGTTCTCTTTGATCGTCTCACATGAAGTCCACTTTGGATCAAACAATGACGGATGGTACGATCTGACACTGATGTTGCTTGAGCTTGAAGTTCACCTTTAATCTCTTTAGAAGTTATCCTGGGCTCATTTGTTACCATTCGTATTATCCGTCTCTTTGATTTGTCATCAATTTTCCTCCTGCGGCCTTGTCCAGGGAGGTTGGCTACAGTCCCATGGATCTTAAATTTCTGAATAATATGTGCAACAGTAGTCACAGGAATATTAAGCTGCTTGGAGATGGTCTTATAACCTTTACCTTTAACATGCTTGTCTATAATTTTCTTTCTAATCTCCTGAGACAACTCTTTCCTTTGCTTCCTCATGTCCATGTTGACTGTGGTACACACCATGTCACCAAACAGCACAGTGAGTATCTGTAGCCCTACATACAGGCCCACTGACTGATTACAAGATTATAGACACCTGTGATGCTAATTAGTGAACACAACTTGATTTAACATGTCCCTTTTGTCACATTATTTTCAGGGGTACCATCATTCCTGTCCAGGCCTATTTCATGAGTTTAATTTTTTTTTTAATTCTGTGGAAGCAGGGTTGAAAAGTAATGTCTGACTTTCATTTGTTCATTTTTATAGATTTTTAATTTATTATTACTTTTGTCAGATTCAAGTTATTTCTGTGACTATTGTGGGTTTTTCCTTCATTAAACGAGGGGTACCAACAATTTTGACCACGTGTGTATGTTAAGGAACATCCTTTCACGGGTAATGATTTGTATATAAGGCTAAATAAATAACTAAAAACAAAAATACTCCACACCTTGGGCTATGTTCACACATAGCGTTTTTGATATGTTTTTCCACTTTTGCATTGCTTTCAACAGTGACAAATGCATTCACAGGGAAATGTCATTTTAACATTTTACAACCTTATCTGGCCATGTGGTGTGTGAGACATGATCAGACACATCCTGTTTCTTTTATGAAGGATGGACTCTGAAAGTCTCAAAGCCTATTTTTATATATATTTTTTATATATATATATTAATATTCTTAAAGGGCCAGCAGTCGGCCCTCACTATTCTTAGAGAGCCATCAACCAGCTATGCTTTGTTGCTCCCATTACTAAAGAGTGGGTGTCCTGTACTGTTATTGCATATGCAGTGAGTGACAGGGCTTCCCAAAATTTGGATGCACCCCAATTCCCCTTTTGAAATTTAGACGCACCCCAATACCCCTTTGAAGAGACTTAGAGGAGGGCCTCCTGAAAACAATGTTCCCATTATTAGGAAGTGGGTCTCCCATACTGTTTGCCTATGCAGTGAATGCAAGGGTTGCCAAAAATTTGGAGGCACTCCAATGCCCCTTGGAAGAGACGTGGAGGTCAGAGGGCCTCCTGAAAACTATGTTCCCATTATTAGGAAGTAGGTCTCCCATTGTGTTTCCCTATGCAGTGAATGCAAGGGTTGCCAAAAATTTGGAGGCACGCCAATGCCCCTTGGAAGAGACGTGGAGGTCAGTGGGCCTCCTGAAAACAATGTTCCCATTATTAGGAAGTGGGTCTCCCATAGTGTTGGCCTATGCAGTGAATGCAAGGGCTGCCAAAAATTGGGAGGCAATCTAATGCCCCTTGGAAGAGACATAGAGGGCCTCATGAAAAAATGTTAGCATTTTTAGGAAGTGGGTCTCCCATAGTGTTGGCCTATGCAGTGAATGCAAGGGCTGCCAAAAATTGGCAGGCACTGCAATGCCCCTTGGAAGAGACATAAAGGGCCTCATGAAAAAATGTTCCCATTATTAGGAAGTGGGTATCCCATAGTGTTGTCCTATGCAGTGAATGCAAGGGTTGCCAAAAATTGTGAGGCACGCCAATGCCCCTTGGAAGAGACGTGGAGGTCAGTGGGCCTCATGAAAAAATGTTCCCATGATTAGGAAGTGGGTCTCCCATAGTGTTGGCATATGCAGTGAATGCAAGGGCTGCCAAAAATTGGGAGGCAATCCAATGCCCATTGGAAGAGACATATAGGGCCTCATGAAAAAATGTTCCCATTATTAGGAAGTGGGTCTCCCATAGTGTTGGCCTATGCAATGAATGCAAGGGCTTCCAAAAATTGGGAGGCACTGCAATGCCCCTTGGAAGAGACGTAGAGGGCCTCAAGAATAAATGTTCCCATTATTAGGAAAGGGGTCTCCCATAGTGTTGTCCTATGCAGTGAATGCAAGGGTTGCCAAAAATTGGGAGGCACTCCAATTCCTCTTGGAAGACATGTAGAGGGCCTCATGAAAAAATGTTCCCATTATTAGGAAGTGGGTCTCCCATAGTGTTGGCCTATGCAGTGAATGCAAGGGCTGCCGAAAATTGTGAGACACTCCAATGCCCCTTGGAAGAGACGTAAAGGACCTCCTGAAAATTTTTTCCTATTATTAGCAAGTGGGTCTCCAATAATTTTGGTCTATGCAGTGAATGCAAGGGCTGCAAAAAATTGGGAGGCACTCCAATGCCCATTGGAAGAGGCGTAGAGGGCATCATAAAAAAATGTTAGAAAGGAGCAGGTCTCCTATACTTGTAATGCCCATGCACTAAGTGTATGGACTGACAAACATTTACCCCTGGGGGGTGTACATGAACATCCTGTATAAAATTGTATTTTTACGGGCATCATAAACACCCTTTAAAAAAATTATGTGGGTGTTGCATCATGGACCACGGTCACCCTGGTGATATGGTGGTGGAGGATGAAGAGAAGTAGGAGTACAAGAGCTAATAGCCCAAATCAGGAAGCGTATATGCATGTGTGGGTGTGAAGACATGCATGGGAATACACCTCCCAAAAAAAGACACTGGATTTGAGTTTGTTACGCTGCTATAATTCGGTGGTGTTGGGAAGTCTTCCCCAATCCAGCCCTTGTTCATTTTTATAAGAGTCAGCCTGTCAGCATTTTCAGTTGACAGGCGGATGCGCTTATCAGTTCTAATTCCACCAGCGGTACTAAAATCCCGCTCTGATGAAACACTAGCGGCAGGGCAGACCAGAACCTCCAAGGCATAGAAAGCCAGTTCATTCTACGTGTCCAGTTTGGATACCCAATAATTATAAGGCACAGAGGAATCACGGAGGACGTTGTTACGGTCGGCAAGGTACTCCCTCAGCATCGTCCCAAAGTTTGCACTCCTTGTCAGAGTACTCTGCGCCTCAGGGTCCGTGTGATGGGAGGGGCTGAGAATACTCTTCTAGAACTTTGAAAGCATTCCACTGCCTCTGCTGGATTGGAGTTCTGTCTCTCTCGCCTGTACTCCTTGGTTGTCCAACGAACTGTGACCTCTGCCGCTAGCATTTTCAGATGGGAATTTTTTCAATAGTTCTGCAACAAGGGCCATCTGGTACTGCCCCATTTTTGTAGACCTGTCCGCCTCAGGAATAAGAGATAGAAAGTTCTCATTGTAGCGTGGGTCTAGAAGTGTTACCAACCATTAATGACTGTTACCCAAAATTTTGAGAACGCGAGAGTCACGGGAAAGGCAGCGTAACATAGCAGTCTGGCATGCATGGCTGAGTTTAACAGGCAAGACTTCCGTGTCCTCACCAAGAGGACGACTGACCATGCTCTCCTCCTCCTCTTCCCTGTCCTCAGGCCATCCACGCTGAACAGACGGTATGACAGTTGTGCAGGTAGTACTGTACATAGCGCATGAAACTAGCTCCTGTTCTTCCTCCTCCTCTTCTTCATTTTCACCCAATCCACATTGGGATGAGATGAGGCTGGGCTGTTTGTAGTCACCCTGTAAAGTTCCTTGCTTCATCTCATCGTGCTCCGCCTGCAATGCATCCTCTTTGATTGTTAGCAGAGAGCGTATCAGAAGACAGAGAAGCGGGATGCTGACGCTAATTATGGCGTCATCGCCGCTCACCATCTTGATGGAGTCCTCAAAGTTTTGGAGGATGGTACATATGTCTGACATCCTTGTCCACTCCTGAGGTCTTATGTGTGGAGTTTGAACTGAATACCAATGACCTTGTTGATGCTGGTAGTCAACAACTGCCCTCTTCTTCTCACAAATCCTTCCCAACATCTGCAGTGTAGAGTTACAAAGTGTGGGGACATCACACACCAGTCGGTGAGCCAGAAGCTGCAAACGCTGCTGAAGCATGACAAGGGCGGCGGAAGCTGTAACTGACTTTCTAAAATGGGAACACAGGCGGCGTACTTTGACAAGCAGATCCGGCAGCTCCGGGTTGGTTTTGAGAAACTGCTGAACCACGAGGTAAAGCACATGGGCCAGGCATGGTACATGTTTGAGCTTGCCTCGCCACCAGGTTCCAGCCACTGTCACACATGACCATGCCTGGTTGTAGGTTCAGCAGTGTCAGCCACAGATCTGCCTGATCTTTCAGAGCTGTCCACAACTCTTCAGCATTGTGCTATTTGTCACCTAAGCATCTTAGCCTCAGCACAGACTGTTGCCACTTGGCTGAGGCAGTGCTGCAGTGCTTCCAGCTTGTGACTGATGTGGTAATTTCAGAGATGGAGGATGAAGAGGAGGGGGAGGATGAGGAGGATGAGGTGCAGGAGCTGTAAACTGTGAGGGCAACCCTGATTGATCTAGGGCCTGCAATCCTCAGCGTCGGATGGATGTGTTCCATCCCAAGGTCGAAATGTGTCCCGGCTTCCACTATGTTAACCCAGTGTGCCGTCAGCGAGATGTACCATCCCTGCCCACAAGCACTTGTCCACATGTCCGTGGTTTGGTGGATTTTCCCAGTAACTGCATTGTTAAGGGCACGGCTAATATTGTGGGACATGTGCTTGTGTAATGGGGGATGGCAGACCTGGAGAAATAGCGTCGGCTGGGGACCGAGTACCTTGGAATGGCCGCCGCCATCAGGAAAGCTTCTGTCTCCACGAGCCTAAAAGGCAATGTTTTGAGCGCAAGCAGTAACGAAATGTGGTAATTTAGTAGTGTGGCCTGTGGGGCGTTGGCTGCGTATTTGCGCTTGCGTTCCAAGGACTGCGGTGTGGACAACTGAAGGCTGCGCTGGGACAAGGACATGCTTTCTGATGGTGCTAGTTCAGAGTGTGCAACAACAGGTACAGGGCAGGAGGCATCTTTGCATGCACTATGGACAGGGCATTGGCTTGCACACATAACATTTGAAGAAGCAGTGGTGTCACCTGCAGACACTGTTCCTGGACCCTGGGGATTGGCCAACAAAGTCGGGTGCTTTGCTGCCATGTGCCTGATCATGCTGGTGGTGGTCAGGGTGGTAGTTTTACTATCATTGCTAATGCTGTCCTGGCAGGTGGTGCAAATGGCCTTTTTGGGGTTATCAGCAGAGTCTTTAAACAACAACCAGACTAGGGAAGACTTAACAGTTGTACTGACAACTTCCGTCGTGTTGGTTTTACGGGGACTGGTTGCCTGCCTTCTGTCTGCGGCCACCACACTGCTTCTTCCTGCCTGTTGTGGTGCTCTGTCTTCCTCCCCCTGTTTACTTCAGTCCTCGCTCTGCATGTCCTCCTGCCAGGTTGGGTCAGTTATTATATCATCCACCACCTTGTCTTCCACTTTCACATCCTGGTCCTCCTCCTGACTTTCTGTCAATTGTGTCTTATCATCGTTCACCTCTAGTGACATTTTCCCACCGTCACTTTCATATAACCGTGGCTGCTCAAATATTTGGGCATCGCTGCATGCGATCTCCTCTTGCCCTGATTCAAGTGGACCAGGCGAGAGGCCCGAATCTATAAATGGAAAAGTGAACAGCTCTTTGGAGTTTCAAAGTGTGGGATCAGTTGTCTCCGGGCACTCGGCATGGTGGGAGGAAGGAAGATCAGAGTGAGGAATATGCCGTCCACACTCACGGCTACTGAGACTTGACCGTGTGGAAGACAGGTTGGTGATGGTGGCAAAGTGACTGGAAGCATTATCTGCTATCCAACCAACAACCTTTTGACACTGCTCTGGGTTCAATAGTGGTATGCTGCGTTTCCCTAGTAATATGGACAGGAAGGTTGGGTGAGAAGATGTGGGTGTTTGTTGTGGCACAATTTCAGCTTGCCCACGGCCTCGGCCTCTGCATGTACCATCACCATCACGTCCAGTTACCCAACCCTTGTCACTCGCCTTGCTTATTTTAAATGGAGCACAATATCTTCCACGCTCACTACAATTGGCTGAATTTGGAGCAAACTTATATGTGATCCGTGTGACGGACAAACCACAGTTTTAAATAGCTGGCCTGTAGATAACTATTTTTAACAGTGATCTCGTGTCAATAACTTCGCTGACGCACTGCAACAAAATTTCAATGGAGACCAGAAATGGCCGAATTTTTAGCGAATTTATATGTGATCCGTGTGACGGACAAACCACAGTTTTAAATAGCTGGCCTGTAGGTAACTATTTTTAACAGCAAACTGGTGTCAATAACTTCACTGACACACTGAAACAAAATTTCAATGGAGGCCAGAAATGGCAGAATTTTCAGCGCAATTATATGTGATCTGTGTGACGGTCAAACCACAGTTTTAAATAGCTGGCCTGTAGGTAACTATTTTTAACAGCAAACTGGTGTCAATAACTTTGCTGGCACACTGAAACAAAATTTTAATGGAGGCCAGAAATGGCAGAATTTTTAGCGCAATTATATGTGATCCGTGTGACGGACAAACCACAGTTTTAAATAGATGGACTGTAGGTAACTATTTTTAACAGCAAATTGGTGTTAATAACTTTGCTGACACACTGAAACAAAATTTCAATGGAAGCCAGAAATGGCAGAATTTTCAGCGCAATTATATGTGATCCGTGTGACGGACATTCCACAGTTTTAAATAGCTGAATTTTTTTCGCTGTAATACAGAAAGGACCTCGCTGTATTCTGCAGTGCCAACAAGGAAATGGCGCAGAAAAACATTGTTTTCTGTATTGCTTTTTAAGCAAATAATCAGAATTAAGATAAAAAACTAAATTATTCCTGGCCCCGGACACCTGACTCTATTTCTACAAATATCTGTAAAAGCACCAGCAGACAGAACTGGAATGGACCCTCTTGATATATGCACTGCAGTCTGCTATATACCCTGCCTGGCTAGCACTGATATCTCTGCAGATGGATTAATCCTCAGAAGGACTGTTAGTTGAGATAGATATGTAGAGAATATTATGGAATACCTACACTAACTAGTAAACAACCAAATCTCTCCCTAGCTCAGCAGCTCCTCCCCCTACACTGCTTGTTTGCGGAGTAGACTGTGACGAGCACGGCGGCACCAGGTCACATTTAGGCCTGATGACACTGTGCGTCCAATCACTGTAATGTTACAACCAACATGGCAGTGGCATTACATTGTATGGCAGACAATCCCTGCATGTTTATTGATGCTCTAAAGAGTGCCAAACATGCAGGGAGGGGACCCAAGCTCCCGCCGAGCAACCCCAGAAATACTCGGCGAGCGCCGAGTATCTCGAAAAATCCTGATTATTTGCTTAAAAAGCAATCCAGAGAACGCCGTTTTTCTGCGTCATTTGCTTGTTAGCACTGCAGAATACAACGAGATCCTTTCCATATTACAGCGCTAAAAATCCAGCTATTTAAAACTGTGGTTTGTCCATCACACGGATCACATATAATTGCGCTGAAAATATAGCCATTTCAGTCCTCCATTGAAATTTTGTTGCAGTGTGTCAGTGAACTTATTGACACGAGGTCGGCGCTGTTAAAAATAGTTGCCTACACGCCAGCTATTTAAAACTTTGGTTTGTCCATCACACGGATCACATATAAGTTTGCTCCAAATTCAGCCATTTGTAGCGCAGGTGGAAGATATTGTCCTCCATTTAAAATGGGCAAGGCACGTGGCAAGGGATGGGAAACTACACGTGATGGTGATGGTGCATGCAGAGGCCGAGGCCATTGGCAAGCTGAAATTGTGCCACAACAAACACCCACATCTTCTCGCTCGACCTTCATATCCCAATTAATAGGGGACCGTAGAACACCACAATTGAACACAGAGCAGTGTGAAAAGGTTATTGGTTGGATAGCAGATAACGCTTCCAGTCACTTAGCCACCACCACCACCACCCTGTCTTCCACATGGTCATGTCTCAGTAACCGGGAGTCTGGACCGCATATTCCTCACCTTGATCCTCCTTCCTCCACACCATGCCAAGTGCCCAGAGACAACTGATTCCACACTTGGACACTGTTCCATTTATAGATTCGGGCCTCTCGCCTGGTCAACTCGAATCGGGGCAAGAGGAGATCGCATGTAGCGATGCCCAAGTATTTGAGCAGCCATGACCATATGAAGGCGACGGTGGGAAAGTGTCACAAGAGGTGGACGATGAGGAGACACAATTGCCAGAAAGTCAGGAGGAGGACCAGGATGCGGAAGTGGAAGACGAGGTGGTGGATGATATAACAACTGACCCAACCTGGCAGGAGGACATGCAGAGCAAGGACAGCAGCACACAGGGGAAGGGAGGCAGGGCACCCCAACAGGCAGGAAAAAGCAGTGTGCTGGCACAGACAGAAGGCTGGCAACCGTTCCCCGTAACACCAACACGAAGGAAGTGTACAACTGTTAGGTCTTCCCGAGTCTAGTTGTTTTTTAAAGACTCTGCCGATAACCCCAAAAAGGCCATTTGCACCACCTGCCAGGCAAGCATCCGCAAGGGTAGCAAAACTACCAGCCTAACCACCGCCAGCATGATCAGGCGCTTGGCAGTAAAGCACCCGACTTTGTGGGCCGAACCCCCGGGTCCAGGAACAGTGTCTGCGGGTGACACCACTGCTTCTTCCGCTGTTGTGCATGCAAGTCAACCCCCTGTCCATAGTGCATGTGAAGATGCCTCCTGCCCTGCACCTGTTGTTGCACACTCTCTACTAGCACCATCAGCAAGCACGTCCTTGTCCCAGCGCAGCGTTCAGATGTCTATACCCCAGTCCTTGGAATGCAAGCGCAAATACGCAGCCAATGCCCCACAGGCCACACTACTAAATTCCCACATTTCACGACTGTTTGCGCTCGAAATGTTGCCTTTTAGGCTTGTGGAGACGGAAGCTTTCCCAACCTCATGGCATCCCTTGATGCCGCCACTATTTCTCCCCGTGTGCCGTCCCCGCATTACACAAGCACGTGTCCCACAACATTAGCCATGCCCTCAACAATGCAGTTACTGGAAAAGTCCACCTAACTACGGACACGTGGACAAGTATTTGTGGGTAGGGACGGTACAGCTCGCTGACGGCACACTGGGTTAACATGGTGGATGCCGGGACCTTGGGACGAAACACATCCTCCTGACGCTGAGGATTGCAGGCCCTAGGTCAATCAGGGTTGCCCCCACAGTCTACAGCTCCTGCACCTCATCCTCCTCAGCCTCTTCCTCCTCTTCAGCCTCCATCTCCAAACTGCCAAGCGGCAACAGGCTGTGCTGAAGCTAATATGCTTAGGTGACAAACTGCACAATGCTGAAGAGTTGTGGACAGCTCTGAAAGAGCAGGCAGATCTGTGGCTCACACCGCTGTGCCTACAGCCAGGCATGGTCGTGTGTGACAATGGCTGGAACCTGGTGGTGG
The DNA here is from genome assembly GCF_046119375.1 of Phyllobates terribilis. Taxonomy (NCBI): domain Eukaryota; kingdom Metazoa; phylum Chordata; class Amphibia; order Anura; family Dendrobatidae; genus Phyllobates; species Phyllobates terribilis. The sequence goes on along the minus strand of NW_027362761.1, from coordinate 991,416,244 downwards.
CTCTGAGGTGAGACGAGCTCACACATGTACCATGCCTGACCTATGTGCTTAACCTCGTGGTTCAGCGGGTTCTCAAAACCTACCCGGAGCTTTCGGATCTGCTTGTCAAAGTACGCTGCCAGTGTGCCCATTTTAGAAAGTCAGCTAATTGAGGTTATCAGCTGCCTGCTAATTGAGTTTATCAGCTGATGTTGTGCGGGGCAGGAAAGCCGTCTCCGAAGTTGGCTATCACACCCACCTGCGAATTGAGGTTATCAACTGATGTTGTGTGGGGGCAGGAAAGCCGTCTGAAGTCGGCTTTCACAGCCGCCTGCTAATTGAGGTTATCAGCTGATATTTTGCGGGGGCAGGAAAGCCGACTCCGAAGTCGGCTTTCACAGCCGCCTGCTAATTGAGGTTATCAGCTGATGTTGTGCGGGGGCAGGAAAGCCGACTCCGAAGTCGGCTTTCACACGCACCTGCTAATTGAGGTTATCAGCTGATGTTGTGCGGGGGCAGGAAAGCCGAAGTCGGCTATCACACCCACCTGCGAATTGAGGTTATCAGCTGATGTTGTGTGGGGGCAGGAAAGCCGTCTGAAGTCGGCTTTCACAGCCGCCTGCTAATTGAGGTTATCAGCTGATGTTGTGCGGGGGCAGGAAAGCCGACTCCGAAGTCGGCTATCACACCCACCTGCGAATTGAGGTTATTAGCTGATGTTGTGCGGGGGCAGGAAAGCTGACTCCGAAGTCGGCTTTCACAGCCGCCTGCTAATTGAGGTTATCAGCTGATGTTGTGCGGGGGCAGGAAAGCCGACTCCAAAGTCGGCTTTCACACACGCCTGCTAATTGAGGTTATCAGCTGCCTGCTAATTGAGTTTATCAGCTGATGTTGTGTGGGGGCAGGAAAGCCGTCTCCGAAGTCGGCTATCACACCCACCTGCAAATTGAGGTTATCAGCTGATGTTGTGTGGGGGCAGGAAAGCCGTCTGAAGTCGGCTTTCACAGCCGCCTGCTAATTGAGGTTATCAGCTGATATTGTGTGGGGCAGGAAAGCCGACTCCGAAGTCGGCTTTCACAGCCGCCTGCTAATTGAGGTTTTCAGCTGATGTTGGGCGGAGGCAGGAATGCCGACTACGAAGTTAGGGTGATTAATGAGTGGAACAGGCTGCCACGAGAGGTGGTGAGTTCCCCTTCAATGGACGTCTTTAAACAGAGGCTGTACAGACATCTGTCTGAGATGATCTAGTGAATCCTGATTTGAGCAAGGGGTTGGACCAGATGACCCAGGAGGTCCCTTCCAACTCTACCATTCTATGATTCTATGATTCTAAGTCGGCTTTCACACCCACCTGCTAATTGAGGTTATCAGCTGATGTTGTGCGGGAGCAGGAAAGTCGTCTGAATTTGGCTTTCACAGCCGCCTGCTAATTGAGGTGATCAGCTGATGTTGTGCGGGGGCAGGAAAGCCGACTCCGAAGTCGGCTTTCACAGCCGCCTGCTAATTGAGGTTATCACCTGATGTTGTGCGGGGGCAGGAAAGCCGACTCCGAAGTCGGCTTTCACAGCCGCCTGCTAACTGAGGTTATCAGCTGATGTTGTGGGGGACAGGAAAGCCGTCTCCAAAGTCGGCTTTCACACCCGCCTGCTAATTGAGGTTATCAGCTGATGTTTTGCGGGGGCAGGAAAGCCGACTCCGAAGTCGGCTTTCACACCCACCTGCTAATTGAGGTTATCAGCTGATGTTGTGCGGGGGCAGGAAAGCCGACTCCGAAGGCGCCTTTCACAGCCGTCTGCTAATTGAGGTTATCAGCTGATGTTGTGCGGGGGCAGGAAAGCGGACTCCAAAGTCGGCTTTCACACACGCCTGCTAATTGAGGTTATCAGCCGCCTGCTAATTGAGGTTATCAGCTGATATTGTGCGGGGGCAGGAAAGCCGACTCTGAAGTCGGCTTTCACAGCCGCCTGCTAATTGAGGTTATCAGCTGATGTTGTGCGGGGGCAGGAAAGCCGTCTCCGAAGTCGGCTATCACACCCACCTGCGAATTGAGGTTATCAGCTGATGTTGTGTGGGGGCAGGAAAGCCGTCTGAAGTCGGCTTTCACAGCCGCCTGCTAATTGAGGTTATCAGCTGATGTTGTGCGGGGGCAGGAAAGCCGACTCCAAAGTCAGCTTTCACACACGCCTGCTAATTGAGGTTATTAGCTGCCTGCTAATTGAGGTTATCAGCTGATGTTGTGCGGGGGCAGGAAAGCCGACTCCGAAGTCGGCTATCACACCCACCTGCGAATTGAGGTTATCAGCTGATGTTGTGTGGGGGCAGGAAAGCTGTCTGAAGTCGGCTTTCACAGCCGCCTGCTAATTGAGGTTATCAGCTGATGTTGTGCGGGGGCAGGAAAGCCGACTCCGAAGTCGGCTTTCACACGCACCTGCTAATTGAGGTTATCAGCTGATGTTGTGCGGGGGCAGGAAAGCCGACTCCGAAGTCGGCTATCACACCCACCTGCGAATTGAGGTTATTAGCTGATGTTGTGTGGGGGCAGTAAAGCTGACTCCGAAGTCGGCTTTCACAGTCGCCTGCTAATTGAGGTTATCAGCTGATGCTGTGCGGGGGCAGGAAAGCCGACTCCAAAGTCGGCTTTCACACACGCCTGCTAATTGAGGTTATCAGCTACCTGCTAATTGAAGTTATCAGCTGATGTTGTGCGGGGGCAGGAAAGCCGACTCCATGGAATGCAAGCACAAGTATGCAGGCAGCCACTCACCCACCCACAGGCTGCAATACTATACTGCCAAATTTTTGACAGCTGCTTACACTTGAAATGTGGCCTTTTAGGCTCGTGGAGGTGGAAGCTTTTCATAACCTCATGCTGGTGGCGGCCGGGTGTCCATACTCGGTCCCCAGCCGCCACTATATTTCCCATTATCGCCTCCGCCTTCCACAAGCATGGGTCCCACAACATTACCCGTGCCCTCCCCAGTGCACTTACTGGGAAGGACCGCCTAACCTCAAACACGTGGACAGGTGAATGTGGCCAGGGACCGTATGGAGCCAGTCCACAACTTTTTTTGCTGAGAGTTCTATTTAGCTCGGTGAAAGGACTGGCATAGAGGGAAACTGTATCTACCCTGCGAGTCATTTCTCCCAGAAAGTCCTGTAATTGAGCTTGTTGCAGAAGCAATGGCAGCCCATCCAACATCAACTCGCACTTGTCGGTGGTGCTTTCACACAAACACACATCTTTCTTTGCGCATTTAATTTCTTGAATACAGAGTTGGACAATGGCCTGATCTGTAATGCGTTTTGAGAAATAACATGTGTATTCTTGGCCGATCCACATTAAAAAAGTAGCCATAGAGTGTCCGGGAACCTTCCCACACACTTTTCTTAGCCAGGACTGCTTCTCGGTAGGGTTGGACGGTCCCACCAGAGAATCCTCTGGTGTGCCTTGACTTCTACCTCAGGAGAGTTCATGAGAGCGCTAACTTTGCAGCTGCTTTGAGGCTCTTGAGCGGGTGAGAAAGGTTAGCCCTCAGAATCAAATCCTCTGGTGGGCACAATGTTTTTCAATCTGAAACAGCTTCTCAGTGGGAGTGGTATTTCACCACAGCCATATTCTTTAGCTCGGTGAAAGGGAAACCGCATCTACCCCGGCTGTCATTTCTCCGTCCCCAGGTTCCGCCCATTGTCACACACGACCATGCCTGGCTCTATGTTCAGCGGTGAGAGCCACATATCAGGCTGCTGTTACAGCTTTCAACAACTCTGCAGCGCTGGGCGGTTTGTCAATTAAACATTAACATATGTGCAAATTGCCTCTTCAGAGAAAAAGAGGACTTGTACTCTACACTCCCTGACAGAAGTTATGTCGCTTATCCTTTGTCTTGCCAAAATCTGACCCTTCTGTGTTCATTAAATGATCAATATTTCAGCATTGATGCCAATTTATTTTCTTAACCTAAACCAAATTTGGGAGGGTTTCAGCTTTCAAAAGAGTAATTTATAAAACCAATGGATGAATTTAACGTCAGGTTGTAAGCTATTATTTACATAACATGGATAAGCGACATAACTTCTTTCAGGGAGAGTATAGCGCCATCTATTGGAAATAGCAATCCCACAAGTCACAATCAACCCTTTAACGAGTCGTGCAATATGACTTAGGATAAAGTAGGAGGAGCATTGCATGGCGAATAAGCCTCCTTACCTTGACGTGCCAGAGCTGGTGTGTCACCCTCTATAAGGAGAAACGCTACCCCTTAGACCTCAGCATTAAGCATGTTATCTTCAGCACAGCCTGTTGCCGCTTGGCCAAGGCAGTGCTGCAGTGCTGTCAGCTTGTGACTGATGTGGTCATTTCGGAGATGGAGGAGGAGGTGCACGAGCTGAACAATGTGATTACATTGAGGTTAAATTGGTGACGCTGTTTTTTATACTAAAGAAAGATCCTATTTTTTTTTACGTTATTTTTTAAGACAAATGCATTCACCAGGAAATGTCATTTTAACATTTTACAACCTTATCTGGCAATGTGGTGTGTGACACATCATCAGACACATCCTGTTTCATTTATGGAGGGACTCTGAAAGTCATAAAGCCTATTTTTATAGGGACATCAGATGGCCCTTACTATTCTTAAAAGGCCAGCAGTCGGCCCTAGCTATTGTTAAAGAGCCATCAGCTGGCTATGCTTTGTTGTTCCAATTATTGACAAGTGAGTCTCCTATACTGTTATTGCGTATCCAGTGACTGCAAGGGCTGCCAAAAATTTGGATGCAACCCAATACCCCTTTGAAGAGACATAGAGGAGGGTCTCAGTAAAAAAAAAATTCCCATTATAAAGGAGCGGTTTTCCTATAGTGGTAATGCCCATGCTGTGACTGCAAGGGCTGCCAAAATTTGGGAAAAAAACCCACTAAGAGTTTAAAGACACATAGAGCAGGGCTACAGTAACAAGGTACCACATGTTCCCATTAGAAAGGAGATGGTCTGCTATACAGTTATAGGGTATGCAGTGAGTCCAACGGCTGACCAATTTTAGGAAAAACCCCACTAAAAATTTAAAGACACACGGAGCAGGGCCACAGTAACAAGGTATGACATGTTCCCGTTAGAAAGAAGAGAGTCTGCTATACAGTTATAGGGTATGCAGTGAGTACAACGGCTGACCAATTTTAGGAAAAAACGCACTAAGAATTTAAAGACACACAGAGCAGGGCCACAGTAACAAGGTACAACATGTTCCCATTAGAAAGGAGAGGGTCTGCTATACAGTTATAGGGTATGCAGTGAGTCCAACGGCTGACCAATTTTAGGAAAAACCCCACTAAGAATTTAATGACACACGGAGCAGGGCCACAGTAACAAGGTACGACATGTTCCCATTAGAAAGGAGAGAGTCTGCTATACAGTTATAGGGTATGCAGTGAGTCCAACCGCTGACCAAATTTAGGAAAAACCCCACTAAGAATTTAAAGACACACAAAGCAGGGCCACAGTAACAAGGTTCGACATATTCCCATTAGAAAGGTGATGGTCTTCTATACAGATATAGGGTATGCTGTGAGTCCAACGGATGACCAATTTTAGGAAAAACCCCACTAAGAATTTAAAGACACACGGAGCAGGGCCACAGTAACGACAAATTCCCATTAGAAAGGAGAGAGTCTCCCATAGTGTTGACCTATGCAGTGAATGCAAGGGCTGCCAAAAATTTAGAGGCACTTCAATGACCCTTAGAGAAGACGTGGAGGAGGGCCTCATAAAAAAATGTTTCCATTAGAAAGGAGCGAGCCTCCTATACTTGTAATGCCCATGCACTAAGTGTATGGGCAGACAAACATTTACCCCTGTGAGTATACATGAACATACTGTATGAAAATTTTTTTTTACGTGCATCATAAACACCCTTTAAAAAATTATATGGGTGTTGCATCACGGACAACGGTCACCCTGGTGATATGGTGGTGGAGGATGAGGAGAAGGAGGAGGACAAGAGCAAATAGCCACAATCAGGAAGCGTATACCCATGTGTGGGTGTGAAAAGGTGCATAGGAATACACCTCCCAAGAAAAGACACTGGATTTGAGTTTATGCTATGCTGCTATCATTCGGTGGCGTTGAGAAGTCTGGCCCAATCCAGACCTTGTTCATTTTTATAAGAGTCAGCCTGTCAGCATTTTCAGTTGACAGGCGGATGCGCTTATCAGTTATAATTCCACCAGCGGCACTAAAAACCCGCTCTGATAAAACGCTGGTGGCAGGGCAGGCCAGGACCTCCAAGGCATCGAGAGCCAGTTCATTCCACGTATCCAGCTTGGATACCCAATAATTATAAGGCACAGAGGAATCACGGAGGACATTGGTACGGTAGGCAAGGTACTTCCTCAGCATCTTCCCAAACTTTGCACTCCTTGTGAGAGTACCCCGCGCCTCAGGGCCTGTGTGATGGGAGGGTCTGAGAAAACTTTCCCAGATCTTTGACAGTGTTCCCCTGCCTCTGCTGGATTGAAGTTGTGTCTCTCTTGCCTGTACTCCTTGGTTGTCTAACGAAGTATGCCCTCTGCCGCCAGCGTTTTCAGATGGGAATTTCTTTAATAGTTCTGCAACAAGGGACTTCTGGCACTGCCCCATTTTTGTAGACCAGTCCGCCTCAGGTATAAGAGATATAAAGTTCTCCTTGTAGTGTGGGTCTAGACTGTCACCAACCAGTAATGACTGTCACCAAAATTTTGAGAACGCGAGGGTCATGGGAAAGGCAGCGTAACATAAACTCAGCCATGCGTGCCAGACTACTAACAGGCTAGACTTCCGTGTCCTCATCAAGAGGATGACTGACCATGCTCTCCTCCTCCTCCTCTCTGTCCTCAGGCCATCCACGCTGAACAGACGGTATGACAGCTGTGCAGGTAGTACCGTCTATAGTGCATGAAACTAGCTCCTGTCCTTCCTTCTTCTCCTCCTCTTTCTCATTGTCACCCAATTCACGTTGGGATGAGATGAGGCTTGTCTGTGTGTAATCACCCTGTATGCTTCCTTGCTCAATGTCATCATGCTCTGTCTGCAATGCATCCTCTTTGATTGTGAGCAGAGAGCGTTTCAGAAGACAGAGAAGCGGGATGGTGACGCTAATTATGGCGTCATCGCCGCTCACCATCTTGGTGGAGTCCTCAAAGTTTTGGAGGATGGTACATATGTCTGTCCACTCCTGAGGTTTTATGTGTGGCGTCTGAACTGAATACCGATGGCCTTGTTGATGCTGGTACTCAACAACTGCCCTCTTCTGCTCACAAATCCTTCCCAACATCTGCAGTGTAGAGTTCCAACGCGTGGGGACATCACTCACCAGTCTGTGAGCAGGAAGCTGCAATCGCTGCTGAAGCACTGTAGCTGACTTTCTAAAATGGGCACACTTGCGGCGTACTTTAACAAGCAGATCCGGCAGCTCCGGGTAGGTTTTGAGAAACTGCTGAACCATGAGGTTAAGCACATGAGCCAGGCATGGTACGTGTGTGAGCTCGCCTCACCTCAGAGCTCTTTCAGAGCTGTCCACAACTCTTCAGCATTGTGCGGTTTTTCACCTAAGCATAAGAGCTTCAGCACAGCCTGTTGCCACTTGGCCGAGGCAGTGCTGTAGTGCTTCCAGCTTGTGACTGATGTGGTCATTTCCTAGATGGAGGCTGAAAAGGAGGAGGAGCCTGAGGAGGATGAGGTGCAGGAGCTGTAGACCGTGGGGGCAACCCTGATAGACCTAGGGCCCGCAATACTTCGCATCGGGAGGACGTGTTCCGTCCCAAGGTCCGACTGGGTCCTGGCTTCCACTATATTAACCCAGTGTGCCGTCAGCAAGATGTACCGTCCCTGCCCACAAGCACTTGTCCACGTATCCGTGGTTAGGTGGACTTTACGGGTAACTGCGTTGTTGAGAGCACGGCTAATGTTTTGGGACACGTGCCTGTGTAATGCGGGGACGGCACACCAGGAGAAAGAGTGGCGGCTAGGGACCAAGTACCGAGGGACGGCCGCCGCCATCAGGTTGCGGAATGCTTCCGTCTCCACGAGCCTAAAAGGCAACATTTTGAGTGCAAGCAGTTGTGAAATGTGAGAATTTAGTAGTGTGGCCTGTGGGGCATTGGCTGCATATTTGCGCTTGCACTCCAAGGAGTGGGGTATGGACTACAGAACGCTGCGCTGGGATAAGGACCTGGATGTGCTTCCTGATGCTGCAACTTGAGAGTGTGCAGCGCCAGGTGCAGGGCAGGAGGCATCTTCGCATGCACCATGGACAGGGGATTGGCTTGCAAACACAACAGCAGAAGAAGCTATGGTGCCACCCGCAGACACTGTTCCTGGACCCTGGGGTTCGGCCCACAAAGTCGGGTGCTTTGCTGCCATGTGCCTGATCATTCTGGTGGTGGTCAGGCTGGTCGTTTTGCCACCCCTGCTGATGCTGGCCTTGCAGGTGGTGCAAATGGCCTTTTTTGGGGTTATCAGCAGAGTTTTTAAAAACAACCCGATTCGGGAAGACCTAACAGTTGTACTGACAACTTCCTTCGTGTTGGTGTTACGGGGAACGGTTGCCTGCCTTCTCTCTGCAGCCACCACACTGCTTCTTCCTGCCTCTTGGGGTGCTCTACCTCCCTCCCCCTGTGTGCTGCTGTCCTCCCTCTGCATGTCCTCCTGCCAGGTTGGGTCAGTTACTATATCATCCACCAACTCGTCTTCCACTTCCGCACCCTGGTCCTCCTCCTGACTTTCTGGCAATTGTGTCTCCTCATCATCCACCTCTTGTAACACGTTCCCACCGTCGCCTTCGTGTGACCGTGGCTGCTCAAATATTTGGGCATCGCTACACGCAATCTCCTTTTGCCCCTCTTCAAGTGGACCAGGCGAGAGTCCCGAATCTATTAATGGAAAAGTGAACAGCTCTTCAGAGTGTCCAAGTGTGGGATCAGTTGTCTCTGGGTCCTCGGCATGGTGGGAGGAAGGAGGATCAGGGGGAAGAATATGCTGTCCAGACTCATGACTACTGAGACTTGACCGTGTGGAAGACAGGGTGGTGGTGACTAAGTGACTGGAAGCATTATCCGCTATCCAACCAACAACCTTTTGACACTGCTCTGGGTTCAATAGTGGTGTGCTGCTGTCCCCTAGAAATTGGGATAGGAAGGTCAGGCGAGAAGATGTGGGATTTTGTTGTGGCACAATTTCAGCTTGCCCAAGGCCTTGTCCTCGGCCTCTGCATGCACCATTACCATCACGTCCAGTTCCCCGTCCCTTGCCACGTGCCTTGCCCATTTTTAATGGAGGACAGTATCTTCCACGCTCACTACAAATGACGGAGTTTTTAGCGAACTTATATGTGATCTGTGTGATGGAGAAAACAGAGTTTCAAATAGCTGGCCTGCAGGTAAGTAGTTTGAACAGCAAACTGCTGTGAATTGCTTCATTGACACACTGAAATAAATTTTTAATGGAGGCCAGAAATGGCAGTATTTTCTGACAACGTATATGTGATCCGTGTGATGGAGAAAACAGGTTTTAAATACCTGGCCTGTAGGTAAGTAGTTTGAACAGCAAACTGCGGTGAATTGGATTAGTCCTCAGAAGGACTGTCTGTTAAGATAGATTTGTGTAATGTACAGTTTTTCTCCCTACACTACCTATTACACAAGCAAATCTGTCCCTGATGCAGCAGCACCTCTCCCTACACCAGCAAATGGCGCAGAAAAACGGTATTCTCTGGATTACTTTTTAAGCAAATAATGAGGATTAAGATCCAAAGAAAAGTATTCCTGACCCCTGAGACCTGGGCCTTTGTATAGAAATATCTAACAGCAGCAGAAGGCAGAATTGGAATGGAGCCTCTTGTGCTATATGCACTGCAGTCTGCTATATACACTGCCTGCCTATACACCCTGCCTGCCAGATATCTCTGCAGATGGATTAGTCCTCAGAAGAACTGTTTGTTAAGATGGATATGTGTAATGTACGGTTTTTCTCCCTACACTACCTAATACACAAGCAAATATGTCCCTGACGCAGCAGCACCTCTCCCTACACAAGGAAATAGCGCAGAAAAGCGGTGTTCTCTGGATTGCTTTTTAAGCAAATAATGAGGATTAAGATCTAAAGAAAAGTATTCCTGACCCCTGAGACCTGGGCCTTTGTATAGAAATATCTAACAGCAGCAGAAGGCAGAATTGGAATGGAGCCTCTTGTGCTATATGCACTGCAGTCTGCTATGTACACTGCCTGCCTATACACCCTGCCTGCCTGACATCTCTGCAGATGGATTAGTCCTCAGAAAGACTGTTTGTTAAGATGGATATGTGTAATGTATGTTTTTTCTCCCTATACTACCTAATACACAATCAAATCTGTCCCTAACGCAGCAGCAGCTCTCCCTACACTGTCTGATCCAGAGTGACTGTGATGAGCATGGTGGCCCCAGGTCTGATATAGACCTGATGACGCTGTGCAGCCAGCCAATCACTGTAATGCCCACAACCAACATGGCTATGGCATTACAGTGCATGCCAGGCAATCCCTGCATGTTCATTGGTTCTCTAAAGAGAGCCAAACATGCAGGGAGGGGACCCGAGTTCCCGCCCGAGCAACCCGGAAATACTCGGCGAGCGCCGAGCATCTCGAGCAGTGAGAAGCTCGGGCAAGCACTGAACAGTAGAGAGCATGCTCACTCATCACTAGTGGTGAGCACCTTGAACCCCCAGGTGCTTCACAGAAGTTTATAATATTGAAGCATAAAAATAAAATTTTCACTTTTTTCCCACAAAAATGTTTTTCATCCCCCAATTTTGCATTTTCATAAGAGTAACAGGAGAAATTGCACTATAAAATGTGTTGTGCAATTTCTCCTGAGTACGCCAATACCCCATATGTGGGGGAAAACTACTGTTTGGGTAAACTGCAGGGTTCGGAAGGGAAGGAGCGCCATTTGACTTTTTGAATGTAAAATTTATTTGAATAATTAGCGGATGCCATGTCGCATTTGGGGAGCCCTTTTTGATGTGCCTGAACAGTGGAAACCTCCCACAAGTGACCCCATTTTGGAAACTAGACCCCTTAGGGAACTTATCTAGATGTGTGGTGAGCATCTTGAACCCCCAGGTGCTTCACAGAAGTTTATAATATTGAGTCATAAAAATAAAATTTTCACATTTTTCCCACAAAAATGTTTTTCATCCCCTAATTTTGCATTATCATAACGGTAACAGGAGAAATTGCACCACAATTGCAATTTCTCCTGAGTACACCGATACTCCATATGTGGAGGAAAACTACTGCTTTGGCACACAGCAGGGCTTGGAAGAGAAAGGAGCGCTATGTTGGCTGGGATAGGTTGCAGACACCATGTCACATTTGAAGAGTCGCTGACATGCCGAAACAGAAGAAACCCCCACAAGTGACCCCATTTTGTAAACTATACCTCTCAAGGAATTCATCTAGGGAAGTAGTGAGTATTTTTTAATTTTTTAATTTGTACCATTGGGCATTGAAGAAAAAATAATTATATTTTTACCACAAAAAAATTGTTTTAGCCTCAGATTTTACATTTTCACACAGGGCAAAGTGTGCCGAAATGTGTCACACAATTTCTTCTAAACGTGGCAATACCCCATATGTGGCTGTTCAGTACCGCTTAGCCATACGGCGAGACCCGGGAGGGAAGGAGCCCTATTTGACTCTTGGAGAGCAAATTATTGTAGAATAGTTTGCGGACTCCATATACACAGCCCCTAAGTGCTAGTAGAGTAAAATTCCCCCTTAAGTGACCCCATTTTGGAAATTATACCCCCTTGCGACTATACCTACAGGTGTAGTGACGATTTTGACTTCATGGGTCTTTTCCAGAAACAAGCAGCAGTGGATGTTGCTGAGTGAAAATTTCAAACTGCCGTTAATGTGGCAAGTACGCTGTAGTGACCAGTAGTACGTTGTTCCCACCGCATGCTTCTGGTGACATGCACCTGTAAATTAGGCAAGCTCTCATCGCTACAGGAATGCCGAACATGTCGACCCTAAATGTAGTTTAGGCACATTGTGGGGCTCAGAAGGGAGGGAGGCATTTGGATTTGGGAGCACAACATTTTCAGAATTTCTTTTGGGGGGGCAAGGGCCATTTCGCAATTCCAGTGCCTTTGTGCTACCAGTAACTTGGAAGTCCCTTATATTTTAACAGATGACGGACCTGAGTGGGGACTTGCTTTTTTTGAGGACTGAGTTGAAGCTTTTATTTTGAACATTTTACATAACATTTATACAGCGCTCTAGGCTGTGCACTTACATCGACGTTTCCATCTAAATCTCCAAGTGATCTAATTCAGATGAAACCCCCGCGGGATCCATTCACTATAATGAGGCAGCAGAGTTACTCTGGACTCCGTCTGGCCTCTGTTTAGCTGTGTCCTTTTTCTTACAGAAGTGCACAAAACTGTGGCCAACCGCACTTTTATGCATGCCTAAAAAAACTGACACCGTGGTATCATAGGCCAGACGGCATCCACAGTGCCTCCATCTGTCTCATTACAGGAAATCTTCTGCTGGGGATTCTGTCTGAATCACGTATTTCAGAGATTTACACGGAAACCCCGGTGTAATTGCTCTGCGCAGAGCGCAGAATAAATGTGAGCCGCGGCTTACTGCATTGTTTTGGGAAGCAGAATGAACATATGAACAGCAGGTGAAGAATTGGTTTTATTTATTTTTTACGGTGCGATTACAGCGATACCAGATTTATATCGGGTTTTTATGATTGACAGCTGTCACACACTGAAAAATGCTTTTTAGCAAAAATCTAGTTTTTCATCGCCATATTTTGAGAGCTAAAATTTTTCCATATAGCAAAAAACAAAGGATGTCAGGTCCACTGAAACATTGCTGATAAGTCTGCTGGAAAAAGAAGAGATATTAAGTGTTTTGTTTTATACTATTATTTACACCATTTGCAGCTGTTTTTAAAATTGATTTAAAAAATTGGAACTTAACCCCTTTAAGGGTTATTCCAATCTCCATAAATGGGAGATACTAAGGCTGATCTAATCATTGACATCAGCCATACGTGAATGAAAATCAGTATTGATCCATGTCTGTTTCATTTTGACAAATTAAATGTTTTCCACTCTTGTGGATGACAATGTGGTCCACTTGGGTGTGACAAAGCCACTTGCCACGCTGAATACCCTCTCTGACAATACTCTGGAGGCTGGGCCTGTTCTTGAAAGTGGTGCAATCTGCTGAAACAGAAGTCAATGGGCTCAGGGCATCTGCTGGAGATAGGACACAATCCAGGTAAAAACTAAATCCGGCTATTTAGGCGGTGCTTTTCTGTTTGCTAAAGTGTATCAGTTTAGTGCAGAAGTAGATAGAGCATCTAATTAATCATGTCATATATACTGTAATCATTGCTGTTGTATTGGCTACTTGTTCTAGCACTGGAAGAGGCAGTGAGTGTTGGCCTTGTACAGAGCAGAGAGAGGTCTTTTAGTGTGGTCAGCAGGTATCTGTTCAGCACAAGTTTAACATAGAAGAGAACACAGCTAATCTTGGCAAAATGCAAACTTTAATTCCCTTTTGGAAGTTGGGAAAAATTCCCCAATTTTAATTTTCTACAGAGGGTGTCTAAAAGCATGGCTATCCAATTTTCATTCCTTTGCTTTGCTTTCAATCGAGCATACAGTTTGCCATGCTTGACAGCATGACCAAGGTCCCTGTTGGCTCACTTATTGCACCTGACTGCAGTGGTTGGTGGTTATGGCTAGCATTATCATTGTCACCGCTGCGGCATCTCCAGTGCTAAATTTCACCAGGTTACGATGTGGCAAATCAGACTATTTTGTTTTTGCAAAATCTGGAAGGCATATATCATCAGAAGACCTTTTTCCCCTCACCCATGACAGCATCTGAAAGAGTGGGATCCGCCCCTATCACTGGACTGGAAGCGAAGAGCACATAATAAAAAGGCAACTCCCACTTCATCCTTCAATGTGGTCTCCTGTCCTTTGTATGCAGGAGCCTTGAGCACACAGCTGAGGCGGCCGTGAATTATAGAACACCATATTCTTTAGAAACCTCTAGTAAGAATGGCAGTTAGTACAGGGGCCCAATTGCGTGCTGAAATGCTAACATCAGTTTGGACAATCTACATTTAATGCTTCAGCACCTATCTATGTTTGATGCCTAGGGCCTGGTGTCTGTCCTGGGGCCCTTATGATTCTCACATGTTGTGCGGCCTTTTGAACCTCTCATGTCTTTCTGCTGGGCATTTATTGTTTGTCTGCAGCCTGGTGTGTGACATGCAGTCTGTCATGTGGCTTGCAGCCTGATGTGTGGCCTGCAGCCTGGAAATTAGAATTGCAGCCTTTCGTTTCTCTTTTAGGTGCTGTGCCTTAGTTGGGTAAAGCCCCTGTGTTATCAACAGATCCTCTGTTTGAATCTTAGTAGTATCTGGGCTTGTCTTGTATGTTGGGCTGGATGCCTCATGTTTTGCCTCATGTCTTGTGTTTTGAGCTGACTGCCTAATGTCTGGCCTCATGTCTGGTGTGTTGAGCTGGCTGTCTTATGTCTTGTGTGTTGGGCCTGCTGCCTCCTGTCTGGCCTTATGTCTTGTGTGTTGGGCTGGCCAACTCATGTCTTGTGTGTTGGGTCGGCTATCTCTGAGATGACCTCATGTCTCATGTTTGCCATGCCACCTCATGCCTGGTGTTTGTCCTGCCACTTCAAGTCTGGCCTTATGTCTTGTGTATGACCTGCCTGAAAGTTTTCCGACCGCTTCGTAGCTGTTGAATAGCCTGCCACCTCATGTCTAGGGTTTTCTTCGGCCGCCTCTGCGTCACAGTGTGACTTAATGGGGCCTTCAGTGGAGTACAGTGGAGTATGACTTTCAGTGATATGTACAACTTTGGGGGCCGTGGCTTATGTCTGGTTAGCGAGGCGACTTAGGGCTTGTAGGTCTGTTTCCACTAATGCCTCAAAGCATCTTTGCATTTTACTAGCAATATTGCTGATTTTGCCAAGGATGGCTTCTGGATGATACCGTCGGTCTGTGATGATTCTATTAACCAACAAAGAGGGGCCTTAATAAAATACAGTCCTGAGGGTATGTGGTGAGTCCTACAGATTTCCAGTAAATCCCTACTTGTATAACTTATTGAACTGGCCTGCATTTAAAAACTTTGTCCCAGTCTGTTCTCTTGGTAGGAGGTATAAATGGTTGTGCTAATCAGAATGAAACCATTGTAAGTCCAGTGTGGGGAGTCTCAAAATGAACTGGTCGAATCTTAGCTTAGCAAAATATCTACAGGTATGTCCCAGTTATTCTTCTAGTTGGAGTTGGTCATGGTTGTGATAAGCCAAATGAAATCATTGTAAGTCCAGTTATTCTTCAGGGTGTCTAATAGTAGCAAAACCTAAAAAATAATGATAATTTGGAATAACTATAGTCATACTGACACAAAGAATAATGCTGCACCACTTATAACATATGGTGCATAAAGAAAAAAAAATAAAGGCAATTCTTGAACTGCGGTTGATTTGTTAATTTTGGATCACAAGAATCACAATAAGGCTTGGTTAACACCCTGTGCTCGACGCTAAGCACTTAAATCAGGATTTCCATCCAAATTTATGAAAAACATGATGCAGACAAAACCCCTGATAGGGCATTCACTATAATTAGGCAGATGAAGTCACTTTGGACAAGGTATGGCATTTGAGATGGCATTGTCCATCCTTTTAGGCTTGCACAAAAGCATGATCAAACACAATTTTGAACACCTCTGAAAACTCGGGAACTCCTGAACAGAGATCAGATAGAGTCCTGAGAAACTCTGCCTGTCTCATTATAATAAATGGATCCCTCAGGGTTTCCATTGAATCATGTATTTCAGAGATTTAGATGGAAACCCCAATATAATTGCTCAATTTAGATTACAGGATAATTGTGACCTGAGCCTTAAAAGTGATACAAAATATTATGTTCCCCAAAATACCTATCAAGAAAAGCTTCAACTCGACCCATAAAAAGTAAGCCCCCACTAAGATCCATCATCTGTTACTTGATCTGAGAGTGGTAGCACAAAGGCTCTGGAAAAGTGTCATAACTAGTGATGAGCGAGCATGCTCGCTACTGCTCGGTGCTCGCCCGAGCATCTCACTGCTCGAGATGCTCGGCGCTCGCCGAGTATTTCCGGGTTGCTCGGGCAGGAACTCGGGTCCCCTTCCTGCATGTTTGGTGCTCTTTAGAGAGCCAATGAACATGCAGGGATTGACTGCCATGCACTGTAATGCCGTAGCCATGTTGGTTGTGGGCATTACAGTGATTGGTGGCCACACAGCGTCATCAGGGATATATCAGACCTGGCGCCGCCATGCTCGTCACAGTCAGTCCGGTTCAGACAGTGTAGGGAGAGGTGCTGCTGCATCAGGGACAGATTTGATTTGTATTAGGTAGTGTAGGGAGAAAAACCGTACATTACACATATCCATCTTAACAAACAGTCCTTCTGAGGACTAATCCATCTGCAGAGATATCAGGCAGGCAGGGTGTATAGGCAGGCAGTGTTTATAGCAGACTGCAGTGCATATAGCACAAGAGGCTCCATTCCAATTCTGCCTTCTGCTGCTGTTAGATATTTCTATACAAAGGCCCATGTCTCAGGGGTCAGGAATACTTTTCTTTGGATCTTAATCCTCATTATTTGCTTAAAAAGCAATCCAGAGAACACCATTTTTCTGCGCCATTTGCTTGTGTAGGGAGAGGTGCTGCTGAGTCAGGGACATATTTGCTTGTGTATTAGGTAGTGTAGGGAGAAAAACCGTACATTACACATATCCATCTTAACAAACAGTCCTTCTGAGGACTAATCCATCTGCAGAGATATCAGGCAGGCAGGGTGTATAGGCAGGCAGTGTATATAGCAGACTGCAGTGCATATAGCACAAGAGGCTCCATTCCAATTCTGCCTTCTGCTGTTGTTAGATATTTCTATACAAAGACCCAGGTCTCAGGGGCCAGGAATACTTTTCTTTGGATCTTAATCCTCATTATTTGCTTAAAAAGCAATCCAGAGAACACCGTTTTTTTCTACGCCATTTGATTCTTGGCACTGCAGAATACAGCCAGGTCTTTTCCATATTAGAGCACTAGAAATCCAGCTATTTAAAACTGTGTTTTCTCCATCACACGGATCACATATACGTTGTCAGAAAATACTGCCATTTCTGGCCTTTATTAAAAATTTCCTTTAGTGTGTAACTGAAGCAATTCATTGCAGTTTGCTGTTCAAACTACTTACCTACAGGTCAGTTATTTAAAACCCTGTTTTCTCCATCACACGGATCACATATAAGTTGTCAGAAAATACTGCCATTTCTGGCCTCCATTAAAAATTTCCTTTAGTGTGTAACTGAAGCAATTCATTGCAGTTTGCTGTTCAAACTACTTACCTACAGGCCAGGTAATTAAAACTCTGTTTTCTCTGTCACACGGATCACATATACGCTGTCAGAAAATACTGCCATTTCTGGCCTCCATTAAAAATTTCTTTCAGTGTGTCAGTGAAGCAATTCACAGCAATTTGCTGATCAAACTACTTACCTACAAGCCAGGTATTTAAAACTCTGTTTTCTCCATCACACGGATCACATATAAGTTCACTCCAAACTCATTAGTAGTGAGCGTGGAAGATACTGTCTTCGATTTAAAATGGGCGTGATGGTAATGGTGCATGCAGAGGCCGAGGACAAGGCCGTGGGCAAGTCGAAATTGTGCCACAACAAACACCCACATCTTCTCGCCTGACCTTCTTGTCCCAATTTCTAGGGGACCGCAGCACACAACTATTGAACAGCAGAGCAATTTCAAAAGGTTGTTGGTTGGATAGCGGATAATGCTTCCAGTCACTTAGCCACCACCCTCTCTTCCACACGGTCAAGTCTCAGTAGCCGTGAGTCTGGACCGCATATTCTTCCCCCTGATCCTCCTTCCTCCCACCATGCCGAGGACCCAGAGACAACTGATCCCACACTTTGACACTGAAGAGCTGTTTACTTTTCCATTTATAGATTCGGCCTCTCGCCCGGTTCACTTGAAGCAGGGCAAGAGGAGATCATGTGTAGCGATGCCCAAATATTTGAGCAGCCACGGTCACATGAAGGTGACGGTGGGAAAGTGTCACAAGAGGTGGACGATGATGAGACACAATTGCCAGAAAGTCAGGAGGAGGACCAGGGTGCGGAAGTGGAAGACGAGGTGTTGGATGATATAGTAACTGACCCAACCTGGCAGGAGGACATGCAGAGCGAGGACAGCAGCACACAGAGGGAGGGAGGCAGAGCACACCAACAGGCAGGAAGAAGCAGTGTGGTGGCCGCAGACAGAAGGCAGGCAACAGTTCCCCATAACACCAACACGAAGGAAGTTGCCAGTACAACTGTTAGGTCTTCGTGAGTCCGGTTGTTTATTAAAGACTCTGCCGATAACCCCAAAAAGGCCATTTGCACCAACTGCAAGGCCAGCATCAGCAGGGGTGGCAAAGCGACCAGCCTGACCATCACCTGCATGATCAGGCACATGGCAGCAAAGCACCCAACTTTGTGGGCCGAACCCCAGGGTCCAGGAACAGTGTCTTCTGGTGGCACCATTGCTTCTTCCGCTGTTGTGCATGCAAGCCAATCCCCTGTCCATGGTGCATGCGAAGACGCCTCCTGCCCTGCACCTGTCGTTGCACACTCTCAAGTAGCAGCATCAGGAAGCACGTCCATGTCCTTGTCCCTGCGCAGCGTTCAGGTGTCCATACTACAGTCCTTGGAACGCAAGCGCAAATATGCAGCCAACACCCCACAGGCCACACTACTAAATTCTCACATTTCACGACTGCTTGCGCTTGAAATGTTGCCTTTTAGGCTCGTGGAGACGGAAGCATTCCGCAACCTGATGGCGGTGGCCGTCCCTCGTTACTCGGTCCCCAGCCGCCACTCTTTCTCCCGGTGTGCCGTCCCCGCATTACACAAGCACGTGTCCCAAAACATTAGCCGTGCTCTCAACAACGCAGTTACCGGTAAAGTCCACCTAACCACGAACACGTGGACAAGTGCTTGTGGGCAGGGACGGTACATCTCGCTGACGGCACACTGGGTTAACAAAGTGGAAGCCGGGACACAGTCGGACCGTGGGACGGAATACGTCCTCCCGACGGCAAGGATTGCGGGCCCTAGGTCAATCAGGGTTGCCCCCACGGTTTACAGCTCCTGCACCTCATCCTCCTCAGCCTCCTCCTCCTCTTCAGCCTCCATCTCCAAAATGACCACCTCAGTCACAAGCTGGAAGCACTGAAGCACTGCCTCGGCCAAGCGGCAACAGGCGGTGCTGAAGCTAATATGCTTAGGTGAAAAACCACACAATGCTGAAGAGTTCTGGACAGCTCTGAAAGAGCAGGCAGATCTGTGGCTCACACCGCTGAACCAACAGCCAGGCATGGTCATGTGTGACAATGGCCGGAACCTGGTGGCGGCTCTGAGGCGAGGCGAGCTCACACACGTACCATGCCTGGCACATGTGCTTTACCTCGTGGTTCAGTGGTTTCTCAAATCCTACCCGGAGCTGCCGGATCTGCTTGTTAAAGTACGCCGCCTGTGTGCCCATTTTAGAAAGTCAGCTACAGCTTCCGCCGACCTTGCTGTGTTTCAGCAGCATTTTTTGCTTCCGGCTCACAGACTGGTGTGTGATGTTCCCACGCGTTGGAACTCTACACTGCAGATGTTGGGAAGGATTTGTGAGCAGTAGAGGGCAGTTGTTGACTAGTGTTGAGCCACCCCCGTAGTGTTCGAGTTCGGTTCGGTTCGTCGAACACCCGTGTGTTCGCCGAACTGTTCGTCGAACTGTTCGTCGAACACCTTCGAACACCGTTAAAACCAATGGCAGGCAAACAAAAACACATAGAAACACATAGAAAACACCTTCAAAGGTGTCCAAAAGCTGACAAACTGCTCAGAAGACACAACTAACACATGGAAAAGTGACAAGTACATATAGTCATGCGAAAAGAAAAGAGGTGGAGGAGTAAAAGGAGGGGGAGACACAGATATAGGCATGTCATGCCCTTCTAAAATCCAAAAAGTGAGAAGCCGAGACGGCCAGTCCGCTCCTGCCCGTGCCACCTCCGTGTCGCCGGGTTTGTGCCAGAGCCGCGGTGAACCCTGACGGCCAGCCCCCCTCTCCCAATACTGGTGCCTGTCCGCTGGTGGGTCGAGAGAGCCCCCCTGTGGTGGAGGCAGCTCTAAGCTTTTTAATTTAAATTGTCCCTCTAATTTGAATGAATACACTTTAAATCCATTTACAAGGATCTATTGGAGGGCAAGTCTCATGCCAGCAGCCGCGTAATTCCAGCTCCAGTAGCGTCCACTAAAGCTGCTGCAGTTAAAAAGCTTTTATAAGGATCGAGCTCGGCTGTCCACCGCAAGGCATCCTAGTGCCAGTCCCAGCCCCTATGCCTTGGGGTGCCTCCTGATGCTCTTCACTAAGTATCCCGTGGTCCCGAAGCATTTCCTTTGAAAAAATTAAGTGTCCAAACTACAGGTGGTGTAGCTTGCTTAACAGCCGGGATAATCCGCTGACTAGCAGACACTGCTACTAGGCACAAAGTATTTCCTGGGCTAGATGCAGTTAAAAATTTGTAAGTAGATACTCTCGTTGGATGCTGAGAAAGCATTCCATAGAGTCTCCTGGCACGCCATATATGATTCTCTTAAAAAGCTTGGGGTAGGGGTCTAGGGGACCCTTTTATAGCCAAAATCACGGCCCTGTATCACAATACGTCACCTAGGCTGAAGATAAATGGAACTGTAGCACCGAGGGCTCGGTTGCTACAGACGTATTGCACCTCACCCAGAGGTGTGATATCTCACTCTCAGATAAGGATGGAGTGTGGATCAGGACCCGACACCTGCATGCATTACACCACATTGCCGTGGGGCAGGGCGACCAATATGCCCCTGAGATGGGCACGACAGTCCCTGTCCCTGGCTGGAGTGGGGGGAGGGAACACTGAGGAAGGGGAACCCTGCAGTGCAGGAGCAGGGAGGAAGCAGTTCCTGGGTGCATTGAGAAGGGAGTATAAAAGGTGGGCACCATCTTAGTTCAGTGCAGAGAAGTCTGAGCAGAAGTGGCAGGGAGCAGGGGCTCTGCATGAGCTCTGCTCCGGAGGCGGGCCTAGTAACAGAGGCCCAGGCCTGCAAGAGGGAGAAGGAAGGAAGAGGAGCGGAGAAGGCTCCAGGAACGAGGAATGAAGGGATCCCAGGGGTGCGGACGGGCGAGTCGCCACCGCACGCCCGAATCCACCTGCGTGGAGGGGTCAGGCCAAAGGGGGAGACCGGTCCCCGAACTAGTGGAGGCAGGAAACGACCCTCAGCTAGAAACCGGAGGCTCTGACATTTTATGTGGCGCAGCCCCTTGCTCCACCCGCTAGGAAGGCACCACATAGGGTCAGGGAAACTGGCGCCAAGTTTACCAAGAGGAGGCCCGAGGCAGCCGGACAGAAGTGTTGGTAAGAAAGGCCAGACAAAGGACACACAAAGGGGGTCCTGTGAAGCGCTCCAAAGTTATCTGGGAGTTGTCTGAGCCCCTCACCTGGTGAGCACAGTACGACGTGGGCAGCCGTTACCTGCAGACGTGGTCTGGATAATAAGAACTGTGAGTAAAGGCCCTGAACTGCATCACTGACTCCGTGTCGTTACTGCTGCTGCCCTGCACCATCACCCCCATCCTCCGCATACACTGCCCTGAGGCTATACTTATGCTACGCTCTGCTGCACCCACAACACCAGCCTTAGCGGTCTGCCCTGTAGCGGCGGTTCACTCTGACCGCAATCCACGGGTGGCGTAGTCGGGCATTTAAACATCAAAACCACATAAATAGTTCCGCCACTGGTTTGACCGCCCTGAGCCACGGAACCGGATCGCCGCCACGAAGACTACAACCACCAGCATCCACCAAAAAAGGTCCGGCTCCGGGTGTCCCAAGGCCCAGGGGGTGCGTCAGAACATTTTCATCACCTTTCACAATCACCAATGGGACAAGGCAGGGATGTCCTCTGTCCCCTCTCTTATACATCCTAGTGACGGAGCACCTGCTCTCATCAATTCGCCATAACCCCAATATTAGGTGGATTGAGGTGGGAGGCACCGAGTACAAGTGCTCTCTATTTGCTGATGATGTCCTAGTATATATCACTCAATCACATATATCCATCCCTGCTGTTATGGCTGAAATAGATCACTTTGTTACATGGTAAAATTTTAAAATCAATGCAGCGAAGTCTGAGGCCCTCGATGTCTCCCTCCCTAAATCCATATAGGATTCCATCCAGTCCAACTTTCCCTTTGCCTGGACCTCACAGGGTATCAAATACTTAGGAATTCCTATTCATAGAGACCTCTCCCATCTATGTTATCTTAATTTTGGGCCCTTTATTGAACAATTCCATACAGACCACGGTTGGCAAGTTGGAACTGTGAGATTCACTACGTGCACCACTGGTATTTTGTGGAAAAGCACATGTAAGATTCTGCAACAGTCTCTGCTGATACTCCTGCATGCGTGCATCCCTTTCTATGGCAGGAATAATTTCTGCAAATTTACTTTTGTACCGGGGATCTAACAGTGTGGCAACCCAGTAGTCAGGATTATTTCTAATTCTCACAATTCGAGGGTCATGTTGCAGGTAGTGCAGCAAGAAGGCACTCATGTGTGTTGCGCATCCAGGAGCACCAAGTCCCTGTTGTGTTGGTGGCGAGGTAACAATCATGCTTCCTTCCTCTGTCCTCTCCCCCCAACCTCGCACAACAGAAATGTGATCAAGGTCTCCCTCATTTGATGAGTCTTCCATCAGTTCGTCCTCCACTTCTTACTGGGCTACTGCACCTTCCTCACTAGTTTGGCTGCTACCATGCGCCCTGGTAAAACCATCTCCCCCACCCTCACATGCCTGCCGCCTTGGTGCTGCCGACCTTCTGGACCTTGCAGATGTTAGCCCTTTCGCATACAACTCCTCCTCTACTTCCTCCACCTCCTCTTGTGCCACCACCTGACTCCGAATTCTGTTTAACATGTGCTCCAGCATGTAAATCACCGGAATAGTCATGCTGATAATGGCATCGTCAGCACTAAACATCTTCGTCGCCATTTCAAAACTGTGCAGAAGGGTGCATAGGTCCCTGATCTGAGACCACTCCTCCAGCGTGATTTGCCCCACCTCTGAATCTCGTTGGCCCAGGCTATACGTCAGAACGTATTGCACCAGGGCTTGTCGGTGCTGCCACAGTCGCTGCAACATGTGCAGAGTTGAATTCCACCGGGTAGGCACATCGCATTTTAGCCGGTGAAGTGGCAGGCCCAACGACTTCTGTAGAGATGTAAGTCGCTGAGCTGCGGGATGCGAACGGCGGAAGTGAGCACACAGCGACCGTGCCCTCTGCAGAAGGCCATCTAGTCTGGGATAGTGGGCTAAAAATTGCTGGACAACGAGGTTCAACACGTGAGCCATACAAGGCACGTGTGTGACATTGCCCCGGCGAAGGGCCGCACCCAGGTTTGCAGCATTGTCGCACACGGCCTTCCCTGGTTTCAGGTCCAGTGGAGACAACCATTCATGAAATTGGTTCTCCAGAGCTGACCACAACTCCTCAGCTGTGTGACTCACATTTCCCAGACATTTCAATGTAAAAACCGCCTGATGACGTTGAGCCCTACTGCCAGCATAGTAAGGAGGTGTGCAGGATCCCTTCTGCGCAGTTAGAAAGCTTGTGGCATGACCAGACAGGCTTTGGGTGCAGGTGGAAGACCGAGAGGAGGTTGAGGAGGCAGAAGCAGTGGAGAAAAAATGACATAAAGAGGATTGACGCACAACTCGTGGGGACGGCAAGACTTGGACAGCAGCCCCTTGTCCTGCTGTCACCATAGTTACCCAGTGCCCAGTCAGCGACATGTAACGCCCCTGTCCATGCCTACTCGTCCAAGTGTCTGTGGTGAAATGCACCCTGTCACACACAGAGTTTCTCAAAGAAGCGGTGATGTTGTGTGCGACATGCTGGTGGAGCGCAGGCACACCTTTCTTTGAGAAGTAGTGCCGACTGGGCATCTGGTACTGGGGCACTGCGACGGACATAAGGTCTCGAAAATCCTCTGTGTCCACCAGGCGGAAAGGCAGCATTTCTGTAGCCAAGAGCTTGCAGATGGTGAAATTCAACCTCTTAGCTTTCTCATGGCTAGGAGGAAATAGTCTTTTACTTGTCCACATATGAGGGACCGAGGGCTGGCTATTGTGCTTAGACGGGGTTGATAAGGGTGTCCCCGGCAAACTGCCGGTCTGTGAGGAAGATGCAGGCGGACATGTTAGGTTGCCTTGATCCAAAGGTGGTGCTATCGATGTCGGACAGCGCTCAAGACCAGCTGGTGTTACCACCTCCAAAGAAAATGATGACCTGCCAATCACGCTGGCTGTTGCGGGTAAAGAGGTGGCAGGTCTGCGCCCCAAAACAGGTGTGACTGCTGTCCCCCCAGTCACAGAGGATGAAGAGGCCGCGGATGCACAAGATATGGCAGACGGTGGTTGGCCCGGCCGGCTAGACCGCATTGTAGCACACTGAGCTTCCCACTGCAACTTATGCTTCATGTCCATGTGCCGGTTCATGCATGAAGTACTCAAACTATGTATTTTTTGGCCTCTACTTAGCTTTTGCTGACAAATGTTACAGATAACACGAGTTGGGTCATCTTTATCGATCTGAAAAAATGCCCAGGCTATGCAAGGCTTAGCACCCATGCGACCTGAAGAGCCACCACGACTTGTGGTGAGAGGCAGAGTTGTGTTTGAGGATGCAGTTGTTGACGTGCTTCCAGTACTACGTCTCTGTCCAGGAAGGCGCAACCTGACCTCGTCGTCACTAGCATCTTCCTCCACCTCCTCTGCTGACCTCATCTCTTGGCTGACTGTGGGTTGACAGTAAGTGGGATCTCCGACCTCATCATCATCACCCTGTGCGTTATCACACCCGTCGTCCTCAGAGCCAACCTGTTCCTGCCCTGACAAACAACTAAAGTTGTCGCTCCAATCAGGTATTTGAGTCTTATCATCGTCTTCCTCTTTGTCTCCACCAACAGGAGTTACAGTTTGGGAATGAGGGTCTACATTATGGTCAGAACCTTCTGCGTCTGGTCCTGGATCCGACTCATAAAGATTCTGGGCATCAGTGCAGATCATTTCCTCGTCTGGATTCACAGAAGCGCTGGAGTCGACCTCTGATTCCCAGGCTATAGTATGAGTAAAAAGCTCTGCAGACTCAACCATCTGTTCTACCTCATACTCAGACGGGCAGCTGGAGATTTGGGAGCTGTGAGGAAGCAAGTGCGATTTGGGTGACACCTTTGAGGACTGGAGTATTTGTGATGTTGAAGTTGATGTGGAGGAGAGCCCACTTAAAGGAGCACTTGATATCCGTTGAAGCACCTGCTGTTTTTGTGCCTCATCTGGAATTTGTAGCGATTGGCGTGGCCGTAAGAAAGGGATCTTATCACATTGTCCGCTAAAAGAAGTAGACATTTTAGTTTGGCTGGAAGATGGTCTTTCTTCTGCACCTACCCCATGGACACAACCTTTTTTCCCCTTCCCAACACGCCTATTCCCCTTTCCACCAGCAGCAGGCCTTTTTCCACTCATTTTGGTGGTTAACTAATTCACAACTCTGGAGTTGTTTGCACAAAAAAACAATGGATGGTAACCGAGCAGAGCTGAGTGGCCAAACTGTGGTATTAGGCCAAAACTATTGGCTGGGTTAGATGCAGAAAAAAATTATTTTTAATTTGCAACCTGATGGAGGTCAGTATAGATGGACTAATAGACCAAGTCCCACACACCGCTAGAAGCCCAAATATTTTTTCAGAGCTAGATGCAGAAAAAAATTATTTTTAATTTGCAACCTGATGGAGGTCAGTATAGATGGACTAATAGACCAAGTACCACACACCGCTAGAAGCCCAAATATTTTTTCAGAGCTAGATGCAGAAAAAAATTATATTCAATTTGCAACCTGCTGGACGTCAGTATAGAAGGACTAATAGAACAAGTCCCACACACTGCTAGAAGCCCAAATATTTTTTCAGAGCTACATGAAGAAAAAAATTATTTTTAATTTGCAACCTGATGGAGGTCAGTATAGATGGACTAATAGACCAAGTCCCACACACTGCTAGAAGCCCAAATATTTTTTCAGAGCTAGATGCAGAAAAAAATTATTTTTAATTTGCAACCTGATGGAGGTCAGTATAGATGGACTAATAGACCAAGTCCCACACACCGCTAGAAGCCCAAATATTTTTTCAGAGCTAGATGCAGAAAAAAATTATATTCAATTTACAACCTGCTGGAGGTCAGTATAGAAGGACTAATAGAACAAGTCCCACACACTGCTAGAAGCCCAAATATTTTTTCAGAGCTAGATGCAGAAAAAAATTATATTCAGTTTGCAACCTGATGGAGGTCAGTATAGATGGACTAATAGAATGATGCTATGCCCAAAAGATTTTACTTCACTAGGTGCAGTAAAAAAATTGGTATTCTATACACAGGTGGTATATCTTGCAACACAGATAGGCTACTCCACTGACTAACACACTCTGCAATAGGCCAAAAAGGATTAGCTTTGCTAGATTCAGCCAAATGCTGTGAAAAAAACTTGCACAGCACTGGCACAGACCTGCCTGGCAAAAACTGATAGGAACTGATGTAACCTAGTCCTGAAAAGGACTCCAATTACAATTAGTCTTTACTCCCACAATCTATCTATTTAAGAGCACAGACCTGCCTGATAAAAGTCGTAGGAAATGCTGTAACCTAGTCCTTAAAAGGACTGCAATCACAACTATTCCCTACTCCCAAGCTATCTGTATATTTGTGCGAAAATTGGCTTGAAATTAACAAGGTATAGCGCACACAGCAACAGCGGTGCCGTCTAACACGCAGCTGCAGCAGTGAGAAAATGGTGGCGACGGGGAAAATGGCTTGGTCTTATAGGGCAAGGACATGTGACATACACTGCCAATCACACATGCCCTTGCTTGTGTGAAAAAAAGCACTTCGCTCCGTTTGTGCGCTGCTGATAGGCTGACAGATTGCACCTCCCCACTGCAAATGCGGGAAAGAGAAAAAAAAATGGAGATCTTCATTGTTCCTGCAGAGATCCATCCCCTGCCCCTCCCCCCGCCCCGCTGTACACTCAAACTGCGTATTAACATTAATTTTCATCATTACTGAGAAAAAATCCAGTTATGATTTTGGTGCACGAACAGTTATCGAACATAACCTCGAACAGCCGAATTTTTCTCAAATTGTTCGTGTTCGCCGACCGGCTCGAACACCGCCCAAAACAGCTCGAATTTGAGATTGGCGAACAGTTCGAGTAGAACAACGCTCATCTCTATTGTTGACTACCAGCATCAACAAGGCCGTCGGTATTCAGTTCAGACTCCACACATAAGACCTCAGGAGTGGACATGGATGTTAGACATATGTACCATCCTCCAAAACTTTGAGGACTCCACCAAGAGGGTGAGCAGCGATGACGCCAAAATTAGCGTCAGCATCCCGCTTCTCTGTCTTCTGAAACGCCCTCTGCTCACAATCAAAGAGGATGCATTGCAGGCGGAGCATGATGAGATGGAGCAAGGAACCATACAGGGTGATTACACACAGCCAAGCCTCATCTCATCCCTATGTGGATTGGGTGACAATGAGGAAGAGGAGGAGGAAGGACAGGAGCTAGTTTCATGCACTATAGATGGTACTACCTGCACAGCTGTCATACCGTCTGTTCAGCATGGATGGCCAGAGGACAGAGAGGAGGAGGAGGAGGCGAGCATGCTAAGTCATCCTCTTGGTGAGGACACGAAAGTCTTGCCTGTTAGTAGTCTGGCACGCATGGCTGAGTTTAAGTTACGCTGCCTTTCCCATGATCCTCGCGTTCTCAAAATTTTGGGTGACAGTCATTACTGGTTGGTGACACTTGTAGACCCACGCTACAAGGAGAACTTTCTATCTCTTATTCCTGAGGCGGACACGTCAACAAAAATGGGGCTGTATCAGAAGGCCCTTGTTGTAGAACTATTAAAGTAATTCCTATCTGAAAACGCAGGTGGCAGAGGGCACACTTCGTTGGACAACCAAGGAGTACAGGCGAGAGTGCACAACTTCAATCCAGCAGAGGAAGGGGAACACTGTCAAAGTTCTGGGAGAGTTTTTTCAGACCCTCCCATCGCACAGGCCCTGAGGTGCAGGGTACTCTCACAAGGAGTGCAAAGTTTGGGAAGATGCTGAGGGAGTACCTTGCCGACCGTACCAACGTCCTCCGTAATTCCTCTGTCCCTTATAATTATTGAGTATCCCAGCTGGATACATGAAATGAGCTGGCTCTCTATGCCTTGGAGGTCCAGGCCTGCCCTGCCGCCAGCGTTTTATCAGAGCGGGTTTTTAGTGCCGCTGGTGGAATTATAACAGATAAGGCCATCCGCCTGTCAACTGAAAATGCTGACAGGCTGACTCTTATAAAAATGAACAAGGGCTGGATTGGGCCAGACTTCTCAACACCACCGAATGATAGCAGTGTAACATAAACTCAAATCCAGTGTCTTTTCTTGGGAGGTGTATTCCTATGCACCTTTTCACACCCACACATGGGTATACACTTTCTGATTTTGGCTATTTGCTCTTATCCTCCTCCTTCTCCTCATCCTCCACCACCATATCACCAGGGTGACCGCGGTCTGTGATGCAACACCCACATAAGTTTTTTAAAGGGTGTTTATGATGCACGTAAAAAAAAATTTTTATACACTATGTTCATGTATACCCCCCAGGGGTAAATGTTTGTCAGCCCATACACTTAGTGCATGGGCATTGCAAGTATAGGAGACCTGCTCCTTTCTAATGGGAACATTTTTTTATGAGGCCCTCCTCCACGTCTTTTCCAAGGGTCATTGAAATGCCTCCAGATTTTTGGCAGCCCTTGCATTCACTGCATAGGCCAACACTATGGGAGACTCTCTCCTTCATAATGGGTACATGTCGTATCTTGTTACTGTGGCCCTGCTCTGTGTGTCTTTAAATTCTTAGTGGGGTTTTTCCTAAAATTGGTCAGCTGTTGGACTCACTGCATACCCTATAACTGTATAGCAGACCCTCTCCTTTCTAATGGGAACATGTCGTACCTTGTTACTGTGACCCTGCTCTGAGTGTCTTTAAATTCTTAGTGGGGTTTTTCCTAAAATTGGTCAGCCGTTGGACTCACTGCATACCCTATAACTGTAAAGCAGACCCTCTCCTTTCTAATGCCAACATGTCGTACCTTGTTACTGTGGCCCTGCTCCGTGTGTCTTTAAATTCTTAGTGGGGTTTTTCCTAAAATTGGTCAGCCGTTGGACTCACTGCATACCTTATAACTGTATAGCAGACTCTCTCCTTTCTAATGGGAACATGTCGTACCTTGTTACTGTGACCCTGCTCTATGTGTCTTTAAATTCTTAGTGGTGTTTTTCCTAAAATTGGTCAGCCGTTGGACTCACTGCATACCCTATAACTGTATAGCAGACCCTCTCCTTTCTAATGGGAACATGTTGTACTTGTTACTGTGGCCCTGCTCTGTGTGTCTTTAAATTCTTAGTGGGGTTTTTCCAAAATTTTGGCAGCCCTTGAAGTCACAGCATGGGCATTACCACTTAAGGAGACCCACTCCTTTATAGTGGGAACATTTTTTTTACTGAGACCCTCCTCTATGTCTCTTCAAAGGGGTATTGGGTTGCGTTCAAATTTTTGGCAGCCCTTGCAGTCACTGGATACGCAATAACAGTTTTGGAAACCCACTTGTTAATAATGGGAACAACAAAGCATAGCCAGCTGATGGCTCTCTAACAATAGCGAGGGCCGACTGCTGGCCTTTTAAGAATAGTAATGGCCATCTGATGGCCCTATCAAAATAGGCTTTATGAGTTACAGAGTCCCTCCATCATAAATAAAATAGGATGTGTCTGATGATGTGTCACACACCAAATTGCCAGATAAGGTTGTAAAATGTTAAAATGACATTTCCCTGTGAATGCATTTGTCTTAAATTATAACGTAAAAAAAAACAAAATAAAAAAACTGCGTCACCAATTTATCCTCAATGTAATCACATTGTTCACCTCCTGCACCTCCTCCTCCATCTCCGAAATGACTACATCAGTCACAAGCTGACAGCACTGCAGCACTTCCTTGGCCAAGCGGCAACAGGCTATGCTGAAGATATCATGCTTAATGCTTAATTGACAAACCGCCCAGCGCTGCAGAGTTGTTGAAAGCTGTAACACAGCAGCCTGATCTGTGGCTCTCACCGCTGAACATAAAGCCAGGCATGTTGTGCGTGACAATGGGCGGAACCTGGTGACGGAGTAGATACGGTTTCCCTCTATGCCAGTCCTTTCACCGAGCTAAAGAATATGGCTTTGGTGAAATACAACTCCCACTGAGAAGCTGTTTCAGATTGAAAAACATTGTGCCCACCAGGGGATTTGATTCTGAGGGATAACGTTTCTCACCCGCTCAAGAGCCCCATAGCAGCTGCAAAGTTAGCGCTATCATGAACTCTCCTGAGGTAGAAGCCAAGGTGTAACACGGGTACTTTTGATGCAGCGACACAGAAACACAGAGCAGCTAATGCAGGGTTAATAAACAGGGGAAGTTTATGATAACAGGGTCAATTTCCACGCAGGGAGTAACAGGGAAAAATATGGGGGAAAACAAGGGAAGTAGGAAGTAAAAGTCTTTAACTGACAGTTCACAGTTTAACTAGATATAGCAGAGTCGAACTTGTTGTAAACGACAGTTTTTACACTTAGCTGACTCTCTTCCTACACAAGGCAGCTGCCAGCTGATGCCGGTGTTGATTTCTTCAGGTTTCCCCGCCCAAACAATGCTTCGTCTTCTGGCGGCAGTGGGCGGTCTCCGCTTTTACCCGCTGAGCCCCTAGTCCATAACACGGCACCTCACGCGCTCGGCTCCACAGACCCTGCGTCTCTTCTCCCTCTAGTCAGCTTGACTCCTCCGGTCCACTGCACTCGGCTCTTGCTCCCAGTACTGGAGCCAGGAGCCTGGACCCTCTCACACTGCTCTCCAGAGCGGGACTCCGATCTCCCTTTCCCGCTTGTCTCTCCCTCTCTCTAGCCAAGCCACCAATTTTCTGGTCACCTGACCTCCCAGCTCTCACTCTGGACACGCCCTCAGCTTCCCAGTCACCTGACTCCTGTGTTGGAAGTCTGTCTTCCCCCTGCAACCAGAGGTATGGCCCCGGCAGTTCTGGATCCCTTGTTCTGAAAGTACTTACACCCCGGTCTTCCCTCTTACACCCCCGCTCTCCTTTAACTCGCCATTCCACAGGCGAGAGTTCCTTCACCAAACGTTCACATTCTTGGACTTCCTGGACTATACGGTACCATATGAATTGATCTTGTTCGTAACGGTGAGGAGGCACTCCTGCTGTTGTTCGTTCTGACCGGCGTAACTCAGTTTGACTGATGAGGGATGCAAGGTCACTCGGATTCCCAATCTCCGCCTGCCCGGTTGCTTCAACTGAGGTTGTTCCCTCGCCGCCTGCACTGGGGACTGCAGGTAATCGAGTGCTGGGGCTCGGAGGTAGAACCAACAATTCTTCTTCGTCCACATCATGGCTTGGGGCAACTGTGACAGGACCCTCTCTAGAAGCAGGTGATTCTTCTCCATCCTCGTCATCTTTAGACAGACAGGGTCGCAGCATACTATGATGAACCACTCTGGCAGGGGCTCCTTCCACCCCCTCAGGTTGAACTTCATACACAGGTCCTTCAGCGCCATTCCTGCGCTTCACTCGGTGCGGGGTCCGTTCCCACCGCCTACTCAATTTGCCCCGGGGCCGCCTGTCCCGAACCAACACCCGCTCCCCGGGCCTCAGAGCTGTCCCTCAAAGAGGCAATGTCTCATGATGTTTGAGCTCCTGAAACTTTTGTTATACCAACCGTCGGAGGGTCTGCAGTCATGGCCAATGTTCCCGGTCCCAGGAAGACTTCCCCATCCGTGGGTAGTCCTCCTCGGGGTCCAGCTCTATCTCAGTAATCTCTCACCCCTTTCGCCCGAACAGCAAGGTATAAGGAGTGAACCCCGTCGTACTATTGACTCGGTTGTTGTAGACCCACACCAGCTCGGCCACAAACTCAGGCCATCGTACCTTCCGATCTTCCTCCAACATGCTGAGCATTTGGATCAGTGTCCGATTAAAGTGTTCACAAGCCCCATTTCCTTGAGGGTGGTAAGGAGTAGTCCGTGACTTCTCAATCTTGGACAACTGGTGCAGCTCTTCCATCACCCGGTCTTGGAAACAGGCGCCTTGATCGGAATGGATCCTCTTTGGACAGCCGTACACCTGAATGAAGTCTCTGCAGATGGCCTGCGCAGCTGACTCGGCGGTCTGGTCTCTGGTCGGGGTCACTACCGCAAACTTTGTGAAGTGGTCTGTCATTACCAGGCAATGTTCATACCCGAGATGCGCTGGTCCAACAGTCAAATAGTCGATCATCAGCACCTCCAAGGGGGCAGAAGTCGCAATGGTTTGTATGGGGACCCGTTGCTCCGGGGGCTTAATCAGCTCACAGCTCTGACATCTTCAACAAGTGTCTTCTATTGTAGCTCGCAGTCGGGGATAATACACCAGCCTCTGCAACCACTGAAACGTCTTCTCTGGTCTGAAGTGAGCACCTCATTCATGAGCCTCCTTAGCCACTACTCCAACCAACTTCTCTGGGATCACCACTTGCCAGGTGGTCCCGAACTCTCGCAGTAGCTGCACCCATCGGTACAGCAGCCCGTCTCGCAAACACAGTGTCTCCCATTGTCCCAGCATTTTCAGTGCTACCGGGGACAGGGTACTCCTCTCTTCTCGACTGGGGACTTGCCGCAAAGCCACCCATTGACGTAATTGAGCAACTTCTCTGTCAGTCTGTGGAAATCGGATCCAGTCATCTCTTTGCCGTTGTAGCACTTGTTCTTCCGACATCTCTCCGATCTGTCCCTGTGCCGCAGCCAGCGGCCCCACGAAACTCCGGAAGCTAGGGGTCTCATCCGCCTCCAAATCTTCATCGCGGTTATGATCAGGCCGTTCATAAGTCACTCTGGAGAGGGCGTCGGAGTGAGTATTCTCTGCCTTAGGCCGGTAGGCGATCTTATACCGGTACCTGGCCATGCGGGCCACCCACCGCTGCTCCAGGGCCCCCAATTTTGTATTCTCCAGGTAGGCCAGCGGGTTGTTATCTGTTCTCGCCAGTACTTCGGACCTGGACAAATACTTTGCAAACTTCTCAGTCATTGCCCAAACCAGAGCCAGCAACGCTAATTTAAAAGAGCTATAATTATCTGGGTTCCTCTCGGAGTTGTGAAGGGAGCGGCTGGCGTACACAATCATGCGCTATTTCCCCTCCTGTACTTGGGATAACACGGCTCCCAGACCATGTAGGCTCCCATCAGTGAGGAGTATGAATGGTTGGGAGAAATCCTCATAGGCAAGTATTGGGGCCTCGGTCAGGGCCATTTTTAGGGCATGGAAGGCCTCTTCCTGGCTGCTTCCCCACTGAATTGCCTGATTCTTGGAGCCCGCAGGCATTCCCTTAAGTAGCTCCAGCAATGGGTTGGCTATGCGGGTGAAGTTCTTCATAAATCTTCGGTAGTACCGGCAAGTCCCAGGAAGGTCCGAATGTCCTTCACTGTCTTCGGAGTAGGCCACTCCTGTACGGCGGCCACCTTTTCCTGGGTGGGCCTGACTCCTTCACCGGACACATTATGACCGAGATATTCGATCTGTTTGCGGAACAGGTGGCACTTCTGTGGCTTCACCTTTAGGCCATGACTCTGTAGGCGACTCAGTACTTGCTCTAGTCACTGGAGGTGCTCCTCGAAGGTGGCGGCATAGACAATTATGTCGTCAAGGTAGATCAGTGTCGCCTCGAAGTTCAAATCGCCCAGGTACCTCTCCATCAGACGCTGGAACATCCCGGGGGCGTTAGTCAGGCCGAAGGGCATCCAATTGAATTCAAACAGTCCCATGGGTAATATGAACGCCGTCTTCGCACGATCATGTTTGGCCACGGGTACCTGCCAGTACCCACTGCCAGATCCAGGGAGGAGAAGTATCTTGCCTTCCCCAAGGCCGACAGGGACTCTTCGATTCGGGGTAGTGGGTAAGAGTCCCGTACTGTACAGGCATTCAGTCATCTATAGTCCACACAGAACTGCAGTGTCCCATCTTTCTTCCGAACCAGGACAATCGGGGCTGCCCACGGACTCTGACTCTCCCGTATCACACCATTTTGTAACATATGGGCTAGCATCTCCTTGACCTCTTTATACATCTGGGGAGGTATCTGCCGGTATCTCTCCCGCACTGGGGCAGCGCTCCCTGTGGGAATCTCATGGGTAATGGCTTTGGTGCAATCAAAATCATCCTCATGGAGAGCAAAGACTTCCTGGTACCGCTCCAGTACCTCCTCAACCTGCTGCACCTGTCGAGGTGTAAGTCCCCTCAATTCAGCCTGCATTCGTTCTAGGATTCTTCGTCCCCCCTTCGCACTAGCCCGGTGGGATTCCGGCGGCATGGTGACCGCCAGAGACCAGGGGTCTCCTCATACAGCGGACAGCTGTACCACATCAGGTCTCACCAACTTCTCTGGCATTCCCAGAATCTGGGCTATTTCCGCCCTGGGAGGGAGTGTGAGATCATCTTCGCCCAGATTAACACACCGCACTGTAACATTGCCACCCTGAATGGTGGCCAGTGTCCGAGCCACCAAGAGTCCGGGGGGTACTTCGTCCATCGATGTTGGTTCTATCTGAACTTCGACCCCCTCAAGAGGTGTGCAGACCCGTGTGGATAACGTGAGTACAGTTTGTCCGGGTGGTAAGGTGAGCGCCGTAGCTGCTGGCACTATTATTTTCCCCAGGATCTTCCCTTCACTCGACATTTCCTGAGCCTGAGCAGCTCGGATTAGTTGTTGAAAGACCCTCCTTTGGGGGGTTCTCGGGTCCCACTGGTCTAGAGGAATCTCCTTCAGCTCAGTAATCAGGATTTGCCCGATTTCTTTCAGGACATTCATTCCAAGGGTCACCGGGGGTCCACTTCCGGTTCCCCCTGCGACCAGGACGACTCCTTTTTTTACCCACATCTTTTCCACACACTCGGATCTTCAGCCACTAATTGATTAGCTGCCGTGAGTCTAATTACTGGTCCCCATTCAGGCCGCGCTATCTATGGAAATCGCTGTTGAAAGTAGGCTTCTGTCATCGTAGTTACCTGGGATCCCGTGTCAATCAGGCAATGAGGCTTATTTTGGCCCAGACAGTCGGGCTGGTGGAAACCAGGTCCTTGGGACTTCCTTTTTTTATTTCCCCTTCCTCAGGCTCCGGGCTGTGTCACCCAAACACGGAGCCTGCTAGTTTAATGGCTGCCGCGACAGGGGCCACCCTCGGCTAGCACAGCCCCTGGCATAATGTCCTGCGCCTCCACACTTCCAGCAGGTCGTGTTTCTGTCTCTGTAGGGCTGCCACACTCCTCTACGGAACTATCCTGCAGGGGGGGTCCTGAATTAAATTCTTTCCATAACTGGAGCAATCGATCTGGGTATCTCTGGTGTCGGGGCAGGGGTCTTCTTGAGACTGAACCATTCATCCCAAATCTCCTGTATCTCCTTTCGCATCTCTCGAGCCCATTCCGGTTCAGCTGCAGGTGGGGTGGGTACCTCATTACTCCGGACCATCCCTGCCACGGCCGTCACCCCCATCTCCTGCTCTCTCACACTTGCCTCCGCCCTTATTTCTAGAAAAGTCATACGTGGGTTGGCGCTCAGGCACTCCCGCAATGCCTGCTTCAGCTGCACATCCCTGAGGCCTGCCACAAACTGGTCCCTTAAGATCACGTCAGGGGGGCCCATTCCCAAATTCCCCATGTCGTCTTCTCTAGTGATATAGGCATGTACCCTCTGTAAGGCATTAACATACTGCATCACAGTCTCCCCCTCCTGCTGCACTTGGTGAAACAGCCGTATCCTCAGCTCTCCTACATTGGTGGGATCCCCATGCATCTCCTCCAGTATCCACACCACTTTATCTACAGTATCCTGGTCATGGGGAGGGCGGTACATCACGGATTGTTGGGCCTCGCCGTCCAGGGCCAGTAAGGCTATTTTAGCTTGCATAGCTGGGGTCATCGGATGCATACGTAACATACTCCTAACTCTCTCAATCCAGTCCCACAGCATCATATTGTCCCCGGTGAACTTTGGGAGATTGCTGAGCATGGCCCCCAGCGGCAAGCTAGATTTAGAGGCTCCCTGGATGGACTGCTCTGCAATGTCTGTGTCTAACGACTGCATCCTGCCGACTACTCCAAATGTAACACGGGTAATTTAGATGCAGCGACACAGAAGCACAGAGCAGCCAATGCAGGGTTAATAAACAGGGGAAGTTTATGATAACAGGGTCAATCTCCACACAGGGAGTAACAGGGGAAAATATGGGGGAAAACAAGGGAAGTAGCAAGTAAAAGTCTTTAACTGACAGTTCACAGTTTAAGTAGATATAGCAGAGTCGAACCGGTTGTAAACGACAGTTTTTACATTTAGCTTACTCTCTTTCTCCACAAGGCAGTTGCCAGCTGATGCCAGTGTTGATTTCTTCAGGCTTCCCCGGCCAAACAATGCCCGGCTTCTGGCGGCAACGGGCGGTCTCCGGTTTTTGCCGCTGAACCCCTAGTCCATAACATGGCACCTTACGTGCTCGGCTCCACAGACCCTGCATCTCTTCTCCCTGTAGTCGGCTTGACTCCTCCGGTCCACTACACTCGGCTCTTGCTCCAAGTACTGGAGCCAGGAGCCTGGACCATCTCACACTGCTCTCCTGAGCGGGACTCTGCTCTCCCTTTCCCGTGCAAAAGTCCTTGTCTCTCCCTCTCTCTAGCCATGCCACCAATTTTCCGGTCACCTGACCTCCCAGCTCTCACTCTGGACACGCCCCCAGCTTCCCAGTCACCTGACTCCTGTGCTGGAAGTCTGTCTTCCCCCTGCAACCAGAGGTACGGCCCCGGCAGTTCCAGATCCCTTGTTCTGAAAGTACTTACACCCCGGTCTTCCCTCTTACAAAGGCACACCAGAGCATTCTCTGGTGGGACCATCCAACCCTGCCGAGAAGCAGTCCTGGCTAAGAAAAGTGTGTGGGAAGGTTCCTGGACACTCTATTTTTACTGAGGAGGAAACACACGCAAACACGAGGAGAACATACAAAGTCCTTGCAGATGTTGTCCTTGCTGGGATTTGAACCCAGGATCCCAGTGCTGCAAGGCCTCAGTGCTAACCACTGATCCAATGTGCTGCTGTTCACCCTCTAGTATCTAACAGGCTGGAGAAGCTTGCACCTACTGCCACTCTATCTTCTGCTCCTTTATGAGAAAATGTATTTGGGCAGCCACTCAGTCCACCAAATAAAATTCCTGAGAAGGAAATTAGGGATGGTTTCGCAACTGGTAATGGGGGCAGTGCTAATATCATAGCGTCATACCATAGTTTGCTGGAAATATTCCAGGCTGGTAGGCGGCAAGAAAATTCCCACAGAAAAGTACCAGCAGTAATGTTCAGGCCACATTTCAAGTGCAAGCAACTTTAGAGGACTTTCTGGGAGAAATGACACGCAGGGTAGATAGGGTTTCCCTCTACGCCAGTCCTTTCGCCGAGCTAAATAAAACTCTCAGCAAAAAAAGTTGTGGGCTGGCTCCGTACCGTCCCTGGCCACATTCACCTGTCCACATGTTTGTGATTAGGTGGTCCTTCTCAGTAAGTGCACTGGGGAGGGCACGGGTAATGTTGCGGGACCCGTTTGTTATGATCTGCTACAAGCACTAAGGAAAGACAGGAGATCTGTCCCTACAATAGAACTAAGCTAGATCCCTACGATGTAACGGGGAACCTGATCCTGCGATCAGACCCGCTAAAGTCCTCAGCTAGTCTGAACGAAGACCTATAGATGTGAGGGAGGGATCCCTACAAGAACTAGGGACTGGGAGAAAGATGGACACCTCCTAGCAGAAATAGTAGCAGTAAAAAGACAAACAAACAACATAGAAGATAGAGGTCAAAAGACCTAGCTAAACTGACTGAGTAAGGTAACAAAGCACCTGGCTAGCTTAAGAGTAGAAATTACAATGAAGTCCAGCAAGGCCAGAAGGGCGGAGCAGGATTAAATAGGCAAAAAAGGTCATGTGACTAGCATAATAGAAAAAACCTAACAGGAGAGTTCTAACAGTACCCCCTCTTCTATGAAGATCCTCCGGATCCCTTAGGCCCAGGCTTATCAGGAAACCTCTTGTGAAACGCTCTGACAAGTCTGGAAGCAGAAACATCATCCGCCCTCACCCATGAGTTATCCTCGGGACCGAAACCCTTCCAAGCGACGAGATACTGCAAACTCCCTCTATACCGTCTAGAATTAAGGATGCGGGAAATTTCATATTCCCACCACCGGAGGAACAGTGGCAGTGGCGTCTCTATCTGATACATCAGCTTTTTTCAATAGAGAAACATGAAACACCGGATTAATCTTCCAGGAGGTGGGAACCTCCAACCTAACAGCAGATTGGTTAACTACCTGAAGCACCTTAAAGGGCCCTACAAACTTGGGACCCAATTTTTTAGAAGGAATCCTCAACCGCAGATTATAGAGGACAACCAAACCATGTCACCAACCGTAAACAAAACCACTTGACGTTTCCTGTCAAAGTACTTCTTAGATTTTTTGTTAGCCTCCTGAAGATTACCACGCACATCCGTCCAAACTCTTTCCAAATCACCGGAAAAACTCTCCTCCTCAGGCACAGCCGATACCAATTTGGAGAATGAACCAATAGACGGATGTCTCCCAGAACAACAAAAAAAAGGCGAACACCCAGCAGAAGAGGATGTATGGTTGTTAAGAGCAAATTCAGCAAGCGGCAGAAACTCAGACCACCCTTCTTGATTGTCTGCCACAAAACAATGCAAGAACTGCTCAACATCCTGGTTCTTCCTTTCTGTCTGGCCATTAGACTCAGGATGATATCCAGATGAAAATGACAAATGAACTCCCAACCTGTCACAAAAGGCACGCCAAAAATGAGCCACGAACTGAGGTCCCCTATCAGAAACAATGTCAGTAGGGACACCATGGAGTCTGACAATCTCCTTGACAAAGGCCTTAGCGAGTGTCTTAGCGCAGGGCAGTTTGATGAAGGGAACCAAGTGACACATCTTGCTAAAACGGTCTACGACCACCCAGATGACCGTGAAACCCTCAGAGGGGGGAAGGTCAGTAATAGAGATGAGCGTTGTTCTACTCGAACTGTTCGCCAATCTCAAATTCGAGCTGTTTTGGGCGGTGTTCGAGCCGGTCTGCGAACACGAACAATTTGAGAAAAATTCGGCTGTTCGAGGTTATGTTCGATAACTGTTCGTGCACCAAAATCATAACTGGATTTTTTCTCAGTAATGATGAAAATTAATGTTAATACGCAGTTTGAGTGTACAGCGGGGCGGGGGGAGGGGCAGGGGATGGATCTCTGCAGGAACAATGAAGATCTCCATTTTTTTTTCTCTTTCCCGCATTTGCAGTGGGGAGGTGCAATCTGTCAGCCTATCAGCAGCGCACACACGGAGCGAAGTGCTTTTTTTCACACAAGCAAGGGCATGTGTGATTGGCAGTGTATGTCACATGTCCTTGCCCTATAAGACCAAGCCATTTTCCCCGTCGCCACCATTTTCTCACTGCTGCAGCTGCGTGTTAGACGGCACCGCTGTTGCTGTGTGTGCTATACCTTGTTAATTTCAAGCCAATTTTCGCACAAATATACAGATAGCTTGGGAGTAGGGAATAGTTGTGATTGCAGTCCTTTTAAGGACTAGGTTACAGCATTTCCTACGACTTTTATCAGGGAGGTCTGTGCTCTTAAATAGATAGGTTGTGGGAGTAAAGACTAATTGTAATTGGAGTCCTTTTCAGGACTAGGTTACATGAGTTCCTATCAGTTTTTGCCAGGCAGGTCTGTGCCAGTGCTGTGCAAGTTTTTTTCACAGCATTTGGCTGAATCTAGCAAAGCTAATCCTTTTTGGCCTATTGCAGAGTGTGTTAGTCAGTGGAGTAGCCTATCTGTGTTGCAAGATATAACACCTGTGTATAGAATACCAATTTTTTTACTGCACCTAGTGAAGTAAAATCTTTTGGGCATAGCATCATTCTATTAGTCCATCTATACTGACCTCCATCAGGTTGCAAACTGAATATAATTTTTTTCTGCATCTAGCTCTGAAAAAATATTTGGGCTTCTAGCGGTGTGTGGGACTTGGTCTATTAGTCCATCTATACTGACCTCCATCAGGTTGCAAATTAAAAATAATTTTTTTCTGCATCTAGCTCTGAAAAAATATTTGGGCTTCTAGCGGTGTGTGGGACTTGGTCTATTAGTCCATCTATACTGACCTCCATCAGGTTGCAAATTAAAAATAATTTTTTTCTGCATCTAGCTCTGAAAAAAATTTGGGCTTCTAGCAGTGTGTGGTACTTGGTCTATTAGTCCATCTATACTGACCTACATCAGGTTGCAAATTAAAAATAATTTTTTTCTGCATCTAGCTCTGAAAAAATATTTGGGCTTCTAGCGGTGTGTGGGACTTGGTCTATTAGTCCATCTATACTGACCTCCATCAGGTTGCAAATTAAAAATAATTTTTTTCTGCATCTAGCTCTGAAAAAATATTTGGGCTTCTAGCAGTGTGTGGGACTTGGTCTATTAGTCCATCTATACTGACCTACATCAGGTTGCAAATTAAAAATAATTTTTTTCTGCATCTAGCTCTGAAAAAATATTTGGGCTTCTAGCGGTGTGTGGGACTTGGTCTATTAGTCCATCTATACTGACCTCCATCAGGTTGCAAATTAAAAATAATTTTTTTCTGCATCTAGCTCTGAAAAAATATTTGGGCTTCTAGCAGTGTGTGGGACTTGGTCTATTAGTCCATCTATACTGACCTCCATCAGGTTGCAAATTAAAAATAATTTTTTTCTGCATCTAGCTCTGAAAAAATATTTGGGCTTCTAGCAGTGTGTGGGACTTGGTCTATTAGTCCATCTATACTGACCTCCATCAGGTTGCAAATTAAAAATAATTTTTTTCTGCATCTAGCTCTGAAAAAATATTTGGGCTTCTAGCGGTGTGTGGGACTTGGTCTATTAGTCCATCTATACTGACCTCCATCAGGTTGCAAATTAAAACTAATTTTTTTCTGCATCTAGCTCTGAAAAAATATTTGGGCTTCTAGCAGTGTGTGGGACTTGGTCTATTAGTCCATCTATACTGACCTCCATCAGGTTGCAAATTAAAAATATTTTTTTTCTGCATCTAGCTCTGAAAAAATATTTGGGCTTCTAGCAGTGTGTGGGACTTGGTCTATTAGTCCATCTATACTGACCTCCATCAGGTTGCAAATTAAAAATAATTTTTTTCTTCATTTATCTCTGAAAAAATATTTGGGCTTCTAGCAGCGTGTGGGACTTGTTCTATTAGTCCATCTATACTGACCTCCATCAGGTTGCAAATTAAAAATAATTTTTTTCTGCATCTAGCTCTGAAAAAAATATTTGGGCTTCTAGCAGTGTGTGGGACTTGGTCTATTAGTCCATCTATACTGACCTCCATCAGGTTGCAAATTAAAAATATTTTTTTTCTGCATCTAGCTCTGAAAAAATATTTGGGCTTCTAGCGGTGTGTGGGACTTGGTCTATTAGTCCATCTATACTGACCTCCATCAGGTTGCAAATTAAAAATAATTTTTTTCTGCATCTAGCTCTGAAAAAAATTTGGGCTTCTAGCAGTGTGTGGGACTTGGTCTATTAGTCCATCTATACTGACCTACATCAGGTTGCAAATTAAAAATAATTTTTTTCTGCATCTAGCTCTGAAAAAATATTTGGGCTTCTAGCGGTGTGTGGGACTTGGTCTATTAGTCCATCTATACTGACCTCCATCAGGTTGCAAATTAAAAATAATTTTTTTCTTCATTTATCTCTGAAAAAATATTTGGGCTTCTAGCAGCGTGTGGGACTTGTTCTATTAGTCCATCTATACTGACCTCCATCAGGTTGCAAATTAAAAATAATTTTTTTCTGCATCTAGCTCTGAAAAAATATTTGGGCTTCTAGCAGTGTGTGGGACTTGGTCTATTAGTCCATCTATACTGACCTCCATCAGGTTGCAAATTAAAAATAATTTTTTTCTGCATCTAGCTCTGAAAAAATATTTGGGCTTCTAGCAGTGTGTGGGACTTGGTCTATTAGTCCATCTATACTGACCTCCATCAGGTTGCAAATTGAATAAAAAAATTTTCTGCATCTAGCTCTGAAAAAATATTTGGGCTTCTAGCGGTGTGTGGGACTTGGTCTATTAGTCCATCTATACTGACCTCCATCAGGTTGCAAATTAAAAATAATTTTTTTCTGCATCTAACCCAGCCAATAGTTTTGGCCTAATACCACAGTTTGGCCACTCAGCTCTGCTCGGTTACCATCCATTGTTTTTTTGTGCAAACAACTCCAGAGTTGTGAATTAGTTAACCACCAAAATGAGTGGAAAAAGGCCTGCTGCTGGTGGAAAGGGGAATAGGCGTGTTGGGAAGGGGAAAAAAGGTTGTGTCCGTGGGGTAGGTGCAGAAGAAAGACCATCTTCCAGCCAAACTAAAATGTCTACTTCTTTTAGCGGACAATGTGATAAGATCCCTTTCTTACGGCCACGCCAATCGCTACAAATTCCAGATGAGGCACAAAAACAGCAGGTGCTTCAACGGATATCAAGTGCTCCTTTAAGTGGGCTCTCCTCCACATCAACTTCAACATCACAAATACTCCAGTCCTCAAAGGTGTCACCAAAATCGCACTTGCTTCCTCACAGCTCCCAAATCTCCAGCTGCCCGTCTGAGTGTGAGGTAGAACAGATGGTTGAGTCTGCAGAGCTGTTTACTCATACTAAAGCCTGGGAATCAGAGGTCGACTCCAGCGCTTCTGTGAATCCAGACGAGGAAATGATCTGCACTGATGCCCAGAATCTTTATGAGTTGGATCCAGGACCAGACGCAGAAGGTTCTGACCATAATGTAGACCCTCATTCCCAAACTGTAACTCCTGTTGGTGGAGACAATGAGGAAGACGATGATAAGACTCAAATACCTGATTGGAGCGACAACTTTAGTTTTTTGTCAGGGCAGGAACAGGTTGGCTCTGAGGACGACGGGTGTGATAACGCACAGGGTGATGATGATGAGGTCGGAGATCCCACTTACTGTCAACCCACAGTCAGCCAAGAGATGAGGTCAGCAGAGGAGGTGGAGGAAGATGCTAGTGACGACGAGGTCAGGTTGCGCCTTCCTGGACAGAGACGTAGTACTGGAAGCACGTCAACAACTGCATCCTCAAACACAACTCTGCCTCTCACCACAAGTCGTGGTGGCTCTTCAGGTCGCATGGGTGCTAAGCCTTGCATAGCCTGGGCATTTTTTCAGGTTGATAAAGATGACCCAACTCGTGTTATCTGTAACATTTGTCAGCAAAAGCTAAGTAGAGGCCAAAAAATACATAGTTTGAGTACTTCATGCATGAACCGGCACATGGACATGAAGCATAAGTTGCAGTGGGAAGCTCAGTGTGCTACAATGCGGCCTAGCCGGCCGGGCCAATCACCGTCTGCCATATCTTGTGCATCCGCGGCCTCTTCATCCTCTGTGACTGGGGGGACAGCAGTCACACCTGTTTTGGGGCGCAGACCTGCCACCTCTTTACCCGCAACAGCCAGCGTGATTGGCAGGTCATCATTTTCTTTGGAGGTGGTAACACCAGCTGGTGTTGAGCGCTGTCCGACATCGATAGCACCACCTTTGGATCAAGGCAACCTAACATGTCCGCCTGCATCTTCCTCACAGACCGGCAGTTTGCCGGGGACACCCTTATCAACCCCGTCTAAGCACAATAGCCAGCCCTCGGTCCCTCAGATGTGGACAAGTAAAAGACCATTTCCTCCTAGCCATGAGAAAGCTAAGAGGTTGAATTTCACCATCTGCAAGCTCTTGGCTACAGAAATGCTGCCTTTCCGCCTGGTGGACACAGAGGATTTTCGAGACCTTATGTCCGTCGCAGTGCCCCAG
The DNA here is from genome assembly GCF_046119375.1 of Phyllobates terribilis. Taxonomy (NCBI): domain Eukaryota; kingdom Metazoa; phylum Chordata; class Amphibia; order Anura; family Dendrobatidae; genus Phyllobates; species Phyllobates terribilis. The sequence goes on along the minus strand of NW_027362761.1, from coordinate 991,371,938 downwards.
TACCAGATGCCCAGTCGGCACTACTTCTCAAAGAAAGGTGTGCCTGCGCTCCACCAGCATGTCGCACACAACATCACCGCTTCTTTGAGAAACTCTGTGTGTGACAGGGTGCATTTCACCACAGACACTTGGACGAGTAGGCATGGACAGGGGCGTTACATGTCGCTGACTGGGCACTGGGTAACTATGGTGACAGCAGGACAAGGGGCTGCTGTCCAAGTCTTGCCGTCCCCACGAGTTGTGCGTCAATCCTCTTTATGTCAAAGTTCCTCCACTGCTTCTGCCTCCTCAACCTCCTCTCGGTCTTCCACCTGCACCCAAAGCCTGTCTGGTCATGCCACAAGCTTTCTAACTGCGCAGAAGGGATCCTGCACACCTCCTTACTATGCTGGCAGTAGGGCTCAACGTCATCAGGCGGTTTTTACATTGAAATGTCTGGGAAATGTGAGTCACACAGCTGAGGAGTTGTGGTCAGCTCTGGAGAACCAATTTCATGAATGGTTGTCTCCACTGGACCTGAAACCAGGGAAGGCCGTGTGCGACAATGCTGCAAACCTGGGTGCGGCCCTTCGCCGGGGCAATGTCACACATGTGCCTTGTATGGCTCACGTGTTGAACCTGGTTGTCCAGCAATTTTTAGCCCACTATCCCAGACTAGATGGCCTTCTGCAGAGGGCACGGTCGCTGTGTGCTCACTTCCGCCGTTCGCATCCCGCAGCTCAGCGACTTACATCTCTACAGAAGTCGTTGGGCCTGCCACTTCACCGGCTAAAATGCGATGTGCCTACCCGGTGGAATTCAACTCTGCACATGTTGCAGCGACTGTGGCAGCACCGACAAGCCCTGGTGCAATACGTTCTGACGTATAGCCTGGGCCAACGAGATTCAGAGGTGGGGCAAATCACGCTGGAGGAGTGGTCTCAGATCAGGGACCTATGCACCCTTCTGCACAGTTTTGAAATGGCGACGAAGATGTTTAGTGCTGACGATGCCATTATCAGCATGACTATTCCGGTGATTTACATGCTGGAGCACATGTTAAACAGAATTCGGAGTCAGGTGGTGGCACAAGAGGAGGTGGAGGAAGTAGAGGAGGAGGAGTTGTATGCGGAAGGGCTAACATCTGCAAGGTCCAGACGGTCGGCAGCACCAAGGCGGCAGGCATGTGAGGGTGGGGGAGATGGTTTTACCAGGGCGCATGGTAGCAGCCAAACTAGTGAGGAAGGTGCAGGAGCCCAGGAAGAAGTGGAGGACGAACTGATGGAAGACTCATCAGATGAGGGAGACCTTGATCACATTTCTGTTGTGCGAGGTTGGGGGGAGAGGACAGAGGAAGGAAGCATGATTGTTACCTCGCCACCAACACAACAGGGACTTGGTGCTCCTGGATGCGCAACACACATGAGTGCCTTCTTGCTGCACTACCTGCAACATGACCCTCGAATTGTGAGAATTAGAAATAATCCTGACTACTGGGTTGCCACACTGTTAGATCCCCGGTACAAAAGTAAATTTGCAGAAATTATTCCTGCCATAGAAAGGGATGCACGCATGCAGGAGTATCAGCAGAGACTGTTGCAGAATCTTACATGTGCTTTTCCACAAAATACCAGTGGTGCACGTAGTGAATCTCACAGTTCCAACTTGCCAACCGTGGGACCGTCAAGTGTTCAGCACTCAAACCGTAACAGAACCACAGTATCTGCTGGTAATATCAATTTTGCGGAATCATTTCACCACTTTTTTAGCCCATCCTTTGCAAGGCCACAGGAGACAAGAAGTCTGACACATAGTCAACGCCTAGAGACGATGGTACAGGAGTATCTCCAAGTAAACATTGAAGCCACGACTGTGTCACTGGACCCTTGCTCTTTTTGGGCTTCCAATCTGGATAAATGGCCGGAGCTAGCCACTTACGCCTTGGAGATCTTGTCATGCCCCGCAGCCAGCGTTCTGTCTGAACGTGTGTTCAGCGCTGCTGGTGGTGTGCTGACAGATAAGCGCACGCGGATCTCCACTGATAATGTAGACAGACTCACGTTCATAAAGATGAACAAATCATGGATCCGAAACGACTTTTCTACCCCAGTGTCATCCTGGGGAGAGTAAAAGCTTGATGATTGGTTAAAATCACCCTACCAACCGTTTTAAGCTTTCAAATTACTAATCATGTTTATCTGTATCTTGACTGGAAAATAATTTGGGCTTTGTAGCAGTGTGCAGCACTGATCCTATTAGGCCATCTATACTAAAGCTTCACCAGATTTAAAATTAAAAATAATTTTTAGCTGCATCTAGCCCGGAAAATAATTTTGGGGCTCCGAGATGCGCAAGGCACATAAGTGCCTTCTTGCTGCACTACCTGCAGCATGACCCTCATATTGTCAGAATTCGAAGTAATCATGACTACTGGGTTGCCACACTCTTAGATCCCCCAAACTTTTCGATCAACCTTTTCATTTTAATAAAGACCAAAAAAATGGTCATTTTTGAAATTATAAGCATTAGCAGGTTGTTAGAAACTGAAATCAAACAGTTTTCAACTCAAAACTTTATTCTAGGTGATGTTACATTTTCACATAGGACCCCTTGTTCGAAAGGAGCTTCTGAACTCTCTCGTCCATTGAATTTGTCAGGTTTTGGATGGTTTCTGCTTCAATTGTTTTGCATGAGGACAGAATACCCTCCCAGAGCTGTTGCTTAGATGTGAACTGCCTCCCGCCATCATAGACACTCCTTTTAATGATGCTCCAAAGGTTCTGAATGGGGTAGAGGTCAGGGGAGCATGGGGGTCACACCATAAGTTTGTCCCCTTTTATGCCCATATCAGCCAGAGATGCAGATGTTTTATGTGCAGCATGAGATGGTGCATTATCATGCAGAAAAATGATCTTGCTGTGAAATACACGGTTCTTCTTCTTGAACCATGGCAGGAAGTGCTGTTTGAGAAAATCCACATACATTATGGAGTTCATCTTTAGCGCCTTCAGGGATCCTAAAGGGGCCGACAATCTCTCTCCCCATGATTCCAGCCCAAAACATTACTCCACCTCCTCCTTGTTGGCGCTGTAGCCGTGTTTGCGTGGGGTGTCCATCAACCAGCCATCCTCCACTCCATCCATCTGGACCATCGAGCGCTGCACGGCACTCATCCGTGAACAAAACAGTTTTGAAATCAGTCTTCATGTAATGTTTGGCCCACTGGAGCCGTTTCTGCTTGTGTGAAGTGGATAGAGGAGGTCGACAGGATGGCGCATGCACAGCTGCAAACCTCTGAAGGACCCTGCATCTTGTTGTTCGGGGGACGTTGGAGGCACAAGCAGCTTCAAAAACTTGTCTGCTGCTATGACAAGGCTTTTTTGCCGCTGCTCTTTCAACCTGACGTAATTGCCTGTAGGAAAGAGTCCTCAATTTGCCCTTATCAGCACGCACACGTGTGTACTGTGAATCAGCTACATACTTCTTGATTGCCAGGACACTTCATCCTGATCATCGCACAATGTTGATTGTAGTCATGCCTTGACCTAAACACTCCACAATTTGTTGCTTCTCAGCAGCCGACACATCCTTTTTCTTTCCCATTTTGGCAGAAAATGTAGGCTGCTTAATAATGTGAGAGAGCCTTCTTAAGTAGTCTTGCCTTTCATTGGACACACCTGCCAAACTAATTAGCACAGGTGTCTGCAATTGCTTACAGTGATATAAAGAGCCCTGACACACATCACCATCAATGAGTTTAACTGACAAACAAATTCTTCCCTTATCACTCCTAAACACTTTTTGTATAATAATTTGGAACGCAGTGTACATGTGCTTTTCCACAAAACACCAGTGGTTCACGTAGTGAATCTTACAGTTCTAACTTGCCAACCGTGGTCTGTATGGAGTTGTTCAATAAAGGGCCCAAAATTAAGATAACATAGATGGGAGAGGTCTCTATGAATAGGAATTCCTAAGTATTTGATACCCTGTGAGGGCCAGGCAAAGGGAAAGTTGGACTGGATGGAATCCTATATGGATTTGGGGAGGGAGACATCGAGGGCCTCAGACTTCGCTGCATTGATTTTAAAATTTTACCATGTAACAAAGTGATCTATTTCAGCCATAACAGCATGGATGGATATATGTGATTGAGTGATATATACTAGGACATCATCAGCAAATAGAGAGCACTTGTACTCGGTGCCTCCCACCTCAATCCACCTAATATTGGGGTTATGGCGAATTGATGAGAGCAGGTGCTCCGTCACTAGGATGTATAAGAGAGGGGACAGAGGACATCACTGCCTTGTCCCATTGGTTATTGTGAAAGGTGATGAAAATGTTCTGACGCACCCCCTGGGCCTTGGGACACCCGGAGCCGGACCCTTTTTGGTGGATGCTGGTGGTTGTAGTCTTCGTGGCGGCGACCCAGTTCCGTGGCTCAGGGCGGTCAAACCAGTGGCGGAACTATTTATGTGGTTTTCATGTTTAAATGTCCGACTACGCCACCCGTGGATTGCGGTCAGAGTGAACCGCCGCTACAGGGCAGACCACTGAGGCTGGTGTTGTGGGTGCAGCAGAGTGTAGCATAACTCCCCACGGGAGGAGTATAGCCTCAGGGCAGTGTATGCGGAGGATGGGGGTGATGGTGCAGGGCAGCAGCAGTAACGAGACGGAGTCAGTGATGCAGTTCAGGGCCTTTACTCACAGTTCTTATTATCCAGACCACATCTGCAGGTAACGGCTGCCCACGTCGTACTGTGCTCACCAGGTGAGGGGCTCAGACAACTCCCAGATAACTTTGGAGCACTTCACAGGACCCCATTTGTGTGTACTTTGTCTGGCCTTTCTTACCAACACTTCTGTCCGGCTGCCTCGGGCCTCCTCTTGGTAAACTTGGCGCCAGTTTCCCTGACCCTATGTGGTGCCTTCCTAGCGGGTGTAGCGAGGGGCTGCGCCACATAAAATGTCAGAGCCTCCGGTTTCTAGCTGAGGGTCGTTTCCTGCCTCCACTAGTTCGGGGACCAGTCTCCCCCTTTGGCCTGACCCCTCCACGCAGGTGGATTCGGGCGTGCGGTGGCGACTCGCCCGTCCGCACCCCTGGGATCCCTTCATTCCTCGTTCCTGGAGCCTTCTCCGCTCCTCTTCCTTCCTTCTCCCTCTTCCAGGCCTGGGCCTCTGTTACTAGGCCCGCCTCCGGAGCAGAGCTCATGCAGAGCCCCTGCTCCCTGCCACTTCTGCTCAGACTTCTCTGCACTGAACTAAGATGGTGCCCACCTTTTATACTCCCTTCTCAATGCACCCAGGAACTGCTTCCTCCCTGCTCCTGCACTACAGGGTTCCCCTTCCTCAGTGTTCCCTCCCCCCACTCCAGCCAGGGACAGGGACTGTCGTGCCCATCTCAGGGGCATATTGGTCGCCCTGCCCCACGGCAATGTGGTGTAATGCATGCAGGTGTCGGGTCCTGATCCACACTCCATCCTTACCTGAGAGTGAGATATCACACCTCTGGGTGAGGTGCAATACGTCTTTAGCAACCGAGCCCTCAGGGTGCTACAGTTCCATTTATCTTCAGCCTAGGTGACGTATTGCGATACAGGGCCGTGATTTTGGCTATAAAAGGGTCCCCTAGACCCCTACCCCAAGCTTTTTAAGAGAATCATATATGGCGTGCCAGGAGACTCTATGGAATGCTTTCTCAGCATCCAACGAGAGTATCTAATTACAAATTTTTAACTGCATCTAGCCCAGGAAATACTTTGTGCCTAGTAGCAGTGTCTGCTAGTAAGCGGATTATCCCGGCTGTTAAGCAAGCTGCACCACCTGTAGTTTAGACACTTAATTTTTTCAAAGGAAATGCTTCGGGACCATGGGATACTTAGTGAAGAGCATCAGGAGGCACCCCAAGGCATAGGGGCTGGGACTGGCAGTAGGATGCCTTGCGGTGGACAGCCGAGCTCGATCCTTATAAAAGCTTTTTAACTGCAGCAGCTTTAGTGGACGCTACTGGAGCTGGAATTACCGCGGCTGCTGGCATGAGACTTGCCCTCCAATAGATCCTTGTAAATGGATTTAAAGTGTATTCATTCAAATTAGAGAGACAATTTAAATTAAAAAGCTTAGAGCTGCCTCCACCACAGGGGGGCTCGCTCGACCCACCAGCGGACAGGCACCAGTATTGGGAGAGGGGGGCTGGCCGTCAGGGTTCACCGCGGCTCTGGCACAAACCCGGCGACACGGAGGTGGCACGGGCAGGAGCGGACTGGCCGTGTCGGCTTCTCACTTTTTGGATTTTAGAAGGGCATGACATGCCTATATCTGTGTCTCCCCCTCCTTTTACTCCTCCACCTCTTTTATTTTCGCATGACTATATGTACTTGTCACTTTTCCATGTGTTAGTTATGTCTTCTGAGCAGTTTGTCAGCTTTTGGACACCTTTGAAGGTGTTTTCTATGTGTTTCTATGTGTTTTTGTTTGCCTGCCATTGGTTTTAACGGTGTTCGAAGGTGTTCGACGAACAGTTCGACGAACAGTTCGGCGAACACACGGGTGTTCGACGAACCGAACCGAACTCGAACACTACGGGGGTGGCTCAACACTAGTCAGTAATAAAGTCCATAGCCAGATGTGTCCAAGGTGCACTAGGAACCTCCAGAGGGCAAAGCAACCCCGCAGCAGGAGTATGTGAAGACTTAGATCTAGCACACACAGTACATTGACGCAAACACTTAATGACTTCCTTCTGCCATCCAGGCCACCAAAAACTGTGACCCACAAGTCTCTTGGTCTCAGAAATTCCTGGATGACCTGCCAACCGAGACTCATGACACTCAACAAACAAATCTCTCCTAAAGGTCCTAGGCACAAACAACCTCCCATGGGGAGTGTTAGATGGAGCATTCTCCTGTGCTTTAAGAATCTCATCTTCCAAAACGGAGTCCAATGCAGCAATCACAACACCTTCTTGTAAAATGCTCTCCTCCTCAGCACCGACCATGGGAGAAAAGCTGTGAGACAAAGCATCAGCTTTAACATTCTTTGTACCCAGGATGTATGTAACGGAAAAATTAAACCGCGAAAAAAAAGTGCTCTCCTAGCCTGACGGGCATTCAAGCGCTTGGCAGCATCAAGATAGATCAGATTTTTATGATCAGTGAAAACCTGAATGGGAAAATCAGCACCTTCCAAGAGATGATGCCAGTGTTCAAACGCGAGTTTAAAAGCCAGCAATTCCCGATTACCAATATCGTAATTAAGTTCAGTCTCAGAAAATTTTTTTGAAAAAAGGCACAGGGATGTACTCCATCCTTGTTTTCCTGAGACAACACCGCACCGACCCCCACAGAAGAAGCATCAACATCAACCAAAAACGGCTTAGTCACATCAGGCTGCATAAGGATGGGGGCAGAGCTGAACCTCTCCTTTAGAAACACAAAAGCTTCAATGGCCTCAGTAGTCCACTGAACCATATTTGAACCTTTCCTGGTGAGATCGGTCAGTGGTTTAACAATAATAGAAAAATTTTTAACGAATTTTCTGTAATAATTGGTGAAACCCAAAAACCTCTGTATCGATTTCAAACCAATAGGCCTAGGCCATTCCTGCACAGCTTGAACTTTCACCGGGTCCATTTCAAAGCCCTCGCTGGAGATAATGTAGCCAAAAAACTAATTCTCTGTACAGCGAACTCACATTTCTCCAGCTTAGCAAAAAGCGAATTGTCAATCAATAACTGCAATACCTCACATACGCTCCGCCAATGAGACTCCAGGTCAGGCGAATAAATCAAAATGTCATCCAAATACACAACCACATTTTTGCCGATCAAAGGTCTAAGGATGTCATTAATAAGATTCTGAAAAAATGCTGGTGCATTGGTAAGACCAAAAAGCATAACCAGATTCTCAAAATGACCCACAGGAGTGTTAAAAGCAGTCTTCCATTCATCACCCTCCTTCATGCGCAACAAATTGTATGCCCCCTGGAGATCAATTTTAGAGAACCACTTGGCCCCCACTAACTGGTTAAACAAATCAGGAATCAATGGCAGTGGGTAGGGATTGCGTACAGTAATTTTATTAATCTCGCGAAAGTCCAAACAAGAACGTAAACCGCCGTCCTTTTTTCTTACAAAAAAAAATCCAACAGCCACAGGTGACTTAGAGGGTCTGATATGACCGGCGGCCAAGCTCGTCTGTATGTATTCCTCCAAAACCTTTCTCTCAGGAATAGTAAGATTAAATAAACGACTTTTAGGAAGAGTCGCTCCAGGGACAAATTCAATGGTACAATCATAGTCTCTATGGGGAGGCAAAATTTGCGAATCCTCCTCAGAAAAAACTTTCCAAAAATCCTGAATAGGTACACGTAATTCCCCTTTATCCACAGCAGCAATGCACCCGTTACAACACTTGTCATAACACTTAGGGCTCCAGGACTTAATTTCATTGGTAGACCAATCCAGTACAGGATTGTGCAATTTTAACCAGGGCAACCCCAAAACTACTGGAGAAGGCAAATTATTTAAAACCTCCAAATCCAAATTTTCTTGGTGAATACCAATAATAGTGAGAGGAAATTCATAAACCTTGTGAGTAACACCTTTCAAGGGAGAGCCATTGACAGAAACCACGGCAATAGAGGATGACAAAGGTTTGGGTTTTAAATTAAGTTTTTCCAAGAATCCCCCATCAATCACATTCAGAGTTGAACCACAATCCACAAATACCGAAATTCAATTAATTCTTCCTGAGCTGCGGTAGTAGCAGAAAGAAATACACCCTTAGTGCTTAAACAGGCTATACGGGCGTAACTGACCTCTTTTTTTTCTTTGTTCATATGAAGCACACAGTTCTTAATGAAATGGTCAGATTTACCGCAATAAAAGCACAAACCTTCAGAAAACCTGCGGTCTTTTTCCTGAGAGCGGGGTGACATCGCCCCAATCTCCATCGGCTCTCCAATGTCAGTACAGACCCTCTCAAGACTCGGAGCTGACATGGCAGAGGATTTACTCTCATTAACCCTTGCACGCAGTCTCCTGTCCACCCGTATAGCTAATTGCATTGCCTCCTGCAAGTTTCCAGGTGTAGGATAAGCAATCAGCAGATCCTTAACCCTTTCAACTAGCCCAGCAAGAAACAAACTTTTCAGAGCTGAATCGTTCCACCCCACCTGAGCAGACCACCGATGGAAGTGAGTACAATAATTTTCCACATTACCTGATCCCTGCCTCAAATGTCTCAATTCCGTCTCAGCTGATGAGACACGATCAGGATCATCATACAACAACCCCAAAGCAGAAAAAAAACTATCCACTGATCTAAAGCACGGATCACTAGGTTGGAGAGAAAAGGCCCATCCCTGAGGTTCTTTGCGCAAAAGTAACATTATGAACCCTATGCGCTGTGATTCATCACCAGAGAATCTGGGTCTCAAACGAAAATACAATAAACAAACATTTTTAAAGGAAAAAAAATGTTGTTGTTCACCAAAAAATAAATCAGGCAATCGTACCTTTGGCTCCACAAAATGCGCTCCAGAACAACTACTCACGTGTTGTTGGAGCTCGGCCACCTCCAGAGAGAGTCCCTGCAGGCGTTGAGCCAAATCCTGAACCGACACCATGATGGAAACTGGAGGTCTTTCCTTAGAGAATTTTTTTGGGCTGGACTTACTGTTATGATCTGCTACAAGCACTAAGGAAAGACAGGAGATCTGTCCCTACAATAGAACTAAGCTAGATCCCTACGATGTAACGGGGAACCTGATCCTGCGATCAGACCCGCTAAAGTCCTCAGCTAGTCTGAACGAAGACCTATAGATGTGAGGAAGGGATCCCTACAAAAACTAGGGACTGGGAGAAAGATGGACACCTCCTAGCAGAAATAGTAGCAGTAAAAAGACAAACAAACAACATAGAAGATAGAGGTCAAAAGACCTAGCTAAACTGACTGAGTAAGGTAACAAAGCACCTGGCTAGCTTAAGAGTAGAAATTACAATGAAGTCCAGCAAGGCCAGAAGGGCGGAGCAGGATTAAATAGGCAAAAAAGGTCATGAGACCAGCATAATAGAAAAAACCTAACAGGAGAGTTCTAACACCGTGCTTGTGGAAGTTGGAGGTGATACCGGGAAATATAGTGGCGACTGGGGACCGAGTATGGACACCCGACCGCCGCCGGCATAAGGTTGTAAAAAGCTTCCACCTCCACGAGCTTAAAAGGCCATATTTCAAGTGCAAAGAGCTGCCCAGAAATCTGGCAGTTTAGTGTTGCGGCCTGTGGGTGGGTGGGTGGGTGTCTGTCTGCATACTTGCACTTGCATTCCAAGTAACAGAAAACTAAGCAAATGTTGGCCTCTATCATCATCATGGCCTCACCTCGGCACTATGAACTCTCCTGAAGGAGAAGCCAGGGCCCGCCGGAGGAGTCTCCGGTTCTCTGGTGGGCCCATCCAACCCTGCCAAAAAGCAGCCCTGGCTAAGAAAAGAGTGGGGGAAGGTTCCCAGACACTTTATGGCTGCTGTTTTAATGTGGATCGGCCATGCTTATGCATGTTATTTCTTAAACCGCACTACAGATCAGGCCATTGTCCAACTTTGTATTCAAGAAATTAAATGCGCAAAGAAAGATGTGTGTTTGTGTGAAAGCACCACCGACAAGTGCGAGTTGATGTTGGATGGGCTGCCATTGCTTCTGCAACAAGCTCAATTACAGGACTTCCGGGGAGAAATGACACGCAGGGTAGATACGGTTTCCCTCTATGCCAGTCCTTTCACCGAGCTAAATACAACTGTCAGCAAAAAAAGTTGTAGACTGGCTCCATACCATCCCTGGCCACATTCACCTGTCCACGTGTTTGTGGTTAGGTGGTCCTTCCCAGTAAGTGCACTGAGGAGGGCAAGGGTAATGTTGTGGGACCCGTGCTTGTGGAAGGCGGAGGTGATACCGGGAAATATAGTGGCGACTGGGGACCGAGTATGGACACCCAACCGCCGCCGGCATGAGGTTGTGAAAAGCTTCCACCTCCACGAGCTTAAAAGGCCATATTTCAAGTGCAAAGAGCTGCCCAGAAATCTGGCAGTTTAGTGTTGCGGCCTGTGTTGTCTGTCTGCATACTTGCACTTGCATTCCAAGCAACAGAAAACTAAGCAGATCGTGGCCTCTATCATCATCATGGCATCACCTCGGCACTATGAACTCTCCTGAAGGAGAAGCCAGGGCCCGCCGGAGGAGTCTCTGGTTCTCTGGTGGGCCCATCCAACCCTGCCGAAAAGCAGCCCTGGCTAAGAAAAGAGTGGGGGAAGGTACCCAGACACTTTATGGCTGCTTTTTTAATGTGGATCGGCCATGCTTATGCATGTTATTTCTTAAACCACACTACAGATCAGGCCATTGTCCAACTCTGTATTCAAGAAATTAAATGCGCAAAGAAAGATGTGTGTTTGTGTGAAAGCACCACCGACAAGTGCGAGTTGATGTTGGATGGACTGCCATTGCTTCTGCAACAAGCTCAATTACAGGACTTCCGGGGAGAAATGACACACAGGGTAGATACGGTTTCCCTCTATGCCAGTCCTTTCACCGAGCTAAATACAACTGTCAGCTAAAAAAGTTGTGGACTGGCTCCGTACCGTCCCTGGCCACATTCACCTGTCCACGTGTTTGTGGTTAGGCGGTCCTTCCCAGTAAGTGCACTGGGGAGGGCAAGGGTAATGTTGTGGGACCCGTGCTTGTGGAAGGCGGAGGCGATACCGGGAAATATAGTGGCGACTGGGGACCGAGTATGGACACCCGACCGCCGCCGATATGAGGTTGTGAAAAGCTTCCGCCTCCACGAGCTTAAAAGACCACATTTCAAGTGCAAAGAGCTGTCCAGAAATCTGGCAGTTTAGTGTTGCGGCCTGTGGGTGGGTGGGTGGCTGGCTGCATACTTGCACTTGCATTACAAGTGACAGAAAACTAAGCAGATGGTGGCCTCTATCATCATCATGGCCTCACCTCGGCACTATGAACTCTCCTGAAGGAGAAGCCAGGGCCCGCCGGAGGAGTCTCTGGTTCTTTGGTGGGCCCGTCCAACCCTGCCGAAAAGCAGCCCTGGCTAAGAAAAGAGTAGGGGAAGGTTCCCGGACACTCTATGGCTGCTTTTTTAATGTGGATTGGCCATGCTTATCCATGTTATTTCTCAAAACGCATTACAGATCAGGCCATTGTTCAACTCTGTATTCAAGAAATTAAATGCACAAAGAAAGATGTGTGTGTGTCAAAGCACCACCGACAAGCGCGAGTTGATGTTGGACGGGCTGCCATTGCTTCTGCAACAAGCTCAATTACCGCACTTCCGGGGAGAAATGACACGCAGGGTAGATACGTTTTTCCTCTATGTCAGTCCTTTCACCGAGCTAAATACAACTCTTAGCAAAAAAAGTTGTGGACTGGCTCCGTACCATCCCTGGCCACATTCACCTGTCCATGTGTTTGTGGTTAGGCGGTCCTTCCCAGTAAGTGCACTGGGGAGGGCACGGGTAATGTTGTGGGACCCGTGCTTGTGGAAGGCGGAGGTGATACCTGGAAATATAGTGGCGGCTGGGGACCGAGTATGGACACCGGGCTGCCACCAGCATGAGTTAATGAAAAGCTTCCACCTCCACGAGCCTAAAAGGCCACAGTTCAAGTGCAAGCAGCTGTCAAAAATTTGGCAGTATAGTATTGCAGCCTTTGGGTGGGTGGGTGGCTGCCTGCATACTTGCGCTTGCATTCCAAGGAATGGAGTAGGGACAACTGAATGCTGCAGTGGGACAAGGACGTGGATGGCGATTGTTGCAAGTCTGCAACTACAGGTGCATGACGGGAGGCATCTTCGCATGCGCCAAGGATCACTTATGATGGGCACACTTTTAGGCAGTAACCTGGGAGTCAGAGATGCTTCCAGAGGTCTTCTTCATGCTGTTCCCATGTCTTTTCAGCACTGTATGCATGTGTCTGATGATGTGTCACACACCACATGGCCAGATAAGGTTGTAAAATGTTAAATTACATTTCCTGGTGAATGGTTTTGTCTTGGTTGAAAGCAATGCAAAAGTGCAAAAACACATTAAAAACGCTATGTGTGAACATAGCCCAAGGTGTGGAGGAGTATTTATGTTTTTGATTATTTATTTTGCCTTATATACAAGTCATTACCCGGGAAAGGATGTTCCTTAACATATTTCCCAGGAAAATCCATTTTGGTTTAGTTTTGGTATGTTTTATTGTGAGTCCGTAAAAGTGGTGTAATACTCTGACCACATTGTTGACAGCAGTGATCTGGGAGTCAGAGATGCTTCCAGGGGTCTTCCCCATGCTGTTCCCATGTCATTTGAGCACTGTTCCCATCGATTTGGGCAATTTTTAGGCCCTTTGCAGACCGCCGGGGGGAGCTGCCTGAAAAATGCTCGAGTTTCCCATAGACTTACATTGGGCTCGTTGCTCGAGTAGAGCACCCGAGTATTCCAATTTGCTCGACCAGAGCAACGAGTACCCAAGCATTTTAGTGCTCGCTCATCACTAGTCATGACCCCCCTCTAAAACGAAATCCAATGATATCTCCCAAATCCAAATGATCCCCTCCTTTCTGAGCCCCACAGTGTACCTAAATCATAATTAGCTTCTACATATTTGACATTATTGTAGCGAGGAGAAACTACTTAATTTACAGTGTGCATGTCTTTGAAAGCACAAGCCTGTCGCAATATATTGGGCACTACAATGGCAGATTTGCAATTTTCACTCTGCAACATCCATTTGATGCTTGTTTCTGGAAAACACCCTTCACTGCAGCTGTAAATGAATTCCCAGGAGTGTATAATTTCCAAAAAAGGATCACTAAATGGGGATTTCTGCTGTTCTTGCCCCTATGGATTCTGCATATGGAGTCTGCATGCTATTCTAGGAAAATCTGCACTCCAACAGTTAAATACTGTTGCTCTTCTTCTCTCCTGAGACTTGCCATGTGGCCAAACAGTAATGTAAAGCCACATATGGGGTATTGCCACATTCAAGAAAAAATGTTTAACAAACCATGGGGCTATTTTACCTCTTTCCTTTTGTGAAAATGTAAAATCTAGGATTAAAACAACATTTTAGTGGTAAAAATGTAATTATTTTTTCTTCACCGCTCAATGGTATAAAATTTTGTAAAACTCCTATCATGCCAATTTGTTAGCTGCATCACTAGATGAATTCCTTCAGGGGTGTAGTTTTTAAAATGGGGTTACTTATGGGGGATTTTGCTATTCTGACACTTCAAGGGCTCTGCCAATGTGACATGACACCTGCAAACTATTCTAGCAAAATCTTCCTTTCTGAGCTTTACACTGTGCTTGAAAAGTATTTAAAGACCACATAACACATATGGGGTATAGGCATATATAGGAGGAATTGCTTGATGAATTTGATGGTTCATTTTTTCCTATAAACTTTTTTAAAATTAAACATATGAGTCTAAAACAACAATTTAGTTGAAAAAATGTAATGTTTCATTTCCACAGCCTAATGTTACACAATTCCGTTAATAATCTGTGGATTTAAAATTCTCATTACACCCTAAGATTAATTCAATGGAAGTTGTAGCTCCCAAAATAGGGTTAATTGTGGAGGGAGTTCTGCTGTTTTGGCATCTTATGGGCTCTCCTATTTGGCATGACACATACAAACCATTCCATCAGCACTCCAATTTAGGGCTCCTTCCCTTCTGAACTTTGCACTGTGCCTGAAAAGTAGTATCTAACCACATATGGAGTATCGCGTACTCAGGAGAAATTGTGCAACAAATTTTATGGTCCATTTTCTTCAATTAGTCCTTTGGAAAATAAAAAACCTGAGAATAAAATAACATTTTATTGGAAAAAAAATGTAATTTTTCTTTTCCGCAGCGCATAGTTACACTGTGAATCACCTGTGGATTCAAAGTGCTTACTATACTCCTAGGTAAATTCTATGAAAGGTGTCATTTCTATAACGAGTTCACTAGTGGAGGATTCCTAAAACAGTAGTTTCCAAATAAATTTGGGGTATCGTACTTAGGCGAAGTTGCACAACTAATTGTGGCATCCATTTTCTCCTATTAACCTTGTGAAAATAAGATATTTTTGGGGTTAAAGCAACATTTTCATGGATAAAGCTTAATTTAATTTTCATGGCCCAATGTTACAAGATTCCGCAACTCACTATTAGATTCCAGATGCCAAGCACATCCCTAAAGGAAGTTACTCACGTGGTGCAGATTCCAAAATTAGTGCCAATTATGTGGGAGTTTCTGCTTTTTTGGCACATTAGGAGCTCTCCAAATGTGACATGGTAGCTGCAATCTGTTCCAGCAAAGATTGCACTCCAAAAGATAAATAGCACTCCTTCCTTTCTGGACCCTGCCGTGTGCCCAAACAGTAGTTTCCAACCAGATATGCTGTATCGGCATACTAAGGAGAAAATTGCCTTAGCAATTGATTTTGCAATTTCTCCTGTTAGACCTATGAAAATATGACATTTTTTAGCTAAAGCTTGTGGAAAAAAAAATATTAATTTTCACAGCTTGATATCATAAAATTCTGTGAAGCACCAGTGGGTGCAAGATGGTCATCACACTTGTCTTTGAATTCTTTGAGTGGTGTTGGTTCCAAAATGGAGCCACTTGTGGGGAGTTTCTGCTGTTTTTGTCATCTCATGGGGCTCTGCAAATGCAACATGATGTCGACCATATATTTCAGCCAAATTTACTATACAAAATATAATGGCACTTCTTTTCTGAGCCTTGCCATCTGCTCAAACAGTAGTTTACGACCACATATGGAGTATAAGCCTACTTAGGAGAAATTGCACAAAAATTTTATGGTCTGTTTTCTCCCTTTACCCTTGTGAAATTGAAAAATTTGGGGGTAAAGCAACATTTTATTAAAAAATTATGTTATTTTCCATTTCTCTCTTCCAGATTTGCATAAATTCCTGTGAAGCAACAAAAGGGTTAGCAAACTTTTTAAATGTGGATTTGAATATGTACGGTAGTCCAGTTTTTAAATTGGGGTTGTTTGTGGCTTTTCTGACACATAGGCCCATCAGAGTCACTTCAAAAGTGAAGTGGGCCCTAAAAATATAGATTTTGTAAATTTCCATGAAAAAATGAAAAATTGCTGCTAAACCTTTAACTCTTTTAATATAACAGAAAAACATTCAAGAATAATGCTGATGTAAAGTAGACAAATGGTAAATTGAATATATTAACTACTTTGTGTGGTATGACTATTAGTGTTGAGCGAACATGCTCAACACTGCTCGGTACTCGCCCGAGCATCACGCTACTCGGGATACTTCGGCACCGAGCATTTCCGGGTTACTCGGGCGGGAGCTCGGGTCTCCGCCTTGCATGTTTGACGCTCTTTACAGAGCCAATGAACATGCAGGGATTGCCACCCAGTCACTGTAATGCCGCAGCCATGTTGGTTGTGGGCATTACATTGATTGGCTGGCCGCACAGCGTCACCTCGAGTATTTAAAACCGGGCGCCGCCATCTTGGACACAGACGGCTGGGATCAGACAGTGTAGGGACAGCGCTGCTGATTTAGGGAGAGATATATACTGTGAAATAGTTAGTGTAGGGTCTGTAAAGGCTGCAAGATCAAACAAACAGTTCTTCTCAGGACTAATATCCATCCCAGATATTAGGCAGGCAGGCTGTATAGGAGATGCAGTGGTTATACCAGCAAACGCTGCATTACAGTCCTGTGTGCTCCTGTTGCTGAAATTGCTGGACTTAGCTCCAGGTCTCGGGGGCCAGGAAAAATCCTTTTTTTTTTTCGTCTAAATCCTTTTTTTTCCCTTCTTCACACTGTACAAGTACCCATCTTATTAACCTTTTGGTGTCTCCCCCCCCCCAAAAAAAAGTGTGTCTGTGTCAGTTCAGACACAAATATATATTTTTAAAAGAGTCTCGTGTAGGCCAGAGAAATAGAAGTGTGGTTTTGCAGTTCCACGGTTCAAACCTCTGTATTATCCACTTTTGAGCCATTTTTACCTAAAAAAAACCCAGTTTGAGTGTGTCGCTCACTGTTCACCGGCAAATATATCTATTTAAAATTGTCTGGTATACCCCAGAAAACAATAACTGTGGTTTTGCCATTCCGGTAAAAAATCTCTATTATTCAGATTTTGGTATTTTCTCCGTAAAGAAAAACAGTAATAGTTTCTCCTTGATTGTTCAGATTGTTTAAAAGAGTCGGGTGTAGGCCAGAGAAATAGAACTGTGGTTTTCCTCTTCCACAGTTCTAATCTACTTTTCATTACCCTTTTTCCATTGATAGTGCGAGTGTAAGCTATTTTACTTACTTTACAATGGGCAAGGTGCGTGGCAAGGGACTTGGAACTGGACGTTCTGGTGATGGTGCGTGCAGAGGACGGGGCCGTGGCCAAGGTGAAAATGTGCCACAACCAACAGCCACATCTTCTCGCTCCCACTTCTTGACCGAATTACTAGGGTAGCACAGAACAACACCAGTATTGCGAACTGATCAGTGTGAACAGGTTATTAATTGGATAGCAGATAATACTTCCAGTTACCTGTGCACCACCACCTCCGGTCTGTCATCCACACGGTCAAATCTTAGTAGCCGTGAGTCTTGACCGCATACTCCTCCTCACCCTGATGCTCCTTCCTCCCACCATGCCGAGTGTCGTTAGACAGCAACTGATCCCACACTTGGACACTCTGAAGAGCTGTTCACTGGTCCATTTCCAGATTTGTACCCCTCCCCTTCTCCGCTTGAAGTGGTGGAAGAGGAGATCCCATGTTGCGATGCCCAAATATTTGAACAGCCACGGCCACAGGAAGTCGACGCTGGCAAGTTGTCACAAGAGGTGGGCGATGACGAGACACAATTGCCAGGAAGTGAGGAGGAGGATCATGGTGAGCAAGTGGAAGAGGAGGAGGTGGTGGATGATCTAGTAACTGACCCAACGTGGCAGGAGGACATGCAGAGCGAGGCCAGCAGCACACAGGGTGAGGGAGGCAAAGTACCCCAACAGGCAGGAAGAAGCAGTGTGGTGGCCGCACACAGAAGGCAGGCAACAGTCCCCCGTAACACCAACACAAAGGACGTTGCCAGTACAACCTGTAGGTCTTCCAGAGTCTGGAATTTTTTTTAAAGACTCTGCTGATCACCCCAAAAAGGCCATTTGTACCACCTGCCATGCCAGCATCAGCAGGGGTGACAAAACTACAGGCCTGACCACCACCAGCATGATCAGGCACATGGCAGCAAAGCACCCGACTTTGTGGGGTGAACCTCAAGGTCCACGACCAGTGTCAGCGGGTCTCACCACTGCTTCTTCCACTGTTGTGCGTGCAATAGAACACCCTGTTGTGTGTGCAAGGCAATCCCCTGTCCATACTGCATGTAAAGATGCCCCGTCCTCTCAGTCTTCACTTGTTTCTCAAGAAACAGCATCAACGTCCACATCCACGTCCCACCGCAGCGTTCAATTGTCCATATCACAGACCTTTGAACGAAAGCGGAAATTCGCAGCCAATGCCCCACAGGCCACAGTCCTAAATTCGCACATTTCACGACTGCTTGCATTGGAAATGCTGCATTTTAGGCTGGTGGAGACGGAATCCTTCCGCAACCTTATGGCGGTGGCAGTCCCTCGGTACTCGGTCCCCAGCCGACACTATTTTGCCTGGTGTGCCATCTCCGCACTACCCAAGTACGTGTCCCAAAACATCTGCCATGCCCTCAACAACGCAGTTACTGGGAGAGTCCACCTGACAACGGACACGTGACGGCACACTGGGTAAACATAGTGGAAGCTGGGACACAGTCGGTCCTTGGGACGGAACACATCCTCCCCACACCGAAGATTGCGGGTCCTATGTCAGTCAGAATTGTCCCCACAGTGTTCAGCTCCTGTGCATCATCCTCCTCCTCCTCCTCATGTTCAGCCTCCATCTCAGATATCACCACATCAGTTACAAGCTGGAAGCACTGCAGTACTGCCTCCGCCAAGCAGCAACAGGCTGTGCTGAAACTCAAAAGCTTAGGTGAGAAACCTCACACTGCTTGTGAGTTGTGGACAGCTGTGAAAGAGCACACAGATCTGTGGCTGAGACAGCTGAACCTACATCCAGGCATGGTTGTGTGTGACAATGGTCGTAACCTGGTGGCGGCTCTGAGGCGAGGCGAGATCACACACGTACCATGCCTGGCTCATGTGCTTAACCTCGTGGTTCAGCGGTTTCTTAAATCATACCCCGAGTTGCCAGATCTGCTCGTTAAAGTACGCCCGCTGTCAGCTCATTTTCGCAAGTCGGCTACAGCTTCCTCCTCCCTTGCTGTGTTGCAGCAGCATTTGCAGCTTCCATCACACCGACTGGTGTGTGATGTCCCCACATGTTGGAACTCTACCCTCCACATGTTGCAACAAGGCCGTCGATATTCAGGTCAGACTTCACACATAAGACCTCAGGAGTGGACCTGGATGTCTGACATATGTACCATCTTGACAAACTTTGAGGAGTCCACCAAGATGGTGAGTGGCAATGACGCCATCATTAGCATCAGCATTCCACTTGTCTGTCTTTTGCAATGCTCTCTGCAAAGAATAAAAGAAGAGGCATTGCAGCCAGAGTATGATGAGATGGATCAAGATACCGTAGCGGTCAATTACACACAGCTCAGCCTCATCTCATCCCAACTTGCATTGGGGGACAATGAGGGAGAGGTGGAGGAGGAGGAAGAACAGGAGCTGGTATCATGCGCTGTAGACGGTAGTACCTGTACAAGTGTCATACCGTTGGTTCAGCATGGGTGGCCTGAGGACAGGGGGGAGGAGGAGGAGGAGGAGGAGAGCATGGTCAGTCGTCATCTTGGTGAGTACACGGAAGTCTTGCCCGTTACCAGTCTGGCACGCATGGCTGAATTTATGTTACGCTGCCTTAACCGTGACCCTCGCATTGTCAAAATGTTGGGTGGCAGTCATTACTGGTTGGTGACACTTTTAGACCCCTCGCTACAAGGAGAACTTTCACTCTCTTTTTCCTGAGGTGGAGAGGTCTACAAAAATGGGGCAGTACCAGAAGGCCCTTGCTGCAGAACTGTTAAAAAAATTCCCATCTGAACACGCTAGCGGCAGAGGTCACTGTTCGTTGCCCAACCAAGGTGTACATGCGAGAGAGACGCAACTCCAATCCAGCAGAGGCAGGGGAACACTGTCAACGTTCTGGGACAGTTTTCTCAGACCCTCCCTTTGGACAGACCCTGAGGTGTGGGGTACTCTCACAAGGAGTGGAAAGTTTCAAAAGATGGTGAGGGAGTACCTTGCCGACCGTACCATCGTCCACCGTGATTCCTCTGTGCCTTTCAATTATTGGGTATTTAAGCTGGACACTTGGAATGAACGCGCTCTGTACGCCTTGGAGGTCCTGGCCTGCCCTGCTGCTAGCGTGTTATCGGAGCTTGTTTTTAGTGCCGCTGGGGGAATTATAACTGATAAGCGCACTCGCCTGTCAACTGACAATGCTGACAAGCTGACCCTTATCAAAATGAATAAGGGCTGGATTCGGCCAGACTTCTCATCACCACCAAATGACAGCAGAGTAACATAAAGTCAAATCCACTGTGTTATTTCGGGAGGTGTATTCACATGCACCCCTTCACACCCACACATGGGTATATGCTTCCTCATTTCGGCTGTTTTATGTTCTTTTCCTTATCCTCAGCCTCCACCACCACTATACCACCAGGGTGACCGTGGTCCATGTTGCCATTATTGAAAGTTCTTCCGTCCTTATTTTTCTCAGCTTTTGCTTGGAAGGCATAAGCAAAGCATGTGGGAGACCCACTCCCCAATAATGGGAATAATATTTTTAAGATGCTGAACTGTATGGCTCTTGTAAGGAGCATTAAAACCGTCTTGTTAAGCTACTGCGACCGCCACCACTTTTCCAAGGGGCATTAAAACTGTCTTGTTAAGCTACTGTGACCTCCACCACTTTTCCAAGGGGCGTTAAAATCGTCTTGTTAAGCTTCTGCGACCTCCACGTCTCTTCCGAGGGGCATTAAAACCATCTTGTTAAGCCACTGTGACCTCCACCACTTTTCCAAGGGGCATTCAAACCGTCTTGTTAAGCTACTGTGACCTCCACCACTCTTCCAAGGGGCATTAAAACCGTCTTGTTAAGCTACTGCGACCTTCACGTCTCTTCCGAGGGGCATTAAAACTGTCTTGTTAAGCTACTGTGACCTCCACCACTTTTCCAAGGGGCATTCAAACCATCTCGTTAAGCTACTGTGACCTCCACCACTTTTCCAAGGGGCATTAAAACCGTCTTGTTAAGCTACTACGACCTCCACGTCTCTTCCAAGGGGCATTAAAATCGTCTTGTTAAGCTACTGTGACCTCCACCACTTTTCCAAGGGGCATTCAAACCGTCTTGTTAAGCTACTGTGACCTCCACCACTTTTCCAAGGGGCATTAAAACCGTCTTGTTAAGCTACTGCAACCTCCACGACTCTTCCAACGGGCATTGCATTTCCTCCTAATTTTAGTCAGCTTTTGCTTTTTAATGCCTAGGCGAACACTAAGGGAGACCCACTCCCCAATAATGGGTAGAAGGTTTTTAGTACACTGTAATCCACGTCTGTTTCAAGGGGCATTGCAGTTCCTCATAATTTTTGGAAAGCCTTCCATTCACTGCTTAGGCCAACAGTGTACAGGAGACCCAGTTGCTATAAATGGAAAAAATGGTTTAGTTAAGGCCCTCTGACCTCCATGTCACTTCCAAGGGGCATTGAAGTGCCTCTAAATTTTTGGTAGGCATTGCACTCACTGTATGCCCTATAACTGTGTAGCCGAACCGCTCCTTTTGGTACAGAAACATATCCTACAAGACATGTGTGGTTGACTGGCCTGATATTGATGAGAATGGTCCCTGTTACTCCTGCTCTTTCTCCTTTGCCACCACCTCATCCATAATTTATCACCTGAAGCTTTGTTTTAACGGGAGTCATAGAACTGGAATAGTAGCAGGAAAACATCCAGCAATCCTCGGAGGAGGTAGGATATGCACCAAAATGCGGACCACCTCAGGCCTAGCCGCTACTACATACATGCGCTTGCATTCCAAGAAAACAAAGCAGATGCTAACTTCTTTCATCATCATGCGCCTCAACTTGGCACTCTCAACTCCCGTGATGGAGGAGCCAGGGCCCACCGGAGGAGTCTGGTTCTCTGGTGGGCTCGTCCAATGCTGCCCTAAAGCAGGCCAGGCTAAGAAAAGTGTGTGGGAAGGTGACAGGAGAAATAGGGGCGGTGGGGACCCTTTATGGACACCCAGCCGCCCCCTGGCGGCTGGTGACCGAGCGTGGACACCCGGCCGCCGGGCGGCTGGGGACTGAGTATGGATACCTCGCTGCCGAAGCAGCCATGAGGTAGTGGCCAGCTTCGGCCTCCTCAAAACTAAAAGGCCCCATTTCAAGTGCAAGCTAGCAGTATGGTATTGCAGCCTGGGGGTGGGTGGGTGGTTGGCTGCATATTTGCGCTTGCATTGCAAGGAATGGGGAGGTACAATTGAACACTGCCCTGGGACAAGAACTTGAACTGGGATAGTTGCAAGTCTGCATCTTCTGATGCTCAAGAATCACTTCTGATGGGCACACTTTTAGGCAGTGACCTGGGAGTCAGAGATGCTTCCAGGGGTCTTCCCCATGCTGTTCCCATGTCTTTTCAGCACTGTATGCATGTGTCACACAGCGCATGGCCAGATAAGGTTGTAAAATGTTAAAATGACATTTCCCGGTGAATGCATTTGTCACGGTTGAAAGCAATACAAAAGTGCAAAAACACATGAAAAATCCTACTTGTGAACATAGCCCAAGGTGTGGAGGAGTATTTTTGTTTTTGGTTATTTATTTTACCTTATACACAAGTCTTTACCCTGGAAAGGAAATTCCTTAACATATTTCACAAGAAAGCACTTTCAGTTTAGTTTTTGAACGTTTTATTCTGAGCCCGTAAAAGTAGCTTACCCCTGACCACGTTGTTGACAGCAGTGACCTTGGGGTCAGAAATGCTTCCTGGGGCGATGCCCATGCTGCCCCCATGTCTTTTGAGAACTGTCACTATCGTTTTGGGCACTTTTTAGGCTTCCTACAGACTGCCGGGGGTGCCTACGCAAAAATGCTCGGGTCTCCCATAGACTAACATTGGGCTCGTTGCTCGGGTCGAGCACCCGAGTATCACGGTGATCTCGGCCCGAGCTTCGAGCACCCGAGCATTTTAGTGCTCGCTCAACACTAATGACTATCTGTTTTAGGCCACGTTCACACGTTCAGTATATGGCCAGTATTTTACATTAGTATTTTGTAGACCAAAGTCAGGAGTAGAGATGAGCGTTGTTCGACTCGAACTGTTCGCCAATCTCAAATTCGAGCTGTTTTGGGCGGTGTTCGAGCAGTTCGGCGAACACGAACAATTTGAAAAAAATTCGGCTGTTCGAGTTTATGTTCGATAACTGTTCGTGCACCAAAATCATAACTGGATTTTTTCTCAGTAATGCTGAAAATTAATGTTAATACGCAGTTTGAGTGTTCAGCGTGGCGGGGGGAGGGGCAGGGGATGGATCTCTGCAGGAATAATGAAGATCTCATTTTTTTTTCTCTTTCCCGCATTTACAGTGGGGAGGTGCAATCTGTCAGCCTATCAGCAGAGCACACACGGAGCGAACTGCTTTTTTTCACACAAGCAAGGGCATGTGTCATTGGCAGTGTATGTCACATGTCCTTGCCCTATAAGACCCAGCCATTTTCCCCGTCGCCACCATTTTGTCACTGCTGCAGCTGCGTGTTAGACGGCTCCGCTGTTGCTGTGTGCGCTATACCTTTTTTATTTAAAGCCAATTTTCGCACAAATCTACAGATAGCTTGGGAGTAGGGAAAAGTTGTGATTGCAGTCCTTTTAAGGACTAGGTTACAGCATTTCCTACGACTTTTATCAGGCAGGTCTGTGCTCTTAAATAGATAGGTTGGGAGTAAAGACTAATTGTAATTGCAGTCCTTTTCAGGACTAAGTTACATCAGTTCCTATCAGTTTTTGCCAGGCAGGTCTGTGCCAGTGCTGTGCAAGTTTTTTTCACAGCATTTGGCTAAATCTAGCAAAGCTAATCCTTTTTGGCCTATTGCAGAGTGTTTTAGTCAGTGGAGTAGCCTATCTATGTTGCAAGCTACACCACCTGTGTATAGAATACCAATTTTTTTACTGCACCTAGTGAAGTAAAACCTTTTGGGCATAGCATCATTCTATTAGTCCATCTATACTAAGCTCCATAAGGTTGCAAATTGAATATAATTTTTTTCTGCATCTAGCTCTGAAAAAATATTTGGGCTTCTAACAGTGTGTGGGGCTTGTTCTATTAGTCCATCTATACTGACCTCCATCAGGTTGCAAATTAAAAATATTTTTTTGTCTGCATATAGCTCTGAAAAAATATTTGGGCTTCTAGCAGTGTGTGGGACTTGGTCTATTAGTCCATCTATACTGACCTCCATCAGGTTGCAAATTAAAAATAATTTTTATCTGCATCTAGCTCTGAAAAAATATTTGGGCTTCTAGCAGTGTGTGGGACTTGTTCTATTAGTCCATCTATACTGACCTCCATCAGGTTGCAAATTGAATATAATTTTTTTCTGCATCTAGCTCTGAAAAAATATTTGGGCATCTAGCAGTGTGTGGGACTTGGTCTATTAGTCCATCTATACTGACCTCCATCAGGTTGCAAATTAAAAATATTTTTTTTCTGCATCTAGCTCTGAAAAAATATTTGGGCTTCTAGCAGTGTGTTGGGACTTGGTCTATTAGTCCATCTATACTGACCTCCATCAGGTTGCAAATTGAATATAATTTTTTTCTGCATCTAGGTCTGAAAAAATATTTGGGCTTCTAGCAGTGTGTGGGACTTGGTCTATTAGTCCATCTATACTGACCTCCATCAGGTTGCAAATTGAATATAATTTTTTTCTGCATCTAGCTCTGAAAAAATATTTGGGCTTCTAGCAGTGTGTGGGACTTGTTCTATTAGTCCATCTATACTGACCTCCATCAGGTTGCAAATTTAATATAATTTTTTTCTGCATCTAGCTCTGAAAAAATATTTGGGCTTCTAACAGTGTGTGGGACTTGGTCTATTAGTCCATCTATAATGACCTCCATCAGGTTGCAAATTAAAAATAATTTTTTTCTGCATCTAGCTCTGAAAAAATATTTGGGCTTCTAGCAGTGAGTGCGACTTGTTCTATTAGTCCATCTATACTGACCTCCATCAGGTTGCAAATTGAATATAATTTTTCTCTGCATCTAGCTCTGAAAAAATATTTGGGCTTCTAGCAGTGTGTGGGACTTGGTCTATTAGTCCATCTATACTGACCTCCATCAGGTTGCAAATTAAAAATATTTTTTTTCTGCATCTAGCTCTGAAAAAATATTTGGGCTTCTAGCAGTGTGTGGGACTTGGTCTATTAGTCCATCTATACTGACCTCCATCAGGTTGCAAATTCAATATAATTTTTTTCTGCATCTAGGTCTGAAAAAATATTTGGGTTTCTAGCAGTGTGTGGGACTTGGTCTATTAGTCCATCTATACTGACCTCCATCAGGTTGCAAATTGAATATAATTTTTTTCTGCATCTAGCTCTGAAAAAATATTTGGGCTTCTAGCAGTGTGTGGGACTTGTTCTATTAGTCCATCTATACTGACCTCCATCAGGTTGCAAATTTAATATAATTTTTTTCTGCATCTAGCTCTGAAAAAATATTTGGGCTTCTAACAGTGTGTGGGACTTGGTCTATTAGTCCATCTATAATGACCTCCATCAGGTTGCAAATTAAAAATAATTTTTTTCTGCATCTAGCTCTGAAAAAATATTTGGGCTTCTAGCAGTGAGTGCGACTTGTTCTATTAGTCCATCTATACTGACCTCCATCAGGTTGCAAATTGAATATAATTTTTCTCTGCATCTAGCTCTGAAAAAATATTTCGGCTTCTAGCAGTTTGTGGGACTTGGTCTATTAGTCCATCTATACTGACCTCCATCAGGTTGCAAATTAAAAATATTTTTTTTCTGCATCTAGCTCTGAAAAAATATTTGGGCTTCTAGCAGTGTGTGGGACTTGGTCTATTAGTCCATCTATACTGACCTCCATCAGGTTGCAAATTCAATATAATTTTTTTCTGCATCTTGCTCTGAAAAAATATTTGTCCTTCTAGCTGTGTGTGGGACTTGTTCTACAAGTCCATCTATACTGACCTCCATCAGGTTGCAAATTAAAAATATTTTTTTGTCTGCATCTAGCTCTGAAAAAATATTTGGCCTTCTAGCAGTGTGTGGGACTTGTTCTATTAGTCTATCTATACTGACCTCCATCAGGTTGCAAATTAAAAATAATTTTTATGTGCATCTAGCTCTGAAAAAAAATTTGGGCTTCTAGCAGTGTGTGGGACTTGTTCTACTAGTCCATCTATACTGAGCTCCATCAGGTTGCAAACTGAATATAATTTTTTTCTGCATCTACCTCTGAAAAAATATTTGGGCTTCTAGCAGTGTGTGACTTGTTTTAATAGTCCATCTATACTGACCTCCATCAGGTTGCAAATTAAAAATATTTTTTTGTCTGCATCTAGCTCTGAAAAAATATTTGGCCTTCTAGCAGTGTGTGGGACTTGTTCTATTAGTCCATCAATACTGACCTCCATCAGGTTACATATTAAAAATATTTTTTTGTCTGCATCTAGCTCTGAAAAAATATTTGGCCTTCTAGCAGTGTGTGGGACTTGGTATATTAGTCCATCTATACTGACCTCCATCAGGTTGCAAATTGAATATAATTTTTTTCTGCATCTAGCTCTGAAAAAATATTTGTCCTTCTAGCAGTGTGTGGGACTTGTTCTACTAGTCCATCTATACCGCCCTCCATTAGGTTGCAAATTCAAAATAATTTTTTGTCTGCATCTAGCTCTGAAAAAATATTTGGCCTTCTAGCAGTGTGTGGGACTTGTTCTATTAGTCCATCTATACTGACCTCCATCAGGTTGCAAACTGAATATAATTTTTTTCTGCATCTACCTATGAAAAAATATTTGGGCTTCTAACTGTGTGTGGGACTTGTTCTATTAGTCCATCTATACTGACCTCCATCAGGTTGGAAATTGAATATAATATTTTTCTGCATCTAGCTCTGAAAAAATATTTGGCCTTCTAGCAGTGTGTGGGACTTGTTCTATTAGTCCATCTATACTGACCTCCATCAGGTTGCAAACTCAATATAATTTTTTTCTGCATCTACCTATGAAAAAATATTTGGGATTCTAGCTGTGTGTGGGACTTGTTCTATTAGTCCATCTATACTGACCTCCATCAGGTTGCAAACTGAATATAATTTTTTTCTGCATCTAGCTCTGAAAAAATATTTGGGCTTCTAGCAGTGTGTGGGACTTGGTCTATTAGTCCATCTATACTGACCTCCATCAGGTTGCAAATTGAATATAATATTTTTCTGCATTTAGCTCTGAAAAAATATTTGGCCTTCTAGCAGTGTGTGGGACTTGTTCTATTAGTCCATCTATACTGACCTCCATCAGGTTGCAAACTGAATATAATTTTTTTCTGCATCTACCTCTGAAAAAATATTTGGGCTTCTAGCTGTGTGTGGGACTTGTTCTATTAGTCCATCTATACTGACCTCCATCAGGTTGCAAATTGAATATAATTTTTTTCTGCATCTAACCCAGCCAATAGTTTTCGCCTAATACCACAGTTTGGCCACTCAGCTCTGCTCGGTTCCCATCCATTGTTTTTTTGAGCAAACAACTCCAGAGTTGTGAATTAGTTAACCACCAATGAGTGGAAAAAGGCCTGCTGCTGGTGGAAAGGGGAATAGGCGTGTTGGGAAGGGGAAAAAAGCTTGTGTCCGTGGGGTAGGTGTTAAAGCAACAGTAACATCTGCAGAAGAAAGACCATCTTCCAGCCAAACTAAAATGTCTACTTCTTTTAGCGGACAATGTGATAAGATCCCTTTCTTACAGCCACCCCAATCGCTACAAATTCCAGATGAGGCACAAAAACAGCAGGTCCTTCAACGGATATCAAGTGTTCCTTTAAGTGGGCTCTCCTCCACATCAACTTCAACATCACAAATACTCCAGTCCTCAAAGGTGTCACCCCAATCGCACTTGCTTCCTCACAGCTCCCAAATCTCCAGCTGCCCGTCTGAGTATGAGGTAGAACAGATGGTTGAGTCTGTAGAGCTGTTTACTCATGCGATAGCCTGGGAATCAGAGGTCGGCTCCAGCGCTTCTGTGAATCCAGACGAGGAAATGATCTGCACTGATGCCCAGAATCTTTATGAGTCGGATCCAGGACCAGACACTGAAGGTTCTGACCATAATGTAGACCCTCATTCCCAAACTGTAACTCCTGTTGGTGGAGAAAATGAGGAAGACGATGATGAGACTCAAATACCTGATTGGAGCAACAACTTTAGTTTTTTGTCAGGGCAGGAACAGGTTGGCTCTGAGGACGACGGGTGTGATAACGCACAGGGTGATGATGATGAGGTTGGAGATCCCACTTACTGTCAACCCACAGTCAGCCAAGAGATGAGGTCAGCAGAGGAGGTGGAGGAGAATGCTAGTGACGACGAGGTCAGGTTGCGCCTTCCTGGACAGAGACGTAGTACTGGAAGCACGTCAACAACTGCATCCTCAAACACAACTCTGCCTCTCACCACAAGTCGTGGTGGCTCTTCAGGTCGCATGGGTGCTAAGCCTTGCATAGCCTGGGCATTTTTTCAGATCGATAAAGATGACCCAACTTGTGTTATCTGTAAAATTTGTCAGCAAAAGCTAAGTAGAGGCCAAAAAATACATAGTTTGAGTTCTTCATGCATGAACCGGCACATGGACATGAAGCATAAGTTGCAGTGGGAAGCTCACTGTGCTACAATGCGGCCTAGCCGGCCGGGCCAATCACCGTCTGCCATATCTTGTGCATCCGCGGCCTCTTCATCCTCTGTGACTGGGGGGACAGCAGTCACACCTGTTTTGGGGCGCAGACCTGCCACCTTTTTACCCGCAACAGCCAGCATGATTGGCAGGTCATCATTTTCTTTGGAGGTGGTAACACCAGCTGGTGTTGAGCGCTGTCCGACATCGATAGCACCACCTTTGGATCAAGGCAACCTAATATGTCCGCCTGCATCTTCCTCACAGACCTGCAGTTTGCCAGGGACACCCTTATCAACCCCATATAAGCACAATAGCCAGCCCTCGGTCCCTCAGATGTTGACAAGTAAAAGACCATTTCCTCCTAGCCATGAAAAAGCTAAGAGGTTGAATTTCACCATCTGCAAGCTCTTGGCTACAGAAATGCTGCCTTTCCGCCTGGTGGACACAGAGGATTTTCGAGACCTTATGTCCTTCGCAGTGCCCCAGTGCCAGATGCCCAGTCGGCACTACTTCTCAAAGAAAGGTGTGCCTGCGCTCCACCAGCATGTCGCACACAACATCACCGCTTCTTTCAGAAACTCTGTGTGTGACAGGGTGCATTTCACCACAGACACTTGGACGAGTAGGCATAGACAGGGGCGTTACATGTCGCTGACTGGGCACTGGGTAACTATGGTGACAGCAGGACAAGGGGCTGCTGTCCAAGTCTTGCCGTCCCCACGAGTTGGGCGTCAATCCTGTTTATCTCAAAGTTCCTCCACTGCTTCTGCCTCCTCAACCTCCTCTCGGTCCTCCACCTGCACCCAAAGCCTGTCTGGTCATGCCACAAGCTTTCTAACTGCGCAGAAGGGATCCTGCACACCTCCTTACTATGCTGGCAGTAGGGCTCAACGTCATCAGGCGGTTTTTTCTTTGAAATGTCTGGGAAATGTGAGTCACACAGCTGAGGAGTTGTGGTCAGCTCTGGAGAACCAAATTCATGAATGGTTGTCTCCACTGGACCTGAAACCAGGGAAGGCCGTGTGCGACAATGCTGCAAACCTGGGTGCGGCCCTTCGCCGTGGCAATGTCACACACGTGCCTTGCATGGCTCATGTGTTGAACCTGGTTGTCCAGCAATTTTTAGCCCACTCTCCCGGACTAGATGGCCTTCTGCAGAGCGCACGGTCGCTGTGTGCTCACTTCCGCCGTTCGCATCCCGCAGCTCAGCGACTTACATCTCTACAGAAGTCGTTGGGCCTGCCACTTCACCAGTAGAGATGAGCGTTGTTCCACTCGAACTGTTCGCCAATCTCAAATTCGAGCTGTTTTGGGCGGTGTTCGAGCCGGTCGGCGAACACGAACAATTTGAGAAAAATTCGGCTGTTCGAGGTTATGTTCGATAACTGTTCGTGCACCAAAATCATAACTGGATTTTTTCTCAGTAATGATGAAAATTAATGTTAATACGCAGTTTGAGTGTACAGCGGGGCGGGGGGAGGGGCAGGGGATGGATCTCTGCAGGAACAATGAAGATCTCCATTTTTTTTTCTCTTTCCCGCATTTGCAGTGGGGAGGTGCAATCTGTCAGCCTATCAGCAGCGCACACACGGAGCGAAGTGCTTTTTTTCACACAAGCAAGGGCATGTGTGATTGGCAGTGTATGTCACATGTCCTTGCCCTATAAGACCAAGCCATTTTCCCCGTCGCCACCATTTTCTCACTGCTGCAGCTGCGTGTTAGACGGCACCGCTGTTGCTGTGTGTGCTATACCTTGTTAATTTCAAGCCAATTTTCGCACAAATATACAGATAGCTTGGGAGTAGGGAATAGTTGTGATTGCAGTCCTTTTAAGGACTAGGTTACAGCATTTCCTACGACTTTTATCAGGGAGGTCTGTGCTCTTAAATAGATAGGTTGTGGGAGTAAAGACTAATTGTAATTGGAGTCCTTTTCAGGACTAGGTTACATGAGTTCCTATCAGTTTTTGCCAGGCAGGTCTGTGCCAGTGCTGTGCAAGTTTTTTTCACAGCATTTGGCTGAATCTAGCAAAGCTAATCCTTTTTGGCCTATTGCAGAGTGTGTTAGTCAGTGGAGTAGCCTATCTGTGTTGCAAGATATAACACCTGTGTATAGAATACCAATTTTTTTACTGCACCTAGTGAAGTAAAATCTTTTGGGCATAGCATCATTCTATTAGTCCATCTATACTGACCTCCATCAGGTTGCAAACTGAATATAATTTTTTTCTGCATCTAGCTCTGAAAAAATATTTGGGCTTCTAGCGGTGTGTGGGACTTGGTCTATTAGTCCATCTATACTGACCTCCATCAGGTTGCAAATTAAAAATAATTTTTTTCTGCATCTAGCTCTGAAAAAATATTTGGGCTTCTAGCGGTGTGTGGGACTTGGTCTATTAGTCCATCTATACTGACCTCCATCAGGTTGCAAATTAAAAATAATTTTTTTCTGCATCTAGCTCTGAAAAAATATTTGGGCTTCTAGCAGTGTGTGGGACTTGGTCTATTAGTCCATCTATACTGACCTACATCAGGTTGCAAATTAAAAATAATTTTTTTCTGCATCTAGCTCTGAAAAAATATTTGGGCTTCTAGCGGTGTGTGGGACTTCGTCTATTAGTCCATCTATACTGACCTCCATCAGGTTGCAAATTAAAAATAATTTTTTTCTGCATCTAGCTCTGAAAAAATATTTGGGCTTCTAGCAGTGTGTGGGACTTGGTCTATTAGTCCATCTATACTGACCTCCATCAGGTTGCAAATTAAAAATAATTTTTTTCTGCATCTAGCTCTGAAAAAATATTTGGGCTTCTAGCGGTGTGTGGGACTTGGTCTATTAGTCCATCTATACTGACCTCCATCAGGTTGCAAATTAAAAATAATTTTTTTCTTCATTTATCTCTGAAAAAATATTTGGGCTTCTAGCAGCGTGTGGGACTTGTTCTATTAGTCCATCTATACTGACCTCCATCAGGTTGCAAATTAAAAATAATTTTTTTCTGCATCTAGCTCTGAAAAAATATTTGGGCTTCTAGCAGTGTGTGGGACTTGGTCTATTAGTCCATCTATACTGACCTCCATCAGGTTGCAAATTAAAAATAATTTTTTTCTGCATCTAGCTCTGAAAAAATATTTGGGCTTCTAGCAGTGTGTGGGACTTGGTCTATTAGTCCATCTAAACTGACCTCCATCAGGTTGCAAATTGAATAAAAAAATTTTCTGCATCTAGCTCTGAAAAAATATTTGGGCTACTAGCGGTGTGTGGGACTTGGTCTATTAGTCCATCTATACTGACCTCCATCAGGTTGCAAATTAAAAATAATTTTTTTCTTCATTTAGCTCTGAAAAAATATTTGGGCTTCTAGCAGTGTGTGGGACTTGTTCTATTAGTCCTTCTATACTGACCTCCAGCAGGTTGCAAATTGAATATAATTTTTTTCTGCATCTAGCTCTGAAAAAATATTTGGGCTTCTAGCGGTGTGTGGGACTTGGTCTATTAGTCCATCTATACTGACCTCCATCAGGTTGCAAATTAAAAATCATTTTTTTCTGCATCTAGCTCTGAAAAAATATTTGGGCTTCTAGCGGTGTGTGGGACTTGGTCTATTAGTCCATCTATACTGACCTCCATCAGGTTGCAAATTAAAAATAATTTTTTCTGCATCTAACCCAGCCAATAGTTTTGGCCTAATACCACAGTTTGGCCACTCAGCTCTGCTCGGTTACCATCCATTGTTTTTTTGTGCAAACAACTCCAGAGTTGTGAATTAGTTAACCACCAAAATGAGTGGAAAAAGGCCTGCTGCTGGTGGAAAGGGGAATAGGCGTGTTGGGAAGGGGAAAAAAGGTTGTGTCCGTGGGGTAGGTGCAGAAGAAAGACCATCTTCCAGCCAAACTAAAATGTCTACTTCTTTTAGCGGACAATGTGATAAGATCCCTTTCTTACGGCCACGCCAATCGCTACAAATTCCAGATGAGGCACAAAAACAGCAGGTGCTTCAACGGATATCAAGTGCTCCTTTAAGTGGGCTCTCCTCCACATCAACTTCAACATCACAAATACTCCAGTCCTCAAAGGTGTCACCCAAATCACACTTGCTTCCTCACAGCTCCCAAATCTCCAGCTGCCCGTCTGAGTATGAGGTAGAACAGATGGTTGAGTCTGCAGAGCTGTTTACTCATACTATAGCCTGGGAATCAGAGGTCGACTCCAGCGCTTCTGTGAATCCAGACGAGGAAATGATCTGCACTGATGCCCAGAATCTTTATGAGTCGGATCCAGGACCAGACGCAGAAGGTTCTGTCCATAATGTAGACCCTCATTCCCAAACTGTAACTCCTGTTGGTGGAGACAATGAGGAAGACGATGATAAGACTCAAATACCTGATTGGAGCGACAACTTTAGTTTTTTGTCAGGGCAGGAACAGGTTGGCTCTGAGGACGACGGGTGTGATAACGCACAGGGTGATGATGATGAGGTCGGAGATCCCACTTACTGTCAACCCACAGTCAGCCAAGAGATGAGGTCAGCAGAGAAGGTGGAGGAAGATGCTAGTGACGACGAGGTCAGGTTGCGCCTTCCTGGACAGAGACGTAGTACTGGAAGCACGTCAACAACTGCATCCTCAAACACAACTCTGCCTCTCACCACAAGTCGTGGTGGCTCTTCAGGTCGCATGGGTGCTAAGCCTTGCATAGCCTGGGCATTTTTTCAGATCGATAAAGATGACCCAACTCGTGTTATCTGTAACATTTGTCAGCAAAAGCTAAGTAGAGGCCAAAAAATACATAGTTTGAGTACTTTATGCATGAACCGGCACATGGACATGAAGCATAAGTTGCAGTGGGAAGCTCAGTGTGCTACAATGCGGTCTAGCCGGCCGGGCCAACCACCGTCTGCCATATCTTGTGCATCCGCGGCCTCTTCATCCTCTGTGACTGGGGGGACAGCAGTCACACCTGTTTTGGGGCGCAGACCTGCCACCTCTTTACCCGCAACAGCCAGCGTGATTGGCAGGTCATCATTTTCTTTGGAGGTGGTAACACCAGCTGGTCTTGAGCGCTGTCCGACATCGATAGCACCACCTTTGGATCAAGGCAACCTAACATGTCCGCCTGCATCTTCCTCACAGACCGGCAGTTTGCCGGGGACACCCTTATCAACCCCGTCTAAGCACAATAGCCAGCCCTCGGTCCCTCAGATGTGGACAAGTAAAAGACCATTTCCTCCTAGCCATGAGAAAGCTAAGAGGTTGAATTTCACCATCTGCAAGCTCTTGGCTACAGAAATGCTGCCTTTCCGCCTGGTGGACACAGAGGATTTTCGAGACCTTATGTCCGTCGCAGTGCCCCAGTACCAGATGCCCAGTCGGCACTACTTCTCAAAGAAAGGTGTGCCTGCGCTCCACCAGCATGTCGCACACAACATCACCGCTTCTTTGAGAAACTCTGTGTGTGACAGGGTGCATTTCACCACAGACACTTGGACGAGTAGGCATGGACAGGGGCGTTACATGTCGCTGACTGGGCACTGGGTAACTATGGTGACAGCAGGACAAGGGGCTGCTGTCCAAGTCTTGCCGTCCCCACGAGTTGTGCGTCAATCCTCTTTATGTCATTTTTCCACCACTGCTTCTGCCTCCTCAACCTCCTCTCGGTCTTCCACCTGCACCCAAAGCCTGTCTGGTCATGCCACAAGCTTTCTAACTGCGCAGAAGGGATCCTGCACACCTCCTTAGTATGCTGGCAGTAGGGCTCAACGTCATCAGGCGGTTTTTACATTGAAATGTCTGGGAAATGTGAGTCACACAGCTGAGGCGTTGTGGTCAGCTCTGAAGAACCAATTTCATGAATGGTTGTCTCCACTGGACCTGAAACCAGGGAAGGCCGTGTGTGACAATGCTGCAAACCTGGGTGCGGCCCTTCGCCGGGGCAATGTCACACACGTGCCTTGTATGGCTCACGTGTTGAACCTGGTTGTCCAGCAATTTTTAGCCCACTATCCCAGACTAGATGGCCTTCTGCAGAGGGCACGGTCGCTGTGTGCTCACTTCCGCCGTTCGCATCCCGCAGCTCAGCGACTTACATTTCTACAGAAGTCGTTGGGCCTGCCACTTCACCGGCTAAAATGCGATGTGCCTACCCGGTGGAATTCAACTCTGCACATGTTGCAGCGACTGTGGCAGCACCGACAAGCCCTGGTGCAATACGTTCTGACGTATAGCCTGGGCCAACGAGATTCAGAGGTGGGGCAAATCACGCTGGAGGAGTGGTCTCAGATCAGGGACCTATGCACCCTTCTGCACAGTTTTGAAATGGCGACGAAGATGTTTAGTGCTGACGATGCCATTATCAGCATGACTATTCCGGTGATTTACATGCTGGAGCACATGTTAAACAGAATTCGGAGTCAGGTGGTGGCACAAGAGGAGGTGGAGGAAGTAGAGGAGGAGGAGTTGTATGCGGAAGGGCTAACATCTGCAAGGTCCAGACGGTCGGCAGCACCAAGGCGGCAGGCATGTGAGGGTGGGGGAGATGGTTTTACCAGGGCGCATGGTAGCAGCCAAACTAGTGAGGAAGGTGCAGGAGCCCAGGAAGAAGTGGAGGACGAACTGATGGAAGACTCATCAGATGAGGGAGACCTTGATCACATTTCTGTTGTGCGAGGTTGGGGGGAGAGGACAGAGGAAGGAAGCATGATTGTTACCTCGCCACCAACACAACAGGGACTTGGTGCTCCTGGATGCGCAACACACATGAGTGCCTTCTTGCTGCACTACCTGCAACATGACCCTCGAATTGTGAGAATTAGAAATAATCCTGACTACTGGGTTGCCACACTGTTAGATCCCCGGTACAAAAGTAAATTTGCAGAAATTATTCCTGCCATAGAAAGGGATGCACGCATGCAGGAGTATCAGCAGAGACTGTTGCAGAATCTTACATGTGCTTTTCCACAAAATACCAGTGGTGCACGTAGTGAATCTCACAGTTCCAACTTGCCAACCGTGGGACCGTCAAGTGTTCAGCACTCAAACCGTGACAGAACCACAGTATCTGCTGGTAACATCAATTTTGCGGAATCATTTCACCACTTTTTTAGCCCATCCTTTGCAAGGCCATAGGAGACAAGAAGTCTGACACATAGTCAACGCCTAGAGACGATGGTACAGGAGTATCTCCAAGTAAACATTGAAGCCACGACTGTGTCACTGGACCCTTGCTCTTTTTGGGCTTCCAATCTGGATAAATGGCCGGAGCTAGCCACTTACGCCTTGGAGATCTTGTCATGCCCCGCAGCCAGCGTTCTGTCTGAACGTGTGTTCAGCGCTGCTGGTGGTGTGCTGACAGATAAGCGCACGCGGCTCTCCACTGATAATGTAGACAGACTCACGTTCATAAAGATGAACAAATCATGGATCCGAAACGACTTTTCTACCCCTGTGTCATCCTGGGGAGAGTAAAAGCTTGATGATTGGTTAAAATCACCCTACCAACCGTTTTAAGCTTTCAAATTACTAATCATGTTTATCTGTATCTTGACTGGAAAATAATTTGGGCTTTGTAGCAGTGTGCAGCACTGATCCTATTAGGCCATCTATACTAAAGCTTCACCAGATTTAAAATTAAAAATAATTTTTAGCTGCATCTAGCCCAGAAAATAATTTTGGGGCTCCGAGATGCGCAAGGCACATAAGTGCCTTCTTGCTGCACTACCTGCAGCATGACCCTCATATTGTCAGAATTCGAAGTAATCATGACTACTGGGTTGCCACACTCTTAGATCCCCCAAACTTTTCGATCAACCTTTTCATTTTAATAAAGACCAAAAAAATGGTCATTTTTGAAATTATAAGCATTAGCAGGTTGTTAGAAACTGAAATCAAACAGTTTTCAACTCAAAACTTTATTCTAGGTGATGTTACATTTTCACATAGGACCCCTTGTTCGAAAGGAGCTTCTGAACTCTCTCGTCCATTGAATTTGTCAGGTTTTGGATGGTTTCTGCTTCAATTGTTTTGCATGAGGACAGAATACCCTCCCAGAGCTGTTGCTTAGATGTGAACTGCCTCCCGCCATCATAGACACTCCTTTTAATGATGCTCCAAAGGTTCTGAATGGGGTAGAGGTCAGGGGAGCATGGGGGTCACACCATAAGTTTGTCCCCTTTTATGCCCATATCAGCCAGAGATGCAGATGTTTTATGTGCAGCATGAGATGGTGCATTATCATGCAGAAAAATGATCTTGCTGTGAAATACACGGTTCTTCTTCTTGAACCATGGCAGGAAGTGCTGTTTGAGAAAATCCACATACATTATGGAGTTCATCTTTAGCGCCTTCAGGGATCCTAAAGGGGCCGACAATCTCTCTCCCCATGATTCCAGCCCAAAACATTACTCCACCTCCTCCTTGTTGGCGCTGTAGCCGTGTTTGCGTGGGGTGTCCATCAACCAGCCATCCTCCACTCCATCCATCTGGACCATCGAGCGCTGCACGGCACTCATCCGTGAACAAAACAGTTTTGAAATCAGTCTTCATGTAATGTTTGGCCCACTGGAGCCGTTTCTGCTTGTGTGAAGTGGATAGAGGAGGTCGACAGGATGGCGCATGCACAGCTGCAAACCTCTGAAGGACCCTGCATCTTGTTGTTCGGGGGACGTTGGAGGCACAAGCAGCTTCAAAAACTTGTCTGCTGCTATGACAAGGCTTTTTTGCCGCTGCTCTTTCAACCTGACGTAATTGCCTGTAGGAAAGAGTCCTCAATTTGCCCTTATCAGCACGCACACGTGTGTACTGTGAATCAGCTACATACTTCTTGATTGCCAAGACACTTCATCCTGATCATCGCACAATGTTGATTGTAGTCATGCCTTGACCTAAACACTCCACAATTTGTTGCTTCTCAGCAGCCGACACATCCTTTTTCTTTCCCATTTTGGCAGAAAATGTAGGCTGCTTAATAATGTGAGAGAGCCTTCTTAAGTAGTCTTGCCTTTCATTGGACACACCTGCCAAACTAATTAGCACAGGTGTCTGCAATTGCTTACAGTGATATAAAGAGCCCTGACACACATCACCATCAATGAGTTTAACTGACAAACAAACAAATTCTTCCCTTATCACTCCTAAACACTTTTTGTATAATAATTTGGAACGCAGTGTACATGTGCTTTTCCACAAAACACCAGTGGTTCACGTAGTGAATCTTACAGTTCTAACTTGCCAACCGTGGTCTGTATGGAGTTGTTCAATAAAGGGCCCAAAATTAAGATAACATAGATGGGAGAGGTCTCTATGAATAGGAATTCCTAAGTATTTGATACCCTGTGAGGGCCAGGCAAAGGGAAAGTTGGACTGGATGGAATCCTATATGGATTTGGGGAGGGAGACATCGAGGGCCTCAGACTTCGCTGCATTGATTTTAAAATTTTACCATGTAACAAAGTGATCTATTTCAGCCATAACAGCATGGATGGATATATGTGATTGAGTGATATATACTAGGACATCATCAGCAAATAGAGAGCACTTGTACTCGGTGCCTCCCACCTCAATCCACCTAATATTGGGGTTATGGCGAATTGATGAGAGCAGGTGCTCCGTCACTAGGATGTATAAGAGAGGGGACAGAGGACATCACTGCCTTGTCCCATTGGTGATTGTGAAAGGTGATGAAAATGTTCTGACGCACCCCCTGGGCCTTGGGACACCCGGAGCCGGACCCTTTTTGGTGGATGCTGGTGGTTGTAGTCTTCGTGGCGGCGACCCAGTTCCGTGGCTCAGGGCGGTCAAACCAGTGGCGGAACTATTTATGTGGTTTTGATGTTTAAATGTCCGACTACGCCACCCGTGGATTGCGGTCAGAGTGAACCGCCGCTACAGGGCAGACCACTGAGGCTGGTGTTGTGGGTGCAGCAGAGCGTAGCATAACTCCCCACGGGAGGAGTATAGCCTCAGGGCAGTGTATGCGGAGGATGGGGGTGATGGTGCAGGGCAGCAGCAGTAACGACACGGAGTCAGTGATGCAGTTCAGGGCCTTTACTCACAGTTCTTATTATCCAGACCACGTCTGCAGGTATCGGCTGCCCACGTCGTACTGTGCTCACCAGGTGAGGGGCTCAGACAACTCCCAGATAACTTTGGAGCACTTCACAGGACCCCCTTTGTGTGTCCTTTGTCTGGCCTTTCTTACCAACACTTCTGTCCGGCTGCCTCGGGCCTCCTCTTGGTAAACTTGGCGCCAGTTTCCCTGACCCTATGTGGTGCCTTCCTAGCGGGTGTAGCGAGGGGCTGCGCCACATAAAATGTCAGAGCCTCCGGTTTCTAGCTGAGGGTCGTTTCCTGCCTCCACTAGTTCGGGGACCGGTCTCCCCCTTTGGCCTGACCCCTCCACGCAGGTGGATTCGGGCGTGCGGTGGCGACTCGCCCGTCCGCACCCCTGGGATCCCTTCATTCCTCGTTCCTGGAGCCTTCTCCGCTCCTCTTCCTTCCTTCTCCCTCTTCCAGGCCTGGGCCTCTGTTACTAGGCCCGCCTCCGGAGCAGAGCTCATGCAGAGCCCCTGCTCCCTGCCACTTCTGCTCAGACTTCTCTGCACTGAACTAAGATGGTGCCCACCTTTTATACTCCCTTCTCAATGCACCCAGGAACTGCTTCCTCCCTGCTCCTGCACTACAGGGTTCCCCTTCCTCAGTGTTCCCTCCCCCCACTCCAGCCAGGGACAGGGACTGTCGTGCCCATCTCAGGGGCATATTGGTCGCCCTGCCCCACGGCAATGTGGTGTAATGCATGCAGGTGTCGGGTCCTGATCCACACTCCATCCTTACCTGAGAGTGAGATATCACACCTCTGGGTGAGGTGCAATACGTCTTTAGCAACCGAGCCCTCAGGGTGCTACAGTTGCATTTATCTTCAGCCTAGGTGACGTATTGTGATACAGGGCCGTGATTTTGGCTATAAAAGGGTCCCCTAGACCCCTACCCCAAGCTTTTTAAGAGAATCATATATGGCGTGCCAGGAGACTCTATGGAATGCTTTCTCAGCATCCAACGAGAGTATCTAATTACAAATTTTTAACTGCATCTAGCCCAGGAAATACTTTGTGCCTAGTAGCAGTGTCTGCTAGTAAGCGGATTATCCCGGCTGTTAAGCAAGCTGCACCACCTGTAGTTTAGACACTTAATTTTTTCAAAGGAAATGCTTCGGGACCATGGGATACTTAGTGAAGAGCATCAGGAGGCACCCCAAGGCATAGGGGCTGGGACTGGCAGTAGGATGCCTTGCGGTGGACAGCCGAGCTCGATCCTTATAAAAGCTTTTTAACTGCAGCAGCTTTAGTGGACGCTACTGGAGCTGGAATTACCGCGGCTGCTGGCATGAGACTTGCCCTCCAATAGATCCTTGTAAATGGATTTAAAGTGTATACATTCAAATTAGAGAGACAATTTAAATTAAAAAGCTTAGAGCTGCCTCCACCACAAGGGGGCTCGCTCGACCCACCAGCGGACAGGCACCAGTATTGGGAGAGGGGGGCTGGCCATCAGGGTTCACCGCGGCTCTGGCACAAACCCGGCGACACGGAGGTGGCACGGGCAGGAGCGGACTGGCCGTGTCGGCTTCTCACTTTTTGGATTTTAGAAGGGCATGACATGCCTATATCTGTGTCTCCCCCTCCTTTTACTCCTCCACCTCTTTTATTTTCGCATGACTATATGTACTTGTCACTTTTCCATGTGTTAGTTATGTCTTCTGAGCAGTTTGTCAGCTTTTGGACACC
Source organism: Phyllobates terribilis (assembly GCF_046119375.1). Taxonomy (NCBI): domain Eukaryota; kingdom Metazoa; phylum Chordata; class Amphibia; order Anura; family Dendrobatidae; genus Phyllobates; species Phyllobates terribilis. The sequence continues at coordinate 991,331,159 of NW_027362761.1, read as the reverse complement.
TTTGAAGGTGTTTTCTATGTGTTTCTATGTGTTTTTGTTTGCCTGCCATTGGTTTTAACGGTGTTCGAAGGTGTTCGACGAACAGTTCGACGAACAGTTCGGCGAACACACGGGTGTTCGACGAACCGAACCGAACTCGAACACTAGGGGGGTGGCTCAACACTATTCACCAGCTAAAATGCGATGTGCCTACCCGGTGGAATTCAACTCTGCACATGTTGCAGCGACTGTGGCAGCACCGACAAGCCCTGGTGCAATACTTTCTGACGTATTGCCTGGGCCAACGAGATCCAGAGGTGGGGCAAATCACGCTGGAGGAGTGGTCTCAGATCAGGGACCTATGCACCCTTCTGCACAGTTTTGAAATGGCGACGAAGATATTTAGTGCTGACGATGCCATTATCAGCATGACTATTCCGGTGATTTACATGCTGGAGCACATGTTAAACAGAATTCGGAGTCAGGTGGTGGCACAAGAGGAGGTGGAGGAAGTAGAGGAGGAGGAGTTGTATGCGGAAGGGCTAACATCTGCAAGGTCCAGACGGTTGGCAGCACCAAGGCGGCAGGCATGTGAGGGTGGGGGAGATGGTTTTACCAGGGCGCATGGTAGCAGCCAAACTAGTGAGGAAGGTGCATGAGCCCAGGAAGAAGTGGAGGACGAACTGATGGAAGACTCATCAGATGAGGGAGACCTTGATCACATTTCTGTTGTGCGAGTTTGGGGGGAGAGGACAGAGGAAGGAAGCATGATTGTTACCTCGCCACCAACAAAACAGGGACTTGGTGCTCCTGGATGCGCAACACACATGAGTGCCTTCTTGCTGCACTACCTGCAACATGACCCTCGAATTGTGAGAATTAGAAATAATCCTGACTACTGGGTTGCCACACTGTTAGATCCCCGGTACAAAAGTAAATTTGCAGAAATTATTCCTGCCATAGAAAGGGATGCACGCATGCAGGAGTATCAGCAGAGACTGTTGCAGAATCTTACATGTGCTTTTCCACAAAACACCAGTGGTGCACGTAGTGAATCTCACAGTTCCAACTTGCCAACCGTGGGACCGTCGAGTGTTCAGCACTCAAACCGTAACAGAAACACAGTATCTGCTGGTAACATCAATTTTGCGGAATCATTTCACCACTTTTTTAGCCCATCCTTTGCAAGGCCACAGGAGACAAGAAGTCTGACACATAGTCAACGCCTAGAGACGATGGTACAGGAGTATCTCCAAGTAAACATTGAAACCATGACTGTGTCACTGGACCCTTGCTCTTTTTGGGCTTCCAATCTGGATAAATTGCCAGAGCTAGCCACTTACGCCTTGGAGATCTTGTCATGCCCCGCAGCCAGCGTTCTGTCTGAAAGTGTGTTCAGCGCTGCTGGTGGTGTGCTGACAGATAAGCGTACGCGGCTCTCCACTGATAATGTAGACAGACTCACGTTTATAATGATGAACAAATCATGGATCCGAAATGACTTTTCTACCCCTGTGTCATCCTGGGGAGAGTAAAAGCTTGATGATTGGTTAAAATCACCTCACCAACCATTTTAAGCTTTCAAATTACTAATCATGTTTATCTGTATCTTGGCTGGAAAATTATTTGGGCTTTGTAGCAGTGTGCAGTACTGATTCTATTAGGCCATCTATACTAAGCTCCACCAGATTTAAAATTACTAATCATGTTTATCTGTATCTTGGCTGGAAAATAATTTGGGCTTTGTAGCAGTGTGCAGTACTGATTCTATTAGGCCATCTATACTAAGCTCCACCAGATTTCAAATTAATAATAATTTTTAGCTGCATCTAGCAAAGAAAATAATTTAGGGGCTCCGAGATGCGCAAGACACATGAGTGCCCTCTTGCTGCACTACCTGCAACATGACCCTAAGATTGTCAGAATTCGAAGTAATCCTGACTACTGGGTTGCCACACTCTTAGATCCCCCACACTCTTCGATCAACCTTTTCATTTTAATAAAGACCAAAAAAATGGTCATTTTTGAAATTATAAGCATTAGCAGGTTATTAGAAACTGAAATCAAACAGTTTTCAACTCAAACTTTATTCTAGGTGATGTTACATTTGCACATAAGACCCCTTGTTCGAAAGGAGCTTCTGAACTCTCTCGTCCATTGAATTTGTCAGGTTTTGGATGGTTTCTGCTTCAATTGTTTTGCATGAGGACAGAATGCCCTCCCAGAGCTGTTACTTAGATGTGAACTGCCTCCCGCCATCATATACACTCCTTTTGATGATGCTCCAGAGGTTCTGAATGGGGTAGAGGTCAGGGTAGCATGGGGGTCACACCATAAGTTTGTCCCCTTTTATGCCCATATCAGCCAGAGATGCAGATGTGTTATGTGCAGCATGAGACGGTGCATTATCATGCATAAAAATGATCTTGCTGTGGAATACACGGTTCTTCTTCTTGAACCATGGCAGGAAGTGCTGTTTGAGAAACTCCACATACATTATGGAGTTCATCTTTACCCCTTCAGGGATCCTAAAGGGGCCGACAATCTCTCTCCCCATGATTCCAGCCCAAAACATTACTCCACCTCCTCCTTGTTGGCACTGTAGCCGTGTTTGCGTGGGGTGTCCATCAACCAGCCATCCTCCACTCCATCCATCTGGACCATCGAGCGTTGCACGGCACTCATCCGTGAACAAAACAGTTTTGAAATCAGTCTTCATGTAATGTTTGGCCCACTGGAGCCGTTTCTGCTTGTGTGAAGTGGATAGAGGAGGTCGACAGGATGGCGTATGCACAGCTGCAAACCTCTGAAGGACCCTGCATCTTGTTGTTCGGGGGACGTTGGAGGCAACAGCAGCTTCAAAAACTTGTCTGCTGCTATGACAAGGCTTTTTTGCCGCTGCTCTTTTAACCTGACGTAATTGCCTGTAGGAAAGAGTCCTCAATTTGCCCTTATCAGCACGCACACGTGTGTACTGTGAATCAGCTACATACTTCTTGATTGCCAAGACACTTCATCCTGATCATCGCACAATGTTGATTGTAGTCATGTCTTGACCTAAACACTCCACAATTTGTTGCTTCTCAGCAGCCGACACATCCTTTTTCTTTCCCATTTTGGCAGAAAATGTAGGCTGCTTAATAATGTGGGACAGCCTTCTTAAGTAGTCTTGCCTTTCATTGGACACACCTGCCAAACTAATTAGCACAGGTGTCTGCAATTGCTTACAGTGATATAAAGAGCCCTGACACACATCACCATCAATGAGTTTAACTGACAAACAAACAAATTCTTCCCTTATCACTCCTAAACACTATTTGCATAATAATTTGGAACACAGTGTACATGTGCTTTTCCACAAAACACCAGTGGTTCACGTAGTGAATCTTACAGTTCTAACTTGCCAACCGTGGTCTGTATGGAGTTGTTCAATAAAGGGCCCAAACTTAAGATAACATAGATGAGAGAGGTCTCTATGAATAGGAATTCCTAAGTATTTGATACCCTGTGAGGGCCAGGCAAAGGGAAAGTTGGACTGGATGGAATCCTGTATGGATTTGGGGAGGGAGACATCGAGGGCCTCAGACTTCACTGCATTGATTTTAAAATTTGACCATGTAACAAAGTGATCTATTTCAGCCATAACAGCAGGGATGGATATATGTGATTGAGTGATATATACTAGGACATCATCAGCAAATAGAGAGCACTTGTACTCGGTGCCTCCCACCTCAATCCACCTAATATTGGGGTTATGGCGAATTGATGAGAGCAGGTGCTCCGTCACTAGGATGTAAGAGAGGGGACAGAGGACATCCCTGCCTTGTCCCATTGGTGATTATGAAAGGTGATGAAAATGTTCTGACGCACCCCCTGGGCCTTGGGACACCCGGAGCCGGACCCTTTTTGGTGGATTCTGGTGGTTGTAGTCTTCGTGGCGGCGACCCGGTTCCATGGCTCAGGGCGGTCAAACCAGTGGCGGAACTATTTATGTGGTTTTGATGTTTAAATGTCCGACTACGCCACCCGTGGATTGCGGTCAGAGTGAACCGCCGCTGCAGGACAGACCGCTGAGGCTGGTGTTGTGGGTGCAGCAGAGAGTAGCATAACTCCCCACGGGAGGAGTATAGCCTCAGGGCAGTGTATGCGGAGGATGGGGGTGATGGTGCAGGGCAGCAGCAGTAACGACACGGAGTCAGTGATGCAGTCCAGGGCCTTTACTCACAGTTCTTATTATCCAGACCACGTCTGCAGGTAACGGCTGCCCACGTCGTACTGTGCTTACCAGGTGAGGGGCTCAGACAACTCCCAGATAACTTTGGAGCGCTTCACAGGACCCCTTTGTGTGTCCTTTGTCTGGCCTTTCATACCAACGCTTCTGTCCGGCTGCCTCGGGCCTCCTCTTGGTAAACTTGGCGCCAGTTTCCCTGACCCTATGTGGTGCCTTCCTAGCAGGTGTAGCGAGGGGTTGCGCCACATAAAATGTCACAGCCTCCGGTTGCTAGCTGAGGGTCGTTTCCCGCCTCCACTAGTTTCGGGGACCGGTCTCCCCCTTTGGCCTCACCCCTCCACGCAGGTGGATTCGGTCGTGCGGTGGCGACTCGCCCGTCCGCACCCCTGGGATCCCTTCGTTCCTCGTTCCTGGAGCCTTCTCTGCTCCTCTTCCTTCCTTCTCCCTCTTCCAGGCCTGGGCCTCTGTTACTAGGCCTGCCTTCGGAGCAGAGCTCATGCAGAACCCCTGCTCCCTGTCACTTCTGCTCAGACTTCTCTGCACTGAACTAAGATGGTGCCCACCTTTTATACTTCCTTCTCAATGCACCCAGGAACTGCTTCCTCCCTGCTCCTGCACTACAGGGTTCCCCTTCCTTAGTGTTCCCTCCCCCCACTCCAGCCAGGGACAGGGACTGTCGTGCCCATCTCAGAGGCATATTGGTCGCCCTGCCCCACGGCAATGTGGTGTAATGCATGCAGGTGTCGGGGTCCTGATCCACACTCCATCCTTACCTGAGAGTGAGATATCACACCTCTGGGTGAGGTGCAATACCTCTGTAGCAACCAAGCCCTCGGGCTGCTACAGTTCCATTTATCTTCAGCCTAGGTGACATATTGCGATACAGGGCCGTGATTTTGGCTTTAAAAGGGTCCCCTAGACCCCTACCCCAAGCTTTTTAAGAGATTAATATATGGCGTGCCAGGAGACTCTATGGAATGCTTTCTCAGCATCCAGCGAGAGTATCTAATTACAAATTTTTAACTGCATCTAGCCCAGGAAATACTTTGTGCCTAGTAGCAGTGTCTGCTAGTCAGCGGATTATTCCAGCTGTTAAGCAAGCTACACCACCTGTAGTTTGGACACTTAATTTTTTCAAAGGAAATGCTTCGGGACCCCGGGATACTCAGTGAAGAGCATCAGGAGGCACCCCAAGGCATAGGGGCTGGGACTGGCGGTAGGACGCCTTGCGGTGGACCGCCGAGCTCGATCCTTATAAAAGCTTTTTAACTGCAGCAGCTTTAGTGGACGCTACTGGAGCTGGAATTACGCGGCTGCTGGCATGAGACTTGCCCTCCAATAGATCCTTGTAAAAGGATTTATAGTGTATTCATTCAAATTAGAGAGACAATTTAAATTAAAAAGCTTAGACCTGCCTCCACCACAGGGGGCTCGCTCGACCCACCAGCGGACAGGCACCAGTCTTGGGAGAGGGGGGCTGGCCGTCAGGGTCCACCGCGGCTCTGGCACAAACCCGGCGACACGGAGGTGGCACGGGCAGGAACGGACTGGCCGTGTCGGCTTCTCACTTTTTGGATTTTAGAAGGGCATGACATGCCTATATCTGTGTCTCCCCCTCCTTTTACTCCTCCACCTCTTTTCTTTTCGCATGACTATATGTACTTGTCACTTTTCCATGTGTTAGTTATGTCTTCTGAGCAGTTTGTCAGCTTTTGGACACCTTTGAAGGTGTTTTCTATGTGTTTCTATGTGTTTTTGTTTGCCTGCCATTGGTTTTAATGGTGTTTGAAGGTGTTCGACGAACAGTTCGACGAACAGTTCGGCGAACACAAGGGTGTTCGACAAACCAAACCGAACTCGAACACTACGGGGGTGGCTCAACACTAGTCAGGAGTGGAACAATCAGAGGAAAAGTATAATAGAAACACGTCACCACTTCTTTATTTATCACCCTCTTCTGGTTTTGGCTTACAAATACTGATGGAAATTACTGACCAAATATTGAACATGTGAATGTGGCCTAAAAGTAATAAAAATTCAGACAGACTTTTCCATTGCTGAGACAGGAGATGACAGCTGCTACTAAGATTCTATCTAGATTAGAGGAGGAAGTAGGAGGGTGGAGCTACTTAGAAGTGTATCCGTATCACCTATCATCTCCTGTCTCAGATTTTACCTCAGAATTAAGAATTTTGATGATGACTGATCAATCCTGACATAGTGAGAAGCAGATTTCTCTGATAAGATATATTGCAAAGTTGATTATTTTCATGTGCACTATTGATTTATGAAATAAAAATTAAAACAATAGTTACTCTTTAACCCCTTAAGCCCCGAGGGTGGTTTGCACGTTAATGACCAGGCCAATTTTTACAATTCTGACCACTGTCACTTTATGAGGTAATTACTCTGGAACGCTTCAACGGATCCCCCTGATTCTGAGACTGTTTTTTCGTGACATATTGTACTTCATGATTGTGGTAAAATTTCTTCGATATCACTTGTGTTTATTTGTGAAAAAAATGGAAATTTGGCAAAAATTTTGAAAATTTTGCAATTTTCAAAATTTGAATTTTTATGCCCTTAAATCAGAGAGATATGTCACACAAAAGAGTTAATAAATAACATTTCCCACATGTCTACTTTACATCAGCACAATTTTGGAATCAAAATTTTTTTTTGTTAGGGAGCTATAAGGGTTAAAAGTTGACCAGCGATTTCTCATTTTTCCAACAAAATTTACAAAACCATTTTTTTAGGGACCACATCACATTTGAAGTCACTTTGAGAGGTCTTTATGACAGAAAATACCCAAAAGTGACACCATTCTAAAACCTGCACCACTCAAGGTGCTCAAAACCACATTCATGAACTTTATTAACCCTTCAGGTGCTTCACAGGAATTTTTTGAATGTGGAAGAAAAAAATGAACATTTAACTTTTTTCACAAAAATGTTACTTTAGACCCAATTTTTTTTATTTTCACAGAGGTAACAAGAAAAAATGGACCCCAAAATTTGTTGTGCAATTTCCCCTGGGCACGCAGATACCCAATATGTGGGGAAAAAACACTGTTTGGGCGCACGGCAGGGCTCGGAAAGGATGGAGCGCCATTTGACTTTTTGATTGTAAAATTTGCTTGAATAATTAGAGGACGCCATGTTGTGTTTGGAGAGCGCCTGTGTGCCCAAACATTGGAGCTCCCCCACAAATGACCCCATTTTGGAAACTAGACCCCCCAAGGCACCTATCTAGATGCATAGTAAGCACTTGGAACCCCCAGGTGCTTCACAAATTGATTCGTAAAAATGAAAAAGTGAAAAAAAAACCACTTTTTCATTTTTATGAATCAATTTGTGAAGCACCTGGGGGTTCCAAGTGCTCACTATGCATCTAGATAGGTGCCTTGGGGGGTCTAGTTTCCAAAATGGGGTCACTTGTGGGAGAGCTCCAATGTTTGGGCACACAGGGACTCTCCAAATGCAACATGGTATCCGCTAACAAATTGAATGGAAAATCGGCTCAAATTGTTAGCGGACACTAAGTTGCGTTTGGAGAGCCCCTGTGTGCCCAAACTTTGGAGCTCCCCCACAAGTAACCCCATTTTGGAAACTAGACCCCCCAAGGCACCTATCTAGATGCATAGTGAGCACTTGGAACCCCCAGGTGCTTCACAAATTGATTCGTAAAAATGAAAAAGTGAAAAAAAAAACACTTTTTCATATTTATGAATCAATTTGTGAAACACCTGGGGGTTCCAAGTGCTCACTATGCATCTAGATAGGTGCCTTGGGGGGTCTAGTTTCCAAAATGGGATCACTTGTGGGGGAGCTCCAATGTTTGGGCACACAGGGGCTCTCCAAACGCAACATGATGTCCGCTAACAATTTGAGCCGACAATTTGTTAGCGGACACCATGTTGCATTTGGAGAGTCCCTGTGTGCACAAACATTGGAGCTCCCCACAAGTGACCCCATTTTGGAAACTAGACCCCCCAAGGCACCTATCTAGATGCATAGTGAGCACTTGGAACCCCCAGGTGTTTCACAAATTGATTCATAAATATGAAAAAGTGTTTTTTTTTTCACTTTTTCATTTTTACGAATCAATTTGTGAAGCACCTGGGGGTTCCAAGTGCTCACTATGCATCTAGATAGGTGCCTTGGGGGGTCTAGTTTCCAAAATGGGGTCACTTGTGGGGGAGCTCCAATGTTTGTGCACGCAGTAGCTCTCCAAACGCAACATGGCGTCCGCTAACAATGACATGAATTCAATCTTTTTGAGAAGAAGGAACCTGCCCGGCATCATATCCCACACTGCTGAAGTGTCTGAAAGTGGGCTAACATCATTTTAATGGATTATCATACCTTGTAGAGTAGTGGTCAGTACCTGGGCCATCTAGGATCACTGGTACCCAGCGGAGCACAGTGTGTATGGCGGAGTTGTTTTCCACCTCTAGAGTTACTTGGTAAGAGCTTGCTCACACGAGCATATAATTTAGACTAGTGCTATCTGATGTTTTATCAGATAGCACTCTGCCCAATGATATTCTATGATGCAGTGCCAATTTGGCATGAGAAAAAAATCGCAGCATGCTGTGAGTGCATCTGATAGTCGAATCACGCGCACCATACAAGAACATGGGTGCATGGAAAACATTGGACTGCACTCGGCGGACAGAGACAATGGAGAAGATGGAGAAATTAAGTTCTCCGTCTTTTACACATCTGAGCTGCGATTCTCTTTTGCGAGAGAATCGGATCACAGTAAGATGACTCTTGGCTCAAACTCTTGACAGAGTTTAAGCTGGGTGTCATTAGCATAATTGGCCCTATTCTCTCGCATAAGAGAACAAATGGCTGTCTGACGGCAGTCTCTCTCTTGTAGAGTGTAAGCTCTTATGATCAGCAGGGTCCTATCTCTACTATGGAGTGTAAGCTCTTATTGTCAGCAAGGTTCTCTCTCTTGTAGTGTTAGTGCTTATAATTAGTGAGGTCCTCTCTTTGTCTCTCATGTAGAGTTTAAGCTCTTCTAGTCAGCAGGGTTGTCTATCTCTCTTTCATGTAGTGTTTAAAATCGTATGATCAGCGTATGTCTCGCTCTCTCTCACTCCTGTAGAGTGTATGCTATTATGGTTAGCAGCGTCCTCTCTCTCCCATATAGTGTGCAAGTTCTTCTGACCAGCAGAGCTCTCACTCCTTTCCCCCCATTTTTTTGTGAGTAATTAGAAGTTTTCCAGTATGGAGATTTATGCAAATTTATTTGGGAACTTGTGAAAATTCGGCAAAGTCAGTGAATTAAAATTTCTTAAGATCCGCTCATCTCTGATATTCAATATTCGCAGTTTGCTGACACGCAGTATATGTGTATTGTAGATTGTGAGCCCTCGCGGGCAGGGTCCTCACTCCTCCTGTACCAGTCACTGTCACATTGTGTTCAAGATTATTGTAATTGTTCTTGTATTATACCCCTTTTTCACATGTAAAGCGCCATGGAATAAATGGCGCTATAATAATAAATAATAATAATACTAATAATAATAATATTTGGTTGTATATTGGCCATTGTGTATTTGTGCACTTGATTACTACTTTTTCATTACACAGGTGTATTTCAGTAAATTAGAATATCATCAAAAAGTTAATTTATTTCAGTTCTTCAATACAAAAAGTGAACCTCAAATACAGTTGGTACGGAAAGTATTCAGACCCCTTTAAATTTTTCACTCTTTGTTTCATTTCAGCCATTAGGTAAATTCTAAAAAGTTAGTTTTTTTTCCTCATTAAAGTACACTCTGCACCCCATCTTGACTGAAAAAAAACAGAAATGTAGATATTTTTGCAAATTTATTAAAAAAGAAAAACTGAAATATCACATGGTCATAAGTATTCAGACCCTTTGCTCAGTATTGAGTAGAAGCACCATTTTGAGCTAGTACAGTCATTAGCCTTCTTGGGAATGATGCAACAAGTTTTTCACACCTGGATTTGGGGATCCTCTGCCATTCTTCCTTGGAGATCCTCTCCAGTTCCGTCAGGTTGGATGGTGAACGTTGGTGGACAGGCATTTTCAGGTCTCTTCAGAGATTCTCAGTTGGGTTTAGGTCAGGGCTCTGGCGGGGCCAGTCAAGAATGGTCACAGAGTTGTTCTGAAGCCACTCCTTTGTTATTTTAGCTGTGTGCTTAGGGTCATTGTATTGTTGGAAGGTGAACCTTTGGCCAAGTCTAAGGTCCAGAGCACTCTGCAAGAGGTTTTCATCTAGGATATCTCTGTACTTGGCCGGATTCATGTTTCCTTCAGTTTGCAACCAGTCATCCTGTCCCTTCAGCTGAAAAATACCCCCATAGCATGATGCTGCCACTACCATGTTTCACTGTTGGGATTGTATTGGGCAGGTGATGAGCAGTGCCTGGTTTTCTCCACACATACCGCTTAGAATTATCACCAAAAAGTTCTATCTTCGTCTCATCAGGCCAGAGAATCTTATTTCTCATAGTCTGGGAGTCCTTCATGTGTTTTTGAGCAAACTCTATGCGGGCTTTCATATGTCTTGCACTGAGGAAAGGCTTCCGTCTGGCCACTCTGCCATAAAGGCTCGACTGGTGGAGGGCTGCAGTGATAATTGACTTTGTGGAACTTTCTCCCATCTCCCTACTGCATCTCTGGAGCTCAGCCACAGTGATCTTGGGGTTCTTCTTTACCTCTCTCACCAAGGCTCTTCTCCCACGATTGCTCAGTTTGGCTGTACGTCCAGGTATAGGAAGACTTCTGGTGGTCCCAAACTTCTTCCATTTAAGGATTATGGAGGCCACTGTACTCTTAGGAACCTTGAGTAATTCAGAAATTCTTTTGTAAAATTGGCCCGATCTGTGCCTTGACACAATTCTGTCTCTGAGCTCCTTGGGCAGTTCCTTTGAGCTTATGATTCTCATTTGGTCTGACATGCACTGTGAGCTGTGAGGTCTTATATAGACAGGTGTGTGCCTTTCCAAATCAAGTCCTATCAGTGTAACTAACACAGCTGGACTCCAATGAAGGAGTACAACCATCTCAAGGAGGATCACAAGGAAATGGACAGCATGTGGCTTAAATATAAGTGTCTGAGCAAAGGGTCTGAATACTTATGATCATGTGATATTTCAGTTTTTCTTTTTTAATTAATTTGCAAAAATTTCTACATTTCTGCTTTTTTTCAGTCAACATGGGGTGCAGAGTGTACTTTAATGAGAAAAAAAATTAACTTTTTAGAATTTACCAAATGGCTGCAATGAAACAAAGAGTGAAAAATTTAAAGGGGTCTGAATACTTTCCGTACCCACTGTATTATATAGAGTAATTACAGAGTGACCTATTTCAAGTGTTTATATCTGTTACTATTGATGATTATGGCTTACAGCCAATGAAAACACAAAAGTCATTATCTCAGTAAATTAGAATAATTAACAAAAAAACACCTGCAAAGGTTTCCTAAGCATTTAAAAAGGTCCCTTAGTCTGCTTCAGTAGGCTCCACAATCATGGGGAAGACTGCTGACTTGACAGATGTCCAGGAGGCAGTCATTAACACACTCCACAAGGCCTCAGAGTTCCAATTTTCATTTGGTAATCAAGGTCCCAGAGTCTGGAGGAAGAGTGGAGAGGCACGCAATCCAAGCTGCTTGAGGTCTAGTGTGAAGTTTCCACAATCAGTGATGGTTTGAGGAGCAATGTCATCAGCTGGTGTAGGTCCACTGTGTTTTATCAAGACCAAAGTCAGCGCAGCCGTCTACCAGGAAATTTTAGACTACTTCATGCTTCCGTCTGCTGACAAGCTTTTTGGAGATGGAGATTTCATTCTCCAGCAGGACTTGGCACCTGTCCACACTGCCAAAAGTACCAATACCTGGTTTAAAAACAACAGTATCACTGTGCTTGATTGGCCAGGAAACTTACCTGACTTTAACCCCATAGAGCATCTATGGGGTATTGTCAAGAGGAAGATGATAGACACCAGACCCAACAATCCAGACGAGCTAAAGGCTGCTATCAAAGCAACCTGGGCTTCCATAACACCTCAGCAGTGCCACAGGCTGATCGCCTCCATGCCACGCCACATTGATGCAGTAATTGATGCAAAAGGAGCCCTGACCAAGTATTGAGTGCATTTACTGAACATACATTTCAGTAGGATTTTAAAATCATTTTTCAAGCTGTTGTTATAAAGTATTCTAATTTACTGAGATAATGACTTTTGTGTTTTCATTGGCTGTAAGCCATAATCATCAACATTAACAGAAATAAACACTTCAAATAGATCACTCTGTTTGTAATGACATATATTATATATGAGCATCACTTTTTGTATTGAAGAACTGTAATAAATTACATTTTTGATGATATTCTAATTTAGTGAGCTTCACCTGTAGGTGTATGGACCTTTTCTATGCAGTCATAGGCTGTCTTTGCCAGGATTGATTTCTTTTAAATTTTAATAGTTTACTGGATTGAAAACTTTTTTTTTTTAACCAACTGTTAAAAAAATATAGATGATCCATATAAAGTTTGATTAATCACAAGTTATAATCTAAAAAAAAAATCAAAGTCATAATACAAAGTCTGATTCCCATGTCTGAACATTTAGAAACCCATACACAATATATGAGACAAAATTAATGCATTGGGTGGCATTCTGTACTTACATTCATGCTTTTCAGCATTTATCACTGTGGGAATGTTACAGAGGATGATAAAATCTTCTAGAACATTAAAATCATAAAAAGTGTAATAAATGACTTTATAACTGTAGTAAAGGTACAGTAGACATATAACAAACTGCCTGCTGCAGATGTTGCTTCTGCAGCATTTTATAACCTAATGGGACTCATTGAGCTGATGTTGTTTTGTGTTTGAATATTTTGGCAGCATTTGGAAAGACTAATTTTATAAATGAAAGTTAATATCTGGAATATAGTAACATTAGTATCACTTTTTATTATAAGAACATATAGATAGATGTGATACATTTACAGTTAGGTTATTAAGAGTGTGCTCAGATATTTCTTGTGTTTCCGGTATATGCTGAATAAAAGATAATTAGAACTGTACTGAACAGATTGATACATAGATGTGTGAGAACAGGTTCAATATAAGGCATTGTTGTCATCACTTTTCTGTTCCATTATAGGAACAGAAAAATGGATTCTAGGCAGTGACGGACACAAATTGTGGCCATATTGACTATAATGGGATTTACTTGGTTTACATTAGGTTGTCATTAGTTTTAGAAGCAAAATAGCATGGTTTCTTAGTGTTAAAGTGACTGAACCTAATAGAGACTCTTGCAAAAGTGTGAAGGATGCCTGACAGTTAAGTGGGTGGTCCTAAACTGTAATTGTCAGTGTACTGTTGAATGGAGGGCCTAGTACATGTGAACTTCTCTTCTCTCAGATGTTACGTGCACTTTAACCTTTAAATCTCATGAAGGACAACATCTACAAGCAGTTTGTATGTTCTCCTTGTGTTTCCATGTGTTTCCTCCAGGTTCTCTGGTTTCCTCACTGTCCGAGGCATTATTCACATGTTAACAGGATGGGAATGCAGCGGCATAGTGAATGCAGACTCTGGTATGATTAAACAAGTTGTTATTTTTTAAGTGTGTACAAGTTTAGCAAGACAAGGTGCAATATCAATAAAATGGCAGTTTGTACATTATATTAATAACAATTCAGACAATACAGCACAATTCCTGCAAACTCTCTCGGCCTAGTGGTTACTGTCTGTCCCTAATTCAGGCCTTATTGCCCTGACCACTGCCCTATAAAGTAATAAACCCGGTGCTACCGCACTAAAAAATGCGACCCCTATAGGCTAGTCATTGACGAGATTTCCCTAACTTTCCCTAGGATAACTACTCTCTGTCAAATTACTAAACCTTGCATGAGTTAGTGAGTAGCAGAGCTACTCACTAGGAACATATACTGTATGATTTTAGAACTGTAACATCAGTATTTACAAAAGAAGTATGAAACAGACCAACTGATAAGTTTTAGTATGAATACACACTAGACAATAATACCAAGGATACACCGGACTGCCAACCGTCAGTGTTCAAGCTGAATCTGTAGGGGCCTTCTTCTGGCTGCTTTAGTTTGTAATGGTAGTCCCCACTCCAGGCCCTAAAATTAGACACACTACGCACTCCTGCTAGGCCGTAAGTCTTGAACTGCAGGTTTCAGACAATTCCTTCTGCCATCGACCTGTTCCCATTATCTTCAGTTCATAAGACACAACCCACATCCTTATCTGTTCACTCGATCGAGTTTCCATTCCTTTCACCAGGCCTCTGCACACGCGATCGAGTTTTTGTCCCTTTAACCAGGCCTTCGCTATCAGAATCCCTTATTCTCCTGTTTTCCATTTTGAAGACACTCATGGTTTTGGCATACAAATGCTGTTGAAATACTGATCAGAAATAATGTGTGAATAAAGCCTAAGGATGTACTGATAGGGAATTTACATTGTGAGCCTCAGTGGGGATAGTGATAATAATATCTAGAAAGTGCTGCAGAATATCAAGGGGCTATATGAGAGAGCATTTTACATAAATAAGTGAAAAAAGAAAAAAAGATCTAGCCAATGGTTGTAATTTTTCATAACTAGATACATAGTTGATTATTTTAATAGCTATTGTATACAAATATTTTATGCAAAACAAAAAAACCGAGCTGGACTATAAGTTGGTATAAAGTGTAAGTTCATGTTTACACTGTGGACATTTCATACACAAAACCCAAGAAAAAACAAAAAAATACAAAAATGAGCATATACCTTATAGCAAGTAAATCAGTAAATGGTAATAGTACATGTAAATAACATAGGTTACTTAGTTAACACTATTTTGATCAAAAAAGCACAAAAAACATCCCAACATGTCATGGTGTACCAATTGGGACAGTCCTAACCTGTTTCTATTATTAAAACCTTACCATGCGTCAAACAACATCAATGTGAATAAGGGCAGAGCAGGACAAGGCCCCAACTGAGTCACCCATCTGTAGACCGTGTACCAGGGAGGTCTTTCTCTGAATACAGCGGGCCGAGGACAACGGATACTAGCAGACACTTTGTTAGGGAACCACTTTTTACTAAGAACAAAAACTGGGTTGCCCCGGCAACGCAAAAATAGAACACAAACTTCACACACACCCAGCTCTGACAGCTGGGACCCCTGCACTGCACAACTGACAGGACCAGGATGTACTACAAGATGAACTATAATTTGCCTAACCAGTGGTTCCGCCTAGTGCGGTAACCGAATGTTACCCAGAGAAATTATGTAATCAGATGGGTGCACTAGGCGGCCCCAGCTGTGGTTGAAGCGCAAAAGTTCACAACTTAACAACATTCTACGTTTACAATACTGTTATTCTATCTATACACGAGCTCACCACTGGAGGAAGTCTCTAGCTAAGGTTCACTCAAACCTGCCTACTACTAATGTCATTAATTGAGAACCTGTTTTTGACGCCAAACTCTTGTGGTGATGCCTGAGCTCAGGACTTACCGGCCATTAACTGTTCTCTGAAGAAGCTGTCTGATCGGGCACTTAGCTTGGAGACTGAGGAGAGGGTCCTGACCTTGTCACAGGAGCGCAGTTTTCAGTCTGCCAGCCAAGCAGAAGGCCCTTCACGTCACTCAGATGCCCTAGGGGGAATCCAACTCTGCATCCAACCATAGTCGTCCCCCCAAGGTGATTCTTTCTCTTTGGCCAGAATCACAGGCAAGGCTTCACCTTCACTCAAAGGTCACCTTCACTCAAAGTTGTCTCCATATAATTCTTCACATCAGAAGACAAAACAATGTCTCCGACACGACAATCTTGGAACAAGCTGGACTCTGCAGCATTTACACTCTCCTGCTGAAAGCCCAAGCCAGATGGCCTGGATATGTGGTCAGAATTCCAGACATCCGATTGCCTAAACAACTGCTCTACGGAGAACTTTGTCAGGGAAAGCAAATACTCGAGGGGCAGAAGAAACATTACAAAGACTGCCTTAGAGTATCTCTTAAAAGCCGGGCAGTCAACATCAACGAATGTGAGAAGCTTGCGCTGGACTGGCTAGCTTGGCGAGGCAGGATCACCTCAGGAGCAAGTGCAGCTAAAGAAAGAAGAATCTTTGAGGCCAAAATAAAACCAGCTGTGCGCAAGGCACCAGCAGTATCTACTGTCCTGACTGCATCTATTTATGTCACGTATGTGGAGGATCCTTCAGGGCTCGAATTGGCCTCATCAGTCACCTCCAGACCCATTGTCACTGATCCTCCTGTAAACCCTGAAGTCATGGTCATCTTCGACTATAAGGGGCAAATAACAATGTCAGGCTGCCGACTGCTATTCTTACTGCTTGAGGAAGTCACCACCTTGGTGCACGGACCAGCTATCACCTCTCACCTCATTTGAAAATAAGTGTCACGCAAGGTGTGGGAAAGACTTAGTGCAACACAGAGGGAAGAGAGAAAGGGAGCCCAGATACTAGGCAAAGGGGGAAGTGGAGACCTGCTAGTCTGGACTAGTGTCACCCTGTCTCATCTACCTTCCCTATATTGGCTCCTCACAAATCGCTGCACATGTGCCTCGCCCTGACTTTCCCTCACGTATGGCTAAGGCTAGGGAACGAAGGAGATGAGCACTAGCCGATCTCCACTAAACTCTATAGACAACAAGGGTAGACAAACAGGGGGGAATTGCTTAGCTTTAGATGACTCCAAACAAATGCGCACACGGCCTCACGCTCCAGAGAGGAACAAAGTACTGCTCTGCTAAAGCAGTAATGAATATCGCCGGCACCTCCCTCTCAGACACACCAGGTATTTATACACCCAAGCCAAGGAGAAAATTAGCCAGAGGGAGGTAGCCGCTGGGTCCTAGAGACAGACAGCCTTTAAGAATATGTCTGTAATTCCAAATGTAGAGATCTCCTGCAACCAACTGCAGGGCGACTGTCTGTCACCTCTGACACACCCATGACAATAAGTCTGCTAGATTGATCTCTTTTCACTGCTGCCATGCTCCACCTTGCTCCCTACAGCCCCCTGTATTCACCACCGCAACCCTGGTACTAATGAAGGATGCCTGACAAGATTTCACTATTGTACGATGGATGAAGACCATGTTCCTCATTGACTCTTTGCTCATTCTCATGTGAGTCAGGAGGAGTGAGGAAAATAGAGTCAGTGAGGCAATGTGGAGCAGCAGCTTAGAACCACAATGGAGTCTTCATACATTGTACAACAGTGATCCTTGCTGCACCTCAGTGCTAGGCATGACCTCTTATGTCAAAAGCTGTGTACTGTGCTCTGGGATGCAGGTCCTTCTGGCACAGGATGAATTGAGTTCAACCCATAGCGCTGTCCTCTAAAAACAAAGGCTCTGCCTTCTGCTGTACATTATACATGTCAGGGAGCATTTGCAGTGCACAATCAATATAGGTTTGGAGGCCATATTTGCTTTGTGTTTCATGCTGTAATTCCTACACACAAACAGAAACGGCAAACCCAAGTGGCTTTATATAAATGAAATAAAAAACAGCAAGAAATATACCAATTCATGTTCAAATTGTTTCTCATTTCATGTTATGATTACTGATGAGCGAACGTGCTCACCACAGCTCGGTACTTGACTGAGCATCATGGTGCTCGACAAACTCGGCAAATATTTCCGGGTTGCTCGGGCGGGACATCAGGTCCCCGTCCTGCATGTTTGGTGCAAATGAACATGCAGGGATTGATTGGCTGGCCGCACAGCGTCATCAGGTCTATATCAGACCTGGCACTGCTATGCTCATCACAGTCTACCACGGAAACAGGTAGAGTAGGGAGAGCTGCTGCTGAGTCAGGGAGAGATTTGCTTGTGTATAGTTAGTATAGGTATTCCACAACATAAATATATATACAGTGGAGGCCAAAAGTATTGGCACCCCTGCAATTCTGTCAGATAATACTCAGTTTCTTCCTGAAAATGATTGCAATCACAAATTCTTTGGTATTATTATCTTCATTTAATTTGCTTGCAAGGAAAAACACAAAAGAGAATGAAGCAAAAATCAAATCATTGATCATTTCACACAAAACTCCAAAAATGGGCCAGACAAAAGTATTGGCACCCTCAGCCTAATACTTGGTTGCACAACCTTTAGCCAAAATAACTGCAAACAACTGCTTCCGGTAACCATCAATGAGTTTCTTACAATTCTCTGCTGGAATTGTAGACCATTCTTCTTTGGCAAACTGCTCCAGGTCCCTGATATTTGAAGGGTCCCTTCTCCAAACTGCCATTTTGAGATGTCTCCACAGGTGTTCTATGGGATTCAGGTCTGGACTCATTGCTGGCCACCTTAGAAGTCTCCAGTGCTTTCTCTCAAACCATTTTATAGTGCTTTTGGAAGTGTGCTTTGGGTCATTGTCCTGCTGGAAGACCCATGACCTCTGAGGGAGACCCAGCTTTTTCACACTGGGGCCTACATTATGCTGCAAAATTTGTTGGTAGTCTTCAGACTTCATAATGCCATGCACACGGTCAAGCAGTCCAGTGCCAGAGGCTTCAAAGCAACCCCAAAACATCAGGGAACCTCCGCCATGTTTGACTGTAGGGACCGTGTTCTTTTCTTTGAATGCATCTTTTTTTTTCCTGTACACTCTATGTTGATGCTTTTTCCCAAAAAGCTCTACTTTTGTCTCATCTGACCAGAGAACATTCTTCCAAAACGTTTTAGGCTTTCTCAGGTAAGTTTGGCAAACTCCAGCCTGGCTTTTTTATGTCTCGGGGTAAGAAGTGGGGTCTTCCTGGGTATCCTACCATACAGTCCCTTTTCATTCAGATGCCGACGGATAGTACGGGTTGACACTGTTGTACCCTTGGACTGCAGGGCAGCTTGAACTTGTTTGGATGTTAGTCGAGGTTCTTTATCCACCATCCGCACAATCTTGCGTTGAAATCTCTCATCAATTTTTCTTTTCCGTCCACATCTAGGGAGGTTAGCCACAGTGCCATGGGCTTTAAACTTCTTGATGACACTGCGCACGGAAGACACAGGAGCATTCAGGACTTTGGAGATGGACTTGTAGCCTTGAGATTGCTCATGCTTCCTCACAATTTGGTTTCTCATGTCCTCAGACAGTTCTTTGGTCTTCTTTCTTTTCTCCATGCTCAATGTGATGCACACAAGGACACAGGACAGAGGTTAAGTCAACTTTAATCCATGTTAACTGGCTGCAAGTGTGATTTAGTTATTGCCAACACCTGTTAGGTGCCACAGGTAAGTTGCAGGTGCTGTTAATTACACGAATTAGAGAAGCATCACATGAGTTTTCAAACAGTGCCAATACTTTTGTCCACCCCCTTTTTTAGGTTTGGTGTGGAATTATATCCAATTTGGCTTTAGGACAATTCTTTTTGTGTTTTTTCATTGAAGACAAATTAAATGAAGATAATAAGACCAAAGAATTTGTGATTGCAATCATTTTCAGGAAGAAACTGAGTATTATCTGACAGAATTGCAGGGGTGCCAATACTTTTGGCCACCACTGTATATATTTTATATATATATACCATATATATATATACCGTATATATATATATATATATATATATATATATACACTGCTTAAAAAAGAAAGGGAACACTCAAATAACACATCCTAGATCTGAATGAATGAAATATTCTTATTGAATACTTTGTTCTGTACAAAGTAGAATGTGCCGACAACAAAATCACACAAAAATCATCAATGGAAATCAAATTTATTAACCAATGGAGGCCTGGATTTGGAGTTACCCCCAAAATTAAAGTGGAAAAACACACTATATGCTGATCCAACTTTGATGTAATGTCCTTAAAACAAGTGAAAATGAGGCTTGGTATTGTGTGTGGCCTGCACGTGCCTGTATGACCTCTCTACAATGCCTGGGAATGCTCCTGATGAGGTTGCGGATGGTCTCCAGTGGGATCTCCTCCCAGACCTGGACTAAAGCATCCGCCAACTCCTGGACAGTGTGTGGTGCAACATGATGTTGGTGGATGGAGTGAGACATGATGTCCCAGATGTGCTCAATAGGATTCAGGTCTATGGAACGGGCGGGCCTGTCCATAGCTACAATGCCTTCATCTTGCAGGAACTGCTGACACACTCCAGCCACATGAGGTCTGGCATTGTCCTGCATTAGGAGGAACCCAGGGCCAACCGCACCAGCATATGGTCTCACAAGGGGTCTGAGGATCTCATCTCAGTACCTAATGGCAGTCAGGCTACCTCTGGCGAGCACATGGAGGGCTGTGTGGCCCTCCAAAGTAATGCCACCCCACATCATTACTGACCCACTGCCAAACCGGTCATGCTGATGTTGCAGGCAGCAGATCACTCTCCACGGTGTCTCCAGACTCTGTCACGTCTGTCACGTGCTAAGTGTGAACTTGCTTTCATCTGTGAAGAGCACAGGGCGCCAGTGGCGACTTTGCCAATCCTGGTGTTCTGTGGCACATGCCAAGCATCCTGCACGGTGTTGGGCTGTGAGCACAACCCCCATCTGTGGACGTCGGGCCCTCATACCACCCTCATGGAGTCAGTTTCTAACTGTTTGTGCAGACACGTGCACATTTGTGGCCTGCTGGAGGTCATTTTGCAGGGCTCTGGCAGTGCTCCTCCTGTTTCTCCTTGCACAAAGGTGGAGGTAGCGGTCCTGCTGCTAGGTTGTTGCCCTCCTACGGCCCCCTCCACGTCTCCTGGTGTACTGTCCTGTCTCCTGGTAGCGCCTCCCGCCTCTGGACACTATGCTGACAGACACAGCAAACCTTCTTGCCACAGCTCGCATTGATGTGCCATCCTGGATGAGCTGCACTACCTGAGCAAATTCTGTGGGTTGTAGAGTCCGTCTCATGCTACCACGAGTGTGAAAGCACAACCAACATTCAAAAGTGACCAAAAAATCAGCCAGAAAGCATTGGTACTGAGATATGGTCTGTGGTCCCCACCTGCAGAACCACTCCTTTATTGAGGGTGTCTTGATAATTGCCAATAATTTCCATCTATTGTCTATTCCATTTGCACAACAGCATGTGAAATTTATTGTCAATTAGTGTTGCTTCCTAAGTGGACAGTTTGATTTCACAGAAGTTTGACCTACTTGGAGTTTTATTCTGTTGTTTAAGTGTTCCCTTTATTTTTTTGAGCAGTGTATATATATATATCCATCTGAACAAACAGTCCTTCAGAGGTCTAATCCAGCTGCATATATTCAGTGGTGAAAAAACAGTGGCCGACATTATAATAAACTCTTGTTGGAAAACAGGTCCCAAATGTCCAACCTCAACGGAGTATGCCTACTCAAAAAGTAGTATGAAACTGGAGAACACGGGTACTGTGACATCCCATGAGCATCTCTTGAGAAAGCCCTTGTGCTGTTAGGCGAAACACGCGTTGAGGCGCGTATCGGCCACTGCTATTTGTGTGACGCCCCATGCTGTCTTTAGGACCCCCTTCTCAGGTGAGCACTTCTGAACTTCCACTGGTTCAAATATTGTGGACCTGATCCAGCGCGGTATTATAGCTGTTACTATCAGCATAAAACACATACACCATTGACCTTTTTTCACCTGAGAGGATTTGATTCTTGTTTCTTTGTCATCATGGGATGTCACAGTACCCGGTTCTATGCACCTTATGTCCCTATTGATATATCACTTTGATCCATTACTTTTTGTATGTGATTTTTACTATTTTGTACCAATAAAATCATTTTTATGCCATGCTACTCAAGTGTTCTCCAGTTTCACATATTCAGTGGTGATAGCAGGAATTAGGCAGGCAGGCAGTGTATGTGGCAGACTGCAGTGTATGATACAGCACAAGAGGGTCCATTGAAAGTTCTGTCTGCTGCTGCTGTTCTTACAGATATTTGTAGACATAGCTCCATATTTCAGGGGCCAGGTCAATTTTTTTTTATCTTAATCCTGGTTAATTGCTTAAAAAGCAATCCAGAGTACACCATTTTTCTGCTCCATTTGCTTGTTAGCACTGCAGAATACAGCCAGATCTGTTGCATATTTCAGCGATAAAAATCCTATTATTTGAACTGAACGTGGAAAATATTGGCCTCCTTTTCTATTCTGTTGCAGTGTGTCAGTCAAGCTATTCACACTAGGTGTCTGTGAAGGATAATATTATCAAACTACAGGCCTGCTATTTAAAACCGTGGTTCTATGTCACACATAACACCTATAAGAGTGTTCCAAAATCTGACATTTCTTCCATTTTTATTCCGTTGCAGTGTGTTGGTAAAGCTATTCACACTAGGTGTCTGTGAAGGATAGTATTAGCAAATTACAGGCCTGCTATTTAAAACTGAGGTTCTTTATCAGACATATCACGTATAACAGCGTTCCAAAATCAGCCATTTCTGACTTCCATTTCGTTGCAGTGTGTCGGTCAAGCTAATCACACTAGGTCTCTGTGAAGAATCGTATTAGTAAATTACAGGTCTGCTATTTAAAATCGTGGTTCTCTGTCAGACATATCACATATAACAGCGTTCCAAAATCAGCCATTTCTGCCTTCCATTTTGCTGCAGTATGTCGGTCAAGCTATTCACACTAGGTCTCTGAAGAATAATGTTAGTAAACTACAGGCCTGCTATTTAAAAACGTAGTTCTCTGTCAGTTGTATCACATATAACTGCGGTTCAATTCCAGCCATTTGTAGTGAACGTGGAAAATATTGTCCTCCATTTATAGATTGTAGCAGTGTGTCTGTGTACACCATTTTACAGCTCCATTTGCTTGTTCACAGAATACAGCCAGATATTTTTAGTTTTATTCATATTACTGTATTGTGGAAGCAGAGGAACTTATTTCAATGATCAGACGCACATGATCCATATGACTGCCGTGATAATACAGAAATTTTGTGGAGCGTGGCAAATATTCCATTCCAGTTAAAGTCAGCCACCTGTGTTTTGTTGAACCAATCGACACTTGGTCACTGACAAATACCATACTATTAGGTGACTGTCTGAAACCATGGCCATCAGACGTTATCCTATATGACTGCCCTAATAATAGAGCAATTATTGTGAGCGTGTCAAATATTACACTCCATTTAAAGTATTGCAGTTGTGGGTTCAAACCTATTCACAGTTGGCCACTGACAAATAGCATATCTGTGAACAATGTTGTCAAAGTATTAAGCCACTTTTGTGGACTGACAAAAAAAAAATATATAAAAAACAAGCTAAAATGGAAAAAATGTTAAGAAAAATTCTTTCCAGGGTAATGACTTGTATATAAGGCCAAAGAAATTCAAAAAAATAAAGTTATGGATTGTGGATGTCACTTATGCAACCAGAATGAAGACTCATCAGTAGCTGGTGATGATACCACATAGCAGCACCTGTCCCTATTGTAAATTCATCTAACAGCGTTATCGATAGGGAATAGAATAGATTTCAATTTTTTTTGGCCACCAGCAGCACGCAGTATAAGGCAATAATACCTGGCTGGATCGATGTAATACGCTATCCATACTGCAATACCTCACCTGCAAAAGAATTTCAGATAAGACAGTTAATATTCTAGAATATAGAATCTATTTGAATTGTCCTTCCCATTATTAAGGAGTGTGTCTCCTATACTGTTATTGCATATGCAACAATTTCAAGGGCTGCCAAAAATTAGGACAAACTCCAATACATATTAGAAGAGACGTAAGAAAAAAAAAAAATAAAAACAGTAGGATCTTTTTAGTATAAAAACCAGACTCGCCAATGTAACCTCAAGGTAATCACATTGTTCAGCTCCTGCACCTACTCCTCCTTCAGTTCAGCCTCCATCTCCGAAATGACCACATCAGTCACAAGCTGACAGCACTGCAGCACTGCCTTGGCCAAGCGTCAACAGGCTGTGCTGAAAATCATATGCTTAATGCTTAGGTGACAAACCGCCCACCGCTGCAGAGTTGTTGAAAGCTGTAACACAGCAGCCTGATCTGTGGCTCTCACCGATGAACATACAACCAGGCATGGTCATGTGTGACAATGGGCGGAACCTGGTGGCGGAGAAATGACAGCCGGAGTAGATACAGTTTCCCTCTATGCCAGTCATTTCACCGAGCTAAAGAATATGGCTGTGGTGAAATACAACTCTCACCGAGAAGCAGTGTCAGACTGAAAAGCATTGGGCCCACCAGAGGATTTGATTCTGAGGGCCCACCTTTCTCCCCCGCTCAAGAGCCCTATAGCATTTGCAAAGTTTGCGCTACCATGAACTCCCCTGATGGAGAAGTCAGGGCCATATATGGCGCATGTCGGGAAGGGGTTAAAATGCGCAAGGTATGTGTCAAGGGACGGGGAATTGGATGTTATGGTGATAGTGCACGCAGAATCTGTGGGCAAGATGAAACTGTGCCTGCTGAGGGAGCACCACAGACACCCAAGTCATTTCGAACCTTCCTGTCCTATTTCTAGGGGGCCGTGGAACACCACTATTGAAGCTGCACATGCGGATTATCATTGGGGACAATGGGGCACGTATTATCAAGTGTTTTTTAAGCCTTTTTGCTGCGGAAGTTTCGTGGCAAAAACGCTTGAAAAACGCATAGTGGGCACGCAGCCTTAGGGTGAGCAAAACACAGTACTTGTTAAGTACTTTGTTAAGTAATGCCCCTATATATTCAACTGTCTGGACAACTATTTAATGAATTATTAGACTTACCTGTAGTTGAATTGTAATTTTAATTTTGCAAATTAAACTAAGACTTTTATTAGTATATGCTAATTTTTTAAACAGTCTTGAATTAGTTTGTTAGGGAAATGTACATTTTTGAATGTACAAAATAAAAAAAGTTTGCAATCAATGGCCAATATCTGTGGGAGTAATTTCTACTATGATACTCCATAGAAAATGTTGATTCTTAAAAGGAAACCAAAGGTTTGCTGATAAACATGTTGGGGTGTACTCATTTATGCTAAGCACTCTATCCAAGATCATGTGTAACTTATATTTGTGAAGTTCTTAGGTCCTATAGCAAAAATTGTAACACAGTTGCATTTATATTGCTAAGCTCCAATCACTTCAATGGCTACCTTTGCACCCCATGTTAATGTACAGTAGCTTGGTGTGACACTGCCTTTACCAACGTTTTGTTTTTGTATAGACAATTTCTGCAGTATGTACATAACAACTGGGGTATTTTAAGGGAGAAAAAATAAATGAGATTAAAAATGTTAATGGTGTAAATATGTTTTAGTGTAATGTTTTCTTTCTGCCTGAAGCTATTACTGTTAAAATTACAATTGCTGTTCTTGGAAGCTGGTTTTCTGCACTGTTAATGAATTCAATAGCTAATGGTTTTAAGAAAATGTACTTTAAGAAATGCTATGTGCCTAATGTTTTCTTAAAATAAATCATATCATCCTATGGTAAATCAAAATCCCATGTAAATAATGTAATGTAAAAAATAGGCTACCATTAACACAATAATATTGTAATGTTTCGCAAATTGAAAATGACTTATTCTCTTTCAGCATTTGGAGTATCATATCAACATATCTTCATCTGCCTGTACAGCTGCTACAGTGGGTAAAATAAGTATTTGATACACAGTCGATTTTGCAAGTTTTCACACCGACAAAGAATGGAGAGGACTGTAATTTTTATTCTAGGTACACTTCAACTGTGAGAGACAGAATCTAAAAACAAAAAGTAGAAAATCACATTGTATTTTTAAACAATTAAATTGCATTTTATTACATGAAATAAGTATTTGATCACCTACCAACCAGCAAGAATTCCAGCTCTCACAGACCTGTTAGTTTTTCTTTAAGAAGCCCTCCTACTCTGCACACATTACATGTATTACTTGCACCTGATTGAACTCGTTACCTGTATAAAAGGCACCTGTCCACACACTCAATCAATCACACTCTAACATCTCCATCATGGCCAAGACCAAAGAACTGTCTAAGGACACCAGGGACAAAATTGTAGACCTGCACAAGGCTGGGATGGGCTACAGGACAATAGATAAGCAGCTTTGAGAGAAGTCAGCAACTGTTGGCACAATTGATAGAAAATGGAAGAAACACAAGATGACTGTCAATCTTCCTTGGTCTGCGACTCCATGCAAGATCTCGCCTCGTGGGGTAAGGATGATTCTGAGAAAGGTCAGGAATCAGCCCGTAACTACATGGGAGGACCTGGTCAATGACCTGAAGAGAGCTGGTACCACAGTTCCAAACATTACTGTTAGTAACACTCTACGTCATCATGGATTAAAATCTCCAAGTTCGCCAATGACCATCTGGATGGTCCAGAGGAGGCATGGGAGAAGGTCATGTATTCAGATGATCTATACAAAAACTATCGCACCTCCTGATTGTAATAGGTGCTAACGGGTAAGGTACCAAACCAGAATGAAGTCTATCAAAAACCCGGCACTCAAAGAGAAAAATAAGATAATGTATTTTTTAATAAAGTGAGTACAAAATAATAATCAGACGTTTCGGTCCCTTAGGACCTTCATCAGTGTACGGGGTGAAGGTCATGCGAGTGGACAATTTCCACTATGGGAGCTGAAATGGAAGCTGTAACAGTCGAGCTGTAATGTCCAAAAGGTATGGAAAGTCCTGTAAAGCTCTTCCCCTCCTGACTAGCGGTGGACTCCGCGTCTCCTGAGGACATTCCACATGACTGATAGCCACAGTCTCCTTTACAGGACTTTCCATACCTTTTGGACATTACAGCTCGACTGTTACAGCTTCCATTTCAGCTCCCATAGTGGAAATTGTCCACTCGCATGACCTTCACCCCGTACACTGATGAAGGTCCTAAGGGACCGAAACGTCTGATTATTATTTTGTACTCACTTTATTAAAAAATACATTATCTTATTTTTCTCTTTGAGTGCCGGGTTTTTGATAGACTTCAATGTATTCAGATGAGACTAAAAAAGAACTTTTGGTATCAACTCGACTCATCGTGTTTGGAGGAAGAAGAATTAGAAATAACCCCAAGAACACTGTCCCAACCATGAAGCATGGTGGGGAAACATCATACTTTGGGGGTGCTTTTCTGCAAACGGTACAGGACGACTGCATCATATTGAAGAGGGGGTGGATGGGGTCATGTATCTCAAGATTCTGGCAAACAACCCCCTTCCCTCAGTGAGAGCATTGAAGATGGGTCGTGGCTGGGTCTTCCAGCATGATAATGACCCAAAACACACAGCCAGGGCAACTAAGGAGTGGCTCTGTAAGAAGCATTTCAAGGTCCTGGAGTGGCCTAGCCAGTCTCCAGACCTGAACCCCATAGAAAATCTTTGGAGGGAGCTGAAATTCAATGTTGCCCAGCAACAGCCCCGAAACTCGAACGATCTGGAGAAGATCTGTATGGAGGAGTCAGCCAAAATCCCTGCTGCAGTATGTACAAACTTGGTCAGGAACTACAGGAAACATCTGACCTCTATAATTGCAAACAAAGGTTTCTGTACCAAATATTAAGTTCTGTTTTTCTATTGTATCAAATACAATACAATAAAATGCAAATTAATTATGTAAAAATCATACAATGTGATTTTCTGGATTTTTTTAAGATTCTCTCTCTCACAGTTGAAGTGTACCTGCGATAATAATTACAGACCTATCCATTCTTTGTAGGTGGGAAAACTTGCAAAATCGGCAGTGTATCAAGCACATTTTCCGCACTGTAGATGTTTGAAAAGGAGCAGAGGAGTATCTAGGTTTTCAGGCACAAGGGGCTATATATTGCCCAAGCTGTTTGACTAGTTGTCTTGAGACAACTTATATTAGACTTGCATACTTTCAATCAAGTGCTGACTAGCTCATCTTCCTGATTTACTTGGAAACCTCAGTGTAAGTGCTCAACGCAGAGCGCAGAGTAGATGTGAGCCGAGTCCTACTGCAATGTTTGAGAAGCAGAATGAACAAATCAGCAGCAGGTGAAAAATTGGTTTTATTCATTTTTTACACTGTTTATCATGCGGTTTAAGTGATTAGACAACTTTATTCTTCGGGTTGGGGCGTACCAGATTTTTATCAGGCTTTTTATGTTTGGCTGCTGGCACACACTAAAAAACGTTTTTTCCTTGCAAAGACTAGTTTTTGTATCGCCATATTTTGAGAGCTATAATTTTTCCATATTTTGGCTGACAGAGTCATGTAAGGGCTTGTTTTTGCAGGACAAGTTCACGCTTTTATTGGTACCATTTTCAGACATTTTTTGATCGCTTTCTATTCCGATTTTTGTAAGGCAGAATAAACAAAAACCTACAATTTAGGAATTGTTATTTTGTTGTTTATTTATGCCGTTCCGTGTGTGGTAAAATTGATAAGGTAGCTTTATTCTTCGGGTCTGTATGTTTACAGTGATACCACATTTATATTGTTTTTTTATGTTTTGGCGCTTTTACACGATAAAAACTATTTTATAGAAAAAATTTTTTTGCATCGCTTTATTTAGAGAGCTAGAACTTTTCTATGTTTGTGCTGATGGGGCTAAATGGTGGCTTGTTTTTTGCGGGACAAGATGACATTTTCAGGGGCACCATTTTTATTTACATTCGTATCTTTGATCGCGTTTTATTCCAATTTTTGGTCAGCGGTATGATGAGAAAGCACCGTTTTATTTATTTTTTATCATGTTCATTAAAGTGGTTAACTAGTGAGACAGTTTTATAGGTCAGGTCGTTCTGGACCAAATATGTGTACCGTATTTTTCGGACTATAAGACGCACTTTTTTCCTCCAAAATTTTGGAGGAAAATGGGGGGTGCGTCTTATAGTCCGAATGTTGGGGGGAGTGTATATATATATGTGGGGTGTGGGGGGAGTGGTAGCGGTGGAGAAGCGGGGCACAGGAGGCAGCAGCCGCCCGCTGCAGCCTACACTGTCCCCGCTGCTAAAGAAAATGAATATTCACTGCTCCCCATGCCCATGGGTTGTGGGGAGCACTGAATATTCATGCTCCTTAATAGCAGCACACAGTGTAGCCGCAGCGTGGCTCCTGCTGCTGCCGGAATCGCCTGTGCCCGCTGTTAGAGGGCATGAATATTCAACCTCTGGGGAGCAGTGACTTCCAGCAGCTGATCTCTTCATGTGAGTCGCGCATGGTAGTGAGATCAGTGCAGGCAGACAGGACTAAGCGCTGGAGGAGAGAGAAGAAAGGTGAGTATGAGTGTTTATTTTTATTTTATGTGCAGCCTGATGGGGATTAGGGGACCATGCATACTAGGATAAGGATGAGGGGGCCATACATACCAGGGTAAGGATGAGGGGTGCCATGCATACCAGGATAGGGATTAGGGGTGCCATGCATATCAGGATATAGGATTAGGGGTGCCATGCATACCAGGACTGGGATGAGGGAGCCATGCATACCAGGACAGGGATGAGGGGTTCCATGCATATCAGGATAGGAATGAGGGGTGCCATGCATACCCGCATAGGGATTAGGGGTGCTATGCATACCAGGATAGGGATGAGGGGTGCCATGCATACCAGGACAGGGATGAGGGGTGCCATGCATACCAGGATAGGGATGAGGGGTTCCATGCATACCAGGATGGAGGGGTGCCATGCATACCAGGATGGAGGGATGCCAGGCATACCAGGATGGGGATGGGGACCACGTATAAAATGAAGGGGTGGCATATATACCAGGATAAGGGATATTGTCAGATTTGGGGGGATATTACCCCTATACCAGTATCAGCAGAAGACCCCCTCCCCCTTTAAAGTGCATCATGAACACATTTTTTACCTAATTTTTTATTTTTTTATTTTCCTCCTCTAAAACCTCAGTGCATCTTATAGTTCGAAAAATACGGTACTTTTATTGTTTTTTTTTCATAATATTTATTTATGGGTACAATATATTTTTATTTTTTTCTGATTATTTTTTCATTTTTTTTTAATATTTTTGCAATTTTTTTTTCACTTTCTTTCACTTTTTTACTTTGTCCCACTATAGGAGTTTCATTTTTTGCAGGCTGATCGCTTGTATAGCATAGGGATGCAGCAGCATACCTATGCTATGCGGGCTGTCAGCGATGCACTAACACAAACACTGGCACTGCCCATGATCTAGCTAACTTGCTGATGCCTGGTGACCCGGATGTCGTAAGGATGACATCAGGTCACCATGGCAACGATCGGGACCCCATGATGATGTCGCGGGGTCTCCGATCGAAGGTAAGAGGGGCTGTATTACCTCTGTCTGCTCCCAAAATGCTGTGATCAACTTCCGAGTGCCAGCTGTCAGAATCTTCTGACATCCGCCGGCGATCGCACCCGCACAGCCTCTGTGCGGGAGTGATCGCCATGTCATAATATTAAGTACCTGGTCCATAAGGCCCAGGGCACAGAGACATATTATGTAGTATGTCAGAAAGGGTTAAAGTAACCTTGGGTTCTTTTGTGACCTTTCAGATTATTATACAACCTGGTTTTGGAATAATCTTTGTTGGTTGACCACTGCTGGGGATGGTAATAATGGTTTTGTATTTCCTCCATTTGTATATATTCTGATTGACTTTGGATTGGTGGACTCCAAACTCTTTAGAGATGTTTTTTATCCTTTTCCAGCCTTATGAACATCTTTCTCGGATGTCTTCAGAAATCTCCTTTGTTTATGCTATAATAAAAGTCTACAAACATGTTGTGAAGATGTATCACTCACACCTGAGTGTCATCCTTTTTATTGAAAACAACAATCTCTAATCTCATCTTTGCTAAACTCAAAGGCTCACATACTTTTGCCACACACAGACACGGTATATTAAATACTTTTCCTCAATAAAAAAATAGTCTTTTTCACTCATTTCTCTTCCTTGGTCCTTTTTAGTTACTTTTAGGACATGTGTAAAAATCTGGTATAGTTTTAAGTTAAGTTGATGCAAAAACATGGATAATTCTAAAGGGTTTAAAAACTTTGCTTCTACTTCTTCGTGTTTTTCCAGTATCAAAGTTAAATACTTTTTAAATTACAATAATTAACTGCTAAATCACTGCCTGTCATTTATGTACACTGGTTGGGAGTGTATGTGTTTTTAAACATGTGCCTTTGTACGTACACTCATGGTGTGAGTTTAATCTGGAAAAACAGTTTTCATTTTTTCTGTTTTCTTAGATATACAGTCCTGCTCATTGTTATTGGCACCTATGAAGTTTAAGTAATTAATTAGGAATATCTCCTAATGAATCAAGTGAAACTTTCTTTTTGGATAGAGCACTCATGTGAATACAAAAGAGCAAATGATAAACAATGATTTGAAACCAAAAACAATTGGAGGGAAAAATAGAAAAACCTAAAGCTTGCTGTGACACAGGTATTGGCACCCTTTACATTAATTTAGTATGGAAATGCATTTTGACTCGCTGTAGTAAATCACAAAAGAGATTAACCTGTGATTAATTGTCAGTGCCGATGTGACATGAATTAGCCAATGAATGGTGACTTCAGTGGTTTAAAAAGTCCCATGGCAGGCCCTATTCCTTTGTCACAATGGTGAAGACAAAGGAGCTGTCTGAGGACATCAGAACTGTTATTATTAGCAAACACAAGACTTCCAAAGGGTATAAGACCATCACCAAATGTTATTAAGAAATATTCCAAGCACGAAACTGTCAAGAACCTCCCTGGACATGGGGGAAAGAGGAAAACTGACAAGAGATATCTTTGAAGGTTGGTGCGAATTTTGGAAAAAGGACCACGTCAAACATCCAAAGACCTGAAGGCCAACCTGGAACAGTCTGGGGTCATTGTTTCAACAAGTAGCATATGCCGCACACTAAACCAAGCTGAACTTTATGGGCAAAGGTCAAGGTAGAAGCCATTGCTGAAGAAAAGACTTAAAAAGGAATGACTGGATCTTTGCCAAAGTGTACCTTGACAAACCACATCCTTCAGGGAAAATGTTTTGTGGACAGATGAAATAAAAATAGAGCTTTTTGGCAATGCAAAGCAACAGTTTGTTTACAGATGGTGCAATGAAGCTTATAAGGAAAAGAACACCTTACCAACAGTTAATCATGGTGGAGGATTCATAATGCTGTGGGGTTGCTTTGCCGAGTCTGGTACTGGAGGCCTTGTCCATATCACAGGAATCATGAAATCAGAGAATTATCAAGAAATTTTAGAGCGAAATGTCCTACCCAGTGTAAGAAAACTTGGTTTCAGTCAAAGATCATGGGTCCTCCAGAAAAACAATGACCCAAAGCACACATCCAAAAGTACATAGGAATGGTTGAAAAAAAATGGACTGTTTTAAAATGGCCAGCAATAAGTCCTGACCTCAATCCAATTGAAAATCTCTGGGGTGAGCTGAAATCTGCCATTGGGAAAGAAGCTACAAGAAACATTTGGAGCCTGTCAGCAATGCCAAAGGGTATGCAACCAAGTATTAATTAGGGGTGTCTTTATTGCTGCATATGCTGTTTATTAAATTTTTTCCTTGTTTTTCAACTTCCATGTGGCAATTTCAATGTTTTATTGTTGTATTACTTTTGACTACTAATTAAAAAATCCTGAGGATATAACTTTGGTACATTTCCATTTATTTCTGAAGATATTGTACAGTCTATGAAAAAATGAAGGGTGCCAATAATCGTGAGCAGCACTGTATAGAGGGACTTTACTATGAAGGGATTTTTTTCATCAGTTTTGTTTGTAGCTGTGCTGCCTTATTTATCAGTGTTGCGCAATGTTTGATAAATCTAATGCATTTTTAGTTATAACAATGTACTGTAGACCTGTTTTTTCTACTTTTTATGTTATCTACTACTAGTTTGAAAATTATTTTTTCTCTGTCTAATGGCCTTGTGTGAACATGCATTTACATTTTGCATGCACATCAATTTACGGGATAGCTTTTACATTATTTTGATCAAAATTATGTTAACTAAATACCCTTTATTATTTAATAGATGGTGGCCCGATTCTAACGCATCGGGTATTCTAGAATAGGTATGCGGCCGACCGGGCGCAAGCAGCAGAGCGGTGTTTACATTTTGCGCCAAAATCGCTGATTGCTCGAGGCCGGCAACCCCGACCAATCAGCAAAGCGGTGTTAAAATTTGGCTCCTATATCGCAGATTGGTCACGGCCGGCGGTCGCGGCTAATCAGCAGAGCGGGGTTTAAATTTGGCGCCAATAATGCTGATTGGTCGCGGCCAGCGAACACGACCCATCAGCAGAGCAGAGTTTAAATTTGGCAGCAATAAACGGTAACCGTGACCAATGAGCAGAGCGGTGTTTAAATATGGTGCCAATATTGCTGATTGGTCGCGGATGGCCACCGCGACCAATCAGCGAAGCGGTGTTAAAATTTGGTGCCAATATCGCTGATCGGTCACGGCCGGTGGTTGCGACTAATCAGCAGAGCGAGGTTTAAATTTGGCGCCAATACTGCTGATTGGTCGCGGCCGGCGACCGCGACCAATCAGCAGAGCGTTGTTTAAATTTGGCACCAAAATCGCTGATTGGTCACGCCCAGCGGTCGCGACCAATCAGCAGAACGGGGTTTAAATTTTGCACCAATGCTGCTGAATGTTCGCGGCAGGCGACCGCGACCAATTAGCAGAGCATTGTTTAAATTTGGCGCCAATCTCGCTGATTGGTCGCGGCTGGTGGTAGCGACCAATCAGCAGAGCGGTGTTTCAATTTGCCACCAAAATTGCTGATTGGTCGGAGCCGGCCACCGCGACCAATCAGCAGAGTGGGGTTTAAATTTGCCGCCCATATCGATGATTGGTCGGGGCCGGCGGCCGCAACCAATCAGCGTCGTATTAGTGAGGACCGGGGAGCGACGCTGCCTGTGCGAGTACTTCCGCTGCGAGCAGCTGGGAGATAAGAGGCTGCTCGCAGCAGAAGCATCACAACCGGCGGCACCGCTCCTCGGTCCTCCGTTCACACTTGCCGTCGGGAGATCATAACGCTGTTTAAATTAGGCGCCAATCTCGCTGATTGGTCGCGGTCTGCTGGCGGCCGCAACTAATCAGTAGAGCGTTGCTTAAATTTGGCGCCAATCTCGCTGATTGGTCGCGGCTGGCGGCCGCGACCAATCAATAGAGTGTTGTTTAAATTTTGCGCTAATCTCGCTGATTGGTCGCGGTCGGCTGTCATCCGCGACCAATCAGCAGAGCGTTGTTTAAATTTGGCACAATCTCGCTGATTGGTCGCGTCTGTCATCTGCGACCAATCAGCTGAGCGTTGTTTAAATTTGGCGCCAAGCTCGCTGATTGGTCGCTGTTGGCGTCCACGACCAATCAGCACAGCAGTGTTTAAATGTGGCAGCAAGATTGGTGATTGGTCGCGCCGATATTTAAATGTGGCGGCCAAATCGGTGATTGGTCGTGGGCAGCGCCAGCGACCAATCAGCGATTTTTAACACAAATGTCCGGACCTTTGTAACACCATGCGGATACTGTGGGGACATCAGCGGCTAGGGTGTCGAGGGAGGACCGGGGAGCGGCACTGCGGGTCGGGATACTTCTGCTGCGAGCGCCCGCTCATGTCCCGGGTTCTCGCAGCGGAAGTATCCGCACAGGCAGCGGCGCTGACATACATGCGCCTAGGGTGTGAAGGGAGGACCGGGGAGCAGCGCTGACATCCAATTGGTCGCGGCCGCTATTTAAATGTGCCGCACAAATCGGTGATTGGTCGCGGTCTTGGCCCGCGACCAATCACTGATCTTGCCGCAAAAGTTAAACACTACTGTGCTGATTGGTCGCGGACGCTGCCCGCGACCAATCACCGATTTGGGCGCCAAATTTAAATATCGGCCGTGACCAATCACCGATCTTGGCTCCACATTTAAACACTGCTGTACTGATTGGTAGTGGACGCTATTTAAATGTGGCGCCAAAATCGGTGATTGCTCGCACCCAGCGTCGGCGACCAATCAGCACAGCGGTGTTTAAATGTGGAGCCAAGATCGGTGATTGGTCGCGGCCGATATTTAAATTTGGCGCCCAAATCGGTGATTGGTCGCGGGCAGCGTCCGCGACCAATCAGAACAGTAGTGTTTAACTTTTGCGGTAAGATCAGTGATTGGTCGGGTCCGAAGACTGCGACCAATCATCGAATCGTCTTGGTGAGGACCGGGGAGCGGCGCTGCCTGTGCGGGTACTTCCGCAGCGAGAACCTGGGACATGAGCGGGCACTTGCAGCAGAAGTATCCCGACCCGCAGCGCCGCTCCCCGGTCCTCCCTTCCGCATGGAGGTCAGCGACGCCGGCGGTCCTTCCGCTGCTGCCGGCTGGAAGATGAGCGCCTTGCGCCGGTCATCTCCCGGCTGCATCTCCGTCCCGCAGATGGGTCCGGCGGTCGAGATCCTTCTGCTGGTACCGGCCAGGAGATGATCGCCTCGCGCCGGTCATCTCCCGGCTGCATCGCCACTGAGCTCCATCCCGCAGATGAGCCGCTAACGGCCGCCATCTTTTTTCAGAAATCCCGCGGCGCTGATTGGACTCTGCCGGACCAATGAGCGACGCGGGATTTCCAGGACAGACAGACAGACAGACAGATAGACAGACAGACAGACAGACAGACGGGATAAGACAATTATATAGTAGATTATTATTTTTGCACTGTGCGATCTACCCATTTACTTCCAGTTATTTGGGTATTTTCCTTGTCTTTGGTTTTTCTCTGTCTAATGGCCTTGTGTGAACATGCATTTACATTTTGCATGCACATCAATTTACGTTTCCGTTCAGACCTCCAGGTTTCTTTGTAGTTCAGTGTGCTTTAGTGCATATAAAAGGGTGTGGCCGCTCTTTGTCTGAGCTGAGATGCTCAATCTGCCCCGGGTCTATGCTTATACTAGGGATCCAGTCTCTCTGCCCTTGTCCATATGTATGTCACTTAAAAATGGTATGGTTTTTAATATTAGAGTTAGGATTGTCCCATAAGGGTTGCCGTGAAGTGGCGGGATAGCTTTTACATTATTTTGATCAAAATTATGCCCTTTATTATTTATTATTATTTTTGCACTGTGCGTTCTACCCATTTACTTCCAGTTATTTTGTATTTTCCTTGTCTTTGTTTTTTCTCTGTCTAATGGCCTTGTGTGAACATGCATTTACATTTTGCATGCACATCAATTTACGTTTCAGTTCAGACCTCCAGGTTTCTTTGTAGTTCAGTGTGCTTTAGTGCATATAAAAGGGTGTGACCGCCCTTTGTCTGAGCTGAGACGCTCATTCTGCCTCAGGTCTATGCTTATACTAGGGATCCAGTCTCTCTGCCCTTGTCCATATGTATGTCACTTGACAAATGGTAAGGTTTTTAATATTAGAGTTAGGACTGTCCCATAAGGGTTGCCGTGACGTTGCGGCATAGCTTTTACATTATTTTGATCAAAATTATTGTTATGCACACGCCCGGACTGACTGGCGTGTGCGTGTTTATGTAGTGATTCCACTGTGCCATGAACCGGAGAGTGCCTGGAGGGGCGTAACTAAGTATCTGCCCGATCCGACCAAGGTGGCACGACGGCATACGACGCCAGTGCACCAAGGAGGAACCGAGCAGAGAGACCAGGTGCTACTCCAGGACAGACCCCGGACACGGCTGTTGACCCACACAGGGGAATACAGGAACAGACTGGTAGGCTGGCACACAGACTGGTGGGTATAGGCAGGCACAACTGGTATGCAGGCAGGCGGGTATGCAGGCAGGGGGGTACAGGCAAGCACAGCTAGAGTGCAGACAGGGAGGCACTAGCAGGTAGGAACACAGGCGGGATAGAACCCAGTACACACTGGGACTCAGGAACAATACAGGCAGAGGGGTACAGGCAAGCACAGCTAGAGTGCAGACAGGGAGGCACTAGCAGGTAGGGACACTGGCGGGATAGGACCCAGTACACACTGGGACTCAGGAACAGAACCACAGATGTGGCGGACAAACACAGCAGAGTGAGGCCGCCCAGAGAGGTGAGCGAGAACAGGGCAGGACAAAGCCGCCTGGAGCGGTGAGCAAGAGTAGAGCAGGACAAGGCCGCCAGGAGCGGTGAGCAAAGGGTCAGAGCTGAGCGAGACTGCCGGAGCAGTGAGCAAGAGTGGAGCAAGACTGCCGGAGCAGTGAGCAAAAGGATAAGAGCGGAGCGAGACTGCCGGAGCAGTGAGCAAAAGGGTCAGAGCGGAGCAAGGCTGCCGGAGCAGCGAGCAAAGGAGTCAGAGCAGGCTAGAACCGCCGGAGCGGTAAGCAAAGGAGTCAGAGCAGGCTAGAACCGCCGGAGCGGTGAGCAAAGGAGTCAGAGCAGGCAAGGCTGAGCAGGGGGGACAGGGCTCTGTTCACACGGAACAGACAGGAAGGGAAAGGCAGAGCCAGATACCCACAGGGTACTTGCAGTGAAGTAGCGAGTGGACCACAAACTCACAAACGGGAGTACAGAGACAGCAAGCAGGAGTTAGGTACGAGTTCAGACTCTGCAGAAAAAGGAAGGGAACGGACATAGAGGCAAAACAGGTAAAGGATAGGAGAGAGTTCAGACTGGAACTGAGTGTATGGAGGAGACCGACACTGCAGCGGAATACAGGAGCGGGTCTGGGAATACGGCCCCCAGAGAGGCAGGATGAACAGGCAAGGAGCGTGTTCAGACAGGACAGACAAGATACAGGAGCGGGTCTAGGTAATAGGCCCCTAGAAGGCAGGAGGAACAGGCTAGGAGCGTGTTCAGACAGGACAGACAAGATACCGGAGCGGGTCTAGGTAATCGGCCCCTAGAAGGCGGGAGGAACAGGCTAGGAGCGTGTTCAGACAGGACAGACAAGATACCGGAGCGGGTCTAGGTAATCGGCCCCTAGAAGGCGGGAGGAACAGGCTAGGAGCGTGTTCAGACAGGCCTGGAAATACAGCCTCCAGGATAGGCAGACAAGAGAACACAGACAGGACTCAATTCAGACACGGGAACTGATACCGCAAGGCAGGAGACATAGACAGGACTCAGTTCAGACACGGGAACTGAAACCGCAAGGCAGGAGACAGACAGGACTCAGTTCAG
Organism: Phyllobates terribilis; assembly: GCF_046119375.1. Taxonomy (NCBI): domain Eukaryota; kingdom Metazoa; phylum Chordata; class Amphibia; order Anura; family Dendrobatidae; genus Phyllobates; species Phyllobates terribilis. The sequence continues at coordinate 991,292,902 of NW_027362761.1, read as the reverse complement.
ACACGGGAACAGATACCGCAAAGCAGGAGACAAAGAACGGGACCTGGCACCTTCAGAGTGCAAGCACACACTGAAAGAAACACTATGCTCAGGCAGGGATAGATGGGAGCAGCTGAGCTATATACCAGGTGACAGACAGCAATAGGCTGAGGACGCACAAGGGGTGTGACCCACAGCAGGTACAAAAAGCAGGAAGTGATCGGGCGCCGCCCTTAAGCAGCAGAAGCAGACACAAACAGACAGCATGGAGGGAAGCCAGAGAGACATTCTGGACTGGAGATCAAGTGCGCGCTCTTGCACAGTGGGAGATGGACCACCATGCAAGGACGCCGCCAGGTATGTTACAGTACCCCCCCCTTACGCCCCCTCTTCTTCAGGCCTGCCAGAATCTTCCGCAGGGAATTCGAGGACCAGTCGTTCACTTCAAGGAGATCACTTCCACTGTCCACAGGAAAAACTGATCTCATCTGGTTAGCTAGGATGCTACCTCCTATCCAGCCATCCTCAGCAACAGACGAAACGGGTGGAGTACCAGGAACAGCACACAAGGAAGTCTCTCTCCACATATTTTCAGGTGGCACCCCAGAGGGTACAGGAGACAACTGGAAGTCCTTCACCGGGTTGGAGGGGGACAGAGACTTGAGGGTAATCTCTGCTTCGAGGTACATCTTGTCAAGCTCACAGGAAGAAATAGATGGGTTATCAGGTACATAATGAGGAAAAGTCACTGTCTCTTTGTTATCTGGTGGTACCCCGGAGGATTCAGGAAACAACTGGAGGTCCCCCGCCGGGTCAGAAGAGTGCAGAGGCTCAGAGAAAACATCTGCTTCAGAGTACACTAGGTCGGACTCACTGGACGAAGCAGGCGAGGTATCGGGTACCGAGTATAGGAAAGTCTCTGTCCATTCACCACCAGGTGGCACCCCGAAGGGTTCTGGAGACAACTGGCGGTCCTCCGCCTGGTCAGAGGGGTGTAGAGACTCACGGGTAACCTCTGCTTCAGAGTACACTAGGTCGGACTCACTGGACGAAGCAAGCGAGGTATCAGATCCAGGATATAGGAAAGTCTCTGTCCATTCACCACCAGGTGGCACCCAGAAGGGTTCTGGAGACAACTGGAGGTCCTCCGCCTGGTCGGAGGGGTGTAGAGACTCGGGAGTAACCTCTGCTTCGGAGTACACTAGGTTGGACTCACTGGACGAAGCGAGCGAGGTATCAGGTACAGAGTATAGGAAAGTCTCTGTCCATTCACCACCAGGTAGCACCCCGAAGGGTTCAGGAGACAACTGGAGGTCCTCCGCCTGGTCGGAGGGGTGTAGAGACTCGGGGGTAACTACCACTTTGGGGTACCCTTTGTCAGGCTCACAGGACGAAGCGGACAAAGTATTGAGTACCGGGTGTAGAGAAGTCTCTCTCCATTTGTCATCGAGTGGTATCCCGGAGGATTCAGGAGGCAACAGGGGGTCCTCCACCAGGTAGCAGAGGTGCACAGACTCTGAGGTAACCACAGCTTTGGAGCATCCTTGGACATGCACACCGGTAAAAGTGGGTGAAGCATCTGATGCCGGGTGCAGGAAGTTCTCCTGTGTGGAGTCTGGATGGGCAGAAGTCTCTTCGGGCAGGAGAACTGGTGCACTACCCACGCACATTACCCGTTGGGGCTTCTCCAGGATACAGGGAGATGAAGCTTCAGTAGGGACTTCAAGGTTGGGGTCAGGAGGTCTCAGGGAGGACAGACCCTGGCGTGACGGCTTGCCTCTACGTCTAGCACGTCTGGACTGCCTCTTGAGGTTGGGAGAAGTATTCCGGAAAGCGTAGTCACCCTGTGAGGATTCTGGGTGGGCAGTAGTCTCATTGGGCTGGAGGACTATTGCGCTACCCACACACATTACCCGTCGGGGCTGCTCCGGGATATTGGGAAGTGAAGCTTCAGCAGGGGCTTCAGGGTTAGGGTCCTCGAAGACCATACGAAAGGCCACCAGGAAGGCCTGCAGGTCAAGGACAACAGGATCCCATGCTTCCCATAGGGGGGTGACCCATTTCAAGGCATCACCCGCTAGGTAGTCAATCATAAAGGCCACTTTAGCCCAATCTGAAGGAAAATAGAGAGGGTAGGCCTTAAAGTGTAGCATGCATTGCTCCACAAATGCACGACACTGTCTTGGATCCCCATAGTAATGTGGCGGATCCGCAGGAACGAGAGCTGATAGATCCATCTGGACGGTGCGTAATTCGCCTGGAACTCAGCTAAGGAAAAAAAAATGTATTTATTTATTTTAATGCATGTATTCGCTGGAAAACTTCTCAGAGAGCGAAGGCCGTGGGGCTCAACGGGAACCATGGCCTGAGCATGCTGTTATGCACACGCCCGGACTGACTGGCGTGTGCGTGTTTATGTAGTGATTCCACTGTGCCATGAACCGGAGAGTGCCTGGAGGGGCGTAACTAAGTATCTGCCCGATCCGACCAAGGTGGCACGACGGCATACGACGCCAGTGCACCAAGGAGGAACCGAGCAGAGAGACCAGGTGCTACTCCAGGACAGACCCCGGACACGGCTGTTGACCCACACAGGGGAATACAGGAACAGACTGGTAGGCTGGCACACAGACTGGTGGGTATAGGCAGGCACAACTGGTATGCAGGCAGGCGGGTATGCAGGCAGGGGGGTACAGGCAAGCACAGCTAGAGTGCAGACAGGGAGGCACTAGCAGGTAGGAACACAGGTGGGATAGAACCCAGTACACACTGGGACTCAGGAACAATACAGGCAGAGGGGTACAGGCAAGCACAGCTAGAGTGCAGACAGGGAGGCACTAGCAGGTAGGGACACTGGCGGGATAGGACCCAGTACACACTGGGACTCAGGAACAGAACCACAAATGTGGCAGACAAACACAGCAGAGTGAGGCCGCCCAGAGAGGTGAGCGAGAACAGGGCAGGACAAAGCCACCTGGAGCGGTGAGCAAGAGTAGAGCAGGACAAGGCCGCCAGGAGCGGTGAGCAAAGGGTCAGAGCTGAGCGAGACTGCCGGAGCAGTGAGCAAGAGTGGAGCAAGACGAGACCGCCTGGAGCGGTGAGCAAGAGTGGAGCAAGACTGCCGGAGCAGTGAGCAAAAGGATAAGAGCGGAGCGAGACTGCCGGAGCAGTGAGCAAAAGGATAAGAGCGGAGCAAGGCTGCCGGAGCAGCGAGCAAAGGAGTCAGAGCAGGCTAGAACCGCCGGAGCGGTAAGCAAATGAGTCAGAGCAGGCTAGAACCGCCGGAGCGGTGAGCAAAGGAGTCAGAGCAGGCTAGAACCGCCGGAGCGGTGAGCAAAGGAGTCAGAGCAGGCTAGAACCGCCGGAGCGGTGAGCAAAGGAGTCAGAGCAGGCAAGGCTGAGCAGGGGGGACAGGGCTCTGTTCACACGGAACAGACAGGAAGGGAAAGGCAGAGCCAGATACCCACAGGGTACTTGCAGTGAAGTAGCGAGTGGACCACAAACTCACAAACGGGTTTACAGAGACAACAAGCAGGAGTTAGGTACGAGTTCAGACTCTGCAGAAAAAGGAAGGGAACGGACATAGAGGCAAAACAGGTAAAGGATAGGAGAGAGTTCAGACTGGAACTGAGTGTATGGAGGAGACCGACACTGCAGCGGAATACAGGAGCGGGTCTGGGAATACGGCCCCCAGAGAGGCAGGATGAACAGGCAAGGAGCGTGTTCAGACAGGACAGACAAGATACAGGAGCGGGTCTAGGTAATAGGCCCCTAGAAGGCAGGAGGAACAGGCTAGGAGCGTGTTCAGACAGGACAGACAAGATACCGGAGCGGGTCTAGGTAATCGGCCCCTAGAAGGCGGGAGGAACAGGCTAGGAGCGTGTTCAGACAGGACAGACAAGATACCGGAGCGGGTCTAGATAATCGGCCCCTAGAAGGCGGGAGGAACAGGCTAGGAGCGTGTTCAGACAGGCCTGGAAATACAGCCTCCAGGATAGGCAGACAAGAGAACACAGACAGGACTCAGTTCAGACACGGGAACTGATACCGCAAGGCAGGAGACATAGACAGGACTCAGTTCAGACACGGGAACTGAAACCGCAAGGCAGGAGACAGACAGGACTCAGTTCAGACACAGGAACAGATACCGCAAAGCAGGAGACAAAGAACGGGACCTGGCACCTTCAGAGTGCAAGCACACACTGAAAGAAACACTATGCTCAGGCAGGGATAGATGGGAGCAGCTGAGCTATATACCAGGTGACAGACAGCAATAGGCTGAGGACGCACAAGGGGTGTGACCCACAGCAGGTACAAAAAGCAGGAAGTGATCGGGCGCCGCCCTTAAGCAGCAGAAGCAGACACAAACAGACAGCATGGAGGGAAGCCAGAGAGACATTCTGGACTGGAGATCAAGTGCGCGCTCTTGCACAGTGGGAGATGGACCACCATGCAAGGACGCCGCCAGGTATGTTACAATTATGTTAACTAAATACTAGTGTTGAGCGAGCACTAAAATGCTCGGGTGCTCGAAGCTCGGGCCGAGCTCACTGTGATACTCGAGTGCTCGACCCGAGCAACGAGCCCAATGTTAGCCTATGGGAGACCCGAACATTTTTGCGGCGGCTCCCCCGGCAGTCTGTAGACAGCCTAAAAAGTGCCCAAAACAATAGTGACAGTGCTCAAATGACATGGGGACAGCATGGGGATCGCCCCTGGAAGCATTTCTGACCCCCAGGTCACTGCTGTCAACAACGTGGTCAGAAGTATTAAGCCACTTTTACAGGCTCACAATAAAACGTTCAAAAACGAAAGTGAAAGTGCTTTAATGCGAAACATGTTAACCCCTTAACGACCATGGGTCTTTCTGTTTTTGTGTTTTCCTTTTTTGCTCCCCTTCTTCCCAGAGCCAGAACTTTTTTAATTTTCGATCAATGTGGCCATGTGAGGGCCTATTTTTTGCGGGACGAGTTGTACTTTTAAACACCATCACTGGTTTTACCATATCGTGTGCTGGAAAATGGGAAAAAAATTCCAAGTGCAGTGAAACTGCAAAAAAAATGCAATTCCACAGTTTCTTTTTGGGTCCTTTTTTTTACCACGTTCACAGATTGCTAAAACTGACCTGCCATCATGATTTTCCAGGTCGTTACGAGTTCATAGACACCAAACATGTATAGGTTCTTTTTTATTTAAGTGGTGAAAAAAAAATCCAAAGCTTGCTAAAAAAAACAAAAAAAATGACGCCATTTTCCGAGACCCTTAGCTTCTCCATTTTTCGGGATCTGGGGCCAGGTGAGGGCTTATTTTTTGCGTGCCGGGCTGACGTTTTTATTGATACCATTTTGGGGTAGATCCGATGTTTTGATCGCCCGTTATTGCATTTTATTGCAAAGTTGTAGCGACCAAAAAAACTTAATTCTGGCGTTTAAAATTTTTTTCTCGTTACGCCGTTTACTGATTGTATTAATTCTTCTTTTATATTGATAGATCGGGCGATTCTGAACGCGGCGATACCAAATATGTGTATATGGTTTTTTTTTTATATATATATATATTTTATTTTGAATGGGGCGAAAGGGGGGTGACAAACTTTTATATATTTTTTATTTTTTTTATTTTTTTAAAAACTTTTTTTTACACTTTCTGCTTGCTTCTATAGTCTCCAGAGGAGACTAGAAGCAGCAGTTGTCTGATTGCTTCTACTGCATACAAGCGATGAGCAGATCGCTTGTATGCAGGAGAAATGCTCACTTGCTATGAGCGCTGACCACTAGGTGGCGCTCATAGCAATTGAGACATGACAACCACAGGCGTCTGCTGCAGACCCTGAGTTGTCATGCCCACCCATTGGTGACCCGCGATCACGTGACGGGGTCACTGATGGGCGGGGCTTAGGACTCCCGGAAGCGCGAGTTAAATGCCACTGTCAAAGATTTAACATATTAACAGCCGCGGGTGGATTGCGATTCCAATAATCAGCTGACATGTGCTCGCTTCAGTGCGGGCTCACCGCCGGAGCCCCCGCTGAACCGGCCTTCCCGACCTGGTGCGTACTATTACTGACCAGGTCGGAAAGGGGTTAAGGAACATTCTTTCCAGGGTAAAGACTTGTGTATAAGGTAAAATAAATAACCAAAACCAAAAATACTCCTCCACACCTTGGGCTATTTTCACAAGTAGCATTTTTTATGCGTTTTTGCACGTTTGTATTGCTTTCAACCGTGACAAATGCATTCACCGGGAAATGTCATTTTAACATTTTACAACCTTATCTGGCCATGTGCTGTGTGACACATGCATACAGTGCTAAAAAGACATGGGAACAGCATGGGGAAGACCCCTGGAAGCATCTCTGACACCCAGGTCACTGCCTAAAAAGTGTGCCCATCAGAAGTGATCGTTGCCGCATCAGAAGATGCAGACTTGCAACTATCCCCGTGCAAGTCCTTGTCCCAGGGCAGTGTTCAATTGTACCTCCCCCATAACTTGCAATACAAGCGCAAGTATGCTGCCTGCCACCCACCCACCCCCCAGGCTGCAATACCATACTGCTAGCTTGCTTGCACTTGAAATTGGGCCTTTTAGGCATGTGGAGGTGGAATCTGGCCACCACGTCATGGCTGCGTCAGTAGCCTGGTATTCATACTCAGTCCCCAGCCGCCCGGCGGCCGGGTGTCCACGCTTGGTCCCCAGTCGCCAGGGGGTGGCCGGGTGTCCATACTCAGTCCCCAGCCACCCCGCGGCCGGGTGCCCACACACAGTCCCCAGCCGCGTGGGGGTGGCCGGGTGTCCATAAACGGTCCCCAGCCGCCCCTATTTGTCCCGGTGCGCCTTATACACAAGCGCGCATACCAAAACATTACCTGTGCCCTCCCCAGTGCATTTAGTGGGAAGGACAGCCTAATCACAAACACATGGACAAGTGAATGTGGCCAGGAATGGTCCATCTCACTGACGCCTTCACACTGGGTTAATATTGTGGAAGCCGGGACACAGTTGGACACTGGGATGCAACACGTCCTCCAGACATAGAGGATTGCGGGTCCTGGGTCAATCAGGCTTCAACACAAATTTCAGATGGTAGACAGCAGCAGTGGTCGGCCTACTACACAACGAGTAAATTATTCATGATCATGAGGCCATGCACCTCCTTAGCTTTCTGTTCCTTGGAATGCAAGCGCATGTATGTAGTAGCAGCTAGGCCTGAGGTGGTCAGCGTTTTGGCGCATATTCTACCTCCTTCGAGGATTGCTGGATGTTTTCCTGCTACTATCCCAGTTCTATGACTCCCGTTAAAACAAAGCTTCAGGTGATGAATGATGGATGAGGTGGTGGCAAAGGAGAAAGAGCAGGAGGAACAGGGACCATTCACATCAATATCAGGCCAGCCAACCACACATGTCTTGTAGGATATGTTTCCGTACCAAAAGGAGCAGTTCAGCTACACAGTTATAAGGCATACAGTGAATGCAATGCCTACCAAAAATTTCGAGGCACTCCAATGCCCCTTGGAAGTGACATGGAGGTCAGAGGGCCTTAACTAAACCGTTTTTTCCATTTATAGCAACTGGGTCTCCTGTACACTGTTGGCCTAAGCAGGGAATGGAAGGCTTTCCAAAAATTATTAGGCTCTGCAATGCTCTTTGAAACAGACGTGGATTACAGCATATTAAAAACCTTCTACCCATTATTGAGGAGTGGGTCTCCCTTAGTGTTCGCCTATGCATTGAAAAGCAAAAGCTGACAAAAATTAGGAGGAAATGCAATGCCCGTTGCAAGAGTCGTGGAGGTTAGAGGTAATTAAAAACAACATGTCAATGCCCCTTGGAAGAGCTGTGGAGTTCAGAGTGGTTTAACAAGACGGTTTTAATGCCCCTTAGAAGAGACGTGGAGTTCAGAGTGGTTTAACAAGACAGTTTTAATGCTCCTTGGAAGAGTGGTGGAGGTTACAGTGGAATAAAAAGACAATATCAATGCCCCGTGGAAGAGACGTGGAGGTCACAGTAGCTTAACAAGATGGTTTTAATGCCCCTTGGAAGAGTGGTGGAGGTCGCAGTGGAATAAAAAGACAATATCAATGCCCCTTGGAAGAGTGGTGGAGGTTACAGTGGAATAAAAAGACAATATCAACGCCCTGTGGAAGAGACGTGGAAGTCACAGTAGCTTAACAAGACGATTTTAATGCCCCTTACAAGAGCCATGCAGTACAGCATATTAAAAACATTATTCCCATTATTGGAGAGTGGGTCTCCCATAGTCTTTGCCTATGCCTTCCAAGCAAAAGCTGCCAAAAATTAGGAAGGGGAAACTTGCAATGTCCCTTACAAGAGCCATGCAGTACAGCATATTAAAAACATTATTCCCATTATTGGGGAGTGGGTCTCCCATAGTCTTTGCCTATGCCTTCCAAGCAAAAGCTGCCAAAAATTAGGACAGAGGAACTTGCAATGCTGGCAACATGGACCACGGTCACCCTGGTGGTATAGTGGTCGTGGAGGCTGAGGATAAGGAGAAGAGCAAAAAACAGCCGAAATGAGGAAGCGTATACCCATGTGTGGGTGTGAAGCGATGCATGGAAATACACCTCCCGAAATAACACAGTGGATTTGACTTTATGTTACTCTGCTGTCATTTGGTGGTGATGAGAAGTCTGGCCCAATCCAGCCCTTGTTCATTTTGATAAGGGTCAGCTTGTCAGCATTGTCAGTTGACAGGCGAGTGCGATTATCAGTTATAATTCCCCCAGCAGCACTAAAAACACGCTCCGATAACACACTAGCGGCAGGGCAGGCCAGGACCTCCAAGGCATACAGAGTTAGTTTATTCCAAGTGTCCAGCTTGGATACCCAATAATTAAAAGGCACAGAGGAATCACGGAGGACGCTGGTACTCCCTCACCATCTTTTGAAACTTTCCACTCCTTGTGAGAGTACCCTGCGCCTCAGGGCCTGTAAGCTGGGCAGGTCTCAGAAAACTGTCCTAGAACATTGACAGTGTTCCCCTGCCTCTGCTGGATTGGAGTTGCATCTCTCTCGCCTGTATGCCTTAGTTGGGCAGCGAGCTGTGACCTCTGCCGCTACCGTGTTCAGATGGGAATTTTTTTAATAGTTCTGCAGCAAGGGCCTTCTGGTACTGCCCCATTTTTGTAGACCTCTCCAACTCAGGAATAAGAGAGTGAAAGTTCTCCTTGTAGAGGGGGTCTAAAAGTGTCATCAACCAGTAATGACTGTCACCCAACATTTTGACAATGCGAGGGTCACGGTTAAGGCAGCGTAACATAAAGTCAGCCATGGGTGCAAGACTGGTAACAGGCAAGACTTCCGTGTCCTCACCAAGATGACGACTGATAGTGTTGAGCGATCACTAAAATGCTCGGGTGCTCGAAGCTCGGGCTGAGCTTACCGTGATACTCGGGTGCTCGACCCGAGCAACGAGCCCAATGTTAGTCTATGAGAGACCCGAGCATTTTTGCGGCAGCTCCCCCGGCAGTCTGTAGAAAGCCTAAAAAGTGCCCAAAACGATAGTGACAGTGCTCAAAAGACATGGGGGCAGCATGGGGATCGCCCCTGGAAGCATTTATGACCCCCAGGTCACTGCTGTCAACAACGTGGTCAGAGGTATTAAGCCACTTTTGCGGGCTCACAATAAAACGTTCAAAAACGAAACTGAAACGGTTTTCCTATGAAATATGTTAAGGAATTTCCTTTCCAGGGTAAAAACTTGTGTATAAGGTAAAATAAATAACCAAAAACAAAAATACTCCTCCACACCTTGGGCTATGTTCACAAGTAGCATTTTTCATGCGTTTTTGCACTTTTGTATTGCTTTCAACCGTGACAAATGCGTTCACCAGGAAATGTCATTTTAACATTTTACAACCTTATCTGGCCATGTGCTGTGTGATACATGCATACAGTGCTGAAAAGACAAGGGATCAGCATGGGGAAGACCCCTGGAAGCATCTCTGACCCCCAGGTCACTGTCTAAAAGTGTGCCCATCAGAAGTGATCCTTGCCGCATCAGAATATGCAGGCTTGCAACTATCCCCGTGCAAGTCCTTGTCCCAGGGCAGTGTTCAATTGTACCTCCCCCATTCCTTGCAATGCAAGCGAAAATATGCAGCCAACCACCCACCCACCCCCCAGGCTGCAATACCATACTGCTAGCTTTCACTTGAAATGGGGCCTTTTAGTTTGGAGGAGGCCGAAGCTGGCCTCTACCTCATGGCCGCTTCGGCAGCGAGGTATCCATACTCTGTCCCCAGCCGCCCGGCGGCCTGGTGTCCACGCTCGGTCCTCAGCAGCCAGGTGGCGGCCAGGTGTCCATACTCGGTCCCCAGCCGCCCTGATTTCTCCTGTCACCTTCCCCCACACTTTTCTTAGCCTGGCCTGCTTTAGGGCAGCATTGGACGAGCCCACCAGAGAACCAGACTCCTCCGGTGGGCCCTGGCTTCTCCATCAGGGGAGTTGAGAGTGCCTAGGTGAGGAGCATGATGATGATGATAGAAGTTAGCATCTGCTTTGTTTTCTTGGAATGCAAGCGCATGTATGTAGAAGCGGCTAGGCCTGAGGTGGTCCGCGTTTTGGCGCATATCCTACCTCCTCCGAGGATTGCTGGATGTTTTCCTGCTACTATCCCAGTTCTATGACTCCCGTTAAAACAAAGCTTCAGGTGATAAATGAGGTGGTGGCAAAGGAGAAAGAGCAGGAGGAACAGGGACCATTCTCATCAATATCAGGCCAGTCAACCAGATATGTCTTGTAGGATATGTTTCTGTAACAAAAGGAGCGGTTCGGCTACACAGTTATAGGGCATACAGTGAGTGCAATGCCTACCAAAAATTTCGAGCCACTCCAATACCCCTTGGAAATGACATGGAGGTCAGAGGGCGTTAACTAAACCTTTTTTTCGATTTATAGCAACTGGGTCTCCTGTGCACTGTTGGCCTAAGCAGTGAATGGAAGGCTTTCCAAAAATTATGAGAAACTGCAATGCCCCTTACAAGAGCCATGTGTGGCACCCCAGGGGTCTGGTCACCACAGTAATAGAGATATTACGTCGGAGAGCAAGTGGGAGGTTTCCTGGTCAGGATCCCTTAAACATGCAACATCCTCCTGCCCCAGTCCTGGGAGGGGAGAATTCTGTCCTTATAAACTGGATCTGGGGCGGGGTTGAGTGAGTCAGAGAACAGTCAGAGTCAGAGTGAGAGCAAGGGAAAGTAACAGCAAGGAGCTCTGTAGGAGCTAGGAGCTAAAGACCAGGGGCTGGAAGCTGAGCAGAGCTCGCCCTGGCAGAAGACAATAGGAACCGGACACAGGAGTCTGAAGCTGTGAGGACTTATATATCCAGCAGCAGAAACCAGCTGGCAGGGGATTTCAGGTCCTCTGCCCATAGAAGCCCGGAGGCTCAGTCACAAGCAAGGGACCAGCACCGCCGTCGTGGAGCGGAGGCTAACAGAAGGCCCCAAGTCACCAGCCATACGGGTGAGCACTACACGGTACACTCAGGGACGTGGGCTACTTCTACCCGCTTACAGCAAGGTAGCCAGGAAGAGTGCAGACAGACGGGGAGGCCTACAACTCCACCTGGCCAGGGGAACTCCTGCTTGCTCACAGACTGACCAGGCCTCTTATGCTAGCCAGTACTCCCGGGAGGGTCTACCTTATAATCATCAGTAAAGACCCTGAACTGCACTGCAAAGACTCTGAGTCATTCCTGCTGCGCTCGTGCACCATCACCCCCATCATCCACACTCACTGCCATGAGGCTATACTCCTCCCGAGGGGAGTTATCCCATTCTATGCTGCGCACACAACACCAGCCTCAGCGGTCTGCCTCGCAGCGGTGGTACTCCCTGACCGCAATCCACTGGTGGCGCAGTCGGACAATTAACCTCAAAACCTAAGAAAGACTGCCACTGGTTTGACCAGCCTGAGCCACGGGACCGGGTCACCGCCACGGAGACTACAGACCCCAGAGACCCGGCACCGGGTATCCCACACACGTGTACACACGGCCCAGGGGGCGCGTCACATGCAGTACAGCATATTACAAACATAAGTCCCATTATTGGGGAGTGGGTGTCCCATAGTATTTGCTTAAGCCTTGCAAGCAAAAGCTGCCAAAAATTAGGACGGAGCAACTTGCAATGCCCCTTACAAGAGCCATGCAGTACAGCATATTACAAACATAAGTCCCATTATTGGGGAGTGGGTCTCCCATAGTATTTGCTTATGCTTTCCCAGCAAAAGCTACCAAAAATTAGGATGGAGCAACTTGCAATGCCCCTTACAAGAGCCATGCAGTACAGCATATTACAAACATAAGTCCCATTATTGGGGAGTGGGTGTCCCATAGTATTTGCTTATGCCTTGCAAGCAAAAGCTGCCAAAAATTAGGACGGAGCAACTTGCAATGCCCCTTACAAGAGCCATGCAGTACAGCATATTACAAACATAAGTCCCATTATTGGGTAGTGGGTCTCCCATATTATTTGCTTATGCTTTCCCAGCAAAAGCTGCCAAAAATTAGGATGGAGCAACTTGCAATGCCCCTTACAAGAGCCATGCAGTACAGCATATTACAAACATAAGTCTCATTATTGGGTAGTGGGTCTCCCATAGTATTTGCTTATGCTTTCCCAGCAAAAGCTGCCAAAAATTAGGACGGAGCAACTTGCAATGCCCCTTACAAGAGCCATGCAGTACAGCATATTACAAACATAAGTCCCATTATTGGGGAGTGGGTGTCCCATGGTATTTGCTTATGCTTTCCAAGCAAAAGCTGCCAAAAATTAGGACGGAGGAACTTGCAATGCTGGCACCCTGGTGGTATAGTGGTGGTGGAGGCTGAGGATAAGGAGAAGAAGATTAAACAGCCGAAACGAGGAAGCGTATACCCATGTGTGGGTGTGAAGCGGTGCATGTGAATACACCTCCCGAAATAACACAGTGGATTTGACTTTATGTTACTCTGCTGTCATTTGGTGGTGATGAGAAGCCTGGCCCAATCCAGCCCTTGTTCATTTTGATAAGGGTCAGCTTGTCAGCATTGTCAGTTGACAGGCGAGTGCGCTTATCAGTTATAATTCCCCCAGCGGCACTAAAAACACGCTCCGATAGCACGCTAGCGGCAGGCCAGGCCAGGACCTCCAAGGCGTACAGAGCGAGTTCATTCCAAGTGTCCAGCTTGGATACCCAATAATTAAAAGGCACAGAGGAATCACGGAGGACGCTGGTACGATCGGCAAGGTACTCCCTCACCATCTTTTGAAACTTTCCACTCCTTGTGAGAGTACCCCGCGCCTCAGGGCCTGTAAGCTGGGCGGGTGTCAGAAAACTGTCCCAGAACGTTGACAGTGTTTCCCTGCCTCTGCTGGATTGGAGTTGCATCTCTCTCGCCTGTACGCCTTGGTTGGGCAACGAACTGTGACCTCTGCCGCTAGCGTGTTCAGATGGGAATTTTTTTAAGAGTTCTGCAGCAAGGGCCTTCTGGTATTGCCCCATTTTTGTAGACCTCTCCACCTCAGGAATAAGAGAGTGAAAGTTCTCCTTGTAGCGGGGGTCTACAAGTGTCACCAACCAGTCATGACTGTCACCCAACATTTTTACAATGCGAGGGTCACGGTTAAGGCAGCGTAACATAAAGTCAGCCATGCATGCCAGACTGATAACGGGCAAGATTTCCGTGTCCTCACCAAGATGACGACTGACCATGCTCTCCTCTTCCTCCTCCTCTTCCTCCTCCCCCCTGTCCTCAGGCCACACACGCTGAACCGACGGTATGACACTTGTACAGGTACTACCGTCTACAACGCATGATAGCAGCTCCTGTTCTTCCTCCTCCTCCTCCTCCTCCTCCTCTCCCTCATTGTCCCCCAATGCACGTTGGGATGAGATGAGGCTGGGCTGTGTGTAATCGCCCGCTACGGCTTCTTGATCCATCTCATCATACTCTGGCTGCAATGCCTCCTCTTTAATTCTCTGCAGAGAGCGTTGCAAAAGACAGACAAGTGGGATGCTGACACTAATGATGGCGTCATCGCCACTCACCATCTTGGTGGCCTCCTCAAAGTTTGTCAGGATGGTACATATGTCAGACATCCAGGTCCACTCCTGAGGTCTTATGTGTGGAGTCTGATCTGAATATCGATGGCCTTGTTGCAGGTGGTACTCCACAACTGCTCTCTTCTGCTCACAAATCCTTTGCAACATGTGGAGGGTAGAGTTCCAATGTGTGGGGACATCACACACCAGTCGGTGTGCCAGAAGCTGCAAACGCAGCAACACAGCAAGGGCGGCGGAAGCTGTAGCCGACTTGCGAAAATGAGCTGACAGGCGGCTTACTTTCACGAGCAGATCTGGCAACTCGGGGTACGATTTAAGAAACCGCTGAACCACGAGGTTAAGCACACGAGCCAGGCATGGTACGTGTGTGATCTCGCCTCGCCTCAGAGCCGCCACCAGGTTACGGCCATTGTCACACACGACCATGCCTGGATGTAGGTTCAGCGGTCTCAGCCACAGATCTGCCTGCTCTTTCACAGCTGTCCACAACTCACAAGCAGTGTGAGGTTTATCACCTAAGCTTATGAGTTTCAGCACAGCCTGTTGCCACTTGGCGGAGGCAGTACTGCAATGCTTCCAGCTTGTAACTGATGTGGTGATATCTGAGATGGAGGCTGAACATGAGGAGGAGGAGGAGGATGCGCAGGAGCTGTACACTGTGGGGGCAACTCTGACTGACATAGGGCCCGCAATCCTCGGTGTGGGGAGGATGTGTTCCGTCCCAAGGTCCGACTGGGTCCCGGCTTCCACTATGTTTACCCAGTGTGCCGTCAGAGAGATGTACCGTCCCTGGTTACAAGCACTTGTCCACGTGTTCGTTGTCAGGTGGACTCTCCCAGTAACTGCGTTGTTGAAAGCACGGCAGATGCTTTGGGACACGTGCTTGTGTAGTCCGGGGATGGCACACCGGGCAAAATAGTGTCGGCTGGGGACCGAGTACCGAGGGACGGCCACCGCAATAAGATTGCGGAAGGATTCCGTCTCCACCAGCCTAAAAGGCAGCATTTCCAATGCAAGCAGTCGTGAAATGTGCGAATTTAGGACTGTGGCCTGTGGGGCGTTAGCTGCGAATTTCCGCTTTCGTTCAAAGGTCTGGGATATGGACAATTGAACGCTGCGGTGGGACGTGGACATGGTCGTTGATGCTGTTTCTTGAGAAACTGCCATAACAAGTGAAGACTGAGAGGAGGGGGCATCTTTACATGCAGTATGGACAGGGGATTGCCTTGCACACACAACAGGGGGTTCTATTGCACGCACAACAGTGGAAGAAGCAGTGGTGACACCCGCTGACACTGGTCGTGGACCCTGGGTTTCGCCCCACAAAGTAGGGTGCTTTGCTGCCATGTGCCTGATCATGCTGGTGGTGGTCAGGCTGGTAGTTTTGTCACCCCTGCTGATGCTGGCATGGCAGGTGGAACATATGGCCTTTTTGGGGTTATCAGCAGAGTCTTTAAAAAAATTCCAGACTCTGGAAGACCTACCGCTTGTACTGGCAACGTCCCTCGTGTTGGTGTTACGGGGAACGGTTGCCTGCCTTCTGTCTGCGGCCACCACACTGCTTCTTCCTGCCTGTTGGGGTACTCTGCCTCCCTCCCCCTGTGTGCTGCTGGCCTCACTCTGCATGTCCTCCTTCCACGTTGGGTCAGTTACTAGATCATCCACCACCTCCTCCTCTTCCATTTGCGCACCACGATCCTCCTCCTCACTTCCTGGCAATTGTGTCTCGTCATCGTCCACCTCTTGTGACAGATTGCCAACGTCGACTTCCTGTGGCCGTGGCCATTCAAATATTTGGGCATCGCAACATGGGATCTCCTCTTCCACCACTTCAAGCGTATCAGGCGAGGGGCCCAAATATGGAAATGGACCAGTGAACAGCTCTTCAGAGTGTCCAAGTGTGGGATCACTTGCTGCCTGACGACACTCGGCATGGTGGGAGGAAGGAGCATCAGGGTGAGGAGGAGTATGCGGTCGAGACTCACGGCTACTAAGAGTTGACCGTGTGGAAGACAGACCGGAGGTGGTGGTGTCCAGGTAACTGGAAGTATTATCTGCTATCCAATTAATAACCTGTTCACACTGATCAGTTCTCAATACTGGTGTTGTTCTGTGCTTCCCTAGTAATTCAGTCAAGAAGTGGAGCGAGAAGATGTGGCTGTTGGTTGTGGCACATTTTCACCTTGGCAACGGCCCCGTCCTCTGCACGAACCATCACCAGAACGTCCACTTCCATGTCCCTTGCCACGCGCCTTGCCCATTGTAAATTAAGTAAAATAGCTTACACTTGCACTATCAATGGAAAAAGGGTAATAAAGAGTAGATTAGACCAGTGGAAGAGGAAAACCACAGTTATTGTTTACTGGGGTATACCACACTTTTTTAAATAGAGATATTTGCGGCTGAACAGTGAGCGACACACTCAAACTGCTTTTTTTTTAGATACCAAAGGCCCAAAACTGGATAGTACAGCGATTTGACCCGTGGAACTGCGAAAAAACACTGGGATGTCGGGCCTACACAAGACTATTTTCAACAGATATATTTTTGTGTCACAACAGTCAGGAGACACTACTGTTTTTCTTTACGGAAAAAACTACCAAAACCTGAATAATAGAGATTTTTTACCGTGGAACAGCAAAACAACAGTTATAATTTACTGGTGTATACCAGGCTTTTAAAATATATATATATTTGCGGCTGAACAGTGAGCGACACACTCAAACTGTTTTTTTTAGATACAAATGGCCCGTGGAACTGCAAAACCACACTTGTATTTCTCGGGCCTACACCAGACTATTTTCAACAGATATATTTGTGTCTGAAAAATCAGGGAGACACTATTTTTTTTTTTTACAGCAAAAAATGCAAAAAGCAGGATAATAGAGATTTTTTACCGTGGAACAGCAAAAGCACACTTCTGTCTCTCTGGCCTACACCAGACTATTTTCAACAGATATATTTGTGTCTGAAAAATCAGGGAGACACTATTATTATTTTTATACAGCAAAAAATGCCAAAAACAGGATAATAGAGATGTTTTACCGTGGAACATCAAAACCACAGTAATAATGTACTGGTGTATACCAGGCTTTTTAAAATATATATATATTTGCGGCTGAACAGTGAGCGACACACTCAAACTGTTTTTTTTAGATACAAATTGCCCAAAAGTGGATAATACAGAGGTTTGTACCGTGGAACTGCAAAACCACACTTGTATTTCTCGGGCCTACACCAGACTATTTTCAACAGATATATTTGTGTCTGAAAAATCAGGGAGACACTATTTTTTTTTTTTTTACAGCAAAAATTGCAAAAAGTAGGATAATAGAGATTTTTTACCGTGGAACAGCAAAAGCACACTTCTGTCTCTCTGGCCTACACCAGACTATTTCAACAGATATATTTGTGTCTGAAAAATCAGGGAGACACTATTATTATTTTTATGCAGCAAAAAATGCCAAAAACAGGATAATAGAGATGTTTTACCATGGAACATCAAAACCACAGTAATAATTTACTGGTGTATACCAGGCTTTTTAAAATATATATATATTTGCGGCTGAACAGTGAGCGACACACTCAAACTGCTTTTTTTAGATACAAATGGCCCAAAAGTGGATAATACAGAGGTTTGTACCGTGGAACTGCAAAACCACACTTGTATTTCTCGGGCTTACACCAGACTATTTTCGACAGATATATTTGTGTCTGAAAAATCAGAGAGACACTATTTTTTTTTTTTTACAGCAAAAAATGCAAAAAGCAGGATAATAGAGATTTTTTACCGTGGAACAGCAAAAGCACACTTCTGTCTCTCTGGCCTACACCAGACTATTTTCAACAGATATATTTGTGTCTGAAAAATCAGGGAGACACTATTATTATTTTTATACAGCAAAAAATGCCAAAAACAGGAAAATAGAGATGTTTTACAGTGGAACATCAAAACCACAGTAATAATTTACTGGTGTATACCAGGCTTTTTAAAATATATATATATTTGCGGCTGACCAGTGAGCGACACACTCAAACTGTTTTTTTTAGATACAAATGGCCCAAAAGCGGATAATACAGAGGTTTGTACCGTGGAACAGCAAAAGCACACTTCTTTTTCTCTGGCCTGCACCAGACTATTTTCAACAGATATACTTGTGTCTGAAAAATCAGGGAGACACTATTTTTTATTTTTTTTTACAGCAAAAAATGCAAAAAGCAGGATAACAGAGATTTTTTACCGTGGAACAGCAAAAGCACACTTCTGTCTCTCTGGCCTGCACCAGACTATTTTCAACAGATATATTTGTGTCTGAAAAATCAGGGAGACACTATTTTTTATTTTTTTTTACAGCAAAAAATACAAAAAGCAGGATAATAGAGATTTTTTACCGTGAAACAGCAAAAGCACACTTCTGTCTCTCTGGCCTACACCAGACTATTTTCAACAGATATATTTGTGTCTGAAAAATCAGGGAGACACTATTATTATTTTTATACAGCAAAAAATGCCAAAAACAGGAAAATAGAGATGTTTTACAGTGGAACATCAAAACCACAGTAATAATTTACTGGTGTATACCAGGCTTTTTAAAATATATATATATTTGCGGCTGACCAGTGAGCGACACACTCAAACTGTTTTTTTTAGATACAAATGGCCCAAAAGCGGATAATACAGAGGTTTGTACCGTGGAACAGCAAAAGCACACTTCTTTTTCTCTGGCCTGCACCAGACTATTTTCAACAGATATATTTGTGTCTGAAAAATCAGGGAGACACTATTTTTTATTTTTTTTTACAGCAAAAAATGCAAAAAGCAGGATAACAGAGATTTTTTACCGTGGAACAGCAAAAGCACACTTCTGTCTCTCTGGCCTGCACCAGACTATTTTCAACAGATATATTTGTGTCTGAAAAATCAGGGAGACACTATTTTTTATTTTTTTTTACAGCAAAAAATACAAAAATCAGGATAATAGAGATTTTTTACCGTGGAACAGCAAAAGCACACTTCTGTCTCTCTGGCCTACACCAGACCATTTTCGACAGATATATTTGTTTCTGAAAAATCAGAGAGACACTATTTTTTTTTTTTTTACAGCAAAAAATGCAAAAAGCAGGATAATAGAGATTTTTTACCGTGGAACAGCAAAAGAACACTTCTGTCTCTCTGGCCTACACCAGACTATTTTCAACAGATATATTTGTGTCTGAAAAATCAGGGAGACACTATTATTATTTTTATGCAGCAAAAAATGCCAAAAACAGGATAATAGAGATGTTTTACCGTGGAACATGAAAACCACAGTAATAATTTACTGGTGTATACCAGGCTTTTTAAAATATATATATATTTGCGGCTGAACAGTGAGCGACACACTCAAACTGTTTTTTTTAGATACAAATGGCCCAAAAGTGGATAATACAGAGGTTTGTACTGTGGAACTGCAAAACCACACTTGTATTTCTCGGGCCTACACCAGACTATTTTCAATAGATATATTTGTGTCTGAAAAATCAGGGAGACACTTTTTTTTTTTTTTTTACAGCAAAAAATGCAAAAATCAGGATAATAGAGATTTTTTCCCGTGGAACAGCAAAAGCACACTTCTGTCTCTCTGGCCTACACCAGACTATTTTCAACAGATATATTTGTGTCTGAAAAATCAGGGAGACACTATTATTATTTTTATACAGCAAAAAATGCCAAAAACAGGATAATAGAGATCTTTTACCGTAGAACATCAAAACCACAGCAATAATTTACTGGTGTATACCAGGCTTTTTAAAATATATATATATTTGCGGCTGAACAGTGAGCGACACACTCAAACTGTTTTTTTTAGATACAAATGGCCCAAAAGTGGATAATACAGAGGTTTGTACCGTGGAACTGCAAAACCACACTTGTATTTCTCGGGCCTACACCAGACTATTTTCAACAGATATTTTTGTGTCTGAAAAATCAGGGAGACACTATTTTTTTTTTTTTTTTACAGCAAAAAATGCAAAAAGCAGGATAATAGAGATTTTTTTTTACCGTGGAACAGCAAAAGCACACTTCTGTCTCTCTGGCCTACACCAGACTATTTTCAACAGATATATTTGTGTCTGAAAAATCAGGGAGACACTATTTTTTTTTACAGCAAAAAATGCAAAAAGCAGGATAATAGAGATTTTTTACAGTGGAACAGCAAAAGCACACTTCTGTCTCTCTGGCCTACACAAGACTATTTTCAACAGATATATTTGTGTCTGAAAAATCAGGGAAACACTATTTTTTTTTTACAGCAAAAAATGCAAAAAGCATGATAATAGAGATTTTTTAACGTTAAACAGCAAAAGCACACTTCTGTCTCTCTGGCCTATACCAGACTATTTTCAACAGATATATTTGTGTCTGAAAAATCAGGGAGACACTATTTTTTTTTT
The DNA here is from genome assembly GCF_046119375.1 of Phyllobates terribilis. Classification (NCBI taxonomy): domain Eukaryota; kingdom Metazoa; phylum Chordata; class Amphibia; order Anura; family Dendrobatidae; genus Phyllobates; species Phyllobates terribilis. The sequence goes on along the minus strand of NW_027362761.1, from coordinate 991,272,419 downwards.
TTTTTACAGCAAAAAATGCAAAAAGCAGGATAATAGAGATTTTTTACCGTGGAACAGCAAAAGCACACTTCTGTCTCTCTGGCCTACACCAGACTATTTTCAACAGATATATTAGTGTCTTAAAAATCAGGGAGACACTATTATTATTTTTATAAAGCAAAAAATGCCAAAAACAGGATAATAGAGATGTTTTACCGTGGAACATGAAAACCACAGTAATAATTTACTGGTGTATACCAGGCTTTTTAAAATATATATATATTTGCGGCTGAACAGTGAGCGACACACTCAAACTGTTTTTTTTAGATACAAATGGCCCAAAAGTGGATAATACAGAGGTTTGTACTGTGGAACTGCAAAACCACACTTGTATTTCTCGGGCCTACACCAGACTATTTTCAATAGATATATTTGTGTCTGAAAAATCAGGGAGACACTTTTTTTTTTTTTTTACAGCAAAAAATGCAAAAAGCAGGATAATAGAGATTTTTTACCGTGGAACAGCAATAGCACACTTCTGTCTCTCTGGCCTACACCAGACTATTTTCACCAGATATATTTGTGTCTGAAAAATCAGGGAGACACTATTATTATTTTTATACAGCAAAAAATGCCAAAAACAGGATAATAGAGATGTTTTACCGTGGAATATCAAAACCACAGTAATAATTTACTGGTGTATACCAGGCTTTTTAAAATATATATATATTTGCGGCTGAACAGTGAGCGACACACTCAAACTGCTTTTTTTAGATACAAATGGCCCAAAAGTGGATAATACAGAGGTTTATACCGTGGAACTGCAAAACCACACTTGTATTTCTCGGGCCTACACCAGACTATTTTCAACAGATATATTTGTGTCTGAAAAATCAGGGAGACACTAAATTTTTTTTTTTTACAGCAAAAAATGCAAAAAGCAGGATAATAGAGATTTTTTACTGTGGAACAGCAAAAGCACACTTCTGTCTCTCTGGCCTACACCAGACTATTTTCAACAGATATATTTGTGTCTGAAAAATCAGGGAGACACTATTATTATTTTTATACAGCAAAAAATGCCAAAAACAGGATAATAGAGATGTTTTACCGTGGAACATGAAAACCACAGTAATAATTTACTGGTGTATACCAGGCTTTTTAAAATATATATATATTTGCGGCTGAACAGTGAGCGACACACTCAAACTGTTTTTTTTAGATACAAATGGCCCAAAAGTGGATAATGCAGAGGTTTATACCGTGGAACTGCAAAACCACACTTGTATTTCTCGGGCTTACACCAGACTATTTTCAACAGATATATTTGTGTCTGAAAAATCAGGGAGACACTATTTTTTTCTATTTTTTACAGCAAAAAATGCGAAAAGCAGGATAATAGAGATTTTTTACCGTGGAACAGCAAAAGCACACTTCTGTCTCTCTGGCCTACACCAGACTATTTTCAACAGATATATTTGTGTCTGAAAAATCAGGGAGACACTATTATTATTTTTATACAGCAAAAAATGCCAAAAACAGGATAATAGAGATGTTTTACCGTGGAACATCAAAACCACAGTAATAATTTACTGGTGTATACCAGGCTTTTTAAAATATATATATATTTGCAGCTGAACAGTGAGCGACACACTCAAACTGTTTTTTTTAGATACAAATGGCCCAAAAGTGTATAATACAGAGGTTTGTACCGTGGAACTGCAAAACCACACTTGTATTTCTCGGGCCTACACCAGACTATTTTCAATAGATATATTTGTGTCTGAAAAATCAGGGAGACACTTTTTTTTTTTTTTTTACAGCAAAAAATGCAAAAAGCAGGATAATAGAGATTTTTTACCGTGGAACAGCAATAGCACACTTCTGTCTCTCTGGCCTACACCAGACTATTTTCACCAGATATATTTGTGTCTGAAAAATCAGGGAGACACTATTATTATTTTTATACAGCAAAAAATGCCAAAAACAGGATAATAGAGATGTTTTACCGTGGAACATCAAAACCACAGTAATAATTTACTGGTGTATACCAGGCTTTTTAAAATATATATATATTTGCGGCTGAACAGTGAGCGACACACTCAAACTGCTTTTTTTAGATACAAATGGCCCAAAAGTGGATAATACAGAGGTTTATACCGTGGAACTGCAAAACCACACTTGTATTTCTCGGGCCTACACCAGACTATTTTCAACAGATATATTTGTGTCTGAAAAATCAGGGAGACACTATATTTTTTTTTTTTACAGCAAAAAATGCAAAAAGCAGGATAATAGAGATTTTTTACTGTGGAACAGCAAAAGCACACTTCTGTCTCTCTGGCCTACACCAGACTATTTTCAACAGATATATTTGTGTCTGAAAAATCAGGGAGACACTATTATTATTTTTATACAGCAAAAAATGCCAAAAACAGGATAATAGAGATGTTTTACCGTGGAACATCAAAACCACAATAATAATTTACTGGTGTATACCAGGCTTTTTAAAATATATATATATTTGCGGCTGAACAGTGAGCGACACACTCAAACTGTTTTTTTTAGATACAAATGGCCCAAAAGTGGATAATACAGAGGTTTGTACCGTGGAACTGCAAAACCACACTTGTATTTCTCGGGCTTACACCAGACTATTTTCAACAGATATATTTGTGTCTGAAAAATCAGGGAGACACTATTTTTTTCTATTTTTTACAGCAAAAAATGCGAAAAGCAGGATAATAGAGATTTTTTACCGTGGAACAGCAAAAGCACACTTCTGTCTCTCTGGCCTACACCAGACTATTTTCAACAGATATATTTGTGTCTGAAAAATCAGGGAGACACTATTATTATTTTTATACAGCAAAAAATGCCAAAAACAGGATAATAGAGATTTTTTACCGTGGAACAGCAAAAGCACACTTCTGTCTCTCTGGCCTACACAAGACTATTTTCAACAGATGTATTTGTGTCTGAAAAATCAGGGAAACACTATTTTTTTTTTTTACAGCAAAAAATGCTAAAAGCAGGATAATAGAGATTTTTTACTGTTAAACAGCAAAAGCACACTTCTATCTCTCTGGCCTACACCAGACTATTTTCAACAGATATAATTGTGTCTGAAAAATCAGGGAGACACTATTTTTTTTTTTTTTTTACAGCAAAAAATGCAAAAAGCAGGATAATAGAGATTTTTTACCGTGGAACAGCAAAAGCACACTTCTGTCTCTCTGGCCTACACCAGACTATTTTCAACAGATATATTTGTGTCTGAAAAATCAGGGAGACACTATTATTATTTTTATAAAGCAAAAAATGCCAAAAACAGGATAATAGAGATGTTTTACCGTGGAACATGAAAACCACAGTAATAATTTACTGGTGTATACCAGGCTTTTTAAAATATATATATATTTGCGGCTGAACAGTGAGCGACACACTCAAACTGTTTTTTTTAGATACAAATGGCCCAAAAGTGGATAATACAAAGGTTTGTACCGTGGAACTGCAAAACCACACTTGTATTTCTCGCGCCTACACCAGACTATTTTCAACAGATATATTTGTGTCTGAAAAATCAGGGAGACACTATTTTTTTTTTTTTTACAGCAAAAAATGCAAAAAGCAGGATAATAGAGATTTTTTTTACCGTGGAACAGCAAAAGCACACTTCTGTCTCTGTGGCCTACACCTGACTATTTTCAACAGATATATTTGTGTCTGAAAAATCAGGGAGACACTATTTTTTTTTTTTTTACAGCAAAAAATGCAAAAAGCAGGATAATAGAGATTTTTTACCGTGGAACAGCAAAAGCACACTTCTGTCTCTCTGGCCTACACAAGACTATTTTCAACAGATAATTTTGTGTTTGAAAAATCAGGGAAACACTATTTTTTTTTTTTACAGCAAAAAATGCTAAAAGCAGGATAATAGAGATTTTTTACCGTTAAACAGCAAAAGCACACTTCTGTCTCTCTGGCCTACACCAGACTATTTTCAACAGATATATTTGTGTCTGAAAAATCAGGGAGACACTATTTTTTTTTTTTTTTTTACAGCAAAAAATGCAAAAAGCAGGATAATAGAGATTTTTTACCGTGGAACAGCAAAAGCACACTTCTGTCTCTCTGGCCTACACCAGACTATTTTCAACAGATATATTTGTGTCTGAAAAATCAGGGAGACGCTATTATTATTTTTATAAAGCAAAAAATGCCAAAAACAGGATAATAGAGATGTTTTACCGTGGAACATGAAAACCACAGTAATAATTTACTGGTGTATACCAGGCTTTTTAAAATATATATATATTTGCGGATGAACAGTGAGCGACACACTCAAACTGTTTTTTTTAGATACAAATGGCCCAAAAGTGGATAATACAGAGGTTTGTACCGTGGAACTGCAAAACCACACTTGTATTTCTCGGGACTACACCAGACTATTTTCAACAGATATATTTGTGTTTGAAAAATCAGGGAGACACTATATATTTTTTTTTTACAGGAAAAAATGCAAAAAGCTGGATTATAGAGATTTTTTACTGTGAAACAGCGAAAGCACACTTCTGTCTCTCTGGCCTACACCAGACTATTTTCAACAGATATATTTGTGTCTGAAAAATCAGGGAGACACTATTATTATTTTTATACTGCAAAAAATGCCAAAAACAGGATAATAGAGATGTTTTACCGTGGAACATCAAAACCACAGTAATAATTTACTGGTGTATACCAGGCTTTTTAAAATATATATATATTTGCGGCTGAACAGTGTGCGACACACTCAAACTGTTTTTTTTAGATACAAATGGCCCAAAAGTGTATAATACAGAGGTTTGTACCGTGGAACTGCAAAACCACACTTGTATTTCTCGGGCCTACACCAGACTATTTTCAACAGATATATTTGTGTCTGAAAAATCAGGGAGACACTATTTTTTTTTTTTTTTACAGCAAAAAATGCAAAAAGCAGGATAATAGAGATTTTTTACCGTGGAACAGCAAAAGCACACTTCTGTCTCTCTGGCCTACACCAGACTATTTTCAACAGATATATTTGTGTCTGAAAAATCAGGGAGACACTATTATTATTTTTATACAGCAAAAAATGCCAAAAACAGGATAATAGAGATGTTTTACAGTGGAACATCAAAACCACAGTATTAATTTACTGGTGTATACCAGGCTTTTTAAAATATATATATTTGCGGCTGAACAGTGAGCGACACACTCAAACTGTTTTTTTTTAGATACAAATGGCCCAAAAGTGGATAATACAGAGGTTTGTACCGTGGAACTGCAAAACCACACTTGTATTTCTCGGGCCTACACCAGACTATTTTCAACAGATATATTTGTGTCTGAAAAATCAGGGAGACACTATTATTATTTTTATACAGCAAAAAATGCCAAAAACAGGATAATAGAGATGTTTTACCGTGGAACATGAAAACCACAGTAATAATTTACTGGTGTGTACCAGGCTTTTTAAAATATATATATATTTGCGGCTGTACAGTGAGCGACACACTCAAACTGTTTTTTTTAGATACAAATGGCCCAAAAGTGGATAATACAGAGGTTTGTACTGTGGAACTGCAAAACCACACTTGTATTTCTCGGGCCTACATCTGACTATTTTCAACAGATATATTTGTGTCTGAAAAATCAGGGAGACACTATTTTTTTCTTTTTTTTACAGCAAAAAATGCAAAAAGCAGGATAATAGAGATTTTTTACCGTGGAACAGCAAAAGCACACTTCTGTCTCTCTGGCCTACACCAGACTATTTTCAACAGATATATTTGTGTCTGAAAAATTAGGGAGACACTATTTTTTTTTTTTTACAGCAAAAAATGCAAAAAGCAGGATAACAGAGATTTTTTACCGGGGAACAGCAAAAGCACACTTCTGTCTCTCTGGCCTGCACCAGACTATTTTCAACAGATATATTTGTGTCTGAAAAATCAGGGAGACACTATAATTATTTTTATACAGCAAAAAATGCCAAAAACAGGATAATAGAGATGTTTTACCGTGGAACATCAAAACCACAGTAATAATTTACTGGTGTATACCAGGCTTTTTAAAATATATATATATTTGCGGCTGAACAGTGAGCGACACACTCAAACTGTTTTTTTTAGATACAAATGGCCCAAAAGTGGATAATACAGAGGTTTGTACCGTGGAACTGCAAAACCACACTTGTATTTCTCGGGCCTACACCAGACTATTTTCAACAGATATATTTGTGTCTGAAAAATCAGGGAGACACTATATATTTTTTTTTTACAGCAAAAAATTCAAAAAGCAGGATTATAGAGATTTTTTACTGTGGAACAGCGAAAGCACACTTCTGTCTCTCTGGCCTACACCAGACTATTTTCAACAGATATATTTGTGTCTGAAAAATCAGGGAGACACTATTATTATTTTTATACAGCAAAAAATGCCAAAAACAGGATAATAGAGATGTTTTACCGTGGAACATCAAAACCACAGTAATAATTTACTGGTGTATACCAGGCTTTTTAAAATATATATATATTTGCGGCTGAACAGTGAGCGACACACTCAAACTGTTTTTTTTAGATACAAATTGCCCAAAAGTGGATAATACAGAGGTTTGTACCGTGGAACTGCAAAACCACACTTGTATTTCTCGGGCTTACACCAGACTATTTTCAACAGATATATTTGTGTCTGAAAAATCAGGGAGACACTATTTTTTTTTTTTTACAGCAAAAAATGCGAAAAGCAGGATAATAGAGATTTTTTACCGTGGAGCAGCAAAAGCACACTTCTGTCTCTCTGGCCTACACCAGACTATTTTCAACAGATATATTTGTGTCTGAAAAATCAGGGAGACACTATTATTATTTTTATACAGCAAAAAATGCCAAAAACAGGATAATAGAGATGTTTTACAGTGGAACATCAAAACCACAGTAATAATTTACTGGTGTATACCAGGCTTTATAAAATATATATATTTGCGGCTGAACAGTGAGCGACACACTCAAACTGTTTTTTTTAGATACAAATGGCCCAAAAGTGGATAATACAGAGGTTTGTACCGTGGAACTGCAAAACCACACTTGTATTTCTCGGGCCTACACCAGACTATTTTCAACAGATATATTTGTGTCTGAAAAATCAGGGAGACACTATTTATTTCTTTTTTTTACAGCAAAAAATGCAAAAAGCAGGATAATAGAGATTTTTTACCATGGAATAGCAAAAGCACACTTCTGTCTCTGTGGCCTACACCAGACTATTTTCGACAGATATATTTGTTTCTGAAAAATCAGAGAGACACTATTTTTTTTTTTTTACAGCAAAAAATGCAAAAAGCAGTATAATAGAGATTTTTTACCGTAGAACAGCAAAAGCACACTTCTGTGTCTGTGGCCTACACCAGACTATTTTCGACAGATATATTTGTGTCTGAAAAATCAGGGAGACACTATTTTTTTTTTTTTTACAGCAAAAAATGCAAAAAGCAGGATAACAGAGATTTTTTTACCGTGGAACAGCAAAAGCACACTTCTGTCTCTCTGGCCTGCACCAGACTATTTTCAACAGATATATTTGTGTCTGAAAAATCAGGGAGACACTATTTTTTTTTTTTTTTTTTCCAGCAAAAAATGCAAAAAGCAGGATAATAGAGATTTTTTACCATGGAATAGCAAAAGCACACTTCTGTCTCTGTGGCCTACACCAGACTATTTTCGACAGATATATTTGTTTCTGAAAAATCAGAGAGACACTATTTTTTTTTTTTTTACAGCAAAAAATGCAAAAAGCAGTATAATAGAGATTTTTTACCGTGGAACAGCAAAAGCACACTTCTGTCTCTCTGGCCTACACCAGACTATTTTCAACAGATATATTTGTCTCTGAAAAATCATGGAGACACTATTATTATTTTTATACAGCAAAAAATGCCAAAAACAGGATAATAGAGATGTTTTACCGTGGAACATGAAAACCACAGTAATAATTTACTGGTTTGTACCAGGCTTTTTAAAATATATATATATTTGCGGCTGTACAGTGAGCGACACACTCAAACTGTTTTTTTTAGATACAAATGGCCCAAAAGTGGATAATACAGAGGTTTGTACTGTGGAACTGCAAAACCACACTTGTATTTCTCGGGCCTACATATGACTATTTTCAACAGATATATTTGTGTCTGAAAAATCAGGGAGACACTATTTTTTTCTTTTTTTTACAGCAAAAAATGCAAAAAGCAGGATAATAGAGATTTTTTACCGTGGAACAGCAAAAGCACACTTCTGTCTCTCTGGCCTACACCAGACTATTTTCAACAGATATATTTGTGTCTGAAAAATTAGGGAGACACTATTTTTTTTTTTTTACAGCAAAAAATGCAAAAAGCAGGATAATAGAGATTTTTTACCGTGGAGCAGCAAAAGCACACTTCTGTCTCTCTGGCCTACACCAGACTATTTTCGACAGATATATTTGTGTCTGAAAAATCAGGGAGACACTATTATTATTTTTATACAGCAAAAAATGCCAAAAACAGGATAATAGAGATGTTTTACCGTGGAACATCAAAACCACAGTAATAATTTACTGGTGTATACCAGGCTTTTTAAAATATATATATATTTGCGGCTGAACAGTGAGCGACACACTCAAACTGTTTTTTTTAGATACAAATTGCCCAAAAGTGGATAATACAGAGGTTTGTACCGTGGAACTGCAAAACCACACTTGTATTTCTCGGGCTTACACCAGACTATTTTCAACAGATATATTTGTGTCTGTAAAATCAGGGAGACACTATTTTTTTCCAGCAAAAAATGCGAAAAGCAGGATAATAGAGATTTTTTACCGTGGAGCAGCAAAAGCACACTTCTGTCTCTCTGGCCTACACCAGACTATTTTCAACAGATATATTTGTGTCTGAAAAATCAGGGAGACACTATTATTATTTTTATACAGCAAAAAATGCCAAAAACAGGATAATAGAGATGTTTTACAGTGGAACATCAAAACCACAGTAATAATTTACTGGTGTATACCAGGCTTTATAAAATATATATATTTGCGGCTGAACAGTGAGCGACACACTCAAACTGTTTTTTTTAGATACAAATGGCCCAAAAGTGGATAATACAGAGGTTTGTACCGTTGAACTGCAAAACCACACTTGTATTTCTCGGGCCTACACCAGACTATTTTCAGCAGATATATTTGTGTCTGAAAAATCAGGGAGACACTATTTTTTTCTTTTTTTTACAGCAAAAAATGCAAAAAGCAGGATAATAGAGATTTTTTACCGTGGAACAGCAAAAGCACACTTCTGTCTCTCTGGCCTACACCAGACTATTTTCAACAGATATATTTGTGTCTGAAAAATCAGGGAGACACTATTATTATTTTTATACAGCAAAAAATGCCAAAAACAGGATAATAGAGATGTTTTACCGTGGAACATCAAAACCACAGTAATAATTTACTGGTGTATACCAGGCTTTTTAAAATATATGTATATTTGCGGCTGAACAGTGAGCGACACACTCAAACTGTTTTTTTTAGATACAAATGGCCCAAAAGTGGATAATACAGAGGTTTGTACCGTGGAACTGCAAAACCACACTTGTATTTCTCGGGCCTACACCAGACTATTTTCAACAGATATATTTGTGTCTGAAAAATCAGGGAGACACTATATATTTTTTTTTTACAGCAAAAAATGCAAAAAGCAGGATTATAGAGATTTTTTACTGTGGAACAGCGAAAGCACACTTCTGTCTCTCTGGCCTACACCAGACTATTTTCAACAGATATATTTGTGTCTGAAAAATCAGGGAGACACTATTATTATTTTTATACAGCAAAAAATGCCAAAAACAGGATAATAGAGATGTTTTACCGTGGAACATCAAAACCACAGTAATAATTTACTGGTGTATACCAGGCTTTTTAAAATATATATATATTTGCGGCTGAACAGTGAGCGACACACTCAAACTGTTTTTTTTAGATACAAATTGCCCAAAAGTGGATAATACAGAGGTTTGTACCGTGGAACTGCAAAACCACACTTGTATTTCTCGGGCTTACAGCAGACTATTTTCAACAGATATATTTGTGTCTGAAAAATCAGGGAGACACTATTTTTTTCTTTTTTTTACAGCAAAAAATGCGAAAAGCAGGATAATAGAGATTTTTTACCGTGGAGCAGCAAAAGCACACTTCTGTCTCTCTGGCCTACACCAGACTATTTTCAACAGATATATTTGTGTCTGAAAAATCAGGGAGACACTATTATTATTTTTATACAGCAAAAAATGCCAAAAACAGGATAATAGAGATGTTTTACAGTGGAACATCAAAACCACAGTAATAATTTACTGGTGTATACCAGGCTTTATAAAATATATATATTTGCGGCTGAACAGTGAGCGACACACTCAAACTGTTTTTTTTAGATACAAATGGCCCAAAAGTGGATAATACAGAGGTTTGTACCGTGGAACTGCAAAACCACACTTGTATTTCTCGGGCCTACACCAGACTATTTTCAACAGATATATTTGTGTCTGAAAAATCAGGGAGACACTATTTTTTTCTTTTTTTTACAGCAAAAAATGCAAAAAGCAGGATAACAGAGATTTTTTACCGTGAAACAGCAAAAGCACACTTCTGTCTCTCTGGCCTGCACCAGACTATTTTCAACAGATATATTTGTGTCTGAAAAATCAGGGAGACACTATTTTTTTTTTTTTTACAGCAAAAAATGCAAAAAGCAGGGTAATAGAGATTTTTTACCGTGGAATAGCAAAAGCACACTTCTGTCTCTCTGGCCTACACCAGACTATTTTCAACAGATATATTTGTGTCTGAAAAATCAGGGAGACACTATTTTTTTTTTTTTTACAGCAAAAAATGCAAAAAGCAGGATAACAGAGATTTTTTACCGTGGAACAGCAAAAGCACACTTCTGTCTCTCTGGCCTGCACCAGACTATTTTCAACAGATATATTTGTGTCTGAAAAATCAGGGAGACACTATATATTTTTTTTTTACAGCAAAAAATGCAAAAAGCAGGATTATAGAGATTTTTTACTGTGGAACAGCGAAAGCACACTTCTGTCTCTCTGGCCTACACCAGACTATTTTCAACAGATATATTTGTGTCTGAAAAATCAGGGAGACACTATTATTATTTTTATACAGCAAAAAATGCCAAAAACAGGATAATAGAGATGTTTTACCGTGGAACATCAAAACCACAGTAATAATTTACTGGTGTATACCAGGCTTTTTAAAATATATATATATTTGCGGCTGAACAGTGAGCGACACACTCAAACTGTTTTTTTTAGATACAAATTGCCCAAAAGTGGATAATACAGAGGTTTGTACCGTGGAACTGCAAAACCACACTTGTATTTCTCGGGCTTACACCAGACTATTTTCAACAGATATATTTGTGTCTGTAAAATCAGGGAGACACTATTTTTTTCCAGCAAAAAATGCGAAAAGCAGGATAATAGAGAATTTTTACCGTGGAGCAGCAAAAGCACACTTCTGTCTCTCTGGCCTACACCAGACTATTTTCAACATTTATATTTGTGTCTGAAAAATCAGGGAGACACTATTATTATTTTTATACAGCAAAAAATGCCAAAAACAGGATAATAGAGATGTTTTACAGTGGAACATCAAAACCACAGTAATAATTTACTGGTGTATACCAGGCTTTATAAAATATATATATTTGCGGCTGAACAGTGAGCGACACACTCAAACTGTTTTTTTTAGATACAAATGGCCCAAAAGTGGATAATACAGAGGTTTGTACCGTTGAACTGCAAAACCACACTTGTATTTCTCGGGCCTACACCAGACTATTTTCAACAGATATATTTGTGTCTGAAAAATCAGGGAGACACTATTTTTTTCTTTTTTTTACAGCAAAAAATGCAAAAAGCAGGATAATAGAGATTTTTTACCGTGGAACAGCAAAAGCACACTTCTGTCTCTCTGGCCTACACCAGACTATTTTCAACAGATATATTTGTGTCTGAAAAATCAGGGAGACACTATTATTATTTTTATACAGCAAAAAATGCCAAAAACAGGATAATAGAGATGTTTTACCGTGGAACATCAAAACCACAGTAATAATTTACTGGTGTATACCAGGCTTTTTAAAATATATGTATATTTGCGGCTGAACAGTGAGCGACACACTCAAACTGTTTTTTTTAGATACAAATGGCCCAAAAGTGGATAATACAGAGGTTTGTACCGTGGAACTGCAAAACCACACTTGTATTTCTCGGGCCTACACCAGACTATTTTCAACAGATATATTTGTGTCTGAAAAATCAGGGAGACACTATATATTTTTTTTTTACAGCAAAAAATGCAAAAAGCAGGATTATAGAGATTTTTTACTGTGGAACAGCGAAAGCACACTTCTGTCTCTCTGGCCTACACCAGACTATTTTCAACAGATATATTTGTGTCTGAAAAATCAGGGAGACACTATTATTATTTTTATACAGCAAAAAATGCCAAAAACAGGATAATAGAGATGTTTTACCGTGGAACATCAAAACCACAGTAATAATTTACTGGTGTATACCAGGCTTTTTAAAATATATATATATTTGCGGCTGAACAGTGAGCGACACACTCAAACTGTTTTTTTTAGATACAAATTGCCCAAAAGTGGATAATACAGAGGTTTGTACCGTGGAACTGCAAAACCACACTTGTATTTCTCGGGCTTACACCAGACTATTTTCAACAGATATATTTGTGTCTGTAAAATCAGGGAGACACTATTTTTTTCCAGCAAAAAATGCGAAAAGCAGGATAATAGAGAATTTTTACCGTGGAGCAGCAAAAGCACACTTCTGTCTCTCTGGCCTACACCAGACTATTTTCAACAGATATATTTGTGTCTGAAAAATCAGGGAGACACTATTATTATTTTTATACAGCAAAAAATGCCAAAAACAGGATAATAGAGATGTTTTACAGTGGAACATCAAAACCACAGTAATAATTTACTGGTGTATACCAGGCTTTATAAAATATATATATTTGCGGCTGAACAGTGAGCGACACACTCAAACTGTTTTTTTTAGATACAAATGGCCCAAAAGTGGATAATACAGAGGTTTGTACCGTTGAACTGCAAAACCACACTTGTATTTCTCGGGCCTACACCAGACTATTTTCAACAGATATATTTGTGTCTGAAAAATCAGGGAGACACTATTTTTTTCTTTTTTTTACAGCAAAAAATGCAAAAAGCAGGATAATAGAGATTTTTTACCGTGGAACAGCAAAAGCACACTTCTGTCTCTCTGGCCTACACCAGACTATTTTCAACAGATATATTTGTGTCTGAAAAATCAGGGAGACACTATTATTATTTTTATACAGCAAAAAATGCCAAAAACAGGATAATAGAGATGTTTTACCGTGGAACATCAAAACCACAGTAATAATTTACTGGTGTATACCAGGCTTTTTAAAATATATGTATATTTGCGGCTGAACAGTGAGCGACACACTCAAACTGTTTTTTTTAGATACAAATGGCCCAAAAGTGGATAATACAGAGGTTTGTACCGTGGAACTGCAAAACCACACTTGTATTTCTCGGGCCTACACCAGACTATTTTCAACAGATATATTTGTGTCTGAAAAATCAGGGAGACACTATATATTTTTTTTTTACAGCAAAAAATGCAAAAAGCAGGATTATAGAGATTTTTTACTGTGGAACAGCGAAAGCACACTTCTGTCTCTCTGGCCTACACCAGACTATTTTCAACAGATATATTTGTGTCTGAAAAATCAGGGAGACACTATTATTATTTTTATACAGCAAAAAATGCCAAAAACAGGATAATAGAGATGTTTTACCGTGGAACATCAAAACCACAGTAATAATTTACTGGTGTATACCAGGCTTTTTAAAATATATATATATTTGCGGCTGAACAGTGAGCGACACACTCAAACTGTTTTTTTTAGATACAAATTGCCCAAAAGTGGATAATACAGAGGTTTGTACCGTGGAACTGCAAAACCACACTTGTATTTCTCGGGCTTACACCAGACTATTTTCAACAGATATATTTGTGTCTGTAAAATCAGGGAGACACTATTTTTTTCCAGCAAAAAATGCGAAAAGCAGGATAATAGAGATTTTTTACCGTGGAGCAGCAAAAGCACACTTCTGTCTCTCTGGCCTACACCAGACTATTTTCAACAGATATATTTGTGTCTGAAAAATCAGGGAGACACTATTATTATTTTTATACAGCAAAAAATGCCAAAAACAGGATAATAGAGATGTTTTACAGTGGAACATCAAAACCACAGTAATAATTTACTGGTGTATACCAGGCTTTATAAAATATATATATTTGCGGCTGAACAGTGAGCGACACACTCAAACTGTTTTTTTTAGATACAAATGGCCCAAAAGTGGATAATACAGAGGTTTGTACCGTTGAACTGCAAAACTACACTTGTATTTCTCGGGCCTACACCAGACTATTTTCAACAGATATATTTGTGTCTGAAAAATCAGGGAGACACTATATATTTTTTTTTTACAGCAAAAAATGCAAAAAGCAGGATTATAGAGATTTTTTACTGTGGAACAGCGAAAGCACACTTCTGTCTCTCTGGCCTACACCAGACTATTTTCAACAGATATATTTGTGTCTGAAAAATCAGGGAGACACTATTATTATTTTTATACAGCAAAAAATGCCAAAAACAGGATAATAGAGATGTTTTACCTTGGAACATCAAAACCACAGTAATAATTTACTGGTGTATACCAGGCTTTTTAAAATATATATATATTTGCGGCTGAACAGTGAGCGACACACTCAAACTGTTTTTTTTAGATACAAATGGCCCAAAAGTGGATAATACAGAGGTTTGTACCGTGGAACTGCAAAACCACACTTGTATTTCTCGGGCCTACACCAGACTATTTTCAACAGATATATTTGTGTCTGAAAAATCAGGGAGACACTATATATTTTTTTTTTACAGCAAAAACTGCAAAAAGCAGGATTATAGAGATTTTTTACTGTGGAACAGCGAAAGCACACTTCTGTCTCTCTGGCCTACACCAGACTATTTTCAACAGATATATTTGTGTCTGAAAAATCAGGGAGACACTATTTTTTTTTTTTTTACAGCAAAAAATGCAAAAAGCAGGATAATAGAGATTTTTTACCGTGGAATAGCAAAAGCACACTTCTGTCTCTCTGGCCTACACCAGACTATTTTCGACAGATATATTTGTTTCTGAAAAATCAGAGAGACACTATTTTTTTTTTTTTTTTTACAGCAAAAAATGCAAAAAGCAGTATAATAGAGATTTTTTACCGTGGAACAGCAAAAGCACACTTCTGTCTCTCTGGCCTACACCAGACTATTTTCGACAGATATATTTGTTTCTGAAAAATGAGAGAGACACTATTTTTTTTTTTTTTATAGCAAAAAATGCAAAAAGCAGTATAATAGAGATTTTTTACCGTGGAACAGCAAAAGCACACTTCTGTCTCTCTGGCCTACACCAGACTATTTTCAACAGATATATTTGTCTCTGAAAAATCATGGAGACACTATTATTATTTTTATGCAGCAAAAAATGCCAAAAACAGGATAATAGAGATGTTTTACAGTGGAACATCAAAACCACAGTAATAATTTACTGGTGTATACCAGGCTTTATAAAATATATATATTTGCGGCTGAACAGTGAGCGACACACTCAAACTGTTTTTTTTAGATACAAATGGCCCAAAAGTGGATAATACAGAGGTTTGTACCGTGGAACTGCAAAACCACACTTGTATTTCTCGGGCCTACACCAGACTATTTTCAACAGATATATTTGTGTCTGAAAAATCAGGGAGACACTATTTTTTTCTTTTTTTTACAGCAAAAAATGCAAAAAGCAGGATAACAGAGATTTTTTACCGTGGAACAGCAAAAGCACACTTCTGTCTCTCTGGCCTGCACCAGACTATTTTCAACAGATATATTTGTGTCTGAAAAATCAGGGAGACACTATTTTTTTCTTTTTTTTACAGCAAAAAATGCAAAAAGCAGGATAATAGAGATTTTTTACCGTGGAACAGCAAAAGCACACTTCTGTCTCTCTGGCCTACACCAGACTATTTTCAACAGATATATTTGTGTCTGAAAAATCAGGGAGACACTATTATTATTTTTATACAGCAAAAAATGCCAAAAACAGGATAATAGAGATGTTTTACCGTGGAACATCAAAACCACAGTAATAATTTACTGGTGTATACCAGGCTTTTTAAAATATATGTATATTTGCGGCTGAACAGTGAGCGACACACTCAAACTGTTTTTTTTAGATACAAATGGCCCAAAAGTGGATAATACAGAGGTTTGTACCGTGGAACTGCAAAACCACACTTGTATTTCTCGGGCCTACACCAGACTATTTTCAACAGATATATTTGTGTCTGAAAAATCAGGGAGACACTATATATTTTTTTTTTACAGCAAAAAATGCAAAAAGCAGGATTATAGAGATTTTTTACTGTGGAACAGCGAAAGCACACTTCTGTCTCTCTGGCCTACACCAGACTATTTTCAACAGATATATTTGTGTCTGAAAAATCAGGGAGACACTATTATTATTTTTATACAGCAAAAAATGCCAAAAACAGGATAATAGAGATGTTTTACCTTGGAACATCAAAACCACAGTAATAATTTACTGGTGTATACCAGGCTTTTTAAAATATATATATATTTGCGGCTGAACAGTGAGCGACACACTCAAACTGTTTTTTTTAGATACAAATGGCCCAAAAGTGGATAATACAGAGGTTTGTACCGTGGAACTGCAAAACCACACTTGTATTTCTCGGGCCTACACCAGACTATTTTCAACAGATATATTTGTGTCTGAAAAATCAGGGAGACACTATATATTTTTTTTTTACAGCAAAAAATGCAAAAAGCAGGATTATAGAGATTTTTTACTGTGGAACAGCGAAAGCACACTTCTGTCTCTCTGGCCTACACCAGACTATTTTCAACAGATATATTTGTGTCTGAAAAATCAGGGAGACACTATTTTTTTTTTTTTACAGCAAAAAATGCAAAAAGCAGGATAATAGAGATTTTTTACCGTGGAATAGCAAAAGCACACTTCTGTCTCTCTGGCCTACACCAGACTATTTTCGACAGATATATTTGTTTCTGAAAAATCAGAGAGACACTATTTTTTTTTTTTTTTTATAGCAAAAAATGCAAAAAGCAGTATAATAGAGATTTTTTACCGTGGAACAGCAAAAGCACACTTCTGTCTCTCTGGCCTACACCAGACTATTTTCAACAGATATATTTGTCTCTGAAAAATCATGGAGACACTATTATTATTTTTATACAGCAAAAAATGCCAAAAACAGGATAATAGAGATGTTTTACAGTGGAACATCAAAACCACAGTAATAATTTACTGGTGTATACCAGGCTTTTTAAAATATATATATTTGCGGCTGAACAGTGAGCGATACACTCAAACTGTTTTTTTTTTACATACAAATGGCCCAAAAGTGGATAATACAGAGGTTTGTACCGTGGAACTGCAAAACCACACTTGTATTTCTCGGGCCTACACCAGACTATTTTCAACAGATATATTTGTGTCTGAAAAATCAGGGAGACACTATTTATTTCTTTTTTTTACAGCAAAAAATGCAAAAAGCAGGATAATAGAGATTTTTTACCGTGGAACAGCAAAAGCACACTTCTGTCTCTCTGGCCTACACCAGACTATTTTCAACAGATATATTTGTGTCTGAAAAATCAGGGAGACACTATTTTTTTTTTTTTTACAGCAAAAAATGCAAAAAGCAGGATAACAGAGATTTTTTACCGTGGAACAGCAAAAGCACACTTCTGTCTCTCTGGCCTGCACCAGACTATTTTCAACAGATATATTTGTGTCTGAAAAATCAGGGAGACAATATATATTTTTTTTTTACAGCAAAAAATGCAAAAAGCAGGATTATAGAGATTTTTTACTGTGGAACAGCGAAAGCACACTTCTGTCTCTCTGGCCTACACCAGACTATTTTCAACAGATATATTTGTGTCTGAAAAATCAGGGAGACACTATTATTATTTTTATACAGCAAAAAATGCCAAAAACAGGATAATAGAGATGTTTTACCATGGAACATCAAAACCACAGTAATAATTTACTGGTGTATACCAGGCTTTTTAAAATATATATATATTTGCGGCTGAACAGTGAGCGACACACTCAAACTGTTTTTTTTAGATACAAATTGCCCAAAAGTGGATAATACAGAGGTTTGTACCGTGGAACTGCAAAACCACACTTGTATTTCTCGGGCTTACACCAGACTATTTTCAACAGATATATTTGTGTCTGTAAAATCAGGGAGACACTATTTTTTTCCAGCAAAAAATGCGAAAAGCAGGATAATAGAGATTTTTTACCGTGGAACAGCAAAAGCACACTTCTGTCTCTCTGGCCTACACCAGACTATTTTCAACAGATATATTTGTGTCTGAAAAATCAGGGAGACACTATTATTATTTTTATACAGCAAAAAATGCCAAAAACAGGATAATAGAGATGTTTTACAGTGGAACATCAAAACCACAGTAATAATTTACTGGTGTATACCAGGCTTTATAAAATATATATATTTGCGGCTGAACAGTGAGCGACACACTCAAACTGTTTTTTTTAGATACAAATGGCCCAAAAGTGGATAATACAGAGGTTTGTACCGTTGAACTGCAAAACCACACTTGTATTTCTCAGGCCTACACCAGACTATTTTCAACAGATATATTTGTGTCTGAAAAATCAGGGAGACACTATTTTTTTCTTTTTTTTACAGCAAAAAATGCAAAAAGCAGGATAATAGAGATTTTTTACCGTGGAACAGCAAAAGCACACTTCTGTCTCTCTGGCCTACACCAGACTATTTTCAACAGATATATTTGTGTCTGAAAAATCAGGGAGACACTATTATTATTTTTATACAGCAAAAAATGCCAAAAACAGGATAATAGAGATGTTTTACCGTGGAACATCAAAACCACAGTAATAATTTACTGGTGTATACCAGGCTTTTTAAAATATATGTATATTTGCGGCTGAACAGTGAGCGACACACTCAAACTGTTTTCTTTAGATACAAATGGCCCAAAAGTGGATAATACAGAGGTTTGTACCGTGGAACTGCAAAACCACACTTGTATTTCTCGGGCCAACACCAGACTATTTTCAACAGATATATTTGTGTCTGAAAAATTAGGGAGACACTATTTTTTTTTTTTTACAGCAAAAAATGCAAAAAGCAGGATTATAGAGATTTTTTACTGTGGAACAGCGAAAGCACACTTCTGTCTCTCTGGCCTACACCAGACTATTTTCAACAGATATATTTGTGTCTGAAAAATCAGGGAGACACTATTATTATTTTTATACAGCAAAAAATGCCAAAAACAGGATAATAGAGATGTTTTACCGTGGAACATCAAAACCACAGTAATAATTTACTGGTGTATACCAGGCTTTTTAAAATATATATATATTTGCGGCTGAACAGTGAGCGACACACTCAAACTGTTTTTTTTAGATACAAATTGCCCAAAAGTGGATAATACAGAGGTTTGTACCGTGGAACTGCAAAACCACACTTGTATTTCTCGGGCTTACACCAGACTATTTTCAACAGATATATTTGTGTCTGAAATATCAGGGAGACACAATTTTTTTTTTTTTTTACAGCAAAAAATGCGAAAAGCAGGATAATAGAGATTTTTTACCGTGGAGCAGCAAAAGCACACTTCTGTCTCTCTGGCCTACACCAGACTATTTTCAACAGATATATTTGTGTCTGAAAAATCAGGGAGACACTATTATTATTTTTATACAGCAAAAAATGCCAAAAACAGGATAATAGAGCTGTTTTACAGTGGAACATCAAAACCACAGTAATAATTTACTGGTGTATACCAGACTTTATAAAATATATATATTTGCGCTTGAACAGTGAGCGACACACTCAAACTGTTTTTTTTAGATACAAATGGCCCAAAAGTGGATAATACAGAGGTTTGTACCGTGGAACTGCAAAACCACACTTGTATTTCTCGGGCCTACACCAGACTATTTTCAACAGATATATTTGTGTCTGAAAAATCAGGGAGACACTATTTTTTTCTTTTTTTTACAGCAAAAAATGCAAAAAGCAGGATAACAGAGATTTTTTACCGTGGAACAGCAAAAGCACACTTCTGTCTCTCTGGCCTGCACCAGACTATTTTCAACAGATATATTTGTGTCTGAAAAATCAGGGAGACACTATTTTTTTTTTTTTTACAGCAAAAAATGCAAAAAGCAGGATAATAGAGATTTTTTACCGTGGAATAGCAAAAGCACACTTCTGTCTCTCTGGCCTACACCAGACTATTTTCGACAGATATATTTGTTTCTGAAAAATCAGAGAGACACTATTTTTTTTTTTTTTTTACAGCAAAAAATGCAAAAAGCAGTATAATAGAGATTTTTTAACGTGGAACAGCAAAAGCACACTTCTGTCTCTCTGGCCTACACCAGACTATTTTCGACAGATATATTTGTTTCTGAAAAATCAGAGAGACACTATTTTTTTTTTTTTTATAGCAAAAAATGCAAAAAGCAGTATAATAGAGATTTTTTACCGTGGAACAGCAAAAGCACACTTCTGTCTCTCTGGCCTACACCAGACTATTTTCAACAGATATATTTGTCTCTGAAAAATCATGGAGACACTATTATTATTTTTATACAGCAAAAAATGCCAAAAACAGGATGATAGAGATGTTTTACCGTGGAACATGAAAACCACAGTAATAATTTACTGGTGTGTACCAGGCTTTTTAAAATATATATATATTTGCGGCTGAACAGTAAGCGACACACTCAAACTGTTTTTTTTAGATACAAATGGCCCAAAAGTGGATAATACAGAGGTTTGTACTGTGGAACTGCAAAACCACACTTGTATTTCTCGGGCCTACATCTGACTATTTTCAACAGATATATTTGTGTCTGAAAAATCAGGGAGACACTATTTTTTTCTTTTTTTTACAGCAAAAAATGCAAAAAGCAGGATAATAGAGATTTTTTACCGTGGAACAGCAAAAGCACACTTCTGTCTCTCTGGCCTACACCAGACTATTTTCAACAGATATATTTGTGTCTGAAAAATTAGGGAGACACTATTTTTTTTTTTTTTACAGCAAAAAATGCAAAAAGCAGGATAACAGAGATTTTTTACCGTGGAACAGCAAAAGCACACTTCTGTCTCTCTGGCCTGCACCAGACTATTTTCAACAGATATATTTGTGTCTGAAAAATCAGGGAGACACTATTTTTTTTTTTTTTTACAGCAAAAAATGCAAAAAGCAGGATAATAGAGATTTTTTTACCGTGGAATAGCAGAAGCACACTTCTTTCTCTCTGGCCTACACCAGACTATTTTCAACAGATATATTTGTGTCTGAAAAATCAGGGAGACACTATTATTATTTTTATACAGCAAAAAATGCCAAAAACAGGATAATAGAGATGTTTTACCGTGGAACATCAAAACCACAGTAATAATTTACTGGTGTATACCAGGCTTTTTAAAATATATATATATTTGCGGCTGAACAGTGAGCGACACACTCAAACTGTTTTTTTTAGATACAAATGGCCCAAAAGTGGATAATACAGAGGTTTGTACCGTGGAACTGCAAAACCACACTTGTATTTCTCGGGCCTACACCAGACTATTTTCAACAGATATATTTGTGTCTGAAAAATCAGGGAGACACTATTTTTTTCTTTTTTTTACAGCAAAAAATGCAAAAAGCAGGATAACAGAGATTTTTTACCGTGGAATAGCAAAAGCACACTTCTGTCTCTCTGGCCTACACCAGACTATTTTCGACAGATATATTTGTTTCTGAAAAATCAGAGAGACACTATTTTTTTTTTTTTTTTACAGCAAAAAATGCAAAAAGCAGTATAATAGAGATTTTTTAACGTGGAACAGCAAAAGCACACTTCTGTCTCTCTGGCCTACACCAGACTATTTTCGACAGATATATTTGTTTCTGAAAAATCAGAGAGACACTATTTTTTTTTTTTTTATAGCAAAAAATGCAAAAAGCAGTATAATAGAGATTTTTTACCGTGGAACAGCAAAAGCACACTTCTGTCTCTCTGGCCTACACCAGACTATTTTCAACAGATATATTTGTCTCTGAAAAATCATGGAGACACTATTATTATTTTTATACAGCAAAAAATGCCAAAAACAGGATGATAGAGATGTTTTACCGTGGAACATGAAAACCACAGTAATAATTTACTGGTGTGTACCAGGCTTTTTAAAATATATATATATTTGCGGCTGAACAGTAAGCGACACACTCAAACTGTTTTTTTTAGATACAAATGGCCCAAAAGTGGATAATACAGAGGTTTGTACTGTGGAACTGCAAAACCACACTTGTATTTCTCGGGCCTACATCTGACTATTTTCAACAGATATATTTGTGTCTGAAAAATCAGGGAGACACTATTTTTTTCTTTTTTTTACAGCAAAAAATGCAAAAAGCAGGATAATAGAGATTTTTTACCGTGGAACAGCAAAAGCACACTTCTGTCTCTCTGGCCTACACCAGACTATTTTCAACAGATATATTTGTGTCTGAAAAATTAGGGAGACACTATTTTTTTTTTTTTTTACAGCAAAAAATGCAAAAAGCAGGATTATAGAGATTTTTTTACTGTGGAACAGCGAAAGCACACTTCTGTCTCTCGGGCCTACACCAAACTATTTTCAACAGATATATTTGTGTCTAAAAAATTAGGGAGACACTATTTTTTTTTTTTTACAGCAAAAAATGCAAAAAGCAGGATAATAGAGATTTTTTACCGTGGAACAGCAAAAGCACACTTCTGTCTCTCTGGCCTACACCAGACTATTTTCAACAGATATATTTGTGTCTGAAAAATCAGGGAGACACTATTATTATTTTTATACAGTAAAAAATGCCAAAAACAGGATAATAGAGATGTTTTACCGTGGAACATCAAAACCACAGTAATAATTTACTGGTGTATACCAGGCTTTTTAAAATATATATATATTTGCGGCTGAACAGTGAGCGACACACTCAAACTGGTTTTTTTAGATACAAATGGCCCAAAAGTGGATAATACAGAGGTTTGTACCGTGGAACTGCAAAACCACACTTGTATTTCTCGGGCCTACACCAGACTATTTTCAACAGATATATTTGTGTCTGAAAAATCAGGGAGACACTATTTTTTTTTTTTTTTTACATCAAAAAATGCAAAAAGCAGGATAATAGAGATTTTTTACCGTGGAACAGCAAAACCACACTTCTGTCTCTCTGGCCTACACAAGACTATTTTCAACCGATATATTTGTGTCTGAAAATTCAGGGAAACACTATTTTTTTTTTTTACAGCAAAAAATGCAAAAAGCAGGATAATAGAGATTTTTTACCGTGGAACAGCAAAAGCACACTTCTGTCTCTCCGGCCTACACCAGACTTTTTTCGACAGATATATTTGTTTCTGAAAAATCAGAGAGACACTATTTTTTTTTTTTACAGCAAAAAATGCAAAAAGCAGGATAATAGAGATTTTTTACCGTGGAACAGCAAAAGCACACTTCTGTCTCTCTGGCCTACACCAGACTATTTTCAACAGATATATTTGTGTCTGAAAAATCAGGGAGACACTATTATTATTTTTATAAAGCAAAAAATGCCAAAAATAGGATAATAGAGATGTTTTACCGTGGAACATGAAAACCGCAGTAATAATTTACTGGTGTATACCAGGCTTTTTAAAATATATATATATTTGCGGATGAACAGTGAGCGACACACTCAAACAGTTTTTTTTAGATACAAATGGCCCAAAAGTGGATAATACAGAGGTTTGTACTGTGGAACTGCAAAACCACACTTGTATTTCTCGGGACTACACCAGACTATTTTCAACAGATATATTTGTGTCTGAAAAATCAGGGAGACACTATATATTTTTTTTTTACAGCAAAAAATGCAAAAAGCAGGATAATAGAGATTTTTTACCGTGGAACAGCAAAAGCACACTTCTGTCTCTCTGGCCTACACCAGACTATTTTCAACAGATATATTTGTGTCTGAAAAATTAGGGAGACACTATTTTTTTTTTTTTTACAGCAAAAAATGCAAAAAGCAGGATAGCAGAGATTTTTTACCGTGGAACAGCAAAAGCACACTTCTGTCTCTCTGGCCTGCACCAGACTATTTTCAACAGATATATTTGTGTCTGAAAAATCAGGGAGACACTATTTTTTTTTTTTTTTACAGCAAAAAATGCAAAATGCAGGATAATAGAGATTTTTTACCGTGGAATAGCGAAAGCACACTTCTGTCTCTCTGGCCTACACCAGACTATTTTCGACAGATATATTTGTTTCTGAAAAATCAGAGAGACACTATTTTTATTTTTTTTACAGCAAAAAATGCAAAAAGCAGTATAATAGAGATTTTTTACCGTGGAACAGCAAAAGCACACTTCTGTCTCTCTGGCCTACACCAGACTATTTTCAACAGATATATTTGTGTCTGAAAAATCAGGGAGACACTATTATTATTTTTATACAGCAAAAAATGCCAAAAACAGGATAATAGAGATGTTTTACCGTGGAACATCAAAACCACAGTAATAATTTACTGGTGTGTACCAGGCTTTTTAAAATATATATATATTTGCGGCTGAGCAGTGAGCGACACACTCAAACTGTTTTTTTTAGATACAAATGGCCCAAAAGTGGATAATACAGAGGTTTGTACTGTGGAACTGCAAAACCACACTTGTATTTCTCGGGCCTACATCTGACTATTTTCAACAGATATATTTGTGTCTGAAAAATCAGGGAGATACTATTTTTTTCTTTTTTTTACAGCAAAAAATGCAAAATGCAGGATAATAGAGATTTTTTACCGTGGAACAGCAAAAGCACACTTCTGTCTCTCTGGCCTACACCAGACTATTTTCAACAGATATATTTGTGTCTGAAAAATTAGGGAGACACTATATTTTTTTTTTTTTACAGCAAAAAATGCAAAAAGCAGGATAACAGAGATTTTTTACCGTGGAACAGCAAAAGCACACTTCTGTCTCTCTGGCCTGCACCAGACTATTTTCAACAGATATATTTGTGTCTGAAGATCAGGGAGACACTATTTTTTTTTTTTTTACAGCAAAAAATGCAAAAAGCAGGATAATAGAGATTTTTTACCGTGGAATAGCAAAAGCACACTTCTGTCTCTCTGGCCTACACAAGACTATTTTCAACAGATATATTTGTGTCTGAAAAATCAGGGAGACACTATTGTTATTTTTATACAGCAAAAAATGCCAAAAACAGGATAATAGAGATGTTTTACCGTGGAACATCAAAACCACAGTAATAATTTACTGGTGTATACCAGGCTTTTTAAAATATATATATATTTGCAGCTGAACAGTGAGCGACACACTCAAACTGTTTTTTTTAGATACAAATTGCCCAAAAGTGGATAATACAGAGGTTTGTACCGTGGAACTGCAAAACCACACTTGTATTTCTCGGGCTTACACCAGACTATTTTCAACAGATATATTTGTGTCTGAAAAATCAGGGAGACACTATTTTTTTTTTTTTTTACAGCAAAAAATGCGAAAAGCAGGATAATAGAGATTTTTTACCGTGGAGCAGCAAAAGCACACTTCTGTCTCTCTGGCCTACACCAGACTATTTTCAACAGATATATTTGTGTCTGAAAAATCAGGGAGACACTATTATTATTTTTATACAGCAAAAAATGCCAAAAACAGGATAATAGAGATGTTTTACCGTGGAACATCAAAACCACAGTAATAATTTACTGGTGTATACCAGTCTTTTTAAAATATATATATATTTGCGGCTGAACAGTGAGCGACACACTCAAACTGTTTTTTTTAGATACAAATGGCCCAAAAGTGGATAATACAGAGGTTTGTACCGTGGAACTGCAAAACCACACTTGTATTTCTCGGGCCTACACCAGACTATTTTCAACAGATATATTTGTGTCTGAAAAATTAGGGAGACACTATTTTTTTTTTTTTTACAGCAAAAAATGCAAAAAGCAGGATAATAGAGATTTTTTACCGTGGAACAGCAAAAGCACACTTCTGTCTCTCTGGCCTACACCAGACTATTTTCAACAGATATATTTGTGTCTGAAAAATCAGGGAGACACTATTATTATTTTTATACAGCAAAAAATGCCAAAAACAGGATAATAGAGATGTTTTACCGTGGAACATCAAAACCACAGTAATAATTTACTGGTGTATACCAGGCTTTTTAAAATATATATATATTTGCGGCTGAACAGTGAGCGACACACTCAAACTGTTTTTTTTAGATACAAATGGCCCAAAAGTGGATAATACAGAGGTTTGTACCGTGGAACTGCAAAACCACACTTGTATTTCTCGGGCCTACACCAGACTATTTTCAACAGATATATTTGTGTCTGAAAAATCAGGGAGACACTATTTTTTTTTTTTTTTTACAGCAAAAAATGCAAAAAGCAGGATAATAGAGATTTTTTTTACCGTGGAACAGCAAAAGCACACTTCTGTCTCTCTGGCCTACACCTGACTATTTTCAACAGATATATTTGTGTCTGAAAAATCAGGGAAACACTATTTTTTTTTTAACAGCAAAAAATGCTAAAAGCAGGATAATAGAGATTTTTTACCATTAAACAGCAAAAGCACACTTCTGTCTCTCTGGCCTACACCAGACTATTTTCGACAGATATATTTGTTTCTGAAAAATCAGAGAGACACTATTTTTTTTTTTTTTACAGCAAAAAATGCAAAAAGCAGGATAATAGAGATTTTTTACCGTGGAACAGCAAAAGCACACTTCTGTCTCTCTCGCCTACACCAGACTATTTTCGACAGATATATTTGTTTCTGAAAAATCAAGGAGACACTATTTTTTTTTTTTTTTTTTACAGCAAAAAATGCAAAAAGCAGGATAATAGAGATTTTTTACCGTGGAACAGCAAAAGCACACTTCTGTCTCTCTGGCCTACACCAGACTATTTTCAACAGATATATTTGTGTCTGAAAAATCAGGGACACACTATATATTTTTTTTTTTACAGCAAAAAATGCAAAAAGCAGGATTATAGAGATTTTTTACTGTGGAACAGCAAAAGCACACTTCTGTCTCTCTGGCCTACACCAGACTATTTTCAACAGATATATTTGTGTCTGAAAAATCAAGGAGACACTATTATTATTTTTATACAGCAAAAAATGCCAAAAACAGGATAATAGAGATGTTTTACCGTGGAACATCAAAACCACAGTAATAATTTACTGGTGTATACCAGGCTTTTTAAAATATATATATATTTGCGGCTGAACAGTGAGCGACACACTCAAACTGTTTTTTTTAGATACAAATGGCCCAAAAGTGGATAATACAGAGGTTTGTACTGTGGAACTGCAAAACCACACTTGTATTTCTCGGGCCTACACCAGACTATTTTCAACAGATATATTTGTGTGTGAAAAATCAGGGAGACACTATTTTTTTTTTTTTTACAGCAAAAAATGCAAAAAGCAGGATAATAGAGATTTTTTACCGTGGAACAGCAAAAGCACACTTCTGTCTCTCTGGCCTACACCAGACTATTTTCAACAGATATATTTGTGTCTGAAAAATCAGGGAGACACTATTTTTTTTTTTTTTTTACAGCAAAAAATGCAAAAAGCAGGATAACAGAGATTTTTTACCGTGGAACAGCAAAAGCACACTTCTGTCTCTCTGGCTTGCACCAGACTATTTTCATCAGATATATTTGTGTCTGAAAAATCAGGGAGACACTATTTTTTTTTTTTTTACAGCAAAAAATGCAAAAAGCAGGATAATAGAGATTTTTTACCGTGGAACATCAAAAGCACACTTCTGTCTCTCTGGCCTACACCAGACTATTTTCGACAGATATATTTGTTTCTGAAAAATCAGAGAGACACTATTTTTTTTTTTTTTTTACAGCAAAAAATGCAAAAAGCAGGATAATAGAGATTTTTTACCGTGGAACAGCAAAAGCACACTTCTGTCTCTCTGGCCTACACCTGACTATTTTCAACAGATATATTGGTGTCTGAAAAATCAGGGAGACACTATTATTATTTTTATACAGCAAAAAATGCCAAAAACAGGATAATAGAGATGTTTTACCGTGGAACATCAAAACCACAGTAATAATTTACTGGTGTATACCAGGCTTTTTAAAATATATATATATTTGCGGCTGAACAGTGAGCGACACACTCAAACTGTTTTTTTTAGATACAAATGGCCCAAAAGTGGATAATACAGAGGTTTGTACCGTGGAACTGCAAAACCACACTTGTATTTCTCGGGCCTACACCAGACTATTTTCAACAGATATATTTGTGTCTGAAAAATCAGGGAGACACTATTTTTTTTTTTTTTTTACAGCAAAAAATGCAAAAAGCAGGATAATAGAGATTTTTTTTACCGTGGAACAGCAAAAGCACACTTCTGTCTCTCTGGCCTACACCTGACTATTTTCAACAGATATATTTGTGTCTGAAAAATCAGGGAAACACTATTTTTTTTTTAACAGCAAAAAATGCTAAAAGCAGGATAATAGAGATTTTTTACCATTAAACAGCAAAAGCACACTTCTGTCTCTCTGGCCTACACCAGACTATTTTCGACAGATATATTTGTTTCTGAAAAATCAGAGAGACACTATTTTTTTTTTTTTTACAGCAAAAAATGCAAAAAGCAGGATAATAGAGATTTTTTACCGTGGAACAGCAAAAGCACACTTCTGTCTCTCTCGCCTACACCAGACTATTTTCGACAGATATATTTGTTTCTGAAAAATCAAGGAGACTCTATTTTTTTTTTTTTTTTTTACAGCAAAAAATGCAAAAAGCAGGATAATAGAGATTTTTTACCGTGGAACAGCAAAAGCACACTTCTGTCTCTCTGGCCTACACCAGACTATTTTCAACAGATAAATTTGTGTCTGAAAAATCAGGGAGACACTATTTTTTCTTTTTTTTACAGCAAAAAATGCAAAAAGCAGGATAATAGACATTTTTTACCGTGGAACAGCAAAAGCACACTTCTGTCTCTCTGGCCTACACCAGACTAATTTCAACAGATATTTTTGTGTCTGAAAAATCAGGGAGACACTATTATTATTTTTATACAGCAAAAAATGCCAAAAACAGGATAATAGAGATGTTTTACCGTGGAGCATGAAAACCACAGTAATAATTTACTGGTGTATACCAGGCTTTTTAAAATATATATATATTTGCGGCTGAACAGTGAGCGACACACTCAAACTGTTTTTTTTAGATACAAATGGCCCAAAAGTGGATAATACAGAGGTTTGTACTGTGGAACTGCAAAACCACACTTGTATTTCTCGGGCCTACACCAGACTATTTTCAACAGATATATTTGTGTCTGAAAAATCAGGGAGACACTATTTTTTTTTTTTTTACAGCAAAAAATGCAAAAAGCAGGATAAGAGAGATTTTTTACCGTGGAACAGCAAAAGCACACTTCTGTCTCTCTGGCCTACACCAGACTATTTTCAACAGATATATTTGTGTCTGAAAAATCAGGGAGACACTACTATTATTTTTATACAGCAAAAAATGCCAAAAACAGGATAATAGAGATGTTTTACCGTGGAACATCGAAACCACAGTAATAATTTACTGGTGTATACCAGGCTTTTTAAAATATATATATATTTGCGGCTGAACAGTGAGCGACACACTCAAACTGTTTTTTTTAGATACAAATGGCCCAAAAGTGGATAATACAGAGGTTTGTACCGTGGAACTGCAAAACCACACTTGTATTTCTCGGGCCTACACCAGACTATTTTCAACAGATATATTTGTGTCTGAAAAATCAGGGAGACACTATTTTTTTTTTTTTTACAGCAAAAAATGCAAAAAGCAGGATAATAGAGATTTTTTACCGTGGAACAGCAAAAGCACACTTCTGTCTCTCTGGCCTACACCAGACTATTTTCAACAGATATATTTGTGTCTGAAAAATCAGGGAGACACTATTTTTTTTTTTTTTTACAGCAAAAAATGCAAAAAGCAGGGTAATAGAGATTTTTTACCGTGGAACAGCAAAACCACACTTCTGTCTCTCTGGCCTACATCAGACTATTTTCAACAGATATATTTGTGTCTGAAAAATCAGGGAGACACTATTTTTTTTTTTTTTTTACAGCAAAAAATGCAAAAAGCAGGATAATAGAGATTTTTTACCGTGGAACAGCAAAAGCACACTTCTGTCTCTCTGGCCTACACCAGACTATTTTCAACAGATATATTTGTGTCTGAAAAATCAGGGAGACACTATTATTATTTTTATACAGCTAAAAATGCCAAAAACAGGATAATAGAGATGTTTTACCATGGAACATCAAAACCACAGTAATAATTTACTGGTGTATACTAGGCTTTTTAAAATATATATATATTTGCGGCTGAACAGTGAGCGACACACTCAAACTGCTTTTTTTAGATACAAATGGCCCAAAAGTGGATAATACAGAGGTTTGTTCCGTGGAACTGCAAAACTCACTTGTATTTCTCGGGCCTACACCAGACTATTTTCAACAGATATATTTGTGTCTGAAATATCAGGGAGACACTATTTTTTTTTTTTACAGCAAAAAATGCAAAAAGCAGGATAATAGAGATTTTTTACCATGGAACAGCAAAATCACACTTCTGTCTCTCTGGCCTACACCAGACTATTTTCAACAGATATATTTGTGTCTGAAAAATCAGGGAGACACTATTATTATTTTTATACAGCAAAAAATGCCAAAAACAGGATAATAGAGATGTTTTACCGTGGAACATCAAAACCACAGTAATAATTTACTGGTGTATACCAGGCTTTTTAAAATATATATATATTTGCGGCTGAACAGTGAGCGACACACTCAAACTGTTTTTTTTAGATACAAATGGCCCAAAAGTGGATAATACAGAGGTTTGTACCGTGGAACTGCAAAACCACACTTGTATTTCTCGGGCCTACACCAGACTATTTTCAACAGATATATTTGTGTCTGAAAAATCAGGGAGACACTATTTTTTTTTTTTTTTACAGCAAAAAATGCAAAAAGCAGGATAATAGAGATTTTTTACCGTGGAACAGCAAAAGCACACTTCTGTCTCTCTGGCCTACACCAGACTATTTTCAACAGATATATTTGTGTCTGAAAAATCAGGGAGACACTATTATTATTTTTATACAGCAAAAAATGCCAAAAACAGGATAATAGAGATGTTTTACCGTGGAACATCAAAACCACAGTAATAATTTACTGGTGTATACTAGGCTTTTTAAAATATATATATATTTGCGGCTGAACAGTGAGCGACACACTCAAACTGTTTTTTTTAGATACAAATGGCCCATAGAACTGCAAAACCACACTTCTATTTCTCTGGCCTACACCAGACTATTTTCAACAGATATATTTGTGTCTGAAAAATAAGAGGCACACTTTTTTTTGGGGGGGGGGGGGCACCAAAAGGTTAATAAGATTGGTATTTGTACATTGTGAAGGAGGAAAAAAAAAAGAGGATTTAGATAAAAAAAAAGGATTTTTCCTGGCCCCTGGGACCTGGAGCTAAGTCCAGCAATTTCAGCAACAGGAGCAGCACACAGGACTGTAATGCAGCGTTTGCTGGTATAACCACTGCGTCTCCTATACAGCCTGCCTGCCTGCCTGCCTGATATACCTTGGATGGATATTAGTGTTGAGAAGGACTGTTTGTTTGATCTGGCAGCCTTTATTGACCCTACAATAACTATTTTGCAGGATATGTCTCTCCCTAAATCAGCAGCGCTGTCCCTACACTGTCTGATCCGGAGCGACTGTGTCCAAGATGGCGGCGCCTGGTTTTAAATACTCGAGGTGATGATGTGCGGCCAGCCAATCACTGTAATGCCCACAAACAACATGGCTGCGGCATTACAGTGACTGGCTGGCAATCCCTGCATGTTCATTGGCTCTGTAAAGAGCGCCAAACATGCAGGGCGGAGACCCGAGCTCCCGCCCGAGTAACCCGGAAATGCTCGGTGCTCGCCGAACATCCCGAGTAGCTTGATGCTCGGGCGAGTGCCGAGCAGTGTCGAGCATGTTCGCTCAACACTACTAAATACCCTTTATTATTTATTATTATTTTTGCACTGTGTGATCAACCCATTTACTGCCAGTTATTTGGGTATTTTCCTTGTCTTTGGTTTTTCTCTGTCTAATGGCCTTGTGTGAACATGCATTTACATTGCAGTTCAGACCTCCAGGTTTCTTTGTAGTTTGAAAATTACAACTTTTTGGGGATATTTTAAAAACTTGCAATTTACAAATTTGGCTCCATTCTCACTTGCATAGCTAACCAAGCTCTTTAAAAAGTGTTATGAGCGTTGATAAGTAGTAAAAGGTTAAACATTTTGAACAAAAAATTCATGCAACATAAATTGCAAAAAAAACTGATGCAAATCCTTGATAAGATCCACCATTGTGATCAATTGTCAATGGAAGGATGTTATTATGAGGTGACTTTTAAAAGTCACTTTTCCTTGCTGAATACAATGCTGTTAAATGCACCAAATCAGTCAAAATTTTGCATGGTGTTTGATAAGAAGCTTAGTGCTATTTATATCAAACACTTCTGTTCAGAGCTGGTTTTACACTCTTTACTCCAAACCTCTACTGGGGTGAATTTTGGACTTTATGAAAAAGTTACAAATAAATCTAGATTGACACTTCTTTGCATGTCCACTCTTTAAAAGTGGCAAGAATCACATAAAAAGACTTGATAGATTTCCCACACTGTTTATGGACTATTAGTCAATAGCCTTTGCCTGGTATCCATCTGGCAATAACGTGACTGCTGCAGAGTCTTTGTACTCACAGTAACAGGGCTTATTTTCCCTTGTAACTTGGGTAGCTATGTAGACCCAATTCTAATAGAATTGAATATTGTAAAACTAGTTATAAGATAATAAAGTTTTCCAGTGTTTTCTACCTTTAAAAACAGACCTTAAAATAAAAAAACAAGTAAAAAAAGTAATATATAAAAAATTTCCTCCCCAAAAAGATCAAGATCGTCCAATCATTGTTGTATAACTAGTCCTGACCCAATTACTCTTAATTAGTGATGATCGAGCACTAAAATGTTGGGGTACATGTTGTTCGAGTCGAGCAAATTGGAATGCTTGAGTTATCGGACCAAGTAACGAGCCCGATGTAAGTCTATGGGAAACTCAAGCATTTTTCCGGCACTCTCCCCGGCGGTCTGCAGAAGACCTAAAAATTGCCCAAATCCATGGGAACAGTGCTCAATTGACATGGAAACAGCATGGGGAAGACCCCTGGAAGCATTTCTGACTCCCAGGTCACTGCTGTCAACAACGTTGTCAGAGGTATTATGCCACATTTACGGACTCACAATAAAACATACAAAAACTAGACAAAAATGGATTTTTCTGGGAAATATGTTAAGGAACATCCTTTCCAGGGTAATGACTTGTATATAAGGCAAAATAAACATACAAATATAAAAATGCTCCTCCACACTTTGGGCTATGTTCACACATAGCGTTTTTGATGCTTTTTTGCACTTTTGCATTGCTTTCAACCAAGACAAATGCATTCACCAGGAAATGTCATCTTAACATTTTACAACCTTATCTGGCCATGTGGTGTGTGATACATCATCAGACACATCCTGTTTCATTTATGATGGAGGGACTCTGAAAGTCACAAAGCCTATTTTTATAAGGCCATCAGGCGGCCCTTACTATTCTTAAAGGACCAGTAGTCAGCCCTCGCTATTTTTAGAGAGCCATCAGCCGGCTATGCTTTGTTGTTCCCATTATTAAGGAGTAAGTCTCCTATACTGTTATTATGTAAGCAGTGACTGCAATGGCTACCAAAAATTTGGAGGAACTCCAATGCCCCTTGCAAGAGATGTAGAGGTCGGAGGGAGTCCTGCAAAAAATGCTCCCGTTATTAAGAAGTGTGTCTCCCATACTGTTTGAATATGCAGTGAAGCAACGGCTGCCCAAAATTTGGAGGAACCCCAATGCCCCTTGCAAGAGACGTGGAGGTCGGAGGGCCTCCTGCAAAAAATGCTCCCATTTTTAGGAAGTGGGTCTCCCATACTGTTTGCCTATGCAGTGAAGCAATGGCTTTCAAAAATTTGGAGGAACTCCAATATCCCTTGCAAGAGACGTATATATGTTTATATGATACATATGGTGGTCATATGGTGGTGGGGGATGACGATGCGGAGAAGGAGAAGGAAAAGAGCAAATAAACAAAATTAGGAAACGTATACCCATGTCTGGGTGTGAAGACAGAGGTGCATGGGAATAGAGTTAGACCTCCCAAAAAAAAGACACTGTATTTGAGTTTGTTACTCTGCTATCATTCGATGGTGTTAAGAAGTCTGGCCCAATCCATCTCTTGTTCATTTTTATAAGAGTCAGCCTGTCTGCACTTTCAGTTGACTGGTGAATGCGCCCATCAGTTTTAATTCCACCGGCGGCGCTAAAAACCTGCTCTGACAAAACGCCAGCGACAGGGCAGGCCAGGACCTCCAAGGCGTAGAGAGTAGTGTTGAGCGACCCCCGTAGTGTTCGAGTTCGGTTCGGTTCGTCGAACACCCGTGTGTTCGCCGAACTGTTCGTCGAACTGTTCGTCGAACACCTTCGAACACCGTTAAAACCAATGGCAGGCAAACAAAAACACATAGAAACACATAGAAAACACCTTCAAAGGTGTCCAAAAGCTGACAAACTGCTCAGAAGACATAACTAACACATGGAAAAGTGACAAGTACATATAGTCATGCAAAAATAAAAGAGGTGGAGGAGTAAAAGGAGGGGGAGACACAGATATAGGCATGTCATGCCCTTCTAAAATCCAAAAAGTGAGAAGCCGACACGGCCAGTCCGCTCCTGCCCGTGCCACCTCCGTGTCGCCGGGTTTGTGCCAGAGCCGCGGTGAACCCTGACGGCCAGCCCCCCTCTCCCAATACTGGTGCCTGTCCGCTGGTGGTGAAAAAATTAAGTGTCTAAACTACAGGTGGTGCAGCTTGCTTAACAGCCGGGATAATCCGCTCACTAGCAGACACTGCTACTAGGCACAAAGTATTTCCTGGGCTAGATGCAGTTAAAAATTTGTAATTAGATACTCTCGTTGGATGCTGAGAAAGCATTCCATAGAGTCTCCTGGCACGCCATATATGATTCTCTTAAAAAGCTTGGGGTAGGGGTCTAGGGGACCCTTTTATAGCCAAAATCACGGCCCTGTATCGCAATACGTCACCTAGGCTGAAGATAAATGGAACTGTAGCACCCTGAGGGCTCGGTTGCTACAGACGTATTGCACCTCACCCAGAGGTGTGATATCTCACTCTCAGGTAAGGATGGAGTGTGGATCAGGACCCGACACCTGCATGCATTACACCACATTGCCGTGGGGCAGGGCGACCAATATGCCCCTGAGATGGGCACGACAGTCCCTGTCCCTGGCTGGAGTGGGGGGAGGGAACACTGAGGAAGGGGAACCCTGTAGTGCAGGAGCAGGGAGGAAGCAGTTCCTGGGTGCATTGAGAAGGGAGTATAAAAGGTGGGCACCATCTTAGTTCAGTGCAGAGAAGTCTGAGCAGAAGTGGCAGGGAGCAGGGGCTCTGCATGAGCTCTGCTCCGGAGGCGGGCCTAGTAACAGAGGCCCAGGCCTGGAAGAGGGAGAAGGAAGGAAGAGGAGTGGAGAAGGCTCCAGGAACGAGGAATGAAGGGATCCCAGGGGTGCGGACGGGCGAGTCGCCACCGCACGCCCGAATCCACCTGCGTGGAGGGGTCAGGCCAAAGGGGGAGACCGGTCCCCGAACTAGTGGAGGCAGGAAACGACCCTCAGCTAGAAACCGGAGGCTCTGACATTTTATGTGGCGCAGCCACTCGCTACACCCGCTAGGAAGGCACCACATAGGGTCAGGGAAACTGGCGCCAAGTTTACCAAGAGGAGGCCCGAGGCAGCCGGACAGAAGTGTTGGTAAGAAAGGCCAGACAAAGGACACACAAAGGGGGTCCTGTGAAGTGCTCCAAAGTTATCTGGGAGTTGTCTGAGCCCCTCACCTGGTGAGCACAGTACGACGTGGGCAGCCATTACCTGCAGACGTGGTCTGGATAATAAGAACTGTGAGTAAAGGCCCTGAACTGCATCACTGACTCCATGTCGTTACTGCTGCTGCCCTGCACCATCACCCCCATCCTCCGCATACACTGCCCTGAGGCTATACTCCTCCCGTGGGGAGTTATGCTACGCTCTGCTGCACCCACAACACCAGCCTCAGTGGTCTGCCCTGTAGCGGCGGTTCACTCTGACCGCAATCCACGGGTGGCGTAGTCGG
Organism: Phyllobates terribilis; assembly: GCF_046119375.1. Classification (NCBI taxonomy): domain Eukaryota; kingdom Metazoa; phylum Chordata; class Amphibia; order Anura; family Dendrobatidae; genus Phyllobates; species Phyllobates terribilis. The sequence goes on along the minus strand of NW_027362761.1, from coordinate 991,235,734 downwards.
ACATTTAAACATGAAAACCACATAAATAGTTCCGCCACTGGTTTGACCGCCCTGAGCCACGGAACTGGGTCGCCGCCACGAAGACTACAACCACCAGCATCCACCAAAAAGGGTCCGGCTCCGGGTGTCCCAAGGCCCAGGGGGTGCGTCAGAACATTTTCATCACCTTTCACAATCACCAATGGGACAAGGCAGTGATGTCCTCTGTCCCCTCTCTTATACATCCTAGTGACGGAGCACCTGCTCTCATCAATTCGCCATAACCCCAATATTAGGTGGATTGAGGTGGGAGGCACCGAGTACAAGTGCTCTCTATTTGCTGATGATGTCCTAGTATATATCACTCAATCACATATATCCATCCATGCTGTTATGGCTGAAATAGATCACTTTGTTACATGGTAAAATTTTAAAATCAATGCAGCGAAGTCTGAGGCCCTCGATGTCTCCCTCCCCAAATCCATATAGGATTCCATCCAGTCCAACTTTCCCTTTGCCTGGCCCTCACAGGGTATCAAATACTTAGGAATTCCTATTCATAGAGACCTCTCCCATCTATGTTATCTTAATTTTGGGCCCTTTATTGAACAACTCCATACAGACCACGGTTGGCAAGTTAGAACTGTAAGATTCACTACGTGAACCACTGGTGTTTTGTGGAAAAGCACATGTACACTGCGTTCCAAATTATTATACAAAAAGTGTTTAGGAGTGATAAGGGAAGAATTTGTTTGTTTGTCAGTTAAACTCATTGATGGTGATGTGTGTCAGGGCTCTTTATATCACTGTAAGCAATTGCAGACACCTGTGCTAATTAGTTTGGCAGGTGTGTCCAATGAAAGGCAAGACTACTTAAGAAGGCTCTCTCACATTATTAAGCAGCCTACATTTTCTGCCAAAATGGGAAAGAAAAAGGATGTGTCGGCTGCTGAGAAGCAACAAATTGTGGAGTGTTTAGGTCAAGGCATGACTACAATCAACATTGTGCGATGATCAGGATGAAGTGTCTTGGCAATCAAGAAGTATGTAGCTGATTCACAGTACACACGTGTGCGTGCTGATAAGGGCAAATTGAGGACTCTTTCCTACAGGCAATTACGTCAGATTGAAAGAGCAGCGGCAAAAAAGCCTTGTCATAGCTGCAGACAAGTTTTTGAAGCTGCTTGTGCCTCCAACGTCCCCCGAACAACAAGATGCAGGGTCCTTCAGAGGTTTGCAGCTGTGCATGCGCCATCCTGCCGACCTCCTCTATCCACTTCACACAAGCAGAAACGGCTCCAGTGGGCCAAACATTACATGAAGACTGATTTCAAAACTGTTTTGTTCACGGATGAGTGCCGTGCAGCGCTCGATGGTCCAGATGGATGGAGTGGAGGATGGCTGGTTGATGGACACCCCACGCAAACACGGCTACAGCGCCAACAAGGAGGAGGTGGAGTAATGTTTTGGGCTGGAATCATGGGGAGAGAGATTGTCGGCCCCTTTAGGATCCCTGAAGGCGCTAAAGATGAACTCCATAATGTATGTGGATTTTCTCAAACAGCACTTCCTGCCATCGTTCAAGAAGAAGAACCGTGTATTTCACAGCAAGATCATTTTTCTGCATGATAATGCACCATCTCATGCTGCACATAAAACATCTGCATCTCTGGCTGATATGGGCATAAAAGGGGACAAACTTATGGTGTGACCCCCATGCTCCCCTGACCTCTACCCCATTCAGAACCTTTGGAGCATCATTAAAAGGAGTGTCTATGATGGCGGGAGGCAGTTCACATCTAAGCAACAGCTCTGGGAGGGTATTCTGTCCTCATGCAAAACAATTGAAGCAGAAACCATCCAAAACCTGACAAATTCAATGGACGAGAGAGTTCAGAAACTCCTTTCGAACAAGGGGTCCTATGTGAAAATGTAACATCACCTAGAATAAAGTTTTGAGTTGAAAACTGTTTGATTTCAGTTTCTAACAACCTGCTAATGCTTATAATTTCAAAAATGACCATTTTTTTGGTCTTTATTAAAATGAAAAGGTTGATCGAAAAGTTTGGGGGATCTAAGAGTGTGGCAACCCAGTAGTCATGATTACTTCGAATTCTGACAATATGAGGGTCATGCTGCAGGTAGTGCAGCAAGAAGGCACTTATGTGCCTTGCGCATCTCGGAGCCCCAAAATTATTTTCCGGGCTAGATGCAGCTAAAAATTATTTTTAATTTTAAATCTGGTGAAGCTTTAGTATAGATGGCCTAATAGGATCAGTGCTGCACACTGCTACAAAGCCCAAATTATTTTCCAGTCAAGATACAGATAAACATGATTAGTAATTTGAAAGCTTAAAATGGTTGGTAGGGTGATTTTAACCAATCATCAAGCTTTTACTCTCCCCATTATGACACAGGGGTAGAAAAGTCGATTCGGATCCATGATTTGTTCATCTTTATGAACGTGAGTCTGTCTACATTATCAGTGGAGAGCCGCGTGCGCTTATCTGTCAGCACACCACCAGCAGCGCTGAACACACGTTCAGACAGAACGCTGGCTGCGGGGCATGACAAGATCTCCAAGGCGTAAGTGGCTAGCTCTGGCCATTTATCCAGATTGGAAGCCCAAAAAGAGCAAGGGTCCAGTGACACAGTCGTGGCTTCAATGTTTACTTGGAGATACTCCTGTACCATCGTCTCTAGGCGTTGACTATGTGTCAGACTTCTTGTCTCCTGTGGCCTTGCAAAGGATGGGCTAAAAAAGTGGTGAAATGATTCCGCAAAATTGATGTTACCAGCAGATACTGTGGTTCTGTTATGGTTTGAGTGCTGAACACTTGACGGTCCCACGGTTGGCAAGTTGGAACTGTGAGATTCACTACGTGCACCACTGGTATTTTGTGGAAAAGCACATGTAAGATTCTGCAACAGTCTCTGCTGATACTCCTGCATGCGTGCATCCCTTTCTATGGCAGGAATAATTTCTGCAAATTTACTTTTGTACCGGGGATCTAACAGTGTGGCAACCCAGTAGTCAGGATTATTTCTAATTCTCACAATTCGAGGGTCATGTTGCAGGTAGTGCAGCAAGAAGGCACTCATGTGTGTTGCGCATCCAGGAGCACCAAGTCCCTGTTGTGTTGGTGGCGAGGTAACAATCATGCTTCCTTCCTCTGTCCTCTCCCCCCAACCTCGCACAACAGAAATGTGATCAAGGTCTCCCTCATCTGATGAGTCTTCCATCAGTTCGTCCTCCACTTCTTCCTGGGCTCCTGCACCTTCCTCACTAGTTTGGCTGCTACCATGCGCCCTGGTAAAACCATCTCCCCCACCCTCACATGCCTGCCGCCTTGGTGCTGCCGACCGTCTGGACCTTGCAGATGTTAGCCCTTCAGCATACAACTCTTCCTCTACTTCCTCCACCTCCTCTTGTGCCACCACCTGACTCCGAATTCTGTTTAACATGTGCTCCAGCATGTAAATCACCGGAATAGTCATGCTGATAATGGCATCGTCAGCACTAAACATCTTTGTCGCCATTTCAAAACTGTGCAGAAGGGTGCATAGGTCCCTGATCTGAGACCACTCCTCCAGCGTGATTTGCCCCACCTCTGAATCTCGTTGGCCCAGGCTATACGTCAGAACGTATTGCACCAGGGCTTGTCGGTGCTGCCACAGTCGCTGCAACATGTGCAGAGTTGAATTCCACCGGGTAGGCACATCGCATTTTAGCCGGTGAAGTGGCAGGCCCAACGACTTCTGTAGAGATGTAAGTCGCTGAGCTGCGGGATGCGAACGGCGGAAGTGAGCACACAGCGACCGTGCCCTCTGCAGAAGGCCATCTAGTCTGGGATAGTGGGCTAAAAATTGCTGGACAACCAGGTTCAACACGTGAGCCATACAAGGCACAAGTGTGACATTGCCCCGGCGAAGGGCCGCACCCAGGTTTGCAGCATTGTCGCACACGGCCTTCCCTGGTTTCAGGTCCAGTGGAGACAACCATTCATGAAATTGGTTCTCCAGAGCTGACCACAACTCCTCAGCTGTGTGACTCACATTTCCCAGACATTTCAATGTAAAAACCGCCTGATGACGTTGAGCCCTACTGCCAGCATAGTAAGGAGGTGTGCAGGATCCCTTCTGCGCAGTTAGAAAGCTTGTGGCATGACCAGACAGGCTTTGGGTGCAGGTGGAAGACCGAGAGGAGGTTGAGGAGGCAGAAGCAGTGGAGGAACTTTGACATAAAGAGGATTGACGCACAACTCGTGGGGATGGCAAGACTTGGACAGCAGCCCCTTGTCCTGCTGTCACCATAGTTACCCAGTGCCCAGTCAGCGACATGTAACGCCCCTGTCCATGCCTACTCGTCCAAGTGTCTGTGGTGAAATGCACCCTGTCACACACAGAGTTTCTCAAAGAAGCGGTGATGTTGTGTGCGACATGCTGGTGGAGCGCAGGCACACCTTTCTTTGAGAAGTAGTGCCGACTGGGCATCTGGTACTGGGGCACTGCGACGGACATAAGGTCTCGAAAATCCTCTGTGTCCACCAGGCGGAAAGGCAGCATTTCTGTAGCCAAGAGCTTGCAGATGGTGAAATTCAACCTCTTAGCTTTCACATGGCTAGGAGGAAATGGTCTTTTACTTGTCCACATCTGAGGGACCGAGGGCTGGCTATTGTGCTTAGACGGGGTTGATAAGGGTGTCCCTGGCAAACTGCCGGTCTGTGAGTAAGATGCAGGCGGACATGTTAGGTTGCCTTGATCCAAAGGTGGTGCTATCGATGTCGGACAGCGCTCAACACCAGCTGGTGTTACTACCTCCAAAGAAAATGATGACCTGCCAATCACGCTGGCTGTTGCGGGTAAAGAGGTGGCAGGTCTGCGCCCCAAAACAGGTGTGACTGCTGTCCCCCCAGTCACAGAGGATGAAGAGGCCGCGGATGCACAAGATATGGCAGACGGTGATTGGCCCGGCCGGCTAGGCCGCATTGTAGCACACTGAGCTTCCCACTGCAACTTATGCTTCATGTCCATGTGCCGGTTCATGCATGAAGTACTCAAACTATGTATTTTTTGGCCTCTACTTAGCTTTTGCTGACAAATGTTACAGATAACACGAGTTGGGTCATCTTTATCGATCTGAAAAAATGCCCAGGTTATGCAAGGCTTAGCACCCATGCGACCTGAAGAGCCACCACGACTTGTGGTGAGAGGCAGAGTTGTGTTTGAGGATGCAGTTGTTGACGTGCTTCCAGTACTACGTCTCTGTCCAGGAAGGCGCAACCTGACCTCGTCGTCACTAGCATCTTCCTCCTCCTCCTCTGCTGACCTCATCTCTTGGCTGACTGTGGGTTGACAGTAAGTGGGATCTCCGACCTCATCATCATCACCCTGTGCGTTATCACACCCGTCGTCCTCAGAGCCAACCTGTTGCTGCCCTGACAAAAAACTAAAGTTGTCGCTCCAATCAGGTATTTGAGTCTTATCATCGTCTTCCTCATTGTCTCCACCAACAGGAGTTACAGTTTGGGAATGAGGGTCTACATTATGGTCAGAACCTTCTGCGTCTGGTCCTGGATCCGACTCATAAAGATTCTGGGCATCAGTGCAGATCATTTCCTCGTCTGGATTCACAGAAGCGCTGGAGTCGACCTCTGATTCCCAGGCTATAGTATGCGTAAACAGCTCTGCAGACTCAACCATCTGTTCTACCTCATACTCAGACGGGCAGCTGGAGATTTGGGAGCTGTGAGGAAGCAAGTGCGATTTGGGTGACACCTTCGAGGACTGGAGTATTTGTGATGTTGAAGTTGATGTGGAGGAGAGCCCACTTAAAGGAGCACTTGATATCCGTTGAAGCACCTGCTGTTTTTGTGCCTCATCTGGAATTTGTAGCAATTGGCGTGGCCGTAAGAAAGGGATCTTATCACATTGTCCGCTAAAAGAAGTAGACATTTTAGTTTGGCTGGAAGATGGTCTTTCTTCTGCAGATGTTACTGTTGCTTTAACACCTACCCCACGGACACAACCTTTTTTCCCCTTCCCAACACGCCTATTCCCCTTTCCACCAGCAGCAGGCCTTTTTCCACTCATTTTGGTGGTTAACTAATTCACAACTCTGGAGTTGTTTGCACAAAAAAACAATGGATGGTAACCGAGCAGAGCTGAGTGGCCAAACTGTGGTATTAGGCCAAAACTATTGGCTGGGTTAGATGCAGAAAAAAATTATTTTGAATTTGCAACCTGATGGAGGTCAGTATAGATGGACTAATACAAATAGTCCCACACACTGCTAGAAGCCCAAATATTTTTTCAGAGGTACTGTAGATGCAGATAAAAATTATTTTTAATTTGCAACCTGATGGAGGTCAGTATAGATGGACTAATAGACCAAGTCCCACACACTGCTAGATGCCCAAATATTTTTTCAGAGCTAGATGCAGAAAAAAATTAATTTTAATTTGCAACCTGATGGAGGTCAGTATAGATGGACTAATAGACCAAGTCCCACACACCGCTAGAAGCCCAACTATTTTTTCAGAGCTAGATGCAGAAAAAAATTATTTTTAATTTGCAACCTGATGGAGGTCAGTATAGATGGACTAATAGACCAAGTCCCACACACCGCTAGAAGCCCAAATATTTTTTCAGAGCTAGATGCAGAAAAAAATTATTTTTAATTTGCAACCTGATGGAGGTCAGTATAGATGGACTAATAGACCAAGTCCCACACACTACTAGAAGCCCAAATATTTTTTCAGAGCTAGATGCAGAAAAAAATTATTTTTAATTTGCAACCTGATGGAGGTCAGTATAGATGGACTAATAGACCAAGTCCCACACACCGCTAGAAGCCCAAATATTTTTTCAGAGCTAGATGCAGAAAAAAATTATTTTTAATTTGCAACTTGATGGAGGTCAGTATAGATGGACTAATAGACCAAGTCACACACACTGCTAGAAGCCCAAATATTTTTTCAGAGCTAGATGCAGAAAAAAATTATTTTTAATTTGCAACCTGATGGAGGTCAGTATAGATGGACTAATAGACCAAGTCCCACACACCGCTAGAAGCCCAACTATTTTTTCAGAGCTAGATGCAGAAAAAAATTATATTCAATTTGCAACCTGCTGGAGGTCAGTATAGAAGGACTAATAGAACAAGTCCCACACACTGCTAGAAGCCCAAATATTTTTTCAGAGCTAAATGAAGAAAAAAATTATTTTTAATTTGCAACCTGATGGAGGTCAGTATAGATGGACTAATAGACCAAGTCCCACACACTGCTAGAAGCCCAAATATTTTTTCAGAGCTAGATGCAGAAAAAAATTATTTTTAATTTGCAACCTGATGGAGGTCAGTATAGATGGACTAATAGACCAAGTCCCACACACCGCTAGAAGCCCAACTATTTTTTCAGAGCTAGATGCAGAAAAAAATTATTTTTAATTTGCAACCTGATGGAGGTCAGTATAGATGGACTAATAGACCAAGTCCCACACACCGCTAGAAGCCCAAATATTTTTTCAGAGCTAGATGCAGAAAAAAATTATTTTTAATTTGCAACCTGATGGAGGTCAGTATAGATGGACTAATAGACCAAGTCCCACACACTGCTAGAAGCCCAAATATTTTTTCAGAGCTAGATGCAGAAAAAAATTATTTTTAATTTGCAACCTGATGGAGGTCAGTATAGATGGACTAATAGACCAAGTCCCACACACCGCTAGAAGCCCAAATATTTTTTCAGAGCTAGATGCAGAAAAAAATTATTTTTAATTTGCAACCTGATGGAGGTCAGTATAGATGGACTAATAGACCAAGTCCCACACACTACTAGAAGCCCAAATATTTTTTCAGAGCTAGATGCAGAAAAAAATTATTTTTAATTTGCAACCTGATGGAGGTCAGTATAGATGGACTAATAGACCAAGTCCCACACACCGCTAGAAGCCCAAATATTTTTTCAGAGCTAGATGCAGAAAAAAATTATTTTTAATTTGCAACTTGATGGAGGTCAGTATAGATGGACTAATAGACCAAGTCACACACACTGCTAGAAGCCCAAATATTTTTTCAGAGCTAGATGCAGAAAAAAATTATTTTTAATTTGCAACCTGATGGAGGTCAGTATAGATGGACTAATAGACCAAGTCCCACACACCGCTAGAAGCCCAACTATTTTTTCAGAGCTAGATGCAGAAAAAAATTATATTCAATTTGCAACCTGCTGGAGGTCAGTATAGAAGGACTAATAGAACAAGTCCCACACACTGCTAGAAGCCCAAATATTTTTTCAGAGCTAAATGAAGAAAAAAATTATTTTTAATTTGCAACCTGATGGAGGTCAGTATAGATGGACTAATAGACCAAGTCCAACACACTGCTAGAAGCCCAAATATTTTTTCAGAGCTAGATGCAGAAAAAAATTATTTTTAATTTGCAACCTGATGGAGGTCAGTATAGATGGACTAATAGACCAAGTCCCACACACCGCTAGAAGCCCAACTATTTTTTCAGAGCTAGATGCAGAAAAAAATTATTTTTAATTTGCAACCTGATGGAGGTCAGTATAGATGGACTAATAGACCAAGTCCCACACACCGCTAGAAGCCCAAATATTTTTTCAGAGCTAGATGCAGAAAAAAATTATTTTTAATTTGCAACCTGATGGAGGTCAGTATAGATGGACTAATAGACCAAGTCCCACACACTGCTAGAAGCCCAAATATTTTTTCAGAGCTAGATGCAGAAAAAAATTATTTTTAATTTGCAACCTGATGGAGGTCAGTATAGATGGACTAATAGACCAAGTCCCACACACCGCTAGAAGCCCAAATATTTTTTCAGAGCTAGATGCAGAAAAAATTATTTTTAATTTGCAACTTGATGGAGGTCAGTATAGATGGACTAATAGACCAAGTCACACACACTGCTAGAAGCCCAAATATTTTTTCAGAGCTAGATGCAGAAAAAAATTATTTTTAATTTGCAACCTGATGGAGGTCAGTATAGATGGACTAATAGACCAAGTCCCACACACCGCTAGAAGCCCAACTATTTTTTCAGAGCTAGATGCAGAAAAAAATTATATTCAATTTGCAACCTGCTGGAGGTCAGTATAGAAGGACTAATAGAACAAGTCCCACACACTGCTAGAAGCCGAAATATTTTTTCAGAGCTAAATGAAGAAAAAAATTATTTTGAATTTGCAACCTGATGGAGGTCAGTATAGATGGACTAATAGACCAAGTCCCACACACTGCTAGAAGCCCAAATATTTTTTCAGAGCTAGATGCAGAAAAAAAATATTTTTAATTTGCAACCTGATGGAGGTCAGTATAGATGGACTAATAGACCAAGTCCCACACACTGCTAGAAGCCCAAATATTTTTTCAGAGCTAGATGCAGAAAAAAAATATTTTTAATTTGCAACCTGATGGAGGTCAGTATAGATGGACTAATAGACCAAGTCCCACACACTGCTAGAAGCCCAAATATTTTTTCAGAGCTAGATGCAGAAAAAAATTATTTTTAATTTGCAACCTGATGGAGGTCAGTATAGATGGACTAATAGACCAAGTCCCACACACCGCTAGAAGCCCAACTATTTTTTCAGAGCTAGATGCAGAAAAAAATTATATTCAATTTGCAACCTGCTGGAGGTCAGTATAGAAGGACTAATAGAACAAGTCCCACACACTGCTAGAAGCCCAAATATTTTTTCAGAGCTAAATGAAGAAAAAAATTATTTTTAATTTGCAACCTGATGGAGGTCAGTATAGATGGACTAATAGACCAAGTCCCACACACTGCTAGAAGCCCAAATATTTTTTCAGAGCTAGATGCAGAAAAAAATTATATTCAGTTTGCAACCTGATGGAGGTCAGTATAGATGGACTAATAGAATGATGCTATGCCCAAAAGATTTTACTTCACTAGGTGCAGTAAAAAAATTGGTATTCTATACACAGGTGTTATATCTTGCAACACAGATACTACTCCACTGACTAACACACTCTGCAATAGGCCAAAAAGGATTAGCTTTGCTAGATTCAGCCAAATGCTGTGAAAAAAACTTGCACAGCACTGGCACAGACCTGCCTGGCAAAAACTGATAGGAACTCATGTAACCTAGTCCTGAAAAGGACTCCAATTACAATTAGTCTTTACTAGTGTTGAGCCACCCCCGTAGTGTTCGGGTTCGGTTCGGTTCGTCGAACACCGGGATGTTCGAGGAACTGTTCGTCGAACTGTTCGTCGAACACCTTAGAACACCGTCGAACACCGTTAAAACCAATGGCAGGCAAACAAAAACACATAGAAACACATAGAAAACACCTGCAAAGGTGTCCAAAAGCTGACAAACTGCTCAGAAGACACTCTCTTTAAAAAAGCCGGCCGGCAAATTCAGCAGCGGCATACACCGGTACCCGACAATTTAGACAAGAAGGAATAGAGCATCACACATAGATTAGATAGATAGAAACATGTCAGTCACACATATAAGAAGCACAGTGACAGTGTTGGTTACTGCACTTGTCATTTAGTGTAAAGGATTTATTAAAAAAAATATTAGTGTTTTCATGCACCGTCTCTTTAAAAAAGCCGGCCGGCAATTCAGCATCTGTACCCGACAATTTAGAACAGAAAGAATAGAGCTTCACACATAGATTAGATAGATAGAAACATGTCAGTCACATATATAATAAGTACAGTGATAGTGTTGCTTACTGTACTTGTCATTTAGTGTAAAGGATTTATTTAAAAAAATAATAGTGTTTTCATGCACTGTCTCTTTAAAAAAGCCGGCCGGCAATTCAGCAGCGGTACCCGACAATTTAGAACAGAAAGATAGAGCATCACACATAGATTAGATAGATAGAAACATGTCAGTCACATATATATGAAGTACAGTGATAGTGTTGGTTACTGTACTTGTCATTTAGTATTAAAATAAAGGATTTATTATTAAAAAAATTGGCGTGGGGTTCCCCTTAATTTTAGGCTCTAGCGGAGGTTAAGCAGACGGCTGGGGCAGATGTTTGAAGCCTGGGAAGGGGGTAATACCCACGGAGCTTCCCAGGCTACTAATATCAGCCTCCAGCTGAATACATAGCCTTTACTAGCTATTAAAATGGGGGACCCCCCAAAAAAAATGACGTGGGGTCCCCCCTAATTTAATAGCTAGCAAAGGCTAGGCAGACAGCTGGGGGCTGATATTAATAGCCCAGGAAGGGAGCCATGAATATTGGCCCCCTCCCAGGCTAGAAACACCAGCCGTCAGCCGCCCCAGAAATGGCGCATTCATAGGATGCGCCAATTCTGGCACTTAGCCTCGCTCTTCCACGCTGCCCTGGTGCGGTGGCAGGGGGTAATAGGGTTGGGGTTGATGTCAGCTTATAATGCCAGCTGACATCAAGCCCAGGTTAGTAATGGAGAGGCGTCTATAAGACACCCCCATTACTAACCCCATAGTCAAAGTTAAAAAAAACACAAACACCCAGAATAAAGTCCTTTAATTGAAATAAAGACACAATCCTTTATTGTTCTAAATTAAACCATACTTACCATCACGCCCATTCCAGCTGAAGCCAACGATCTCCTGCAATAAAAGAAAAATAATAAAGCAACCTCATCCTTACCTTTCCATGGTTCCCACGACAGCTTCAGCTCTGCTACATCGAGATGACAGGCTGGACCGCAGCAGAACGCTGCCATCCAGCCTGTCATCCCGCAGACACTGAGAAGCGCAGGCTTGCTTGCGCTGCTCAGCGTCTCTCTGTGACGACATCCAGATGAGCCGAGTTCATGTCCAATGAACTCGGCTCACCTCATGCACGTCACTGACAGCGTGGGAAAATTCTCACGCTGAAGCGCTGATTGCAGGAGAATTTTCCCACGCTGTCAGTGACGTGCAGGAGGTGAGCTGAGTTCATTGGACATGAGCTCACCTCATGCACATCACTGACAGCGTGGGAGTATTCTCCTGCACTCAGCACTTCAGCGTGAGAATTTTCCCACGCTGTCAGTGACGTGCATGAGGTGAGCCGAGTTCATTGGACATGACCTCGGCTCATCTGGATGCCGTCACAGCGAGACAGTGAGGAGCGCAAGCATGCCTGCGCTTCTCAGTGTCTGCGGGATGACAGACTGGATGGCAGCGTTCTGCTGCGGTCCAGCCAGTCATCTCGATGTAGCAGAGCTGAAGCTGTCGTGGGAACCATGGAAAGGTAAGGATGAGGTTGGTTTATTATTTTTCTTTTATTGCAGGAGATCGTTGGCTTCAGCTGGAATGGGTGTGATGGTAAGTATGGTTTAATTTAGAACAATAAAGAATTGTGTCTTTATTTCAATTAAAGGACTTTATTCTGGGTGTTGTGTTTTTTTTAAATACTTTACTAGAAATTCATGGCGGTCATGTCTAATACTGGCGTGACCCCATGAATTTTGGGCTTGGGGCCAGCTGATAATACCAAGCTGGCCCTAACCCCTTTATTACCCAGTGAGCCACCGCACCAGGGCCCTGGATGAGTTGGGTACAGCGCCAGAAGATGGCGCTTCTATGAACGCGCCATTTTCCGGGGTGGCTGCGGACTGCAATTTGTAGCGGGGGGGGGCCCAGAAAGCTTGGGCCTCCCTGCGCTGCAGATTCCAGCCCCCAGCTGCCTAGTTGTACCTGGCTGGACACAAAAATAGGGCGAAGCCCCACGTACTTTTTTTTTAATTATTTCATGAAATTCATGAAATAATTAAGAAAAAAAGGCCTTCCCTATATTGTTGTGTCCGGCCAGGTACAAATAGGCAGCTGGTGGTTGGGGGCAGCCCGTTCCTGCCTGCTGTACCTGGCTGGACACAAATATAGTGCGAAGCCCCACTTCAATTTTTTTTAATTATTTCATGAAATTCATGAAATAATCAAGAAAAAAAGGGCTTCCCTATATTGTTGTGTCCGGCCAGGTGCAAATAGGCAGCTGGTGGATGGGGGCAGCCCGTTCCTGCCTGCTGTACCTGGCTGGACACAAATATAGTGCGAAGCCCCACTTCAATTTTTTTTAATTATTTCATGAAATTCATGAAATAATTAAGAAAAAAAGGGCTTCCCTATATTGTTGTGTCCGGCCAGGTACAAATAGGCAGCTGGTGGATGGGGGCAGCCCGTTCCTGCCTGCTGTACCTGGCTGGACACAAATATAGTGCGAAGCCCCACTTCAATTTTTTTAAATTATTTCAGGAAATTCATGAAATAATTTAAAAAAAATTGACGTGGGGCTTCGCACTATATTTGTGTCCAGCCAGGTACAGCAGGCAGGAACGGGCTGCCCCCATCCACCAGCTGCCTATTTGTACCTGGCCGGACACAACAATATAGGGAAGCCCTTTTTTCTTAATTATTTCATGAAATAATTTAAAAAAAATTGACGTGGGGCTTCGCACTATATTTGTGTCCAGTCAGGTACAGCAGGCAGGAACGGGCTGCCCCCAACCACCAGCTGCCTATTTGTACCTGGCCGGACACAACAATATAGGGAAGCCCTTTTTTTCTTAATTATTTCATGAAATAATTTAAAGAAAATTGACGTGGGGCTTCGCCCTGTTTTTGTGTCCAGCCAGGTACAACTAGGCAGCTGGGGGCTGGAATCCGCAGCGCAGGGAGGCCCAAGCTTTCTGGGCCACCCCCGCTGCAAATTGCAGTCCGCAGCCACCCCGGAAAATGGCGCGTTCATAGAAGCGCCATCTTCTGGCGCTGTACCCAACTCATCCAGGGCCCTGATGCGGTGGCTCACTGGGTAATAAAGGGGTTAGGGCCAGCTTGGCATTATCAGATGGCCCTAAGCCCGAAATTCATGGGGTCACGCCAATATTAGACATGACCACCATGAATTTCTAGTAAAGTATTTAAAAAAAACACAACACCCAGAAAAAAGTCCTTTAATTGAAATAAACACACAATTCTTTATTGTTCTAAATTAAACCATACTTACCATCACGCCCATTCCAGCTGAAGCCAACGATCTCCTGAAATAAAAGAAAAATAATAAAGCAACATCATCCTTACCTTTCCATGGTTCCCATGACAGCTTCAGCTCTGCTACATCGAGATGACTGGCTGGACCGCAGCAGAACGCTGCCATCCAGTCTGTCATCCCGCAGACACTGAGAAGCGCAGGCTTGCTTGCGCTCCACAGTGTCTCTCTGTGAGGGCATCCAGATGAGCCGAGTTAATGTCCAATGAACTCGGCTCACCTCATGCACGTCACTGACAGCGTGGGAAAATTCTCCTGCACTCACCGCTTCAGCGTGGGAGAATTCTCACACTGAAGCGCTGAGTGCAGGAGAATTCTCCCACGCTGTCAGTGACGTGCAGGAGGTGAGCTGAGTTCATTGGACATGAGCTCACCTTATGCACGTCACTGACAGCGTGGGAAAATTCTCCTGCACTCAGCGCTTCAGCGGGAGAATTCTCACGCTGAAGCACTGAGTGCAGGAGAATTCTCCCACGCTGTCAGTGACGTGCAGGAGGTGAGCTGAGTTCATTGGACATGAACTCGGCTCATCTGGATGTCGTCACAGAGAGACGCTGAGCAGCGCAAGTAAGCCTGCGCTTCTCAGTGTCTGCGGGATGAGAGGCTGGATGGCAGCGTTCTGCTGCGGTCCAGCCTGTCATCTCGATGTAGCAGAGCTGAAGCTGTCGTGGGAACCATGGAAAGGTAAGGATGAGGTTGCTTTATTATTTTTCTTTTATTGCAGGAGATCGTTGGCTTCAGCTGGAATGGGCGTGACGGTAAGTATGGTTTAATTTAGAACAATAAAGGATTGTGTCTTTATTTCAATTAAAGGACTTTATTCTGGGTGTTTGTGTTTTTTTTTAACTTTGACTATGGGGTTAGTAATGGGGGTGTCTTATAGACGCCTCTCCATTACTAACCTGGGCTTGATGTCAGCTGGCATTATAAGCTGACATCAACCCCAACCCTATTACCCCCTGCCAGCGCACCAGGGCAGCGTGGAAGAGCGAGGCTAAGTGCCAGAATTGGCGCATCCTATGAATGCGCCATTTCTGGGGCGGCTGACGGCTGGTGTTTCTAGCCTGGGAGGGGGCCAATATTCATGGCTCCCTTCCTGGGCTATTAATATCAGCCCCCAGCTGTCTGCCTAGCCTTTGCTAGCTATTAAATTAGGGGGGACCCCACGTCATTTTTTTTGGGGGGTCCCCCATTTTAATAGCTAGTAAAGGCTATGTATTCAGCTGGGGGCTGATATTAGTAGCCTGGGAAGCTCCGTGGGTATTACCCCCTTCCCAGGCTTCAAACATCTGCCCCAGCCGTCTGCTTAACCTCCGCTAGAGCCTAAAATTAAGGGGAACCCCACGCCATTTTTTTTAATAATAAATCCTTTATTTTAATACTAAATGACAAGTACAGTAACCAACACTATCACTGTACTTCATATATATGTGACTGACATGTTTCTATCTATCTAATCTATGTGTGAAGCTCTATTCTTTCTGTTATAAATTGTCGGGTACCGCTGCTGAATTGCCGGCCGGCTTTTTTAAAGAGACGGTGCATGAAAACACTATTATTTTTTTTGATAAATCCTTTACGCTAAATGACAAGTACAGTAAGCAGCACTTTCACTGTACTTCATATATATGTGACTGACATGTTTCTATCTATCTAATCTATGTGTGATGCTCTATTCCTTCATGTCTAAATTGTCGGGTACCGGTGTATGCCGCTGCTGAATTGCCGGCTTTTCATGTTTCACTGTGAGCACTGTTCCCATCGATTTGGGCAATCACTGTAATGCCACAACCACCATGGCTGTGGCATTACAGTGAGTGGCAGACAATCCCTGCATGATTGGTGCTCTAAATAGCGCCAGACATGCAGGACACGCTTTTGGTGCACGAACAGTTATCGAACATAACCTCGAACAGCCGAATTTTTTGCAAATCGTTCGGGTTCGTCGAACAACTCGAACACCGCCCAAAACAGCTCGAATTTGAGATTGGCGAACAGTTCTAGTCGAACACCGCTCATCTCTAGTCTTTACTCCCACAACCTATCTATTTAAGAGCACAGACCTCCCTGATAAAAGTCGTAGGAAATGCTGTAACCTAGTCCTTAAAAGGACTGCAATCACAACTATTCCCTACTCCCAAGCTATCTATAGATTTGTGCGAAAATTGGCTTGAAATTAACAAGGTATAGCGCACACAGCAACAGCGGTGCCGTCTAACACGCAGCTGCAGCAGTGAGAAAATGGTGGCGACGGGGAAAATGGCTTGGTCTTATAGGGCAAGGACATGTGACATACACTGCCAATGACACATGCCCTTGCTTGTGTGAAAAAAAGCACTTCGCTCCGTGTGTGCGCTGCTGATAGGCTGACAGATTGCACCTCCCCACTGCAAATGCGGGAAAGAGAAAAAAAAATGGAGATCTTCATTGTTCCTGCAGAGATCCATCCCCTGCCCCTCCCCCCACCCCGCTGTACACTCAAACTGCGTATTAACATTAATTTTCATCATTACTGAGAAAAAATCCAGTTATGATTTTGGTGCACGAACAGTTATCGAACATAACCTCGAACAGCCGAATTTTTCTCAAATTGTTCGCGTTCGCCGAACGGCTCGAACACCGCCCAAAACAGCTCGAATTTGAGATTGGCGAACAGTTCGAGTAGAACAACGCTCATCTCTAGCCACAACAAACACCCATATCTTGTCGCTCGACCTTCCTGTCCCAATTAATAGGGGACCGCAGAACACCACTATTGAACACAGAGCAGTGTCAAAAGATTATTGGTTGTATAGCAGATAATGTTTCCAGTCACTTAGCCACCACCACTACCCTGTCTTCCACACGGTCAATTCTCAGAAGCCGTGAGTCTGGACCGCACATTCCTCACCCAGATCCTCCTTCCTCCCACCATGCCGAGTGCCCGGAGAAAACTGATCCCACACTTGAACACTCAGAAGAGCTGTTCACTTTTCCATTTGTAGATTCAGGCCTCTCGCTGGACCAGCTTCAAGTGAGTCAAGAGGAGAACGCGTGTAGCGATGCCCAAATATTGGAGCATCCAAGGTCACACAAAGGCGACGGTGGGAAAGTGCAAGTACTGTCGATAACTGTTCGTGCACCAAAATCATAACTGGATTTTTTCTCAGTAATGATGAAAATTAATGTTAATACGCAGTTTGAGTGTACAGCGGGGTGGGGGGAGGGGCAGGGGATGGATCTCTGCAGGAACAATGAAGATCTCCATTTTTTTTTTCTCTTTCCCGCATTTACAGTGGGGAGGTGCAATCTGTCAGCCTATCAGCAGCGCACACACGGAGCGAAGTGCTTTTTTTCACACAAGCAAGGGCATGTGTCATTGGCAGTGTATGTCACATGTCCTTGCCCTATAAGACCAAGCCATTTTCCCCGTCGCCACCATTTTCTCACTGCTGCAGCTGCGTGTTAGACGGCACCGCTGTTGCTGTGTGCGCTATACCTTGTTAATTTCAAGCCAATTTTCGCACAAATCTACAGATAGCTTGGGAGTAGGGAATAGTTGTGATTGCAGTCCTTTTAAGGACTAGGTTACAGCATTTCCTACGACTTTTATCGGGCAGGTCTGTGCTCTTAAATAGATTGATTGTGGGAGTAAAGACTAATTGTAATTGGAGTCCTTTTCAGGACTAGGTTACATCAGTTCCTATCAGTTTTTGCCAGGCAGGTCTGTGCCAGTGCTGTGCAAGTTTTTTTCACAGCATTTGGCTGAATCTAGCAAAGCTAATCCTTTTTGGCCTATTGCAGAGTGTGTTAGTCAGTGGAGTAGCCTATCTGTGTTGCAAGATATACCACCTGTGTATAGAATACCAATTTTTTTACTGCACCTAGTGAAGTAAAATCTTTTGGGCATAGCATCATTCTATTAGTCCATCTATACTGACCTCCATCAGGTTGCAAATTGAATATAATTTTTTTCTGCATCTAGCTCTGAAAAAATATTGGGCTTCTAGCTGTGTGTGGGACTTGTTGTATTAGTCCATCTATACTGACCTCCATCAGGTTGCAAACTGCATATATTTTTTTCTTCATCTACCTCTGAAAAAATATTGGGCTTCTAGCTGTGTGTGGGACTTGTTCTATTAATCCATCTATACAGACCTCCATCAGGTTGCAAACTGAATATATTTTTTTCTGCATCTACCTCTGAAAAAACATTGGGCTTCTAGCTGTGTGTGGGACTTGTTGTATTAGTCCATGTATACTGACCTCCATCAGGTTGCAAACTGAATATATTTTTTTCTGCATCTACCTCTGAAAAAATATTTGGCCTTCTAGCAGTGTGTGGGACTTTCTCTATTAGTCCATCTATACTGACCTCCATCAGGTTGCAAATTAAAAATAATTTTTATCTGCATCTAGCTCTGAAAAAATATTTGGCCTTCTAGCAGTGTGTGGGACTTGATCTATTAGTCCATCTATACTGACCTCCATCAGGTTGCAAATTAAAAATAATTTTTATCTGCATCTAGCTCTGAAAAAATATTTGGCCTTCTAGCTGTGTGTGGGACTTTCTCTATTAGTCCATCTATACTGACCTCCATCAGGTTGCAAATTGAATATAATTTTTTTCTGCATCTAACCCAGCCAATAGTTTTGGCCTAATACCACAGTTTGGCCACTCAGCTCTGCTCGGTTCCCATCCATTGTTTTTTTGTGCAAACAACTCCAGAGTTGTTAATTAGTTAACCACCAAAATGAGTGGAAAAAGGCCTGCTGCTGATGGAAAGGGGAATAGGCGTGTTGGGAAGGGGAAAAAAGGTTGTGTCTGTGGGGTAGGTGTTAAAGCAACAGTAACATCTGCAGAAGAAAGACCATCTTCCAGCCAAACTAAAATGTCTCCTTCTTTTAGCGGACAATGTGATAAGATCCCTTTCTTACGGCCACGCCAATCGCTACAAATTCCAGATGAGGCACAAAAACAGCAGGTGCTTCAACGGATATCAAGTGCTCCTTTAAGTGGGCTCTCCTCCACATCAACTTCAACATCACAAATACTCCAGTCCTCAAAGGTGTCACCCAAATCGCACTTGCTTCCTCACAGCTCCCAAATCTCCAGCTGCCCGTCTGAGTATGAGGTAGAACAGATGGTTGAGTCTGCAGAGCTGTTTACTCATACTATAGCCTGGGAATCAGAGGTCGACTCCAGCGCTTCTGTGAATCCAGACGAGGAAATGATCTGCACTGATGCCCAGAATCTTTATGAGTCGGATCCAGGACCAGACGCAGAAGGTTCTGACCATAATGTAGACCCTCATTCCCAAACTGTAACTCCTGTTGGTGGAGACAATGAGGAAGACGATGATAAGACTCAAATACCTGATTGGAGCGACAACTTTAGTTTTTTGTCAGGGCAGGAACAGGTTGGCTCTGAGGACGACGGGTGTGATAACGCACAGGGTGATGATGATGAGGTTGGAGATCCCACTTACTGTCAACCCACAGTCAGCCAAGAGATGAGGTCAGCAGAGGAGGTGGAGGAAGATGCTAGTGACGACGAGGTCAGGTTGCGCCTTCCTGGACAGAGACGTAGTACTGGAAGCACGTCAACAACTGCATCCTCAAACACAACTCTGCCTCTCACCACAAGTCGTGGTGGCTCTTCAGGTCGCATGGGTGCTAAGCCTTGCATAGCCTGGGCATTTTTTCAGATCGATAAAGATGACCCAACTCGTGTTATCTGTAACATTTGTCAGCAAAAGCTAAGTAGAGGCCAAAAAATACATAGTTTGAGTACTTCATGCATGAACCGGCACATGGACATGAAGCATAAGTTGCAGTGGGAAGCTCAGTGTGCTACAATGCGGCCTAGCCGGCCGGGCCAACCACCGTCTGCCATATCTTGTGCATCCGCGGCCTCTTCATCCTCTGTGACTGGGGGGACAGCAGTCACACCTGTTTTGGGGCGCAGACCTGCCACCTCTTTACCCGCAACAGCCAGCGTGATTGGCAGGTCATCATTTTCTTTGGAGGTGGTAACACCAGCTGGTGTTGAGCGCTGTCCGACATCGATAGCACCACCTTTGTATCAATGCAACCTAACATGTCCGCCTGCATCTTCCTCACAGACCGGCAGTTTGCCGGGGACACCCTTATCAACCCCGTCTAAGCACAATAGCCAGCCCTCGGTCCCTCAGATGTGGACAAGTAAAAGACCATTTCCTCCTAGCCATGAGAAAGCTAAGAGGTTGAATTTCACCATCTGCAAGTTCTTGGCTACAGAAATGCTGCCTTTCTGCCTGGTGGACACAGAGGATTTTCGAGACCTTATGTCCGTCGCAGTGCCCCAGTACCAGATGCCCAGTCGGCACTACTTCTCAAAGAAAGGTGTGCCTGCGCTCCACCAGCATGTCGCACACAACATCACCGCTTCTTTGAGAAACTCTGTGTGTGACAGGGTGCATTTCACCACAGACACTTGGACGAGTAGGCATGGACAGGGGTGTTACATGTCGCTGACTGGGCACTGGGTAACTATGGTGACAGCAGGACAAGGGGCTGCTGTCCAAGTCTTGCCATCCCCACGAGTTGTGCGTCAATCCTCTTTATGTCAAAGTTCCTCCACTGCTTCTGCCTCCTCAACCTCCTCTCGGTCTTCCACCTGCACCCAAAGCCTGTCTGGTCATGCCACAAGCTTTCTAACTGCGCAGAAGGGATCCTGCACACCTCCTTACTATGCTGGCAGTAGGGCTCAACGTCATCAGGCGGTTTTTACATTGAAATGTCTGGGAAATGTGAGTCACACAGCTGAGGAGTTGTGGTCAGCTCTGGAGAACCAATTTCATGAATGGTTGTCTCCACTGGACCTGAAACCAGGGAAGGCCGTGTGCGACAATGCTGCAAACCTGGGTGCGGCCCTTCGCTGGGGCAATGTTACACACGTGCCTTGTATGGCTCACGTGTTGAACCTGATTGTCCAGCAATTTTTAGCCCACTATCCCAGACTAGATGGCCTTCTGCAGAGGGCACGGTCGCTGTGTGCTCACTTTCGCCGTTCGCATCCCGCAGCTCAGCGACTTACATCTCTACAGAAGTCGTTGGGCCTGCCACTTCACCGGCTAAAATGCGATGTGCCTACCCGGTGGAATTCAACTCTGCACATGTTGCAGCGACTGTGGCAGCACCGACAAGCCCTGGTGCAATACGTTCTGACGTATAGCCTGGGCCAACGAGATCCAGAGGTGGGGCAAATCACGCTGGAGGAGTGGTCTCAGATCAGGGACCTATGCACCCTTCTGCACAGTTTTGAAATGGCGACGAAGATGTTTAGTGCTGACGATGCCATTATCAGCATGACTATTCCGGTGATTTACATGCTGGAGCACATGTTAAACAGAATTCGGAGTCAGGTGGTGGCACAAGAGGAGGTGGAGGAAGTAGAGGAGGAGGAGTTGTATGCGGAAGGGCTAACATCTGCAAGGTCCAGACGGTCGGCAGCACCAAGGCGGCAGGCATGTGAGGGTGGGGGAGATGGTTTTACCAGGGCGCATGGTAGCAGCCAAACTAGTGAGGAAGGTGCAGGAGCCCAGGAAGAAGTGGAGGACGAACTGATGGAAGACTCATCAGATGAGGGAGACCTTGATCACATTTCTGTTGTGCGAGGTTGGGGGGAGAGGACAGAGGAAGGAAGCATGATTGTTACCTCGCCACCAACACAACAGGGACTTGGTGCTCCTGGATGCGCAACACACATGTGTGCCTTCTTGCTGCACTACCTGCAACATGACCCTCGAATTGTGAGAATTAGAAATAATCCTGACTACTGGGTTGCCACACTGTTAGATCCCCGGTACAAAAGTAAATTTGCAGAAATTATTCCTGCCATAGAAAGGGATGCACGCATGCAGGAGTATCAGCAGAGACTGTTGCAGAATCTTACATGTGCTTTTCCACAAAATACCAGTGGTGCACGTAGTGAATCTCACAGTTCCAACTTGCCAACCGTGGGACCGTCAAGTGTTCAGCACTCAAACCGTAACAGAACCACAGTATCTGCTGGAAACATCAATTTTGCGGAATCATTTCACCACTTTTTTAGCCCATCCTTTGCAAGGCCACAGGAGACAAGAAGTCTGACACATAGTCAACACCTAGAGACGATGGTACAGGAGTATCTCCAAGTAAACATTGAAGCCACGACTGTGTCACTGGACCCTTGCTCTTTTTGGGCTTCCAATCTGGATAAATGGCCTGAGATCGCCACTTACGCCTTGGAGATCTTGTCATGCCCCGCAGCCAGCGTTCTGTCTGAACGTGTGTTCAGCGCTGCTGGTGGTGTGCTGACAGATAAGCGCATGCGGCTCTCCACTGATAATGTAGACAGACTCACGTTCATAAAGATGAACAAATCATGGATCCGAAACGACTTTTCTACCCCTGTGTCATCCTGGGGAGAGTAAAAGCTTGATGATTGGTTAAAATCACCCTACCAACCGTTTTAAGCTTTCAAATTACTGATCATGTTTATCTGTATCTTGGCTGGAAAATAATTTGGGCTTTGTAGCAGTGTGCAGCACTGATTCTATTAGGCCATCTATAATAAGCTCCACCAGATTTAAAATTGCTAATCATGTTTATCTGTATCTTGACTGGAAAATAATTTGGGCTTTGTAGCAGTGTGCAGCACTGATCCTATTAGGCCATCTATACTAAAGCTTCACCAGATTTAAAATTAATAATAATTTTTAGCTGCATCTAGCCCGGAAAATAATTTTGGGGCTCCGAGATGCGCAAGACACATAAGTGCCTTCTTGCTGCACTACCTGCAGCATGACCCTCATATTGTTAGAATTCGAAGTAATCATGACTACTGGGTTGCCACACTCTTAGATCCCCCAAACTTTTCGATCAACCTTTTCATTTTAATAAAGACCAAAAAAATGGTCATTTTTGAAATTATAAGCATTAGCAGGTTGTTAGAAACTGAAATCAAACAGTTTTCAACTCAAAACTTTATTCTAGGTGATGTTACATTTTCACATAGGACCCCTTGTTCGAAAGGAGCTTCTGAACTCTCTCGTCCATTGAATTTGTCAGGTTTTGGATGGTTTCTGCTTCAATTGTTTTGCATGAGGACATAATACCCTCCCAGAGCTGTTGCTTAGATGTGAACTGCCTCCCGCCATCATAGACACTCCTTTTAATGATGCTCCAAAGGTTCTGAATGGGGTAGAGGTCAGGGGAGCATGGGGGTCACACCATAAGTTTGTCCCCTTTTATGCCCATATCAGCCAGAGATGCAGATGTTTTATGTGCAGCATGAGATGGTGCATTATCATGCAGAAAAATGATCTTGCTGTGAAATACACGGTTCTTCTTCTTGAACCATGGCAGGAAGTGCTGTTTGAGAATATCCACATACATTATGGAGTTCATCTTTAGCGCCTTCAGGGATCCTAAAGGGGCCGACAATCTCTCTCCCCATGATTCCAGCCCAAAACATTACTCCACCTCCTCCTTGTTGGCGCTGTAGCCGTGTTTGCGTGGGGTGTCCATCAACCAGCCATCCTCCACTCCATCCATCTGGACCATCGAGCGCTGCACGGCACTCATCCATGAACAAAACAGTTTTGAAATCAGTCTTCATGTAATGTTTGGCCCACTGGAGCCGTTTCTGCTTGTGTGAAGTGGATAGAGGAGGTCGACAGGATGGCGTATGCACAGCTGCAAACCTCTGAAGGACCCTGCATCTTGTTATTCGGGGGACGTTGGAGGCACCAGCAGCTTCAAAAACTTGTCTGCTGCTATGACAAGGCTTTTTTGCCGCTGCTCTTTCAACCTGACGTAATTGCCTGTAGGAAAGAGTCCTCAATTTGCCCTTATCAGCACGCACACGTGTGTACTGTGAATCAGCTACATACTTCTTGATTGCCAAGACACTTCATCCTGATCATCGCACAATGTTGATTGTAGTCATGCCTTGACCTAAACACTCCACAATTTGTTGCTTCTCAGCAGCCGACACATCCTTTTTCTTTCCCATTTTGGCAGAAAATGTAGGCTGCTTAATAATGTGAGACAGCCTTCTTAAGTAGTCTTGCCTTTCATTGGACACACCTGCCAAACTAATTAGCACAGGTGTCTGCAATTGCTTACAGTGATATAAAGAGCCCTGACACACATCACCATCAATGAGTTTAACTGACAAACAAACAAATTCTTCCCTTATCACTCCTAAACACTTTTTGCATAATAATTTGGAACACAGTGTACATGTGCTTTTCCACAAAACACCAGTGGTTCACGTAGTGAATCTTACAGTTCTAACTTGCCAACCGTGGTCTGTATGGAGTTGTTCAATAAAGGGCCCAAAATTAAGATAACATAGATGGGAGAGGTCTCTATGAATAAGAATTCCGAAGTATTTGATACCCTGTGAGGGCCAGGCAAAGGGAAAGTTGGACTGGATGGAATCCTATATGAATTTGGGGAGGGAGACATCGAGGGCCTCAGACTTCGCTGCATTGATTTTAAAATTTGACCATGTAACAAAGTGATCTATTTCAGCCATAACAGCATGGATGGATATATGTGATTGAGTGATATATACTAGGACATCATCAGCAAATAGAGAGCACTTGTACTCGGTGCCTCCCACCTCAATCCACCTAATATTGGGGTTATGGCGAATTGATGAGAGCAGGTGCTCCGTCACTAGGATGTATAAGAGAGGGGACAGAGAACATCCCTGCCTTGTCCCATTGGTGATTGTGAAAGGTGATGAAAATGTTCTGACGCGCCCCCTGGGCCTTGGGACACCCGGAGCCGGACCCTTTTTGGTGGATGCTGGTGGTTGTAGTCTCCGTGGCGGCAACCCGGTTCCGTGGCTCAGGGCAGTCAAACCAGTGGCGGAACTATTTATGTGGTTTTGATGTTTAAATGTCCGATTACGCCACCCGTGGATTGCGGTCAGAGTGAACCGCCGCTCCAGGGCAGACCGCTGAGGCTGGTGTTGTGGGTGCAGCAGAGCGTAGCATAACTCCCCACGGGAGGAGTATAGCCTCAGGGCAGTGTATGCGGAGGATGGGGGTGATGGTGCAGGGCAGCAGCAGTAATGACACGGAGTCAGTGATGTAGTCCAGGGCCTTTACTCACAGTTCTTATTATCCAGACCACGTCTGCAGGTAACGGCTGCCCACCTCGTACTGTGCTCACCAGGTGAGGGGCTCAGACAACTCCCAGATAACTTTGGAGTGCTTCACAGGACCCCCTTTGTGTGTCCTTTGTCTGGCCTTTCTTACCAACCCTTCTGTCCGGCTGCCTCGGGCCTCCTCTTGGTAAACTTGGCGCCAGTTTCCCTGACCCTATGTGGTGCCTTCCTAGCGGGTGTAGCGATTGGCTGCGCCACATAAAATGTCACAGCCTCCTGTTTCTAGCTGAGGGTCGTTTCCTGCCTCCACTAGTTTCGGGGACCGGTCTCCCCCTTTGGCCTGACCCCTCCACGCAGGTGGATTCGGGCGTGCGGTGGCGACTTGCCCGTCCGCACCCCTGAGATCCCTTCGTTCCTCATTCCTGGAGCCTTCTCCGCTCCTCTTCCTTCCTTCTCCCTCTTCCAGGCCTGGGCCTCTGTTACTAGGCCTGCCTCCGGAGCAGAGCTCATGCAGAGCCCCTGCTCCCTGCCACTTCTGCTCAGACTTCTCTGCACTGAACTAAGATGGTGCCCACCTTTTATACTCCCTTCTCAATGCACCCAGGAACTTCTTCCTCCCTGCTCCTGCACTACAGGTTTCCCCTTCCTCGGTGTTCCCTCCCCCCACTCCAGCCAGGGACAGGGACAGTCGTGCCCATCTCAGGGGCATATTGGTCGCCCTGACCCACGGCAATGTGGTGTAATGCATGCAGGTGTCGGGTCCTGATCCACACTACATCCTTACCTGAGAGTGAGATATCACACCTCTGGGTGAGGTGCAATACCTCTGTAGCAACCGAGCCCTCAGGGTGCTACAGTTCCATTTATCTTCAGCCTAGGTGACGTATTGCGATACAGGGCCGTGATTTTGGCTATAAAAGGGTCCCCTAGACCCCTACCCCAAGCTTTTTAAGACAATCATATATGGCGTGCCAGGAGACTCTATGGAATGCTTTCTCAGCATCCAACGAGAGTATCTAATTACAAATTTTTAACTGCATCTAGCCCAGGAAATACTTTGTGCCTAGTAGCAGGGTCTGCTAGTCAGCGGATTATCCCGGCTGTTAAGCAAGCTACACCACCTGTAGTTTGGACACTTCATTTTTTCAAAGGAAATGCTTCGGGACCACGGGATACTCAGTGAAGAGCATCAGGAGGCACCCCAAGGCATAGGGGCTCGGACTGGCAGTAGGATGCCTTGCGGTGGACAGCCGAGCTCGATCCTTATATAAATTTTTTAACTGCAGCAGCTTTAGTGGACGCTACTGGAGCTGGAATTACGCGGCTGCTGGCATGAGACTTGCCCTCCAATAGATCCTTGTAAATGGATTTAAAGTGTATTTATTCAAATTAGAGAGACAATTTAAATTAAAAAGCTTAGAGCTGCCTCCACCACAGGGGGGCTCGCTCGACCCACCAGCGGACAGGCACCAGTATTGGGAGAGGGGGGCTGGCCGTCAGGGTTCACCGCGGCTCTGGCACAAACCCGGCGACACGGAGGTGGCACGGGCAGGAGCGGACTGAACGTGTCGGCTTCTCACTTTTTGGATTTTAGAAGGGCATGACATGCCTATATCTGTGTCTCCCCCTCCTTTTACTCCTCCACCTCTTTTCTTTTCGCATGACTATATGTACTTGTCACTTTTCCATGTGTTAGTTGTGTCTTCTGAGCAGTTTGTCAGCTTTTGGACACCTTTGAAGGTGTTTTCTATGTGTTTCTATGTGTTTTTGTTTGCCTGCCATTGGTTTTAACGGTGTTCGAAGGTGTTCGACGAACAGTTCGACGAACAGTTCGGCGAACACACGGGTGTTCGACGAACCGAACCGAACTCGAACACTACGGGGGTGGCTCAACACTAGTTGTGGCACAATTTCAGCTTACTCACGGCCACGTCCTCGGCCTTGGCATCTGCATGCACCATCACGTCCACTTCCCCGTCCCTTGAGACGCAACTTGCCCATTTTTAATGGAGGACAGTATTTTCCACATTCATGAGAAATGTCAGATTGTGGAACACTCTTATAGGTGTTATGTCTGACAGAGAACCACGGTTTTAAATAGCAGGCTTTTAATTTGCTAATTCTATCCTTCACAGACACCTAGTGTGAATAGCTTGACCGACACACTGCAACAGAATGAAAATGGAAAAAATGTCAGATTTTGGAACACTCTTATAGGTGTTATGTCTGACAGAGAACCACGGTTTTAATTAACAGGCCTGTAATTTGCTAATACTATCCTTCACAGACACCTAGTTGAATATCTTGACCGACACACTGCAATGGAATGAAAATGGAAGAAATGTCAGATTTTGGAACACTCTTATAGGTGTTATGTCTGACAGAGAACCACGGTTTTAAATAACAGGCCTGTAATTTTCTAATACTATCCTTCACAGACACCTAGTGTGAATAGCTTTATCGACACACTGCAATGGAATGAAAATGGAAGAAATGTCTGATTTTGGAACAATCTTATAGGTGTTATGTTTGACAGAGAATCACTGTTTTAAATAGCAGGCCTGTAATTTGCTAATACTATCCTTCACAGACACCTAGTGTGAATAGCTTGACTGATACACTGCAACAGAATGGAAAAGGAGGCCAATATTTTCCATATTCAGTTTAAATTTCTGAATTTTTATCACTGAAATATGGAACAAATCAGTCTTTATTCTGCAGTGAGAACAAGCAAATGGAGCCAAAAAATTATGTACTTTGGATTGATTTTTAAACAAATAACCAGGATTAAGATCAAATTTTTTTTTACCTGTCCCCTGATATCTGGGGCTATGTCTACAAATATCTGTTAGACCAGCAGCAGCAGGAACGTTCAATGGACCCTCTTGCACAATATGCACTGCAGTCTGCCACATACCCTGCCTGCCTAATTCCTGCTATCACCACTGTATATATGCAGATGGATTAGTCCTCAGAAGGACTGTTAGTTCACATGGATATATATATATATATATGTTGTGGAAAGCCTATACTAACAGGACGTTCAATGGACCCTCTTGTGCTGTATCGTGCACTGCAGTCTGCCACATACACTAGCTGCCTGCCTAACTCCTGCTATCACCACTGAATATATGCAGCTGGATTAGTCCTCAGAAGGACTGTTAGTTCAGTTGTGTATATATATTTATGTTGTGGAAAACCTATACTAACTATGAAGAAGCAAATCTCTGCCTGATGCAGCAGCTGCTCTCCCTACTCTGCCTGATTCCGGGGTAGACTGTGACGAGCATGGCGGCACCCGGTCTTATATACACCTGAAGATGCTGTGCGGCCAGCCAATCACTGTACTGCCAACAACCAACATGGCTATGGCATTACATTGCATGACAGGCAATCCCTGCATGTTCAATGGCTCTCTAAAGAGCGTCAAACATGCAGGGAGGGGACCCGATTTCCCGCCCGTGCAACCCGGAAATACTCGCCGAGCACCGAGCTCATTGAGCACAGTAATGCTCGGGCGAGTACCGAGCAGTGGCGAGCACGTTCGCTCATAACTACTCCTAATTAGACATGTAATACAGTATTTAATAATTATATAGTGTTACCCTAGTGTTAGACTTTTTGTGTTCACCACTGCACACCAATAATTTTGAAAGAATGAACTAAAATTTAAAAAATGAAGAAAATCATGTCAATAACCCAGCAAATAAAAAGTTATAGCTGTTGGCTATACTGTGGTCCTAAAAACACAAAGTACTCTGGGTCCGAACTGGTTAAATCTTGTAATAATGTATTACCCTCATTTCAGAAGGGACAATCTTTATATCTCAGACGATTGTCCAAATCGCACTGAAAACTACTACAGTTATAGCGATGGGAGTCATCCGTCAGAGAAAACAACAAATAGCAATGATAAATTATACAACGATAATCCAAAGGAAAGCAATATATCTGGAAGTAATTGATGAAATGATAACAGTCCCAGCAAATATCCTTCACTAAAGCACAGCATGGTTTTTCAGTTTAGAATTCTAAAGAAAGATTAAAGGATGTTGCTAAAATGCTGAGCCACCTTTCAAGCAAAAAATATTTTTTTTCTGGATTGTAGAAAACAGACATTGAGATTGCACTGCTAGCTAATTCATATCAAGATATATATTTACACTTTTTTTCCCCTCATTATTGGTTAATTAATAGTGCATTTACCATGATACATTCAGTTTATATATAAGCATCAAATGTGATTTTAATTGTCAGTGGCTACTAATTGCTACTACAAGTTCAGTTCTGTAGATTGCATAACGAGATGTGTCCTGCTTTCTTCCATTTACTAAAGTTATGTGTAGGCAGTGAGTGCAAGAGAATTCAGCATGATGATTATGATTAGATGTTGTCACTTTACATACAGATGTGTCCTTATTTAACTTTGCTTCATAGATCCTGAGATATGTGACATGAGATAATTAGAAATTAAAAAAAACACGTAATTTAGTAATACTTCTTTGCAATATATCCATGCTTAGAGCTGGTTTTAAACAGGCCCTGGGCAAAAGTTAAAAAGGGGGCCCAAAATGCTAACATACTGTATTGCACCATCACAAAGAAACATTTAGTTTGCATTTCCTTGTGCTGTGCTCAAGCTGTCTGGAGGAGCAGAGAATTTTCTGGACTTCTCTCTGGCCAAAAGCCTGAAAATTCCTATAGTTTTTTTTGCAGACACCCTTAATCTAAAATCTGTGAATGGCTCAACAATTCCAGTTGGTCGTATCCAGTTGCTGACAGTGAAAGTAACTCTTCAGATTGGTGCACTTCACATTGAGAATATTTTTTACATTTTGCCACTTTATGATGCATTGCTGCTTTTTTAGACTTCCTTAGCTACGGCTACATGGTCCAGTTATTGATTGGTCGTCCTACTAGATCACCCAGTGGAGATCATCTTTTTTCAGAACTGCTTCAAAATCCCACTTTAGCCACCTTCTCAGAAACTCTGCTCTGCATCCGCTGCCTCTTATTTTTCTGCCTCCTATCAGAACTTTGCAGATGTGTTCTCCAGGCATAGGGTGAAAAAGAACCTCAGGGAAGACATGACTGAGAGTGAAAGATGCTCCTATCCTGCTTAAGAGATGTCATGCTATGTATCTTCTTTCTTCTGTCACTGGCTCATCTGGGAGGAGCCCTAAGAGGGGGGTACTGTTACGTGTCTGTCGTCAGGTTTTGCAAGTTGCCCGGAGTGGATCAATACTATCATCTCTATATATCTATTAAAGCCCATTTAGACATACACACACACACCTGTGTCTTGGGATTGAGACTCTACATTTCTGTTTAGTGTTCTCCACCTTATGTGCATACTGTGTTTTAACTTGCTTCCAACCTTGCTGGGTTCCACTTCATCCGCCCTACTGCTCCTGTTATTCCTGAGTGTGCCAAGTCCTCGCTTCCCATATGTATTCCTGCTTGTTGCACCAACGCTTGAGGTCCATATGCCCATCCAGACCTGAGGTTTAGGGGATCCACCTCAGGTGAGCCTAAAACAGTCAAATTCAAATTTAGCTTGATCCACTTATCTATAATACACACAGACAGTGGGGAAAATAAGTACTTGATACATTGTCGATTTTGCAAGTTTTCCCACCTACAAAGAATGGAGAGGTCTGTAATTTTTAATCGTAGATACACTTCAACTGTGTGAAACAGAATCTAAAAAAAATCCAGAAAATCACATTGTATTATTTTTACATATCTAATTTGTATTTTATTTAAATACATATTTGATACAACAGAAAAACAGAACTTAATATTTGGTACAGAAACCATTGTTTGCAATTACAGAGGTCAGACATTTCCTGTAGTTCTTGACCAAGTTTTCACACACTGCAGCAGGGATTTTGGCCCACTCCTCCATACATATCTTCTCCAGATCTTTCAGGTTTTGGGGCTGAGTTTCAGTTTCCTCCAAAGATTTTCTATTGGGTGCAGGTCTAGAGACTGGCTAGGCCACTCCAAGATCTTGAAATGCTTCTTATGGAGACACTCCTTAGTTGCCCTAGCTGTATGTTTTGGGTCATTGTCATGCTGGAAGACCCAGCCATGACCCATCTTCAATGCTCTTACTGAGGGAGAGAAGGAGGCTGTTGGCCAAAATATCACAATACATGACCCCATCCATCCTCCCTTCAATACATGTCAGTCGTCCTGTCCCAATTGCAGAAAAGCACCCCCTAAGTATGATGTTTTCCCCACCATTCTTCACGGATGGGACAGTGCTCTTGGGGTTTTACTCATCCTTCTTCTTCCTCAAAACAAGTGGATTGATACCAAAAAGTTTTATTTTGGTCTCATCAGACCACATGACCTTCTCCCATGCATCCTCTGTATCATCCAGACGGTCACTGGCGAACTTCAAACGGGCTTGGACATGTGCTGGCGTGAGCAGGGGAACATTGCGTGCCCTGCAGGATTTTAACCCATGATGATGTAGTGTGTTAACAGTAATGTTTGAGCTTTCTCCATTGACCTGGTTTTCCCGTGTAATTCAGGGCTGATTCCTGACCTCTCTCAGAATCATCCCTATCCAATGAGGCAAGATTGTACATGGAGCCCCAGACCGAGGAAGATTGACAGTCATCTTGTGTTTCCTCCATTTTCTAATAATTGTGCCATCAGTAGTTGCCTTCTCAACAAGCTGCTTCCTATTGTTCTGTAGCCCAACCCAGCCCAACTAACGGGTCTGTGAGAGCAAGAATTCTTGCTTGTTGGTAGGTGATCAAATAATTATGTCATACAATACATTTCAATTGAATTATTTAAAAAATCATACAATGTGATTTTCTGGTTTTTAGTTTTAGATTTTGTCACTCGCAGTTGAAGTGTACCTACAATAAAAATTACAGACCACTCCATTCTTTGTAGGTGGGAAAACTTGCACAATTGGCAGAATATCAAATACTTATTTTCCCCACTGTATGCTTGTGTATATATATATATATATATATATATATGTGTATACAGTACAAACCAAAAGTTTGGACACACCTTCTCATTTAAAGATTTTTCTGTATTTTCATGACTATGATAATTGTACATTCACACTGAAGGCATCAAAACTATGAAATAACACATGTGGAATTATATACTTAACAAAAAAGTGTGAAACAACTGAAAATATGTCTTATAGTCCAGGTTCTTCAAAGTAGCCACCTTTTGCTTTGATGACTGCTTTGCACACTCTTGGCATTCTCTTGATGAGCTTCAAGAAGTAGTCACCGGAAATGGTCTTCCAAGAATATTGAAGGAGTTCCCAGAGATGCTTAGCACTTGTTGGCCATTTTGCCTTCACTCTGCGGTCCAGCTCACCCCAAACCATCTCGATTGGGTTCAGGTCTGGTGACTGTGGAGGCCAGGTAATCTGGCGTAGCACCCCATCACTCTCCTTCTTGGTCAAATAGCCCTTACACAGCCTGGAGGTGTGTTTGGGGTCATTGTCCGGTTGAAAAATAAATGATGGTGCAACTAAACGCAAACCGGATGGAATATCATGCCGCTGCAAGATGCTGTGGTAGCCATGCTGGTTCAGTATGCCTTCAATTTTGAATAAATCCCCAACAGTGTCACCAGCAAAGCACCCCCACACCATCACACCTCCTCCTCCATGCTTCAAAGTGGGAACCAGGCATGTAGAGTCCATCCGTTCACCTTTTCTGCATCGCACAAAGACACGGTGGTTGGAACCAAAGATCTCAAATTTGGACTCATCAGACCAAAGCACATATTTCCACAGGTCTAATGTCCATTCTTTGTGTTCTTTAGCCCAAACAAGTCTCTTCTGCTTGTTGCCTGTCCTTAGCAGTGGTTTCCTAGCAGCTATTTTACCATGAAGGCCTGCTGCACAAAGTCTCCTCTTAACAGTTGTTGTAGAGATGTGTCTGCTGCTAGAACTCTGTGTGACATTGACCTGGTCTCTAATCTGAGCTGCTGTTAACCTGCGATTTCTGAGGCTGGTGACTCGGATAAACTTATCCTCAGAAGCAGAGGTGACTCTTGGTCTTCCTTTTTTGGGGCGGTCCTCATGTGAGCCAGTTTCTTTGTAGCGCTCGATGGTTTTTGCAACTGCACGTGGGGACACTTTCAAAGTTTGCCCAATTTTTTGGACTGACTGACCTTCATTTCTTAAAGTAATGATGACCACTCATTTTTCTTTACTTAGCTGCTTTTTTCTTGCCATAATACAAATTCTAACAGTCTATTCAGTAGGACTATCAGCTGTGTATCCACCTGACTTTTGCACAACACAACTGATGGTCCCAACCCCATTTATAAGGCAAGAAATCACACTTATTAAACCTGACAGGGCACACCTGTGAAGTGAAAACCATTTCCGGTGACTACTAGTGTTGAGCGAGCACTAAAATGCTCGGGTGCTCGAAGCTCGGGCCGAGCTCACCGTGATACTCGGGTGCTCGACCCGAGCAACGAGCCCAATGTTAGTCTATGGGAGACCCGAGCATTTTTGCGGCAGCACCCCCGGCAGTCTTTTAAAAGCCTAACAAGTGCCCAAAACGATAGTGACAGTGCTCAAATGACATGGGGACAGCATGGGGATCGCCCCAGGAAGCATTTCTGCCCCCCAGGTCACTGCTGTCAACAGCATGGTCAGAGGTATTAAGCCACTTTTACGGGCTCACAATAAAATGTTCAAAAACGAAACTGACACGGTTTTCCTGTGAAATATGTTAAGGAAGTTCCTTTCCAGGGTAAAGACTTGGAAAAGACATAGAGAACAAAAAACGATATAAGGGGCCACTGGATTTGAGAGTTTATATCAAAGTTTATTAACAATAAATAGTCACACAATAGGGGTAAGTGCAAGTACAATAGGATAGACTAAAAAAGCCATAAAAACATCCCACTCCACATGGCAGTCATCATATTAAGCCCCATATTATATATACTTCCGTCATAGATTTAAGACATAGAAAAGCAGAGAAGATGCCACCATGGGGAACATAACAAGTGACAACTCTATGCCAAAAGTAATCTGTCTTAATGCCCTTATGTCATATAGAGGGTGAAAGAAATGCTCATAAACAGTAACATATACATTATCCCCAGAGCATTCACCATATACATATACATACCAGGGTAAATCGACCCAGGTCACGGAAAAATCCGGGGGCAACCAGGAAATAAGGAGCCCAATAGGAGAGCGCACACGTGGAGTGGGATGCCCCGACGCGCGTTTCGAACTCCCTTCGTCAGGGGGCATGAAGACTTGTGTATAAGGTAAAATAAATAACCCCCCAAAAAATACTCCTCCACACCTTGCGCTATGTTCACAAGTAGCATTTTTTATGCGTTTTTACACTTTTGTATTGCTTTCAACCGTGACAAATGCATTCACCGGGAAATGTCATTTTAACATTTTACAATCTTATCTGGCCATGTGCTGTGTGACACATGCATACAGTGCTGAAAAGACATGGGAACAGCATAGGGAAGACCCCTGGAAGCATCTCTGACACCCAGATCACTGCCTAAAAGTGTGCCCATCAGAAGTGATCCTTGCCACATCAGAAGATGCAGACTTGCAACTATCCCCGTGCAAGTCCTTGTCCCAGGGCAGTGTTCAATTGTACCTTCCCCATTCCTTGCAATGCAAGCGCAAATATGCTGCCAACCAACCATCCACCCACCCACAGGCTGCAATACCATACTGCTAGCTTTCACTTGAAAAGGGGCCTTTTAGTTTGGAGGAGGCCGAAGCTGGCCACTACCTCATGGCTGCTTCGGCAGCGAGGTATCCATACTCAGTCCCCAGCCGCCCGGTGGCCGGGTGTCCACGCTCGGTCCCCAGCCGCCAGGGGGCGGCCAGGTGTCCATAAACGGTCCCCAGCCGCCCCTATTTCTCCTGTTCCCTTCCCACACACTTTTCTTAGCCCGGCCTGCTTTAGGGCAGCATTGGACGAGCCCACCAGAGAACCAGACTCCTCCGGTGGGCCCTGGCTTCTCCATCAGGGGAGTTGAGAGTGCCAAGGTGAGGAGCATGATGATGATAGAAGTTAGCATCTGCTTTGTTTTCTTGGAATGCAAGCGTAAGTGTGCAACCTGCCACCCTCCCACCCCCAGGCTTTAATACCATACTGCTAGCTTGCTTGCACTTGAAATTGGGCCTTTTAGGCATGTGGAGGCAGACGCCGGGCACCATGTCATCGCTGCGTCGGCTGCCTGGTATCCAGACTCAGTCCCCAGCCGCCCGGCGGCCAGGTGTCCACGCTCGGTCCCCAGCCGCCAGGGGATGGCCGGGTGTCCATACTCGGTCCCCAGCTGCCGCGCGGCCGGGTGTCCACACACGGTCCCCAGCCGCCTGGGGGCGGCCGGGTGTCCATAAACGGTACCCAGCCACCCCTATTTCTCCTGTTACCTTCCCACACACTTTTCTTAGCCTGGCCTGCTTTAGGGCAGCATTGAACGAGCCCACCAGAGAACCAGACTCCTCCGGTGGGCCCTGGCTTCTCCATCAGGGGAGTTGAGAGTGCCAAGGTGAGGAGCATGATGATGATGATAGAAGTTAGCATCTGCTTTGTTTTCTTGAAATGCAAGCGCATGTATGTAGTAGCGGCTAGGCCTGAGATGGTCAGCGTTTTGGCGCATATCCTACCTCATCCGAGGATTGCTGGATGTTTTCCTGCTACTATCACTGTTCTATGACTAGAGATGAGCAGTGTTCGACTCAAAGTGTTCGCCAATCTGAAATTCGAGCTGTTTTGGGCGGTGTTCGAGCCGTTCGGTGAACACGAACAATTTGAAAAAAATTCGGCTGTTCGAGGTTATGTTCGATAACTGTTTGTGCACCAAAATCATAACTGGATTTTTTCTCAGTAATGCTGAAAATTAATGTTAATACGCAGTTTGAGTGTACAGCGGGGCGGGGGGAGGGGCAGGGGATGGATATCTGCAGAAATAATGAAGATCTCCATTTTTTTTCTCTTTCCCGCATTTACAGTGGGGAGGTGCAATCTGTCAGCCTATCAGCAGCGCACACACGGAGCGAACTTCTTTTTTTCACACAAGCAAGGGCATGTGTCATTGGCA
This sequence comes from Phyllobates terribilis, assembly GCF_046119375.1. Lineage (NCBI taxonomy): Eukaryota > Metazoa > Chordata > Amphibia > Anura > Dendrobatidae > Phyllobates > Phyllobates terribilis. The sequence continues at coordinate 991,199,508 of NW_027362761.1, read as the reverse complement.
GTGTATGTCACATGTCCTTGCCCTGTAAGACCCAGCCATTTTCCCCGTCGCCACCATTTTCTCACTGCTGCAGCTGCGTGTTAGACGGCACCGCTGTTGCTGTGTGCGCTATACTTTCAGTGTTAATTTCAAGCCAATTTTCGCACAAATCTACAGATAGCTTGGGAGTAGGGAGTAGCTGTGATTGCAGTCCTTTTGAGGACTAGGTTACATCATTTCCTATCACTTTTATCAGGCAGGTCTGTGCTCTTAAATAGATAGGTTGGGAGTAAAGACTAATTGTAATTGCAGTGCTTTTGAGGGCTAGGTTACTTCAGTTCCTATCACATTTTGCCAGGCAGGTCTGTGCCAGTGCTGTGCAAGTTTTTTTCACAGAATTTGGCTAAATCTAGCAAAGGAAATCCTTTTTGGCCTCTTGCAGTGTGTGTTAGTCAGTGGAGTAGCCTATCTGTGTTGCAAGCTACACCACCTGTGTATAGAATACAAATTTTTTACTGCACCTAGTGAAGTAAAACCTTTTGGGCATAGCATCATTATATTAGTCCATCTATACTAACCTCCACCAGGTTGCAAATTCAATATAATTTTTATCTGCATCTAGCTCTGAAAAAATACTTCGGCTTGTAGCAGTGTGTGGGATTGTTCTATTAGTCCATCTATACTAACCTCCACCAGTTTGCAAATTCAATATAATTTTTATCTGCATCTAGCTCTGAAATTTTTTTTCAGCTTGTAGCAGTGTGTGGGACTTGTTCTATTAGTCCATCTATACTAACCTCCACCAGGTTGCAAATTCAATATAATTTTTATCTGCATCTAGCTCTGAAAAAATATTTCGGCTTGTAGCAGTGTGTGGGACTTGTTCTATTAGTCCATCTATACTAACCTCCACCAGGTTGCAAATTCAATATAATTTTTATCTGCATCTAGCTCTGAAAAAATATTTCGGCTTGTAGCAGTGTGTGGGACTTGTTCTATTAGTCCATCTATACTAACCTCCACCAGGTTGCAAATTCAATATAATTTTTATCCGTATCTAGCTCTGAAAAAATATTTCAACTTGTAGCAGTGTGTGGAACTTGTTCTATTAGTCCATCTATACTAACCTCCACCAGGTTGCAAATTCAATATAATTTTTATCTACATCTAGCTCTGAAAAAATATTTCGGCTTGTAGCAGTGTGTGGGACTTGTTCTATTAGTCCATCTATACTAACCTCCACCAGGTTGCAAATTCAAAATAATTTTTATCTGCATCTAGCTCTGAAAAAATATTTTGGCTTGTAGCAGTGTGTGGGACTTGTTCTATTAGTCCATCTATACTAACCTCCACCAGGTTCTAAATTCAATATAATTTTTATCTGCATCTAGCTCTGAAAAAATATTTCGGCTTGTAGCAGTGTGTAGGACTTGTTCTATTAGTCCATCTATACTAACCTCCACCAGGTTGCAAATTCAATATAATTTTTATCTGTATCTAGCTCTGAAAAAATATTTCAACTTGTAGCAGTGTTTGGGACTTGTTCTATTAGTCCATCTATACTAACCTCCACCAGGTTGCAAATTCAATATAATTTTTATCTACATCTAGCTCTGAAAAAATATTTCGGCTTGTAGCAGTGTGTGGGACTTGTTCTATTAGTCCATCTATACTAACCTCCACCAGGTTGCAAATTCAAAATAATTTTTATCTGCATCTAGCTCTGAAAAAATATTTTGGCTTGTAGCAGTGTGTGGGACTTGTTCTATTAGTCCATCTATACTAACCTCCACCAGGTTCTAAATTCAATATAATTTTTATCTGCATCTAGCTCTGAAAAAATATTTCGGCTTGTAGCAGTGTGTGGGACTTGTTCTATTAGTCCATCTATACTAACCTCCACCAGGTTGCAAATTCAATATAATTTTTATCTGCATCTAGCTCTGAAAAAATATTTCGGCTTGTAGCAGTGTGTGGGATGTTCTATTAGTCCATCTATACTAACCTCTACCAGGTTGCAAATTCAATATCATTTTTATTTGCATCTAGCTCTGAAAAAATATTTCGGCTTGTAGCAGTGTGTGGGACTTGTTCTATTAGTCCATCTATACTAACCTCCACCAGGTTGCAAATTCAATATAATTTTTATCTGCATCTAGCTCTGAAAAAATATTTCGGCTTGTAGCAGTGTGTGGGATGTTCTATTAGTCCATCTATACTAACCTCTACCAGGTTGCAAATTCAATATAATTTTTATCTGCATCTAGCTCTGAAAAAATATTTCGGCTTGTAGCAGTGTGTGGGACTTGTTCTATTAGTCCATCTATACTAACCTCCACCAGGTTGCAAATTCAATATAATTTTTATCTGCATCTAGCTCTGAAAAAATATTTCGGCTTGTAGCAGTGTGTGGGACTTTTTCAATGAGTCCATCTATAGTAACCTCCACCAGGTTGCAAATTCAAAATAATTTTTATCTGCATCTAACCCAGCCAATACTTTTGGGCTAATACCACAGTTTGGCCACTCAGCTCTGCTAGGTTCCCATCCATTGTTTTTTGTGCAAACAACTCCAGAGTTGTCAATTAGTTAACCACCAAAATGATTAGAAAAAAGCCTGCTGCTGGTGGAAAGGGGAATAGGCGTGTTGGGAAGGGAAAAAAGGTTGTGTCCATTGGGTAGGTGTTAAAGCAACAGTAACATCTGCAGAAGAAAGACCATCTTCCAGCCAAACTAAGATGTCTACTTCTTTTAGCGGACAATGTGATAAGATCCCTTTCTTACGGCCACGCCAATCGCTACAAATTCCAGATGAGGCACAAAAACAGAAGGTGCTTCAACGGATATCAAGTGCTCCTTTAAGTCGGCTCTGCTCCACCTCAACTTCAACATTACAAATACTCCAGTCCTCAGAGGTGTCACCCCAATCGCACTTGCTTCCTCACAGCTCCCAAGTCTCCTGCTGCCCGTCTGAGTATGGGGTAGAACAGATGGTTGAGTCTGCAGAGCTGTTTACTCATACTATAGCCTGGGAATTAGAGGTCAGCTACAGAGCTTCTGTGAATCCAGACGAGGAAATGATCTGCACTGATGCCCAGAATCTTTATGACCAGACGCAGAAGATTCTGACCATAATGTAGACCCTCGTTCCCAAACTGTAACTCCTGTTGGTGGAGACAATGAGGATGACGATGATGAGACTCAAATACCTGATTGGAGCGACAACTTGAGTTTTTTGTCAGGGCAGGAAGAGGTTGGCTCTGAGGACGACAGGTGTGATAACACACAGGGTGATGATGACGAGGTTGGAGATCCCACTTACTGTCAACCCACAGTCAGCCAGTCGATGAGGTCAGCAGAGGAGGTGGAGGAGGATGCTAGTGACGATGAGGTAAGTTTGTGCCTTCCTGGACAGAGACGTAGTACTGGAAGCACGTCAACAACTGCATCCTCAAACACAACTCTGCCTCTGACCACAAGTCGTGGTGGCTCTTCAGTAGTGTTGAGCCACCCCCGTAGTGTTCGAGTTCGGTTCGGTTCGTCGAACACCCGTGTGTTCGCCGAACTGTTCGTCGAACTGTTCGTCGAACACCTTCGAACACCATTAAAACCAATGGCAGGCAAACAAAAACACATAGAAACACATAGAAAACACCTTCAAAGGTGTCCAAAAGCTGACAAACTGCTCAGAAGACACAACTAACACATGGAAAAGTGACAAGTACATATAGTCATGCGAAAAGAAAAGAGGTGGAGGAGTAAAAGGAGGGGGAGACACAGATATAGACATGTCATGCCCTTCTAAAATCCAAAAAGTGAGAAGCCGAGATGGCCAGTCCGCTCCTGCCCGTGCCACCTCCGTGTCGCCGGGTTTGTGCCAGAGCCGCGGTGAACCCTGACGGCCAGCCCCCCTCTCCCAATACTGGTGCCTGTCCGCTGGTGGGTCGAGAGAGCCCCCCTGTGGTGGAGGCAGCTCTAAGCTTTTTAATTTAAATTGTCCCTCTAATTTGAATGAATACACTTTAAATCCATTTACAAGGATCTATTGGAGGGCAAGTCTCATGCCAGCAGCCGCGTAATTCCAGCTCCAGTAGCGTCCACTAAAGCTGCTGCAGTTAAAAAGCTTTTATAAGGATCGAGCTCGGCTGTCCACCGCAAGGCATCCTAGTGCCAGTCCCAGCCCCTATGCCTTGGGGTGCCTCCTGATGCTCTTCACTGAGTATCCCGTGGTCCCGAAGCATTTCCTTTGAAAAAATTAAGTGTCCAAACTACAGGTGGTGTAGCTTGCTTAACAGCCAGGATAATCCGCTGACTAGCAGACACTGCTACTAGGCACAAAGTATTTCCTGGGCTAGATGCAGTTAAAAATTTGTAAGTAGATACTCTCGTTGGATGCTGAGAAAGCATTCCATAGAGTCTCCTGGCACGCCATATATGATTCTCTTAAAAAGCTTGGGGTAGGGGTCTAGGGGACCCTTTTATAGCCAAAATCACGGCCCTGTATCACAATACGTCACCTAGGCTGAAGATAAATGGAACTGTAGCACCGAGGGCTCGGTTGCTACAGACGTATTGCACCTCACCCAGAGGTGTGATATCTCACTCTCAGATAAGGATGGAGTGTGGATCAGGACCCGACACCTGCATGCATTACACCACATTGCCGTGGGGCAGGGCGACCAATATGCCCCTGAGATGGGCACGACAGTCCCTGTCCCTGGCTGGAGTGGGGGGAGGGAACACTGAGGAAGGGGAACCCTGCAGTGCAGGAGCAGGGAGGAAGCAGTTCCTGGGTGCATTGAGAAGGGAGTATAAAAGGTGGGCACCATCTTAGTTCAGTGCAGAGAAGTCTGAGCAGAAGTGGCAGGGAGCAGGGGCTCTGCATGAGCTCTGCTCCGGAGGCGGGCCTAGTAACAGAGGCCCAGGCCTGCAAGAGGGAGAAGGAAGGAAGAGGAGCGGAGAAGGCTCCAGGAACAAGGAATGAAGGGATCCCAGGGGTGCGGACGGGCGAGTCGCCACCGCACGCCCGAATCCACCTGCGTGGAGGGGTCAGGCCAAAGGGGGAGACCGGTCCCCGAACTAGTGGAGGCAGGAAACGACCCTCAGCTAGAAACCGGAGGCTCTGACATTTTATGTGGTGCAGCCCCTTGCTCCACCCGCTAGGAATGCACCACATAGGGTCAGGGAAACTGGCGCCAAGTTTACCAAGAGGAGGCCCGAGGCAGCCGGACAGAAGTGTTGGTAAGAAAGGCCAGACAAAGGACACACAAAGGGGGTCCTGTGAAGCGCTCCAAAGTTATCTGGGAGTTGTCTGAGCCCCTCACCTGGTGAGCACAGTACGACGTGGGCAGCCGTTACCTGCAGACGTGGTCTGGATAATAAGAACTGTGAGTAAAGGCCCTGAACTGCATCACTGACTCCGTGTCGTTACTGCTGCTGCCCTGCACCATCACCCCCATCCTCCGCATACACTGCCCTGAGGCTATACTCCTCCCGTGTGGAGTTATGCTACGCTCTGCTGCACCCACAACACCAGCCTTAGCGGTCTGCCCTGTAGCGGCGGTTCACTCTGACCGCAATCCACGGGTGGCGTAGTCGGACATTTAAACATCAAAACCACATAAATAGTTCCGCCACTGGTTTGACCGCCCTGAGCCACGGAACCGGATCGCCGCCACGAAGACTACAACCACCAGCATCCACCAAAAAGGGTCCGGCTCCGGGTGTCCCAAGGCCCAGGGGGTGCGTCAGAACATTTTCACCTTTCACAATCACCAATGGGACAAGGCAGGGATGTCCTCTGTCCCCTCTCTTATACATCCTAGTGACGGAGCACCTGCTCTCATCAATTCGCCATAGCCCCAATATTAGGTGGATTGAGGTGGGAGGCACCGAGTACAAGTGCTCTCTATTTGCTGATGATGTCCTAGTATATATCACTCAATCACATATATCCATCCCTGCTGTTATGGCTGAAATAGATCACTTTGTTACATGGTAAAATTTTAAAATCAATGCAGCGAAGTCTGAGGCCCTCGATGTCTCCCTCCCTAAATCCATATAGGATTCCATCCAGTCCAACTTTCCCTTTGCCTGGCCCTCACAGGGTATCAAGTACTTAGGAATTCCTATTCATAGAGACCTCTCCCATCTATGTTATCTTAATTTTGGGCCCTTTATTGAACAATTCCATACAGACCACGGTTGGCAAGTTAGAACTGTAAGATTCACTACGTGAACCACTGGTGTTTTGTGGAAAAGCACATGTACACCGCGTTCCAAATTATTATGCAAAAAGTGTTTAGGAGTGATAAGGGAAGAATTTGTTTGTTTGTCAGTTAAACTCATTGATGGTGATGTGTGTCAGGGCTCTTTATATCACTGTAAGCAATTGCAGACACCTGTGCTAATTAGTTTGGCAGGTGTGTCCAATGAAAGGCAAGACTACTTAAGAAGGCTCTCTCACATTATTAAGCAGCCTACATTTTCTGCCAAAATGGGAAAGAAAAAGGATGTGTCGGCTGCTGAGAAGCAACAAATTGTGGAGTGTTTAGGTCAAGGCATGACTACAATCAACATTGTGCGATGATCAGGATGAAGTGTCTTGGCAATCAAGAAGTATGTAGCTGATTCACAGTACACACGTGTGCGTGCTGATAAGGGCAAATTGAGGACTCTTTCCTACAGGCAATTACGTCAGGTTGAAAGAGCAGCGGCAAAAAAGCCTTGTCATAGCAGCAGACAAGTTTTTGAAGCTGCTTGTGCCTCCAACGTCCCCCGAACAACAAGATGCAGGGTCCTTCAGAGGTTTGCAGCTGTGCATACGCCATCCTGTCGACCTCCTCTATCCACTTCACACAAGCAGAAACGGCTCCAGTGGGCCAAACATTACATGAAGACTGATTTCAAAACTGTTTTGTTCACGGATGAGTGCCGTGCAGCGCTCGATGGTCCAGATGAATGGAGTGGAGGATGGCTGGTTGATGGACACCCCACGCAAACACGGCTACAGCGCCAACAAGGAGGAGGTGGAGTAATGTTTTGGGCTGGAATCATGGGGAGAGAGATTGTCGGCCCCTTTAGGATCCCTGAAGGCGCTAAAGATGAACTCCATAATGTATGTGGATTTTCTCAAACAGCACTTCCTGCCATGGTTCAAGAAGAAGAACCGTGTATTTCACAGCAAGATCATTTTTCTGCATGATAATGCACCATCTCATGCTGCACATAAAACATCTGCATCTCTGGCTGATATGGGCATAAAAGGGGACAAACTTATGGTGTGACCCCCATGCTCCCCTGACCTTTACCCCCTTCAGAACCTTTGGAGCATCATTAAAAGGAGTGTCTATGATGGCGGGAGGCAGTTCACATCTAAGCAACAGCTCTGGGAGGGTATTCTGTCCTCATGCAAAACAATTGAAGCAGAAACCATCCAAAACCTGACAAATTCAATGGACGAGAGAGTTCAGAAGCTCCTTTCGAACAAGGGGTCCTATGTGAAAATGTAACATCACCTAGAATAAAGTTTTGAGTTGAAAACTGTTTGATTTCAGTTTCTAACAACCTGCTAATGCTTATAATTTCAAAAATGACCATTTTTTTGGTCTTTATTAAAATGAAAAGGTTGATCGAAAAGTTTGGGGGATCTAAAAGTGTGGCAACCCAGTAGTCATGATTACTTCGAATTCTGACAATATGAGGGTCATGCTGCAGGTAGTGCAGCAAGAAGGCACTTATGTGTCTTGCGCATCTCGGAGCCCCAAAATTATTTTCCGGGCTAGATGCAGCTAAAAATTATTTTTAATTTTAAATCTGGTGAAGCTTATTATAGATGGCCTAATAGGATCAGTGCTGCACACTGCTACAAAGCCCAAATTATTTTCCAGTCAAGATACAGATAAACATGATTAGTAATTTGAAAGCTTAAAACGGTTGGTAGGGTGATTTTAACCAATCATCAAGCTTTTACTCTCCCCAGGATGACACAGGGGTAGAAAAGTCATTTCGGATCCATGATTTGTTCATCTTTATGAACGTGAGTCTGTCTACATTATCAGTGGAGAGCCGCGTGCGCTTATCTGTCAGCACACCACCAGCAGCGCTGAACACACGTTCAGACAGAACGCTGGCTGCGGGGCATGACAAGATCTCCAAGGCGTAAGTGGCTAGCTCGGGCCATTTATCCAGATTGGAAGCCCAAAAAGAGCAAGGGTCCAGTGACACAGTCGTGGCTTCAATGTTTACTTGGAGATACTCCTGTACCATCGTCTCTAGGCGTTGACTATGTGTCAGACTTCTTGTCTCCTGTGGCCTTGCAAAGGATGGGCTAAAAAAGTGGTGAAATGATTCCGCAAAATTGATGTTACCAGCAGATACTGTGGTTCTGTTACGGTTTGAGTGCTGAACACTTGACGGTCCCACGGTTGGCAAGTTGGAACTGTGAGATTCACTACGTGCACCACTGGTATTTTGTGGAAAAGCACATGTAAGATTCTGCAACAGTCTCTGCTGATACTCCTGCATGCGTGCATCCCTTTCTATGGCAGGAATAATTTCTGCAAATTTACTTTTGTACCGGGGATCTAACAGTGTGGCAACCCAGTAGTCAGGATTATTTCTAATTCTCACAATTCGAGGGTCATGTTGCAGGTAGTGCAGCAAGAAGGCACTCATGTGTGTTGCGCATCCAGGAGCACCAAGTCCCTGTTGTGTTGGTGGAGAGGTAACAATCATGCTTCCTTCCTCTGTCCTCTCCCCCCAACCTCGCACAACAGAAATGTGATCAAGGTCTCCCTCATCTGATGAGTCTTCCATCAGTTCGTCCTCCACTTCTTCCTGGGCTCCTGCACCTTCCTCACTAGTTTGGCTGCTACCATGTGCCCTGGTAAAATCATCTCCCCCACCCTCACATGCCTGCCGCCTTGGTGCTGCCGACCGTCTGGACCTTGCAGATGTTAGCCCTTCCGCATACAACTCCTCCTCCTCTACTTCCTCCACCTCCTCTTGTGCCACCACCTGACTCCGACTTCTGTTTAACATGTGCTCCAGCATGTAAATCACCGGAATAGTCATGCTGATAATGGCATCGTCAGCACTAAACATCTTCGTCGCCATTTCAAAACTGTGCAGAAGGGTGCATAGGTCCCTGATCTGAGACCACTCCTCCAGCGTGATTTGCCCCACCTCTGAATCTCGTTGGCCCAGGCTATACGTCAGAACGTATTGCACCAGGGCTTGTCGGTGCTGCCACAGTCGCTGCAACATGTGCAGAGTTGAATTCCACCGGGTAGGCACATCGCATTTTAGCCGGTGAAGTGGCAGGCCCAACGACTTCTGTAGAGATGTAAGTCGCTGAGCTGCGGGATGCGAACGGCGGAAGTGAGCACACAGCGACCGTGCCCTCTGCAGAAGGCCATCTAGTCTGGGATAGTGGGCTAAAAATTGCTGGACAACCAGGTTCAACACGTGAGCCATACAAGGCACAAGTGTGACATTGCCCCGGCGAAGGGCCGCACCCAGGTTTGCAGCATTGTCGCACACGGCCTTCCCTGGTTTCAGGTCCAGTGGAGACAACCATTCATGAAATTGGTTCTCCAGAGCTGACCACAACTCCTCAGCTGTGTGACTCACATTTCCCAGACATTTCAATGTAAAAACCGCCTGATGACGTTGAGCCCTACTGCCAGCATAGTAAGGAGGTGTGCAGGATCCCTTCTGCGCAGTTAGAAAGCTTGTGGCATGACCAGACAGGCTTTGGGTGCAGGTGGAAGACCGAGAGGAGGTTGAGGAGGCAGAAGCAGTGGAGGAACTTTGACATAAAGAGGATTGACGCACAACTCGTGGGGACGGCAAGACTTGTACAGCAGCCCCTTGTCCTGCTGTTACCATAGTTACCCAGTGCCCAGTCAGCGACATGTAACGCCCCTGTCCATGCCTACTCGTCCAAGTGTCTGTGGTGAAATGCACCCTGTCACACACAGAGTTTCTCAAAGAAGCGGTGATGTTGTGTGCGACATGCTGGTGGAGCGCAGGCACACCTTTCTTTGAGAAGTAGTGCCGACTGGGCATCTGGTACTGGGGCACTGCGACGGACATAAGGTCTCGAAAATCCTCTGTGTCCACCAGGCGGAAAGGCAGCATTTCTGTAGCCAAGAGCTTTCAGATGGTGAAATTCAACCTCTTAGCTTTCTCATGGCTAGGAGGAAATGGTCTTTTACTTGTCCACATCTGAGGGACCGAGGGCTGGCTATTGTGCTTAGACGGGGTTGATAAGGGTGTCCCCGGCAAACTGCCGGTCTGTGAGGAAGATGCAGGCGGACATGTTAGGTTGCCTTGATCCAAAGGTGGTGCTATCGATGTCGGACAGCGCTCAAGACCAGCTGGTGTTACCACCTCCAAAGAAAATGATGACCTGCCAATCACGCTGGCTGTTGCGGGTAAAGAGGTGGCAGGTCTGCGCCCCAAAACAGGTGTGACTGCTGTCCCCCCAGTCACAGAGGATGAAGAGGCCGCGGATGCACAAGATATGGCAGACGGTGGTTGGCCCGGCCGGCTAGGCCGCATTGTAGCACACTGAGCTTCCCACTGCAACTTATGCTTCATGTCCATGTGCCGGTTCATGCATGAAGTACTCAAACTATGTATTTTTTGGCCTCTACTTAGCTTTTGCTGACAAATGTTACAGATAACACGAGTTGGGTCATCTTTATCGATCTGAAAAAATGCCCAGGCTATGCAAGGCTTAGCACCCATGCGACCTGAAGAGCCACCACGACTTGTGGTGAGAGGCAGAGTTGTGTTTGAGGATGCAGTTGTTGACGTGCTTCCAGTACTACGTCTCTGTCCAGGAAGGCAACCTGACCTCGTCGTCACTAGCATCTTCCTCCACCTCCTCTGCTGACCTCATCTCTTGGCTGACTGTGGGTTGACAGTAAGTGGGATCTCCGACCTCATCATCATCACCCTGTGCGTTATCACACCCGTCGTCCTCAGAGCCAACCTGTTCCTGCCCTGACAAAAAACTAAAGTTGTCGCTCCAATCAGGTATTTGAGTCTTATCATCGTCTTCCTCATTGTCTCCACCAACAGGAGTTACAGTTTGGGAATGAGGGTCTACATTATGGTCAGAACCTTCTGCGTCTGGTCCTGGATCCGACTCATAAAGATTCTGGGCATCAGTGCAGATCATTTCCTCGTCTGGATTCACAGAAGCGCTGGAGTCGACCTCTGATTCCCAGGCTATAGTATGAGTAAACAGCTCTGCAGACTCAACCATCTGTTCTACCTCATACTCAGACGGGCAGCTGGAGATTTGGGAGCTGTGAGGAAGCAAGTGCGATTTGGGTGACACCTTTGAGGACTGGAGTATTTGTGATGTTGAAGTTGATGTGGAGGAGATCCCACTTAAAGGAGCACTTGATATCCGTTGAAGCACCTGCTGTTTTTGTGCCTCATCTGGAATTTGTAGCGATTGGCGTGGCCGTAAGAAAGGGATCTTATCACATTGTCCGCTAAAAGTAGTAGACATTTTAGTTTGGCTGGAAGATGGTCTTTCTTCTGCACCTACCCCACGGACACAACCTTTTTTCCCCTTCCCAACACGCCTATTCCCCTTTCCACCAGCAGCAGGCCTTTTTCCACTCATTTTGGTGGTTAACTAATTCACAACTCTGGAGTTGTTTGCACAAAAAAACAATGGATGGTAACCGAGCAGAGCTGAGTGGCCAAACTGTGGTATTAGGCCAAAACTATTGGCTGGGTTAGATGCAGAAAAAAATTATTTTTAATTTGCAACCTGATGGAGGTCAGTATAGATGGACTAATAGACCAAGTCCCACACACCGCTAGAAGCCCAAATATTTTTTCAGAGCTAGATGCAGAAATTTTTTTTATTCAATTTGCAACCTGATGGAGGTCAGTATAGATGGACTAATAGACCAAGTCCCACACACTGCTAGAAGCCCAAATATTTTTTCAGAGCTAGATGCAGAAAAAAATTATTTTTAATTTGCAACCTGATGGAGGTCAGTATAGATGGACTAATAGACCAAGTACCACACACCGCTAGAAGCCCAAATATTTTTTCAGAGCTAGATGCAGAAAAAAATTATATTCAATTTGCAACCTGCTGGAGGTCAGTATAGAAGGACTAATAGAACAAGTCCCACACACTGCTAGAAGCCCAAATATTTTTTCAGAGCTAAATGAAGAAAAAAATTATTTTTAATTTGCAACCTGATGGAGGTCAGTATAGATGGACTAATAGACCAAGTCCCACACACTGCTAGAAGCCCAAATATTTTTTCAGAGCTAGATGCAGAAAAAAATTATTTTTAATTTGCAACCTGATGGAGGTCAGTATAGATGGACTAATAGAACAAGTCCCACACGCTGCTAGAAGCCCAAATATTTTTTCAGAGATAAATGAAGAAAAAAATTATTTTTAATTTGCAACCTGATGGAGGTCAGTATAGGTGGACTAATAGACCAAGTCCCACACACTGCTAGAAGCCCAAATATTTTTTCAGAGCTAGATGCAGAAAAAAATTATTTTTAATTTGCAACCTGATGGAGGTCAGTATAGATGGACTAATAGACCAAGTCCCACACACCGCTAGAAGCCCAAATATTTTTTCAGAGCTAGATGCAGAAAAAAATTATATTCAATTTGCAACCTGCTGGAGGTCAGTATAGAAGGACTAATAGAACAAGTCCCACACACTGCTAGAAGCCCAAATATTTTTTCAGAGCTAAATGAAGAAAAAAATTATTTTTAATTTGCAACCTGATGGAGGTCAGTATAGATGGACTAATAGACCAAGTCCCACACACTGCTAGAAGCCCAAATATTTTTTCAGAGCTAGATGCAGAAAAAAATTATTTTTAATTTGCAACCTGATGGAGGTCAGTATAGATGGACTAATAGACCAAGTCCCACACACCGCTAGAAGCCCAAATATTTTTTCAGAGCTAGATGCAGAAATTTTTTTTATTCAATTTGCAACCTGATGGAGGTCAGTATAGATGGACTAATAGACCAAGTACCACACACTGCTAGAAGCCCAAATATTTTTTCAGAGCTAGATGCAGAAAAAAATTATTTTTAATTTGCAACCTGATGGAGGTCAGTATAGATGGACTAATAGACCAAGTCCCACACACTGCTAGAAGCCCAAATATTTTTTCAGAGCTAGATGCAGAAAAAAATTATTTTTAATTTGCAACCTGATGGAGGTCAGTATAGATGGACTAATAGAACAAGTCCCACACGCTGCTAGAAGCCCAAATATTTTTTCAGAGATAAATGAAGAAAAAAATTATTTTTAATTTGCAACCTGATGGAGGTCAATATAGATGGACTAATAGACCAAGTCCCACACACTGCTAGAAGCCCAAATATTTTTTCAGAGCTAGATGCAGAAAAAAATTATTTTTAATTTGCAACCTGATGGAGGTCAGTATAGATGGACTAATAGAATGATGCTATGCCCAAAAGATTTTACTTCACTAGGTGCAGTAAAAAAATTGGTATTCTATACACAGGTGGTATATCTTGCAACACAGATAGGCTACTCCACTGACTAACACACTCTGCAATAGGCCAAAAAGGATTAGCTTTGCTAGATTCAGCCAAATGCTGTGAAAAAAACTTGCACAGCACTGGCACAGACCTGCCTGGCAAAAACTGATAGGAACTGATGTAACCTAGTCCTGAAAAGGACTCCAATTACAATTAGTCTTTACTCCCACAATCTATCTATTTAAGAGCACAGACCTGCTTGATAAAAGTCGTAGGAAATGCTGTAACCTAGTCCTTAAAAGGACTGCAATCACAACTATTCCCTACTCCCAAGCTATCTGTATATTTGTGCGAAAATTGGCTTGAAATTAACAAGGTATAGCGCACACAGCAACAGCGGTGCCGTCTAACACGCAGCTGCAGCAGTGAGAAAATGGTGGCGACGGGGAAAATGGCTTGGTCTTATAGGGCAAGGACATGTGACATACACTGCCAATCACACATGCCCTTGCTTGTGTGAAAAAAAGCACTTCGCTCCGTGTGTGCGCTGCTGATAGGCTGACAGATTGCACCTCCCCACTGCAAATGTGGGAAAGAGAAAAAAAAATGGAGATCTTCATTGTTCCTGCAGAGATCCATCCCCTGCCCCTCCCCCCGCCCCGCTGTACACTCAAACTGCGTATTAACATTAATTTTCATCATTACTGAGAAAAAATCCAGTTATGATTTTGGTGCACGAACAGTTATCGAACATAACCTCGAACAGCCGAATTTTTCTCAAATTGTTCGTGTTCGCCGACCGGCTCGAACACCGCCCAAAACAGCTCGAATTTGAGATTGGCGAACAGTTCGAGTAGAACAACGCTCATCTCTACTCTTCAGGTCGCATGGGTGCTAAGCCTTGCATAGCCTGGGCATTTTTTTAGATCGATAAGGATGACCCAACTCATGTTATCTGTAACATTTGTCAGCAAAAGCTAAGTAGAGGCCAAAAAATACATAGTTTGAGTACTTCATGCATGAACCTGCACATGGATATGAAGCATAAGTTGCAGTGGGAAACTCACTGTGCTACAATGCGGCCTAGCCGGCCGGGCCAACCACCGTCTGCCACATCTTTTCCTTCCCGGCCTCTTCATCCTCTGTGACTGGGGAGACAGCAGTCACACCTGTTTTGGGACGCAGACCTGCCACCTCTTTACCCGCAACAGCCAGCTTGAATGGCCGGTCATCATTTTCTTTGGTGGTGGAAACACCAGCTGGTGTTAAGCGCTGTCTGATATCGATAGCACCACCTTTGGATCAAGGCAACCTAACATGTAACCCAACCTGCATCTTCCTCACAGACAGGTAGTTTGCCGGGGACACCCTTCTCAACCCCGTCTAAGCACAAAAGCCAGCCCTCGGTCCCTCAGATTTGGACAAGTAAAAGACCATTTCTTCCTAGCCATGAGAAAGCTAAGAGGTTGAATTTCACCATCTGTAAGCTCTTGGCTACAGAAATGCTGCCTTTCCGCCTGGTGGACACAGAGGATTTTCGAGACCTTATGTCCATCGCAGTGCCCCAGTACCAGATACCCAGTCGGCACTACTTCTCAAAGAAAGGTGTGCCTGCGCTCCACCAGCATGTCGCACACAACATCACCGCTTCTTTGAGAAACTCTATGTGTGACAGGGTGCATTTTACGACAGACACTTGGATGAGTAGGCATGGACAGGGGCGTTACATGTCGCTGACTGGGCACTGGGTAACTATGGTGACAGCAGGACAAATTTCAAAGTTCCTCCACTGCTTCTGCCTCCTCAACCTCCTCTCGGTCCTCCACCAGCACCCAAATCCTGTCTGGTCATGCCACAAGCTTTCTAACTGCGCAGAAGGGATCCTGCACACCTCCTTACTATGCTGGCAGCAGGGCTCAACGTCATCAGGCGGTTTTTACTTTGAAATGTCTGGGAAATGTGAGTCACACTGCTGATGAGTTGTGGTCAGCTCTGGAGAACCAGTTTCATGAATGGTTGTCTCCACTGGACCTGAAACCAGGGAAGGCTGTGTGCGACAATGCTGCAAACCTGGGTGCGGCCCTTCGCCGGGGCAATGTCACACACGTGCCTTGTATGGCTCACGTGTTGAACCTGGTTGTCCAGCAATTTTTAGCCCACTATCCCAGACTAGATGGCCTTCTGCAGAGGGCACGGTCACTGTGTGCTCTCTTCCGCCGTTCGCATCCCGCAGCTCAGCGACTTACATCTCTACAGAAGTTGTTGGGCCTGCCACTTCACCGTCTAAAATGCAATGTGCCTACCCGATGGAATTCAACTCTGCACATGTTGCAGCGACTGTGGCAGCACCGACAAGCCCTGGTGCAATACGTTCTGATGTATAGCCTGGGCCAACGAGATCCAGAGGTGGGGCAAATCACGCTGGAGGAGTGGTCTCAGATCAGGGACCTATGCACCCTTCTGCACAGTTTTGAGATGGCGACGAAGATGTTTAGTGCTGACGATGCCATTATCAGCATGACTATTCCGGTGATTTACATGCTGGAGCACATGTTAAACAGAATTCGGAGTCAGGTGGTGGCACAAGAGGAGGTGAAGGAAGTTGAGGAGGAGGAGTTGTATGCGGAAAGGCTAACATCTGCAAGGTCCAGACGGTCGGCAGCACCAAGGCGGCAGGCATGTGAGGGTGGGGGAGATGGATTTACCAGGGCGCATGGTAGTAGCCAAACTAGTGAGGAAGGTGCAGGAGCCCAGGAAGAAGTGGAGGACGAACTGATGGAAGACTCATCAGATGAGGGATACCTTGATCACATTTCTGTTGTGCGAGGTTGGGGGGAGAGGGCAGAGGAAGGAAGCATGATTGTTACCTTGCCACCAACACAACAGGGACTGGGTGCTCCTGGATGCGCAAGACACATGAGTGCCTTCTTGCTGCACTACCTGCAACATGACCCTCGAATTGTGAGAATTAGAAATAATCCTGACTACTGGGTTGCCACACTGTTAGATCCCCGGTACAAAAGTAAATTTCCAGAAATTATTCCTGCCATAGAAAGAGATGCACGCATGCAGGAGTATCAGCAGAGACTGTTGCAGAATCTTACATGTGCTTTTCCCCAAAACACTAGTGGTGCACGTAGTGAATCTCACAGTTCCAACTTGCCAACCATGGGACCGTCGAGTGTTCAGCACTCAAAACGTAACAGAAACACAGTATCTGCTGGTAAAATCAATTTTGCGGAATCATTTCACCACTTTCTTAGCCCATCCTTTGCAAGGCCACCGGAGACAAGAAGTCTGACACATAGTCAACGCCTAGAGATGATGGTACAGGAGTATCTCCAAGTAAACATTGAAGCCATGACTGTGTCACTGGACCCTTGCTGTTTTTGGGCTTCCAATCTGGATAAATGGCCTGAGATCGCCACTTACACCTTGGAGATCTTGTCATGCCCCGCAGCCAGCGGTCTGTCTGAACGTGTGTTCAGCGCTGCTGGTGGTGTGCTGACAGATAAGCGCACGCGGCTCTCCACTGATAATGTAGACAGACTCACGTTCATAAAGATGAACAAATCATGGATGCGAAATGACTTTTCTACCCCTGTGTCATCTTGGGGAGAGTAAAAGCTTGATGATTTGTTAAAATCACCTCTCCAACCGTTTTAAGCTTTCAAATTACTAATCATGTTAATCTGTATCTTGGCTGGAAAATAATTTGGGCCTTGTAGCAGTTTGCAGTACTGATTCTATTAGGCCATCTATACTAAACTCCACTAGATTTAAAATTACTAATCATGTTTATCTGTATCTTGGCTGGAAAATAATTTGGACCTTGTAGCAGTTTGCAGTACTGATTCTATTAGGCCATCTATACTAAGCTCCACCAGCTTTCAAATTAATAATAATTTTTAGCTGCATCTAGCCCGGAAAATAATTTTGGGGCTCCTAGATGCGCAAGACACATGTGTGCCTTCTTGCTGCACTACCTGCAACATGACAATCAGATTGTCAGAATTCGAAATAATCCTGACTACTGGGTTGCCACACTCTTAGATCCCCCACACTCTTCGATCAACCTTTTCATTTTAATAAAGAACAATAAAATGGGCATTTTTGAAATTATAAGCATTAGCAGGTTATTAGAAACTGAAATCAAACAGTTTTCAACTCAAAAATTTATTCTAGGTGATGTTACATTTGCACATAAGACCCCTTGTTCGAAAGGAGCTTCTGAACTCTCTCGTCCATTGAATTTGTCAGGTTTTGGATGGTTTCTGCTTCAATTGTTTTGCATGAGGACAGAATACCCTCCCAGAGCTGTTGCTTAGATGTGAACTGCCTCCCGCCATCATAGACACTCCTTTTGATGATGCTCCAGAGGTTCTGAATGGGGTTGAGGTCAGGGGAGCATGGGGGTCACACCATAAGTTTGTCCCCTTTTATGCCCATATCAGCCAGAGATGCAGATGTGTTATGTGCAGCATGAGACAGTGCATTATCATGCATGAAAATGATCTTGCTGTGAAATACACGGTTCTTCTTCTTGAACCATGGCAGGAAGTGCTGTTTGAGAAACTCCACATACATTATGGAGTTCATCTTTACCCCTTCAGGGATCCTAAAGGGGCCGACAATGTCTCTCCCCATGATTCCAGCCCATAACGTTACTCCACCTCCTCCTTGTTGGCGCTGTAGCCGTGTTTGCATGGGGTGTCCATCAACCAGCCATCCTCCACTCCATCCATCTGGACCATCGAGCGTTGCACGGCATTCATTGGTGAACAAAACAGTTTTGAAGTCAGTCTTCATGTACTGTTTGGCCCACTGGAGCCGTTTCTGCTTGTGTACAGTGGATAGAGGAGGTCGACAGGATGGCATACGCACAGCTGCAAACCTCTGAAGGACCCTGCATTTTGTTGTTCGGGGGACGTTGGAGGCTCCAGCAGCTTCAAAAACTTGTCTGCTGCTATGATGCTATGACAAGGCTTTTATGCCGCTGCTCTTTTAACCTGACGTAATTGCCTGTAGGAAAGAGTCCTCAATTTTCCCTTATCAGCACGCACACGTGTGTACTGTGAATCAGCTACATACTTCTTGATTGTGCGATGATCAGGATGAAGTGTCTTGCCAATGTTGATTGTAGTCATCCCTTGACCTAAACACTCCACAATTTGTTGCTTCTCAGCAGCCGACACATCCTTTTTCTTTCCCATTTTGGCAGAAAATGTAGGCTGCTTAATAACGTGGGACAGCCTTCTTAAGTAGTCTTGCCTTTCATTGGACACACCTGCCAAACTAATTAGCACAGGTGTCTGCAATTGCTTACAGTCATATAAAGAGCCCTGACACATCACCATCAATGAGTTTAACTGACAAACAAACAAATTCTTCACTTATCACTCCTAAACACTTTTTGCATAATAATTTGGAACACAGTGTACATGTGCTTTTCCACAAAACACCAGTGGTTCACATAGTGAATCTTACAGTTCTAACTTTCCATCCGTGGTCTGTATGGAGTTGTTCAATAAAGGGCCCAAAATTAAGATAACATAGACGGGAGAGGTCTCTATGAATAGGAATTCCTAAGTATTTGATACCCTGTGAGGGCCAGGCAAAGGGAAAGTTGGACTGGATGGAATCCTGTATGGATTTGGGGAGGGAGACATCGAGGGCCTCAGACTTCGCTGCATTGATTTTAAAATTTGACCATGTAACAAAGTGATCTATTTCAGCCATAACAGCAGGTATGGATATATGTGATTGAGTGATATATACTAGGACATCATCAGCAAATGCAGAGCACTTGTACTTGGTGCCTCCCACCTCAATCCACCTAATATTGGGGTTATGGTGAATTGATGAGAGCAGGTGCTCCGTCACTAGGATGTATAAGAGAGGGGACAGAGGACATCCCTGCTTTGTCCCATTGGAGATTATGAAAGGTGAAGAAAATGTTCCATTTATCTTCAGCCTAGGTGACGTATTGCGATACAGGGCCGTGAATTTGCCTATAAAAGGGTCCCCTAGACCCCTACCTCAAGCTTTTTAAGAGAATAATATATGGCGTGCCAGGAGACTCTATGGAATGCCTTCTCAGCATCCAACGAGAGTATCTAATTACAAATTTTTAACTGCATCTAGCCCAGGAAATACTTTGTGCCTAGTAGCAGTGTCTGCTAGTCAGCGGATTATCCCAGCTGTTAAGCAAGCTACACCACCTGTAGTTTGGACACTTAATTTTTTCAAAGGAAATGGTTCGGGCCCCCGAGACACTCAGTGAAGAGCATCGGCGAGGCACCCCAAGGCACAGGGGCTGGGACTGGCGGTAGGACGCCTTGCGGTGGACCGCCAAGCTCGATCCTTATTAAAGCTTTTTAACTGCAGCAGCTTTAGTGGACGATACTGGAGCTGGAATTACCGCGGCTGCTGACATGAGACTTGCCCTTCAATAGATCCTTGTAAAAGGATTTAAAGTGTACTCATTCAAATTAGAGAGACAATTTAAATTAAAAAGATTAGACCTGCCTTCACCGCAGGGGGGCTCGCTCGACCCACCAGCGGACAGGCACCAGTATTGGGAGAGGGGGGCTGGCCGTCTGGGTCCACCGCGGCTCTGGCACAAACCTGGTGAAACGGAGGTCGCACAGGCTGGAACGGACTGGCCGTGTTGGCTTTGCACTTTTTGGTTTTAGAAGGGCATGACATGCCTATATCTGTGTCTCCCCCTCCTTTTACTCCTCCACCTCTTTTCTTTTCGCATGACTATATGTACTTGTCACTTTTCCATGTGTTAGTTGTGTCTTCTGAGCAGTTTGTCAGCTTTTGGACACCTTTGAAGTGTTTTCTATGTGTTTTCTATGTGTTTCTATGTGTTTTTGTTTGCCTGCCATTGGTTTTAATGTTGTTCAAAGGTGTTCGACGAACAGTTCGACGAACAGTTCGACGAACATACGGGTGTTCGACGAACCGAACCGAACTCGAACACTACGGGGTGGGTCAACATTATCTATGACTCCCGTTAAAACAAAGCTTCAGGTGATAAATGATGGATGAGGTGGTGGCAAAGGAGAAAGAGCAGGAGGAACAGGGACCATTCACATCAATATCAGGCCAGTCAACCACTCATGTCTTGTAGGATATGTTTCTGTACCAAAAGGAGCGGTTCGGCTACACAGTTATAGGGCATACAGTGAGTGCAATGCCTACCAAAAATTTCGAGGAACTCCAATGCCCCTTGGAAGTGACATGGAGGTCAGAGGGCCTTAACTAAACCATTTTTTCCATTTATAGCAACTGGGTCTCCTGTGCACTGTTGGCCTAAGCAGTGAATGGAAGGCTTTCCAAAAATTATGAGGAACTTCAATGCCCCTTGAAATAGACGTGGATTACAGCATACTAAAAACCTTCTACCCATTATTGGAGAGTGAGTCTCCCTTAGTGTTCACCTATGCATTGAAAAGCAAAAGCTGACTAAAATTAGGAGGAAATGCAATGCCCGTTGGAGGAGTCGTGGAGGTCGCAGTAGATTAACAAGACTGTTTTAATGCCCCTTGGAAGAGACGTGGAGGTCGCAGTAGCTTCACAAGACGGTTTTAATGCCCCTTGGAAAAGTGGTGGAGGTCACAGTAGCTTAACAAGACAGTTTGAATGCCCCTTGGAAAAGTGGTGGAGGTCGCAGTAGCTTAACAAGACGGTTTTAATGCCCCTTACAAGAGCCATACAGTACAGCATCTTAAAAACATTATTCCCATTATTGAGGAGTGGGTCTCCCATAGTCTTTGCTTATGCCTTCCAAGCAAAAGCTGCCAAAAATTAGGACGGAGGAACTTACAATGCCCCATACAAGAGCCATGCAGTACAGCATATTACAAACATTATTCACATTATTGGGGAGTGGGTCTCCCATAGTCTTTGCTTATGCCTTCCAAGCAAAAGCTGCCAAAAATTAGGAGGAAATGCAATGCCCGTTCGAAGAGTCATGGAGGTTAGAGTTAATTAAAAACAACATTTCAATGCCCGTTGGAAGAGCTGTGGAGTTCAGAGTGGTTTAGCAAGACGCTTTTAATGCCCCTCGGAAGAGACGTGGAGGTCCCAGTAGCTTAACAAGATGGTTTTAATGCCCCTTACAAGAGCCATACAGTACAGCATCTTAAAAATATTATTCCCATTATTGGGGAATGGGTCTCCCACAGTCTTTGCTTATGCCTTCCAAGCAAAAGCTGACAAAAATAAGGACGGAGGAACTTTCAATAATGGCAACACGGACCACGGTCACCCTGGTGGTATAGTGGTGGTGGTGGAGGCTGAGGATACGGAGAAGAATATAAAACAGCTGAAATGAGGAAGCATATACCCATGTGTGGGTGTGAAGCGGTGCATGTGAATACACCTCCCGAAATAACACAGTGGATTTGACTTTATGTTACTCTGCTGTCATTTGGTGGTGATGAGAAGTCTGGCCCAATCCAGCCCTTGTTCATTTTGATAAGGGTCAGCTTGTCAGCATTGTCAGTGGACAGGCGAGTGCACTTATCAGTTATAATTCCCCCAACGGCACTAAAAACACGCTCCGATAATACGCTAGCGGCAGGGCAGGCCAGGACCTCCAAGGCGTACAGAGCGAGTTCATTCCAAGTGTCCAGCTTGGATACCCAATAATTAAAAGGCACAGAAGAATCACGGAGGATGCTGGTAAGGTCAGCAAGGTACTCCCTCACCATCTTTTGAAACTTTCCACTCTTTGTGAGATTACCCCACGCTTCAGGGTCTGTCCGAAGGGAGGGTCTGAGAAAGCTGTCCTAGAATATTGACAGTGTTCCCCTGCCTCTGCTGGATTGGAGTTGCGTCTCTCTCGCATGTACGCCTTGGTTGGGCAACGAACTGTGACCTCTGCTGCTAGCGTGTTCAGATGGGAATTTTTTTAACAGTTCTGCAGCAAGGGCCTTCTGCTAATGCCCCATTTTTGTAGACCTCTCCACCTCAGGAAAAAGAGAGTGAAAGTTCTCCTTGTAGCGGGGTCTAAAAGTGTCACCAACCAGTAATAACTGTCACACAACATTTTGACAACGCGAGGGTCACGGTTTAGGCAGCGTAACATAAAGTCAGCCATGCGTGCCAGACTGGTAACGGGCAAGACTTCCGTGTCCTCACCAAGATGACGATTGACCATGCTCTCCTCCTCCTCCTCCCCCCTGTCCTCAGGCCACCCACGCTGAACCGACGGTATGACAGTTGTATAGGTACTATGGTATACAGCGCATGATACAAGCTCCTGTTCTTCCTCCTCCTCCTCCTCCTCTCCCTCATTGTCCCCCAATGCACGTTGGGATGAGATGAGGCTGGGCTGTGGGTAATCGACCGCTATGGCTTCTTGATCCATCTCATCATACTCTGGCTGTAATGCCTCCTCTTTAATTCTCTTCAGAGAGCATTGCAAAAGACAGACAAGTGGAATGCTGATGCTAATGATGGCGTCATCGCCACTCACCATCTTGGTGGACTCCTCAAAGTTTGTCAAGATGGTACATATGTCAGACATCCAGGTCCACTCCTGAGGTCTTATGTGTGGAGTCTGACCTGAATATCGACGGCCTTGTTGCAGCTGGTACTCCACAACTGCTCTCTTCTGCTCACAAATTCTTTGCAACATGTGGAGGGCAGAGTTCCAATGTGTGGGGACATCACACACTAGTCGGTGTGACGGAAGCTGCAAATGCTGCTGCAACACAGCAAGGGCGGCGGTAGCTGTAGCTGACTTGCGAAAATGAGCTGACAGGCGGCGTACTTTGATGAGCAGATCTGGCAACTCTGGGTACGATTTAAGAAACCGCTGAACCACGAGGTTAAGCACATGAGCCAGGCATGGTATGCGTGTGATCTCGCCTCGCCTCAGAGCCGCCACCAGGTTATGGCCATTGTCACACACGACCATGCCTGGATGTAGGTACAGTGGTCTCAGCCACAGATCTGCCTGCTCTTTCACAGCTGTCCACAACTCACAAGCAGTGTGAGGTTTCTCACCTAAGCTTATGAGTTTCAGCACAGCCTGTTGCCGCTTGGCGTAGGCAGTACTGCAGTGCTTCCAGCTTGTAACTGATGTGGTGATATCTGAGATGGAGGCTGAACATGAAGAGGAGGAGGATGCTCAGGAGCTGTACACTGTGGGGGCAACTATGACTGACATAGGGCCCACAATCCTCAGTGTGGGGAGGATGTGTTCCGTCCCATGGTCCGACTGTGTCCCGGCTTCCACTATGTTCACCCAGTGTGCCGTCAGGGAGATGTACCGTCCCTGGCCACAAGCACTTGTCCACGTGTCCTTTGTCAGGTGGACTCTCCCAGTAACTGCGTTGATGAGGGCACGGCAGATGTTTTGTGACACGTGTTTGTGTAGTGCGGGGATGGCATACCGGGCAAAATAGTGTCGGCTGGGGACTGAGTACTGAGGGACGGCCACCGCCATAAGGTTGCAGCAGGATTCCATCTCCACCAGCCTAAAAGGCAGCATTTCCAACGCAAGCAGTCATGAAATGTGCGAATTTAGGATGTGGCCTGTGGGGCATTGGCTACGAATTTCCGCTTTCGTTCAAAGGTCTGGGATATGTACAATTGAACTCTGCAGTGGTACGTGGACGTGGACGTTGTTGCTGTTTCTTGAGTGAAGACTGAGAGGAGGGGGCATCTTTGCATGCAGTATGGACAGGGGATTGCCTTGCACACACAACAGGGGATTCTATTGCACGCACAACAGCTGAAGAAGCAGTGGTGACACCCGCTGACACTGGTCGTGGACCCTGGGGTACACCCCACAAAGTCGGGTGCTTTGCTGCCATGTGCCTGATCATGCTGGTGGTGGTCAGGCTGGTAGTTTTTTCACCCCTGCTGATGTTGGCATGGCAGGTGGTACAAATGGCCTTTCTGGGGTTATCAGCAGAGTCTTTAAAAAAAATTCCAGACTCTGGAAGACCTACAGGTTGTACTGGCAACGTCCCTCATGTTGGTGTTACGCAGAACTGTTGCCCGCCTTCTGTGTGAGGCCACCACACTGCTTCTTCCTGCCTGTTGAGGTACTCTGCCTCCCTCACCTTGTGTGCTGCTGGCCTCGCTCTGCATGTCCTCCTGCCACGTTGGGTCAGTTACTAGTTCATCCACCACCCCCTCCTCTTCCACTTGCGCACCACGATCCTCCTCCTCACTTCCTGGCAATTGTGTCTCGTCATTGTCCACCTCTTGTGACAAATTGCCAGCGTCGACTTCCTGTGGCCGTGGCTGTTCAAATATTTGGGCATCGCTACATGGGATCTCCTCTTCCACCAAGTCAAGCGGAGCAGACGAGGGGCCCAAATATGGAAATGGACCAGTGAACAACTCTTCAGAGTGTCCAAGTGTGGGATCAGTTGCTGTCTGACAACACTTGGCATGGTGGGAGGAAGGATCATCAGGGTGAGGAGGAGTATGTGGTCGAGACTCACGGCTACTAAGATTTGACCATGTGGAAGACAGACCGGAGGTGGTGGTGCCCAGGTAACTGTAAGTATTATCTGCTATCCAATTAATAACCTGTTCACACTGATCAGTTCGCAATACTGGTGTTGTTCTGTGCTTCCCTAGTAATTTGGTCAAGAAGTGGGAGCGAGAAGATGTGGCTGTTGGTTGTGGCACATTTTCACCTTGGCCACGGCCCCGTCCTCTGCACGCACCATCACCAGAACGTCTAGTTCCACGTCCCTTGCCACGCGCCTTGCCCATTGTAAAGGAAGTAAAATAGCTTACACTCGTACTATCAATGGAAAAAGGGTAATAAAAAGTAGATTATAACCATAGAAGAGGAAAACCACAGTTCTATTTCTCTGGCCTACACCCGACTCTTTTAAACAATTTGAACAATCAGGGAGAAACTATTACTGTTTCTCTTTACGGAAAAAATACCAAAAGCTGAATAATAGAGATTTTTTACCGTGGAATGGCAAAACCACAGTTATTGTTTACTGGGGTATACCAGACAATTTTAAATAGATATATTTGCGGCTAAACAATGAGCGACACACTCAAACTGTTTTTTTTTAGGTAAAAATGGCCCAAAAGTGGATAATAAAGAGGTTTGAACCGTGGAACTGCAAAACCACACTTATATTTATCTGGCCTTCACCAGACTATTTTCAACAGATATATTTGTGTCTGAACAATCAGGAGACACTATTACTGTTTTTCTTTACGGCAAAAAATGCCAAAAGCAGGATAATACAGAAATTTAACCCGTGTAACTGCAAAACCACAGTTCTATTTCTCGAGCCTACACCAGACTATTTTAAACAGATATATTTGTGTCTGAACAATCAGGAGACACTATTACTGTTTTTCTTTTACGGCAAAAAATGGCAAAAGCAGGTTAATACAGAGATTTGACCCCTGGAACTGCAAAACCACACTTCTATTTCTCGGGCCTACACCAGACTATTTTAAACAGATATATTTGTGTCTGAACAATCAGGAGACACTATTACTGTTTTTTTTTAAGGGAAAAATACCAAAAGCTGGATAATAGAGATTTTTTACTGTGAGACGGCAAAACCACCAGTTATAATTTACTGGTGTATACCAGACTCTTTTAAACAGATATATTGGTGTCTGAACAATCAGGAAACACTATTACTGTTTTTATTTACGGCTAAAAATGCCAAAAGCAGGATAATACAGAGATTTTTTACAGTGGAAAAGCAAAACCACAGTTTTACTGGTGTATACCAGACTTTTTTAAATATATATATTTGCGGCTGAACAGTGAGCGACACACTCAAACTTTTTTTTAAGGTACAAATGGCCCAAAAGTGGATAATACAGAGATTTGAACCGTGGAACTGCGAAACCACACTTCTGTTTCTCTGGCCTACATCAGACTGTTTTAAACAGATATATTTGTGTCTGAACAATCAGGGAGACACTATTACAGTTTTTTTTTTTCAAAAAATGCCAAAAGCAGGATAATAGAGATTTTTTACCGTGGAACAGCAAAACCACAGTTATAATTTTCTGGTGTATACCAGACTTTTTTCAATATATATATTTGCGGCTGAACAGTGAGCGACACACTCAAACTGTTTTTCTTTAGGTAAAAATGGCCCAAAAGTGGATAATACAGAAGTTAGAACCGTGGAACTGCAAAACCACACTTCTGTTTCTCTGTCCTACCCCAAACTATTTTAAACAGATATATTTGTGTCTGAACTGTCACAGACACACTTTTTTTTTTTTTTTGGGTGGGGGACACCAAAAGGTTAATAAAACGGGTATTTGTACATTGTGAAGGAGGAAAAAAAAAGAGGATTAAGATGAAAAAAAAGGATTTTTCCTGGCACCCCAGGACCTGGAGCTAAGTCCAGAAATTTCAGCAACAGGAGCACACAGGACTGTAATGCAGTGTTTGCTGGTATAACCACTGCGTCTCCTATACAGATTGCCTGCCTGATATTTGGGATGGATATTAGTCCTGAGAACTACTGTTTATTTGATTTGGCAGCCTTTACAGACCTTACATTATCTATTTCGCAGTATAAATCTCTCCCTAGCTCAGCAGCGCTTTCCCTACACTAGCTGATCCATAGCGACTGTGTCCAAGATGGCGGCGCCCGGTTTTAAATACTCGAGGTGACGCTGTGCGGCCAGCCAATCAATTTAATGTCCACAACCAACATGGCTGTGGCATTACAGTAACTGGCTGGCAATCCCTGCATGTTCATTGGCTCTATAAAGAGCGCCAAACATGCAGGGCGGAGACCCGAGCTCCTGCCCGAGTAACCCGGAAATGCTCGGTGCTCGCCGAACATCCCGAGTAGCGTGATGCTCGGGCGAGTACCGAGCAGTGTCGAGCATGTTCGCTCAACACTACTGAAAATATGTCTTATATTCTAGGTTCTTCAAACTAGCCACCTTTTGCTTTGATGACTGCTTTTGCACACTCTTGGCATTCTCTTGATTAGTTTCAAGAGGTAGTCACCGGAAATGGTCTTCCAACAATTTTGAAAGAGTTCCCAGAGATGCTTAGCACTTGTTGGCCCTTTTGCCTTCACTCTGCGGTCCAGCTCACCCCAAACCATTTCGATTGGGTTCAGGTCTGGTGACTGTGGAGGCCAGGTCATCTGGCGTAGCACCCCATCACTCTCCTTCTTGGTCTTTGGCATTAACTCAACTCGCCGTGTTTGGAGGAAGAGAAATGCTGCCTATGACCCGAAGAACACTGTCCCCACTGTCAAGCATGGAGGTGGAAACATTATGCTTTGGGGGTTTTCTCTGCTAAGGGCACAGGACTACTTCATCGTATCAATGGGAAAATGGATGGAGCCATGTACCATAAAATCCTGACAACCTCCTTCCCTCTGCCAGGACATTACAAATGGGTCATTGGTGGGTCTTCCAGCAAGACAATGATCCAAAACATTTCCGGTGACTACCTCTTGAAGCTCATCAAGAGAATGCCAAGAGTTTGCAAAGCAGTCATTAAAGCTGAAGGTGGCTACTTGGAAGAACCTAGAATATAATACATACTTTCAGTTGTTTCACACTTTTTTGTTAAGTATATAATTCCACATGTGTTATTTCATAGTTTTGATGCCTTCAGTGTGAATTTACAATTTTCATAGTCATGAAAATACAGAAAAATCTTTAAATGAGAAGGTGTGTCCAAACTTTTGGTGTGTACTGTATATATATATATATATATATATATATATGTATATATATATATATAGCACAAACACACACATGTATGACAGAGCACATACATG
The DNA here is from genome assembly GCF_046119375.1 of Phyllobates terribilis. Taxonomy (NCBI): domain Eukaryota; kingdom Metazoa; phylum Chordata; class Amphibia; order Anura; family Dendrobatidae; genus Phyllobates; species Phyllobates terribilis. Next base: position 991,171,224 of record NW_027362761.1, on the reverse strand, counting down.
CATACACACACATATATATCATATATATATAGAGCGAGAGTGCATACATACAGACACACATATACACAGAGCACATATACACAGTTCTACACAGTGCACATACATTTATATACAAATATATACATAAAATACATATACCGTATACACACAAGTATACATTATTATTGTTATAGAGCCATTTATTTAATGCCACTTTACATGTGAAAAAGGGGTTTACATAGCTAAAACAATTACAATATTCTTGAACAAAATGTGATGGCGACTGGTACAGGAGGAAAGAGGGCCCTGCCCGTGAGGGCTCACAATCTACAAGGGATGGGTGAGGATACAGTATGTGAGGGTAGAGCTAGTCATGCAGTGGTATGGTGCAACGTGGGTAATTGCAGGTTGTAGGCTTGTCGGAAGAGGTGGGTCTTCAGGCACCTTTTGAAGGTTTCCACAGTAGGTGAGAGCCTGATATGTTGGGGTAGAGAGTTCCAGAGTAGGGGGATGCATGGGAGAAATCTTGTATGTGATTGCTGAAAGAGGAGATAAGAGGGGAGTAGAGAAGGAGATCTTGTGAGGATTGGAGGTTGCATGCAGGTACTTAAGTACTTGAAGACTAGGTCACAAATATATGGAGGGGACAGGTTGTGGATGGCTTTGTATGCCAAGGTTAGGGTTTTGAGCGGGAGTCTCTGGGCAATGGGGAGCCAGTGAAGGGATTGATAGAGATGAGAGGCTGGGGAATAGCGAGGGGACAGGTGGATTAGTCGGGCAGCAGAGTTTAGGATAGATTGGAGGGATGCGAGAGTGTTAGAAGGGAGGTCACAGAGTCGGAGGTTACAGTAGTCGAGGCGGGAGATGATAAGGGTTTTTGCAGATTCGTAGTTGAGGAATGTGTGGATCCGGGAGATATTTTTGAGTTGGAGTCGGCAGCAAGTGGAAAGGCCTTGGATATGTGGTTTGAAGGAGAGATTAGAGCCCAGGGTTACCCCAAAGCAGTGAGCTTGCCGGACTGGGGAGATTGGACAGCCATTGATGTTGATAGATAGGTCAGATAGGTTGAATGAGATGGTGGAAAGATGATGATTGATGAATTCTGTTTTATCCATGTTAAGTTTTAGAAACCTAGCTGAGAAGAAGGATGAAATAGCAGACAGACATTGTGGGATTCTGGTTAGTAGGGAGGAGATATCGGGTTCAGAGAGGTAGATCTGTGTGTCATCAGCATAGAGGTGATACTGAAAGCTGTGGGACTCTATGAGCTGTCCCAGGCCGAAGGTGTAAATGGAGAAGAGCAGGGGCCCAAGAACTGAACCTTGCGGGACACCGACAGATAGGGGGCGAGATGAGGAGGTGGTGTATGAGTGGGAGACTCTGAATGTCATGTCTGTTAGGGATGAGGAGATCCAAGATAGGGCCAAGTCTGTAATGCCGAGAGATGAACGAGTCTGTAGTAAGAGGGAATGGTCCACTGTGTCAAAGGCAGATGACAGGTCCAGGAGGAAGAGGACAGAGTAGTGCCTCTTTGATTTGGCGGTTAGTAGGTCGTTGGTGACTTTAGTCAGTGCAGTTTCAGTAGAATGGTGCGGTCGGAAGCCAGATTGTAAGCAGTCAAAGAGGGAGAAGGAAGAGAGGTGGGAGGACAGTTCAAAATGGATGTGTTGTTCCAGTAGTTTTGAGGCATAGGGGAGAAGTGATATGGGGCGATAGCTAGTCAGAGAGGATGGATCAAGGGAGGGCTTTTTGAGGATGGGTGTGATCAAGGCATGTTTGAAGCATGAGGGGAAGACACCAGTTGTTAGTTACAGGTTGAAAAGGTGGGTTAGGGTTGGGATTAGTGATGAGCGAGCATTCTCGTTACTCAAGATTTACGAGCATTCTCATGCAAACACCGAGTATCTTCAGCGTGCTCGGTGTTATGTTTAAATCACTCCTGTATGCATGATTTGTGACTACTTGACAACTTTAATACATGTGTGGAATGCGAAAGAAACAGGCATTCCTCACATGTATTAAAGCTGTCAAACAGTCGCAAATCATGCACATGGGAGTAATTTAAACTTAACACCGAGCACGCTAAAGATACTAGGTGTTCGCCCGAGCATGTTCTTCGAAAGGGCTAACAGAGCATACTTGCTCATCACTAGTTGGGATGAAGACTGTGGTAAGGTTGGGGATAAGGTGCAACGGGTTTGGGTCAAGTTCACAGGTGGTAAGGTGTGATTTAGAGAGTAAAGTGGAAAGTAGATCTTCCGTAATGGTGAAGAATAATTTTAATAATTTTGACTTTTTGACAGCTTTAATACATGTGAGGAATGTCTGCTTCTTAGGCATTCCTCACAAGTATTAAAGCTGTCAAACAGTCGCAAATCATGCACACAGAGAGACTGAAACATAACACCCGAGCACGCAAAAGATCCTCGGTGTTCACCCAAGCATACTCGCTAAAAGGGTTAACAGAACATACTTGCTCATCACTAGTGAAGAATAGTGATGAGCGAATGCGTTTGCCACTGCTCGGTACTCGCCCGAGCATCGCTGTGCTTTACGAGCTCAGCGCTCGGTGAGTATTTCCAGGTTGCTCAGGCGGGAGCTCAGTTACCCTCCCTGCATGTTTGGCACTCTTTAGAGAGCCAATCAACATGCAGGGATTGCCTGCCATGCACTGTAATGCCATAGCCAAGTTGGTTGTGAACATTACGGTGATTGGCTGGCCGCACAGCATCGTCAGGTGTATAGAAGACAAGGTGCCGCCATGCTCGTCACAGTCTACCCCGGAATCAGGCAGAGTAGGGGAGCTGCTGCTGCGTCAGGGAGAGATTTGTTTGTTTATAGTTAGTATAGGTATTCCACAACATAAAAAAAGATCCAACTGAACTAACAGTCCTTCTCAGGACTAATCCAGCTGCATATATTCATTGATGATAGCAGGAGTTAGGCAGGCAGGTAGTGTATTTGGCAGACTGCAGTGCATGATACAGCACAAGAGGGTGCATTGAACGTCCTGTCTGTATAGGTATTCCACAACATATATATATATCCATCTGAACTAACAGTCCTTCTGAGGACTAATCCATCTGCATATAATCAGTGGAACTTTGAGATTGAAAGTACATTTTTCATCAGATAAATATCGTACCGATCATCTTGTCGATAATCATAGTGATAAAACCAATATGTTTCATTTAAAAGATCTAAAACTGAATATTTCCAGTCGTTTCCAGCCTCCCAGGTCTTACTATCATGTGGAAACATACATAGACCTAGTACAGAGGGATATTAATGGGTTCCTAGATGCAGTTAAACGTGGTGAGTTCCACAATAAAAATAACCTCACGATAGAGGAAACAAGTGCCCTTTCCTCATTAAAACACAGGAAAGACTTAATCATAAAACCTGCCGACAAAGGGGGCGCACTGGTAGTAATGGACCGTAGCTGTTATGCACACGCCCGGACTGACTGGCGTGTGCGGGTGTTGTGGTTCCACTGGACCATGGACCGGAGAGTGCCTGGAGGGGCGTGACTAAGTATCTGGCCGATCCGACCAAGGTGGCACGACAGCATACGACGCCAGTGCACCAGGGAGAAACCGGGCAGAGGGACCAGGTACTACTCCAGGTCAAACTCCGGACACGGGGGTTGACCCACACTGGGATTACTGGAACAGGCAGGTTAGGCTGGCACAGACTGGTGGATGTAAGCAAACACGGCAGGTATGCAGATGGGTGGATACAGGCGAGTATGCAGGCAGGGAGGTACTGGCCGAAAGGACGGGCTGGAGCACAGAAAGGTTAAGACCCAGTACAGACTGGGTCACAGAACCGCAGATGTGGTAGACAACCACAGCAGAGAGGGAACGCCCGAAGCGGTGGGCAAGAACAGAGCAGGACGGGGCTGCAGGAGCAGCGAGCACAAGCAGGGCAGGACAGGACTGCCGGAGCAGCGGGCAGAAGCAGGGCAGGACAGGACTGCCGGAGCAGCGGGCAGAAACAGGGCAGGACAGGAATGCCGGAGCAGCGGGCAGAAGCAGGGCAGGACAGGACTGCCGGAGCAGCGGGCAGAAGCAGGGCAGGACAGGACTGCCGGAGCAGCGGGCAGAAGCAGGGCAGGACAGGACTGCCGGAGCAGCGGGCAGAAGCAGGGCAGGACAGGACTGCCGGAGCAGCGGGCAGAAGCAGGGCAGGACAGGACTGCCGGAGCAGCGGGCAGAAGCAGGGCAGGACAGGACTGCCGGAGCAGTGAGCAAAAGGGTCAGAGCGGAGCAAGGCTGCCGGAGCAGTGAGCAAAAGGGTCAGAGCGGAGCAAGGCTGCCGGAGCAGTGAGCAAGGAGTCAGAGCAGGACGGACAGGGCTCTGTTCACACGGAACAGACAGGAAGGGAAAGGCAGAGCCAGATACCCACAGGGTATTTGCAGTGAAGTAGCAAGTGGACCACAAACTCACAAACGGGAGTACAGAGACAACAAGCAGGAGTTAGGTACGAGTACAGACTCTGCAGAAAAAGGAAAGGAACGGACATAGAGGCAAAACAGGTAAAGGATAGGAGAGAGTTCAGACTGGAACTGAGTGTACGGAAGAGACCGACACTGCAGCGGGATACAGGAGCGGGTCTGGGAATACGGCCCCCAGAGAGGCGGGACGAACAGGCAAGGAGCGTGTTCAGACAGGACAGACAAGATACAGGAACGGATCTAGGTAATCGGCCCCTAGAAGGCGGGAGGAACAGGCTCGGAGCGTGTTCAGACAGGCCTGGAAATACAGCCTCCAGGAAAGGCAGCAGGCAAGAGTACACAGACAGGACTCAGTTCAGACACGGGAACTGATACCGCAAGGCAGGAGACATAGACAGGACTCAGTTCAGACACGGGAACTGATACTGCAAGACAGGAGAAATAGACAGGACTCAGTTCAGACAGGAACAGATACCGCAAGGCAGGGACACAAACAGGACTCTGTTCAGACGGGAACAGATACCGCAAGGCAGAGACACAAACAGGACTCTGTTCAGACGGGAACAGATACCGCAAGGTACAGACAGGCAGATCTAGGAATACGGCCCCTAGAAGGCGAAAGAACAGGCAAGAAGCGTGTTCACAAGAACAGACCACAGTTCAGACACAGAACTGGAAAACAGGCAGGAAAACAGGATAGGACCTGGCATGTCAGAGACAAAAAGCCGACTGACAGGACACAATGCTCAGGCGCCATCTTGAGGAAGAAGGTGGTATAAATACCCAAAGATGGACAGCAGTAGGCTGAAGGTGCAACAGGGGCGTGTCCGCAGCAGGTACAAGAAACAGGAAGTTCAGCGGGCGTCGCCCTATGCAGCCAAAACAGACAAACAGACAGCAAGGAGGGAAGCCAGAGAGACATTCTGGACTGGAGATCAAGTGCGCGCTCTTGCACAGTGGGAGATGGACCACCATGCAAGGACGCCGCCAGGTATGTTACAGTACCCCCCCCCCCTTACACCCCCTCTTCTTCAGGCCTGCCAGAATCTTCCGCAGGGAATTCGAGGACCAGTCGTTCACTTCAAGGAGATCACTTCCACTGTCCACAGGAAAAATTGATCTCATCTGGTTAGCTAGGATGCTACCTCCTATCCAGCCATCCTTAGCAACAGACGAAACGGGTGGAGTACCAGGAACAGCACACAAGGAAGTCTCTCTCCACATATCTTCAGGTGGCACCCCAGAGGGTACAGAAGACAACTGGAAGTCCTTCACCTGGTTGGAGGGGGACAGAGACTTGGGGGTAATCTCTGCTTCGAGGTACATCTTGTCAAGCTCACAGGAAGAAATAGACGGGTTATCAGGTACGTAATGAGGAAAAGTCACTGTCTCTTTGTTATCTGGCGGTACCCCGGAGAATTCAGGAAACAACTGGAGGTCCTCCGCCGGGTCAGAAGAGTGCAGAGGCTCAGAGAAAACATCTGCTTCAGAGTACACTAGGTCGGACTCACTGGAGGAAGCAGGCGAGGTATCGGGTACCGAGTATAGGAAAGTCTCTGTCCATTCACCACCAGGTGGCACCCCGAAGGGTTCTGGAGACAACTGGAGGTCCTCCGCCTGGTCAGAGGGGTGTAGAGACTCAAGGGTAACCTCTGCTTCAGAGTACACAAGGTCGGACTCACTGGACGAAGCAAGCGAGGTATCAGATCCAGGATATAGGAAAGTCTCTGTCCATTCACCACCAGGTGGCACCCCGAAGGGTTCTGGAGACAACTGGAGGTCCTCCGCCTGGTCGGAGGGGTGTAGAGACTCGGGAGTAACCTCTGCTTCGGAGTACACTAGGTTGGACTCACTGGACGAAGCGAGCGAGGTATCAGGTACAGAGTAAAGGAGAGTCTCTGTCCTTTCGCTACCAGGTAGCACCCCGAAGGGTTCTGGAGACAACTGGAGGTCCTCCGCCTGGTCGGAGGGGTGTAGAGACTCGGAAGTAACCTCTGCTTCGGAGTACACTAGGTTGGACTCACTGGACGAAGCGAGCGAGGTATCAGGTACAGAGTATAGGAGAGTCTCTGTCCTTTCGCTACCAGGTAGCACCCCGAAGGGTTCTGGAGACAACTGGAGGTCCTCCGCCTGGTCGGAGGGGTGTAGAGACTCGGGGGTAACTACCACTTTGGGGTACCGATTGTCAGGCTCACAGGACGAAGCGGACAAAGTATCGAGTACCGAGTGTAGAGAAGTCTCTCTCCATTTGTCATCGAGTGGTATCCCGGAGGATTCAGGAGGCAACAGGGGGTCCTCCGCCAGGTAGTAGAGGTGCACAGACTCAAAGGTAACCACAGCTTTGGAGCATCCTTGGACATGCACACCGGTTAAAGTGGGTGAAGCATCTGATGCCGGGTGCAGGAAGTTCTCCTGTGTGGAGTCTGGATGGGCAGAAGTCTCTTCAGGCAGGAGAACCGGAGCATTACCCATGCACATTACCCGTTGGGGCTTCTCCGGGATACAGGGAGATGAAGCTTCAGTAGGGACTTCAAGGTTGGGGTCAGGAGGTCTCAGGGAGGACAGACCCTGGCGTGACGGCTTGCCTCTACGTCTAGCACATCTGGACTGCCTCTTGAGGTTGGGAGAAGTATTCCGGAAAGCGTAGTCACCCTGTGAGGATTCTGGGTGGGCAGTAGTCTCATTGGGCTGGAGAACTATTGCGCTACCCACACACATTACCCATCGGGGCTGCTCCGGGATATTGGGAGGTGAAGCTTCAGCAGGAGCCTCCGGGTTAGGATCATCGAAGACCATTAGAAAGGCCACCAGGAAGGCCATTAGGTCCAGGAGGATCGGATCCTGTGTTTCATATAGGGGGTTGATCCATTCCAAGGCATCACCCGCCAGGTAAGACATAATGAATGCCACCTTAACCCGATCGGTGGGAAAACATAGAGGGTAGAACTTGAAGTGTAGCATGCATTGCTCCACAAATGCACGACTTTGTCTTGGATCCCCATAGTAACGTGGCAGATCCGCAGGAACGAGAGCAGATAGATGGATCTGGACGGGTGCGTAATTCGCCTGGAATTCAGCTGAGAAAAAAAAATAAATTTTATTTATTTATTTATTTTTAATGCATGTATTCGCTGGAAAACTTCTCAGAGAGCGAAGGCCGTGGGGCTCAACGGGAACCATGGCCTGAGCATGCTGTTATGCACACGCCCGGACTGACTGGCGTGTGCGGGTGTTGTGGTTCCACTGGACCATGGACCGGAGAGTGCCTGGAGGGGCGTGACTAAGTATCTGGCCGATCCGACCAAGGTGGCACGACGGCATACGACGCCAGTGCACCAGGGAGAAACCGGGCAGAGGGACCAGGTGCTACTCCAGGTCAAACTCCGGACACGGGGGTTGACCCACACTGGGATTACTGGAACAGGCAGGTTAGGCTGGCACAGACTGGTGGATGTAAGCAAACACGGCAGGTATGCAGATGGGTGGATACAGGCGAGTATGCAGGCAGGGAGGTACTGGCCGAAAGGACGGGCTGGAGCACAGAAAGGTTAAGACCCAGTACAGACTGGGTCACAGAACCGCAGATGCGGTAGACAACCACAGCAGAGAGGGAACGCCCGAAGCGGTGGGCAAGAACAGAGCAGGACGGTGCTGCAGGAGCAGCGAGCACAAGCAGGGCAGGACAGGACTGCTGGAGCAGCGGGCAGAAGCAGGGCAGGACAGGACTGCCGGAGCAGCGGGCAGAAGCAGGGCAGGACAGGACTGCCGGAGCAGCGGGCAGAAGCAGGGCAGGACAGGACTGCCGGAGCAGCGGGCAGAAGCAGGGCAGGACAGGACTGCCGGAGCAGCGGGCAGAAGCAGGGCAGGACAGGACTGCCGGAGCAGCGGGCAGAAGCAGGGCAGGACAGGACTGCCGGAGCAGCGGGCAGAAGCAGGGCAGGACAGGACTGCCAGAGCAGCGGGCAGAAGCAGGGCAGGACAGGACTGCCGGAGCAGTGAGCAAAAGGGTCAGAGCGGAGCAAGGCTGCCGGAGCAGTGAGCAAAAGGGTCAGAGCGGAGCAAGGCTGCCGGAGCAGTGAGCAAGGAGTCAGAGCAGGACGGACAGGGCTCTGTTCACACGGAACAGACAGGAAGGGAAAGGCAGAGCCAGATACCCACAGGGTATTTGCAGTGAAGTAGCAAGTGGACCACAAACTCACAAACGGGAGTACAGAGACAACAAGCAGGAGTTAAGTACGAGTACAGACTCTGCAGAAAAAGGAAAGGAACGGACATAGAGGCAAAACAGGTAAAGGATAGGAGAGAGTTCAGACTGGAGCTGAGTGTACGGAAGAGACCGACACTGCAGCGGGATACAGGAGCGGGTCTGGGAATACGGCCCCCAGAGAGGCGGGACGAACAGGCAAGGAGCGTGTTCAGACAGGACAGACAAGATACAGGAACGGATCTAGGTAATCGGCCCCTAGAAGGCGGGAGGAACAGGCTCGGAGCGTGTTCAGACAGGCCTGGAAATACAGCCTCCAGGAAAGGCAGCAGGCAAGAGTACACAGACAGGACTCAGTTCAGACACGGGAACTGATACCGCAAGGCAGGAGACATAGACAGGACTCAGTTCAGACACCGGAACTGATACTGCAAGACAGGAGAAATAGACAGGACTCAGTTCAGACAGGAACAGATACCGCAAGGCAGGGACACAAACAGGACTCTGTTCAGACGGGAACAGATACCGCAAGGCAGAGACACAAACAGGACTCTGTTCAGACGGGAACAGATACCGCAAGGTACAGACAGGCAGATCTAGGAATATGGCCCCTAGAAGGCGAAAGAACAGGCAAGAAGCGTGTTCACAAGAACAGACCACAGTTCAGACACAGAACTGGAAAACAGGCAGGAAAACAGGATAGGACCTGGCATGTCAGAGACAAAAAGCCGACTGACAGGACACAATGCTCAGGCGCCATCTTGAGGAAGAAGGTGGTATAAATACCCAAAGATGGACAGCAATAGGCTGAAGGTGCAACAGGGGCGTGTCCGCAGCAGGTACAAGAAACAGGAAGTTCAGCGGGCGTCGCCCTATGCAGCCAAAACAGACAAACAGACAGCAAGGAGGGAAGCCAGAGAGACATTCTGGACTGGAGATCAAGTGCGCGCTCTTGCACAGTGGGAGATGGACCACCATGCAAGGACGCCGCCAGGTATGTTACAGTACCTACTACATTGCAGAGATACAAACACAACTATTGGATAGAGGCACATATCTACCTTTATCCTCCAATACTAAATATCTGGTCTTATTGCCAATTTAATTAAGAAGCATGTACAGGTCGGGTCCATTGATACTAAACTGGTGGAATTTTTGGTCAATAACCACCCCGTTATCCCTGTTTTCTACACATTACCTAAGATACACAAGAATCTACAGACACCACCAGGGAGACCAATTGTTGCCTCGACCGACTCTATCTTATCTCCACTCGCCATAACTTTGGAGAAGATCCTCACTCCATACATGCCACGTATTACTTCATATCTAAAGGACACAACTCATTTTTTATCCACTATCAAGGCACTGGGCCCAATCCCTACCAATAGTACACTTGTTACTATTGATGTCAATAGTCTTTATACTAGCATTGATCATGATAGAGGAATCCAAGCCATTACTAATTTCCTCAATACACAGACAGAACTTACAACACAACAATTGATTTCTGTGTAGACTTACTAAATATCATTCTGAAGAAAAACTTTTTTCTTTTTGGTGACCAATTTTTCTTACAAAAAAGGGGAACTGCAATGGGGTCCAATGTGGCACCCCCTTATGCCAATATTTATATGGCTGACTTCGAGAACAATTACATATACAATCATCACCTCTATCAAACCAATGTCTATTACTGGAAACGGTTTATAGACGATATTTTTTTGATCTGGACTGGTACTGATATAGAGTTTACTCTTTTTTTCGATTATCTTAATACAAGAGTCCCAGGTTTGACCTTTACCCGACACTGCGATCCACATTCTATCCATTTCTTGGACACAACTGTTACGCTACTCCATACGGGAGCACTTGAGAGTGACTTATACACAAAACCTACTGATAGAAACAGCCTTTTGCTGTACTCTAGTTGCCACCCACGACATGTGAAGAAGTCACTTCCTAATTCACAACATTGCAGAGTCGATCGCATTGTACCCAACGACACGGTTAAATACATCAGACATTCAGAGATGGATTCTAAATTTCGACAAAGAGGCTACCCCGCTGAAACTCTACGACAGACAAGACACAACCCTAAAAAAGCTAAAAATTCTCGGATAACATTTGTCAATACATACCATCCATTTAGTAGAGTCATCTACAAATGCATTGAACAACATTGGCCTTTATTGAAAGAATCCTATCCCACAATTTCTGAATTCAGTACCACTCCCCTCTCCTGCTATAAAAGGACTCGCAATATACGAGATTTTCTCGTCCGGGCAGACATTGGATCCAAGCAGACAGGACCGATACAACGGTCTCTGGCTACTCCACGTCGAGGCACCTTTCCCTGCTTATCATGCCCCCAATGTTCAAATATCACCAAAGGTGATTCTTTTACACACCCTCGCTCGGGGAAAAGATACCCTATACAGGGATACTTTTCATGCGATTCCAACTATGTGGTCTATTTAATTAAGTGTCCCTGCGGTCTCGGATATGTTGGTGAGACTACCCAACATATCCGAGACCGCATTTCTCAACACAAGTCGACCATTAGATGCTCCCGTACGATGCTACCAATTCCAGCTCATTTTATAACAATGTCACACACGATTTCGCAGTTGAGGTTTCAAGTGATTGACCATATCCCTATTAATAGAAGAGGAGGTAATCGTGTTGCTAAATTAAAAGAACGAGAATCCTATTGGATTCACACTTTACAAACTTTATCCCCTGGGGGTTTGAATAGGGAGTATGAGACCCATTATTACTAATTATATACATAAACAATATGATCCTGTGTTTGCATATATGATCGATCTTAATAGTACTCTACTGTTGATTATATTCACTATATGATTATGTACCTGCATATATAATGGGCTCCAGCTTTATTGTAACCTGCATCTTCCCCTTTTTTCCTTTTTCCCTTTTCTCTCTTTCACAGACGCATATTTAAGCAAGAGAATTTTCCCCTCCATCCATTTTTCCTCCCCCTTTTTCCCCCTTTTTTTTCCTCTTTTCTCCGTTACTCTAGACGGATTTTCACATAGTGGTTACTTATCACCTTGTTTGAGTCCAGTCTCCATTTCCATTATTATGTTAATAGGTGCCAGCATCCTATTAGCGTCATACTGTGCGTTCTAATACCCTATAATACCTACCACTATATAGGGAGCATGCGCATGAAATCCTTATGCGGTTCACCATGCGTTCCACAGACAGGAAGCGCTCTCCCGGAAGTACAATGACATCACTCGGGCTCTTAGCGACGAACTCCACCGGATACACTGAATTTGCACGTGGGTCACGGACACGCTATTGGATGCAGACACAGGACTTAACCATCTGCGTGCATATATATAGCACACCCTCACGTTTATTTCACTTACCGCTTCTGATTTGGGACGAATCCCTTTGCCAGCACTCTCTTCCCCTACAGGTATGTCTATACAACACCATAGTTCGGCTTATTAGGTTTAGACATGTATCTACTGATTGGTTAGTAGCTTGATATTTTCTAAAAAGTAATCTTTCTCCTTTTGTTAGGTTTCTCCTAGTACTATAAGGGCTTTTCCCATTAGTTCCTATTGTCTCAACAGCATATACCAGTAAGTTTGTAAATTTTATGGATTTTTGCCTCCATGACATACTATGACTTTTGATAATATCCATTCATTTTTACATACCCTCGTATATACAAGGGCCTTAGTCAAGAACTAACAGCATATGTTAATTCCTCTTTTCATATACTGATATCTGTTTATTTACTTGTCATTTCCCTTCCCCCCCCCCTTCCCCCTCCCCCTTTTTTTTCCCAAACCACATTTTACTCCTATATGTGTATAGTCGTTTACCTTTCTCCTTTATATATGACAAGTTTACCAATGTCTTTTTCTATTATAGAATTATCTTATACAGACCTACATAGGTCGAATCGTCAGTTCTTGTTGATTCAATATCCAATTACCTTGATAAAGACCTACTCAGGTCGAAACGTCGGTGAATGTTTAACCGCAATATAACTGGACCATAAACAAGATAAGGATGGTATATGTCTATGTACATAAAAATATTTTTTTGGGACTATGATTATGAAAAGGATGGCTTAATAAACAATATTCCTTTTTGCACTATCTGCATTGTCCATATTCTTTTATTTCTTATGGTGTGCCGAGGTTTTCTTTCATATTATTAGACTTTATATTACCTCTGAGCACCCAAATTTACAGTGAGCGACCCCTCATTTTGTACATTATATATATTTTTTGGGCTCCCGCTCCTGTAGCCTCCATGTCTTTTTCCACTTTTGCATATAATCAGGAGGAGGCTAACGGCATCATCTCACGTGTCACAACCCCCGGAACTTTCCTTCATACCCCCATAGAGGAAGTACGAACAAGAGATCTTGAAAAAGAACGTAAAAGACATACGGCCCTTGAGTTACATAGTATAACCCTTGCCGAATATCACAAAAATCAACGGATTCCACGGGGCTTGAGAGTTTCCTTACGGCCCACCTTATTTCATGATAACCCGGATTTTTGTGCTAAATTTGAGGGAATTTTAAATAAATGTTCAATGGACATTATCTTACTTACTATTGATTTTCTCCATAAGGAAATTGCAGACTTGAACACCAGGATCACAGCAACAGAACAACAACTAAACAAGACCATCTCCTCTGAGGACTTCACGGCTTTGAAGAACAGGGTAGATAAGGTCATTGGAGATTATCACAACGATCTTCAAGTAAAGGAAAAAGCCAAATTCCTTTGTGATACTGAAGATTACCTCAATAACCGAGTATATCATTGGCGTACGTCCGACTTCTACAGAGGGAGCAGTTCTTATAGACGTGGTTATACTTCATCTACGGGTCATAACTCTTCTACTGATAGTGAAAGAGATACAAGCTACCCGAGTCATTTTTTACAGCAACGAAGACCACCACCCTTTCGAAGAAGACGAGGAGGGGGAGGCGAGCACTACCAACGGGACAACACCCGAATGATAACGAGATCCCAGGTAGGACATCAAACATAGTGTTCAATATTTCATCAAGCATACTGACTCCAACTGAATTATCTGTTCTTCAAAAAGGACTTTCTTTTTGCCCAACCCCCCCTTAAATACTTTTACTTTGGAACAAGAACTTCTTCGCTTCTATAGGACTTTGAGATTGAAAGTACATTTTTCATCAGATAAATATCGTACCGATCATCTTGTCGATAATCATAGTGATAAAACCAATATGTTTCATTTAAAAGATCTAAAACTGAATATTTCCAGTCGTTTCCAGCCTCCCAGGTCTTACTATCATGTGGAAACATACATAGACCTAGTACAGAGGGATATTAATGGGTTCCTAGATGCAGTTAAACGTGGTGAGTTTCACAATAAAAATAACCTCACGATAGAGGAAACAAGTGCCCTTTCCTCATTAAAACACAGGAAAGACTTAATCATAAAACCTGCCGACAAAGGGGGCGCACTGGTAGTAATGGACCGTACCTACTACATTGCAGAGATACAAACACAACTATTGGATAGAGACACATATCTACCTTTATCCTCCAATCCTACTTTCAAAATATCTGGTCTTATTGCCAATTTAATTAAGAAGCATGTACAGGTCGGGTCCATTGATACTAAACTGGCGGAATTTTTGGTCAATAACCACCCCGTTATCCCTGTTTTCTATACATTACCTAAGATACACAAGAATCTACAGACACCACCAGGGAGACCAATTGTTGCCTCGACCGACTCTATCTTATCTCCACTCGCCATAACTTTGGAGAAGATCCTCACTCCATACATGCCACGTATTACTTCATATCTAAAGGACACAACTCATTTTTTGTCCACTATCAAGGCACTGGGCCCAATCCCTACCAATAGTACACTTGTTACTATTGATGTCAATAGTCTTTATACTAGCATTGATCATGATAGAGGAATCCAAGCCATTACTAATTTCCTCAATACACAGACAGAACTTACAACACAACAAATTGGTTTCTGTGTAGACTTACTAAATATCATTCTGAAGAAAAACTTTTTTCTTTTTGGTGACCAATTTTTCTTACAAAAAAGGGGAACTGCAATGGGGTCCAATGTGGCACCCCCTTATGCCAATATTTATATGGCTGACTTCGAGAACAATTACATATACAATCATCACCTCTATCAAACCAATGTCTATTACTGGAAACGGTTTATAGACGATATTTTTTTGATCTGGACTGGTACTGATATAGAGTTTACTCTTTTTTTCGATTATCTTAACACAAGAGTCCCAGGTTTGACCTTTACCCGACACTGCGATCCACATTCTATCCATTTCTTGGACACAACTGTTACGCTACTCCATACGGGAGCACTTGAGAGTGACTTAAACACAAAACCTACTGATAGAAACAGCCTTTTGCTGTACTCTAGTTGCCACCCACGACATGTGAAGAAGTCACTTCCTAAGTCACAACATTGCAGAGTCGATCGCATTGTATCCAACGACACGGTTAAATACATGAGTCATTCAGAGATGGATTCTAAATTTCGACAAAGAGGCTACCCCGCTGAAACTCTACGACAGACAAGACACAACCCTAAAAAAGCTAGAAATTCTCGGATAACATTTGTCAATACATACTATCCATTTAGTAGAGTCATCTACAAATGCTTTGAACAACATTGGCCCTTATTGAAAGAATCCTATCCCACAATTTCTGAATTCAGTACCACTCCCCTCTCCTGCTATAAAAGGACTCGCAATATACGAGATTTTCTCGTCCGGGCAGACATTGGATCCAAGCAGACAGGACCGATACAACGGTCTCTGGCTACTCCACGTCGAGGCACCTTTCCCTGCTTATCATGCCCCCAATGTTCAAATATCACCAAAGATGATTCTTTTACACACCCTCGCTCGGGGAAAAGATACCCTATACAGGGATACTTTTCATGCGATTCCAACTATGTGGTCTATTTAATTAAGTGTCCCTGCGGTCTCGGATATGTTGGTGAGACTACCCAACATATCCGAGACCGCATTTCTCAACACAAGTCGACCATTAGATGCTCCCGTACGATGCTACCAATTCCAGCTCATTTTATAACAATGTCGCACACGATTTCGCAGTTGAGGTTTCAAGTGATTGACCATATCCCTATTAATAGAAGAGGAGGTAATCGTGTTGCTAAATTAAAAGAACGAGAATCCTATTGGATTCACACTTTACAAACTTTATCCCCTGGGGGTTTGAATAGGGAGTATGAGACCCATTATTACTAATTATATCCATAAACAATATGATCCTGTATTTGCATAAATGATCGATCTTAATAGTACTCTACTGTTGATTATATTCACTATATGATTATGTACCTGCATATATAATGGGCTCCAGCTTTATTGTAACCTGCATCTTCCCCTTTTTTCCTTTTTCCCTTTTCTCTCTTTCACAGACGCATATGTAAGCAAGAGAATTTTCCCCTCCTTCCCTTTTTACTCCCCCTTTTTCCCCCCTTTTCCCCCCTTTTTTTTCCTCTTTTCTCCGTTACTCTAGACTGATTTTCACATAGTGGTTACTTATCACCTTGTTTGAGTCCAGTCTCCGTTTCCATTATTATGTTAATAGGTGCCAGCATCCTATTAGCGTCATACTGTGCGTTCTAATACCCTATAATACCTGCCACTATATAGGGAGCATGCGCATGAAATCCTTATGCGGTTCACCATGCGTTCCACAGACAGGAAGTGCTCTCCCGTAAGTACAATGACGTAACTCGGGCTCTTAGCGACGAACTCCACCGGATACACTGAATTTGCACGTGGGTCACGGACACGCTATTGGATGCAGACACAGGACTTAACCATCTGCGTGCATATATATAGCACACCCTCACGTTTATTTCACTTACCGCTTCTGATTTGGGATGAATCCCTTTGCCAGCACTCTCTTCCCCTACAGTATGTCTATACAACACCATAGTTCGGCTTATTAGGTTTAGACATGTATCTACTGACTGGTTAGTAGCTTGATATTTTCTAAAAAGTACTCTTTCTCCTTTTGTTAGGTTTCTCCTAGTACCAT
Source organism: Phyllobates terribilis (assembly GCF_046119375.1). Lineage (NCBI taxonomy): Eukaryota > Metazoa > Chordata > Amphibia > Anura > Dendrobatidae > Phyllobates > Phyllobates terribilis. The sequence goes on along the minus strand of NW_027362761.1, from coordinate 991,154,476 downwards.
AAGGGCTTTTCCCATTAGTTCCTATTGTCTCAACAGCATATACCAGTAAGTTTGTAAATTTTATGGATTTTTGCCTCCATGACATACTATGACTTTTGATAATATCCATTCATTTTTATATACCCTCGTATATACAAGGGCCTTAGTCAAGAACTAACAGCATATGTTAATTCCTCTTTTCATATACTGATATCTGTTTATTTATTTACTTGTCATTTCCCTTTTTCCTTTCCCCCCCTCTTCCCCCCCCCCTTTTTTTTAACTTCCTCTTTTTTTTCCCAAACCACATTTTACTCCTATATGTGTATAGTCGTTTACCTTTCTCCTTTATATATGACAAGTTTACCAATGTCTTTTTCTATTATAGAATTATCTTATACAGACCTACATAGGTCGAATCGTCAGTTCTTGTTGATTCAATATCCAATTACCTTGATAAAGACCTACTCAGGTCAAAACGTCGGTGAATGTTTAACCGCAATATTACTGGACCATAAACAAGATAAGGATGGTATATGTCTATGTACATAAAAATATTTTTTTGGGACTATGATTATGAAAAGGATGGCTTAATAAACAATATTCCTTTTTGCACTATCTGCATTGTCCATATTCTTTTATTTCTTATGGTGTGCCGAGGTTTTCTTTCATATCGTTGGTGACTTTAGTCAGTGCAGTTTCAGTAGAATGGTGCGGTCGGAAGCCAGATTGTAAGCAGTCAAAGAGGGAGAAGGAAGAGTGGTGGTAGGACAGTTCAAAATGGATGTGTTGTTCCAGTAGTTTTGAGGCATAGGGGAGAAGTGATATGGGGCGATAGCTAGTCAGAGAGGATGGATCAAGGGAGGGCTTTTTGAGGATGGGTGTGATCAAGGCATGTTTGAAGCATGAGGGGAAGACACCAGTTGTTAGTTACAGGTTGAAAAGGTGGGTTAGGGTTGGGATTAGTGATGAGCGAGCATTCTCGTTACTCAAGATTTACGAGCATTCTCATGCAAACACCGAGTATCTTCAGCGTGCTCGGTGTTATGTTTAAATCACTCCTGTATGCATGATTTGTGACTACTTGACAACTTTAATACATGTGAGGAATGCGAAAGAAACAGGCATTCCTCACATGTATTAAAGCTGTCAAACAGTCGCAAATCATGCACATGGGAGTGATTTAAACATAACACCGAGCATGCTAAAGATACTAGGTGTTCGCCCGAGCATGTTCTTCGAAAGGGCTAACAGAACATACTTGCTCATCACTAGTTGGGATGAAGACTGTGGTAAGGTTGGGGATAAGGTGGAACGGGTTTGGGTCAAGTTCACAGGTGGTAAGGTGTGATTTAGAGAGTAAAGTGGAAAGTAGATCTTCCGTAATGGTGAAGAATAATTTTAATAATTTTGACTTTTTGACAGCTTTAATACATGTGAGGAATGTCTGCTTCTTAGGCATTCCTCACAAGTATTAAAGCTGTCAAACAGTCGCAAATCATGCACACAGAGAGACTGAAACATAACACCCGAGCACGCAAAAGATCCTCGGTGTTCACCCAAGCATACTCGCTAAAAGGGTTAACAGAACATACTTGCTCATCACTAGTGAAGAATAGTGATGAGCGAATGCGTTTGCCACTGCTCGGTACTCGCCCGAGCATCGCTGTGCTTTACGAGCTCAGCGCTCGGTGAGTATTTCCAGGTTGCTCAGGCGGGAGCTCAGTTACCCTCCCTGCATGTTTGGCACTCTTTAGAGAGCCAATGAACATGCAGGGATTGCCTGCCATGCACTGTAATGCCATAGCCAAGTTGGTTGTGAACATTACGGTGATTGGCTGGCCGCACAGCATCGTCAGGTGTATAGAAGACAAGGTGCCGCCATGCTCGTCACAGTCTACCCCGGAATCAGGCAGAGTAGGGGAGCTGCTGCTGCGTCAGGGAGAGATTTGTTTGTTTATAGTTAGTATAGGTATTCCACAACATAAAAAAAGATCCAGCTGAACTAACAGTCCTTCTCAGGACTAATCCAGCTGCATATATTCATTGATGATAGCAGGAGTTAGGCAGGCAGGTAGTGTATTTGGCAGACTGCAGTGCATGATACAGCACAAGAGGGTGCATTGAACGTCCTGTCAGTATAGGTATTCCACAACATATATATATATCCATCTGAACTAACAGTCCTTCTGAGGACTAATCCATCTGCATATAATCAGTGCTAGGCAGGCAGGCAGTGTATGAGGCAGACTACAGTGTATGATACAGCACAAGAGGGTCCATTATACGACCTGTCTGCTGCTGCTGCTGTAATAATTACAGATATTTCTAGACATAGGCAATTTTTTTTTATCCTAATCCTGGTTATTTGCTTAAAAAGCAATCCAGAGTACACCATTTTTCTGCTCCATTTGCTTGTTCTCACTGCAGAATAAAGCCAGATCTGTTCCATATTTCAGCGATAAAGATCCAGAAATTTGAATTGAACGTGAAAAATATTAACCTCCTTTTCCATTCTGTTGCAGTGTGTCGGTGAAGTTATTAACAATAGGTCTCTGTGTAGAATAATATTAGTAAATTACAGGTTCTCTGTCAGACATATCACCTAAAAGGCTGTTCAAAAATCAGACATTTCTTCCATTTTCATTCCGTTGCAGTGTGTCGGTGAAGCTATTCACACTAGGTCTCTGTGTAGAATAATATTAGTAAATTACAGACCTGCTATTTAAAACCGTGGTTCTCTGTCAGACATATCACCTATAAGACTGTTCAAAAATCAGACATTTCTTCCATTCTCATTCCATTGCAGTGTGTCGGTGAAGCTATTCACACTAGGTCTCTTTGTAGAATAGTATTAGCAAATTACAGACCAGCTTTTTAAAATTGTTGTTCTCTGTCAGACGTATCACATATAATTGCATTCCAAAATCAGCCATGGATTTCTCATGAACGTGGAAAATATTGTCTTCCATTAAAAATGGGCAAGGTGCATGGCAAGGGACGGAGACGTGAACGTGATGGTGCATGCAGAGGCCGAGAATGTGGCCGTGGGCAAGCTGAAATTGTGCCACAACAAACACCCACATCTTGTCGTTCGACCTTCCTGTCCCAATTAATAGGGGACCGCAGAACACAAAGCAATGTCAAAAGGTTATTGGTTGGATAGCAGATGTTTAAAGTCGCTTAGCCACCACCACCATCCTGTCTTCCACACGGTCAACTAGCCATGAGTCAGGACCGCATATTCCTCACCCTGATCCTTCTTGCTCCCACCATGCTGATTGCCTGGAGACAATTGATCCCACACTTGGACACTCAGAAGAGCTGTTCACTTTTCCATTTGTAGATTCGGGCCTCTCGTCCGGCCAGCTTCAAGCGAGTCAAGGTGAGAACACGTGTAGCGATGCCCAAATATTGGAGCAGCCACGGTCACACGAAGGCTACGGTGAGAAAGTGCAATTACTGTCGCAAGAGATGGAGGATGATGAGACACAATTGCCAGAAAGTCAGAAGGAGAACCAGGATGCAGAAGTGGAAGACGAGGTGGTGGATGATATAGTAACTGACCCAACCGGACAGAGGGACATACAGAGTGAGGACAGCAGCACACAGGCGGAGGGAGGCGTAGCACCACAACAGACAGGAAGAAGCAGCGTGGTGGGCGCAGACACAAGGCGGGAAAGCGGTCCTCGTAACGCCAAATGACAGAACTTGCCAGTACAACTGTTAGGTCTTCCCAAGTCTGGTTAATTTTAAAGACTCTGCAGATAACTCCAAAAAGGCCATTTGTATCACCTGCCAGGCCAGCACGAGCAGGGGTAGCAAAAACTAGAAGCCTGACCACCACCAGAATGATCTGGCACATGGCAGCAAAGCACCCAACTAAGCGGGCCGAACCCCAGGGTCCAGCAACAGTGTCTGCGGGTGACACCACTGCTTGCTCCGCTGTTGTGCATGCACGCCAATCCCCTGTCCATGGCACATGCCAAGATGCCTCCCACCCTGAACCTGTCAGGGTTGCCCCCACATTCTACAGCTCCTGCACCTCCTCCTCCTCTTCAGCCTCCATCTCCAAAATGACCACATCAGTTGCAAGCTGGAAGCACTACAGCACTGCCTCAGCCAAGCGGCAATAGGCTGTGATGAAGCTAATATGCTTAGGTGACAAATCGCACAATGCTGAAGAGTTATGGACAGCTCTGAAACAGCAGGAAGAGCTGTGGCTGACACCGCTGAACCTATAGCCAGACATGGTTGTGTGTGACAATGGCCGGAATCTGGTGGCAGCTCTGAGGCGAGGTGAGCTCATTCACGTACCATGCCTGGCCCATGTGCTTAACCTCGTGGTTCAGCGGTTTCTCAAAACCTACCCGGATCTGTTGGATCTGCTTGTCAAAGTATGCCGCCTGTGTGCCCATTTTAGAAAGTCAGCTATAGCTTCCTCCGCCGTTGCCGTGCTTCAGCAGCTTTTGCAGGTTCCAGCTCACCGATTGATCTGCAATGTCCCCACGCATTGAAACTCTACATTGCAGATGTTGGGAAGGATTTGTGAGCAGAAGAGGGCAGTTGTTGACTACTAGCATCAACAAGGCTATCCGTATTCAGTTCAGACTCCACACATAAGACCTCAGGAGTGGACATGGATGTCAGACATATGTATCATCCTCCAAAACTTTGAGGACTCCACCAAGATGGTGAGCAGCCATGACGCCATAATTAGCGTCACCATCCCACTTCTCTGTCTTCTGAAATGCTCTCTGCTCACAACTAAAGAGGATGCATTGCAAGCAGAGCACGATGAGAGGGAGCAAGGAACCATACAGGGTGATTGCACACAGCCCAGCCTCATCTCATCCCAATGTGGATTGGGTGACAATGAGGAGGAGGAGGATGAACGGGAGCTAGTTTCCTGCGATATAGACGGTACTACCTTCACAACTGTCACACCTTCTGTTTAGCGTGGATGGCCTGAGGACAGGAAGGAGGAGGAAGAGGAGAACGATGAGGAGGAGAGCATGGTCAGTTATCCTCTTGGTGAGGACACGGAAGTCTTGCCTCTTTGCAGTCTGGCACACATGGGGGAGTTTATGTTATGCTGCCTTTCTCGTGACCCTTGCATTGTCCAAATTTTGGGTGACAGTCATTATTGGTTGGTGAAACTTCTAGACCCACACTACAAGGAGAACTTTATGTCTCTTTTTCCTGTGCAGGACAGGCCTAATAAAATGATGCAGTACGAGAAGGTCCTTGTTGTAGAATTATTAAAAAATTTCCCATCTGAAAACGCTGGCGGCAGAGGTCACAGTTCATTGGACAACGAAGGAGTACAGGCGAGAGAGACATAAATACAATCCAGCAGAGACAGAGGAACACTGTCAAAATTCTGGGACAGTTATCTCAGACCGTCCCATTGCACAAGCCCTGGTACTCTCTCAAGGAATGAAAAGTTTCAGAAGATGGTGAGGGAGTACCTTTCCGACCGTACCAACGTACTCCGTGATTCCTCTGTGCCTTATAGTTATTGGGTATCCAAGCTGAACACGTGGCATGAACTGGCTCTCTATGCCCTGGAGGTCCTGGCCTGCCCTGCTGCTAGCGTTTTGTCAGACCGGGTTTTTAGTGCCGCCGGTGAAATTATAACTGATAGGCGCATCTGCCTGTCAACTGAAAATGCTGACAGGCTGACTCTTATAAAATTGAACAAGGGCTGGATTCAGCTAGTCTTCTCAACACCACCAAATGAGAGCAGCGTAACATAAACTCAAATACAGTGTCTTTTTTTGGGGAGGTCTAACTCTATTCTCATGCACCTCTCTCTACACACCCAGACATGGGTATATGCTTCCTGATTTTGTCTATTTGCTCTTGTCCTCCTCCTTCTCCGCATCCTCATCCTCCATCAGCATGTCACCACCATACACCATATGTACCATATCAACATATCTACGTCTCTTGCAAGGGACATTGGAGTTCCTCCAAATTTTTCACAGCTGTTGCTTCACTGCATAGGCAAACAGTATGGGAGACCCACTTTCTAATGTTGGGAGCAATTTTTTGCAGGAGGCCCTCCAACCTCTATGTCTCTTGCAAGGGGCATTGGAGTTTCTCCAAATTTTTGACAGCCGTTGCTTTACTGCATAGGCAAACAGTATGGAAGACACACTTCCTAATAATGGGAGCATATTTTGCAGGAGACCCTGCAACCTCTACATCTCTTGCAAGGGACATTGGAGTTCCTCCAAATTTTTGGCAGCAGCTGCATTCACTGCATACCCTTTAACTGTATAGCAGACCCTCTCCTTTCTAATGGGAACATGTCGTTACTGTGACCCATCTCTATGTGTGTTTAAATTGTTAGTAGGGTTTTTCCTAAATTTTGGCAGCCGTTGCACTCACTGCATACTCTATAACTGAAGCAAAACCAAAAAGATCTATATTGGAGAGAAAAATACGAATGCGATGGAGAGAACACACCCCTCCCCTTAACACTGGTAGTTATTAGAGTTTTACTTATAAGCATTCTCCAAACAGACACAAAAAAGGGATTAAATAAAAAATATATATTTTATTGAAAATAAATTAATATCATAAAAATTATAATCAATATAAATAGTGAAGGACAGAATAAGGACAACAAGGGAAGGGGGGAGAGGATAGCTAGAGAGTAATAGGGTGAGATGGATAATGTGACAAAGAGACTAACACCCCATAATAGCATTCAATACATAACAGGTGTAAGTATGCTACCAATGGATGGAAATCCTAACACTGACTATATCTAATGATGGTGGTTACAAATCCTCTAAGGGAAGTTAAGAAGATATCTAGCATGTGACCGATAGCCCTGTATATAAAATACATACAGATAGGTACCAGAGCGGTTATATTTAATCAGACAGGCTGTAATCATAACCGTTGCGCGGTGAAACATGCGTATCAGTAAGTCATGAATACAAGCCTAGAGCTTCCATTACCTTGAGTCATGTCAGTGAAATCCAAGATAGCGTGGGGGAGAATGCTGGGGGTGTGAAGCAGCCTCGACGCACGTTTCGCCCGGAAGTGGCTTCGTCAGGAGGCGTGGCTACCATGAGGAGAGGGAACACCTTATGTACCGTAATGTACCAATCGGGATTCGGTACATAGTAATTTCCCGCCCCCGGCGATGACGCAGGCGCCCCCGCGTCACACGCGGCCAGGAAGGAACAGGAGTACCTCCCATGTTGCCACGGCAATGCGGCCCGTCCGAGACGCCGCCGGGATGGAAGCATATACATACGGAGGCAGGTGTGTTAAGATGCAGAGGACGCATCTGAAAGCATGAATGAACAGGCAACAAGCTGTGGTAGGCTAAGCATCATGCAAGCACACAGAGTGGCCACCTCACTGCGTCGCACAGTGCTGGGCCTCCGTCAGCACTAGAGCAGTGATTATGAGCAGTCCTGGATGGTAAGATAGGAGGGAAAAGGGGGGGGCTATTAGTATCTCTTCCATACATTGAGGGAAGAGTTGTCCTGTATGGGCACTATCCCTTGTATATCAGTCTAGGGGTAATTAATTACTAAAGAAATATAAAGAGATATAGAGCTTATTAGTCATAAGGGCCACATTTAGAAATATAATGTAGTAGGGGACACCACTTTTTTTTGTAGGATTAATACATGAAAATTACAGAAATTCAAAAAATCAAAATTCAAGCCATCACAGTACATGAATGATCAATCAAAAAAGTACATAAAGTAGTTATTAAATTAATACATCACAAATATGTCCTCTTATGAAGTGGCCATAAATTGTCCCATAGCTGATATAATCGTCATATATGTATAATGATTCATTATGCAATTTTCCTTGAATAATGAATCATTATACATATATGACGATTATATCAGCTATGGGACAATTTATGGCCACTTCATAGGAGGACATATTTGTGATGTATTAATTTAATAACTGCTTTATGTACTTTTTTGATTGATCATTCATGTACTGTGATGGCTTGAATTTTGACTTTTTGAAATTCTGTAAATTTTCATGTATTAATCCTACAAAAAAAAGAGGGATCCCCTACTGCATTATATTTCTAGATGTGGCGCTTATGACTAATAAGCTCTATATCTCTTTATATTTATTTAGCAATTAATTACCCCTAGACTGATATACTTGGGATATTGCCCATACAGGACAACTCTTCCCTCAATGCATGGAAGAGATACTAATAGGGCCCCCCCTTTTCCCTCCTATCTTACCATTCAGGACTGCTCATAATCACTGCTCTAGCGCTGATGGAGGCCCAGCACTGTGCGATGCAGTGAGGTGGCCACTCTGTGTGCTTGCATGATGCTTAGCCTCCCACAGCTTGTTGCCTGTTCATTCAGGCTTTCAGATGCGTCCTCTGTATCTTAACATACCTGCCTCCATATGTATATGCTTCCATCCCGGCGGCGTCTCAGACGGGCCGCATTGCTGTGGCAACATGGAGGTACTCCTGTTCCTTCCTGGCCGCGTGTGACGTGGGGGCGCCCGCGTCATCGCCGGGGGTGGGACATTACTATGTACCGAATCCCGATTGGTACATTACGGTACATAAGGTGTTCCCTCTCCTCATGGTAGCCACGCCTCCTGACGAAGCCACTTCCGGGCGAAACGCGCGTCAAGGCTGCTTCACACTTCCAGCATTCTCCCCCACGCTATCTTGGATTTCACTGACATGACACAAGGTAATGGAAGCTTGAGGCTTGTATTCATGACTTACTGACACGCATATTTCACTGCGCAACAGTTATGATTACAGCCTGTCTGATTAAATGTAACCGCTCTGGTACCTATCTGTATGTATTTTATATACAGGGCTATCGGTCACATGCTAGATATCTTCTTAACTTGCCTTAGAGGATTTGTAACCACCATCATTAGATATAGTCAGTGTTAGGATTTCCATCCATTGGTAGCATACTTACACCTGTTATGTATTGAATGCTATTATGGGGTGTTAGTCTCTTTGTCACATTATCCATCTCACCCTATTACTCTCTAGCTATCCTCTCCCCCCTTCCCTTGTTGTCCTTATACTGTCCTTCACTATTTATATTGATTATAATTTTTATGATATTAACTTCTTTTCAATAAAATATATAGTTTTTATTTAATCCCTCTTTTGTGTCTGTTTGGAGAATGCTTATAAGTAAACTCTAATAACAACCTGTGTTAAGGGGAGGGGTGTCTTCTCTCACTCGCATTCGTATTTTTCTCTCCAATATAGATTTTTTGGTTTCGCTTCTACTATAGGGATTTGCGGACCATGCATTGTATGGTAAGCAGATAGGTTTTTTATACTCTATAACTGAGTAGCAGACCCTCTCCTTTATAATGGGAACATGTTGTTCTCATTACTGTGGCCCAGCTCTATGTGTCTTTAAATTGTTAGTGGGGTTTTTCCCAAATTTTGGCAGCCCTTGCAGTCACAGCATGGGCATTACCACTATAGGAGACCCACTCCTTTATAATGGGAACATTTTTTTTACTGAGACCCCCCTCTATGTCTCTTCAAACGGGTATTGAGTTGCGTCCAAATTTTTGGCAGCCCTTGCAGTCACTGCATACACAATAACAGTATAGGAGACCCACTCGTTTTTAATGGGAACAACAAAACATAGCTGGCTGAGGGCTCTCTTAACAATTACGAGGGCCGACTGCTGGCCCTTTAAGAATAGTAAGGGCAGTCTGATGGTCCTTTAAATATAGGCTTTGTGACTTTCAGAGTCCCTCCATCATAAATGAAACAAGATGTATCTGATGATACCAGACACCATATTGCCAGATAAGGTTGTAAAATGTTAAAATTACATTTCAAGGTGAATGCATTTGTCTTAAAAAATACCATTAAAAAAATATGTACACTACCGTTCAAAAGTTTGGGGTCATTTAGAAATGTCATTATTTTTGAAAGAAAAGCACTTTTTTTTTTCAATGAAGCTAACATTAAATGAATCAGAAATACATTCTATACATTGTTAATGTGGTACATGACTATTCTAGCTGCAAACGTCTTGTTTTTATTGCAATATCTGCATAGTTGTATAGAGGCCCATTTCCAACAATCACCACTCCAGTGTTTTAATGGTACATTCTGTTTGCTAACTGTGTAAGAATGCTAATGAATATTTAGAAAACCATAGAAAACCCTTGCACAAGTATGTTAGCCCAGCTGAAAACGGTTTGGCTGATTTGAGAAGCAATAAAATTGACCTTCCTTTGAGCTAGTTGAGAATTTGGAGCATTACATTTGTTTGTTCTATGAAACTCTCAAAATGGCCAGAAAAAGAGAACTTTCATGTGAAACTTGACAGTCTATTCTTGTTCTTAGAAATGAAGGCTATTCCATGCGAGAAATTGCCAAGAAACTGAAAATTTCCTACAACGGTGTGTACTACTCCCTTCAGAGGAGAGCGCAAACAGGCTCTAACCAGAGTAGAAAGAGAAGTGGGAGGCCCTGCTGCACAACTGAGCAACAAGACAAGTACATTAGAGTCTCTAGTTTGAGAAATCGACGCCTCGCAACTCCTCAACTAGCAGCTTCATTAAATAGTACACGCAAAACTCCAGGGTCAACATCTACAGTGAAGAGGCGACTCCGGGATGCTGGCCTTCAGGTCAAAGTGGCAAAGAAAAAGCCAAATCTGAGACTGGCTAATGAAAGGAAAAGATTAATATGGGAAAAAGAACACAGATATTGGATAGAGGAAGATTGGAAAAAAGTTTTATGGACAGACGAATCAAAGATTGAGGTGTTTGGATCACACAGAAGAACATTTGTGAGACACAGAACAACTTAAAAGATGCTGGAAGAGTAAAAGGGGACAAACTTATGGTGTGGCACCCTTGCTCCCCTGACCTCAACCCCATTGAGAACCTCTGGAGCATCATCAAATGGAGTGTCTATGATGGCGGGAGGCAGTTCACATCTAAGCAACAGCTCTGGGAGGGTATTCTGTCCTCATGCAAAACAATTGAAGCAGAAACCATCCAAAACCTGACAAATTCAATGGACGAGAGAGTTCAGAAGCTCCTTTTGAACAAGCGGTCCTATGTGCAAATGTAACATCACCTAGAATAAAGTTTTGAGTTGAAAACTGTTTGATTTCAGTTTGTAATAACCTGCTAATACTTATAATTAAAAAATGACCATTTTTTTGTTCTTTATTAAAATGAAAAGGTTGAAAACTCTGCTGTGCATAATAATTTGGAACATGCATTTTGAGTGCAGTTTGAGTTTTTTATTTTTTTAAAAATATACTGTTATCATAGGCAGTTTGTTTAAAAACCTTTCAATTGTACTCTAATAGTTATTTGACTGGAAAATTACAATGACTGCAATTCATATAGGTAATTTGGGAAAATCTGAGAAAATATTATTTGCATAATAATTTGGAAAACAGTGTAGTTACAAGCTGAAAGTACTGCAGCACTGCCTTGGCCAAGCGGCAACAGGCTGTGCTGAAGATAACATGCTTAATACTTAGGTGAAAAACCGCCCACCACTGCAGAGTTGTTGAAAGCTGTAACACAGCAGCCTGATCTGTGGCTCTCACTGCTGAACGTACAGCCAGGCATGGTCATGTGTGACAATGAGCGGAACCTGGTGATGGAGAAATTACAGGGGGAGTAAATATGGTTTCCCTCTATTCCAGTCCTTTCACCGAGGTAAAGAATTTGGCTGTGGTGAAATACAACTCCCACTGAGAAGCAGTTTCAGACTGAAAAAACATTGGGCCCACCAGAGGATTTGATTCTGAGGGCTCACCTTTCTCCTGCGCTCAAGAGCCCCATAGCAGCTGCAAAGTTTGCGCTATCATGAACTCTCCTGATGGAGAAACCAGGGCCCACCAAAGGATTCTCTGGTGGGACCGTCCAACCCTGCCGAGAAGCAGTCCTGGCTAGGAAAAGTGTGTGGGAAGGTTCCCGGAAACTCTCTGGCTGCTTTTTACTGAGGTGGAAACCCACACAAACACTGGGAGAACATGCAAAATTCTTGCAGATGTTGTCCTTGCTGTAATTTGAACCAAGGATCCCAGCGCTGCAAGGCTTCAGTGCTAACCACTGAGCCAATGTGCTCCCGTTCACCCTCTGATATCTAACAGGCTGGAGAAACTTGCACCTTCTGCCACTCTATCTTCAGCTACTTTTTGAGAAACTAATGTATTTGAGCAGACACTCAGTCTACCAAATAAAATTTCGGAGAAGGAAATTGGGGATGGTTTTGCTACTGGTACTGGGGGGCAGTGCAAATACCATGGCATTGTACCATAGTTTAACTGGAAATATTCCAGGCTGGTAGGAGGCAAGCAGATTCCCACAGAAAAGTACCAGCAGCAATGTTCAGAGACCCGCGCTTGTAGAAGGCAGAGACAATACCAGGAGAAATAGTGGCGGCTGGGGACCAAGTATGGACACCCGGCCACCGCCGCCATGAGGTTGTGGACTGCTTCCACTTCCACGAGCCTAAAAGGCCACCTTTCAAATGCAAGCAGCTGCCCAAAATTCTGGCAGTTTACTATTGCAGCCTATGGGAGGCTGCATACTTGCGCTTGCATTTCAAGGAATGGGGTAGGGTCAACGGAATTCTGCGCTGGGACAAGGACGTGGACGGTGATTGTTGCAAGTCTGCCACAACAAGTGCATGACAGGAGGCATCTTCACATGTGCCAATGATCACTTATGCTTGGCACACTTTTAGGCAGTGACCTGGGAGTCAGAGATGCTTTCAGGGTTCTTCCCCATGCTCTTCCCATGTATTTTCAGCACTGTATGCATGTGTCGGATGATGTGTCACACACCACATGGTCAGATAAGGTTGTGAAATGTTAAAATTACATTTCCCAATGAATGCATTTGTCTTGGTTGAAAGCAGTGTAAAAGTGCTAAAATGCATAAAAAACACTACATGTGAACATAGCCCAAGGTGTGGAGGAGTATTTTTCTTTTTGTTTAATTATTTTGCCTTATATACAAGTCATTACCCTGGAAAGGATGTTCCTTAACATATTTCCCAGGAAAATCCATTTTGGTTTCGTTTTTGCATGTTTTATTGTGAGTCCGTAATACCTCTGACAACATTGTTGACAGCAGTGACCTAGGCATCAGAAATGCTTCCAGGGGTCTTCCTCATGCTGATCTTATATCATTTGAACACTGTTCCCATCGATTTGGGCAATTTTTAGGCCCTCTACAGACCGCCGGGGAAGGCCGCTGGAAAAATGCTCGAGTTTCCCATAGACTTACATTGGGCTCATTACTCGGTCCGAGCACTCGAGCATTCCAATTTGCTCGACTCGAACAACGAGTACCCAAGCATTTTAGTGCTTGCTCATCCCTAGCGAAGAAGCTGGTTTTGGAGGAGGAGGATTGAATAGATGTGATGAGGGGCTGTGGGGACATTAGACAAAAGCTTTGTCTGATGGTGTCAATCTTCTGCTTGAAGAATGAGGCAAAGTCTTTGGCTGAGATGAGAGAAGAGGGAGGAGGCGCTGCGGGACAGATGAGAGAATTGAAGGTGTTGAATAGCTGTTTAGTGTTGTGAGACAAGGAGGATATGAGAGATGAGAAGTATGTTTGTTTTGCTGAAGTGAGTGGGGACTGTTTGAATGTGATGAAGTGCTTATTGGAGTGGGACCTTTTCCATCTCCGCTCATCAACCCTGAAGGCCCTTCGCAGTTCTTTAATTAGGCTGGTGTGCCAGGGTTGCCTGTTGATTGTGCAATCTTTGGTATGTGTGAGGGGGCGACCGAATTGAGAGCTGCAGCTGTTGTGGTGTTGTATAAAGGGGCTGCAATATCTGCATCATGTAATGAACTAATGTCTATAAGAGGGAGAAGGGATTCAGAGAGTGAGTGTAGGTAAAGGTGTTAAAGATTTCTGTGAGGGTGTGCAAGTCTGTGGAGTGGGGATTATGGCCCTGAAGAGGAGAGGGTAGAAAATGTAAGTAGGTTGTGGTTAGAAAGAGGTAGAGGTGAGTTAGAGAGGACTGATAGGGAACAGAGGCGGGTGAAGATGAGGTCTATAGTGTGGCCATCTTTGTGAGTTGCTGCAGAAGACCATTGAACAAGGCCGAAGGAGGAAGTGAGGGATAGAAGCTTAGAGACAGCTGAGAGGGAAGTGTCAATGGGGATGTTGAAGTCACCCATGATGATAGTGAGGATGTCAGAGGAAAGGAAATTAAGTTGCCAGGTGGTGAAGTGGTCAAAGAAGGTGGTGGCTGGTCCTGGGGGGCGGTAAATGACAACCAGTTGGAGGCTGGAGGGGGTGTAGATGTGCACACAGTGCACCTCGAAAGAGGGGAAAGTAATGGTGGGTGGCAGTGGGATTTGGGTGAAGGAGCAGTTATCAAAAAAAAACTACTCCTCCACCATGCTTGCCAATGGGGAAGGGGGGTGTGAGATAGATGGAATCCACTGTACGAAAGAGCAGCTGGAGAGGCTGCGTCAGAGGGGGTGAGCCAGGTTTCGGTGATGCCGAGGAAGGAAAATTTGTTAGTGATGAAGAGATCATAAATCTAGGAAAGTTTGTTGCAGATGGAGGAAGCGTTCCATAGAGCTCCTGTTAGAGGGTCTGGGGAAGTGGGGGCTGGGCGGATGTGTATAAGGTTAGAAGGGTTGCGAAAGTTTCTGATAGATTGTGTATAGGAGGTGGAAGTGACTGTGGGGATGTGGTGAGGAGGACCATGATTTGGGGAGATATCGCTGGCAGTGAGGAGGAGCAGAGAAAGTGTTAGTAGGTGGGAGCAGGAGAGAGCATGCAAAATTCATAAACCAATTGAGCCATTTTATATACATTATAGCAAAAAACTTTAGTGAATACCACAAGACAAAAATAGAAAGAAAACTGACACAAATAATGAATTGGGCCCATTGTTTTTAGAACTTCTACAAAAGGATATGGTACAGATGTTGTGTAGCTTTTCCATGAGAATACAGATAATTTCCATTACAGATTGGTGGTAATGATTTAATTTCTTACTTTTCTCCTATACTGGCAGTACAATAAGACATTCTTAGAATCTATAAAGATGTATGTGGGCTCTTAAATCGAGAATGACATTTAAGCTATCTGGTTTCACAGAGTAATTCCCTGCTTCTATGTGAGGAATAGGCAGGCCATGACAATCGAATGCTGAAATATTGTAGTTACTAATCATCATTGACACAGATTATCTCCAGGTACATAGATACAGAGTACAACTTGTTCAGATTATTAACGGTGCTGTGAAGTATATCACAGCAAATTAATCAGGATGTTTACTTCTAAGCACTCAATACTTCAATAGGATTATTATTGAATTGGACGGCTTAATACGATTATATTATTTATCAAAATAAATCATAACTCATCTGTAAGTATAGTGTACAAATGCCACTGGTGGATTACACAGGCTCTGTCCCTGTATATTCAATACCTGGCAGCCATAATAACATTTTATTTAAGAAATCATATTTCTAAATTTACTTTACATTTTTTTTAGATCTACGTTGACAGGATGTCTTTTTTTCTGGAAATTCACTTTACCTATTTGCATTCTTAAAGTAAAAACACTTAAAACGAAAAAATTATGCATGGACCCAAAGGAATATGTCTCATTGATGTTGGCAGGCAAGAAGGTTACAAACTGATTCTGATCATGCTACTGGGCTTGAAAATAAAGATGTAACTGTCATATCTAGTAAGAGGAAAATGAGCACAAGGTAGCACAAGCATTAATAATTCCTAAAAGCAACTTTGGGCTTTAGTGAGAAAACAGAAAAGAAAAACACTACCTTCAGACTCCTGGATTCAAATGACTATTACTTTATTTCACTTTAATACCAAAATAAACATGTCATGGCTGAGATATTGATCTTTAAAGATAGAATTGGCACAAAATTGTTTGATATGCAAAATACAGGAAATATGATTCTCTTCATAAATAAACAAAGTTACTTTTTGCTGTCTATAAAGACGTCATTTCATGAGGAAAATGCACTCTAATTATATGTAGCTGATTTCATGTACTCTAAAGTAAAATTATAAAGTGTAAAAGTTAGGACATGAGCATATTACCTGACATACCTTTGGGAACTATAATTGACAGTACTTTTCCATTACTTTTTTGTTACTGTCATTTGCATTAAAGAAATTGTTTCTTAGAGCATATTAATAGCTGAATTTCTCAATCAGGGAAAAAGTGAGATTTAACTATTGCAAAATATATAAATAGTTAGGAAATTACTTATTGTACTGTATATTGTTCAAAGAATATTAACTTCCTGATTATCAGCCATTTAAACATGCCAGCAAACACCTTTAAAATTATCAAAATGCTCGTACTCTGTGTGAGCTGATGTTTAAAGAGAAGTTGTCATCTGATTCATGCTGACTATACAGTGAGCAGGATGAATCAGATTCTGGCTGCACGGTTGCAGTCAGGTATATTTTTCTCTGAAATGTTTGGCATTTTAGAGAAAATAATCTTTAAAGATCTAACTGGGGACCATAGCCGCATATAAGACCAGTCTAGCCTCGACCCCAACCGGCTCTTCACAGCACTTCTGGAGCTGATTAACTTGTCTTCCCCTATAAACTGAAGAGGGATATATTGATCAGTCACCTGCAGCAGCCGCACTTGGTAAAGCCGGCCGGGGGCAGTGGGAGCGGTAAAGTTTATTTTCTCTGAAATGACTGAGCATTTGAAAGAAAAATACATCTATCTGCAATCCATGATCTGATTTAATCTGCCTGATATTTGGGCTGCATGAATAAGATGACAGGTTCCTTTTAAGCAAGCTTAAAAATCATCAATCAAAGCAACACATTGTCCTGTGTAAAAAAAAAAAATAAAAAAAATACAGTTGCATAAAGTCAAGGATTTTGTAGGATTATAGCGATTACAGTGATTTGTATAAATAACCAATTATACAAAACAGGTGATAATGTTCATCATTTTCATATGTAGGTTGAAACAAAGACATCAAATAAATAACTGTGCAGTAGGCTTAAAACTAGGTGAAAAATAGCCAAACTCTTTTACAAAGGTGGCATTGTGGAAAACCGTTTCATTTCAATTATACACCATGCAAAATTAAGCACAGTAATAAAACTCAAAGCAGTTATACTGCATCAGCAAAGTCACTACTGGTTAATGATTTAAAAGCAAGCTGGGGTTTCTTTGTGCTCTTCAAGATCTTTTAAAGAAGTAGCAAGGAATTAGTGCAGCAGATGACTGTCAGGCTGTGTGCTCACGATGCGTTTTTTAAGCGTTTCCGCAGCGGCAAAAGCGCTGCAGAAACGCTTAAAAACGCATGTTAGAAGGCCTGCCATGTTTACCAATGATAATCCGCATGTGCTGTGCACATGCTGTGGAAATTTCTGCTGCGGATTATCATTGTGGAAAAAATAGGAGCACTACCAATTATTTTGCGGAAGCGCTGTGTTTTCGCCGCCATTGACTTGCATTGGAAAGCATGGAATCCGCATCACTGCATCTGTACATGCGGAATCCAAGCATTTCAATGTGTGGATGGTACCCGGGTGTGGAGGAGAGGAGACATAGAACCTGTAAAATAAAGAATAAATATTATATTTACCTTCTGATGGCCCGCGGTGTGCTTGTCTTCACTTGCCGGCAGATCGCGGTAGACTGAAGGAGCTGCACTGATGTCATTTAGTCATGTGATGGCAGGTCCTTCAGTGTAGTGTACCGCGAACTGCCGGCAAGCCAGGACGGAGCGAATAAAGACTCCAGGGGCCATCAGAACGTAAGTATGATATTTATTTTTTTATTTTTTACCATTCTTTAAGGTCACACTATATAAATCCATGCTCGTGACTGGTGTATGGTGAAATTACGCTCTTTCCACTTGCAGATTATGGCCTCAACAGTGCTCAATAGAGCCTTCTGTAGTTTAGAAATTCTTCTGTAACCAATGCCATCAGTATGTTTTTCAACAATAAGGTTGGGAAGGTTTTGAAACAGCTCACTGGTTTTACCCATCATGAGATTTTTCTTGTGTGGCACCTTAATAATGAGACACCTTTTTATAGGTCAGCTGATGTTATTTTCCACTAAGTAGCAGGATTGCTTTCTAATTACTCGTAGATAGCAGCTGGTGTCATGAGTTTTCATTGCTCTTTTCCACTTCTCTTTCTTCATTTGTTCAATACTTTTTCCTTGTGTCATTTCTCATTATTACACAAAAAGAGGTTTTCCCATGAACAAAAGTTCATTTTAATCAATCTCTGTGTCTGACCGTGTATGGAACATGGTCTGATCATACCACATCTCCTGGGCAGGGGAGGAAGCAAAAGACAATACAGACATTTCATCATGGGATCACAAATGATTCTTTCTTTGAAGTAAAATATTGTTTAAAAACAGGCAGTGAAATTTTTTACCTCACAAAAAGAATCAGCTGCGATCCCATACTGTAATGTCACTCTCATCGCATCAGCCCATTAAATCTTTGGAATATCTTCCAATATTTCTTGGTCTAGTCTTGATGTTTCAACCTATATGTCTTATTCAGTGGTGATCAGGTTTCAGCCTTACTTACCTTGACTATGTCTCTGAGCACTGAACACCTTGCACTTCTGGGTACAGTAGGGAGGTTGCCGTTCTGGAATATGACAGCACATAACGCGTTTCTGGATGCTTCATGCTTCATTTTTCTAAAATCTGTGGCAGTTACTGTGCTTCTTTTTTTCTCAACATGTTTTGCTACCCTGTTGAATATTAGCCTCCCAAAATTTGAACGTTCTGTGATCATGCCCCTATATCTTAGTAATTTCAATAGTGCTGCCTCCCTCAGTAAGAGTTTTTAAAAGTTTTGACTTTTCAGAGTCAAGTAAATCTTTTTTTTGACCCATTTTCCCTTAGGAAAACAACCTGCCTAATAATGATAAGGGTGTTGATGTCCTTGGGCCCCACTCTCACTCATTACACAAATACACATCACCTGGTCCTTTATCCAATAAGTATTCAAGTTTATTTAGCTTGAAGTTGGAAAATATGCATAGAAATGATCAAAATACTCACCTGTCTAATCGTTGTGTACACAGTGTAGTTTTGCCACTGGCTTTGATTATAATGCTGTTATAAATATGTCTGTGCTGTGATATCACTGTGATCTTTATCCTTTAGTAATGACATCATTATGATTATTTTTCTGTTCTGTGACATTATATTGGACCTTCTTCCTTCACATCACTGTGTGGATTATTTCCATAACATCACTGTGAGCAATAACTTTCACAGGATCTCCTCATAATCATTATTATGACAATACACTGTTACATGTTTTGTGTCTTCTAATTTCATGCATTGTCCTTTTATTGAGATACACTGTGATTATAATTA
Organism: Phyllobates terribilis; assembly: GCF_046119375.1. NCBI lineage: Eukaryota > Metazoa > Chordata > Amphibia > Anura > Dendrobatidae > Phyllobates > Phyllobates terribilis. The sequence goes on along the minus strand of NW_027362761.1, from coordinate 991,135,116 downwards.
TTTGACTTTAACATTGTGTTCAGGATTTCTTTGTATTAGCATGCAGCGTGCATTAACCATGTACACAAACTGTGTGGTTTTCTGAGTGCTCGTTTTCGACATTTCACAGATTCAGCTGACAGATTATTAGAAGGGGCTGAAAAACATCCTGCGATTGTGGTGCACAATGGCACTATTGACAATTATAATTACATATGCATTAGTGCTAATCAAGTGTGTATTGTTAACCCTTTTGGCGAGCACGCTCGGGTGCTCGCCGAGTATTTTCAGCGTGCTCGGCATCTATGTTGCTGTTGCCGCGGCTTCATCTGTCATGGCTGTTAGACAGCTGTGACACATGCAGGGATTACCTATCAAACAGGCAATCCCTGCATGTGTCACAGCTGTCTAACAACCATGACACAAGCAGCCGTGGCGAGACTAACATAGATGCCGAGGACGCCGAAAATACTCAGGTTAACAATACACGCTCAATCAACACTAATAGGCATGCACTATATATAATTTCAGAATATTGGGCAGTAAGTTCAGATCAAAAACCTGAAATGTAGTATTTTCTTTAAAAATACTACCTGTACTATGTGAAACTCCTGGACGGGAGCTGGAGATGAAGAAGGCAATTATAGTACAGGAGGAAAAGAGAGATTAGATAATGAAATAATCTGGGTGTCAGATTAGAGGAGGATTAGGAGAAGGCTAACTTTTTAATCTATTAAAAATCTTTTCTACTGCATTCACAAAGGAAAATGTATTAACCAATGACATGACCAGGGATAATGTAAAGGCCACTGCTTATCCTAGCAAAAGTGCAGTGTCGTCTCAACAACACTAAAATAGACAAATTATAGGGTCTGGATGGCATGCACCCTTCAGTACTGCCGGAATCAAGTACTATAATAGACAATTATTTCCAATATTTAATTATTCCATAATTCATAGTGACAGGGTCTTTTTTACGGGATTGTCCAATAGCATGTGGTGTCATTATTTAAAAAGCGGTCAAAAATTGAGCCTAGAAACTATAAGCCTATGTTTAACCTCTATTGTTGGCAAATATTTGAAAGATTTCTAAGAGATGCTCTTCTGGAGTTTGTCAAATAGAGTAACCTTATAATATGATCAGTTTATTTCAGTGGTAACTTCCATACCTGGTAAGGCAATGCAAATTGGTTTAAACACATTTGATTTTATGCCACATAAAATATTAGTACACAAAATGATAACTACAGGATATGGGGAAATATTTGTAAATGTGCTAACTAGTGTTGAGCGAGTATGTTCTATTAACCCTTTCACCGAGTATGCTAGGGCCGAGCTCCGAGTATTTATAGCTGCTCGGTGATAAGGTTAAATCGTTCCGTGTGCATTATTTGCAACTATTTGACAGCTTTATTACATGGCAGGAATGTGTAATAAATAGACATTCCTCCCATGTAATAAAGCTCTCAAACAGTTGCAAATCATGCACACGGGAGCAATTTAACCTTATCACCGAGCAGCTGTAAATACTCGGAGCTCGGCCCGAGCATACTCGGACAGAACATACTCGCTCAACCCTAGTGCTAACAACTGGCTCAGTGATAGAAAACACAGGATAGTTATTTATGGATATTACTCACATCAAGCACCATTTAATAGTAGGGTAAAACTGGAATCAGTATAGAAACTTATTCTTGATATGTTTATTAATGACCTTGTTGAGGACATACAGAGTAGAATTTTAACATGTGCAGAAGATACTAAGCTTTGGAAAGTAATAACCACAGAGAAGGATACAATATTAATAAGGGATGTGGCGAAACTGAAGACTAACAAAGTTAATGTAGATAACTATAATGTTATGCATTTGACCCAAGAAAATGAATTCTACAATAATGTATTCAGTAGTAAAACACTGGTTAAGACTGCCAAAGAAATCGACATTAGGGACTTACTTTTAGAGACCAGTGCCAGATAGCTTCTGCAAAGGAGCAAATAAAATTATAGGATGCTACAAAAGAGGCATAGGTGGTCACAACACTTACAATATTGGGTACGCTTTTTTGCACATAAGAAGGACATAACTGAACTAGAGAACGTTCAGAGGTTATGAAGGGATGGATGGGTGGATTCCACTACAAACACAGGTTCAAACTTATGGTTATAATTCAGTTTAAAAATGATGGCTTAAGGGAAATCTAGTTACAATATCCAAAAGTAATATATGGGCAATACTGATATTTTATAATGATGTAAACATAGGCCGACAACCATGACATGAGGGTGTATAGTATGCTCAGTGCGTAAAATGTTTCACAATCATCACAGACGGGGATTCTTTACTGTTATCATAATAGGACTATGGAGCTCTATGTGAAAAGTGTTGTGATAAAAAAGATGTTCTGATGATATAGATGCTTATATGCCTTAGATAAATGTCAGATGAATTTGGGGATATACAGTACATACCAAAAGTTTGGACACACCTTCTCATTTAAAGATTTTTCTGTATTTTCATGACTATGAAAATTGTACATTCACACTGAAGGCATCAAAACTATGAATTAACACATGTGGAATTATATACTTAACAAAAAAGTGTGAAACAACTGAAAATATGTCTTATATTCTAGGTTCTTCAAAGTAGCCATCTTTTGCTTCGATGACTGCTTTGCACACTCTTGGCATTCTCTTGATGAGCTTCAAGAGTTAGTCACCGGAAATGGTCTTCCCACAATCTTGAAGGAGTTCCCAGAGATGCTTAACACTTGTTGCCCTTTTGCCTTCACTCTGCGGTCCAGCTCACCCCAAACCATCTCGATTGGGTTCAGGTCTGGTGACTGTGGAGGCCAGGTCATCTGGCGTAGCACCCCATCACTCTCCATCTTGGTCAAATAGCCCTTACACAGCCTGGAGGTGTGTTTGGGGTCATTGTCCTGTTGAAAAATAAATGATGTTCCAACTAAACGCAAACCGGATGGAATAGCATGCCGCTGCAAGATGCTGTGGTAGCCATGCTGGCTCAGTATGCCTTCAATTTTGAATCTATCCCCAACAGTGTCACCAGCAAAGCACCCGCACACCATCACACCTCCTCCTCCATGCTTCACGGTGGGAACCAGGCATGTAGAGTCCATCCGTTAACCTTTTCTGTGTCGCACAAAGACACGGTGGTTGGAATCAAAGATCTCAAATTTGGACTCATCAGACCAAAGCACAGATTTCCACTGGTCTAATGTCCATTCCATGTGTTCTTTAGCCCAAACAAGTCTCTTCTGCTTGTTGCCTGTCCTTAGCAGTCATTTCCTAGCAGCTATTTTACCATGAAGGCCTGCTGCACAAAGTCTCCTCTTAACAGTTGTTGAAGAGATATGTCTGCTGCTAGAACTCTGTGTGGCATTGACCTGGTCTCTAATCTGATCTGCTGTTAACCTGCAATTTCTGAGGCTGGTGACTCGGATAAACATCCTCAGAAGCAGAGGTGACTCTTGGTCTTCCTTTCCTGGGGCGGTCCTCTTGTGAGCCAGTTTCTTTGTAGCGCTTGATGGTTTTTGCAACTGGACTTGGGGACACTTTCAAAGTTTTCCCAATTTTTCGCACTGACTGACCTTCATTTCTTAAAGTAATGATGGCCACTTATTTTTCTTTACTTAGCTGCTTTTTTCTTGCCATAATACAAATTCTAACAGTCTATTCAGTAGGACTATCAGCTGTGTATCCACCTGACTTCTGTACAACACAACTGATGGTCCCAACCCATTTATAAGGCAAGAAATCCCACTTATTAAACCTGACAGGGCACACCTGTGAAAACCATTTCCGGTGACTACCTCTTGATGCTCATCAAGAGAATGCCAAGAGTGTGCAAAGCAGTCATCAAAGCAAAAGGTGGCTACTTTGAAGAACCTAGAATATAAGACATATTTTCAGTTGTTTCACACTTTTTTGTTAAGTATATAATTCCACATGTGTTAATTCATAGTTTTGATGCCTTCAGTGTGAATGTACAATTTTCAAAGTCATGAAAATACAGAAAAATCTTTAAATGAGAAGGTGTGTCCAAACTTTTGGTCTGTACTGTATGTATAACCATCATGCATGATCCAGTCTGCCTACTCTTTCCCTCCTGATTCAAACTGTTAATGCTTGGGACCAAACATTCAGAAAAGAACTTTAGACATTTATATAAGAACTTACGATATTTTCTTCTAAAAAAAGCATTTGAGCCCTTTTTGCAAGTATCAGTGGTTCCCACTGTGACCAGATCTTGAGGTACAGTAGAGTATTACACGGATTAATAGCTTTAATATAAAGAATCCTTGTCTCCTTTTAAGATTGAACCTGTCTTTTTCCAAATGAAGGAAATGCCCCATTGTCTACTGAGGGGGTTATACATGAAAAAACTTTTGAGCATACTTTTTGTATGGGCCATTTATGTACTTGTACAAGTTAGTTATGTCTCCCGCTCTTCTTAAAGCTCAATAAATGAAATTATTTTAATCTTTCCTCATAACCAAGATCCTCCATGCTTCATCAGTTTTGTAACCTTTTCTAACTCTAGGGCATCCTTCCTATGAACTGATGTTCAGAACTGAAGTGCACGTTCCAGATGAGGTCACACGATTTCTTTTTAAAATGGTAGTTTTATGTCCCTGTCCTCTGATTTCATACCTCTTTTAATACATGATAATATTCTGCTGGCTGTAGAATCCACTGATAGACATTGCATACTGTTATTTAGTCTGTGATCTACAAGAACACCAAGTTTCTTCTCTACAAGTGATTCTGCTAGTTTTATACCCTCTAGAGCATATGGTGCCGGTATATTATAAGTACCCATGTGAATGACTTTACATTTCTCCACATTGAATCTGATCTATTAAGTGGATGCCGAAAAACTCAGTTTATCCAAGTCAGCCTGTAACTTATGAATATCCTCATCAGACTGCACTATACTGCATAATTTGGGGTCATTTGCAAAAATATAAACATCACTATTAATCCCATTTTCTATATAATTAATAAATAAGTTGAATAATAAAGGATCCAGCACTGAACCTTGGGGCACACCATTTATAACAGGAGACCTTTCAGAGAAGCAATCATTCACCACAACTCTCTGGATCTGGTCTTTGAGGCAGTTTTCAATACAATTACAAACCTTACTGTCTACGTCTATAGACTTAAATTAACCCATTACGTGTCTTTGTGGGACAGTGTCACGTGTCCAAAACCACTATACTCACAGCTACTTGTCTGTCCAGGTTTCTACTCACTTCTTCATAAAAACATGTCAGGTTTGTTTTACAACTTCTATCCTTAGTAAAATTGCGCTGGCTTATCTTATACTATTATTTTTATCACATATTCCTGTATATTGCATATTCCTTTATAAGACTCTTGAATATTTTTCCCATAATGAATGTTAAGCTTACTGGTCTTTACTTACAGGGGAAATACCTAGAGCTCTTTTTGAAAATGGGTACCACATTAGCTTTGCATCAGTTGCTTGGTACAGTACCAGTACCAATTACCAGAATCATGTGTTCTCATTAGGGAGAGTGGAGGAAGTAGGATCAGGCTTTTGATCTAAATCTGTCCTATCTCTGGGAGTCCCCCATACAAATAGACAAATAAGATAGACATCTGATTTCTCAGAGATAACTGCACTTGGCCAACTTTAATCTATTGTGAATGGACTTCACATTAGACTGGGTGGAATTTAGTCCTTTTTTAATCTTATAAACTATTTAAGTATACAACCCAATGAATTTCTGTACTGATACCATATTTTACCAAAAATAAGAACTTGCATGATTTTACAGGATTTTTGGAGTATGCCCTAATCCAAAAATAAGTAAATAGTTACAGTCAGGATACGTGTTTTGGGGGAAAGGTACTGTGCAATTGCCCAGTGCCTCCACTCTCTTAAGGACCAGTATTTCTATTCCGAAGTTAAGACTGCTTAACCCCTTTCCGACATGATACATACTACGTATCTGCGCCCTGGGCCTTATGAACCAGATACCTATTAGTGCGCATTGGTAATTCCACCCGCGCACAGGCTGTGCGGGCGGAATCACCGCCGGGTGTCAGCTGATTGTCACAGCTGACACCTGGTGCTATGTGCCAGGAATGGTCCTGCACCACTCTCAGCACATTAACCCCCGAAATGCTGTGATCGAAGTCGATTCCACTGGCAAGAGGAGGTAAGCGCCGGTACTCACCTCCTCTCCAGCGTCCCGCTGTGTCTGTGCCTGGGTCCCATGGTTGTCATGTGACCCAGACACCAGGAAGATACTTTGATCATGCGCAGTGCACGATCACAGTATCTTCTCCCTCTGCAGTGCTGACTGGCTGTATAGCACAGGGATGGTGCTCCATTCCTGTGCTATACAGGCGATTAGCCTGCAAAAAGTGAAAGTCCCATAGTGGGACAACGTGTAAAAGTAAAAAAAAAATCAGAAAGTGAAAAAAAAAAAATAGTAAAAATATAAAAAAAAAAATGAAAAAAATAATCCCCATAAAATAAAATCATATTATACTCATCAATAAATAGTATTATAAAAAAGGAAAACAATAAAAGTACACATATTTGGTATCGCCGCATCCGGAACGACCTGGCCTGTAAAACTATCCCACTAGTTAACCCCTTCAGCGAACACGGTAAAAAAAAAAAAAAAAAAAAAGCAAAAAAACAATCCTTTGTCATCAAACCGCCAAACAATAAATGGAATAAAACGCGATCAAAAAGAGTGTAAATAAAAATGTTACCGCTGAAAACGTCATCTTGTCCCGCAAAAAACAAGCCGCCATACAGCTCCATCAGCCAAAAAATAAAAGTTATAGCTCTCAGAATAAAGCGATGCAAAAAATATATTTTTTTCTATAAAATAGTTTTTATTGTGTAAAAGCGCCAAAACATAAAAAACGATATAAATGTGGTACTGCTATAAACGTACTGACCCGAAGAATAAAGCTGCCTTATCAATTTTACCACACGCAGAACGGCATAAAAAAAAAAACTATTCCTGAATGGTTGTTTTTTTGCTTATTCTGCCTCCCAAAAATCGGAATAGAAAGTGATCAAAAAATGGCACGTGCCTAAAAATGGTACCATTAAAAACGCCAACTTGTCCCGCAAAAAACAAGCCATCACGTGACTCTGTCAGCCGAAATATGGAAAAATTATAGCTCTCAAAATATGGCGATTCAAAAACTAGTCTTTGCAAAAAAAAGCGTCTTTTAGTGTGTGACAGTTGTCAATAATAAAAACCCGCTTTAAATCTGTTATCACTGTAATCGCACTGACTTGAAGAATAAAGTCATCTACTCACTTATACGGCATGAGGAAAGGCTTAAAAAATAAACTCTAGGGTTAGGGTTGTGCTAGGGTTAGGGTTAGGGTTGTGCTAGAGTTAAGGTTGTGCTAGGGTTAGGGTTGTGCTAGGGTTAGGATTGTGCTAGGGTTAGGGTCGTGCTAGGGTTAGGGTTGTGCTAGGGTTAGGGTTGTGCTAGGGTTGTACTAGGGTTAGGGTTGTGCTAGGTTTAGTGTTGTGCTAGGGTTAGGGTTGTGCTAGGGTTGTACTAGGGTTAGGGTTTGGTTAGGGCTGGACAAGGGTTAGGGTTGTGCTAGGGTTAGGGTTGTGTTAGGGCTGTGTTGAGGTTGGGATTTTTTAAAAAGTAAAAAAAAAAGAATGATATGTCGACTAGTGTTGAGCACAAGTGATCGCTACTTGAGTTTGCATCGAGTGCTTGGGTATGAACGGAGTATTGCCGGTGCTCAAGTGACATGCTCGAGTCTCCACCCCATATGCTTCACGGCCAAAAAACCTGGCGGGGATTTCCAGCCATGCGTGAGCGATCCCCGCATGTTATTTTTGGGTGTCTAACAACAGTGAAACATGCGAGGCTGGGACTCAAGCATGTCATTCGAGCACCCGCGATACATGGTGCATACCTGGGAACCTGATGCAAACTTAAGTAGCGAGCAGTTGCGCTCAAGACTAATGACATCTTATTCAATATGATGACCTAATGTTATCAATTTCTGTGTCGTACCTCTGGGTTCAAAATGTTCACTATACCCCTTGATAAAATCCTTGAGGGGTCTAGTTTCCAAAATGGGGTCACTTGTGGGGGTTTCCACTCATCAGGGGCTCTACAGATGCGACATGATGTCCACTCTCAATTTCAGACAATTTTGCGTACAAAAATTAACACAGTGTTTCTTCCTGTCTGAACGCTGCCTTGCGTCCAAACAGTGTATTTTCCCCACATATGGGGTATCAGCATACTCAGAAGAAATTGCATAAAAGTTTTTAGGGTCCATTTTCTACTCTTACTGTTGTTAAAATAAAAAAATTGGGGCTAAAACATAATTTTTGTGGAAAAAGTTTGATTTTTTTTAATTTTCACGGCTCCATGTTATAAACTTCTTTGAAGCACCTGGGGGTTTTGGTGCTCACCACACATCTAGATAAGTTCCCTGAGGGGTCTAGTTTCCAAAATGGTGTAACTTGTTGGGGATTTCCACTGTTTAGGCACATCAGGGGCTCTCCAAATTTTACATGGCGTCCACTAATTATTCAAGCATATTTTACATTCAAAAAGTCAAATGGTGCTCCTTCCCTTCCGAACCCTGCCATGCGCCCAAACAGTGGTTTGCCCCCACATATGGGGTATTGTCGTGCTCAGAAGAAATTGCACAACAAATGATATGGCACAATTTCTACTGTTACCCTTATGAAAATGCAAAATTGGGGGCTGAAAAACATTTTTGTGGGAAAAATGTGAAAATTTTATTTTTACAGCTCAATATTATAAACTTCTGTGAAGCACCTGGGGGTTCAAGGTGCTCACCACACATATAGATAATTTCCCTGAGGGGTCTAGTTTCCAAAATGGTGTCACTTGTGGGGGGTTTCCACTGTTTAGGCACATCAGGGGCTCTCCAAACGCAACATAGTATCTGCTAATTATTCAAGTAAATTTTACATTCAAAAAGTCAAATGGCACTCCTTCCCTTCCAAACCCTGCCGTGCGCCCAGACAGTGGTTTGCCCCCACATATAAGGTATTGTCGTGCTCAGGAGAAATTGCACAACAAATTTTGGGGTAAATTTTTTCCTGTTACCCTTGTTAAAATAAAAAGGATCTAAAGTAACATTTTTGTGAAAAAAGTTAAATGTTCATTTTTTTCTTCCACTTTCCAAAAATTCCTAAGAAGCACCTGAAGGGTTAATAAACTTCTTGAATGTAGTTTTGAGCACCTTGAGGGGTGCAGTTTTTAGAATGATGTCACTTTTGGGTATTTTCTATCACAAAGGCCCCTCAAAGTCACTTCAAATGTGATGTGGTCTCTTAAAAAATGGTTTTGTAAATTTTGTGGGAAAAATGAGAAATCGTTAATCTACTTTTAACCCTCATAACTTCCTAACCCCAAAAAAATTTGGTTCCAAAATTGTGCTGATGTAAAGTAGACATGTGGGAAATGTTATTTATTAACTATTTCGTGTGAAATATCTCTTTGATTTAAGGGCATGAAAATTCAAAGTTTGAAAATTGCTAAATTTTCAAAAGTTTCGCCAAATTTCCAATTTTTTCACAAATAAACGCAAGTCATATCGAAGAAATTTTACCACTGTCATAAAGTACAACATGTTATAAAAGATAAATCTCAGAATCAGTGGGAAACTTTGAAGCGTTCCAGAGTTATTACCTCATAAAGTGACAGTGGTCAGTGTTAGGAGGGCGGTTGCAAACAACTTTATTACATTGGAACGCAACCAACCCCGCGATGCAGCCTGGTGGACTGCTGCCGAACACTTTCCGGGTGAAAAGGAAAGCAACCAACTTAATTGATAAACCCTTCCGTGTTACTGCACACTGGAATGGGTATAGCAATTTGCACTATCTCCGTTAGCAGCACGAGAGATATGCGGTGAAAAACTATCTGTAGTCCTGTTACAGCACAGGGACTACACTGGCGGCGCTAGGATGTGTGTGTGACTACGCCGACGGGTACACGTGCCTCCAGCCGGCATGCTACTGGACTGAAGGGTACTACTCCACGTGGCTGACAGGCGATAGCCGTGGATAGGACGTCTGCAGGCTGTTCGGGGTGTTAGGCGACCCCTTTGGCAGAGCCAGACTGCTAGACGAAGCTACCTGCCTATTTCCACTAGCCTGCCTATTTCCACTACACCTGCCTATGGAAACTACGTGGAACACAGTCGTCCACACAACAGCATCACTTGCTCAATGATCAAAGCACGCCGCCATGTTTGTGGGCGGGCCTTTTAAAGACTAAGCCCTGCTCACCATCGCACCATTGGTGACCCCACCCATGGACCAATCAGGCGGTGCCAGGTCACCGGGTTAGGTGGTTTCCAAACCACCAATCACGGTCCGCCAGGTCGCGGGCATGCTCACTGCGGCGAATCCTGGACTTAGGCTCCAACAGCCCTGTATCCCTCCGCAACCTATGCTTAACATTGCTAAGCACAAATACCCAAGAGACAATCTGTACATCTCGTGGACCAGCTAGGCATTGAGGCTGATGACGATGCTGAGCAGCATAAGCTCCAGCTGGACCGGAATGTGAGACCATAGAAGGTTCTGGACCCATTTTGAATCCAGCAACAGCTCGACGCCTAACAGGTCAGAATTGTAAAAATTGGCCTGGTCATTAACGTGCAAACCACCCTCGGGGGTAAAGGGGTTAAAGATCTTTTGTGACATTACAGTCATGTTACCATGATGTCACCAAAGTCCTTTAACTGCTGGAGTCTAGAGGAACTAGGCTGGTATGTACCATATGTGCAGTATATATACATGTGTATGTGCAGTGTATGTGTATTTGCAGGGTGTGTGTGTATGTAATGTTTATGTGCAGTGTGATGATGTGATTTGAAAAAATGTTGATTTGTTGGTTCAAGACTAAATGTGGATTGTTGTCCATGGAAAAAAAAATAAGACATCCCTTGAAAATAAGCCCAAACCCATCTTTCGGAGCTAAAAATAATATAAGATTTTGTCTTATTTTTGGGGAAAAACCGTACTTTATTTGGTCATTAGCCCAGTTTTTATTGTCTGTGCATGTAAATCTTTTAATTGTGACATTACTGTTCTCATTATAATCCCTGTACTGTGACTTCACTGTGTTCAATGTCTGTGATGGGAATCATTGTGTGTACTATCCTTATTCTGTGTCAAAACTGAATTATTTCTTAGGTATATAACATGCAGTGTGTAGTCATTTACTGGAACTGGTGCCTGTGGTGAGCCTATGGTTCTTCTGCTCTATAAGTTGGAGCACCGTTACAGATTTTGAATTAAGGCACCAAGGGGTTACTGTGTCGAATATAGATCTTTAAGATCTTCACTAGGCATGACACAGCGTTTCAGTTTTACTTTAAACTTTCTTTTAACTTTTAACTTACAATACACATAAAAAAACATGTGAATAAGAATCTCTGCTTTAGGTAGCTAGCAGAATAAAGTTGCTTTTGTAATACTAATTTTTAATGTATTGTCATTTTATTGTATAGCTCCCATATAACAATGCGTGAAGATATTTACTACTAAAAAAAAGTTTGAGAAAAACAGTTGAGCTGAATTTGATCGTCAAGGAAATGATCAGATTAAGGTCATACTTTTTTAGCCATTTCATATATAGAAAATTGTTTTCTGTAGTGTGATATTTTGTCCCTTATTGTTGTTTTATTGATTTTCCTGGTTGACAGGAAAGGTCAATTATTTAGAATCTCTGACTGTGTTTACTCTCCAGAGAGAATATGCATGATGGATTTTCAAGTTCATTTCAACTATATTTTCTTGACCAATCGATTACATGTTGCAATATGTCACAGTCATGCATAGAATGATATTAGGAAAAACTCAGTGTTTTCTACCGCTGTAATAGCCTTTTCTTCATGATCTTATTGTATTTGTTACTGGTAATAAAAATTGTTCCACTTTACTTTTGTTTAAAAATATGATATTCCTTTAAAATATGTGAAAACTGCACTATGCTCAAAACAGCTAAAATAATAAAATCAATATAAAACAGGAAGACAAAAGAAATGATTAAATATATAAATACAATACATATTATAAACCCTCATATGTTTTAAATGATGTTTACAAAGTCCATGCATGTAAAATCTGATCTATAAAGCAGGAGGACTAGAATATAACAAGCAATCAGATGACTGCAGATTCAAGGCTGCTAAGGACTAAAGTACAAGATAATAAAATAATAAATACATACTGTATATATATATATATATATATATATATATCTTCATCATTAAAATCACCACTCATTTCTTGCATTAAAAATAATAAAATTGAAAAAATAAAAATAATAAACATATTTGGCATTGCCATGTCTATCAAAATATAAAATTAACAAACATGCATTGGTAAAATGTCATAATGGTATCTATGAAAACGCTATCTCACCATACAAAAAATACAACGCTCAATTGACAAGAGAACAAAAATGTTAAAAGACTCAGAAAATACCAAAACAAGCCAATTTATTTACCATATTTTTCGGATTATAAACCACACTTTTTTCCTCCAAACTTGGGAGGAAAATGTGGGTGCATCTGATAATCCGAAGTGAGCTTACTGGTCTCGGTGTTGATGAGAGGAGTCCATTTTCCCTATGATATTCATGCGGTGGGCTTCAGGAAAATGGCCGCCTGAGGCGGCGCATGCACGGATTGAGATCTCGTGAGTAGTGTTGATCATTCCGATACTGAAATATCTGGTATCGGCCGATATTCGCGGTATCGGAATACCGATACTTAATTCCGTTACTTGAGCCAGTTTCATTATATTCAGCCAATGAGGATCCTAAGAAGTGTGGGCACATCCTGTTAGGCATGTAGGCATGTTAACTAATGGCATGGCTGTGATTGGCTGCTGAAATGATGTCATGATGCATTATAAAAGCCGCCATTTTGAGCTCACCTTGCTGTGACTTCAGTTAGGGATAGGACGCTGTTGTTCTGTGGGACAGTTTTAGCTACCTATTTGCTCTATTCTGCTTTACCTAAGCTACTTTATAAATCGATGTGCCTTGCAGCGCTAGTGCTGTTCACCGCTGTCAGCAAGGTCTCTGTGTGTGAGTGCAGCTCACGCTGTAGTGTGTGCTTCAACCAAGTCTGGTTGTAGTGCGCTCAGCGTGCGTCAATGCCTCATACATTGTCCTTTTTTGCTAATTGATAATTTTTCCTGATTTCTCCTATTAGCGTGGTGGTTCCATCCGTATTCAGCTAAATTGGTTCCAAACACACTATATAGGAGTAGATAGAGAATTTTTTTTGGCTTGCAGCGCTAGTGCACAGTGCTCTGCATCTGCACTGTTCACGGCTGTCTGCAAGGTCTCTGTGTGTGAGTGCAGCTCACGCTGTAGTGTGTGCTTCAGCCACGTCTGGTTGTAGTGCGCTCAGTGTGCATCACTGCCTCATAAATTGTCCTTTTTTGTTAATTGATCATTTTTCCTGATTTCTCCTATTAGTGTGGTGGTTCCATCCGTATTCAGCTACATTGGTTCCAAACACACTATATAGGAGTAGATAGAGGAGCCTTTCTGCAGCATTGTGCCCTGCAACCCCAGCCAGATTAGTATTAGCCTATTTTTTGTAGCCTCATCTATTGCATTGTAGGTTACCTTCCTGCATTGTAATAGCTACAAAAAGTTTGTGATACTATCGGTATTACATCTTTGGGCACATCCAGTGTCTTTTTGTGACCAAAAAAACCTAAATAAAGTTCACAAACACTCCACTTTACAGTTGTGTAGGCCACATTAGCTCATATTAAAGTCTAGTCCACACTTTATAAAATTAGTGTTTCTTATACCTGTTAGCAGCTGTTCAGGAATAAGCACACTAAGCCCTTAGTACTTTTTTGCCTATCTTTATCAGTCTACCAAGATGAAGAAGGTAGGGAGTAAGGCATGTGGTCGTGGTCATGGGCGTGGAGTTTCTGCAGGGAGAGGACGTGAGGATTCTGTGCCTGCAGGGAGAGGACGTGGGGATTCTGTGCCTGCTGCGGGCACCAGTGACTCAGCATTCCCCAGTTTTACCAGGGAACAGTCATTTATGCGCAGCTTTGTAGGAGCTAGCCGTACCCCACTACTGCGGGAGGACCAAATTGAAGCCGTTGTCGGATGGACGGCAGCTAACGCATCGACTTCAATTAGTTCCAGATCCTCTCAGGTCCTGAGCACTGAAGAGCACGCATCTGTCTCTTCACCACCTGCCAAATTGCCCAGGCAGTCAGAGAGCCCTGGACAGGAGCCATCTCTACTTCTGTTCTCTGAATCTCTTGGCTTGGAAAGAGGGGGCCAGCCAAGCAGAATTCGAGAACTTGAAGAAGAGGTAGTATGCAGTGATGCGCAACCATTTTGTCTCTCTGAATCTGAAGAGGTGGGTGGGCCAGTGCCTATGGTCAGCAGCACACCTCAGTACGCATCTGATGATGAGACTCAGGTGCCACTTTCTGGTGCGTACTGTGCTGTCGATACTACTCAGGAGAAGCAGTTGTTTGAAGAGGGTGGGGTAGATGATGAGGTCCTTGACCCATCATGGCATGAGGGACAGGAAGGTGATGGGAGCAGCTCTGAGGAAGAGATTCCCCGAACGGCCCAAAAAGGAGAGAGAGCGAGGGGGCAGACTTGGTTGCCTGTAGCCTCCACTTCGACACCCATTAGGAGCATGGCTCTTCCAAAATCCAAAGTGGGAGCTTCCAAGACTTGAGGTGCCTGGTCCTTTTTTGACACAGTTGCAGATGACATTTGCTTTGTCAAATGCAAGCTGTGTAATCAGAAGGTGAAAAGAGGGAAAAGTGTCAGCAACCTCAATACCACAAATATGTGGAAACATGTGCGGACCAAGCACGTGGTGGAGTTACAAAAACACACTGAAGACCTAGGCCAACCTACAGCGCCACCTACCACCTCTTCAGCTCGTGTTGTAGCCTCTTCCTCCAGCTCACACGCAGCTGGTTCGGCTTCCTCACAGGATCGCCATGGAAGAACCTCTGGCACCGCAAACAAGTCGCAGTACGCGCCGTTCACACTTCACCACCACTGAGTGGGCCTCTATGAAGGACATTTGCCATGTTTTGCGTGCCTTTGATTACTCCATGCGGATGGCGAGTGCAGATGATGCACTAGTCAGCATGACTATCCCCCTTGTCTGCCTGCTTGAAAAAACACTGCAACCACTAAGGGAAGAGGTTTTGGAAGAGGTGGAGGATGAGGAGTCACAAATGCCATCTGCTTCTGTACAGTCTGCGCAACGTGGTTCCTCACAAAGGCCTAAGCAGGGGACACTTTGTGAGGAAGATGAGGAGGAGTCAATGGAGGAGGAAGACATCTGTCCAGAGGAGAGAGGTACACAATGCTCTAGTAGTCAGTATCTAGAGCGAGGGTGGGGTGATGCAGAGCAGGCAGAGATCACGCCTCAAGCAGGGGACAGCGTTTCTTGGCCAGTTGGCAGTCTGCAGCACATGGTTGATTTCATGCTGCAGTGCCTGAGAAACGACCGCCGCATCGCCCACATTCTCAACACGGCAGATTATTGGGTGTCCACCCTCCTAGATCCTCGCTACCAGGGCAACTTACAAAGCCTCATAACACCGTTGAACCTGGAGCGTAAAATGCGGGAGTACCAAGACGCACTGGTGCATTTCATCATGTTCTCCATTCCAACCGAGAGCAGTGCTGCTAGTGCTTTACAAAGCAGCTCATTGCGTCGAGGCAGTGGAGGAAGCTCTGCACAAAGAGGGAGCAGAAGCAGCGCCTCAGCACAAGGCAAGACCAGTATGGCTCAAATGTAGCAAAGTTTTGTGTCCCCGCCGCCACAAATGTCTACACCATCACAGACGGCTCCAGTCAGCTGGAGGTAACGTTTCCGTCAGATGGTGACAGACTACATGTCTTGCCCTCTCAGTGTACACCCAGACGGCTCTTCCCCCTTCAAGTTTTGGGTCTCTAAGCTGGATACATGGCCAGAGCTTAGCCTGTATGCATTGGAGGTTCTGGCTTGCCCTGCTGCTAGTGTATTATCGGAACGCGTCTTTAGTGCCGCAGTTGGTGTACTAACAGACCGTCGAATGCGCCTATCCTCCGATAACGTTGACCGGCTGACTTTTCTGAAAATGAACAAGGCCTGGATCTTGCATGAATTTGCCAGTACTCTTCCAGAATAAATAATTGGTTGGGAATATTATCCAGGTCTCCTGTTGTGTTCATGTTTCTACCACCTGAACTGTAATCCCTGAGCTCCAACACCGCCAGTTGCTGCTCAGAAGTGCCGTCTGCACAGTCAACGCTTGCTCCAGTGTTATTGGGATTCAGTAACGTCAGCTGATCCCGAGCTGTGTGTCCGGAAAATTCTCCTGCTCTGTCCACATCCACTGTACTACTAATTTAAAACTTGCTCCAATTATATCTCTGGCTCCTCTGTTTTAGTATTTACCGTGGGCTCCAACACCGCTAGTTGCTGCTCAGAAATGCGGTCTGTACAGTCAACGCTTGCTCCAGTGTTATTGGGGTTCAGTAACGTCAGCTGATCCCCAGCTGTGTGTCCGGCAAATTCTCCTGCTCTGTCCACATCCTCTGTACTACTACTAATTTAAAACTTGCTCCAATTATACCTCTGGCTCCTCTGTTTTTAGTATTTACCCTGGGCTCCAAAACCGCCAGTTGCTGCTCAGAAGTGCCGTCTGCACAGTCAACGCTTGCTCCAGTGTTATTGGGATTCAGTAACGTCAGCTGATCCCCAGCTGTGTGTCCGGCAAATTCTCCTGCTCTGTCCACATCCACTGTACTACTAATTTAAAACTTGCTCCAATTATACCTCTGGCTCCACTGTTTTTAGTATTTACCCTGGGCTCCAACACCGCAAGTTGCTGCTCAGAAGTGCCGTCTGAACAGTCAACGCTTGCTCCAGTGTTATTGGGGTTCAGTAACGTCAGCTGAACCACAGATGTGTGTCCGGTAAATTCTCCTGCTCTGTCCACATCCACTGTACTACTAATTTAAAACTTGCTCCAATTATACCTCTGGCTCCTCTGTTTTTAGTATTTACCCTGGGCTCCAACACCGCTAGTTGCTGCTCAGAAGTGCCGTCTGCACAGTCAACACTTGCTGCCATGTTATTGGGGTTCAGTAACGTCAGCTGTTCCCCTGCTGTGTGTACGGCAATTTCTCCTGCTCTGTCCACATTTACACTACTACAGATTTTAAAGTTGCTCCTATTACACCTCTGGCTCCTCTGTTTTCAGTATTATCCCTGAGCTCCAACATCGCCAGTTGGCGCTCAGAAGTACCGTCTGCACAGTCAACACTTGCTGCCGTGTTATTGGGGTTCAGTAACGTCGGCTGTTCCCTGCTGTGTGTACGGAAATTTCTCCTGCTCTGTCCACATTCACACTACTAGTCTACTACTGATTTTAAAGTTGCTCCAATTTTTAGTATTTACCCTGGGTTCCAGCACCACCAGCTGTTTCCCAGCATTGTCTTTGGCACGGGTACTCCCTCCTGCCCAGCCTGGTTTCAGCACGCCAGCTGTTTCCAGATAGTGTCAACATCACTTTGCCTCCAATACGTTGTCCTGTCGTGTTGCGGTCGGGTTAGCCGACTCTATGGTGCCTGCAGGTTAGGTGACTCCTATGTTGGCTGCGGGATCTGGCAATGAAGGCTTGTTCCATAGTGCCAATAGGACAAGCACCCCCTGTAGGACTGTGGGTTTCGGTAACTGCGGCCAGCTCGCGGCCTTGCAACTTTTTTTTTCATGGGTACCTTCTGCTACCCATCGGAGTTCCAGTACCGTCAGCTGGTTCTCGGCAGTGCCTTTGGCTTAGGTGCCTCCTTCTCAGTATCCAAGTTCCACCAACATCTGCTGGTCCTTGGTAGTGCTTTCTGGCACAGGTACCTCCTGCTTAGTAACCGGGTTCCAGTTCCGTCAGCTGGTCCTCGGTAGTTTCATTGGCTCTTGTACCTTCTGCTACCCATCCGAGTTCCAGTACCATCAGCTGGTCCTCGGTAGTTCCATTGGCTCTTGTACCTTCTGCTACCCATCCGGGTTCCAGTACCGTCAGCTGGTTCTCGGCAGTGCCTTTGGGTTAGGTGCCTCCTTCTCGGTATCCAAGTTCCACCAACGTCTGCTGGTCCTTGGTAGTGCTTTCTGGCACAGGTACCTCCTGCTTAGTAACTGGGTTCCAGTACCGTCAGCTGGTCCTCGGTAGTTCCATTGGCTCTTGTACCTTCTGCTACCCATCCGGGTTCCAATACCGTCAGCTGGTTCTCGGCAGTTCTTCAGCCTTCTTGTACCTTCTGCTACATTTCCAAGTTCAAGCTTTTTGAAATGGTTCTTGGTAATCACTCTGGGTCTCACTGACGAGGACCCTGAAGACGAGGACCCTGAAGACCACCCCGAAGAAGACGAGGACCCCGAAGACGAGGACCCTGAAGACGAGGACCTGAAGACCACCCCGAAGAAGACGAGGACCCCAAAGACGATGACTCTGAAGACGAGGACCCTGAATACCACCCCGAAGAAAACTAGGACCCCGAAGACGACGACCCTGAAGACGGGGACCCTGAAGACCGCCCCGAAGAAGACGAGGACCCCGAAGACGACGACCCTGAAGACGACGACCCTGAAGACCACCGCGAAGAAGACCAAGAAGATGACCCTGAAGAAGATGACCAAGAGAACAAAGAACAAGAAGACAACCACCAAGATACAGAAGAACAAGAGACAGAAAACCAAGAAGCAGAAGTACAAGAAGCTGGAGAACAAAAAGCGGAAGAACATTAATCATAAGACTAAAAATCAGAGCAAAAGATATTATCTAAATTATAAGCAGAAGAAGACTAAGCAGTGTATGGGGGTGAGTCGTTCCTCCTCGTGGTGCCCCTGGAAAAGACATGCTGCTGCAGGCCAAACTGAACGTGGACAAATCCTGTTGTAAATCTTTTGTGACAGGCAGAATGAAAGGTGTAATAACAACTACAGGAATGCCTGTCACAAATAAGAATATGATGAAGAAGAAGAATATGAAGAAGATGAAGAAGTAGAATATGAAGAAGAATAATAGTTGAATAAGAAGAATATGAAGAATGTAAAAAAAAGAATAATATGAAGAAGGTGAAGAAGAAGAAGATGAAGAACGTGAAGAAGAAGTTGATGAAAAAGATGCTGATGCTGAGGATGATGAAGGAGAAAGTGTGGGAGAAGTAAAAAAGAAGGTGAAGAGCATGGAAGTAGTGAAACATAAATATCTTACAAAATATAAAAAAAATTAACATAGTCAATATTTCCGTAACTCAGAACGTCTTAAAAAAATATTAATTCCTGCTATTCCATTTGATTGGGCTAAACCTCTATGCCTTTATTGTCTCCCCCACCTCCCCCAATACATTCTACATTATTCTTAGTTGTTTTCCTTCATGTAGAATTAACCTACAAGGAAAGAAAGGGTTTATTTTCATTCCGATATTTGTGTCCCATTGACTTGCATTGGTTTCCGGTATCGGAATCAGCGATATCCGATTTTTTTTGGGTATCGGTCCGATACAATCCGATCCAATATTTCCCGATATCGGAAGGTATCGCTCAACACTACTCGTGAGACATCTCCCGAGATATCAATCTGCGCATGAGCCACCTCTGGCGGCAATTTTCTATAAGCCCACCGCAGGGATATCATTGGGAAAATGGTCTGAGATTCCATGCACCGCAGCATAGCCATGCTACTGCTGCCTCCGACCTTCTGAATCAGCGACCTTGCCTCCTGTGATCCCACATCACTTTAGATGCACCACCATTTTATTTTACCATTTTTTTTCTTATTTTCCACCCCAAAATTTGAGGGAGGTCTTATGGTCCGGTGCGTCTTATAATCCGCAAAATACGGTATTTATTTATTTTTAATAAACGTCTAATTTTTTTCACTACTTTAATAAAAAAAAAATCTATGCAAGTTTCGTATTACCATAATTATACTGTCCTAGAAAATCATAGTCATTGTTAACATACAATGAATATTGTAAAAGCGAAACCCAAAAAGACAATAGCAGAACTACACTTTTTTCATCATTTCATCCTTCTTGGAATTTTATTCCCTGTTCTTAGTACATTGTCCAGTAAAAATAAGCCATCATATGGCTATATGGATGGAAAAGTAAAAAAAGTTACAGTTCTTAGCAGAAGGCAAAGAAAAAATGAAAACTGAAAAGGAAAACTCGCCCCAGAGTGAAGAGGTTAATATTGCATATATAGGGGTATAAGCTTTGTTTTCCTGATACAAATAATATCATAATGATACAATTCAACCATCAAGAAATTAGAACTTGACCTTAAATTAACTTTATTTCTCTGCTGGTGCTGGTTTTCAGACCTAGAGGCGTGCCCTGAGTGGTTTCAGTCCCCGCTCAGTTCACAGTGAATGGTGGCTATAAGTGCGCCTTGGCACTTTGATTGACAGCTCACTCTACTCAGATGCACTGCATTGCGAGCTGTCAATCAAAGTGCTATGACATGTTTAGAGCTGCTGTTCACTATTAGTGCTGAGCGAATTTGTTCGGCATTTCAAATTCGGCCTTGTGGCTTCATCAAGGGTAGTGTGGCCACACACTAGGATCTGTATCATGTACCATTTTTGCTGCACAGTATAGTGGGGTTTGTCATTATATTAGAAGTCTATCATTCTGTCAGGGCATTAGAGGCTAGACATTAACTCTATCATGAGTATGTTGTAGTCTGTGCTATACAACTCTTTGTTTTTTTTAAGTTGTTTTAATTCTATATGTGATCTGTCCTTACTATTTATCTGATATTTCACTAATAAATTTTGGAATTTTTTGATGGTGATCCCCTTTTCTTGCCATGCTTCTTTTTCTTCTTTATGCATTAGGTTTGGTCTGTCATGCTTTAGGTTGATCCCTCATATATATATGGTGGTGCCATCTTACAATTTCTTCTTACATTAATTGATTTAGCAAACGCATCCAGCAGCAATAGTGTTTTTTAATTTAAGCTGGAATAAAAATGTTTGCACATGTTTTTTGTCTGGCTTAAAAAACAATTGCATAGGTTTCAAACGGATGATTACTGGACATGTGAACTCAGCCTAAATATATTGCTTTTCTATACAGCATATCTAATAGACTTAACCTGTTTATCTTTACAACACCTAGAGACTAACAAGACCTTCACATTATCACCTGGGTCAATCATATTTCTACATTATTGATGGCTTGTTGTTAAAATAAGCATAAACTATATATCTTATATCTTGGCTTTACATCACAGAGCCCAAGGCAGACCAATATCTTAAGCACTATCAATCATGAAACCATTTACAAAGTTACTAAAGGCAATATTTTGAATTGAGAAAATCTATTTTAGAGTATGTTGCAGTCTTTCGTGATATCCAGCACATGCCTGCCATTTTTCTACAATTTTGAGATAAGACATATTGCAGCAAGATGATTTATATTTAATTACTTCAGAACACAAACTGTGTTTTATTTTAATCTTTCTAAATGGTTATCAGGCTGTATATTGAAACCTGCTCATATAATTTTGTATTTATAAACTATTCTATTTAATGGGGAATGTGAGCATAGAATGTAAAGGAAACAATATAATGGTACTCAGTATATCGAACAGTACTAGTTTACTGATGATCTTTCAAGTCTGACTTCCCCTCAACCTAAAATCGCAACATTTTGTTGTTATATTTGTTGCTATATTAACTGCTTCACATCACAATGATAACTTTTACCATCCTATTGGAACAAATTATTTATTTACTTAATGGCCTTCAACTTGATCTCAAACCATGGACAATTGATGGAAGAACAATCTGTAGGAAGATTGATCTTGTGCAAGTCTAGATAGGTCCATCAGGGTCTTCTCCATTATGTTAAAAGTATCACGTATCAGCTGGTCTTCCTCTTCGCCTTGTTCCTTCTATTCTTCGGAACATGATGTCCTTCTCCAGTGATTACTCTCTTCATCTATGTGTCCAAAGTAGCAAATCATAGCCTGGTGATTCTTGTTTCGCGTGACATGTCTGGCTTGATTTGTTCCAAGATTTATTTGTTTTTTCTCCTCTTTGAACGCTTTGATTCTTCTTCCGTCTTGTTTCTTTATCGTCCAGGATTTTCATCTATATGTTACTAAAGAAAAAAACAGACCATGTATGAGCCGTGTCTTTGTTGCCAGTAAAATGTTCTTGGATTTGAAAACTTTGTTCGGTGACTTCATTGTTAATTAGTTATTCTCCTATTGACTTCCGGTGCTTCATCTTGAGAAATCATCAATCTGAGTAGATTGAAGTCCTTTAGAACTTCCAGTTTGTCACTATCCATCTCAAATGTGTCCCAATCTTACCTGGCAGAAATCAATATCTTTGTATTCTTTGTATTGAGTGTATTGTATTGAGTGGCAGTGGCATGAAGAGGGCTGTTGTGTCACCCTACCCTCTCCTCACTGTAAGCAGAGACACATCAGTGGGGAGTGTGCACAGGTAGCAGTCTCGAGCTGCTCAGTTAAAACCTTATGTGCCACAGTGAACAGCAACTGTGACACATAAGAAGTTTGACAGAGTGAAGGAGCACCTTCTGTCATCCCATTGGCCCCCACAATGTGATTATAGAGGCATCAATGGATTGCTATGAAATTGAGACCAAAGCTTGCACAGGATCTAATAGCAGCCTATCAATGCAACACTGTGAGATTGAGATAATTCAGTCCACTATTTGTATATATTATCTATGTGATCATAAGTTTGCATATTTAATTCCCTTTGTGAGACTAAAAAATCTTGTAACAAAAAAATTAAAAGTTCTTAAATGTTGAAAAAAATCTGAAAAGTTCAAACTCAAGTATTTGCAATTACAAGTGGTTAAATCATGAAAAACACAAAAGCACCCCTCCCTCTCAAGAAAAAAAAAAGACACATATCTGGTATCACTGTATAGGTAGTGTCCTGTGCTATGCAACTGTATACATATATATTCCTTAAGATAAGTGACACAAAATAAAACGAAAGAAAGAAAAAAGTGCCAGAATTGCAGTTTTTGTTGCCGTAACAGAAAAATATATCCCAAAATGGTGTCAGTAAAAACTGCAGCCTGTTATGCAGAACCAAGCGATCACTTATTGCTGGAAAATAAAAATAAAAAAATATGGAAAAAAATAGATTATTTTTGAGAAGTGACTTTTTTTGTGTAAAAAATAGTTTAAAAAAATACATACTTTTTTATTGTCATTATTATATCAATCTGCAGAATAAAATGTAAACTGTTCTGAGCGGTCAATTACCTAGCATTGCTGGATTATTACACCATTTAGACTGTGATAAAGTTATTTCATCCCCAAAATTATAACAATAAAGACTACATATTGTCACATAAAAAATAAGCCATGTAGCTCCATTGATATAAAAAAGGAAAATTTTTGGCACTCAGAATATGGCAACACAATAGCAAATTATTTATTTCATACTGTGTATTTATTGTTCAAAAGTAATAAAACATAAAAACCCTATACATTTTATATCATCATTAGAGATGAATGGATTGACCCATGGAGAATTGACTTTGAGGCAATTTTCTTGAAATTCACAGGTCACCGCAAATTCAAACACTTTGAGATTGGAGTCCTAAAGATAGGACAAAAAGAAACAAAAGTGACCATCACATTTTCATACACTTCTGAAGACTCAGAGAGAGGGTTAATGAAATCAGGTGTGACCATCCCCTCAATGCCCTACACCTACCACACCACATGGTCTATCACTGCCAATCAGGGGGGCTGTCACAGCCAGTATACAAGATGGCCGCTGGCCAAGGTGTGCCATTGTATGCCTGTACAGGGTAGGTATAGGAGATCAGTGTGCAAAGCACATTCCACCATGGGATAGAAAAAGGACTTATCTGGTTATGGTTTACTACTTTCAATGCTCAATCACAAAGAAAACTGGTGTGCTAGTCTAAGGGCTCAATCACATGAGCGTAAAGCACGGGCGAGTGCTATCCAATGTTTTATCGGATAGCACTCAGCCAAATGTTATATTATGGGGTAGTGCCGACTTGCGCTTTTTTCTCATGGCGAATCGCAGGATTCTGCAAGTTCATCTGATAACCATTCATACCCATACAAGTCTATACGTTCGTGTGAAACATCAGACTGCACTCGGATGTCATACGAGTGCAGTCCGTCATCTGCAGACTCAGAGAATGGAGAAAATGGAGAAATTAAGTTCTCCGTCTTCTCCATACTTGTGATACGATTCTCTCATGCAAGAGAATCGGATCACACCAACAGAGTTTGAGCCAAGTGTCATTAGCATAATCGGCCCGATTCTCTATAGAATGAGAGAATCTACGGCCATCTGACCACAGCCTTAGTCTGTGAATACTGATATAAATATTCACGGCTTCATTGCTGCTCACCATTATTGGCACCTCTTTATTTTTTTTATAAACTGTGCAACATCTTCAGAAATAAATGGAAATGTACCAAAGTTAAATCCTCAGGATTTTTTAATTAGTGGTCCAAAGTAATACCACAATAAAACATAGTTTTTCAACTTCCATGTTGCAATATCAAAGAAAAAACAGCATAAACAGCATGTGCAGCAATAAAGGTACCCCTAATTAATACTTGGTTGCACAACCTTTGGCATTGATGACAGCCTCCAAACGTTTCTTGTAGCCATCTACAAGCTTCTTACACTTCTCAGCTGGAATCTTCTCCCACTCTTCCTTTGCAGTTTGTTCAAGCTCTTGAAAATTTGCAGGGTTCTTTTTCCTAATGGCAGATTTCAGCTCACCCCAAAATTTTTAATGAAACAGCTTAAAGGGATATTCCCATCTCCAAGATCCTATCCCAATATGTAGTAGGTGTAATAATAATAATATTAGCAAATACCTCCAATTAGAAATGTAGTATAGTAGTTTTGATTCGCTATGCCACTTACCTCATGTGTAGGCAATACAGGACCTTAGGTATCCACGGTTACGACCACTAGCAGCTAACTAACTAGCTGTCACTTTATCAGTGGACGTAACCATGGATACCTAAGGTCCTGCAATGCCTGCACATGAGGAAAGAGACATAGCGAATCAAAAATACTATGCTATATTTCTAATTGGAGGTATTTGCTAATATTATTATTACACCAAATACATATTGGGATATGATTAGGGTTGAGCGAGTATGTTCTGTCCGAGTATACTCGGGCCGAGCTCCGAGTATTTATAGCTGCTCGGTGATAAGGTTAAATCGCTCCCGTGTGCATGATTTGCAACTGTTTGACAGCTTTATTACATGTGAGGAATGTGTAAGAAGTAGACATTCCTCACATGTAGTAAAACTGTCAAACAGTTGCAAATCATGCACACGGGAGTGATTCAAACATAACACCGAGCAGCTATAAATACTCGGTGCTCTGCCCGAGCATACTCGCCGAAAGGGTTAATAAAACATACTCGCTCAACACTAGATAGGATCTTGGAGATGGGAATACCCCTTTAACTGTTGATAAGGTGTTCTTTTCCTTATAAGCGTCATTGTGCCGTCTGTAAACAAACTGTTGCTTTGCATTGCCAAAAATCTCTATTTTTATTTTTATTTGACCACAGAACATTTTTCCCAGAAGGATTGTGATTTGTCAAGGTACTCTTTGGGAAAGATCAGTCGTTCCTTTTTATGTCTATTTTCAGCAATGGTTTCTTTCTTGGCCTTCGCCCATAAAGTTCTGCTTGGTTTAGTGTGTGGTGTATAGTACTTGTTGAAACCATGACTCCAGACTGTTCCAGGTTGGCCTTCAGGCCTTTTGTTTTACAACATGGTGTTTTTTCCACCATTCGCACCAACCTACGAAGACCTCTCTTGACAATTTTCCTCTTTCCCCCACGACCAGGAAGGTTCTTGAGGGTTCCATGATTAGCCAACTTCATATTAACAATTTTTTATTCTCACAAAAATCGGACTAGAAAGCGATCAAAAGTCACACGTCCGAAAATGGTACCAATAAAAACATCAACTTGTCCCGCAAAATAAACAGCCGTCATATGACTCTATCAGCTGAAATATGGAAAAATTATAGCTCTCAAAATATGGCGATGCAAAAACTAGTTTCTGCAATAAAAAAAAGCATGTAACAGCAGCCAAACATAAAAACCCAATATAAATCTGTTATCGCTGTAATCACAGAAACCAGAAGAATACAGTCGTCTAATCAATTATACTGCACGAGAAACAGCTTAAAAAATAAATAAAATCAATTCTTCACTTGCTGCTGATTTGTTCATTCTGCTTCCCAAAGATCACACTATGGATTGGCTCACATTTATCCTGCTCTCTGCACTGAGCACTTACACCGGGGTTTCCGTGTTAATCTGTGAAATACTTGATTCAGACAGAACCCCTGGTGGAAGATTTCCTATAATGAGGCAGATGGAGGCACCATGGACGCCATCTGGCCTGTGATCCCACAGTGTCCGTCTTTTTATTAGGCGTGCATAAAAGTGCCATCGGCCACAGTTTTGTGAACCTTGGAAAAAAAGGACACCGCTAAACAGAGGTTAGATGGAGTCCAGAGTAGAGTTGAGCCACCCCCGTAGTGTTCGAGTTCGGTTCGGTTCGTCGAACACCCATATGTTCGCCGAACTGTTCGTCGAACTGTTCGTCGAACACCGTCGAACACCGTTAAAACCAATGGCAGGCAAACAAAAACACATAGAAACACACAGAAAACACATAGAAAACACTTCAAAGGTGTCCAAAAGCTGACAAACTGCTCAGAAGACCAAACTAACACATGGAAAAGTGACAAGTACATATAGTCATGCGAAAAAAAAAGAGGCTGAGAAGTAAAAGGAGGGGGAGACACAGCTATAGGCATGTCATGCCCTTCTAAAACCAAAAAAGTGCGAAGCCGACATGGCCAGTCCGTTCCTGCCCGTGCGACCTCCGTGTCGCCGTGTTTGTGCCAGAGCTGCGGTGGACCCTGACGGCCAGCCCCCCTCTCCCAATACTGGTGCCTGTCCGCTGGTGGGTCGAGTGAGCCCACCTGCGGTGGAGGCAGGTCTAAGCTTTTTAATTTAAATTGTCTCTCTAATTTGAATGAGTACAATTTAAATCCTTTTACAAGGATCTATTAGAGGACAAGTCTGATGCCAGCAGCCGCGGGAATTATAGCTCCAGTAGCGTCCGCTAAAGCTGCTGCAGTTAAAAAGCTTTTATAAGGATCGAGCTTGGTGGTCCACTTCAAGGCGTCCTACCGCCAGTCCCAGCCCCTGTGGCTTGGGGTGCCTCCCAATGCTCTTCACTGAGTGTCCCGGGGGCCCGAAGCATTTCCTTTGAAAAAATTAAGTGTCCAAACTACAGGTGGTGTAGCTTGCTTAACTGCAGGGATAATCCGCTGACTAGCAGACACTGCTACTAGGCACAAAGTATTTCCTGGGCTAGATGCAGTTAAAAATTTGTAATTAGATACTCTCGTTGGATGCTGAGAAAGCATTCCATAGAGTCTCCTGGCACGCCATATATTTTTCTCTTAAAAAGCATGGGGTACGGGTCTAGGGGACCCTTTTATAGCCAAAATCACGGCCCTGTATCGCAATACGTCACCTAGGCTGAAGATAAATGGAACATTTTCATCACTTTTCATAATCACCAATGGGACAAGGCAGGGATGTCCTCTGTCCACTCTCTTATACATCCTAGTGACGGAGCACCTGCTCTCATCAATTCGCCATAACCCCAATATTAGGTGGATTGAGGTGGGAGGCACCGAGTACACGTGCTCTGCATTTGCTGATGATGTCCTAGTATATATCACTCAATCACATATATCCATCCCTGCTGTTATGGCTGAAATAGATCTCTTTGTTACATGATCAAATTTTAAAATCAATGCAGCGAAGTCTGAGGCCCTCGATGTCTCCCTCCCCAAATCCATACAGGATTCCATCGAGTCCAACTTTCCCTTTGCCTGGCCCTCACAGGGTATCAAATACTTAGGAATTCGTATTCATAGAGATCTCTCCCGTCTATGTTATCTTAATTTTGGGCCCTTTATTGAACAACTCCATACAGACCACGGTTGGCAAGTTAGAACTGTAAGATTCACTATGTGAACCACTAGTGTTTTGTGGAAAAGCACATGTACACTGTGTTCCAAATTATTATGCAAAAAATGTTTAGGAGTGATAAGGTAAGAATTTTTTTGTTTGTCAGTTAAACTCATTGATGGTGATGTGTGTCAGGGCTCTTTATATCACTGTAAGCAATTGCAGACACCTGTGCTAATTAGTTTTGCAGGTGTGTCCAATGAAAGGCAAGACTACTTAAGAAGGCTGTCCCACATTATTAAGCAGCCTACATTTTCTGCCAAAATGGGAAAGAAAAAGGATGTGTCGGCTGCTGAGAAGCAACAAATTGTGGAGTGTTTAGGTCAAGGCATGAATACAATCACATTGCCAAGACACTTCATCCTGATCATCGCACAATCAAGAAGTATGTAGCTGATTCACAGTACACACGTGTGCATGCTGATAAGGGAAAATTGAGGATTCTTTCCTCCAGGAAATTAGGTCAGATTAATAGAGCAGCGGCAAAAAAGCCTTGTCATAGCAGCAGACAAGTCTTTGAAGCTGCTGGTGCCTCCAACGTCCCCCGAACAACAAGATGCAGGGTCCTTCAGAGTTTTGCAGCTGTGCGTAAGCCATCTTGTCGACCTCCTCTATCCACTGTACACAAGCAGAAACGGCTCCAGTGGGCCAAACAATACATGAAGACTGACTTCAAAACTGTTTTGTTCACCGATGAGTGCCGTGCAAAGCTCGATGGTCCAGATGGATGGAGTGGAGGATGGCTGGTTGAGGGACACCCCATGCAAACAAGGCTAGGGCGCAAACAAGGAGGAGGTGGAGTAATGTTTTGGGCTGGAATCATGGGGAGAGAGATTGTCGGCCCATTTAGGATCCCTGAAGGGGTAAAGATGAAATCCATAATGTATGTGGAGTTTCTCAAACAGCACTTCCTTCCATGGTTCAAGAAGAAGAACGGTGTATTCCCCAGCAAGATCTTTTTCATGCATGATAATGCACCATCTCATGCTGCACATAACACATCTGCATCTCTGGCTGATATGGGCATAAAAGGGGACAAACTTATTGTGTGACCCCCATGCTCCCCTGACCTCAACCCCATTCAGAACCTCTGGAGCATCATCAAAAGGAGTGTCTATGATGGCGGGAGGCAGTTCACATCTAAGCAACAGCTCTGGGAGGGTATTATGTCCTCATGCAAAACAATTGAAGCAGAAACCATCCAAAACCTGACAAATTCAATGGACGAGAGAGTTCAGAAGCTCCTTTCGAACAAGGGGTCCTATGTGCAAATGTAATATCACCTAAAATAAAGTTTAGAGTTGAAAACTGTTTGATTTCAGTTTCTAATAACCTGCTAATGCTTATAATTTCAAAAATGACCATTTTTTTTGTTGTTTATTAAAATGAAAAGGTTGATCGAAGCGTGTGGGGGATCTAAGACTGTGGCAACCCAGTAGTCAGGATTATTTCGAATTCTGACAATCTGAGGGTCATGTTGCAGGTAGTGCAGCAAGAAGGCACTCATGTGTCTTGCGCATCTAGGAGCCCCAAATTATTTTCCCGGCTAGATGCAGCTAAAAATTATTATTAATTTTAAATCTGGTGGAGCTTAGTATAGAAGGCCTAATAGAATCAGTACTGCAAACTGCTACAAGGCCAAAATTATTTTACAGGCAAGATACAGATAAACATGATTAGTAATAATTTGAAATCTGGAGGAGCTTAGTATAGATGGCCTAATAGAATCAGTACTGCAAACTGCTACAAGGCCAAAATTATTTTACAGGCAAGATAGAGATAAGCATGATTAGTAATAATTTGAAATCTGGTGGAGCTTAGTATAGATGGCCTAATAGAATCAGTACTGCACAGTGCTACAAGGCCAAAATTATTATACAGGCAAGCTACAGATAAACATGATTAGAAATTTGAAAGCTTAAAACGGTTGGTGAGGTGATTTTAACAAATCCTCAAGCTTTTACTCTCCCCAGGATGACACAGGGGTAGAAAAGTCCTTTCGGATCCATGGTTTGTTCATCTTTATGAACGTGAGTCTGTCTACATTATCAGTGGAGAGTCGCGTGCGCTTATCTGTCAGCACACCACCAGCAGCGCTGAATACACGTTCAGACAGAATGCTGGCTGCGGAGCATGACAAGATCTCCAAGGTGTAATTGGTGAGCTCCGGCCATTTATCCAGATTGGAAGCCCAAAAAGAGCAAGGGTCCAGTGACACAGTCATGGCTTCAATGTTTACTTGTAGATACTCCTGTACCATCGTCTCTAGGCGTTGACTATGTGTCAGACTTCTTGTCTCCTGTGGCCTTGCAAAGGATGGGCTAAAAAAGTGGTGAAATGATTCTGCAAAATTGATGTTACCAGCAGATACTGTGTTTCTGTTACGTTTTGAGTGCTGAACACTCGATGGTCCCACGGTTGGCAACTTGGAACTGTGAGATTCACTACGTGCACCACTGGTGTTTTGTTGAAAAGCACATGTAAGATTCTGCAACAGTCTCTGTTGATACTCCTGCATACATGCATCCCTTTCTATGGCAGGAATAATTTCTGCAAATTTACTTTTGTACCGGGGATCTAACAGTTTGGCAACCCAGTAGTCAGGATTATTTCTAATTCTCACAATTCGAGGGTCATGTTGCGGGTAGTGCAGCAAGAAGGCACTCATGTGTCTTGCGTATCCAGGAGCACCAAGTCCCTGTTGTGTTGGTGGCGAGGTGACAATCATGCTTCCTTCCTCTGCCCTCTCCCCCCAACCTCGCACAACAGAAATGTGATCAAGGTCTCCCTCATCTGATGAGTCTTCCATCAGTTCATCCTCCACTTCTTCCTGGGCTCCTGCACCTTCCTCACTAGTTTGGCTGCTACCATGTACCCTGGTAAAACCATCTGCCCCACCTTCCCATGCCTGCCGCCTTGGTGCTGCCGACCGTCTGGACCTTGCAGATGTTAGCCCTTCCGCATACAACTCCTCCTCCTCTACTTCCTCCATCTCCTCTTGTGCCACCACCTGACTCCAAATTCTGTTTAACATGTGCTCCAGCATGTAAATCACTGGAATAGTCATGCTGATAATGGCATCATCAGCACTAAACATCTTCGTCGCCATTTCAAAACAGTGCAGAAGGGGGCATAGGTCCCTGATCTGAGACCACTCCTCCAGCGTGATTTGCCCCACCTCTGGATCTCGCTGGCCCAGGCTATACGTCAGAACATATTGTACCAGGGCTTGTCGGTGCTGCCACAGTTGCTGCAACATGTGCAGAGTTGAATTCCACCGGGTAGGCACATCGCATTTTAGCCGGTGAAGTGGCAGGCCCAATGACTTCTGGAGAGATGAAAGTCGCTGAGCTGTGGGATGCGAACGGTGGAAGTGAGCACACAGCGACCGTGCCCTCTGCAGAAGGCTATCTAGTCCGGGATAGTGGCCTAAAAATTGCTGGACAACAAGGTTCAACACGTGAGCCATACAAGGCACGTGTGTGACATTGCCCCGGCGAAGGGTCGCAGTGAGGTTTGCAGCATTGTCGCACACTGCCTTCCCTGGTTTCAGGTCCAGTGGAGACAACCATTCATGAAACTGGTTCTCCACAACTCCTCAGCTGTATGATTCACAATTCCCAGACATTTCAAAGTAAAAACCACCTGTTGACGTTTAGCCCTGCTGCCAGCATAGTAAGGAGGTGTGCAGGATCCCTTCTGCGCAGTTAGAAAGCTTGTGGCATGACCAGACAGGCTTTGGGTGCAGGTGGAGGACCGAGAGGAGGTTGAGGAGGCAGAAGCAGTGGAGGAACTTCGAGATAAAGAGGATTGACACACAACTCGTGGGGACGGCAAGACTTGGACAGCAGCCCCTTGTCCTGCTGTCACCATAGTTACCAAGTGCCCAGTCAGCGACATGTAACGCCCCTGTCCATGCTAACTCGTCCAAGTGTCTGTGGTGAAATGCACCCTGTCATACACAGAGTTTCTCAAAGAAGCGGTGATGTTGTGTGCGACTTGATGGTGGAGTGCAGGCACACCTTTCTTTGAGAAGTAGTGCCGACTGGGCATCTGGTACTGGGGCACTGCGACGGACATAAGGTCTCGAAAATCCTCTGTGTTCACCAGGCGGAAAGGCAGCATTTCTGTAGCCAAGAGCTTGCAGATGGTGAAATGCAACCTCTTAGCTTTCTCATGGCTAGGAGGAAATGGTCTTTTACTTGTCCTCATCTGAGGGACCGAGGGCTTGCTGTTGTGCTTAGACAGGGTTGATAAGGGTGTCCCCGGCAAACTGCCGGTCTGTGAGGAAGATGCAGGCGGACATGTTAGGTTGCCTTGATCCAAAGGTGGTGCTATCGATGTCGGAGAGCGCTCAACACCAGCTGGTGTTTTCACCTCCAAATAAAATGATGACCTGGCAATCACGCTGGCTGTTGCGGGTAAAGAGGTGGCAGGTCTGCGTCCCAAAACAGGTGTGACTGCTGTCCCCCCAGTCACAGAGGAGGAAGAGGCCACGGATGCACAAGATGTGGCAGACGGTGGTTGGCCCGGCCGGCTAGGCCGCATTGTAGCACAGTGAGCTTCCCATTGCAACTTATGCTTCATATCCATTTGCCGGTTCATGCATGAAGTACTCAAACTATGTATTTTTTGGCCTCTACTTAGCTTTTGCTGACAAATGTTACAGATAACACGAGTTGGGTCATCCTTATTGATCTGAAAAAATGCCCATTCTATGCAAGGCTTAGCACCCATGTGACCTGAAGAGCCACCACGACTTGTGGTCAGATGCAGAGTTGTGTTTGAGGATGCAGTTGTTGACGAGCTTCCAGTACTACGTCTCTGTATGGGAAGGCGCAACCTGACCTCGTCGTCACTAGCATCCTCCTCCACCTCCTCTGCTGACCTCATCGACTAGCTGACTGTGGGTTGACAGTAAGTGGGATCTCCATCCTCGTCATCATCACCCTGTGTGTTATCACACCCGTCGTCCTCAGAGCCAACCTCTTCCTGCCCTGACAAAAAACTCAAGTTGTCGCTCCAATCAGGTATTTGAGTCTCATCATCGTCTTCCTCATTGTCTCCACCAACAGGAGTTACAGTTTGGGAACGAGGGTCTACATTATGTTCAGAACCTTCTGTTTCTGGATCCGACTCATAAAGATTCTGGGCATCAGTGCAGATCATTTCCTCGTCTGGATTCACAGATGCTCTGGAGCCGACCTCTGATTCCCAGGCTATAGTATGAGTAAACAGCTCTGCAGACTCAACCATCTGTTCTACCCCATACTCAGTCGGGCAGCTGGAGACTTGGGAGCTGTGAGGAAGCAAGTGCGATTGGGGTGACACCTCTGAGGACTGGAGTATTTGTGATGTTGAAGTTGAGGTGGAGGAGAGCCCACTTAAAGGAGCACTTGATATCCGTTGAAGCACCTGCTGTTTTTGTGCCTCATCTGGAATTTGTAGCGATTGGCATGGCCGTAAGAAAGGGATCGTATCACATTGTCCGCTAAAAGAAGTAGACATCTTAGTTTGGCTGGAAGATGGTCTTTCTTCTGCAGATGTTACTGTTGCTTTAACACCTACCCCACGGACACAACCTTTTTTTCCCTTCCCAACACGCCTATTCCCCTTTTCACCATCAGCAGGCCTTTTTCCACTCATTTTGGTGGTTAACTAATTGACAACTCTGGAGTTGTTTGCACAAAAAACAATGGATGGGAACCGAGCAGAGCTGAATGGCCAAACTGTGGTATTAGCCCAAAATTATTGGCTGGGTTAGATGCAGTAAAGCAATTTTATTGCATACACAGGTGGTGGAGCTTAGTATAGATGGACTAATAGAATAAGTCCCACACACTGCTACAAGCCCAAATTTTTTTTCAGAGCTAGATGCAGATAAAAATTATTTTTCATTTGCAACCTGGAGGAGGTTAGTATAGATGGACTAATAGAACAAGTCCCACACACTGCTACAAGCCCAAATTTGTTTTTCAGAGCTAGATGCAGATAAAAATTATTTTTAATTTGCAACCTGGTGGAGGTTAGTATAGATGGACTAATAGAACACGTCCCACACACTGCTACAAGCCCAAATTTTTATTCAGAGCTAGATGCAGATAAAAATTATTTTTAATTTGCAACCTGGTGGAGGTTAGTATAGATGGACTAAAAGAACAAGTCCCACACACTGCTGCAAGCCCAATTTTTTTTCAGAGCTAGATGCAGAAAAAAATTATTTTTAATTTGCAACCTGGTGGAGGTTAGTATAGATGGACTAATAGAACAAGTCCCACACACTGCTACAAGCCCAAATTTTTTTTCAGAGCTAGATGCAGATAAAAATTATTTTTAATTTTCAACCTGGTGGAGGTTAGTATAGATGGACTAATAGAACAAGTCCCACACACTGCTACAAGCCCTATTTTTTTTTCAGAGCTAGATGCAGATAAAAATTCTATTTAATTTGCAACCTTGTGGAGGTTAGTATAGATGGACTAACAGAATGATGCTATGCCCAAAATGTTTTACTTGGCTAGGTGCAGTAAAAAAATTTGTATTCTATACACAGGTGGTGTAGGCTACTCCACTGACTAACACACACTGCAAGTCCAAAAAGGAGTTACTTAGCTATATTTAGCCAAATGCTGTGAAAAAAACTTGCACAGCACTGGCACAGACCTGCCTGGCAAAAAGTCCTAGGAAATGCTGTAACCTAGTCCTGAAAAGGACTGCAATTACAAGTAGACCCTACTCCCAGCCTATCTATTTAAGATCACAGACCTGCCTGATAAAAGTCATAGGAAATGATGTAACCTAGTCCTCAAAAGGACTGCAATCACAACTATTCCCTACTCCCAAGCTATCTGTAGATTTGTGCGAAAATTGGCTTGAAATGAACACCCAAATTATAGCGCACACAGCAGCAGTGGTGCCGTCTAACACGCAGCTTCAGCAGTGAGAAAATGGTGGCTACGTGGAAAATGGCTGGGGCTTATAGGGCAAGGACATGTGACATACACTGCCAATGACACATGCCCTTGCTTGTGTGAAAAAAAGCAGTTCGCTCCGTGTGTGCACTGCTGATAGGCTGACAGACTGCACCTCCCCACTGTAAATGCGGGAAAGAGAAAAAAAATGGAGATCTTCATTATTTATGCAGAGATCCATTCCCTGCCCCTCCCCCCGCCCTACTGTACACTCAAACTGTGTATTAACATTAATTTTCAGCATTACTGAGAAAAAATCCAGTTATGATTTTGGTGCACGAACAGTTATCGAACATAACCTCGAACAGCCGGATTTTTTTTCAAATCGTTCGTGTTCGCTGAACTGCTCGAACACCGCCCAAAACAGCCCAAATTTGAGATTGGTGAACAGTTCGAGTCGAACACCGCTCATCTCTAGTCCAGAGTAACTCTGCTGCCTCATTATAGTGAATGGATCCCTCGGGCGTTTCATCTGAATTTCGTCACTTGGAGATTTAAGTGGAAACCCCAATATCAGTGCTCAGCGTAGAGCACAGGATAAATAGGAACATTTTACATAAAATTTTGGATCACAATAAAAGCTTTGACTCAATCCACAAATAAAGCAAGTCCCCACTCAGGTCCGTCATCTGTTAATGGAAACATAGGAGGCTTCCATATTACTAGTAGCACAAAAGCTCTGGAAAAGCTATATGGCCCTTGCCCCCCAAAAGAAATTCAGCAAATTCTGTGCTCCCAAATACAAATTCCAACCTTCATTTTTGAGACCCACAGGGTGCCTAAACCACAGTTAGCATTCACATGTTTGACATTTTTGTAGTAATGAGAGCCGGCCTTATTTTTATTATAATGTGTACTTTGTAGATTCAGACTGAAAGGGGTTATCCGACCTTAGGGATCACTTTAAGTGACTGCAGACTTGTGAATCCTCACAGTTCACAAAATGTGCACTGTGAGGATTCACTGGTGCTGGCCCTGGGATCGGGCAGTCATGTGACCGCAAGAATGCGATTTGTATACTTCCAGCCACATTCTCACTATTTTTTTCCAGCCTCAGTCAAAACACTTGCATTGAGCAAGGTCATGCTCGTCTAGTCTGCACGTGACCGCTTGTATGCAAGTCAAATACTTGAGGTCATGTGCCCGCTGCTCCTGACACAGCATTGGGAGAATCAGCACACAGTGCGCACGTAGTCACATAGAGTGATTGCAGACTTGTACCCTGAGGCCAAACAACCACTTTAAGACAGTAAAACCATGAAGGAACATACATGAAACAAGGAATAAAGAAATATGAATTATTTCTCACAGAAAATTATTGCAATTACACATATTTTGTTGTACACATGTTTATTTCCTTTGTGTGTATTGGAACATCACTAAAACACAGGTAAATTCAACATAATTTCACACCAAGAAAAATGGGCCGGACAAAATTGCTGGCACCCTCATATTAATATTTGGTTGCACAACCTTTGGAATAAATAACTGCAATCAATCGCTTCCTATAACCATCTACCAGCTTCTTACACCTCTCAACTGGAATTTTGGACAAGTCTTCTTTTGTTAGCTGCTCCAAGTTTGTCATATTTGAAGTTTTCTTTCTCCCAACAGCAATTTTAAGATCTCTCCACAGATGTTCAATTTAGAACA
Organism: Phyllobates terribilis; assembly: GCF_046119375.1. Taxonomy (NCBI): domain Eukaryota; kingdom Metazoa; phylum Chordata; class Amphibia; order Anura; family Dendrobatidae; genus Phyllobates; species Phyllobates terribilis. The sequence continues at coordinate 991,098,331 of NW_027362761.1, read as the reverse complement.
TTTAGATCTGGATTCATTTATGGCCACTTCCAGCTCTTTGTTTCCATCCATTTCTGGATGTTTCTTGAAGTATATTTTGGGTCATTGTCCTGCTGGAAGACCCATGACCTAGGACGCAAACCCAGCTTTCTGACTCTGGGCATTACATTGCAACCCAAAATCCTTTGGTAATTTTCAGATTTCATGATGCCTTGCACACAGTCAAGGCACCCAGTGCCAGATGCAACAAAACAACCCCAAAAAATCTTTGAACCTCCACCATATTTGACTGTAGGTACTGTATTTTCTTTGTAGGCCTCATTCCATTTTTGGTAAACAGTAGAATGATGTGCTTTACTAAAAAGCTCTAACTTAGTTTCATCTGTCCTCAAGATGCTTTCCCAGAAGGATTTTGGCTTACTCGCATAGATTTTGGCAAACTGCAGTCTAACTTTTTTATGTCTCTGTGTCGGCAATTGGGTCCTCCTGGGTCTCCTGCCACAGCATCTCATTTTATTCAAATATGGATGAATAGTTTGCACTGACACTGATGCACCCTGAGCCTGCAGGGCAGCTTGAATTTCTTTGGAACTTGATTGGGGCTGTTTATCCATCATCCGGCCTATCCTGTGTTGCAACCATTCATCAATTTTTCTCTGCCGTCAACATCCAGGGAGATTTGCTACAGTTCCATTGGTTGTAAACTTCTTTATTATGTTGTGCACCGTGGACAAAGGAACATCAAGATCTCTGGAGATAAACTTGTAACCTTGAGATTGTTGATACTTGGAGAAGAACAGCAAACGCGTTTCGAACTAAAAGTTCTTAATCATTGCAATGAACCATGAACCATGCAATGATTAAGAACTTTTAGTTCGAAACGCGTTTGCTGTTCTTCTCCAAGGTGGACTTTTAAAATATTTTTTGCATGACCCAATAAAATATGGATTTTAGAAGATTTGTTCAGCTGGATCTTCCTAGTTCCTCATTGTTCGTCTGGTAGCACTCCTGACTTCGTGCTGTTGATCTTCTAGGTGGGTGAGCTGATTTTTTCCTTTCTTTTCCTCTTTATTTTTTTGTGTGTGCTGCATGATAGGGATTAGGGGTACCATACATACCAGGATAGGGATGAGGGGTACCATACATACCAGGATAAGGATGAGGGGTACCATACATCCCAGGATAGGGATGAGGGGTACCATACATACCAGGATAGGGATGAGGGGTGCCATGCATACCAGGATGGGGATGAGGGGTGCCATGCATACCAGGATGAGGGATGGGGGCTATGCATATGAGGATAGGGATGAGGGGTACCATGCATACCAGGATGAGGGATGAGGGGTGCCATGCATATCAGGATAGGGATAAGGGGGCCATGCATACCAGGATGAGGGATGAGGGGTGCCATGCATACCAGGATGAGGGATGAGGGGTACCATACATACCAGGATAGGGATAGGGAGCATGTGCGATGCGCCTGCACAGTCTGGCTCCAGTCAGAAGAACACATCCAGCCATTCCAGGTAAGAGGAATATATGGCGCCGGAGATCGCTGTATGCGTAGGCACTGAACGCATACCGCGATCTCCAACACCATAAGAATATACCTGACCGAGAAGAGTGCTGCGCCTCTGTTCAGGCCGGAGGCGGGGGGAGGAGTGCGGTGCTGAAATCGGCACATGCGCATATCGTGCTGTCCAGCGCCATTTTAGTGAAGACACATTTGCAGTTGTATGGCGCTGGACAGTGTGTTATGGGCACACGCGTACCCCAGCGCCACACTCCTCCCCCGGCCTCTGGATGGGGGAGAAGGATGATGGCAGCACAAAAGAGGATGGGGGCGCTGGATGGGGGCAGCATATACCAATAAAAATGCTCGCCATCCGGGCATAGAACGGGTTCAATAGCTAGTACTTTAAACAAGGCACGCCTGTTCATTTGAAGTCAATTCAGGGCACTACCTAATAATGCTACTAAGCATAAAGTTAAGGATGTGTGAAGTCAACATCAGAGTAAAAGGGAGTACTTTGTGGAATCTAAGGTTTAATACATATTTCGATTTGTTTCACATGTGTTTATTTATTCCTGCCTTGAGACTGAATTTACAATGTACACATTCCAATAAGAACCAGAAAAAACGATTCTTAAATAGTTGTCCAAACTTTTGACTACTAATGCATGACTCTCATTGAATTTATATGTGGCAGGTACAGATGTGGCACAATTTATCATAGGAAACAATGCACCATTTTAAGATAATTTAACATTGCACAATTCATTGACTTTGTAAACTATGAAATTACACTTTTTTGTGCTGTGATGTCCGAGTGCAGTGTTATTTGCATTAAGATGAACATTGCTACATCTGCACGCTTTCCAATTCCCTTATTTATCATGGCGACCATTGTTTGTATAAAGTAAGGCAACCATTACAATATACAAGGCATTTTCTGTTTCTTTGTCTCTTTAAAAACTTGACTAGAGTTTGTCTATTATTTTGGAGATTCTTTGTATTCCCATTCTTCTATATAGAGCTGCAGACTATAATGCCCTAAGTAAACATATAAATACTACCAATAATAATGATATATGGTAGTGAATATAAATACCTAAATTTGAATGATATTTATTAAACTTTTACAGACTAAAAATGTTTATTTTCGTATACTTCCATGGTCATAAAGAGGGTGATGGTAAACATTTATAGTCAAGATGGTTGGATTATAGCAATTGTAAGTCTTTTTCATGGTTCCTGAGCTTTCCCCTATTCAGTTTCTATTCTAGGGATTAAATTACAGTTGACATAGAATTGAAGTAAAAGAATAAGTGCACCAAAATATAAAAAAAGAAAAGTGTTTTTGTTTCTAAATGGAAAATAAAAATGATTTATTTTAAAGGTTAAATTGTCCCTTAACTATAATGTAACAAAATGTAATAGGTTTATGGAGAGCATTCTGCACATTTGAATCTAATGCACCATCAATTCAATGACAAACCATAGAGATAGTACTCATTTTTTATTTCCAAGTAGAACAATTTAGATACCAATAAGTTTTATTCGCTAAATGGAGAGAACATACATTTGGTTGTTATAAGACCTAAAAATGTGTTTAGACCCAGTAACTCATAAAGCAGATAAACATTATATTCAGATCTGTCAACACTGCATTTAATCAGTCTAATGGGCGAAAACAAATATTCTTCATGTTATTTTTTTTACTGCTGTACTACGATTTATTATGATCTGAATTGAAATAAAATCTTTCTTTTATATTTCAGTTTTTTTTTTTTTAAATGAAGCAAAACAAAGATGGAATTCTTATTATTACTGATAGGAACCTGGAGGTTTCTGTGAGGAGATCTAGTATCATTATTATTTTAAAAATGTTGGTATTTATTATTCACTCATTATTGTCCCTCAATGTTCTATATGATTCTAAAAATTATCATGCTATTGTTCTATAGCAGGAAGTTGCTACCTTCACAGGGGAAAGCCAAATGTTGGTCACCTGGAACCCTCTTTTTACTTTCTTCCTATACATCAGGCCACACTTAACCCCTTCCCAAAATCGGACTAATCGGTGGGTATTATTTGGCAGTGCGTTTCCGCAAATGGACATAATACAACAATAAAATATTATTTTTCAACTTCCAGAATAACAGAATAAACAGCATGTGCAGCAATAAAGGCACCCCTAATTAATATTTGGTTGCACACCATTTGGCATTGCTGACAGCCTCCAAATGTTTCTTGTAGCCATCTATAAGCATCTTGCACTTCTCAGCTGGAATTTTCTTCCACTCTTCCTTTGCAGTTGGTTCAATCTCTTGAATATTTGCAGGGTTCATTTTCCTCAATGCAGATTTCAGTTCACCCCAAAAATTTTCAATGGGATTGAGGTCAGGACTCATCGCTGGCCATTTTAAAACAGTCCATTTTCTCTTTCTCAACCGTTCCTGTGTACTGTTGGATGTGTGATTTTGGTCATTGTCTTGATGGGTAGGACATTTCGCTCTAAAATCTATTGATAATTCTCTGATTTCATGACTCTTGTGATATTGTCAAGACCTCCAGTACCTGATGCAGCAAAGCAACCCCACAGCATTATGGATCCTCCACCATGCTTAACTTTTGGTAAGGTGTTCTTTTCCTTATAAGCTTCTTTGCGCAGTCTGTAAACAAACCTTTGCTTTGCATTGCCAAAAAATCTCTATTTTTATTTAATCTGTCCACAGAACATTTTCCCAGAAGGATTGTGGTTTGTCAAGGTACTCTTTGGAAAATATCAGTCATTCCTTAATACGTCTTTTCTTCAGCTATGGTTTCTTCTTTGGCCTTCGTCCATAAAGTACTGCTTGGTTTAGTGTGCGGCTTATGGTACTTGTTGAAACTATGACCCCAGACTGTTCCAGGTTGGCCTTCAGGTCTCTGGATGTTTGACTTTTTTTTCCACCATTCGCACCAACCTTTGAAGATCTCTCTTGTCAATTTTCCTCTTTTCCCTATGTCCAGGGAGGTTCTTGAAAAACATCTTGATAACATTGCGCACTGTTGAAACTGGGATACCAAGGTCTTTGAAGATGGCCTTATACCCTTTGGAAGTCTTGTTATTGTTAATAGCAGTTCTGATGTCCTCAGACAGCTCCTTTGTCTTCACTGCAGATGAGCGGTGTTCGACTTGAACTGTTCGCCAATCTCAAATTCGAGCTGTTTTGAGTGGTGTTCAAGCCGTTCGGTGAACACGAACGATTTGAAAAAAATCCGGCTGTTCGAGGTTATGTTCGATAACTGTTTGTGCACCAAAATCATAACTGGATTTTTTCACAGTAATGCTGATAATCAATGTTAATACGCAGTTTGAGTGTACAGCGGGGCGGGGGGAGGAGCAGGGGATGGATCTCTGCATAAATAATGAAGATCTCCATTTTTTTTTCTCTTTCCCGCATTTACAGTGGGGAGGTGCAATCTGTCAGCCTATCAGCAGCGTACACACGGAGCGAAGTGCTTTTTTTCACACAAGCAAGGGCATGTGTCATTGGCTGTGTATGTCACATGTCCTTGCCCTATAAGACCCAGCCATTTTCCCCGTCGCCACCATTTTCTCACTGCTGCAGCCGCATGTTAGACAGCACCGCTTTTGCTGTGTATGCTATACTTTCAGTGTTAATTTCAAGCCAATTTTCTCAGAAATATACAGATAGCTTGGGAGTAGGGAGTAGTTGTGATTGCAGTCCTTTTGAGGACTAGGTTCCAGCATTTCCTACGACTTTTAGCAGGCAGGTCTGTGCTCTTAAATAGATAGGTTAGGAGTAGGGTCTACTTGTAATTGCAGTCAGTCCTTTTGAGGACTAGGTTCCAGCATTTCCTATGACTTTTATCAGGCAGGTCTGTGCTCTTAAATAGACAGCTTGGGAGTAAGGACTAGTTGTAATTGCAGTCCTTTTGAGGACTAGGTTACAGCATTTCCTAAGACTTTTTGCCAGGCAGGTCTGTGCCAGTGCTGTGCAAGTGTTTTTCACAGCATTTGGCTAAATCTAGCTAAGCAAATCCTTTTTGGCCTCTTGCAGTGTGTGTTAGTCAGTGGAGTAGCGTATCTGTGTTGCAAGCTACACCACCTATGTATAGATTACAATTTTTTTTACTGCACCTAGCCAAGTAAAACCTTTTGGGCATAGCATCAGTCTATTAGGCCATCTATACTAAGCTCCACCAGCTTGCAAATTACTAATAATTTTTATCTGCATCTAGCTCGGAAAATAATTTTGGGCTTGTAGCAGCGTGTGAGACTTATTCTATTAGTCCATCTATACTAATCTCCACCAGCTTGCAAATTACAAATAATTTTTAGCTGCATCTAGCTCAGAAAATAATTTTGGGCTTGTAGCAGTGTGTGGTACTCATTCTATTGGGCCATCTATACTAAGCTCCACCAGCTTACAAATTAAAAATAATTTTTAACCGCATCTTGTCTGGAAAATAATTTTGGGCATAGCAGCAGTGTGTGGTATTCATTCTCTTAGGCCATCCATACTAAGCTCTACCAGCTTGCAAATTACAAATAATTTTTAGCTGCATCTAGCTCAGAAAATAATTTTGGGCTTGTAGCAGCTTGTGGGACTCATTCTATTAGTCCATCTATACTAAGCTCCACCAGCTTGCAAATTACAAATCATTTTTATCTGCATCTAGCTTGGAAAATAATTTTGGGCTTGTAGCAGTGTGTGGGACTTATTCTATTAGTTCATCTATGCTAAGTTCCACCAGCTTGCAAATTACAAATAATTTTTAGCTGCATTTAGCTCGGAAAATAATTTTGGGCTTGTAGAAGTGAGTGGGACTCATTATATTAGTCCATCTATACTAAGCTCCACCAGCTTGCAAATTACAAATAATTTTTATCTGCATCTAGCTCGGAAAATAATTTTGGGCTTGTAGCAGTGTGTGGGACTTATTCTATTAGGCCATCTATACTAAGCTCCACCAGCTTGCAAATTTAAAATAATTTCTAGCTGCATCTTGTCTGGAAAATAATTTTGGGCATCGTAGCAGTGTGTGGTACTCATTCTATTAGGCCATCTATGCTAAGCTCCACCAGCTTGCAAATTACAAATAATTTTTAGCTGCATCTCCTCTGGAAAATAATTTTGGGCATAGTAGCAGTGTGTGGTACTCATTCAATTAGGCCATCTATACTAAGCTCCACCAGCTTGAAAATTACAAATAATTTTTAGCTGCATCTAGCTCGGAAAATAATTTTGGGCTTGTAGCAGTGTGTGGGACTCATTATATTAGTCCATCTATACTAAGCTCCACCAGCTTGCAAATTACAAATAATTTTTATCTGCATCTAGCTCGGAAAATAATTTTGGGCTTGTAGCAGTGTGTGGGACTTATTCTATTAGTCCATCTATACTAAGCTCCTCAAGCTTGCAAAATACAAATAATTTTTATCTGCATCTAGCTCGGAAAATAACTTTGGGCTTGTAGCAGTGTGTGGGACTCATTCTATTAGTCCATCTATACTAAGCTCCACCACCTGTGTATGTAATAAAATTGTTTTACTGCATCTAACCCAGCCAATCCTTTTGGGCTAATACCACAATTTGGCCACTCAGCTCTGCTCGGTTCCCATCCATCGTTTTTTGTGCAAACAACGCCAGAGTTGTCAATTAGTTAACCACCAAAATGAGTGGAAAAGGGCCTGCTGCTGGTGGAAAGGGGAATAGGCGTGTTTGGAAGGGAGAATAAGGTTGTGTCCATGGGGTAGGTATTAAAGCAACAGTAACATCTGCAGAAGAAAGACCATCTTCCAGCCAAACTAAGATGTCTACTTCTTTTAGCGGACAATGTGATACGATCCCTTTCTTACGGCCATGCCAATCGCTACAAATTCCAGATGAGGCACAAAAACAGCAGGTGCTTCAACGGATATCAAGTGCTCCTTTAAGTGGGCTCTCCTCCACCTCAACTTCAACATCACAAATACTCCAGTCCTCAGAGATGTCACCCCAATCGCACTTGCTTCCTCACAGCTCACAAGTCGCCAGCCGCCCATCTGAGTATGGGGTAGAACAGATGGTTGAGTCTGCAGAGCTGTTTACTCATACTATAGCCTGGGAATCAGAGGTCGGCTCCAGAGCTTCTGTGAATCCAGACGAGGAAATGATCTGCACTGATGCCCAGAATCTTTATGAGTCGGATCCAGGACCAGACGCAGAAGGTTCTGACCATAATGTAGACCCTCGTTCCCAAACTGTAACTCTTGTTGGTGGAGACAATGAGGAAGACGATGATGAGACTCAAATACCTGATTGGAGTGACAACTTGAGTTTTTTGTCAGGACAGGAAGAGATTGGCTCTGAGGATGACGGGTGTGAGAACACACAGGGTGATGATGACGAGGTTGCAGATCCCGCTTACTGTCAACCCACAGTCAGCCAGTCGATGAGGTCAGCAGAGAAGGTGGAGGAGGATGCTAGTGATGGTGAGGTCAGGTTCCGCCTTCCTGGACATAGATGTAGTACTGGAAGCACGTCAACAACTGCATCCTCAAACACAACTCTGCCTCTGACCACAAGTCGTGGTGGCTCTTCAGGTCGCATGGGTGCTAAGCCTTGCATAGCCTGGCCATTTTTTCAGATCGATAAGGATGACCCAACTCGTGTTATCTGTAACATTTGTCACCAAAAGCTAAGTAGAGGCCAAAAAATACATAGTTTGAGTACTTCATGCATGAACCGTCACATGGATATGAAGCATAAGTTGCAGTGGGAAGCTCACTGTGCTACAATGCGGCCTAGCGGGCCGGGCTAACCACCATCTGCCCCATCTTGTGCTTCCGCAGCCTCTTCATCCTCTGTGACTGGGGGGACAGCAGTCACACCTGTTTTAGGACGCAGACCTGCCACCTCTTTGCCCGTAACAGCCAGCGTGATTGGCAGGACATCATTTTCTTTGGAGGTGAAAACACCAGCTGGTGTTGAGCGCTGTACGACATCGAGAGCACCACCTTTGGATCAAGGCAACCTAACATGTCCACCTGCATCTCCCTCACAGACCGGCTGTTTGCCGGGGACACCCTTCTCAACCCCGTCTAAGCACAACAGCCAGCCCTCGGTCCCTCAGATGTGGACAAGTAAAAGACCATTTCCTCCTAGCCATGAGAAAGCTAAGAGGTTGAATTTCACCATCTGCAAGCTCTTGGCTACAGAAATGCTGCTTTCCGCCTGGTGGACACAGAGGATTTTCAAGACCTTATGTCCGTCGCAGTGCCCCAGTACCAGATGCCCAGTCGGCACTACTTCTCAAAGAAAGGTGTGCCTGCGCTCCACCAGCATGTCGCACACAACATCTCCGCTTCTTTGAGAAACTCTGTGTGTGACAGGGTGCATTTCACCACAGACACTTGGACGAGTAGGCATGGACTGGGGCGTTACATGTCACTGACTGGGTACTGGGTAACTATGGTGACAGCAGGACAAGGGGCTGCTGTCCAAGTCTTGCCGTCCCCACGAGTTGTGCGTCAATCCTCTTTATCTCGAAGTTCCTCCACTGCTTCTGCCTCCTCAACATCCTCTCGGTCCTCCACCTGCACCCAAAGCCTGTCTGGTCATGCCACATGCTTTCTAACTGCACAGAAGGGATCCTGCACACCTCCTTACTATGTTGGCAGCAGGGCTCAACGTCACCAGGCGGTGTTTACTTTGAAATGTCTGGGAAATGTGAGTCACACAGCTGAGGAGTTGTGGTCAGCTCTGGAGAACCAGTTTCATGAATGGTTGTCTCCACTGGACCTGAAACCAGGGAAGGCCGTGTGCGACAATGCTGCAAACCTGGGTGCGGCCCTTCGCCGGGGCAATGTCACACACGTGCCTTGTATGGCTCACGTGTTGAACCTGGTTGTCCAGCAATTTTTAGCCCACTATCCCGGACTAGATGGCCTTCTGCAGAGGGCACGGTCGCTGTGTGCTCACTTCCGCCATTCGCATCCCGCAGCTCAGCGACTTACACCTCTACAGAAGTCGTTGGGCCTGCCACTTCACTGGCTAAAATGTGATGTGCCTACCCAGTGGAATTCAACTCTGCACAAGTTGCAGCGACTGTGGCAGCACTGACAAGCCCTGGTGCAATACGTTCTGACGTATAACCTGGGCCAACGGGATCCAGACGTGTGGCAAATCACGCTGGAGGAGTGGTCCAGCATGCACAGTTTTGAAATGGCGACGAAGATGTTTAGTGCTGACGATGCCATTATCAGCATGACTATTCCAGTGATTTACATGCTGGAGCACATGTTAAACAGAATTTGGATTCAGGTGGTGCGACAAGAGGAGGTGGAGGAAGTAGAGGAGGAGGAGTTGTATGCGGAAGGGCTAACATCTGCAAGGTCCAGACGGTCGGCAGCACCAAGGCGGCATGTGAGGGTGGGGGAGATGGATGTACCAGGGCGCATGGCAGCAGCCAAACTAGTGAGGAAGGTGCAGGAGCCCAGGAAGAAGTGGAGGATGAACTGATGGAAGACTCATCAGATGAGGGAGACCTTGATCACATTTCTGTTGTGCGAGGTTGGGGGGAGAGGGCAGAGGAAGGAAGCATGATTGTTACCTCGCCACCAACACAACAGGGACTTGGTGCTCCTGGATGCGCAAGACACGTGAGTGCCTTCTTGCTGCACTACCTGCAACATGACCCTCGAATTGTCAGAATTCGAAATAATCCTGACTACTGGGTTGCCACACTCTTAGATCCCCGATGCAAAAGTAAATTTGCCGAAATAATTCCTGCCATAGAAATGGATTCACGCATGCAGGATTATCAGCAGAGACTGTTGTAGAATCTTACATGTGCTTTTCCACAAAACACCAGTGGTGCACGTAGTGAATCTCACAGTTCTATCTTGCCAACCGTGGGACTGTCGAGTGTTCAGCACTCAAACCGTAACAGAAACACAGTATCTGCTGGTAACAGCAATTTTGCAGAATCATTTCACAGCTTTTTTAGCCCATCCTTTGCAAGGCCACAGGAGTAGAGATGAGCGTTGTTCGACTCGAACTGTTCGCCAATCTCAAATTCCAGCTGTTTTGGGCGATGTTCGAGCCGTTCGACGTACACGAACGATTTGAAAAAAATTCGGCTGTTCGAGGTTATGTTCGATAACTGTTCGGCAACCAAAATCATAACTGGATTTTTTCTCAGTAATGATGAAAATTAATGTTAATACGCAGTTTGAGTGTACAGGGGCGGGGGGAGGGGCAGGGGATGGATCTCTGCAGGAATAATGAAGATCTCCATTTTTTTTTCTCTTTCCCGCATTTACAGTGGGGAGGTGCAATCTGTCAGCCTATCAGCAGCGCACACACGGAGCGAAGTGCTTTTTTTCACACAAGCAAGGGCATGTGTCTTTGGCAGTGTATGTCACATGTCCTTGCCCTATAAGACCCAGCCATTTTCCCCGTCGCCACCATTTTCTCACTGCTGCAGCTGCGTGTTAGACGACACCGCTGTTGCTGTGTGTGCTATACCTTGTTAATTTCAAGCCAATTTTCGCACAAATCTACAGATAGCTTGGGAGTAGGGAATAGTTGTGATTGCAGTCCTTTTAAGGACTAGATTACAGCATTTCCTACAACTTTCATCAGGCAGGTCTGTGCTCTTAAATAGATAGGTTGGGAGTTAAGACTATTTGTAATTGCAGTCCTTTTCAGGACTAAGTTACATCAGTTCCTATCAGATTTTGCCAGGCAGGTCTGTGCCAGTGCTGTGCAAGTTTTTTTCTCAGCATTTGGCTAAATCTAGCAAAGCTAATCCTTTTTGGCCTATTGCAGAGTGTGTTAGTCAGTGGAGTAGCCTATCTGTGTTGTAAGCTACACCACCTGTGTATAGAAAACCAATTTTTTTACTGCACCTAGTGAAGTAAAACCTTTTGGGCATAGCATCATTCTATTAGTCCATCTATACTGACCTCCATCAGGTTGCAAATTGAATATAATTTTTTTCTGCATCTAGCTCTGAAAAAATATTTGGGCTTCTAGCAGTGTGTGGGACTTGTTCTATTAGTCCATCTATACTGACCTCCATCAGGTTGCAAATTGAATATAATTTTTTTCTGCATCTACCTCTGAAAAAATATTTGGGCTTATAGCAGTGTGTGGGACTTGTTCTATTAGTCCATCTATTCTGACCTCCATCAGGTTGCAAATAGTGTTGAGCATTCCGATACTGAAATATCGGGTATCGGCCGATATTCGCGGTATCGGAATTCCGATACTTAATTCCGATACTTTTGCAATATCGTATACCGGAATCGGAAGTTCCCATAATCCAATGAGCCATTTTCATTTTATTCAGCCAATGAGGATCCTAAGAAGTGTGGGCACATCCTGTTAGGCATGTAGGCATCTTAACTAATGGCATGGCTGTGATTGGCTGCTGAAATGATGTCATGATGCACTATAAAAGCCGCCGCCGCCATTTTGAGCTCACTCTGCTGTGAATTCAGTTAGGGATAGGACGCTGTTGTTCTGAGGGACAGTTTTAGCTACCTATTTGGTCTTTTCTGCTTTACCCAAGCTACTTTATAAATCGCTGTGCCTTGCAGTGCTAGTGCACAGTTCTCTGTGCTGTTCACCGCTTTCTGCAAGGTCTCTGTGTGTGAGTGCAGCTCACCCTGTAGTGTGTGCTTCAGCCACATCTGGTTATAGTGCGCTCAGAGTGTGTCACTGCCTCATACATTGTCCTTTTTTGCCAATTCATAATTTTTCCTGATTTCTCCTATTAGTGTGGTGGTTCCATCCGTATTCAGCTAAATTGGTTCCAAACACACTATATAGGAGTAGATAGAGAAATTTTTTTGGTCTTGCAGCGCTAGTGCACAGTGCTCTGCATCTGTACTGTTCACCGCTGTCTGCAAGGTCTGGTGTGTGAGTGCAGCTCACCCTGTAGTGTGTGCTTCAACCACGTCTGGTTGTAGTGCACTCAGTGTGTGTCACTGCCTCATACATTGTCCTTTTTTGCCAATTCATAATTTTTCCTGATTTCTCCTATTAGTGTGGTGGTTCCTTCCGTATTCAGCTAAATTGGTTCCAAACACACTATATAGGAGTAGTTAGAGGAGCCTTTCTGCAGCATGGGGCCCTGCAGCCCCAGCCAGATTAGTATTAGCCTATTTTTTGTAGCCTCATCTATTGCATTGTAGGTTACCTTCCTACATTGTAATAGCTACAAAAAGTTTGTGATACTATCGTCATTACATCTTTAGGCACATCCAGTGTCTTTTTGTGACAAAAAAAACCAAAATAAATTCACCAAACACTCCACTTTACAGTTGTGTAGTAGTGTTGAGCCACCCCCGTAGTGTTCGAGTTCGGTTCGGTTCGTCGAACACCCGTGTGTTCGCCGAACTGTTCGTCGAACTGTTCGTCGAACACCTTCGAACACCGTTAAAACCAATGGCAGGCAAACAAAAACACATAGAAACACATAGAAAACACCTTCAAAGGTGTCCAAAAGCTGACAAACTGCTCAGAAGACATAACTAACACATGGAAAAGTGACAAGTACATATAGTCATGCGAAAATAAAAGAGGTGGAGGAGTAAAAGGAGGGGGAGACACAGAAAGCATTCCATAGAGTCTCCTGGCACGCCATATATGATTCTCTTAAAAAGCATGGGGTAGGGGTCTAGGGGACCCTTTTATAGCCAAAATCACGGCCCTGTATCACAATACGTCACCTAGGCTGAAGATAAATGGAACTGTAGCACCCTGAGGGCTCAGTTGCTACAGACGTATTGCACCTCACCCAGAGGTGTGATATCTCACTCTCAGATAAGGATGGAGTGTGGATCAGGACCCGACACCTGCATGCATTACACCACATTGCCGTGGGGCAGGGCGACCAATATGCCCCTGAGATGGGCACGACAGTCCCTGTCCCTGGCTGGAGTGGGGGGAGGGAACACTGAGGAAGGGGAACCCTGTAGTGCAGGAACAGGGAGGAAGCAGTTCCTGGGTGCATTGAGAAGGGAGTATAAAAGGTGGGCACCATCTTAGTTCAGTGCAGAGAAGTCTGAGCAGAAGTGGCAGGGAGCAGGGGCTCTGCATGAGCTCTGCTCCGGAGGCGGGCCTAGTAACAGAGGCCCAGGCCTGGAAGAGGGAGAAGGAAGGAAGAGGAGCGGAGAAGGCTCCAGGAACGAGGAATGAAGGGATCCCAGGGGTGCGGACGGGCGAGTCGCCACCGCACGCCCGAATCCACCTGCGTGGAGGGGTCAGGCCAAAGGGGGAGACCGGTCCCCGAACTAGTGGAGGCAGGAAACGACCCTCAGCTAGAAACCGGAGGCTCTGACATTTTATGTGGCGCAGCCCCTCGATACACCCGCTAGGAAGGCACCACATAGGGTCAGGGAAACTGGCGCCAAGTTTACCAAGAGGAGGCCCGAGGCAGCCGGACAGAAGTGCTGGTAAGAAAGGCCAGACAAAGGACACACAAAGGGGGTCCTGTGAAGTGCTCCAAAGTTATCTGGGAGTTGTCTGAGCCCCTCACCTGGTGAGCACAGTACAACCTGGGCAGCCGTTACCTGCAGACGTGGTCTGGATAATAAGAACTGTGAGTAAAGGCCCTGAACTGCATCACTGACTCCGTGTCGTTACTGCTGCTGCCCTGCACCATCACCCCCATCCTCCGCATACACTGCCCTGAGGCTATACTCCTCCTGTGGGGAGTTATGCTACGCTCTGCTGCACCCACAACACCAGCCTCAGCGGTCTGCCCTGTAGCGGCGGTTCACTCTGACCGCAATCCACTGGTGGCGTAGTCGTACATTTAAACATCAAAACCACATAAATAGTTCCGCCACTGGTTTGACCGCCCTGAGCCACGGAACCGGGTCACCGCCACGAAGACTACAACCACCAGCATCCACCAAAAAGGGTCCGGCTCCGGGTGTCCCAAGGCCCAGGGGGTGCGTCAGAACATTTTCATCACCTTTCACAATCACCAATGGGACAAGGCAGGGATGTCCTCTGTCCCCTCTCTTATACATCCTAGTGACGGAGCACCTGCTCTCATCAATTCGCCATAACCCCAATATTAGGTGGATTGAGGTGGGAGGCACCGAGTACAAGTGCTCTCTATTTGCTGATGATGTCCTTGTATATATCACTCAATCACATACAGTACAGACCAAAAGTTTGGACACACCTTCTCATTTAAAGATTTTTCTGTATTTTCATGACTATGAAAATTGCACATTCACACTGAAGGCATCAAAACTATGAAGTAACACATGTGGAATTATATACTTAACAAAAAAAGTGTGAAACAACTCAAAATATGTCTTATATTCTAGGTTCTTCAAAGTAGCCACCTTTTGCTTTGATGACTGCTTTGCACACTCTTGGCATTCTCTTCATGAGCTTCAAGAGGTAGTCACCGGAAATGGTCTTCCAACAATCTTGAAGGAGTTCCCAGAGATGCTTAGCACTTGTTGGCCCTTTTGCCTTCACTCTGCGGTCCAGCTCACCCCAAACCAT
The DNA here is from genome assembly GCF_046119375.1 of Phyllobates terribilis. Taxonomy (NCBI): domain Eukaryota; kingdom Metazoa; phylum Chordata; class Amphibia; order Anura; family Dendrobatidae; genus Phyllobates; species Phyllobates terribilis. The sequence continues at coordinate 991,083,319 of NW_027362761.1, read as the reverse complement.
CTCGATTGGGTTCAGGTCTGGTGATTGTGGAGGCCAGGTCATCTAGTGTAGCACCTCATCACTCTCCTTCTTGGTCAAATAGCCCTTACACAGCCTGGAGGTGTGTTTGGGGTCATTGTCCTGTTGAAAAATAAATGATAATCCAGCTAAACGCAAACCGGATGGAATAGCCTGTCGCTGCAAGATGCTGTGGTGGCCATGCTGGTTCAGTATGCCTTCAATTTTGAATAAATCCCCAACAGTGTCACCAGAAAAGCACCCGCACACCATCACACCTTTTCCTCCATGCTTCACGGTGGTAACCAGCCATGTAGAGTCCATCCGTTCACCTTTTCTGCGTCGCACAATGACACGGTGGTTGCAACCAAAGATCTCAAATTTGGACTCATCAGCCCAAAGTAAATATTTCCACTTGTCTAATGTCCATTCTTGGTGTTCTTAAGCCCAAACAAGTCTCTTCTGCTTGTTGCCTGTCCTTAGCAGTGGTTTCCTAGCAGCTATTTTACCATGAAGGCCTGCTGCACAAAGTCTCCTCTTAATAGTTGTTGAACAGATGTGTCTGATGCTAGAACTCTGTGTGGCATTGACCTGGTCTCTAATCTGAGCTTCTGTTAACCTGTGATTTCTGAGGCTGGTGACTTGCATAAACTTATCCTCAGAAGTAGAGGTGGCTCTTGGTCTTCCTTTCCTGGGGCGGTCCTCATGTGAGCCAGTTTCTTTGTAGCGCTTGATGGTTTTTGCAACTGCACTTGGGGACACTTTCAAAGTTTGCCCAATTTTTCGGACTGACTGACCTTCATTTCTTAAAGTAATGATGGCCACTCATTTTTCTTTACTTAGCTGCTTTTTCTTGCCATAATACAAATTCTAACAGTCTATTCAGTATGCCTATCAGCTGTGTATCCACCAGACTTCTGCACAACACAACTGATGGTTCCAACCCCATTTATAAGGCAAGAAATCCCACTTATTAAACCTGACAGAGCACACCTGTGAAGTGAAAACCATTTCCGGTGACTACCTCTTGAAGCTCATCAAGAGAATGCCAAGAGTGTGCAAAGCAGTCATTAAAGCAAAAGGTGGCTACTTTGAAGAACCTAGAATATAAGACATATTTTCAGTTGTTTCAAACTTTTTTGTTAAGTATATAATTCCACATGTGTTAATTCATAGTTTTGATGCCTTCAGTGTGAATGTACAATTTTCAGAGTCATGAAAATACATAAAAATCTTTAAATGAGAAGGTGTGTCCAAACTTTTGGTCTGTACTGTATATCCATCCATGCTGTTATGGCTGAAATAGATCACTTTGTTACACGGTCAAATTTTAAAATCAATGCAGCGAAGTCTGAGGCCCTCGATGTCTCCCTCCCCAAATCCATATAGGATTCCATCCAGTCCAACTTTCCCTTTGCCTGGCCCTCACAGGGTATCAAATACTTAGGAATTCCTATTCATAGAGACCTCTCCCATTTATGTTATCTTAATTTTGGGCCCTTGATTGAACAACTCCATACAGACCACGGTTGGCAAGTTAGAACTGTAAGATTCACTACGTGAACCGCTGGTGTTTTGTGGAAAAGCACATGTACACTGCGTTCCAAATTATTATGCAAAAAGTGTTTAGGAGTGATAAGGGAAGAATTTGTTTGTTTGTCAGTTAAACTCATTGATGGTGATGTGTGTCAGGGCTCTTTATATCACTGTAAGCAATTGCAGACACCTGTGCTAATTAGTTTGGCAGGTGTGTCCAATGAAAGGCAAGACTACTTAAGAAGGCTCTCTCACATTATTAAGCAGCCTACATTTTCTGCCAAAATGGGAAAGAAAAAGGATGTGTCGGCTGCTGAGAAGCAACAAATTGTGTAGTGTTTAGGTCAAGGCATGACTACAATCAACATTGTGCGATGATCAGGATGAAGTGTCTTGGCAATCAAGAAGTATGTAGCTGATTCACAGTACACACGTGTGCGTGCTGATAAGGGCAAATTGAGGACTCTTTCCTACAGGCAATTACGTCAGGTTGAAAGAGCAGCGGCAAAAAAGCCTTGTCATAGCAGCAGACAAGTTTTTGAAGCTGCTTGTGCCTCCAACGTCCCCCGAACAACAAGATGCAGGGTCCTTCAGAGGTTTGCAGCTGTGCATACGCCATCCTGTCGACCTCCTCTATCCACTTCACACAAGCAGAAACGGCTCCAGTGGGCCAAACATTACATGAAGACTGATTTCAAAACAGTTTTGTTCACGGATGAGTGCCGTGCAGCACTCGATGGTCCAGATGGATGGAGTGGAGGATGGCTGGTTGATGGACACCCCACGCAAACACGGCTACAGCGCCAACAAGGAGGAGGTGGAGTAATGTTTTAGGCTGGAATCATGGGGAGAGAGATTGTCGGCCCCTTTAGGATCCCTGAAGGCGCTAAAGATGAACTCCATAATGTATGTGGATTTTCTCAAACAGCACTTCCTGCCATGGTTCAAGAAGAATAACCGTGTATTTCACAGCAAGATCATTTTTCTGCATGATAATTCACCATCTCATGCTGCACATAAAACATCTGCATCTCTGGCTGATATGGGCATAAAAGGGGACAAACTTATGGTGTGACCCCCATGCTCCCCTGACCTCTACCCCATTCAGAACCTTTGGAGCATCATTAAAAGGAGTGTCTATGATGGCGGAGGCAGTTCACATCTAAGCAACAGCTCTGGGAGGGTATTCTGTCCTCATGCAAAACAATTGAAGCAGAAACCATCCAAAACCTGACAAATTCAATGGACGAGAGAGTTCAGAAGCTCCTTTCGAACAAGGGGTCCTATGTGAAAATGTAACATCACCTAGAATAATGTTTTGAGTTGAAAACTGTTTGATTTCAGTTTCTAACAACCTGCTAATGCTTATAATTTCAAAAATGACCATTTTTTTGGTCTTTATTAAAATGAAAAGGTTGATCGAAAAGTTTGGGGGATCTAAGAGTGTGGCAACCCAGTAGTCATGATTACTTCGAATTCTGACAATATGAGGGTCATGCTGCAGGTACTGCAGCAAGAAGGCACTTATGTGTCTTGCACATCTCGGAGCCCCAAAATTATTTTCCGGGCTAGATGCAGCTAAAAATTATTTTTAATTTTAAATCTGGTGAAGCTTTAGTATAGATGGCCTAATAGGATCAGTGCTGCACACTGCTACAAAGCCCAAATTATTTTCCAGCCAAGATACAGATAAACATGATTAGTAATTTGAAAGCTTAAAACGGTTGGTAGGTTGATTTTAACCAATCATCAAGCTTTTACTCTCCCCAGGATGACACAGGGGTAGAAAAGTCGTTTCGGATCCATGATTTGTTCATCTTTATGAACGTGAGTCTGTCTACATTATCAGTGGAGAGCGGCGTGCGCTTATCTGTCAGCACACCACCAGCAGCGCTGAACACACGTTCAGAAAGAACGCTGGCTGCGGGGCATGACAAGATCTCCAAGGCGTAAGTGGCTAGCTCCGGCCATTTATCCAGATTGGAAGCCCAAAAAGAGCAAGGGTCCAGTGACACAGTCGTGGCTTCAATGTTTACTTGGAGATACTCCTGTACCATCGTCTCTAGGCGTTGACTATGTGTCAGACTTCTTGTCTCCTGTGGCCTTGCAAAGGATGGGCTAAAAAAGTGGTGAAATGATTCCGCAAAATTGATGTTACCAGCAGATACTGTGGTTCTGTTACGGTTTGAGTGCTGAACACTTGACGGTCCCACGGTTGGCAAGTTGGAACTGTGAGATTCACTACGTGCACCACTGGTATTTTGTGGAAAAGCACATGTAAGATTCTGCAACAGTCTCTGCTGATACTCCTGCATGCGTGCATCCCTTTCTATGGCAGGAATAATTTCTGCAAATTTACTTTTGTACCGGGGATCTAACAGTGTGGCAACCCAGTAGTCAGGATTATTTCTAATTCTCACAATTCGAGGGTCATGTTGCAGGTAGTGCAGCAAGAAGGCACTCATGTGTGTTGTGCATCCAGGAGCACCAAGTCCCTGTTGTGTTGGTGGCGAGGTAACAATCATGCTTCCTTCCTCTGTCCTCTCCCCCCAACCTCGCACAACAGAAATGTGATCAAGGTCTCCCTCATCTGATGAGTCTTCCATCAGTTCATCCTCCAATTCTTCCTGGGCTCCTGCACCTTCCTCACTAGTTTGGCTGTTACCATGCGCCCTGGTAAAACCATCTCCCCCACCCTCACATGCCTGCCGCCTTGGTGCTGCCGACCGTCTGGACCTTGCAGATGTTAGCCCTTCCGCATACAACTCCTCCTCCTCTACTTCCTCCACCTCCTCTTGTGCCACCACCTGACTCCGAATTCTGTTTAACATGTGCTCCAGCATGTAAATCACCGGAATAGTCATGCTGATAATGGCATCGTCAGCACTAAACACCTTCGTCGCCATTTCAAAACTGTGCAGAAGGGTGCATAGGTCCCTGATCTGAGACCACTCCTCCAGCGTGATTTGCCCCACCTCTGAATCTCGTTGGCCCAGGCTATACGTCAGAACGTATTGCACCAGGGCTTGTCGGTGCTGCCACAGTTGCTGCAACATGTGCAGAGTTGAATTCCACCGGGTAGGCACATCGCATTTTAGCCGGTGAAGTGGCAGGCCCAACGACTTCTGTAGAGATGTAAGTCGCTGAGCTGCGGGATGCGAACGGCGGAAGTGAGCACCCAGCGACCGTGCCCTCTGCAGAAGGCCATCTAGTCTGGGATAGTGGGCTAAAAATTGCTGGACAACCAGGTTCAACACGTGAGCCATACAAGGCACGTGTGTGACATTGCCCCGGCGAAGGGCCGCACCCTGGTTTGCAGCATTGTCGCACACGGCCTTCCCTGGTTTCAGGTCCAGTGGAGACAACCATTCATGAAATTGGTTCTCCAGAGCTGACCACAACTCCTCAGCTGTGTGACTCACATTTCCCCGACATTTCAATGTAAAAACCGCCTGATGACGTTGAGCCCTACTGCCAGCATAGTAAGGAGGTGTGCAGGATCCCTTCTGCGCAGTTAGAAAGCTTGTGGCATGACCAGACAGGCTTTGGGTGCAGGTGGAAGACCGAGAGGAGGTTGAGGAGGCAGAAGCAGTGGAGGAACTTTGACATAAAGAGGATTGACGCACAACTCGTGGGGACGGCAAGACTTGGACAGCAGCACCTTGTCCTGCTGTCACCATAGTTACCCAGTGCCCAGTCAGCGACATGTAACGCCCCAGTCCATGCCTACTCGTCCAAATGTCTGTGGTGAAATGCATCCTGTCACACACAGAGTTTCTCAAAGAAGCGGTGATGTTGTGTGTGACATGCTGGTGGAGTGCAGGCACACCTTTCTTTGAGAAGTAGTGCCGACTGGGCATTTGGTACTGGGGCACTGCGACGGACATAAGGTCTCGAAAATCCTCTGTGTCCACCAGGCGGACAGGCAGCATTTCTGTAGCCAAGAGCTTGCAGATGGTGAAATTCAACCTCTTAGCTTTCTCATGGCTAGGAGGAAATGGTCTTTTACTTGTCCACATCTGAGGGACCGAGGGCTGGCTATTGTGCTTAGACGGGGTTGATAAGGGTGTCCCCGGCAAACTGCCGGTCTGTGAGGAAGATGCAGGCGGACATGTTAGGTTGCCTTGATCCAAAGGTGGTGCTATCGATGTCAGACAGCGCTCAACACCAGCTGGTGTTCCCACCTCCAAAGAAAATGATGACCTGCCAATCACACTGGCTGTTGCGGGTAAAGAGGTGGCAGGTCTGTGCCCCAAAACAGGTGTGACTGCTGTCCCCCCAGTCACAGAGGATGAAGAGGCCGCGGATGCACAAGATATGGCAGACGGTGGTTGGCCCGGCTGGCTAGGCCGCATTGTAGCACACTGAGCTTCCCACTGCAACTTATGCTTCATGTCCATGTGCCGGTTCATGCATGAAGTACTCAAACTATGTATTTTTTGGCCTCTACTTAGCTTTTGCTGACAAATGTTACAGATAACACGAGTTGGGTCATCTTTATCGATCTGAAAAAATGCCCAGGCTATGCAAGGCTTAGCACCCATGCGACCTGAAGAGCCACCACGACTTGTGGTGAGAGGCAGAGTTGTGTTTGAGGATGCAGTTGTTGACGTGCTTCCAGTACTACGTCTCTGTCCAGGAAGGCGCAACCTGACCTCGTCGTCACTAGCATCTTCCTCCACCTCCTCTGCTGACCTCATCTCTTGGCTGACTGTGGGTTGACAGTAAGTGGGATCTCCAACCTCATCATCATCACCCTGTGCGTTATCACACCCGTTGTCCTCAGAGCCAACCTGTTCCTGCCCTGACAAAAAACTAAAGTTGTCGCTCCAATCAGGTATTTGAGTCTTATCATCGTCTTCCTCATCGTCTCCACCAACAGGAGTTACAGTTTGGGAATGAGGGTCTACATTATGGTCAGAACCTTCTGCGTCTGGTCCTGGATCCGACTCATAAAGATTCTGGGCATCAGTGCAGATCATTTCCTCGTCTGGATTCACAGAAGTGCTGGAGTCGACCTCTGATTCCCAGGCTATAGTATGAGTAAACAGCTCTGCAGACTCAACCATCTGTTCTACCTCATACTCAGACGGGCAGCTGGAGATTTGGGAGCTGTGAGGAAGCAAGTGCGATTGGGGTGACACCTTTGAGGACTGGAGTATTTGTGATGTTGAAGTTGATGTGGAGGAGAGCCCACTTAAAGGAGCACTTGATATCCGTTGAAGCACCTGCTGTTTTTGTGCCTCATCTGGAATTTGTAGCGATTGGCGTGGCCGTAAGAAAGGGATCTTATCACATTGTCCGCTAAAAGAAGTAGACATTTTAGTTTGGCTGGAAGATGGTCTTTCTTCTGCAGATGTTACTGTTGCTTTAACACCTACCCCACGGACACAACCTTTTTACCCCTTCCCAACACGCCTATTCCCCTTTCCACCAGCAGCAGGCCTTTTTCCACTCATTTTGGTGGTTAACTAATTCACAACTCTGGAGTTGTTTGCACAAAAAAACAATGGATGGTAACCGAGCAGAGCTGAGTGGCCAAACTGTGGTATTAGGCCAAAACTATTGGCTGGGTTTGATGCAGAAAAAAATTATATTCAATTTGCAACCTGATGGAGGTCAGTATAGATGGACTAATACAACAAGTCCCACACACAGCTAGAAGCCCAATATTTTTTCAGAGGTAGATGCAGAAAAAAATTATATTCAGTTTGCAACCTGATGGAGGTCTGTATAGATGGATTAATAGAACAAGACCCACACACTGCTAGAAGGCCAAATATTTTTTCAGAGCTAGATGCAGAAACAAATTATATTCAGTTTGCAACCTGATGGAGGTCTGTATAGATGGATTAATAGAAAAAGACCCACACACAGCTAGAAGCCCAATATTTTTTCAGAAGTAGATGCAGAAAAAAATATATTCAGTTTGCAACCTGATGGAGGTCAGTATAGATGGACTAATACAACAAGTCCCACACACAGCTAGAAGCCCAATATTTTTTCAGAGGTAAATGCAGAAAAAAATATATTCAGTTTGCAACCTGATGGAGGTCAGTATATATGGACTAATACAACAAGTCCCACACACAGCTAGAAGCCCAATATTTTTTCAGAGGTAGATGCAGAAAAAAATATATTCAGTTTGCAACCTGATGGAGGTCAGTATAGATGGACTAATACAACAAGTCCCACACACAGCTAGAAGCCCAAATATTTTTTCAGAGGTACTGTAGATGCAGATAAAAATTATTTTTAATTTGCAACCTGATGGAGGTCAGTATAGATGGACTAATAGAGAAAGTCCGACACACTGCTAGAAGGCCAAATATTTTTTCAGAGCTAGATGCAGAAAAAAATTATATTCAGTTTGTAACCTGATGGAGGTCAGTATAGATGGACTAACAGAGAAAGTCCCACACACTGCTAGAAGGCCAAATATTTTTTCAGAGCTAGATGCAGAAAAAAATTATATTCAGTTTGCAACCTGATGGAGGTCTGTATAGATGGATTAATAGAACAAGACCAACACACAGCTAGAAGCCCAATATTTTTTCAGAGGTAGATGCAGAAAAAAATATATTCAGTTTGCAACCTGATGGAGGTCAGTATAGATGGACTAATACAACAAGTCCCACACACAGCTAGAAGCCCAATATTTTTTCAGAGGTAGATGCAGAAAAAAATATATTCAGTTTGCAACCTGATGGAGGTCAGTATAGATGGACTAATACAACAAGTCCCACACACAGCTAGAAGCCCAATATTTTTTCAGAGGTAGATGCAGAAAAAAATATATTCAGTTTGCAACCTGATGGAGGTCAGTATAGATGGACTAATACAACAAGTTCCACACACAGCTAGAAGCCCAAATATTTTTTCAGAGGTACTGTAGATGCAGATAAAAATTATTTTTAATTTGCAACCTGATGGAGGTCAGTATAGATGGACTAATAGAGAAAGTCCGACACACTGCTAGAAGGCCAAATATTTTTTCAGAGCTAGATGCAGAAAAAAATTATATTCAGTTTGCAACCTGATGGAGGTCAGTATAGACGGACTAACAGAGAAAGTCCCACACACTGCTAGAAGGCCAAATATTTTTTCAGAGCTAGATGCATACAAAAAATTATTTTGAATTTGCAACCTGATGGAGGTCAGTATAGGTGGACTAATAGAACAAGTCCCACACACTGCTAGAAGGCCAAATATTTTTTCAGAGCTAGATGCAGAAAAAAATTATATTCAGTTTGCAACCTGATGGAGGTCTGTATAGATGGATTAATAGAACAAGACCCACACACAGCTAGAAGCCCAATATTTTTTCAGAGGTAGATGCAGAAAAAAATATATTCAGTTTGCAACCTGATGGAGGTCAGTATAGATGGACTAATACAACAAGTCCCACACACAGCTAGAAGCCCAATATTTTTTCAGAGGTAGATGCAGAAAAAAATATATTCAGTTTGCAACCTGATGGAGGTCAGTATAGATGGACTAATACAACAAGTCCCACACACAGCTAGAGGCCCAAATATTTTTTCAGAGGTACTGTAGATGCAGATAAAACTTATTTTTAATTTGCAACCTGATGGAGGTCAGTATAGATGGACTAATAGAGAAAGTCCGACACACTGCTAGAAGGCCAAATATTTTTTCAGAGCTAGATGCAGAAAAAAATTATATTCAGTTTGCAACCTGATGGAGGTCAGTATAGATGGACTAATAGAATAATGCTATGCCCAAAAGATTTTACTTCACTAGGTGCAGTAAAAAAATTGGTATTCTATACACAGGTGGTATATCTTGCAACACAGATAGGCTACTCCACTGACTAACACACTCTGCAATAGGCCAAAAAGGATTAGCTTTGCTAGATTCAGCCAAATGCTGTGAAAAAAACTTGCACAGCACTGGCACAGACCTGCCTTGCAAAAACTGATAGGAACTGATGTAACCTAGTCCTGAAAAGGACTCCAATTACAATTAGTCTTTACTCCCACAATCTATCTATTTAAGAGCACAGACCTCCCTGATAAAAGTCGTAGGAAATGCTGTAACCTAGTCCTTAAAAGGACTGCAATCACAGCTATTCCCTACTCCCAAGCTAACTGTATATTTGTGCGAAAATTGGCTTGAAATTAACAAGGTATAGCGCACACAGCAACAGCGGTGCCGTCTAACACGCAGCTGCAGCAGTGAGAAAATGGTGGCGACGGGGAAAATGGCTTGGTCTTATAGGGCAAGGACATGTGACATACACTGCCAATGACACATGCCCTTGCTTGTGTTAAAAAAAGCACTTCGCTCCGTGTGTGCGCTGCTGATAGGCTGACAGATTGCACCTCCCCACTGCAAATGCGGGAAAGAGAAAAAAAAATGGAGATCTTCATTGTTCCTGCAGAGATCCATCCCCTGCCCCTCCCCCCACCCCGCTGTACACTCAAACTGCGTATTAACATTAATTTTCATCATTACTGAGAAAAAATCCAGTTATGATTTTGGTGCACGAACAGTTATCGAACATAACCTCGAACAGCCGAATTTTTCTCAAATTGTTCTAGTTCGCCGAACGGCTCGAACACCGACCAAAACAGCTCGAATTTGAGATTGGCGAACAGTTCGAGTAGAACAACGCTCATCTCTATTGTGTAGGCCACATTAGCTCATATTAAAGTCTAGTCCACACTTTATAAAATTAGTGTTTCTTATACCTGTTAGCAGCTGTTTAGGAATAAGCACACTAAGCCCTTAGTACTTTTCTGCCTATCTTTATCAGACTACCAAGATGAAGAAGGCAGGGAGTAAGGCATGTGGTCGTGGGCGTGGGCGAGGGCGTGGAATTTCTGCAGGGAGAGGACGTGAGGATTCTGTGCCTGCAGGGAGAGGACGTGGGGATTCTGTGCCTGCTGCGGGCACCAGTGACTCAGCATCCCCCAGTTTTACCAGGGAACAGTCCTTTATGCGCAGCTTTGAAGGAGCTAGCCGTACCCCACTGCTGCGGGAAGACCAAATTGAAGCCATTGTCGGATGGATGGCAGCTAATGCATGGACTTCAATTAGTTCCAGATCCTCTCAGGTCCTGAGCACTGAAGAGCACCCATCTGTCTCTTCACCACCTGCCAAATTGCCCAGGCAGTCAGAGAGCCCTGGACAGGAGCCATCTCTACTTCTGTTCTCTGAATCTCTTGGCTTGGAAAGAGGGGGCCAGCCAAGCAGAATTCGAGAATTTGAAGAAGAGGTAGTATGCAGTGATGTGCAACCGTTTTGTCTCTCTGAATCTGAAGAGGCGGGTGGGCCAGTGCCTATGGTCAGCAGCACACCTCAGTACGCATCTGATGATGAGACTCAGGTGCCACTTTCTGATGCGTACTGTGCTGTCGAGACTACCCAGGAGAAGCAGTTGTTTGAAGAGGGTGGTGTAGATGATGAGGTCCTTGACCCATCATGGCGTGAGGGACAGGAAGGTGGTGGGAGCAGCTCTGAGGAAGAGATTCCCTGAACAGCCCAAAAAGAAGGGAGAGGGAGGGGGCAGACTTGGTTGCCTGTAGCCTCCACTTCGGCACCCATTAGGAGCATGGCTCTTCCAAAATCCAAAGCGGGCACTCCCAAGACTTGCAGTGCCTGGTCCTTTTTTGACACAGTTGCAGATGACATTTGCTTTGTCAAATGCAAGCTGTGTAATCAGAAGGTGAAAAGAGGGAAAAGTGTCAGCAACCTCAATACCACAAATATGTGGAAACATGTGCGGATCAAGCACGTGGTGGAGTTACAAAAACACACTGAAGACCTAGGCCAACCTACAGCGCCACCTACCACCTCTTCAGCTCGTGTTGTAGCCTCTTCCTCCAGCTCACACACAGCTGGTTCGGCTTCCTCACAGGATCGCCATGGAAGATTCTCTGGCACTGTTGTACAGAGACACAGTGTAATTCCACCCACAGCACCACTTTCCCAGTCATCCTCACACTCCCAGGCCAGTCTACAGCCATTGTTAGCACAGGCATGGGAGAAAAGGCGCCCATACTCGGCAAACCACCCCCGAGCACAGGCTCTGAATGCTGGCATTGCTAAACTACTGGCCCTTGAAATGCTATCATTCAGGCTGGTGGAGATTGACACATTCCGTAACTTTATGGCATTGGCAGTCCCACAATACAATGTGCCCAGCCGCTTTTATTTCAGCAGGCAAGCCGTCCCTGCCCTGCAACATCATGTGGAGGGAAAAATTAAACATGCGCTACAAAACGCCGTCAGTAGCAAGGTCCACCTGACCACCGATGCGTGGACCAGTAAGCATGGACAGGGATGATACCTTTCCCTCACTGCCCATTGGGTAAATGTTGTGGAGCCAGGTACAGATCTTGAGAGTGGCACTGTACGTGTTCTGCCAACTCCAAGGATTGCAGGAATCCAGTCCGTACACATTGACTCCTCCTCATACTCCAGTTCCTCTGAATCAGCGCTGCAGGAGCCGTCACGGTCTACCTCCACATCGACCCGTGAATGGTTACCTGTTATGGTGACCAATATGAGCACAGCCGTGGCCAAAAGTCAACAGGCCGTATTAAAATTAATTTCTTTGGGGAATCGAAGCCACACAGCGCAGGAGCTTTGGAATGCCATCAAGCAGCAGAGCGACGTATGGTTTGTGCCAGCGAATCTCCAGCCAGGCATGGTAGTGTGTGACAATGGCCAAAATCTGGTGGCAGCTCTGGGCCTAGGCAACCTCACTCACATCCCATGTCTGGCACATGTGCTCAACTTGGTCGTGCAGAGTTTTTTGAGGGACTATCCGGATCTTTATGCACTGCTTCACAAGGTCCGCATAGAGTGCGCTCACTTGCGGCATTCCAGCAATGCAAGATCATGCATTGCAGCTCTGCAGCGCCGATTACTTCTTCAAGAACATCGCATCATATGTGACCTACCCACCAGGTGGAATTCAACGTTACATATGTTGGAGAGGTTGTGTGAGCAGCAGGCAGCAGTAATGGAATACCAGCTGCAGCAGGCGCAAACAAGTCGCAGTGCGCGCCGTTCACTCTTCACCACCACTGAGTGGGTCTCTATGAAGGACATTTGCCACGTTTTGCGTGCCTTCGATTATTCCACGCGGATGGTGAGTGCAGATGATGCACTAGTCAGCATGACTATCCCCCTTATCTGCCTGCTTGAAAAAACACTGCAAGCACTAAGGGACAAGGTTTTGGAAGAGGTGGAGGATGAGGAGTCACAAATGCCATCTGCTTCTCTACAGTCTGCGCAACGTGGTTCCTCACAAAGGCCTAGGCAGGGGACACTTTGTGAGGAGGATGAGGAGGAGTCAATGGATGAGGAAGACATCTGTCCAGAGGAGGGAGGTACACAATGCTCTAGTAGTCAGTATCTAGAGCGAGGGTGGGGTGATGCAGAGCAGGCAGAGATCACGCCTCAAGCAGGGGACAGCGTTTCTTGGCCAGTTGGCAGTCTGCAGCACATGGTTGATTTCATGCTGCAGTGCCTGAGAAACGACCGCCGCATCGCCCACATTCTCAACACGGCTGATTATTGGGTGTTCACCCTCCTAGATCCTCGCTACCGGGACAACTTACAAAGCCTCATAACACCGTTGAACCGGGAGCGTAAAATGCGGGAGTACCAAGACGCACTGGTGCATTCCATCATGTTCTCCATTCCAACCGAGAGCAGTGCTGCTAGTGCTTTACAAAGCAGCTGAGTGCGTCGAGGCAGTGGAGGAAGCTCTGCACAAAGAGGGAGCAGAAGCAGCGCCTCAGCACAAGGCAAGACCAGTATGGCCAAAATGTGGCAAAGTTTTGTGTCCCCGCCGCCACAAATGTCTACACCATCACAGACGGCTCCAGTCAGCAGGACGCAACGTTTCCGTCAGATGGTGACAGACTACATGTCTTACCCTCTTAGTGTACTCCCAGACGGTTCTTCTCCCTTCAAGTTTTGGGTCTGTAAGCTGGATACATGGCCAGAGGTTAGTCAGTATGCATTGGAGGTGCTAGCTTGCCCTGCTGCTAGTGTATTATCGGAACGCGTCTTTAGTGCCGCAGGTGGTGTACTAACAGACCGTCGCATGCGACTATCCTCCGATAACGTTGACCGGCTTACTTTTCTCAAAATGAACAAGGCCTGGATCTCTCATGAATTTGCCAGTCCTCTTCCAGAATAAATAATTGGTTGGCAACAGTATCCAGGTCTCCTGTTCTGTTCATGTTTCTACCACCTGAACTGTAATCCATGAGCTCCAACACCGCCAGTTGGCGCTCGGAAGTGCCGTCTGCACAGTCAACACTTGCTGCCATGTCATTGGGGTTCAGTAACGTCAGCTGTTCCCCGGCTGTGCGGACGGCAATTTCTCCTGCTCTGTCCACATTCTCACTACTACAGATTTTAAAGTTGCTCCAATTACACCTCTGGCTCCTCTGTTTTCAGTATTACCCCTGAGCTCCAACACCATCAGTTGGCGCTCGGAAGTGCCGTCTGCACAGTCAACACTTGCTGCCGTGTTATTGGGGTTAAGTAACGTCAGCTGTTCCCCTGCTGTGCGGACGGCAATTTCTCCTGCTCTGTCCACATTCTCACTACTACAGATTTTAAAGTTGCTCCAATTACACCTCTGGCTCCTCTGTTTTCAGTATTATCCCTGAGCTCCAACACCGCCAGTTGGCGCTCGGAAGTGCCGTCTGCACAGTCAACACTTGTTGCCGTGTTATTGGGGTTCAGTAACGTCAGCTGTTCCCCTGCTGTGCGGACGGCAATTTCTCCTGCTCTGTCCACATCCACTGTACTACTGATTTAAAACCTCCTCCAAATACACCTCTGGCTCCTCTGTTTTCAGTAATATCCCAGAGCTCCAACACCACCAGTTGGCGCTCGGAAGTGCTGTCTGCACAGTCAACACTTGCTGCCATGTTATTGGGGTTCAGTAACGTCAGCTGTTCCCTTGCTGTGCGGACGGAAATTTCTCCTGCTCTGTCCACATTCTCACTACTACAGATTTTAAAGTTGCTGCAATTACACCTCTGGCTCCTCAGTTTTCAGTATTATCTCTGAGCTCCAACACCGCCAGTTGGCGCTCGGAAGTGCCGTCTGCACAGTCAACACTTGCTGCCGTGTTATTGGGGTTCAGTAACGTCAGCTGTTCCCCTGCTGTGCGGACGGCAATTTCTCCTGCTCTGTCCACATCCACTGTACTACTGATTTAAAACCTCCTCCAAATACACCTCTGGCTCCTCTGTTTTCAGTATTATCCCTGAGCTCCAACACCGCCAGTTGGCGCTCGGAAGTGCCATCTGCACAGTCAACACTTGCTGCCATGTTATTGGGGTTCAGTAACGTTAGCTGTTCCCCTGCTGTGCGGACGGCAATTTCTCCTGCTTTGTCCACATTCTCACTACTACAGATTTTAAAGTTGCTCCAATTACACCTCTGGCTCCTCTGTTTTCAGTATTATCCCTGAGCTCCAACACCGCCAGTTGGCGCTCGCAAGTGCCGTCTGCACAGTCAAAACTTGCTGCCGTGTTATTGGGGTTCAGTAACGTCAGCTGTTCCCCTGCTGTGCGGACGGCAATTTCTCCTGCTCTGTCCACATTCAAACTACTACAGATTTTAAAGTTGCTCCAATTACACCTCTGGCTCCTATGTTTTCAGTATTATCCCTGAGCTCCAACACCGCCAGTTGGCGCTCGGAAGTGCCGTCTGCACAGTCAACACTTGCTGCCATGTTTTTGGGGTTCAGCAACGTCAGCTGTTCCCCTGCTGTGCGGACGGCAATTTCTCCTGCTCTGTCCACATTCTGACTACTACAGATTTTAAAGTTGCTCCAATTACACCTCTGGCTCCTCTGTTTTTAGTATTTACCCTGGGCTCCAATACCGCTAGTTGCTGCTCAGAAGTGCCGTCTGCACAGTCAACGCTTGCTCCAGTGTTATTGGGGTTCAGTAACGTCAGCTGTTCCCCTGCTGTGTGTCCGGCAAATTCTCCTGCTTTGTCCACATCCACTGTACTACTGATTTAAAACTTGCTCCAATTACACCTCTGGCTCCACTCTGTTTTTACTATTTACCCTGGGTTCCAGCACCGCCAGCTGGTTCTCGGTAGTTCCATTTGCTCTTGTACCTTCTACTACCCATCCGGGTTCCAGTACCGTCAGCCGGTTCTCAGCAGTGCCTTTGGATTAGGTGCCTCCTTCTCGGTATCCAAGTTCCACCAACGTCTGCTGGTCCTTGGTAGTGCTTTCTGGCACAGGTACCTCCTGCTTAGTAACCAAGTTCCAGTACCGTCAGCTGGTCTTCGACAGTTCCATTGGCTCTTGTACCTTCTGCTACCCATACGGGTTCCAGTACCGTCAGCTGGTCCTCGGTAGTTCCATTTGCTCTTGTACTTTCTACTACCCATCTGGGTTCCAGTACCGTCAGCTGGTTCTCGGCAGTGACTTTGGCACGGGTACTCCCTCCTGCCCAGCGTGGTTCTAGCACGCCAGCTGTTTCCGGGTAGTGTCAACGTCACTTTGCCTCCAATGCGTTGTCCTGTCATGTTGCGGTAGGGTTAGCCGACTCTATGGTGCCTGCAGTTTAGGTGACTCCTCTGTGGGCTGCAGGATCTGGCAATGAAGGCTGGTTCCATAGTGGCAATAGGACAAGCACCCCCTGTAGGACTGTGGATTTTGGTAACTGCGGCCGGCTCGCGGCCTTGAACCTTTTTTTTACATGGATACCTTCTGCTACCCATCCGGGTTCCAGTACCGTCAGCTGGTTCTCGGCAGTGCCTTTGTTGGATTAGGTGCATCCTTCTCGGTATCCAAGTTCCACCAACGTCTGCTCGTCCTTGGTAGTGCTTTCTGGCACAGGTACCT
The DNA here is from genome assembly GCF_046119375.1 of Phyllobates terribilis. Taxonomy (NCBI): domain Eukaryota; kingdom Metazoa; phylum Chordata; class Amphibia; order Anura; family Dendrobatidae; genus Phyllobates; species Phyllobates terribilis. The sequence continues at coordinate 991,066,920 of NW_027362761.1, read as the reverse complement.
CCTGCTTAGTAACCGAGTTCCAGTACCGTCAGCTGGTCTTCGGCAGTTCCATTGGCTCTTGTGCCTTCTACTACCCATCCAGGTTCCAGTACCGTCAGCTGGTTCTTGGCAGTGTCTTTGGCACGGGTACTCCCTCCTGCCCAGCCTGGTTCCAGCACGCCAGCTGGTCCGGGTAGTGTCAATGTCACTTTGCCTCCAATGCGTTGTCCTGTTGTGTTGCGGTCGGGTTAGCCGACTCTATTGTGCCTGCAGTTTAGGTGACTCCTATGTGGGCTGCGGGATCTGGCAATGAAGGTTGGTTCCATAGTGCCAATAGGACAAGCACCCCCTGTAGGACTGTGGGTTTTGGCAACTGCGGCCGGCTCGCGGCCTTGAACTTTTTTTTACATGGGTACCTTCAGCTAACCATCCGGGTTCCAGTACTGTCAGCTGGTTCTCGGCAGTGCCTTTGGATTAGGTGCCTCCTTCTCGGTATCCAAGTTCCACCAACGTCTGCTGGTCCTTGGTAGTGCTTTCTGGCACAGGTACCTCCTGCTTAGTAACCGAGTTCCAGTACCGTCAGCTGGTCTTCGGCAGTTCCATTGGCTCTTGTACCTTCTGCTACCCATCCGGGTTCCAGTACCGTCAGCTGGTCCTCGGTAGTTCCATTTGCTCTTGTACCTTCTACTACCCATCCGGGTTCCAGTACCGTCAGCTGGTTCTCGGCAGTGACTTTAGCACGGGTACTCCCTCCTGCCCAGCCTGGTTCCAGCACGCCAGCTGTTTCCGGGTAGTGTCAACATCACTTTGCCTCCAATGCGTTGTCCTGTCGTGTTGCAGTCGGGTTAGCCGACTCTATGGTGCCTGCAGTTTAGGTGACTCCTATGTGGGCTGCGGGATCTGGCAATGAAGGCTGTTCCATAGTGCCAATAGGACAAGCACCCCCTGTAGGACTGTGTGTTTTGGTAACTGCGGCCGGCTCGCGGCCTTGAACTTTTTTTTACATGGGTACCTTCTGCTACCCATCCGGGTTCCAGTACCGTCAGCTGGTTCTCGGCAGTGCTTTTGGATTAGGTGCCTCTTTCTCGGTATCCAAGTTCCACCAACGTCTGCTGGTCCTTGGTAGTGCTTTCTGGCACAGGTACCTCCTGCTTAGTAACCGAGTTCCAGTACCGTCAGCTGGTCTTCGGCAGTTCCATTGGCTCTTGTACCTTCTGCTACCCATCCGGGTTCCAGTACCGTCAGCTGGTCCTCGGTAGTTCCATTTGCTCTTGTACATTCTACTACCCATCCGGGTTCCAGTACCGTCAGCTGGTTCTCGGCAGTGACTTTGGCACGGGTACTCCCTCCTGCCCAGCCTGGTTCCAGCACGCCAGCTGTTTCCGGGTAGTGTCAACGTCACTTTGCCTCCAATGCGTTGTCCTGTCGTGTTGCGGTCGGGTTTGCCGACTGTATGGTGCCTGCAGTTTAGGTGACTCCTATGTGGGCTGCGGGATCTGGCAATGAAGGCTGGTTCCATAGTGCCAATAGGACAAGCACCCCCTGTAGGACTGTGGGTTTTGGTAACTGCGGCCGGCTGCTCGCGGCCTTGAACTTTTTTTTTCATGGGTACCTTCTGCTACCCATCCGGGCTCCAGTCCCGTCAGCTGGTTCTCGGCAGTGCCTTTGGATTAGGTGCCTCCTTCTCGGTATCCAAGTTCCACCAACATCTGCTGGTCCTTGATAGTGCTTTCTGGCACAGGTACCTCCTGCTTAGTAACCGAGTTCCAGTACCGTCACTGGTCTTCGGCAGTTCCATTGGCTCTTGTACCTTCTACTACCCATCCGGGTTCCAGTACCGTCAGCTGGTTCTCGGCAGTGTCTTTGGCACGGGTACTCCCTCCTGCCCAGCCTGGTTCCAGCACGCCAGCTGTTTCCGGGTAGTGTCAACGTCACTTTGCCTCCAATGCGTTGTCCTGTCGTGTTGCGGTCGGGTTAGCCGACTCTATGGTGCCTGCAGTTTAGGTGACTCCTATGTGGGATGCGGGATCTGGGAATGAAGGCTGGTTCCATAGTGCCAATAGGACAAGCACCCCCTGTAGGACTGTGGGTTTTGGTAACTGCGGCCTGCTCGCGGCCTTGAACTTTTTTTTACATGGGTACCTTCTGCTACCCATCCGGGTTCCAGTACCGTCAGCTGGTTCTCGGCAGTGCCTTTGGATTAGGTGCCTCCTTCTCGGTATCCAAGTTCCACCAACGTCTGCTGGTCCTTGGTAGTGCTTTCTGGCACAGGTACCTCCTGCTTAGTAACCGAGTTTCAGTACTGTCAGCTGGTCTTCGGCAGTTCATTTGGCTCTTGTACCTTCTGCTACCCATCCGGGTTCCAGTACCGTCAGCTGGTCTTCGGTAGTTCCTCAGCTTTCTTGTACTTTCTGCTACATTTCCAAGTTCAAGCTTTTTGAAATGGTTCTTGGTAATCACTCTGGATCTCCCTGACGAGGACCCTGAAGACGAGGACCCTGAAGACCAACCCTAAGAAGACGAGGACCCCGAAGAAGACGACCCTGAAGACGAGGATCCTGAAGACCACCCCAAAGTAGACGAGGACCCTGAAGACCACCCCGAAGAAGACGAGGACCCTGAAGACCACCCCAAAGAAGATGAGGACCCCGAAGACGAGGACCCAGAAGACCAACCCGAAGAAGACGAGGACCCCGAAGACGAGGACCCCCGAAGACGACGACCCTGAAGACCACCCCGAAGAAGACCAAGAAGATGACCCTTAAGAAGTTGACCAAGAGGACAAAGAATAGAAGACAAGCACCAAGATACAGAAGAACAACAGACAGAAAACCAAGAAGCAGAAATACAAGAAGCTGCAGAACAAAAAGCGGAAGAACATTAAGCATAAGACTAAAAATCAGAGCAAAAGATAATATCTAAATTATAAGCAGAAGATGACTAAGCAGTGTATGGGGGTGAGTCCGTTCCTCCTCGTGGTGCCCCTGGAAAAGACCTGCTGCTGCAGGCCAAACTGAACGCGGACAAATCCTGCTGTAAATCTTTTGTGATGGGCAGAACGAAAGGTGTAATGTCCAACCTTTTATAGATAACAACTACAGGAATGCCTGTCACAAATAAGAATATGATGAAGAAGAAGAATATGAAGAAGTAGAATATGAAGAATGAAAAAAAAAGAATAATACGAAGAAGGTGAAGAAGAAGAAGATGAAGAAGGTGAAGAAGAAGTGGATGAAAAAGATGCTGAGGATGATGAAGGAGAAAGTGTGGGAGAAGTAAAAAAGAAGGTGAAGAGCATGGAAGTAGTGAAACATAAATATCAGACAAAATATAAAAATACTTAACATAGTCAATATTTCCGTAACTCAGAATGTCTTAAAAAAAATATTAATTCCTGCTATTCCATTTGATTGGGCTAAACCTCTATGCCTTTATTGTCTCCCCCACCTCCCCCAATACATTCTACATTATTCTTAGCTGTTTTCCTTCATGTAGAATTAACCTACAAGGAAAGAAAGGGTTTATTTTCATTCCGATATTTGTGTCCCATTGACTTGCATTGGTTTCCTGTATCGGAATCGGCGATATCCGATACTTTTTCGGTATCGGTCCGATCCAATCCGATCCGATATTTCCCGATATCGGAAGGTATCGCTCAACACTAGTTGCAAATTGAATATAATTTTTTTCTGCATCTAGCTCTGAAAAAATATTTGGGCTTCTAGCAGTGTGTGGGACTTGTTCTATTAGTCCATCTATACTGACCTCCATCAGGTTGCAAATAGAATATAATTTTTTTCTGCATCTAGCTCTGAAAAAATATTTGGACTTCTAGCAGTGTGTGGGACTTGTTCTAATAGTCCATCTATACTGACCTCCATCAGGTTGCAAATTGAATATAATTTTTTTCTGCATCTAGCTCTGAAAAAATATTTGGGCTTCTAGCAGTGTGTGGGACTTGGTCTATTAGTCCATCTATACTGAACTCCATCAGGTTGCAAATTGAATATAATTTTTTTCTGCATCTAGCTCTGAAAAAATATTTGGGCTTCTAGCAGTGTGTGGGACTTGTTCTATTAGTTCATCTATACTGACCTCCATCAGGTTGCAAATTCAATATAACTTTTTTCAGCATCTAGCTCTGAAAAATATTTGGGCTTCTAGCAGTGTGTGGGACTTGTTCTATTAGTCCATCTATACTGACCTCCATCAGGTTGCAAATTGAATATAATTTTTTTCTGCATCTAGCTCTGAAAAAATATTTGGGCTTCTAGCAGTGTGTGGGACTTGTTCTATTAGTCCATCTATACTGACCTCCATCAGGTTGCAAGTTGAATATCATTTTTTTCTGCATCTAGCTCTGAAAAAATATTTGGGCTTCTAGCAGTGTGTGGGACTTGTTCTATTAGTCCATCTATACTGACCTCCATCAGGTTGCAAATTAAAAATAATTTTTATATGCATCTAGCTCTGAAAAAATATTTGGGCTTCTAGCAGTGTGTGGGACTTGGTCTATTAGTTCATCTATACTGACCTCCATCAGGTTGCAAATTGAATATAATTTTTTTCTGCATCTAACCCAGCCAATAGTTTTGGCCTGTACCACAGTTTGGTCACTCAGCTCTGCTCGGTTCCCATCCATTGTTTTTTTGTGCAAACAACTCCAGAGTTGTGAATTAGTTAACCACCAAAATGAGTGGAAAAAGGCCTGCTGCTGGTGGAAAGGGGAATAGGCGTGTTGGGAAGGGGAGAAAAGGTTGTGTCCATGGGGTAGGTGTTAAAGCAACAGTAACATCTGCAGAAGAAAGACCATCTTCCAGCCAAACTAAAATGTCTACTTCTTTTAGCGGACAATGTGATAAGTTCCCTTTCTTATGGCCACGCCAATCGCTACAAATTCCAGATGAGGCACAAAAACAGCAGGTGCTTCAATGGATATCAAGCGCTCCTTTAAGTGGGCTCTCTACCACACCAACTTCAACATCACAAATACTCCAGTCCTCAGAGGTGTCACCCAATCGCACTTGCTTCCTCACAGCTCCCAAATCTCCAGCTGCCCGTCTGAGTATGAGGTAGAACAGATGGTTGAGTCTGCAGAGCTGTTTACTCATACTATAGCCTGGGAATCAGAGGTCGGCTCCAGCGCTTCTGTGAATCCAGACGAGGAAATGATCTGCACTGATGCCCAGAATCTTTATGAGTCGGATCCAGGACCAGACGCAGATTGTTCTGACCATAATGTATACCCTCATTCCCAAACTGTAACTCCTGTTGGTGGAGACAATGAGGAAGACGATGATGAGACTCAAATACCTGATTGGAGCGACAACTTTAATTTTTTTGCCAGGGCAGGAACAGGTTGGCTCTGAGGACGACGGGTGTGATAACACACAGGGTGATGATGATGATGTTGGAGATCCCACTTACTGTCAACCCACAGTCAGCCAAGAGATGAGGTCAGCAGAGGAGGTGGAGGAGAATGCTAGTGACGACGAGGTCAGGTTGCGCCTTCCTGGACAGAGACGTAGTACTGGAAGCACGTCAACAACTGCACCCTCAAACACAACTCTGCTTCTCACCACAAGTCGTGGTGGCTCTTCAGGTCGCATGGGTGCTAAGCCTTGCATAGCCTGGGCATTTTTTCAGATCGATAAAGATGACCCAACTCGTGTTATCTGTAACATTTGTCAGCAAAAGCTAAGTAGAGGCCAAAAAATACATAGTTTGAGTACTTCATGCATGAACCGGCACATGGACATGAGGCATAAGTTGCAGTGAGAAGCTCACTGTGCTACAATGCGGCCTAGCCGGCCGGGCCAACCACCTTCTGCCACATCTTGTACAACCGCGGCCTCTTCTTCCTCTGTGACTGGGGGGACAGCAGTCACACCTGTTTTGGGACACAGACCTGCCACCTCTTTACCCGCAACAGCCAGTGTGATTGGCAGGTCATCATTTTCTTTGAAGGTGGTAACACCAGCTGGTGTTGAGCGCTGTCCGACATCGATAGCACCACCTTTGGATCAAGGCAACCTAACATGTCCACCTGCATCTTCCTCACAGACCGGCAGTTTGCCGGGGACACCCTTATCAACCCCGTCTAAGCACAACAGCCAGCCCTTGGTCCCTCAGATGTGGACAAGTAAAAGACCATTTCCTCCTAGCCATGAGAAAGCTAAGAGGTTGAATTTCACCATCTGCAAGCTCTTGGCTATAGAAATGCTGCCTTTCTGCCTGGTGGACACAGAGGATTTTCGAGACCTTATGTACGTCGCAGTGCCCCAGTACCAGATGCCCAGTCGGCACTACTTCTCAAAGAAAGGTGTGCCTGCGCTTCACCATCATGTCGCACACAACATCACCGCTTCTTTGAGAAACTCTGTGTGTGACAGGGTGCATTTCATCACAGACACTTGGACGAGTAGGCATGGACTGGGGCGTTACATGTCGCTGACTGGGCACTGGGTAACTATGGTGAGAGCAGGACAAGGGGCTGCTGTCCAAGTCTTGCCGTCCCCACGAGTTGTGCGTCAATCCTCTTTATCTCAAAGTTCCTCCACTGCTTCGGCCTCCTCAACCTCCTCTCCGTCCTCCACCTGCACCCAAAGCCTGTCTGGTCATGCCACAAGCTTTCTAACTGCGCAGAAGGGATCCTGCACACCTCCTTACTATGCTGGCAGTAGGGCTCAACGTCATCAGACGGTTTTTACTTTGAAATTTCAGGGAAATATGAGTCACACAGCTGAGGAGTTGTGGTCAGCTCTGGAGAACCAATTTCATGAATGGTTGTCTCCACTGGACCTGAAACCAGGGAAGGCCGTGTGCGACAATGCTGCAAACCTGAGTGCTGCCCTTCGCCGGGGCCATGTCACACACGTGCCTTGTATGGCTCACGTGTTGAACCTGGTTGTCCAGCAATTTTTAGCCCACTATCCCGGACTAGATGGCCTTCTGCAGAGGGCACGGTCGCTGTGTGCTCACTTCCGCTGTTGGCATCCCGCAGCTCAGCGACTTACATCTCTACAGAAGTCGTTGGGCCTGCCACTTCACCGGCTAAAATGCGATGTGCCTACCCGGTGGAATTCAACTCTGCACATGTTGCAGCGACTGTGGCATCACCGACAAGCCCTGTTGCAATACGTTCTGACGTATAGCCTGGGCCAACGAGATCCAGAGGTGGGGCAAATCACGCTGGAGGAGTGGTCTCAGATCAGGGACCTATGCACCCTTCTGCACAGTTTTGAAATGGCGACGACGATGTTTAGTGCTGACGATGCCATTATCAGCATGACTATTCCGGTGATTTACATGCTGGAGCACATGTTAAACAGAATTCGGAGTCAGGTGGTGGCACAAGAGGAGGTGGAGGAAGTAGAGGAAGAGGAGTTGTATGCGGAAGGGCTAACATCTGCAAGGCCCAGACGGTTGGCAGCACCATGGTGGCAGGCATGTGAGGGTGGGAGAGATGGTTTTACCAGGGCGCATAGTAGCAGCCAAACTAGTGAGGAAGGTGCAGGAGCCAAGGAAGAAGTGGAGGACGAACTGATGGAAGACTCATCAGATGAGGGAGACCTTTATCACATTTCTGTTGTGCGATGTTAGTAGGAGAGGACAGGAAGGAAGCATGATTGTTACCTCGCCACCAACACAACAGGGACTTGGTGCTCCTGGATGCGCAAGACACATGAGTGCCTTCTTGCTGCACTACCTGCAACATGACCCTCGAATTGTGAGAATTAGAAATAATCCTGACTACTGGGTTGCCACACTGTTAGATCCCCGGTACAAAAGTAAATTTGCCGAAATAATTCCTGCCATAGAAAGGGATTCACCCATGCAGGAGTATCAGCAGAGACTGTTGCAGAATCTTACATGTGCTTTTCCACAAAACACCAGTGGTGCACGTAGTGAATCTCACAGTTCCAACTTGCCAACCATGGGACCGTCGAGTGTTCAGCACTTAAACCGTAACAGAAACACAGTATCTGCTGGTAACATCAATTTTGCGGAATCATTTCACCACTTTTTTAGCCCATCCTTTGCAAGGCCACTGGAGACTAGAAGTCTGACACATAGTCAACGCCTAGAGACGACGGTACAGGAGTATCTCCAAGTAAACATTGAAGCCATGACTGTGTCACTGGACCCTTGCTCTTTTTGGGCTTCCAATCTGGATAAATGGCCGGAGCTAGCCACTTACTCCTTGGAGATCTTGTCATGCCCCGCAGCCAGCGTTCTGTCTGAACGTGTGTTCAGCGCTGCTGGTGGTGTGCTGACAGATAAGCGCAAGCGGCTCTCCACTGATAATGTAGACAGACTCACGTTCATAAAGATGAACAAATCATGGATCCGAAAGGACTTTTCTACCCCTGTGTCATCCTGGGGAGAGGAAAAGCTTGATGATTGGTTAAAATCACCTCACCAACCGTTTTAAGCTTTCAAATTACTAATCATGTTTATCTGTATCTTGGCTGGAAAATAATTTGGGCTTTGTAGCAGTGTGCAGTACTGATTCTATTAGGCCATCTATACTAAGCGGTACCAGATTTAAAATTACTAATCATGTTTATCTGTATCTTGGCTGGAAAATAATTTGGGCTTTGTAGCAGTGTGCAGTACTGATTCTATTAGGCCATCTATACTAAGCTCCACCAGATTTAAAATTAATAATAATTTTTAGCTGCATCTAGCCCGGAAAATAATTTTGGGGCTCCGAGATGCGCAAGACACATAAGTGCCTTCTTGCTGCACTACCTGCAACATGACCCTCAAATTGTCAGAATTCGAAGTAATCCTGACTACTGGGTTGCCACACTCTTAGATCCCCCACACTCTTCGATCAACCTTTTCATTTTAATAAAGACCAAAAAAATGGCCATTTTTGAAATTATAAGCATTAGCAGGTTATTAGAAACTGAAATCAAACAGTTTTCAACTCAAAACTTTATTCTAGGTGATGTTACATTTGCACATAGGACCCCTTGTTCGAAAGGAGCTTCTGAACTCTCTCGTCCATTGAATTTGTCAGGTTTTGGATGGTTTCTGCTTCAATTGTTTTGCGTGAGGACAGAATACCCTCCCAGAGCTGTTGCTTAGATGTGAACTGCCTCCCGCCATCATAGACACTCCTTTTGATGATGCTCCAGAGGTTGTGAATGGTGTAGAGGTCAGGGGAGCATGGTGGTCACACCATAAGTTTGTCCCCTTTTATGCCCATATCAGCCAGAGATGCAGATGTGTTATGTGCAGCATGAGATGGTGCATTATCATGCATGAAAATGATCTTGCTGTGGAATACACGGTTCTTCTTCTTGAACCATGGCAGGAAGTGCTGTTTGAAAAACTCCACATACATTATGGAGTTCATCTTTACCCCTACAGGGATCCTAAAGGGACCGACAATCTCTATCCCCATGATTCCAGCCCAAAACATTACTCCACCTCCTCCTTGTTGGCGCTGTAGCCGTGTTTGCGTGGGGTGTCCATCAACCAGCCATCCTCCACTCCATCCATCTGGACCATCGAGCGTTGCACGGCACTCATCCGTGAACAAAGCAGTTTTGAACTCAATCTTCATGTAATGTTTGGCCCACTGGAGCCATTTCTGCTTTTGTGCACTGGATAGATGAGGTTGACAGGATGGCGTACGCACAGCTGCAAACCTCTGAAGGACCCCGCATCTTGTTGTTCGGGGGACGTTGGAGGCACCAGCAGCTTCAAAAACAAAAAGGCTTTTTTGCCGCTGCTCTTTTAACCTGACGAAATTGCCTGTAGGAAAGAGTCCTCAATTTGCCCTTATCAGCACGCACACGTGTGTTCTGTCAATCAGCTACATACTTCTTGATTGCCAAGACACTTCATCCTGATCATCGCACAATGTTGATTGTAGTCATGCCTTGACCTAAACACTCCACAATTTGTTGCTTCTCAGCAGCCGACACATCCTTTTTCTTTCCCATTTTGGCAGAAAATGTAGGCTGCTTAATAATGTGGGACAAACTTCTTAAGTAGTCTTGCCTTTCATTGGACACACCAGCCAAACTAATTAGCACAGGTGTCTGCAATTGCTTACAGTGATATAAAGAGCCCTGACACACATCACCATCAATGAGTTTAACTGACAAACAAACAAATTCTTCCCTTATCACTCCTAAACACTTTTTGCATAATAATTTGGAACACAGTGTACATGTGCTTTTCCACAAAACACCAGTGGTTCACATAGTGAATCTTACAGTTCTAACTTGCCAACCGTGGTCTGTATGGAGTTGTTCAATAAAGGGCCCAAAATTAAGATAACATAGATGGGAGAGGTCTCTATGAATAGGAATTCCTTAGTATTTGATACCCTGTGAGGGCCAGGCAAAGGGAAAGTTGGACTGGATGGAATCCTGTATGGATTTGGGGAGGGAGACATCGAGGGCCTCAGACTTCTCTGCATTGATTTTAAAATTTGACCATGTAACAAAGTGATCTATTTCAGCCTTAACAGCAGGGATGGATATATGTGATTGAGTGATATATACTAGGACATCATCAGCAAATAGAGAGCACTTGCACTCGGTGCCTCCCACCTCAATCCACCTAATATTGGGGTTATGGCGAATTGATGAGAGCAGGTGCTCCGTCACTAGGATGTATAAGAGAGGGGACAGAGGACATCCCTGCCTTGTCCCATTGGTGATTATGAAAGGTGATGAAAATGTTCTGACGCGCCCCCTGGGCCTTGGGACACCCGGAGCCGGACTCTTTTTGGTGGATGCTGGTGGTCGTAGTCTCCGTGGCGGCGACCCGGTTCCGTGGCTCCGGGCGGTCAAACCAGTGGCGGAACTATTTATGTGGTTTTGATGTTTAAATGTCCGACTACGCCACCCGTGGATTGCGGTCAGAGTGAACCGCCGCTGCAGGGCAGACCGCTGAGGCTGGTGTTGTGGGTGCAGCAGAGCGTAGCATAACTCCCCACAGGAGGAGTATAGCCTCAGGGCAGTGTATGCGGAGGATGGGGATGATGGTGTAGGGCAGCAGCAGTAACAACACGGAGTCAGTGATGCAGTCCAGGGCCTTTACTCACAGTTCTTATTATCCAGACCACTTCTGCAGCTAACGGCTGCCCACGTCGTACTGTGCTCACCAGGTGAGGGGCTCATACAACTCCCAGATAACTTTGGAGCGCTTCACAGGACCCCCTTTGTGTGTCCTTTGTCTGGCCTTTCTTACCAACCCTTCTGTCCGGCTGCCTCGGGCCTCCTCTTGGTAAACTTGGCGCCAGTTTCCCTGACCCTATGTGGTGCCTTCCTAGCGGGTGTAGCGAGGGGCTACGCCACATAAAATGTCACAGCCTCTGGTTTCTAGCTGAGTGTCAATTCCCGCCTCCACTAGTTTCGGGGACCGGTCTCCCCCTTTGGCCTGACCCCTCCACGCAGGTGGATTCGGGTGTGCGGAGGCGACTCTCCCGTCCACACCCCTGGGATCCCTTCGTTCCTCGTTCCTGGAGCCTTCTCTGCTCCTCTTCCTTCCTTCTCCCTCTTCCAGGCCTGGGCCTCTGATGCTAGGCCCGCCTCCGGAGCAGAGCTCATGCAGAGCCCCTGCTCCCTGTCACTTCTGCTCAGACTTCTCTGCACTGAACTAAGATGGTGCCCACCTTTTATACTCCCTTCTCAATGCACCCAGGAACTGCTTCCTCCCTGCTCCTGCACCACAGGGTTCCCCTTCCTCAGTGTTCCCTCCCCCCACTCCAGCCAGGGACAGAGACTGTCGTGCCCATCTCAGGGGCATATTGGCCCCCCTGCCCCACGGCAATGTGGTGTAATACATGCAGGTGTCGGGTCCTGATCCACACTCCATCCTTACCTGAGAGTGAGATATCACACCTCTGGGTGAGGTGCAATAACTCTGTAGCAACCAAGCCCTCAGGGTGCTACAGTTCCATTTATCTTCAGCCTAGGTGACGTACTGCGATACAGGGCCGTGATTTTGGCTATAAAAGGGTCCCCTAGACCCCTACCCCAAGCTTTTTAAGAGAATAATATATGGCGTGCCAGGAGACTCTATGGAATGCTTTCTCAGCATCCAACGAGAGTATCTAATTACAAATTTTTAACTGCATCTAGCCCACGAAATACTTTGCGCCTAGTAGCAGTGTCTGCTAGTCAGCGGATTATCTCGGCTGTTAAGCTAGCTACACCACCTGTAGCTTGGACACTTAATTTTTTCAAAGGAAATGCTTCGGAACCACGGGATACTCAGTGAAGAGCATCAGGAGTAGAGATGAGCGGTGTTCGACTAGAACTGTTCGCCAATCTCAAATTCGAGCTGTTTTGGGCGGTGTTCGAGTTGTTCGACGAACCCGAACGATTTGCAAAAAATTCGGCTATTCGAGGTTATGTTCGATAACTGTTCGTGCACCAAAAGCGTGTCCTGCATGTCTGGCGCTATTTAGAGCACCAATCATGCATTGATTGTCTGCCACTCACTGTAATGCCACAGCCATGGTGGTTGTGGCATTACAGTGATTGCCCAAATCGATGGGAACAGTGCCAACAGTGAAACATGAAAAGCCGGCAATTCAGCAGCGGCATACACCTGTACCCGACAATTTAGAACCGAAAGAATAGAGCTTCACACATAGATTAGATAGATATAAACATGTCAGCCACATATATACGAAGTACAGTGAAAGTGCTGCTTACTGTACTTGTCATTTAGCGTAAAGGATTTATCAAAAAAAATAATAGTGTTTTCATGCACCGTCTCTTTAAAAAAGCCGGCCGGCAATTCAGCAGCGGTACCCGACAATTTATAACAGACAGAATAGAGCTTCACACATAGATTAGATAGATAGAAACATGTCAGTCACATATATATGAAGTACAGTGATAGTGTTGGTTACTGTACTTGTCATTTAGTATTAAAATAAAGGATTTATTATTAAAAAAATTGGCGTGGGGTTCCCCTTAATTTTAGGCTCTAGCGGAGGTTAAGCAGACGGCTGGGGCAGATGTTTGAAGCCTGGGAAGGGGGTAATACCCACGGAGCTTCCCAGGCTACTAATATCAGCCCCCAGCTGAATACATAGCCTTTACTAGCTATTAAAATGGGGGACCCCCCAAAAAAAATGACGTGGGGTCCCCCCTAATTTAATAGCTAGCAAAGGCTAGGCAGACAGCTGGGGGCTGATATTAATAGCCCAGGAAGGGAGCCATGAATATTGGCCCCCTCCCAGGCTAGAAACACCAGCCGTCAGCCGCCCCAGAAATGGCGCATTCATAGGATGCGCCAATTCTGGCACTTAGCCTCGCTCTTCCACGCTGCCCTGGTGCGGTGGCAGGGGGTAATAGGGTTGGGGTTGATGTCAGCTTATAATGCCAGCTGACATCAAGCCCAGGTTAGTAATGGAGAGGCGTCTATAAGACACCCCCATTACTAACCCCATAGTCAAAGTTAAAAAAAACACAAACACCCAGAATAAAGTCCTTTAATTGAAATAAAGACACAATCCTTTATTGTTCTAAATTAAACCATACTTACCATCACGCCCATTCCAGCTGAAGCCAACGATCTCCTGCAATAAAAGAAAAATAATAAAGCAACCTCATCCTTACCTTTCCATGGTTCCCACGACAGCTTCAGCTCTGCTACATCGAGATGACAGGCTGGACCGCAGCAGAACGCTGCCATCCAGCCTCTCATCCCGCAGACACTGAGAAGCGCAGGCTTGCTTGCGCTGCTCAGCGTCTCTCTGTGACGACATCCAGATGAGCCGAGTTCATGTCCAATGAACTCGGCTCACCTCATGCACGTCACTGACAGCGTGGGAAAATTCTCACGCTGAAGCGGTGAGTGCAGGAGAATTCTCCCACGCTGTCAGTGACGTGCATAAGGTGAGCTCATGTCCAATGAACTCAGCTCACCTCCTGCACGTCACTGACAGCGTGGGAGAATTCTCCTGCACTCAGCGCTTCAGCGTGAGAATTCTCCCACGCTGAAGCGCTGAGTGCAGGAGAATTTTCCCACGCTGTCAGTGACGTGCATAAGGTGAGCTCATGTCCAATGAACTCAGCTCACCTCCTGCACGTCACTGACAGCGTGGGAGAATTCTCCTGCACTCAGCGCTTCAGTGTGAGAATTCTCCCACGCTGAAGCGCTGAGTGCAGGAGAATTTTCCCACGCTGTCAGTGACGTGCATGAGGTGAGCCGAGTTCATTGGACAATAACTCGGCTCATCTGGATGCCCTCACAGAGAGACACTGTGGAGCGCAAGCAAGCCTGCGCTTCTCAGTGTCTGCGGGATGACAGGCTGGATGGCAGCGTTCTGCTGCGGTCCAGCCTGTCATCTCGATGTAGCAGAGCTGAAGCTGTCATGGGAACCATGGAAAGGTAAGGATGATGTTGCTTTATTATTTTTCTTTTATTTCAGGAGATCGTTGGCTTCAGCTGGAATGGGCGTGATGGTAAGTATGGTTTAATTTAGAACAATAAAGAATTGTGTGTTTATTTCAATTAAAGGACTTTTTTCTGGGTGTTGTGTTTTTTTTAAATACTTTACTAGAAATTTATGGTGGTCATGTCTAATATTGGCATGACCCCATGAATTTCGGGCTTAGGGCCAGCTGATAATGCCAAGCTGGCCCTAACCCCTTTATTACCCAGTGAGCCACCGCATCAGGGCCCTGGATGAGTTGGGTACAGCGCCAGAAGATGGCGCTTCTATGAACGCGCCATTTTCCGGGGTGGCTGCGGACTGCAATTTGCAGCGGGGGTGGCCCAGAAAGCTTGGGCCTCCCTGCGCTGCGGATTCCAGCCCCCAGCTGCCTAGTTGTACCTGGCTGGACACAAAAACAGGGCGAAGCCCCACGTCAATTTTCTTTAAATTATTTCATGAAATAATTTAGAAAAAAAGGCCTTCCCTATATTGTTGTGTCCGGCCAGGTACAAATAGGCAGCTGGTGGTTGGGGGCAGCCCGTTCCTGCCTGCTGTACCTGGCTGGACACAAATATAGTGCGAAGCCCCACGTCAATTTTTTTTTAAATTATTTCATGAATTTCCTGAAATAATTTAAAAAAATTGAAGAGGGGCTTCGCACTATATTAGTGTCCAGCCAGGTACAGCAGGCAGGAACGGGCTGCCCCCATCCACCAGCTGCCTATTTGTACCTGGCCGGACACAACAATATAGGGAAGCCCTTTTTTTCTTAATTATTTCATGAATTTCATGAAATAATTAAAAAAAATTGAAGTGGGGCTTCGCACTATATTTGTGTCTAGCCAGGTACAGCAGGCAGGAACGGGCTGCCCCCAACCACCAGCTGCCTATTTGTACCTGGCCGGACACAACAATATAGGGAAGGCCTTTTTTTCTTAATTATTTCATGAATTTCATGAAATAATTAAAAAAAAAGTACTTGGGGCCTCGCCCTATTTTTGTGTCCAGCCAGGTACAACTAGGCAGCTGGGGGCTGGAATCTGCAGCGCAGGGAGGCCCAAGCTTTCTGGCCCCCCCCCCGCTACAAATTGCAGTCCGCAGCCACCCCGGAAAATGGCGCGTTCATAGAAGCGCCATCTTCTGGCGCTGTACCCAACTCATCCAGGGCCCTGGTGCGGTGGCTCACTGGGTAATAAAGGGGTTAGGGCCAGCTTGGTATTATCAGCTGGCCCCAAGCCCAAAATTCATGGGGTCACGCCAGTATTAGACATGACCGCCATGAATTTCTAGTAAAGTATTTAAAAAAAACACAACACCCAGAATAAAGTCCTTTAATTGAAATAAAGACACAATTCTTTATTGTTCTAAATTAAACCATACTTACCATCACACCCATTCCAGCTGAAGCCAACGATCTCCTGCAATAAAAGAAAAATAATAAACCAACCTCATCCTTACCTTTCCATGGTTCCCACGACAGCTTCAGCTCTGCTACATCGAGATGACTGGCTGGACCGCAGCAGAACGCTGCCATCCAGTCTGTCATCCCGCAGACACTGAGAAGCGCAGGCATGCTTGCGCTCCTCACTGTCTCGCTGTGACGGCATCCAGATGAGCCGAGGTCATGTCCAATGAACTCGGCTCACCTCATGCACGTCACTGACAGCGTGGGAAAATTCTCACGCTGAAGTGCTGAGTGCAGGAGAATTCTCCCACGCTGTCAGTGATGTGCATGAGGTGAGCTCATGTCAAATGAACTCAGCTCACCTCCTGCACGTCACTGACAGCGTGGGAAAATTCTCCTGCACTCAGCGCTTCAGCGTGGGAGAATTCTCACGCTGAAGCGCTGAGTGCAGGAGAATTCTCCCACGCTGTCAGTGACGTGCAGGAGGTGAGCTGAGTTCATTGGACATGAGCTCACCTTATGCACGTCACTGACAGCGTGGGAGAATTCTCCTGCACTCACCGCTTCAGCGTGAGAATTTTCCCACGCTGTCAGTGACGTGCATGAGGTGAGCCGAGTTCATTGGACATGAACTCGGCTCATCTGGATGTCGTCACAGAGAGACGCTGAGCAGCGCAAGCAAGCCTGCGCTTCTCAGTGTCTGCGGGATGAGAGGCTGGATGGCAGCGTTCTGCTGCGGTCCAGCCTGTCATTTCGATGTAGCAGAGCTGAAGCTGTCGTGGGAACCATGGAAAGGTAAGGATGAGGTTGCTTTATTATTTTTCTTTTATTGCAGGAGATCGTTGGCTTCAGCTGGAATGGGCGTGATGGTAAGTATGGTTTAATTTAGAACAATAAAGGATTGTGTCTTTATTTCAATTAAAGGACTTTATTCTGGGTGTTTGTGTTTTTTTTAACTTTGACTATGGGGTTAGTAATGGGGGTGTCTTATAGACGCCTCTCCATTACTAACCTGGGCTTGATGTCAGCTGGCATTATAAGCTGACATCAACCCCAACCCTATTACCCCCTGCCACCGCACCAGGGCAGCGTGGAAGAGCGAGGCTAAGTGCCAGAATTGGCGCATCCTATGAATGCGCCATTTCTGGGGCGGCTGACGGCTGGTGTTTCTAGCCTGGGAGGGGGCCAATATTCATGGTTCCCTTCCTGGGCTATTAATATCAGCCCCCAGCTGTCTGCCTAGCCTTTGCTAGCTATTAAATTAGGGGGGACCCCATGTCATTTTTTTTGGGGGGTCCCCCATTTTAATAGCTAGTAAAGGCTATGTATTCAGCTGAGGGCTGATATTAGTAGCCTGGGAAGCTCCGTGGGTATTACCCCCTTCCCAGGCTTCAAACATCTGCCCCAGCCGTCTGCTTAACCTCCGCTAGAGCCTAAAATTAAGGGGAACCCCACGCCAATTTTTTTAATAATAAATCCTTTATTTTAATACTAAATGACAAGTACAGTAACCAACACTATCACTGTACTTCATATATATGTGACTGACATGTTTCTATCTATCTAATCTATGTGTGAAGCTCTATTCTGTCTGTTATAAATTGTCGGGTACCGCTGCTGAATTGCCGGCCGGCTTTTTTAAAGAGACAGTGCATGAAAACACTATTATTTTTTTAAATAAATCCTTTACACTAAATGACAAGTACAGTAAGCAACACTACCACTGTACTTATTATATATGTGACTGACATGTTTCTCTCTATCTAATCTATGTGTGAAGCTCTATTCTTTCTGTTCTAAATTGTCGGGTACAGATGCTGAATTGCCGGCCGGCTTTTTAAAGAGACGGTGCATGAAAACACTAATATTTTTTTTAATAAATCCTTTACACTAAATGACAAGTGCAGTAACCAACACTGTCACTGTGCTTCTTATATGTGTGACTGACATGTTTCTATCTATCTAATCTATGTGTGATGCTCTATTCCTTCTTGTCTAAATTGTCGGGTACCGGTGTATGCCGCTGCTGAATTTGCCGGCCGGCTTTTTTAAAGAGAGTGTCTTCTGAGCAGTTTGTCAGCTTTTGGACACCTTTGCAGGTGTTTTCTATGTGTTTCTATGTGTTTTTGTTTGCCTGCCATTGGTTTTAACGGTGTTCGACGGTGTTCTAAGGTGTTCGACGAACAGTTCGACGAACAGTTCCTCGAACATCCCGGTGTTCGACGAACCGAACCGAACCCGAACACTACGGGGGTGGCTCAACACTAATCAGGAGGCACCCCAAGGCATAGGGGCTGGGACTGGCAGTAGGATGCCTTGCGGTGGACAGCCGAGCTCAATCCTTATAAAAGCTTTTTAACTGCAGCAGCTTTAGTGGACGCTACTGTAGCTGGAATTACGTGGCTGCTGGCATGAGACTTGCCCTTAAATAGATCCTTGTAAAAGTATTTAAAGTGTATTCATTCAAATTAGAGAGACAATTTAAATTAAAAAGCTTAGAGCTGCCTCCACCACAGGGGGGCTCGCTCGACCCACCAGCGGACAGGCACCAGTATTGGGAGAGGGGGGCTGGCCGTCAGGGTCCACTGCTGCTCTGGCACAAACCCGGCGACACGGAGGTGGCACGGGCAGTAACGGACTGGCCGTGCTGGCTTCTCACTTTTTTGATTTTAGAAGGGCATGACATATCTATATCTGTGTCTCCCCCTCCTTTTACTCCTCCACCTCTTTTCTTTTCGCATGACTATATGTACTTGTCACTTTTCCATGTGTTAGTTATGTCTTCTGAGCAGTTTGTCACCTTTTGGACACCTTTGAAGGTGTTTTCCATGTGTTTCTATGTGTTTTTGTTTGCCTGCCATTGGTTTTAACGGTGTTCGAAGGTGTTCGACGAACAGTTCGGCGAACACACGGATGTTCGACGAACCGAACCGAACTCGAACACTACGGGGGTGGCTCAACACTACACAGGAGACAAGAAGACTGACACAAAGTCAGCGCCTAGAGACGATGGTACAGGAGTATCTCCGAGTAAACATCAAAGCCATGACGGTGTCACTGGACCCTTGCTCTTTTTGGGCTTGTAATCGGGATAAATGACCGGAGCTCGCCACTTACGCCTTGGAGATCTTGTCATGCCCCGCAGCCAGCTTTCTCTCTGAACGTGTGTTCAGCGCTTCTGGTGTTGTGCTGACAGATAAGCGCACGCGGCTGTCCACTGAGAATGTAGACAGACTCACGTTCATAAAGGTGAACAAATAATGGATCCGCAAGGACTTTTCTACCCCTGTGTCATCCTGGGGAGAGTAAAAGCTTGAGGATTTCGTAAAATCATCTCACCAACCGTTTTAAACTTTCAAATTACTAATAATTTTTAGCTGCATCTTGTTTGGAAAATAATTTTGGGACTGTAGCAGTGTGCGGTACTCATTCTATTATGCCATCTATAATAAGCTCCACCAGCTTGCAAATTACTAATAATTTTTAGCTGCATCTTGTCTGGAAAATAATTTTGGGCCTGTAGCAGTGTGCGGTACTCATTCTATTATGCGATCTATACTAAGCTCCACCAGCTTGCAAATTACTAATAATTTTTAGCTGCATCTTGTCGGGAAAATAATTTTGGGCCTGTAGCAGTGTGCGGTACTCATTCTATTATGCTATCTATACTTAGCTCCACCAGCTTGCAAATTACTAATAATTTTTAGCTGCATCTTGTCTAGAAAATAATTTTGGGCCTGTAGCAGTGTGCGGTACTCATTCTATTATGCCATCTATACTAAGCTCCACCAGCTTGCAAATTACTAATAATTTTTAGCTGCATCTTGTCTGGAAAACAATTTTGGGCCTGTAGCAGTGTGTGGTACTCATTCTATTATGCCATCTATACTAAGCTCCACCAGCTTGCAAATTACTAATAATTTTTAGCTGCATCTTGTCTGGAAAACAATTTTGGGCCTGTAGCAGTGTGCGGTACTCATTCTATTATGCCATCTATACTAAGCTCCACCAGCTTGCAAATTACTAATAATTTTTAGCTGCATCTTGTCTGGAAAATAATTTTGGGCCTGTAGCAGTGTGCGGTACTCATTCTATTATGCCATCTATACTAAGCTCCACCAGCTTGCAAATTACTAATAATTTTTAGCTGCATCTTGTCTGGAAAATAATTTTGGGCCTGTAGCAGTGTGCGGTACTCATTCTATTATGCCATCTATACTAAGCTCCACCAGCTTGCAAATTACTAATAATTCTTAGCTGCATCTTGTCAGGAAAATAATTTTGGGCCTGTAGCAGTGTGCGGTACTCATTCTATTATGCCATCTCTACTAAGCTCCTCCAGCTTGCAAATTACTAATAATTTTTAGCTGCATCTTGTTTGGAAAATAGTTTTGGGCCTGTAGCAGTGTGCGGTACTCATTCTATTATGCCAGCTATACTAAGCTCCACCAGCTTGCAAATTACTAATAATTTTTAGCTGCATCTTGTTTGGAAAATAGTTTTGGGCCTGTAGCAGTGTGCGGTACTCATTCTATTATGCCAGCTATACTAAGCTCCACCAGCTTGCAAATTACTAATAATTTTTAGCTGCATCTTGTCTGGAAAATAATTTTGGGCCGGTAGTAGTGTGCATATACTCATTCTATTATGCAATCTATACTAAGCTCCACCAGCTTGCAAATTACTAATAATTTTTAGCTGCATCTTGTCAGGAATATTATTTTGGGCCTGTAGCAGTGTGTGGTACTCATTCTATTATGCCATCTATACTAAGCTCCACCAGCTTGCAAATTACTAATAATTTTTAGCTGCATCTTGTCGGGAAAATAAATTTGGGCATAGTAGCAGTGTGTGATACTCATTCTAACCAATCGTTTTAAGCAACTCTGGGGCAATTGATTTCACTTAAGTGGTGTCTGTGCCACAAATTTTGGGAAAAAATGGAGACTCTTTTTGGAGTCCCCTTGCTTTGTTTTACGTGACGTTGCCATCGTCAATTAGAGGTGGGTTAGGTCTCCCCCCCCTCTTTTAACCATAAGAAAATACATACACTATGGCTTGGGGTAACACAGATGGTTGAGTCTGAAGAGCTGTTTACTTAGAGGTCTGCTCCAAAGCTTCAGTGTCTGCTAGTCAGCATAGCAACCCAGCTGCGAAACAAGCTGCACTGCCTGTGTATCTAATAATGGTTTTTAAATGCATCTAGCCTAGGCAGACTGTGGGGACCCCTAACCAAACCCAGACGCTCAGCCCCCTAACGCCCCCCTTTCATTGACAATACAATCATGTAACTCTTACAACTGGATGGGTGAGGATCGGTCACAGCTTTATTAACTGTTTATACTCATTCCATTAGAAATGCATTTTATTTCTAAAATAATTCAGCTTGTTGCAGCATGCCCTGTGTCTCCAGTCTCCACAACGGCAAGTTGGCCAACAAGTGTAACTCTCCAACATGTCCTTTCTATTTCCAGGCCATGGAGGATCCTGCTTACTCGTATGCAGGACTCCGACCCCCATCCATCACTCTTAATGCTTGTTCCACTCCGTCCTGGAGTCCTGACAGTAATATGTCCAGTCCAATATCCATTAAGTGAACACCGTCAGGCCATATGAGGCCTGCTTTATCTCCTTCCAGTTGTCGGTGTCGTATCACTACACAGCCTCTGTCTCTTATAAATTCTGCCATCCGAATATTTATTACCTGTCTTGTCCGTTCGATGGCCGCGATGTCTCACGCACCTTGCCATACTGTTTTCGGCACAATCTCTGACCATACTATAGTTAGTTTTGTGAAAAATACTCTGAAGCGCTCAGTGTCTAGTTTCATTATTGCCATTAGTTATGCGCTCTTGTGATAAGCTATGTCATTTCCCCCGGCCTGTATTACTAAGATGACCGGACCTCTTGCCTCTCTCCCTACCTTGATTACCTCCATTAGTACCTGTGGCCATTGCAGGCCTCTAATACCTCTCCAGTTCAAATATGTGTTATGAAACAATTTCCTCCCGCCTGGGCGGACTTTCACCCTCCTTTCTGCACAATATACAGTACAGACCAAAAGTTTGGACACACCTTCTCATTTAAAGATTTTTCTGTATTTTCATGACTTTGAAAATTGTACATTCACACTGAAGGCATCAAAACTGTGAATTAACACATGTGCAATTATATACTTAACAAAAAAGTGTGAAACATCTGAAAATATGTCTCATATTCTAGGTTCTTCAAAGTAGCCACCTTTTTCTTTGATGACTGCTTTGCACACTCTTGGCATTCTCTTGATGAGCTTCAAGAGGTAGTCACCGGAAATGGTCTTCCAACCATTTTGAAGGAGTTCCTAGAGATGCTTAGCACTTTTTTGCCCTTTTGGTCAAATAGCCCTTACACAGCCTGGAGGTGTGTTTGGGGTCATTGTCCTGTTGAAAAATAAATGATGGTCCAACTAAACGCAAACCGGATGGAATAGCATGCCGCTGCAAGATGCTGTGGTAGACATGCTGGTTCAGTATGCCTTCAATTTTGAATAAATCCCCAACAGTGTCACCAGCAAAGCACCCCCACACCATCACACTTCCTCCTCCATGCTTTACAGTGGGAACCAGGCATGTAGAGTCCATCCGTTCACCTTTTTCGCACAAAGACACGGTGGTTGGAACCAAAGATCTCAAATTTGGACTCATCAGACCAAAGCACAGATTTCCACTGGTCTAATGTCCACTCCTTGTGTTCTTTAGCCCAAACAAGTCTCTTCTGCTTCTTGCCTGTCCTTAGCAGTGGTTTCCTAGCAGCTATTTTACCATGAAGGCCTGCTGCACAAAGTCTCCTCTTAACAGTTGTTGAAGAGATGTGTATGCTGCTAGAACTCTGTGTGGCATTGACCTGGTCTCTAATCTGAGCTGCTGTTAACCTGCGATTTCTGTGGGGACATCAGCGGCTAGGGTGTGAAGGGAGGACTGGGGAGTGGCGCTGCGGGTCGGGATACTTCTACTCCGAGCGCCCGCTCATGTCCCGGGTTCTCGCAGCGGAAGTATCCGCACAGGCAGCGCCGCTGACATCCATGCGGCTAGGGCGTGAAGGGAGGACCGGGGAGCGGCGCTGACATCCAATTGGTCGCAGCCGCTATTTAAATGTGCCGCAGAAATCGGTGATTGGTCGCCGTCTTGACCGCGACCAATCACTGATCTTGCCGCCAAAGTTAAACACTACTGTGCTGATTGGTCGCAGACGCTGCCCGCGACCAATCACCGATTTGTGCACCAAATTTAAATATCAGCCTCATGCACGTCACTGACAGCGTGGGAAAATTCTCCTGCACTCAGCGCTTCAGCGTGAGAATTCTCCCACGCTGTCAGTGACGTGCATGAGGTGAGCCGAGCTCATTGGACATGACCTCGGCTCATCTTTATGCCGTCACAGCCAGACACTGAGGAGCGCAAGCAAGCCTGCGCTTCTCAGTGTTTGCGGGATGACAGGCTGGATGGCAGCGTTCTGCTGCGGTCCAGCCTGTCATCTCGATGTAGCAGAGCTGAAGCTGTGGTGGGAACCATGGAAAGGTAAGGATGATGTTGGTTTATTATTTTACTTTTATTGCAGGAGATCGTTGGCTTCAGCTGGAATGGGCGTGATGGTTAGTATGGTTTAATTTAGAACAATAAAGGAATGTGTCTTTATTTCAATTAAAGGAGTTTATTCTCGGTGTTTGTGTTTTCTTTTAACTTTGACTATGGGATTAGTAATGGGGGTGTCTTATAGACGCCTCTCCATTACTAACCTGGGCTTGATGTCAGCTGGCATTATAAGCTGACATCAACCCCAGCCCTATTACCCCACTGCCACCGCTACAGGGCAATGGGAAGAGCGAGGCTAAGTGCCAGAATTAGCGCATCCTATGGGTGCGCCAGTTCTGGGGCGGCTGACGGCTGGTGTTTGTAGCCTGGGAGGGGGCCAATATTCATGGCACCCTTCCTGGGCTATTAATATCAGCTCCCAGCTGTCTGCCTAGCCTTTGCTAGCTATTAAAATAGGGGGGACCCCACGTCATTTTTTTTTGGGGGGTCCCCCATTTTAATAGCTAGTAAAGGCTAGGTATTCAGCTGGGGGCTGATATTAGTAGCCTGGGAAGCTCCATGGGTATTACCCCCCTCCCAGGCTTCAAACATCTGCCCCAGCCGTCTGCTTAACCTCCGCTAGAGCCTAAAATTATGGGGACCCCCACGCCAATTTTTTTTTAAATAAATCCTTTATTTTAACACTAAATGACAAGTACAATAAGCAACACTGTCACTGTACTTCATATATATGTGACTGACATGTTTCTATCTATCTAATCTATGTGTGATTCTCTATTCCTTCTATTCTAAATTGTCGGGTACCGCTGCTGAATTGCCGGCCGGCTTTTTTGAAGAGACAGTGCATGAAAACACTATTATTTTTTTTAATAAATCCTTTACACTAAATGACAAGTACAGTAAGCAAAACTGTCACTGTACTTCATATATGTGACTGACATGTTTCTATCTATCTAATCTATGTGTGATTCTCTATTCTTTCTATTCTAAATTGTCGGGTACCGCTGCTGAATTGCCGGCCGGCTTTTTTAAAGAGACGGTGCATGAAAACACTATTATTTTTTTTGATAAATCCTTTACAGTAAATGACAAGTACAGTAAGCAACACTGTCACTGTACTTCGTATATATGTGGCTGACTTGTTTCTATCTATCTAATCTATGTGTGATGCTCTATTCTTTCTGTTCTAAATTGTCGGGTACCGGTCTATGCCGCTGCTGAATTGCCGCTTTTCATGTTTCACTGTTGGCACTGTTCCCATCGATTTGGGCAATCACTGTAATGCCACAACCACCATGGCTGTGGCATTACAGTGAGTGGCAGGCAATCCCTGCATGATTGGTGCTCAAAATAGCGCCAGACATGCAGGACACGCTTTTGGTGCACGAACAGTTATCGAACATAACCTCGAACAGCCGAATTTTTTGCAAATCGTTCGCGTTCGTCGAACAACTCGAACACCGCCCAAAACAGCTCAAATTTGAGATTGGCGAACAGTTCTAGTCGAACACCGCTCATCTCTATTAAGTATATAATTGCACATGTGTTAATTCATAGTTTTGATGCCTTCAGTGTGAATGTACAATTTTCAAAGTCATGAAAATACAGAAAAATCTTTAAATGAGAAGGTGTGTCCAAACTTTTGGTCTGTTCGGTATATACGAGTTCTTAATCATTGCATAGCAAAAAAACAGCAAGGAAGTGGTATTTATATGTCCTGTCCTGCTATGCACCTGTTCAAGGCTCAGTTAATTAGAAATTTAAACACACATACCATGTTAAAATCTATAGCATAGAAACAATGCATATAAATGTAAATAATCAAAAAGAAAAAGAAAAGAAGAAAAAAGGATCATATATATAATAATAATCTATAAATGATCACTCATAATGATGCATCAAATCATGTCAGATGTTTAAACCCGCTGGTACACGTGTATTTAAAGTATAAATCCACCAACTTTCTCTATTAAGGAGATTTCTCCTATAATCATCCACCAAATCTCCACCAATCGCCACGGCCCATGGAGGGGCCACCACAGTCAGTGAATCCTTCCTTATTTAGTATAGAGTCTACCAATACTTTGGGCGTATTAGCCCAGCTGCGAAGCAAGCTGCACCGCCTGTGTATCTAATGAGAATTTTTAACTGCATCTAGCCTAGGCAGACTGTGGGGACCCCCAACCAAACCGAGACGCTCTGCATCTAACCCAGCCAATCATTTGATAGTATTGCTAGTAGCAGAGTCGCATGGGCTCTAAACCTTGCATAGCCTGTGCATTTTTTCAGATCGCTATGGATGACCCAACTCGTGTTATCTGTAACATTTGTCACCAAAAGCTAAGTAGAGGCCAAAAATACATAGTTTGAGTACTTCATGCATGAACCGTCACATGGATATGAAGCATAAGTTACAGTGCGAAGCTCACTGTGCTACAATGCGGCCTAGCGGGCTGGGACAACCACCATCTGCCCCACCTGTGTCATCCTGGGGAGACTAAAAGCTACTGCATAGTCTTTTCCAAAAATTTGAGGGAATTACCACGGGAATGGTTTGAAAGAGGCATAAGAGTTTAGGTAGGACGTTCAGTTTTAGTATACTTATTCTGCCGAACCAGGAAAATTCCTTCACCGTTCAAGAAGTAAGATCTTTATGGAGTTGTTCAATAAAGGGCCCAAAATTAAGATAACATAGACGGGAGAGGTCTCTATGAATATGAATTCATAAGTATTTGATACCCTGTGAGGGCCAGGCAAAGAATAAGTTGGACTGGATGGAATCCTGTATGGATTTGGGGAGGGAGACATCGAGGGCCTCGACTTCGCTGCATTGATTTTAAAATTTGACCATGTAACAAAGTGATCTATTTCAGCAATAACAGCAGGGATGGATATATGTGATTGAGTGATATATAGTAGGACATCATCAGCAAATGCAGAGCACTTGTACTCGGTGCCTCTCACCTCAATCCACCTAATATTGGGGTTATCGCGAATTGATGAAAGCAGGTGCTCCATCACTAGGATGTATAAGAGAGGGGACAGAGGACATCCCTGCCTTGTCCCATTGGTGATTTTGAAAGGTGATGAAATTGTTCCATTTATCTTCAGCCTAGCTGACGGATTGCGATACAGGGCTGTGATTTTGGCTATAAAAGGGTCCCCTAGACCCCCACCCCAAGCTTTTTAAGAGAATAATATATGGCGTGCCAGGAGACTCTATGGAATGCTTTCTCAGCATCCAACGAGAGTATCTAATTACAAATTTTTAACTGCATCTAGCCCAGGCAATACTTTGGGCCTAGTAGCAGTGTCTGCTAGTCAGCGGAGTAGCCACCGCCTGTAGATCTAATTACAAATTTTAACTGCATCTAGCACAGGAAATACTTTGGACCTAGTAGCAGTGCCTGCTAGTCAGCGGATTATCCCAGCTGTTAAGCAAGCTACACCACCTGTAGTTTGGACACTTAATTATTTCAAAGGAAATGCTTCGGGCCCCCGGGACACTCAGTGAAGAGCATCGGGGAGGCACCCCAAGGCACAGGGGCTGGGACTGGCGGTAGGTCGCCTTGCGGTGGACCGCCAAGCTCGATCCTTATAAAAGCTTTTTAACTGCAGCAGCTTTAGTGGACGCTACTGGAGCTGGAATTCCCGTGGCTGCTGGCATCAGACTTGCCCTCCAATAGATCCTTGTAAAAGGATTTAAAGTGTACTCATTCAAATTAGAGAGACAATTTAAATTAAAAAGCTTAGACCTGCCTCCACCGCAGGAGGGCTCGCTCGACCCACCAGCGGACAGGCACCAGTATTGGGAGAGGGGGGGCTGGCCGTCAGGGTCCACCGCAGCTCTGGCACAAACCCGGCGACACGGAGGTCGCACGGGCAGGAACGGACTGGTCGTGTCAGCTTCGCACTTTTTTGGTTTTAGAAGGGCATGACATACCTATATCTGTGTCTCCCCCTCCTTTTACTCCTCCACCTCTTTTCTTTTCGCATGACTATATGTACTTGTCACTTTTCCATGTGTTAGTTGTGTCTTCTGAGCAGCTTGTCAGGTTTTGGACACCTTTGAAGGTGTTTTCTATGTGTTTCTATGTGTTTTTGTTTGCCTGCCATTGGTTTTAACGGTGTTCGACGAACAGTTCGACGAACAGTTCGGCGAAAATACGGGTGTTCAACGAACCGAACCGAACTCGAACACTACGGGGGTGGCTCAACTCTAGTCTTCACCATTGTAACAAAGGAACAATGCCTACCATGTGGCTTTTTAAAACACTAAAGTCACCATTCATTGGCTAATTCATGTCATATTTGTCACCAACAATTAATCACAGGTGAATCTCTACCACAGGCAAGTCAAAATGTGTTTCCATACTAAATTACTGTAATGGTTGCCAGTACCAGTGTAACAGCAATCTTTAGGTTTTTCTATTTTTGCCTCCCATTGTTTTTTGTTTTTAATTATTGTTTATCATTTGCTCTTTTGTATTTAAAATGAGTGCTCTATACAAAAAACTGTTTCACTGGATTCATTTTTTTCAGGACATATTCCACATTATGTACTTAAACTTCATGGGTGCCAATAATAATGAGCAGGACTGTATAGTGGATTGCAATGCTCCTGTATTTTATTATACCAATATATACATATATTTATATAAAAATAAACAACAAAAGTACACATATTTGGTATAGCCACGTCCGGAACGACCCGACCGTTAAAACTGTGACACCAATTAACCCCTTCAGTGAATATTGTTAAAAAAAATAAATATAAAACATGCAAAAAAACATGACTTTTCATTATACTGTGGAACAAAAATTGGAATAAAAAGCGATCAAAAAGTCAAATGTAATTAAAAATAGTATCCCTGTAAACGTCATCTTGTCCTGCAAAAATAAGCTGCTATAAAGCTCAATCAGCGGAGAAATAAAAAAAGCTATAGCTGTATATATTGCAATGCAAAAACAATTCTTTTTTCTAAAAAAATGTTTTTATTGTGTAAAAGGGGCAAAACATAAAAATTATTTAAATGTGGGATCACTGTAATCATACTGACTCAAAGAATAAAACTGTCTTATCACTTTTACCACACGGAAAATGGGATTACATAAAAAACAATTCCTGAGTTGCTGTGTTTTGTTCATCCTGCCTTCCCAGAAATCGGAACAGAAAGTGACAAAAAATGTTATGTGCCCCAAAATGGCACCAATAAAAACGTCAGCTCGTCCCACAAAAAAATAACCTCACATGACTCTGTCGGCAGAAATCTAGAAAAATAATAGCTCTGAAAATATGGTAATGCAAAAACTATTTTTTTGTAAAAAAAACAACCTTTTTTAGTGTGTGATAGTAGCTAAACAGAAAAAAAATATATAAATGTATAAAGTTGTCTAATAATTTATACTGCACAATGAACAGCATAAAAAATAAATAGAATTCTTAACCTGCTGTTAATTTATTATTACAACAGTAATGCTGAGCGCTTACATCAGGGTTTCCATGTAAATCTCTGAAATATGTGATTCAGATGGAACCCCTGGCAAAAGATTCCCTATAATGAGGCAGATTGAGACACTGAGGGTGCCATCTGGCCTGTGATCCAGCAGTGTCTTTTTAAGTGGCCATAAAAATCCAAACTGCCACAGTCTTGTGCACCTCTTTAAAGAAGGACACCGCTGAACAGAGGCCAAACAGAGTGCAAAATAACTCTGCAGCCTCATTATAGTGAATGGTTTCCTCAGGGGTTTCATTTTAATCACATAATTTGGAGATTTAGATGGAAGCACCGATTTGATCCAAAATGTTATATAAAATGCTCCCAATAAAATCTTCAACTCAATCCACAAAAAAGGCAAGTCCCCACTCAGGTCCGTCATCTGTCAATTTCCAAGTTACTGGTAGCACAAAGGCTCTAGAAAAGTGCTATGGCTCCTCACACCCCAAAAGAACAAAGACTCCAAAGAAGCAGCATAGCTTCCCGCTCCCTCCAAAATCCAAATGCCCCCCTCTAATCTGAGCCCCACAGTGTGCCTAAAACCATTTAGCATCCATATGTTTGGCATTTCTGTAGTGATGAAAGTCTGCCTAATTTATGGGGTTCGTGTCTCCAGAATCAGGAGCTGGGCATAATGTATGGGTACTACAATGTATGGGCACTACAAAGTACGAGCACTACAATGTATTGGGCACAATAGTGGCAGATTTGGAATTTCACTCAGCAGCATCCACTGCTGCTTGTTTCTGGAAAGCACACACGGAACCAAAATTGTCATTACACTTGTAGATAAAATCCTGGAGAGGTGCAATTTCCAAGATGGGGTCACTTGAGGGGGGATTCTGCTCTTCTGGGACTTAGGGGCTCTGAATATTATTATTATTTATTTATTATTACATGAAGTCTGCAAACAATTCTACAAAAATGTGTTCTCCAATAGTCAAATAGCACTCCTTCCCTTCCGAGTCTTCCAATGTGGCAAAGCAGTACTGTACACATATGGATTATTGCCACATTCAGCAGAAATTATGTGACACATGTTGGTGTCATTTTTTTTACCCATTTCTCCATGTGAAAATGTAAAATCGGGGGCTAAACAAAATTTTTTCTTCACTGCCCAATGGTATAATTTTTGTGACTCATCCATAGTGTCAATATGATAACTGCACCCTTAGATGAATTCATTTAGAGGTGTAATGTGTTAAATGGGGTCACTTGTGGGGAGGTCTGCTGTAATGGCACCTCAAGGGCTATTCCTGGTGGTCAAGGTACCCCAAACCATAACAGAAAAATGTGCACTACAATATGGCACTCCTTCCCATCTGAGCTGTCCACTGTGCCTGAAAAAGTAGTTTCCGATTAAATGTACGGCATTGGTGCACTCAGGAGAACTTGCACAGCAAACTGTGAGGACCAATTTTTCATATTAGCCCATATAAAAATTAAAAACTTGGGGCGTAAACAACATTTTAGTGGTAAAAATGTACAGTAATTGTTTTTTTCTTCATCACCCAGTGGTATAAAAATCTGTGAGTCACGTGTGGTGTCAAGATGCTTACTGCACCCCTAGATGAATTCTTTGGGGGGTGTAGTTTGTAAAATGGGGTCACTTATGGAGGGGTTCTGCTATTCTTGCACCTCAGGGACTCTGCCAATGTGACATGGCACAATCAAACCATTCCAGCAAAATCTGAACTCCAATGTGGCGCTTCTTCTCTTCTGAGCTTTGCACTGTGCTTCAAAAGTCATGTTCAACCAAATATGGGGTAAAGGCATACTCAGGAGAAATTGAATAACAAATTTTACCATTCATTTCCTCTTATTATTCCTTTTGAAAATGAAAAGCTTGGGGTCAAAGCATTTTTTTCATGGAAAAAAATGGTAACTTTTCATTTATTCAGCCCAATGTTATACATTTCTGTGAATTCTGAGGCCTAAAAATGCTCACTGCACTCCTATATGAATTCCTTGAGAGGTATAGTTTCAAAAATGGGAACACTTGTGGGAATTTCTACTGTAATGGAATGGCAACGGCTCTTCAAATTTGAAATCGCATCTGCAATCTATTCCTGCCAAAATTGCGCTCCAGAATACAACTGGCGCTCCTTCCATTCTAAGCCTTGCCTTGTACCCAAACAGTAGTTTTACACCACACATGGGATTTCTGTGTACTCAAGAGAAATTGCACAACAAATTTTGTGGTACATTATGTCCTGTTTACTTTGTTAAAGTGAAATATTTGGGGCGAAAGCAACATTTTTTGCAGGAAAAATGTATTATTTCATTTTTAAGGCTCAACGTTATAACATTTTGTGAAGCACTCGTGGGTTCAAGGTGCTCATGACACCGCTAGATAAGTTCCTTGATGGGTGAAGTTTCCAAAGTGGGGTCATATGTGGGGCGTTTCCACTGTTTAGGCACATCAGGGGCTCTACAAACTTGATATGGTATCTGTTATCTATTTCAGCCAACTCTGCGTTCCAAAAATCAAATAGCACTCTTTCCCTACTGAGACTTGTCAGGCGCCCAAACAGTTGTTTTCCTCCACACATGGGGTATTGGTGCACTCAGGAGAAATTGCACAACAAATTGTATGGTTAATTTTCTCCTGTTACCCATGTGAAAATGAAAAATTTGGTACTAAACAACATTTTTGTGGGACAAAATAAAATTTCCCTTTTTTCATGCCACATTGCTTTAATTACTGTGAAGCATCTAAAGGGTTAATAAAGCTCTTGAATGTGATTTTGAGCACTTTGAGGGGTGCAGTTTTTAAAATTGTGTTATTTGGGTGTTTTATGTTACATAGGTCCCTCAAAGTCACTTCAAATGTGATGTGGTCCCTAAAATAAATTGGTTTTATAAATTTTGTTGGAAAAATGAAAAATAGCTAATTAACTTTTAACCCTTCTAACTTCCTAACAAAAAAATATGTTTTAAAAATGATGCTGATATAAAGTAGACCTGTGGTAAATGTTATTTATTAACTCTTGTGTGTGGTATAACTATTTGGTTTAAGGGCATAAAGTTTCAAAGTTTGAAAATTGTGAAATGTTCACATTTTTGATAATAATTTTGATAATAATTTTTTATATTTTCATAAATAAACACAAATCATATCGATCAAAATTTACCACTAACATGAAGTACAACATGTCATGTAAAAACATTCTCAGAGTCACTGGGATATGTTGACGCTGGTTAGAATTGTAAAATTTGGCCTAGTCTGGAATTTGAAAATGGGAAAAGGGGTTAAAGTGTAAACAGTCATTTTAATTATTATTTCAGAAATGAATAATGCACATGAAAATAACAAACTTTATAATATATTTTATGAGAGAAATCTGCTTCTTTCTCTGCCAGACTGACCATTCTCAAAATTCTCAATTTACAAGTAAAATCAGTTTACAGTGAATTGTTACATCACTGAGATAGGAGATGGCAGTTGCTACTGATAAAATTCAATGTAGGTGGGATAGGGGAGGAGAAGGGGAGGAACTAAAGATAGATCTCTCCTGTCGATTTCCCCCATCACCATCTTCATAGAATCTTATCAGCAGCAACTGACAAAATTAAAACAACAGCTAATCTTTAAGCAGTTCATTTAGCAGTTAAACATTGTTTGGAAGCGATCATCAGAAAATATCCTATGGTTTAAAACAGGTTTTTGTAATAAATTTATCTTTATTTTTTTTATGTTCTTTTACTAACACAATATGTATTAAAAATAAAAAATAATATTCTTGCACACTGGCTATTGGCCATTTTTTAGACTCTAAATTCCTTTTGTTTCAGGAAAAAATACATATAATACATGAATTGAACAGACTGACCTTATTTGTTATATAAAAGCATCTAATGAGTGTGTGCCAAGATCATTGTGAAGGGAGGTGGAGCAAGGTCAGATGTGACATCACTTGCTATGAATGAAGGATCCTGTGTTACCAGCTGCATATAGTGTTACCTGTTATTGTAATCTTCCCTCTGCTGATTTGTAAAAGTACAAACTTGAAATTAGCATGAGTCCTAATTAGTGTTGAGCCACCCCCGTAGTGTTCGAGTTCGATTTGGCTCGTCGAACACCCGTATGTTCGCCGAACTGTTCGTCGAACACTGTCGAACACTGTCGAACACCGTTAAAACCAATGGCAGGCAAACAAAAACACAAAGAAACACATAGAAAACACATAGAAAACACTTCAAAGGTGTCCAAAAGCTGACAAACTGCTCAGAAGACACAACTAACACATGGAAAAGTGACAAGTACATATAGTCATGCAAAAAGAAAAGAGGTGGAGGAGTAAAAGGAGGGGGAGACACAGATATAGGCAAGTCATGCCCTTCTAAAAACAAGAAAGGCTGGAGTAAAAATCTAAAATCAGCCTACCAACACCCAGACGTCGTCACAAGAAAATGAAAAAAAGAAATATCTTTAGGCAGAATGGCGGTTCCATTCAGGACACTTTCCTTACAAGACGTAGTGGTATCCCCATTGTGAGTTGTGCCAAAAACGGAACCCAATACATTCGGACTAATCCACTATTTGTCATATCCAAGGGGCAGGTCCGTAAACGACAACATCGAGGCGGAACCAAGTACAGTAGTATATACTGTACATCCTTTGACAAGGCAATCAGGCGGATCAAGAAGTTGGGAAGGGTCACCCTAATGGCCAAAACAGACATTCATGCGGCATTCCGGTTACTTACTACCTGTGCCTCCGAATAGTGTCCACCTATTGGGCTGCTTCTGGGAAGGAGCATACTATATAGATCGCTGTTTGCCCATGGGGTGCTCCAGATCCTGCTCACTATTTGAGGCGTTTAGTTGCTTCCTCGAATGGGTTGTAATGGACTTTTCTAAGGGGGCACATATTATCCATTACCTCGACAACTTCTTCTGCCTGGGCCCAAATGATTCGCCACAGTGTGAATATATGCGGTAGTCCATCTGTGAGAAGGAGAGAGCTGGAGGGAGAGCGGACACCACAGAGCCGAGGGGTTAGATGGAGAACCGAAGAAGGAAAGAGGGCGATGGAGGAAAGGGAGTACAGTGGAAGGCCGACCTGAGCTTCCCCACGTTCCTGCTGGGCGGGGAACAGCCCTGGGAAGAAAAGCCGCTTGCGCATCCCTTTGAGGTTACGGGCGCGAGTAGGCAGAGGGACTGCGCTGGAGTGCGAAGCTGACACGGCCAGTCCGTTCCTGCCCGTGTGACCTCTGT
Organism: Phyllobates terribilis; assembly: GCF_046119375.1. Taxonomy (NCBI): domain Eukaryota; kingdom Metazoa; phylum Chordata; class Amphibia; order Anura; family Dendrobatidae; genus Phyllobates; species Phyllobates terribilis. The sequence goes on along the minus strand of NW_027362761.1, from coordinate 991,032,825 downwards.
GTCGCCAGGTTTGTGCCAGAGCCGCGGTGGACCCTGACGGCCAGCCCCCCTCTCCCAATACTGGTGCCTGTCCGCTGGTGGGTCGAGCCCCCCCGCGGTGGGGGGGAATAACATCTGCAGAAGAAAGACCATCTTCCAGCCAAACTAAGATGTCTACTTCTTTTCTTGGACAATGTGATATGATCCCTTTCTTACGGACACGCCCATCGCTACAAATTCCAGATAAGGCACAAAAACAGCAGGTGCTTCAACGGATATCAAGTGCTCCTTCAAGTGGGCTCTCCTCCACCTCAACTTCAACATCACAAATACTCCAGTCCTCAGAGGTGTCACTCCAATCGCACTTGCTTCCTCACAACTCCCAAGTCTCCAGCTGCCTGTCTGAGTATGGGGTAACACAGATGGTTGAGTCTGCAGAGCTGTTTACTCATGCTATAGCCTGGGAAACGGAGGTCTGCTCCAGAGCTTCTGTTAATCCAGACGAGGAAATGATCTGCACTGATGCCAAGAATCTTTATGAGTCAGATCCAGGACCAGATGAAGAAGGTTCTGAGCATAATGTAGACCCTCGTTCCCAAACTGTAACTCCTGTTGGTGGAGACAATGATGATGACGATGATGAGACTCAAATTCCTGATTGGAGCGACAGCTTGACTTTTCGGTCAGGGCAGGAAGAGGTTGGCTTTGAGGACGACGGGTGTGAGAACACACAGGGTGATGATGACGAGGTTGGAGATCCCACTTACTGTCAACCCACAGTCAGCCAGTCGATGAGGTCAGCAGAGGAGGTGGAGGAGGATGTGACTAGCCCAGGGGATGGGGATGACTCGGTACCCGGGCCTTTGCCTGGCCTTTGGGATGTCGCGGTGGTCGGCTCCCGGGCCCGTACCCTAGGGTCACTCTTTAAAAGGGTGGATAATTGTTGATTTTATAAGAGTTTGTGACGCCACCTGTGGTATCTGGTGAGAAGCACCAGCGCTGCAGTAGTCCACTGAGGCCAGTGATAAGGCAGCTCGATGGTATAGCTCCCCACAGGTGGAGCTAGGCCTCAGAAAAGCGTATGCTGGGGGAATGCAGGAAAGGTGAGACCCAGCTGGGTCAGAGCAAGAACGGGAATGGACACGGTAGTCACTACAGTACCTTTTACTGGTGGAAATTCATGCACATCCCGGAGCACTGTAGGGTGAAGGGTGCATATCAGGATCCTCCCCAATGAGCGGGTGTAGGGCCTCCTGTTTCTTGCCTCTGTGTAGTAAGTTTCTGACCTGCCTGGAGCTAGGCCTAACTTTGTCTCTGTCCTGTGCTGGCTGACCTTGTGGTAGGGCCCTGTCTTGGATTTCACGCTCCCAGTATGCGGGGCCTAAGCGTCTCCTGGCTCTGTTACGTATCAGCACCTTAGCGATCCTGGGACTTGTATTTCTCCAGGGATTCCGGTTATGCCTTACTGGGTCATAGAGATCCCGGTAAGCTCGGATCCGGTGTCAGGTAAATGCTTCGGGGTGAGCTGGTTAAGCTCCTCTGCCCCCTATGTACTAACTCTCCACTCACCTTTGGCCTATTCGGGCCCTCACTAGGCTATACACACTAACGGCAGCTTGCCGCGCTTCACGGATCTTATGGCGCCGGCACACCTTAAGCTCTAACTGGGCTCCCTGAATCTAGCTAACAGGAGCCTCGTGCTCCACTGCTGAACTATTAACTGAGTTCTCTAGACTAGACTGAGCTCCACTGCAGACTGACCTCTCTTAGGCTTCTCTACTGCAGGAACTCTTCAGAGGAACTGAACTGCCTAGCTCCACCTTCCCTATTTATATCCCTAATGGGCTCCCTCTGCTGGTCTGATGTGGAAGGTGGAGATATGTGAATGTTTATGGGGGCATCTTGTGGAGGATTCCATCAATGCACTCTTCTAGGATCTGTGATACCAAGCGCAGCTGGGCGTCACAGATGATATTGCCGACGAGGTTAGGTTGCGACCTTCCTGGACAGAGACGGAGTACTGGAAGCACGTCAACAACTGCATCCTCAACCACAACTCTGCCTCTGACCACAAGTCGTAGTGGCTCTTCAGGTTGCATGGGCTCTAAGCCTTGCATAGCCTGGGCATTTTTTCAGATCGATAAGGATGACCCAACTCATGTTATCTGTAATATTTGTCACCAAAAGTTAAGTAGAGTCCAAAAAATCCATAGTTTGAGTACTTCATGCATGAACCGTCACATGGATATGAAGCATAAGTTGCAGTGGGAAGCTCACTGTGCTACAATGCGGCCTAGCGGGCCGGGCCAGCCACCGTCTGCCCCATCTTGTGCATCCGCGGCCTCTTCATCCTCTGTGACTGGGGAGACAGCAGTCACACATGTTTTTGTACGCAGACCTCCTACCTCTTTACCCGCAACAGCCAGTGTGATTGGCAGGTCATTATTTCATTTGGAAGTGGAAACACCAGCTGGTGTTGAGCGCTCTCCGACATCGAGAGCACCACCTTTGGATCAAGGCAACCTAACTTTTCCGCCTGCATCTTCCTCACAGACCGGCAAGTTTGCCGGGGACACCCTACTCAACCCCGTCTAAGCACAACAGCCACCTCTCGGTCCATCAGATGTGGACAAGTAAAAGACCATTTCCTCCTAGCCATGACAAAGCTAAGAGGTTGAATTTCACCATCTGCAAGCTGCTGGCTACACAAATGCTGCCTTTCCGCCTGGTGGACACAGAGGATTTTTGAGACCTTATGTCCGTCACAGTGCCCCAGTACCAGATGCCCAGTCGGCACTACTTCTCAAAGAAAGGTGAGCCTGCGCTCCACCAGCATGTCGCACACAACATCACTGCTTCTTTGAGAAACTCTGTGTGTGACAGCGTCCATTTCACCACAGACACTTGGGTGAGTAGGCATGGACAGGGGTGTTACATGTCGCTGACTTGGCACTGGCTAACTATGGTGACAGAAGGACAAGGAGCTGCTGTCCAAGTCTTGCCGTCCTCACAAGTTGTACGTCAATCCTCTTTATCTAGAAGTTCCTCCACTGCTTCTGCCTCCTCAACCTCCTCTTGGTCCTCCACCTGCACCCAAAGCCTGTCTGGTAATGCCAACCTCTTTCTAACTGCGCAGAATGAGTCCTGCACACCTCCTTACTATGCTGGCAGCAGGGCTCAACAGCATCAGGCGGTGTTTACTTTGAAATGTCTGGGAAATGTGAGTCACACAGCTGAGAAGTTGTGGTCAGCTCTGGAGACCCAGTTTCATGAATGGTTGTCTCCACTGGACCTGCAACCAGGGAAGGCCGTGTGCGACAATGCTGCAAACCTGGGTGCGGCCATTAGCCGGGGCAATGTCACACACGTGCCTTGTAGGGCTCACGTGTTGAACCTGGTTGTCCAGCAATTTTTAGCCCACTATCCCGGACTAGATGGCCTTCTGCAGAGGGCACGGTCGCTGTGTGCTCACTTCAGCCGTTCGCATCCCGCAGCTCAACGACTTACATCTCTACAGAAGTCGTTGGGCCTGCCAGTTCACCAGATGAAATGCGATGTGCCGACACGGTGGAATTCAACTCTGCACATGTTGCAGCGACTGTGGCAGCACCGACAAGCCCTGTTGCAATACGTTCTGACGTATAGCCTGGGCCAATGAGATCTAGAGGTGGGGCAAATCACGCTGCAGGAGTGGTCTCAGATCAGGGACCTATGAAGTTGACGCGCCCCCTGGGCCGTGGGGTACCCGAAGCCGGGCCGGTAGATGCTGGGTGTTGTAGTCACTGTGCCGGCGACCCGGTCCGTGACCCAGGGCTGTCAATCCAAGGCTAATTTGTATATATGGGTTTTATAATGTCCGACTACGCCACCTGTGGAGTGCGGCCAAAGGGGCCGCCGCTGAGGAACAGTCCTCTGAAGCTGGTGGTTTTGCAGCAATGGTATTATTACTCCCCACCGGAAGAGTGTAGCTTCAGGGCAGTGTGCGTGGATGATGGTGGTTGTACTGCAGGGAGTCAGTAATGAACACAGAGTCCGTGTGATGCAGTCCCAAGATCTTTACTCACAGTTGTTGCAGTCCAGATTACAGGTACCAGAGCAATCTCCCCCGTCGTGCTGTGCATACTCAGTGAGGGGCTCAGTCCACCCCCAGATAGCTCCGGAGTACTTAGCAGGACCCCCTTCTGTGTGTCCTTTCTCTGGCCTTCTCCCTGCACCTCACACCCAGTGACACTTCTGTCCGGTATCCTCGGGCCTTGGCGGGCGACGTGTGTTCCTTCCCCTGGGTCCTATGTGGCTACCTTCTTAGTGTCACTGGTGTGGACTTTGGCCTGCAGTACATGAAATGCTGCAGCCTCTGGTTTCTAGTTGAGCCTTGCTGTTTCTCCGCTAGTTGAGGGACCGGTTCCTCTTATCTGGCCTTACCCCTCTATCTCCTGGTAGCAGCGGGCGTACGGGTGGCCTTCTGCATGGCCCATGCCACTAGGGTCCCTTCGGTTCCTGGAGCCTTCCTGCTCCCACTCCTCTCTTCTCTCCTTCAGTCCTGGGCCTCCCAGGCTATGCCCGCCTCCGGAGCAGAGCTCATGCAGATCCTCTGCTCCTGTCACTTCTCCTCTGATTGGCTTGCTCTTTCTAAGATGGCTTCCTATTTATACTCTCCCTGTCATGTGCTCCCCTAAGCTGCTTTCTCCACCCACACCCACTACATAGGACCCTCCCACCAGCTAGGGACCTGGGACTGTGTTCTCCCTTAGGAGCAATCTCGCCCTACCCCCACTGCGGGTATGTGTTGGATGCAGGTGTTAGAGTCCCGAGCCATACTCCTTCCTTACCTGAGGGTGAGATACCACACCTCTGGGTGAGATGCAGTAACTCTGTGGCGACTGAACCCTCAGGGGCGCCACACACCCTTCTGCACAGTTTTGAAATGGCGACGAAGATGTTTAGTGCTGACGACGATGCCATTATCAGCTTGACTATTCTGGTGATTTACATGCTGGAGCACACGTTAAACAGAATTCAGAGTCAGGTGGTGGGACAAGAGGAGGTGGAGGAAGTAGAGGAGGAGTCGTATGCGGAAGGGATAACATCTCCAAGGTCCAGACGGTCGGCAGCACCAAGGCGGCAGGCATGGGAGAGTGAGGGAGAGGGATTAACCAGGGCACATGGTAGCAGCCAAACTGTTGAGGAAGGTGCAGGAGCCGGGGAAGAAGTTGAGAACGAACTGGCGATGGGCATGTAAGACTCATCAGATGAGGGAGACCTTGATCACATTTCTGTTGTGCGAGGTTGGGGGGAGAGGGCAGAGGAAGGAAGCATGATTCTTACCTCGCTACCAACACAACAAGGACTTGGTCCTCCTGGATGCGCAAGACACATGAGTGCCTTCTTGCTGCACTACCTGCAACATGACCCTCGGATTGTCAGAATTCGAAGTAATCCCGACTACTGGGTTGCCACACTCTTAGATCCCCTGTAGAAAAGTAAATTTGCAGAAATTATTCCTGCCATAGAAAGGGTTTCACGCATGCAGGAGTATCAGCAGAGGCTGTTGCAGAATCTTACATGTGCTTTTCCACAAAGCACCAGTGGTGCACGTAGTGAATCTCGCAGTTCTAACTTGCAAACCGTGGGACTGTCGAGTCTTCATCACTCAAACCGTAACAGTAACACAGTATCTGCTGGTAACAGCAATTTTGTGGAATCGTTTCACCACTTTTTTAGACCATCCTTTGCAAGGCCACATGAGACAAGAAGTCTGACACATAGTCAACATCTAGAGAGGATGGTACAGGAGTATCTCCAAGTGAACATCGAAGCTATGACTGTGTCACTGGACCCTTGCTCATTTTGGGCTTCCAATCTGGAAAAATGGCCGGAGCTCGCCACTCACGCCTTGGAGATCTTGTCATGCCCTGCAGTCAGCTTTCTCTCTGAATGTGTGTTCAGCGCTGCTGGTGGTGTGGTGTCAGATAAGCGCACGCGGCTGTCCACTGAGAATGTAGACAGACTCACGTTCATAAAGATGAAAAAATCATGGATCCGCAAGGGCTTTTCTACCCCTGCCTCATCCTGGGGAGACTAAAAGCTTGAGGATTTGGTAAAATCACCTCACCAACCGTTTTAAGCATCTCTGGGGCAACTGATGCCACTTAAGTGGTGTCTGTGCCACAATTTTTGGAAAAAATGGAGACTCTTTTTGGAGTCCCCTTGCTGTGTTTTGCGTGACGTTGGCATTGTTAATTCCAGGTGGGTTGGGTCGCCCCCCCCCCTTTTAGCTGTAAGAAACTACATACACTATGGCTTGGGGTAACATAGATAGTTGAGTCTGAAGAGCTGTTTACTCAGAGGTCTGCTCCAAAACGTCAGTGTCTGCTAGTCAGCGTAGAATTTTTAACTGCATCTAGCCTAGGCAATACTTTGGGCGTAGTAGCCCGGCTGAGAAGCAAGCTGCACCACCTGTGTATTTAATAAGAATTTTTAAATGCATCTAGCCTAGGAAGACTGTGGGGACCCCCAACCAAACCCAGACGCTCAGCCCCCCAACCGCCCCCTTTTCCTTGACAATACAATAATGTAACTCTTACACCTGGATGGGTGAGGATCGGTCACAGCTTTATTAACTCTTTATACTCATTCCATTAGAAAGGCATTTTATTTCTAAAATAATTCAGCTTGTTGCAGCATGCCCTGGGTCTCCACACCGGCAAGTTGGCCAACAAGTGTAACTCTCCAACATGTCCTTTCTATTTCCAGGCCACGGAAGATCCTGCATACTCGTATGCAGGACTCTGACCCCCATCCATCACTCTTAACGCTTGTTCCACTCCGTCCTGGAGTCCTGACAGGAATATGTCCAGTCCAATATCCATTAAGTGAACACAGTGGGGCCGTATGAGGCCTGCTTTATCTCCTTCCAGTTGTCGGTATTGTATCACTACACCGCCTCTGCCTCTTCTAAATTTTGCCATCCGAGTATTTATTACCCGCCTTGTCCGTTCGATGGCCGTGATGTCTCGCGCACCTTGCCATACCGCTATCGGAACAATCTCTGACCATACTATAGTTAGTTTTGTGAAAAATTCTCTGAAGCGCTCAGTGTCTAGTTTTATTATTGCCATTAGTTATGCGCTCTTGTGATGACCTAGGTCGTTTCCCCCGGCCTGTATAACTAAGATGACCGGACCTCTTGCCTCTCTCCCTACCTTGATTACCTCCATTAGTACCTGTGGCCATAGCAGGCCTCTAATACCTCTCCAGTTGAAATATGTGTTATGAAACTCTAATTTCCTCCCGCCTGGGCGGACTTTCGCCCTTTTTTCTGCCCAATATATATACGAGTGGCCTATCACCCACACTGTTGGCTTAGCGTCACCTGTAAAAGAAACAAACCACGTTAGGATAACAAGTCCGGTCTTATGTATCTCGCCAAACACGTGGATCGCCATCTCCCTATCCTCTGAACTTCCGTTTCTGACAGTCCTGCTCTTGCTGCTTCCGTGGCCGCGCCTATGCGGAATGAGTGTGTCCCGTAATCTTTGGGGTGGTTCCCTGCCGATGTTATGCATTTATTAAATATAGCTTGGAACTGGTATCTTGATAATGGCGTTCCATCAATGTGTGATAGGAAGAAATGACTTTGTGATCTGATGGTTATATATGTTTTACTATTGTTACCCAACTCAGTGTACTGTTTGTGGGTTGTAGAAGTACACAAGTGCCCCTGCCCGCTGGAACTGTTTTTGATTGGCGTATGCGTAGACGTATTGCATTATTGGCTATGATTACGTCCTGGTGTAATAAGCCTCCACTGGTGGTAATTTTGGATTGAGGGACTAATTCGCTTATGCATAGCACCCCGAAGAAGGCGATCGCAAATGCAGTAGACAGTAGTGTTGCTCCAAATTGTGAGTGTCATGGTAATGGTGTTAGGGATATGATGTGAAAAATCAGTTTTAGTGACACGGGACGGGACGTCTATACTCCTGACTTGGCAGACCCCTTTTCCACCCTTTTATGGATTGTCTGATGATGAATCTCTTTGTCACATCTCCCCAATTCAGTAGTTGCAAGTGAAATGCTACTCCGGTCAGACACCGCTGCACTGACGCCCAAGATATGCCCCTCATCATTAGCTGGTGGAGAAATTCTATGGTGACTTGTAATCTGGCTTGTTCACATTGGTCAACCCGTCTGCCTGCTACTAGTCGTGTCCACTCTTCCCATGCCTTACCGTATGCTTGACACGTTGACGGGGCAACTGACTCTCTGATTAATGGCATCAACTATTCGCCACTAGATCCCATAGGGAGAGTGGGCAACTGTTGCCCGATGGGTGGGCGTTGGGGAGGAGCTCTGTGAAAATCTGCCAATTGAATTGTGATAAAGCGTTAGCAGCAGCTTTAGACTCCTCAGCATCGTGGCTAGCGCGGACCCATACATTGTGTTTTAGGCACAGGAATGCTAGCCGGCGTAGTAGGCCTAGCACTGGGAGAGACGATGATGCCATCTTATTAATGCAGTGTGCTAGGCTGGTGTTTTTCGTTATGAAGCGTATATTTTTGTTAGCCAGGAGCGCGCCCCATATTTCTATTGCTACCACTATTGGGAAGAAAAATTATTTTCCGGGCTAGATGCAGCTAAAAATTATTATTAATTTCAAAGCTGGTGGAGCTTGGTATAGATGTCCTAATACAATGAGTACCACACACTGCTACTATGCCCAAAATTATTTTCCAGGCAAGATGCAGCTAAAAATTATTAGTAATATGAAAGCTGGTGGAGCTTAGTATAGATGGCCTAATTGAATGAGTACCACACACTGTTAATATGCCCAAAATAAGTTTACAGGCAAGATGCAGCTAAAAATTATTATTAATTTCAAAGCTGGTGGAGCTTGGTATAGATGGCCTAATACAATGAGTACCACACACTACTACTATGCCCAAAATTATTTTCCAGGAAAGATGCAGCTAAAAATTATTAGTAATTTGAAAGCTGGTGGAGCTTAGTATAGATGGCCTAATAGAATGAGTACCACACACTGCTAATATGCCCAAAATTAGTTTACAGGCAAGATGCAGCTAAAAATTATTATTAATTTCAAAGCTGGTGGAGCTTGGAATAGATGGCCTAATACAATGAGTACCACACACTGCTACAAGCCCAAATATTTTTTCAGAGCTAGATGCAGATAAAAATTATTTTTAATTTGCAACCTGGTGGAGGTTTGTATAGATGGACTAATAGAACAAGTCCCACACACTGCTACAAGCCCAAGCCCAAATATTTTTTCAGAGCTAGATGCAGATAAAACTTAGTTTGAATTTGCAACCTGGTGGAGGTTAGTATAGATGGACTAATAGAACAAGTCCCACACACTGCTACAAGCCCAAGCCCAAATATTTTTTCAGAGCTAGATGCAGAAAAAAACTATTTTGAATTTGCAACATGGTGGAGGTTAGTATAGATGGACTAATAGAACAAGTCCCACACACTGCTACAAGCCCAAATATTTTTTCAGAGCTAGATGCAGATAAAAATTATTTTGAATTTGCAACCTGATGGAGGTAAGTATAGATGGACTAATAGAACAAGTCCCACACACTGCTAGAAGGCCAATTATTTTTTCAGAGCTAGATGCAGAAAAAAAATTCAATTTGCAACCTTATGGAGGTTAGTATAGATGGACTAATAGAATGATGCTATGCCCAAAAGGTTTTACTTGGCTAGGTGCAGTAAAAAAAATTGTATTCTATACACAGGTGGTGTAGCTTGTAACACAGATAGGCTACTCCACTGACTAACGCACACTGCAAGAGGCCAAAAAGGATTTGCTTAGCTAGATTTAGCCAAATGCTGTGAAAAAAACTTGCACTGGCACAGACCTGCCTGGCAAAAAGTGATAGGAACTGATGTAACCTAGCCCTCAAAAGGACTGCAATTACAATTAGTCCTTACTCCCAACCTATCTATTTAAGAGCACAGACCTGCCTCATAAAAGTAGTAGGAAATGATGTAACCTAGTCCTCAAAAGGACTGAAATCACAACTATTCCCTACTCCCCAGCTATCTGTAGATTTGTGAGAAAATTGGCTTGAAATTAATACTCAAAGTATAGCGCACACAGCAACAGCGGTGCAGTCTAACACGCAGCTGCAGCAGTGAGAAAATGGTGGCGACGGGGAAAATGGCTGGGTCTTATAGGGCAAGGACATGTGACATACACTGCCAATGACACATGCCCTTGCTTGTGTGAAAAAAAGCACTTCGCTCAGTGTGTGCTCTGCTGATAGGCTGACAGATTGCACCTCCCCACTGTAAATGCGGGAAAGAGAAAAAAAAATGGAGATCTTCATTATTTATGCAGAGATCCATCCCCTGCCCCTCCCCCCGCCCCGCTGTACACTCAAACTGCGTATTAACATTAATTTTCAGCATTACTGAGAAAAAATCCAGTTATGATTTTGGTGCACGAACAGTTATCGAACATAACCTCGAACAGCCGAATTTTTTTCAAATTGTTTGTGTATGCCGAACGGCTCGAACACCGCCCAAAACAGCTCGTATTTGAGATTGGCGAACAGTTTGAGTCGAACACGGCTCATCTCTAGTCCTAATTATGTTTTTATTTATTTTTCTTTAAATCCAGTAATTTTTGAGGTGAGATATCCATGTCTCAGACTTTATTTTTCACATTTACAAAGACAGAATAAAAAAAAGTAGGAAGGTATTAAAAGGCACTAGTAATTCAATAATATCACAAACAGAAACCTGAATAATGAAGAAATGTTTTTATTGTATAGAAAAGTGAAAAACAAGTAAAAAAACATTTAGGTGTCCACAAGGAGTATATATGTGGAGATCCAACTGTTATCCATACAAACAAAAAAAAGCAGACAATTATCAGAATGCAAGGGTAGAAAGGTAAATAGCTGAAGAATGTATAAGGTAAAGCAAATACACTTGATAAAGGTTATAATAAACCAGAGGATCACAAAGAAGAAACAATAATATTATTAGATTTATATGTATATATAGACAGTATATATAACGATACAGGTACTATATCATGAGAGGTGTGTGATCAAATGGTGTTACCCCAAGAAGAGATCGGATAAGGATTTATAGGGTGTAATTTCCACGCCTTATGCCAACAAAAAATTAAGCTGATTGAATTCAACAACCTTACCAACTCCAGGTCAGATTACCAATGCACTAGCAGGAAGCATCAGACCCCCATGATAAATGCAGGGGCAGCACAGGTGCAAAATACCGATGGAGCAACCACTCACAAGGGGTGGTTGCCTTGTATTAAAAATGCCCACAGATGAGGCTTCATAGGGCGCCAGTCACACAGATACGTGAGATACACAGTGTCTGGCTTACCACCTATTGATAACGCCCATACTATTAGATCAGACAAAGAGATGTATAAATTAATGTATAAAATACATGAAGTATTGGTCTATATTTTGGCCCAAATATGCAATCTCGCAACCCACGTCAAGGGTCCTCATACTTGTGAGTTCTAAAACTACATTTTGTGATTTTTTTCTTGAATTGATGTTTAGTGTTAGGACTTGCAAGAATGAGGACCCTTTACGTGGGTGGCGAGCTTGCGTATTTTGGCCAAAATATTGACCAAATACTTCATGTATTTTATACATAATTTTTTCATCTCTTTGTTGTACATTTTTCTATCTTTTTACAGGGTGCGGGCAGGCCTTTTATTGTTGGTTGGGTGATTTGAGGTATCTATCATGTGAGGTGCACTTATAGAGTGCTGGGCAGCCCATCTGATCTAATAGTATGGGTATCATCAATAGGCAGTAAGCCAGACACTGTGCATCACACATATCTGTGTGACTGGTGTCCTATGCAAGCCCCATCTGTGTGTATTTTTAATACTAGGTAACCACCCCCTCCATGAATTGGTAAGTCTGTGAGTGGTTGTTCCATCAATACTTTTCACCTGTTCTGCGCCCACCTTTTTTATGGGGTCTGCTGCATCCTGCTAGTGTATTGGTAATCTGACCTGGAGTTGGTAAGGCTGTTTTTTTGTGATTTTTCAACAGAAAATAAAGCCACTTTTGTTGGCGCAATGCATGGGGCTTACACCCTATCCATACTTGCAGGTGTGCATTCACACTGTGGCAGACAGAACCTAAGATAAAAAAATGAGCAAATACCCTGTAGTCAGTAAATAAATAAATAAATAAATAAATACTAATAGTACATGTAAATAACACAGCGTACTTAGTTAACATTATTTTGATCAAAAAAGCGTCTTGTTTTTATTGCAATATCTACATAGGTGTATAAAGGTCCATTTCCAACAACCACCACTCCAGTGTTTTAATGGTACATTGTGTTTGCTAACTGTGTAAGAAGGCTAATGAAAGTTTAGAGAACCCTAGAAAACCTTTGCACAAGTATTGTATGTTAGCCCAGCTGAAAACGGTTTGGCTAATTTGAGAAGCTATAAAATTGACCTTCCTTTGAGCTAGTTGAGAATCTGGAGCATTACATTTGTTTGTTCTATGAAACTCTCAAAATGGCCAGAAAAAGAGAACTTTCATGTGAAACTCTACAGTCTATTCTTGTTCGTAGAAATGAAGGTTATTCCATGCAAGAAGTTGCCAAGAAACTGAAGATTTCCTACAACTGTGTGTACTACTCCCTTCAGAGGAGAGCACAAACAGGCTCTAACCAGAGTAGAAAGAGAAGTGGGAGGCCCCGCTGCACAACTGAGCAACAAGACAAGTACATTGGAGTCTCTAGTTTGAGAAATCGACGCCTCACAGCTTCTCAACTGGCCGCTTCATTAAATAGTACACGCAAAATGCCAGTGTCAACATCTACAGTGAAGAGGTGGCCTTCAGGGCAAAGTGGCAAACAAAAGCCATATCTGAGACTGGCTAATAAAAGGAAAAGATTAATATGGGCAAAAGAACCCAGACATTGGACAGAGGAAGATTGGAAAAAGTTTTATGGACAGACGAATCAAAGTTTGAGGTGTTTGGATCACACAGAAGAACATTTGTGAGACGCAGAACAATTGAAAAGAAGAATTATTCTTTCTAATAAAAATCATTATTTCTAACCTTGTCAATGTCTAGATTATATTTCTAATCATTTTGCAACTCATTTGATAAATAAAAGTATGAGTTTTCATGGAAAACACAAAATTGTCTGGGTGACCCCAAACTTTTGAATGGTAGTGTAATGCTTGTAGTTTACCTCACTATGGAGCAGCAGACATCAAACTAGTTAAAAGTATGGGAATACTAACAGCTCTCTGGCTATGGTGCACTATATCCAGAGAGCTGTGATGCACTGTGTATTTTCTGTCAAAGCCAACAATTACTTTTGCATCAACTTGTGTAACCAAAGCTCTTCTATGGGCTTGTGCCAGGCTAACCTTCACTCACCATGTTTATTATTCATTCTCTAGGTCCCTGTCACAATTTTCTTTTCTTATCCCTTTTCATTTTTGGTATATAACTCCTGCACACCGGCAACATCCCACAAGACCTGCAGTTTTAGATGCGCTCAGACTCAGGTGCCAAGTCATCACAATTTGTCCCTTGCTAATTTTTTCTCTTTTTTATACATTACAGATAAAATAATTGACTGTTTACTACCGGTCTAATATTTTACTCCCTTGGAAAAATGTTATTTTAACATAATAGTTTGATTAAATTCACCTGGCGGTTGTTTTTTCATGTTTTGGCTAATCATCGTACATCTATTGAAAAGAATAGAATAAAATCAGAAGACCGAAGAGAAATATGATTCTTGAAATTGATGCCCCTGAAATTTATTATATACTTTCAGTATAATGAACAGTCTGTATTATAGCATGAGCTACATTCACAATTTTCTTGCTTACAACTGGATTCACACAATGCTAAAAGCCTAGTTTACCTACTATCATGATGATTAAGCCAGCAAAGAACAATGGGAAATTTTAATTCTGAATCCTATTGAAATGTAAATGCAGCTCTGGTCTATCAAACAGGTTGTAATTTGGGATCAGCCAGTAATTCAATATATTTCCTTAAAAAGAAAACATAAAAACATTGCAATTGATGAGAAACATAATTATGCTAATTGTAGTTTGTGTTAGGATCGGTACAGCAATGTAGATCACAATTTGGATAAGCAAATTGTGTTTATTTGTTGACATAAAGGACTAAAATTAATATTTGCATTTTTTTGTATTTTTTCACATTGATAGTAGAAAAGTTTTAGATCAAAATTAAAATTAAGCTTTTTATTTATTTATACACAGCAAACTAAACAAGCAACTGCAGGTAGACAAGCCTCTCCTTATGGAACCCAAAACACCAAAAAAGTCACCATTGATGCACAATACATAGTACAAAAGTGCTGAGGGAATCTCAGTAACATAGAAAAAGACATCAGGCTCGGGCTACAAGGCAACTTTGGCTGTGATACCTTTCGTGGGGCCAAAGTTTGCTATCTATGTGTCTCCGCTGCAAAGCAGTAAATGTGCAATACAAGTAAATGGGCTCACATTGCATCGCCAGGGGTACCACGACTTTGACAAGCAAATTGAAAAAATATCTGACATAGATTAACTTTTTGTGACTTATTTGTTGAGCTAGCAGTACCCTTGGGGTCGCAATATAAGTCTATTCACTTTTATTGGTCTGCGATGTAGCAGCAACTCATAGTTAACCTTGGATGCACGACAGGTGTTGCGGCCAAAATAGCCAGGTGGCCCTCATGTTAAACTAAATGATTGTAGAAAGATCCAAATTTGAAACCTCTGATGGCTCTGGTAGTCAATCAGTAGTTATATTGATATATTATTTTTTATGAGTTTTAATATAATAGTAGCTTTGATGCCTGAAAGTATAAGTCATAATCTTGAAATAAGGAAACTGATATTTTCTAAGCACCAAAACAATTAAATACATACTTTAGGCCATGCCTATTTAATAGGCCTATTCATTGAATACTTAGGTTTTACTAATTTTCTTAACATGTTTTGTTTTGACCTTGTAACCTTAAACATTGTCTTATTTGTGTATTCTGATTACGTTCATTTGTGTGCTAAGGAATTGCCTTTTTACTAACTAGACCCCCAACTGTGAGCAATAATAAGTTTCCAAGTGCATAATTGCATGTCATTACATTTGCAGGCATCAATGTCTTCCTAGTCATATTGCACTCTCATTCGCATTCTCATTGCCTATTTGTTTTATCACCTTGGAATGACTTCTTATGATCAGATATTTGCAAAATGTTGAATTGTTATTAGAATGAAATAGCATGTTGTTAAAATTTAGCCATCAGAGGAGCCTTATGGTACATCATAGAAGCACAAAAGTGTCAAAACTTCTAAGGAACTTGATATTCTAAAACTTATTGAGAATAAATGTTGTGCTTAGTACTGACTATTATACTAATGACCTTGTCAGAAAGCCTAAACTCACAATAGATATTTTACCTAAGGTATCTGACTCAAACTAACAAATACAGCGTTTTCTATCAGTAAAATCATTATCTCTTTATGTTACTATAAATATTAATGAGACAAACCCATGTTCTTCCGAGTACACAATTTCAAGTCAACAACCTCACAAACAAGAATTACTGTTAATGTTCCTCTAAGTTCTCTAGACTTAAGATCGTAACGGTCATTTATGAAGATACAAAAATGCAAATATCTCTTTTAGGAAGTTTAGAGGTCACATTTATATAGATGATAACAGTTTGTAATAGAAAACCATTGATTATTAGTGCTCTTGCTTGAAAAAGTAGCTTATTTGAAACTATAGTTGGTGAAAACATTCATGGCTCAGCACAAAACATTAATAATGATTATTTAAAATAGAGGAGATAGGAGATATTTTGGATGGAATATTGTAGAATTTAATTACAATAAATATAATAATACAGTGAATAAACCTCTATATTAATATTGTAATAATAATTAGTTGTCGATAATAGAACTCCATAACAATGTGTCCACTGGAGATACTGATTTTAATTTGATTTGTGGAAAATAAATTTACAGAAAATCGCATAATTGAAAGTCTCTGATTGACTAAAAATTTGTGCATAATACTCTCAATTCCCCTTGGATCATTTTTCTCTGTAAGGACTCCTTCACATATCAGTGACTCCAGTACATGTGGTGAGAGTTTTCACACGTACTGGAGACACTTACACACATAGACCAATTTATATCTATGTTCGATAACTGTTTGTGCACCAAAATCATAACTGAATTTTTTCTCAGTAATGCTGAAAATTAATGTTAATACACAGTTTGAGTGTAAAGCAGGGTGGGGGGAGGGGCAGGGGATGGATCTCTGCAGAAATAATGAAGATCTCCATTTTTTTTTTCTCGTTCCCGCATTTACAGTGGGGAGGTGCAATCTGTCAGCCTATCAGCAGTGCACACACGGAGCGAACTGCTTTTTTTCACACAAGCAAGGGAATGTGTCATTGGCAGTGTATGTCACATGTCCTTGCCCTATAAGACCCAGCCATTTTCCCCGTCGCCACCATTTTCTCACTGCTGCAGCTGCGTGTTAGACGGCACCGCTGTTGCTGTGTGCGCTATACTTTGTTAATTTCAAGCCAATTTTCGCACAAATCTACATATAGCTTGGGAGTAGGGAATAGTTGTGATTGCAGTCCTTTTAAGGACTAGGTTACATAATTTCCTACGACTTTTATCAGGCAGGTCTGTGCTCTTAAATAGATAAGTTGGGAGTAAAGACTAATTGTAATTGCAGTCCTTTTCAGGGCTAGGTTACATCAGTTCCTATCACTTTTTGCCAGGCAGGTCGGTGCCAGTGCTGTGCAAGTTTTTTTCACAGCATTTGGCTAAATCTAGCAAAGCAAATCCTTTTTGTCCTCTTGCAGTGTGTTTTAGTCAGTGGAGAAGCCTATCTGTGTGGCAAGCTAAACCACCTGTGTATAGAATACAATTTTTTTTACTGCACCTAGTGAAGTAAAACCTTTTGGGCATAGCATCATTCTATTAATCCATCTATACTAACCTCCTTCAGGTTGCAAATTCAATATAATTTTTTTCTGCATCTAGCTCTGAAAAACTATTTCGGCTTCTAGCAGTGTGTGGGACTTGTTCTATTAGTCCACCTATACTAGCCTCCACGAGGTTGCAAATACAATATAATTATTTTCTGCATCTAGCTCTGAAAAACTATTTCGGCTTCTAGCAGTGTGTGGGACTTGTTCTATTAGTCCATCTATACAAACCTCCATCAGGTTGCAAATTCAATATAATTTTTTTCTGCATCTAGCTCTGAAAAAATATTTGGGCTTCGGCTTGTAGCAGTGTGTGGGACTTGTTCTATTAGTCCATCTATACTAACCTCCAGCAGGTTGCAAATTCAAAATAATTTTTATCTGCATCTAACCCAGCCAATACTTTTGGGCTAATACCACAGTTTGGCCACTCAGCTCTGCTCGGTTCCCATCCATTGTTTTTTGTGCAAACAACCCCAGAGTTGTGAATTAGTTAACCACCAAAATGAGTGGAAAAAGGCCTGCTGCTGGTGGAAAGGGGAATAGGCGTGTTGGGAAGGGAAAAAAAAGGTTGTGTCCGTGGGGTAGGTGTTAAAGCAACAGTAACATCTGCAGAAGAAAGACCATCTTCCAGCCAAACTAAGATGTCTACTTCTTTTAGCGGACAATGTGATAAGATCCCTTTCTTACGGCCACGCCAATCGCTAGAAATTCCAGATGAGGCACAAATACAGCAAGTGCTTCAATGGATATCAAGTGCTCCTTTAAGTGGGATCTCCTCCACCTCAACTTCAACATCACAAATACTCCAGTCCTCAGAGGTGTCACCCCAATCGCACTTGCTTCCTCACAGCTCCCAAGTTTCCAGCTGTCCGTCTGAGTATGGGGTAGAACAGATGGTTGAGTCTGCAGAGCTGTTTACTCATACTATAGCCTGGGAATCAGAGGACGGCTCCAGAGCTTCTGTGAATCCAGACGAGGAAATGATCTGCACTGATGCCCAGAATCATTATGAGTCGGATCCAGGACCAGACGCAGAAGATTCTGACCATAATGGAGCCCCTCGTTCCCAAACTGTAACTCCTGTTGGTGGAGACAATGAGGAAGATGATGATGAGACTCAAATACCCGATTGGAGCGACAACTTTAGTTTTTTGACAGGGCAGGAAGAGGTTGGCTCTGAGGACGACGGGTGTGATAATACACAGGGTGATGATTACGAGGTTGGAGATCCCACTTACTGTCAACCCACAGTCAGCCAAGAGATGAGGTCAGCAGAGGAGGTGGAGGAGGATGCTAGTGACGATGAGCTCAGTTTGCGCCTTCCTGGACATAGATGTAGTACTGGAAGCACGTCAACAACTGCATCCTCAAACACAACTCTGCCTATGACCACAAGTCGTGGTGGCTCTTCAGGTCGCATGGGTGCTAAGCCTTGCATAGCCTGGGCATTTTTTCAGATATATAAAGATGACCCAACTCGTGTTATCTGTAACATTTGTCACCAAAAGCTAAGTAGAGGCCAAAAAATACATAGTTTGAGTACTTCATGCATGAAACGGCACATGGATATGAAGCATAAGTTGCAGTGGGAAGCTCACTGTGCTACAATGCGGCCTAGCCGGCCGGGCCACCCACCGTCTACCACATCTTGTGCATCCGCGGCCTCTTCATCCTCTGTGACTGGGGGGACAGCAGTCACACCTGTTTTGGGACGCAGACCTGCCACCTCTTTACCCGCAACAGCCAGCGTGATTGGCAGGTCATCATTTTCTTTGGAGGTGGAAACATCAGCTGATGTTGAGCGCTGTCCGACATCGATAGCACCACCTTTGGATCAAGGCAACCTAACATGTCCTCCTGCATCTTCCTCACAGACCGGAAGTTTGCCGGGGACACCCTTCTCAAACCCATCTAAGCACAACAGCCAGCCCTCTGTCCCTCAGATGTGGACAAGTAAAAGACCATTTCCTCCTAGCCATGAGAAAGCTAAGAGGTTGAATTTCACCATCTGCAAGCTCTTGGCTACAGAAATGCTTCCTTTCTGCCTGGTGGACACAGAGGATTTTCGAGACCTTATGTCCGTCGCAGTGCCCCAGTACCAGATGCCCAGTCGGCACTACTTCTCAAAGAAAGGTGTGCCTGCTCTCCACCAGCATGTCACACACAACATCACCGCTTCTTTGAGAAACTCTGTGTGTGACAGGGTGCATTTCACCACAGACACTTGGACGAGTAGGCATGGACAGGGGCGTTACATGTCGCTGACTGGGCACTGGGTAACTATGGTGAGAGCAGGACAAGGGGCTGCTGTCCAAGTCTTGCCGTCCCCACGAGTTGTGCGTCAATCCTCTTTATCTCAAAGTTCCTCCACTGCATCTGCCTCCTCAACCTCCTCTCGGTCCTCCACCTGCACCCAAAGCCTGTCTGGTCATGCCACAAGCTTTCTAACTGCGCAGAAGGGATCCTGCACACCTCCTTACTATGCTGGCAGCGGGGATCAATGTAATCAGGCCGTTTTTACTTTGAAATGTCTGGGAAATGTGAGTCACACAGCTGAGGAGTTGTGGTCAGCTCTGGAGAACCAGTTTCATGAATGGTTGTCTCCACTGGACCTGAAACCAGGGAAGGCCGTGTGCGACAATGCTGCAAACCTGGGTGCTGCCCTTCGCCGGGGCAATGTCACTCACGTGCCTTGTATGGCTCACATGTTGAACCTGGTTGTCCAGCAATTTTTAGCCCACTATCCCGGACTAGATGGCCTTCTGCAGAGGGCACGGTCGCTGTGTGCTCACTTCCGCCGTTCGCATCCCGCAGCTCAGCGACTTACATCTCTACAGAAGTCGTTGGGCCTGCCACTTCACCGGCTAAAATGCGATGTGCCTACCCGGTGGAATTCAACACTGCACATGTTGCAGCGACTGTGGCAGCACCGACAAGCCCTGGTGCAATACGTTGTGACGTTTAGCCTGGGCCAACGAGATCCAGAGGTGGGGCAAATCACGCTGGAGGAGTGGTCTCAGATCAGGGACCTATGCACCCTTCTGCACAGTTTTGAAATGGCGACATAGATGGTTAGTGCTGACGATGCCATTATTAGCATGACTATTCCCGTGATTTACATGCTGGAGCTCATGTTAAACAGAATTCAGAGTCAGGTGGTGGGACAAGAGGAGGTGGAGGAAGTAGAGGAGGAGTCGTATGCGGAAGGGATAACATCTCCAAGGTCCAGACGGTCGGCAGCACCAAGGCGGCAGGCATGTGAGTGTGGGGGAGATGGTTTTACCAGGGCACATGGTAGCAGCCAAACTAGTGAGGAAGGAGCATGAGCCCAGGAAGAAGTGGAGGACAAACTGATGGAACACTCATCAGATGAGGGAGACCTTGATCACATTTCTGTTGTGCGAGGTTGGGGGGAGAGGACAGAGGAAGGAAGGATGATTGTTACCTCGCCACCAGCACAACAGGGACTTGGTGCTCCTGGATGCGCAAGACACATAAGTGCCTTCTTGCTGCACTACTTGCAACATGACCCTCGAATTGTGAGAATTAGAAATAATCCTGACTACTGGGTTGCCACACTGTTAGATCCCTGGTACAAAAGTAATTTAGCAGAAATTTTTCCTGCCATAGAAAGTGATGCACGCATGCAGGAGTATCAGCAGAGACTGTTGCAGAATCTTACATGTGCTTTTCCCCAAAACACTAGTGGTCCATGTAGTGAATCTCACAGTTCCAACTTGCCAACCATGGGACCGTCGAGTGTTCAGCTCTCAAAATGTAACAGAAACACAGTATCTGCTGGTGTCATCAATTTTGCGGGATCATTTCACCACTTTTTTAGCCCATCCTTTGCAAGGCTACAGGAGACAAGAAGTCTGACACATAGTCAACGCCTAGAGACGATTATTCAGGAGTATCTCCAAGTAAACATTGAAGCCATGACTGTGTCACTGGACCCTGGCTCTTTTTGGGCTTCCAATCTGGATAAATATCCGTAGCTCGCCACTTTCGCCTTGGAGATTTTGTCATGCCCCGCAGCCAGCGTTCTGTCTGAACGTGTGTTCAGCGCTGCTGGTGGTGTGCTGACAGATAAGCGCACGCGGCTCTCCACTGATAATGTAGACAGACTCACATTCATAAAGATGAACAAATCAGGGATCTGAAACGACTTTTCTACCCCTGTGTCAGAGTAAAAGCTTGATGATTTTTTAAAATCACCTCACCAACTGTTTTAAGCTTTAAAATTACTAATCATGTTTATCTGTATCTTGGCTGGAAAATAATTTGGGCCTTGTAGCAGTGTGCAGTACTGATTCTATTAGGCCATCTATACTAAACTCCACCAGATTTAAAATTACTAATCATGTTTATCTGTATCTTGGCTGGAAAATAATTTGGGCTTTGTAGCAGTTTGCAGTACTGATTCTATTAGGCCATCTATACTAAGCTCCACCAGCTTTCAAATTAATAATAATTTTTAGCTGCATCTAGCCCGGAAAATAATTTTCTGGCTCCTAGATGCGCAAGACACATGAGTGCCTTCTTGCTGCACTACCTGCAACATGACCCTCAGATTGTCAGAATTCGAAGTAATCCTGACTACTGGGTTGCCACACTCTTAGATCCCCCACACTCTTCGATCAACCTTTTCATTTTAATAAAGAACAAAAAAATGGTCATTTTTGAAATTATAAGCATTAGCAGGTTATTACAAACTGAAATCAAACAGTTTTCAACTCAAAACTTTAATCTAGGTGATGTTACATTTGCACATAGGACCCCTTGTTCGAAAGGAGCTTCTGAACTCTCTCGTCCATTGAATTTGTCAGGTTTTGGATCGTTTCTGCTTCAATTGTTTTGCATGAGGACAGAATACCCTCCCAGAGCTGTTGCTTAGATGTGAACTGCCTCCCGCCATCATAGACACTCCTTTTGATGATGCTCCAAAGGTTCTGAATGGGGTAGAGGTCAGGGGAGCATGGGGGTCACACCATAAGTTTGTCCCCTTTTATGCCCATATCAGCCAGAGATGCAGATGTGTTATGTGCAGCATGAGACGGTGCATTATCATGCATGAAAATGATCTTGCTGTGGAATACACAGTTCTTCTTCTTGAACCATGGCAGGAAGTTCTGTTTGAGAAACTCCACATACATTATGTGTTAGGCATCAGTCTGGTGCTGGATTTGAAATGGGTGCAGGACCTTCTGTGGTCTCCCATTCAAGGCCAGCCAGGGCTGATACTGCTCAGCATTGTTGTCAGCTTCAACGCCTAGCTGCTCCACCATCCCTGCAGATTGTCTCCCAGGCATTTGTGCCTAGCAGTGGTAAGCATAGGCTGCAGAGGGAGACAGGGCTCGTGAAGTCTAAGTCCAGGATTCGCCGCACTGAGCATGTCCGTGACCTGGCGGATCATGATTGGTGGTTTGGCACCCACCTGACCCGGTGACCTGGCACCGCCTGATTGGTCACGGGTGTCGTCACCAATGGTGCGACAGTGGGGCAGGGCTTAATCTTTAAAAGGCCTGCTCACAAACATGGCGGTGTGCTCAGATCATTTGAGCTAGCTGTTTGTGGGGTGCACGCTGACTCCGGGCTCAAAGAGCCATAGTTTCCGCTAGGCAGGTTTGGCTCCATAGAGTCAGGTTAGCTTCATAGAGGCAGGTAGCTTTGCTTCGCTGACTGGCTCTGACCAGGGGGTTCGCCCTTACACCCCGAGCCGCCTGTGAGTCTAATAGAGCGGGTTTGCTCAGTCCGGTAGCATGCCGGCTGAGTGCTCGAATACCAGGCGGGAATCACCCGCAAGCTAGCGCCGTCTCCTATAGCGTAGTGCCTGTACCGAAGACAGGGCTACTGCTCATAGTCCGGTCACACGTCTCCCTGCGGTTCTTGGAGATTGTGTGAACCGCTTTAGCGCCAATCCCCATAGCGTAGCGCCTGTATCAAAGACAGGGCTACTGCTGTTCCCACGGACGCACGTCTCCCTGCGGTTCTTGGAGATTGTGCTTACCGTCTTATCCTTCCTTGTGCGTTAACACGAAGGGATAAGATTATTGTTAGGTGCGTTGCCGGTTGCTCTCTCCTCCGTGCAGTAAACGGAGATAGAGCGTACCGCTATACCGTGTCCGGTGTGATTTTAACATGGAAGGGTTTATCATTTAGTTGTCGTTTGCCTTTCTACCCGGGAAGTGTTCGGCAGCAGTCCTCTAGGCTGCATCGCGGACCCCGGGGTCGGTTGCTTTCCATTAAATAAAGTTGTCTGCAACCGCTCCCCCTAACATTATGGAGTTCATCTTTACCCTTTCAGGGATCCTAAAGGGGCCGACAATCTCTCTCCCCATGATTCCAGCCCAAAACATTACTCCACCTCCTCCTTGTTGGCACCGTAGCCGTGTTTGCGTGGGGTGTCCATCAACCAGCCATCCTCCACTCCATCCATCTGGACCATCTAGCTTTGCACGGCACTCATCAGTGAAAAAAACAGTTTTGAAGTCAGTCTTCATGTATTGTTTGGCCCACTGGAGCCGTTTCTGCTTGTGTGCAGTGGATAGAGGAGGTCAACAGGATGGCTTATGCACAGCTGCAAACCTCTGAAGGACTCTGCATCTTGATGTTTGGGGGACGTTGGAGGCACCAGCAGCTTCAAAAACTTGTCTGCTGCTATGACAAGGCTTTTTTGCCGCTGCTCTTTTAACCTGACGTAATTGCCTGGAGGAAAGAGTCCTCAATTTTCCCTTATCAGCACGCACACGTGTGTACTGTGAATCAGCTACATACTTCTTGATTGTGCGATGATCAGGATGAAGTGTCTTGGCAATGTTGATTGTAGTCATGCCTTGATTGTAGTCATGCCATGCCACTCCACAATTTGTTGCTTCTCAGCAGCTGACACATCCTTTTTCTTTCCCATTTTGGCAGAAAATGTAGGCTGCTTAATAATGTGGGACAGCCTTCTTAAGTAGTCTTGCCTTTCATTGGACACACCTGCCAAACTAATTAGCACAGGTGTCTGCAATTGCTGGAAAAAAAAAAAGGTTGAAGAAACCAGCTTCCAAAAGTGCAAATATTTATTGAAGCAAATCCACGCAGTTTAAAAATTTCCAAATTACATCGGGGATTCTCACATGGAAAAAACGCAACGCGTTTCGAACACAGAGCTGTGTTCTTTGTCAAAGCTAACATGCATATGACACTCTATAGTATTATATCCAATAACAACCAATCAGATCGATATGCTTGGTCACATGAGAGTGAATAAGGTGCATAATTAGTGTGAGCCAATCACATAAAATGGAAGAAACGATAAAACCATTGTAAAAAAAAAAAACAAAAAAAAAAAAAGGGAAGATAAAATTCATTTTAACATGGAATGTTACATGAAATAAATAAAATAAACTGACAGAAACATGAAGTAGAATCAATAATGAAACATGATTTCACGGCGTGCATTGAGTCCGTCTGGGAAACGGGATCCAAGGTTGTAGATCCAGAATGCTTCTCTGGTGAGTAAACGGTGTCTGGAATCTCCTCCTCGATGTGCAGATTTAACCCTCTCTATACCAATGACCTGTAGAGAACTGCACGATCTCTGGTGAAATTGAATAAAATGCCTAGAGGCATGTGAAATATTACGGTTGGTACTAGAAAGAGAAGATATATCAGTTAAATGTTCTGAAATGCGAACCTTAAGATTTCTTGTTGTGCAACCCACATATATAAGATCACAAATTTTACATAGAATTATATAAACCACATTCGTGCTGTTACAATTTATGTGTCCTTTGATTTTGAAAGTTTCTGTGTGGTTATAATTGAAAAATTCTTTAGTAGCTGATGTATGTTTGCATGTCCGACATCTATTTTGGCCGCACTTATAGAAACCAGAGTAATTTAACCAAGTATTACTTTTTGAATTATTAGAGGAGAAAAAAGACGGTGAAACGATATTGCCAATAGTGACACCTCTCCTTGCTACTACAGAGCAATAGGATTGTAAAATTTTGGATAAAGTTGCATCCTCATACAAAATGGATATGTGTTTGAAAAAAATAGATTTGATTATATTAAACTGAGGGCTATACTGCAATGACAGGACTAGTCTATTAGAATTATTGTGAACAATACGTGGTCCCAAATTTTGGTGTCTCTTGTGTTTAATTATATGTTTGGCTCTGCTCAGGGTCCATTTAGGATACCCCCTTTCTGAAAGTTTGGACCATGTATGTGTAAGTTCTGTAGATAGAGTGTTTTCATCATTGCAGTTCCTTGCAACACGTGTGAATTCACCCACAGGTAATACCTTGATAGTATGGGGCGGATGACTACTACTTGCATGCAAAATAGTATTTCCAGACTGTGGTTTACAGTAAGTACTAGTCAATATGTGTTGATCTGGAATGCCCCGCAAATTCAAATCCAGAAATGAAATGGCAGAAATTTCAACCCTATGCGTAAATGTCAGATTGCAATGATTGACATCTAAATATTGCACAAAGTCGGGTATGGCAGACACATCGCCCGACCAAACAAACAGTAAGTCATCTATGTACCTGCCATACCAAACCAGGTGTTTGGTAAAGGGATTATCAGTACTGTAAAGATAACCTTCCTCCCAATAGGCCATAACTAGATTGGCTAATGATGGAGAGTGTTTAGCACCCATTGACACGCCTCTCGATTGTAAATAATATTGGCCATCAAAAGAAAAATAATTACATGTCATAAGAAAATTGACCACTTGTATAATAAATGTACATAGGTCTTCCGTATAATCACTATATTTTTTCAGATGATATGAGAGTGCTTCCACTGCAATTTCCCGAGGGATTGAGGAATATAATGCCGTTACGTTACAAGCAATCCATGCAAAATCTCGTCTCCAAACTATATTAGAAAGTTGTCCCAATACATCTCCAGTATCTTTGAGGAAACCAGCTGTTCGTTGTGACAATGGTTTCAAAAGCGAGTCAACCCACTCACTTAATCGTTCAGTGACTGATCCTATGCCCGAGATGATGGGCCTCATAGGGGGTGGGCTGACTCCCTTATGTACTTTGGGAAATGCATGCATAATAGGGGTGATTGGAAAATCTACCAAAAGGTAATCTCTTTGATTTTTAGATAATACACCCAACATATAACCGTCACTTACAATTTCATAGGTTTGTTTTTTAATATCTACAATCGGATCACACCTTAATTTACGATATGTGGATGAGTCCTCCAATAAAAATGCAACCTGGGATCTATATGTGTCAGTGTCCATCAAAACTACTAAGCCCCCCTTATCAGCCATACGTATAACAATATGTGGCATATTTCTCAATTCCTGCAATGCTTGATGGTGTAAAGATGATAAGTTATGGTGGGAACCATGGTGCTTGACATCTTGTGCCAGCGATTTGAGCTCTCTTTCCATTGTGTCCTGGAAGCGATCCATACAGTCCTCCCGTGTTTGTAAGGGATAAAAAGAAGGATTTCTGGTTTTGAACGAAGTAGACATCGAGGTTTGAATAGAAGCCGGTTCCAAAGGATTCTGAAGATCCTGCAAATGCAATAAAGACATCTGTTCTTTCGAAATTCAAGTCTCTGTATTCATTGACAGTAATTTGAGGGAGTTCAGGTTGCTCATTGTCCTCTGTTGTAAAGTGTTTTTTTATAGTAAGATTCCGTATGAATCTATTCAGATCCAATAGAGTGGAGAAAAGGTTGAAATTACGGTCTGGTACAAAATTCAAGCCGAGTGAAAGAACTTCATCTTGTTTCTGAGTTAAAACTTGTTTTGACAAATTCAGAACATTGGATTTATGTGTTGTTAGAAATATTTCTTTCGGCGAGTTGTCATGCCTGGGGGGTTTGCTGTGTTTGCGTCCTCCCCTCCTTTTCCGTTTTTTGTTTGTTTGTGGCTCTTGTAATGTTTGGGCTTGCGATAAAAAGTGAGATTCTCCCGAGTTTCTGTGTCTGTGACATTACTGTCTATTGACTCTTGGTCAGAGGAACTAAAACTGACGTGGAAATCAGATGGCGTATTAGACTGATTATTTTTCTTTTTTAAAATGGACTTAGGTGATTGGGAGGTGCGTGCCCACCTACCCCAATCATACACCTGTTGTTGTGAATAATCCGTTTGATCCCTTTGGAATTTAGACTTTTTCTGTGTCATAATAGTGGTTTCTAATCTGGAAACTGCTTGTTGTATGCGGTGATTAAATGTCTGATTATCAGGGTTAATTTTGTATTGCTCCAATTTATTGTGTGTGGCTTCAATCTCTTTTTGTAATTCAGTGAGTTTTAACTCCTCATGTTTGATAATGAGCCTCATCAGATTCAAGGAGCAGTCTGAAAGGAGCTGATTCCAGTTCACAACAAATTCCTCAGAGTAAATAGTTGTGGGTATTTTTTTGATTCTTAAACCTCTAGGGATCATATTTTTGTGCATGTAATTCGACAGAGTGGTCTGATCCCACCAGATTTTGGTTTCATTTAGCATGAGTTTTTCCAATTGCTTAAATAAAGCACTCATGTCATTCACATCTGAGGGGTTAATAGAGTCCACAGAAAAAACATTCTCCCCCTTACGTAGGCATTCAGATTGAGAGTGTGCCATCTGATTTTTATGCACCAAAAAGTTTAAGTATATAGCCTTAAGCAAGTGATTCCACAATATTTGTTATGTTCATTAGTCCTGATATGGTTCAATATGAAAAAATATTATAGTGGAATTGTGAGCACGAAAATGTAACCATTTAAATTGAAAAAAGAGGAGAGTAGATTCAGCTCACCTGATTGCTGTAGGCTTTGGAGGGAAGCACGGGTACGTGTGGCCTCACGTGTTTGCAGGAAAAAAAAAAGGTTGAAGAAACCAGCTTCCAAAAGTGCAAATATTTATTGAAGCAAATCCACGCAGTTTAAAAATTTCCAAATTACATCGGGGAATCTCACATGGAAAAAACGCAACGCGTTTCAAACACAGAGCTGTGTTCTTTGTCAAAGCTAACATGCATATGACACTCTATAGTATTATATCCAATAACAACCAATCAGATCGATATGCTTGGTCACATGAGAGTGAATAAGGTGCATAATTAGTGTGAGCCAATCACATAAAATGGAAGAAACGATAAAACCATTGTAAAGAGAAAGAACAAAAAAAAAAAAAAGGGAAGATAAAATTCATTTTAACATGGAATGTTACATGAAATAAATAAAATAAACTGACAGAAACATGAAGTAGAATCAATAATGAAACATGATTTCATGGCGTGCATTGAGTCCGTCTGGGAAACGGGATCCAAGGTTGTAGATCCAGAATGCTTCTCTGGTGAGTAAACGGTGTCTGGAATCTCCTCCTCGATGTGCAGATTTAACCCTCTCTATACCAATGACCTGTAGAGAACTGCACGATCTCTGGTGAAATTGAATAAAATGCCTAGAGGCATGTGAAATATTACGGTTGGTACTAGAAAGAGAAGATATATCAGTTAAATGTTCTGAAATGCGAACTTTAAGATTTCTTGTTGTGCAACCCACATATATAAGATCACAAATTTTACATAGAATTATATAAACCACATTCGTGCTGTTACAATTTATGTGTCCTTTGATTTTGAAAGTTTCTGTGTGGTTATAATTGAAAAATTCTTTAGTAGCTGATGTATGTTTGCATGTCCGACATCTATTTTGGCCGCACTTATAGAAACCAGAGTAATTTAACCAAGTATTACTTTTTGAATTATTAGAGGAGAAAAAAGACGGTGAAACAATATTACCAATAGTGACACCTCTCCTTGCTACTACAGAGCAATTGGATTGTAACATTTTGGATAAAGTTGCATCCTCATACAAAATGGATATGTGTTTGAAAAAAATAGATTTGATTATATTAAACTGAGGGCGATACTGCAATGACAGGACTAGTCTATTAGAATTATTGTGAACAATACGTGGTCCCAAATTTTGGTGTCTCTTGTGTTTAATTATATGTTTGGCTCTACTCAGGGTCCATTTAGGATACCCCCTTTCTGAAAGTTTGGACCATGTATGTGTAAGTTCTGTAGATAGAGTGTTTTCATCATTGCATTTCCTTGCAACACGTTTGAATTCACCCACAGGTAATGCTTTGATAGTATGGGGTGGATGACTACTACTTGCATGCAAAATAGTATTTCCAGACTGTGGTTTACAGTAAGTACTAGTCAATATGTGTTGATCTGGAATGCCCCGCAAATTCAAATCCAGAAATGAAATGGCAGAAATTTCAACCCTATGCGTAAATGTCAGATTGCAATGATTGACATCTAAATATTGCACAAAGTCAGGTATGGCAGACACATCGCCCGACCAAACAAACAGTAAGTCATCTATGTACCTGCCATACCAAACCAGGTGTTTGGTAAAGGGATTATCAGTACTGTAAAGATAACCTTCCTCCCAATAGGCCATAACTAGATTGGCTAATGATGGAGAGTGTTTAGCACCCATTGACACGCCTCTCGATTGTAAATAATATTGGCCATCAAAAGAAAAATAATTACATGTCATAAGAAAATTGACCACTTGTATAATAAATGTACATAGGTCTTCCGTATAATCACTATATTTTTTCAGATGATATGAGAGTGCTTCCACTGCAATTTCCCAAGGGATTGAGGTATATAATGCCGTTACGTCACAAGCAATCCATGCAAAATCTCGTCTCCAAACTATATTAGAAAGTTGTCCCAATACATCTCCAGTATCTTTGAGGAAACCAGCTGTTCGTTGTGACAATGGTTGCAAAAGCGAGTCAACCCACTCACTTAATCGTTCAGTGACTGATCCTATGCCCGAGATGATGGGCCTCATAGGGGGTGGGCTGACTCCCTTATGTACTTTGGGCAATGCATGCATAATAGGGGTGATTGGAAAATCTACCAAAAGGTAATCTCTTTGATTTTTAGATGATACACCCAACATATAACCGTCACTTACAATTTCATAGGTTTTATTTTTTAATATCTACAATCGGATCACACCTTAATTTACGATATGTGGATGAGTCCTCCAATAAAAATGCAACCTGGGATCTATATGTGTCAGTGTCCAGCACAACTACTAAGCCCCCCTTATCAGCCATACGTATAACAATATGTGGCATATTTCTCAATTCCTGCAATGCTTGATGGTGTAAAGATGATAAGTTATGGTGGGAACCATGGTGCTTGACATCTTGTGCCAGCGATTTGACATTTACGCATAGGGTTGAAATTTCTGCCATTTCATTTCTGGATTTGAATTTGCGGGGCATTCCAGATCAACACATATTGACTAGTACTTACTGTAAACCACAGTCTGGAAATACTATTTTGCATGCAAGTAGTAGTCATCCGCCCCATACTATCAAAGCATTACCTGTGGGTGAATTCACACGTGTTGCAAGGAACTGCAATGATGAAAACACTCTATCTACAGAACTTACACATACATGGTCCAAACTTTCAGAAAGGGGGTATCCTAAATGGACCCTGAGTAGAGCCAAACATATAATCAAACACAAGAGACACCAAAATTTGAGACCACGTATTGTTCACAATAATTCTAATAGACTAGTCCTGTCATTGCAGTATAGCCCTCAGTTTAATATAATCAAATCTATTTTTTTCAAACACATATCCATTTTGTATGAGGATGCAACTTTATCCAAAATTTTACAATCCAATTGCTCTGTAGTAGCAAGGAGAGGTGTCACTATTGGTAATATCGTTTCACCGTCTTTTTTCTCCTCTAATAATTCAAAAAGTAATACTTGGTTAAATTACTCTGGTTTCTATAAGTGCGGCCAAAATAGATGTCGGACATGCAAACATACATCAGCTACTAAAGAATTTTTCAATTATAACCACACAGAAACTTTCAAAATCAAAGGACACATAAATTGTAACAGCACGAATGTGGTTTATATAATTCTATGTAAAATTTGTGATCTTATATATGTGGGTTGCACAACAAGAAATCTTAAAGTTCGCATTTCAGAACATTTAACTGATATATCTTCTCTTTCTAGTACCAACCGTAATATTTCACATGCCTCTAGGCATTTTATTCAATTTCACCAGAGATCGTGCACTTCTCTACAGGTCATTGGTATAGAGAGGGTTAAATCTGCACATCGAGGAGGAGATTCCAGACACCGTTTACTCACCAGAGAAGCATTCTGGATCTACAACCTTGGATCCCGTTTCCCAGACGGACTCAATGCACGCCGTGAAATCATGTTTCATTATTGATTCTACTTCATGTTTCTGTCAGTTAATTTTATTTATTTCATGTAACATTCCATGTTAAAATGAATTTTATCTTCCCTTTTTTTTTTTTTTTGTTCTTTCTCTTTACAATGGTTTTATCGTTTCTTCCATTTTATGTGATTGGCTCACACTAATTATGCACCTTATTCACTCTCATGTGACCAAGCATATCGATCTGATTGGTTGTTATTGGATATAATACTATAGAGTGTCATATGCATGTTAGCTTTGACAAAGAACACAGCTCTGTGTTCGAAACGCGTTGCGTTTTTTCCATGTGAGATTCCCCAATGTAATTTGGAAATTTTTAAACTGCGTGGATTTGCTTCAATAAATATTTGCACTTTTGGAAGCTGGTTTCTTCAACCTTTTTTTTTTCCTGCAAACACGTGAGGCCACACGTACCCGTGCTTCCCTCCAAAGCCTACAGCAATCAGGTGAGCTGAATCTACTCTCCTCTTTTTTCATCTGCAATTGCTTACAGTGATATAAAGAGCCCTGACACACATCACCATCAATGAGTTTAACTGACAAACAAAAAAATTCTTCCCTTATCACTCCTAAACACTTTTTGCATAATAATTTTAAACACAGTGTACATGTGCTTTTCCACAAAACACCAGTCGTTCAAGTAGTGAATCTTACAGTTCTAACTTGCCAACCGTGGTCTGTATGGAGTTGTTCAATAAAGGGCCCAAAATTAAGATAACATAGACGGGAGAGGTCTTTATGAATAGGAATTCCTATGTATTTGATACCCTGTGAGGGCCAGGCAAAGGGAAAGTTGGACTGGATGGAATCCTGTATGGATTTGGGGAGGGAGACATCGAGGGCCTCAGACTTTGCTGCATTGATTTTAAAATTTGACCATGTAACAAAGTGATCTATTTCAGCCATAACAGCAGGGATGGATATATGTGATTGAGTGATATATACTAGGACATCATCAGCAAATGCAGAGTACTTGTACTCGGTGCCTCCCACCTCAATCCACCTAATATTAGGGTTATGGCGAATTGATGAGAGCAGTTGCTCCGTCACTAGGATGTATAAGAGAGGGGACAGAGGACATCCCTGCCTTGTCCCATTGGTGATTATGAAAGGTGATTAAAATTTTCCATTTATCTTCAGCCTAGGTGACGTATTGCGATACAGGGCCGTGATTTTGCCTATAAAAGGGTCCCCTAGACCAGTGATTTTCAACCAGTGTTCACATGGTCGGGTGTGCTGCGGGTAAAGTTCCCCAAACTATGGTGCCCCCTGTGTTTTGTTTCCCGGCAATGCGCTCGATGCACAGTCACGCCTTCTTACAATGTAGGAGACGCGTACAATAACACATGCGCAAGCTTTGAACCTCGCGCGACTTAATGACGTCACCGAGGCCGGCGCGTCATCCTGAGAGCGGAGAGACTCTCGCATTTGCCCGCCGCCAAGGTAATGCCCGCCAATAATGCTGACTATATGAGCTTTTGCCTGAGTATATGAACTGTTGGCAGAATACTCAGCATATGAGCTGGTACTTTTAGTACTCCAGCAGTATACTGCATATAACAATGAGAAATGTAAAATGAGAAATACTATAGTCATGAGGCTGGAGTACTACAAGTACCAGCTCATATGCTGAGTATATGAGCTGGCACTTGTACTCTGGCCTCATGGCCATAGTACTTCTCATTGTACCCCTTTATATTGCAGCATATGAGCCACATAATAATCAGCATCATATACTGTGGCGCTGTACAGTGCACATCACCACAGTATATGATGCTGATAATCATGTGCTCATATACATGGGACTGTATTTATGAGGTTACATGGGATTGAATATATGAGGGGGTTATCCTTTTTTATTTCACTTTTTTAAAATAAATAATTTATTGAAAGGACCTCTGCCAGGCATATTTCACTCTTGAGGGCTAAAAAAGTAGCTCTTGTGGTGGTAAGAAGCTGATTTAAAACCCCCAAGAGTGAACTCCCTGAGAGTTGTATGTATGGAATAATAAATGATATTAGTACCGTTCTTCAGCAGTCATGTCCTGCTTGAATTGACTCTAGTGGCGTAGCACTTGGCAGCCGGCTCTATTCTACTTATAGAGAAAGCTGAGTGCTACGTCACTAGTGTCAATTCAAGCAGGAAATGCCGACCGTAGTAATATAAGTTATTATCACACACATACAGCTCTCGCGAAGTTCACTCTTGGGGGGTTTAAATCAGCTTCTTGTCACCACGAGAGCTGCTTTTTAAGCCCTCAGGAATAAAATATACCTAGCAGAGGTCCTTTAAGTGTGGCAGATAATGTAATACTCTTCTATTTTAGTGTGTGGCTGCACACACTATCTCAGCAGTGATGGAGAAGTATTTGAGAATGGAAAAGGCAAATGCCGAACAGGACCCTGGACACAATACTAACCCAAATGAAGGCCCTAGTATGAGAGTTCGACAAAAGAAAAAAGACAAGACGGTGAGCTCAAGGCAATACAGTGAAAGCAATCTTTCATTTGGATTTACTTCCACTGGGGATGCAACAGCACCAACACCACTGTGCTTGGTGTGTGGTGAGAAGCTTTCCAATAGCGCTATGGTGCCAAGCAAACTTAAACGCCATCTCCAAACGAAACACCCTTCCGTTCAAAATAAACCAATGGAGTATTTTGTACGCTTACATACAAACAGAGAGAAAGGGGCAACTTTTTTGAGAAAAAGCACAAAGGTAAATGAGAGAGCCCTCAAAGCTAGCTACCTTGTTGCTGAACTCATAGCTAAATCAAAAAAGTCCCACACTGTGGCAGAAACATTAATACTACCAGCTTGTAAAGCTATTGTAAATGAGATGCTTGGCCCTGAAGCAGCTAAAGAGATAGCTAAAGTGCCTCTCTCTGATAACACAATTGCCAGACTGATTGATGACTTGTCTGCGGACATTGAAACAGTTGTTTTGGAAAAGGTGCGCATCAGTAAGAAATTTGCCTTGCAACTTGATGAGTCGACGGATATCAGTGGACATTGTCAGTTGTTGGCCAATGTGCGTTTTGTGGATGGTGAAGCCATTAGAGAAAACTTCCTATTTTGCAAGGCACTGACAGAAAAATCAACAGGAGAGGCAATATTCCAAGTCACATCGGAATATCTTGATAAAAGTGGACTTACATGGGAAAACTGCACAGCTGTCTGCACTGATGGAGCCGCAGCCATGGTCGGGTGCATCAAAGGCTTTGTAAGTAGGGTTAAAGAAAGAAACCCAGATGTTCTTGCTACCCACTGTTTCTTGCACCGTGAGGCCCTTGTTGCAAAGACCTTACCAGCAGATCTAGCTCCTGTGTTGGATGATGTTGTGCGCATAGTGAACTTTGTGAAGACGCGACCTTTGAGATGTCGCTTATTTGCGTCTTTGTGTACAGAAATGGGAGCGGAACATAAAATCTTATTGCTCCACACGGAGGTCAGGTGGCTGTCACGCGGCAAAGTGCTGGCCCGTGTGTATGAGTTGCGAGAGGAACTTAAAATATTTCTTACAAACGAGAGGTCCGATTATTCAAAGCTGCTTGCAAGTGATGAGTGGTGTGCAAAGCTGGCATACCTGGCTGATATATTTCAATATCTGAATGAACTAAACACACGGATGCAAGGTCGAAATGAAAACCTGCTTACAAGCACTGATAAAATGAACGGATTCCGTTTAAAGGTGCAGCTCTGGCAACAACATGTGCAGGGTGGCAACCTTCAGATGTTCCCACTCACCGAGAAACTGCATGATGACAATACTTCTGCAATGTGCGAAGCGATTGGCAGACATTTGAAAACTCTTGAGGAGAAGTTATCGTTCTATTTCTCTTCAGCCTTCACAGAATACCTTGACTGGGTTAGGGACCCATACAGCTCATTATGCGTTGCTGGAAAGGACATGACTTTAAAGGAGCAAGTGGAACTCGTTGAACTGAAGCAAGATCGCGGTTTAAAGCTAAAGTTTGCTGATCTTCCTTTGGACAGTTTTTGGTTATCTGTTGCCAAGGAGTTCCCCATTCTGGCCATCAAAGCTATTTTGACATTGCTCCCATTTTCAAAGACATATCTATGTGAGCTGGGCTTCTCAAGCTTGACTGCGATAAAAACTAAAAACAGGGAGAAACTGAGAACTGTTGAGGAAGAGCTTCGTGTGTGTTTTTCCACCATTCCTGCCAGGATATCCCTTTTGTGTTTATCGAAACAGGCCCAGGTTTCACACTGAGTGAGTAAAATAAATTTAGAATCTATATTATTAACTATATGTATAATATGACTGTTTTAGTGTCATTTTGTGCTATTTTAGTTGGTGGTGTGCCCCAGGATTTTCTAAGTATAAAAAGTGTGCCGCGGCTCAAAAAAGGTTGAAAATCACTGCCCTAGACCCCGACCCCAAGCTTTTTAAGGGAATAATATATGGCGTGCCAGAAGACTCTATGGAGTGCTTTCTCAGCATCCAACGAAAGTATCTAATTACAAATTTTTAACTGCATCTAGCCCAGGAAATACTTTGTGCCTAGTAGCAGTGTCTGCTAGTCAGCGGATTATCCCAGCTGTTAAGCAAGCTACACCACCTGTAGTTTGGACACTTAATTTTTTCAAAGGAAATGGTTCGGGCCCCCGGGACACTCAGTGAAGAGCATCGGGGAGGCACCCCAAGGCATAGGGGCTGGGACTGGCGGTAGGACGCCTTACGGTGGACCGCCGAGCTCGATCCTTATAAAAGATTTTTAACTGCAGCAGCTTTAGTGGACTCTACTGGGACTGGAATTATGCGGCTGCTGCCATGAGACTTGCCCTCCAATAGATCCTTGTAAAAGGATTTAAAGTGTATTCATTCAAATTAGAGTGACAATTTAAATTAAAAAGCTTAGACCTGCCTCCACCGCAGGGGGGCTCGCTCGACCCACCAGCGGACAGGCACCAGTATTGGGAGAGGGGGGCTGGCCGTCAGGGTCCACCACAGCTCTGGCACAAACAGAGGTCGCAGGGGCAGGAATGGACTGGCCATGTCGGCTTCGCACTTTTTTGGTTTTAGAAGGGCATGACATGCCTATATCTGTGTCTTCCCCTCCTTTTACTCCTCCACCTCTTTTCTTTTCGCATGACTATATGTACTTGTCACTTTTCCATGTGTTAGTTGTGTCTTCTGAGCAGTTTGTCAGCTTTTGGACACCTTTGAAGGTGTTTTCTATGTGTTTCTATGTGTTTTTGTTTGCCTGCCATTGGTTTTAATGGTGTTCAACGAACAGTTCGATGAACAATTCGGCGAACATACGGGTGTTCGACGAACCGAACTGAACTCGAACACTACGGGGGTGGCTCAACACTAGTCAATACGTTCTGCACACGTTCACATGGATGATATAAAGTTTGTCATCCATGTGCCGTCCATATGACACGTACCGTACTTTAACGCGCAATAGAAATGACAGATGTTTAGGTGTTAGATGTGCACAGATAGAGATAGATATGGTGTGGATAAATAGAAAGATATCCATGAGATATACAGTATAATTAGTGCTGTGCATGTGTAGTTTACTGTACATGTATTTAGCTAAATAATAAATGAATAAATTAAAATGGCATGTTGTCCTCCTTATTTATAATAACCAGCTAAGGGAAATCAGACAGTTGTGATCTGGTCTTATTATGCTGGGAAGGGCCCAATAACCATGGAGCTTCCCAGCTTATTAATAAAAGCTCTCCGCTGTTTGTTTAACCTTTCCTGGTTTTTCAAAAGGGTAAAAAAGATGTGGGGTTCCTCCCTATTTTTAATAACCAGCAAAGGTTAAGCAGAGAGCCGCGGGCTGATATTAATAGGCTCGGAAGTCCATGGATATTGGCCCCTTCACAGCCTAATAAGACCAACCCTCTGCCGCCCCATCCATTATCTGCGCCAATTCTGGTGCTTAGCCTCGGCTCTTCCGATTGCCTTGGTGTGGTGCCATTTTTTTACACTTTAAAAATTACAAATTGGAAAATGGATGGATGCAAAAGTTTGGGCTCCCTTGGAGATTTGTGTGCTCAGATAACTTTGAGCAAGGTTTCAGACCCTAAGTAGCCTGTTATGGTTATAGCTTGTTCACTATCATCGTTAGGAAAGGTCAGGTGATGCAAATTTCCCAGCTATAGAAAAATCCAGCCTCCTCTAACCTTGTGCCAAAAAATAGCCGTCATCGGTTCTTCTAAGCAGCTGCCTAGCACTCTGAAAATGAAAATGGTGGAGGCCCACAAAGCAGGAGAAGGCTATAAGAAGATAGCAAAGCATTTTAAAGTTGCCCTTTCCTCAGTTGGAAATGTAATTAAGAAATGGCAGTCAAAGGGAACAGTAGAAATCAAGATAAGGTTTGGAAGACCAACCAAAATTTCATTAAGAACTGCTCATATGACTGCTAGAGAGGCAAATCAGAACCCCTGCTTGACTGCAAAAGGCATTCAGAAAGATTTAGCAGACTCTGGAGTTCTGTTACATTGTTTTACTGCTCAGAGCCACCTGCACAAACATGGCCTTCATGAAAAAGTCATCAGCATACAACCTCACCATAAAATTCAGCATCAGAAGTATGCAAAAGAACATCTAAACAAGCCTGATGCATGTTGGAATCAAGTCCTGTGGAGGTTGAGGTTAAAATAGAACTCTTTGGCCACAATGATCAAATGCATGTGGGGAGAAAAAAAGGCACAGAATTTCAGGAAAAGAATATCTCGCCAACCATTAAGCATAGGAGTCGATCAATCATGCTTTGGGGTTGTGTTGCAGCCAAAGGCACAGGGCACTGCATTGCGACCCAAAATCCTTTGGTAATCTTCATATGTCATGATGCCTTGCACACAGTCAATGCACCCAGTGCCACATGCAGCAAAGCAACCACAAAAAATCTTTGAAGCTGTACCATATTTGATTGTAGGTACTGTGTTATTTTCTTTATAGACTTCATTCCATTTTTAGTAAACAGTGGAATGAGGTGGTTTACCACAAAGCACTAACTTGGTCTCATCTGTCCACAAGACTCTTTCCCAGAAGGGTTTTGACATAATCAAGTACATTTTGCAAACTGCAGTCTAGCTTTTTTATGTCTCTGTGTCAGCAGTGGGGTTTCATTTCATTCAAATGTCAACGTATAGTTGGCTCTGACACTAACGCACCCTGAGCCATTAGGACAGCTTGAATTTCTTTGGAACTTAATTGGGGCTTCTTATCCACCATCCAGACTATCCTGCGTTGCAACCTTTCATCAATTTTTCTCTGCCGTCCACATCCAGGGAGATTAGCCTCAGCGCCATGGGTTGTAAACTTCTTGATTATATTGCGCACCGTTTTTTGACCGGACCATTTTTGGGATTTTTTGTGAAATTATGTCCAATTTGCCTCTTTTTACTCAGTATTTTTTGTGTTGATCCATTACACACAAAGGAAATAAACATGTGTATAGCAAAATATGTGTAATTGCAATAATTTCTGAGAGAAATATTTCATTTTCTGGAACAATTTCAAGGGTGCTAACACTTTTGGCCATGACTATATATGATAAGCAGGCCAGGTCATTAAGGTGTTAATTTGTTTCTTAACATTGTTGACAAAATTAGCAACCCTCCCAAAAAATGACATCAACATGAAATGCTAGACACTGGCAAGGTTCACGTGGCATACAAAAAAGAATAATTCAACAATAGTCTGACCATATTATTGCTGCGGTGTGTATGTCTGTAATTTGACAAATTAAATAGGTGTGGCAAAACAAACATGCACCGTTAAATGTCTCTATTTACTGTAAAAATGTATTTGCAACTTTTTGAGTTAAATCATATGAATTTCCCCAGGACTAAAAGGGCCTCACGAAAACTAGCGTCAAGAGGTATGAGCACCACCTAAAAATGTTGCAGCAGATCATGGTATAGTTATGTAATGTACTTTTGCTAAGATGGAAAATTGAAAAAGAATTAAATATATAGTCTGTTTCCACATAATAACCAACTAAACAACATCGGAACTACCTTTTATCTAAAATCTCCATCTAAGTGTCCTAATAGTACCTAGATGTATCCACTATGCATATATAATCTCAGAGTCCACAAACCTGAATATGATGTATCAAAGCTGAGAAAATGGTTAGACTTGTAGCAGCCCCAATCTTAAAATAGGATGACAGTGGTTTCTGTTTAAATCAGTGTATAATTATCTTTGCGGTATTGAAGTTTTCTATTCTACTTTAGGCTGACTTATATATTGACAGCACATGCATAAGTCAATGTTTTTATTGTCTATTGAATATTAAAATAGATAGACAAAGGTATAACGTGTGTAACTGAGTTTTTTATTTTTTTGTTTTTCTTTTAATTTTGGAGTGGTGGGTGGGTAGAGAGATTTTTTGTTTTAAAATTCAGCCACCTTGATCAAAAAATACTTAACCATAAAAAAAGAGGTCGCTACGTAGGTACACGCATGGAAAATAATTTGTAGCAATAGCCAGCAGCATTGTTGAGGCGCCTATGAGCGTTAAATGCAACCAACCAAGCAATTGCAAAATCTTAACCATTTATTTATTTATTTATTTTAGAATTTTTTCATATATTTTTTATTTTTTAAATATTGAAGGGCCTCCCTCTTCAACCAAAATGAAACATAATTTAAGGGAATTGAAAATGCATGGTTGTGAACTTGCTACACAATTTGAAATGAACATGCAGCAACAGTAGGCAGTATAGTCATGGGGTCTACGTTTTCTAAAGTAGAAAAATAAAACAGAAATAAATTAGGAGACTTTTTACATTAAACTCTTTACCCCCCAAGGTGGTTTTCACGTTAATAACCAGGCCAATTTTTACAATTCTGACCACTGTCACTTTATGAGGTAATTACTCTGGAACACTTCAATGGATCCCCCTGATTCTGAGAATGTTTTTTCTTGACATATTGTGCTTCGTGATTGCGGTAAAATTTCTTTTTTTATTTGTGAAAAAAACAGAAATTTGGCGAAAATGTGGAAAATTTTGCAATTTTCAAAATTTGAATTTTTATGCCCGTAAGT
The DNA here is from genome assembly GCF_046119375.1 of Phyllobates terribilis. Lineage (NCBI taxonomy): Eukaryota > Metazoa > Chordata > Amphibia > Anura > Dendrobatidae > Phyllobates > Phyllobates terribilis. The sequence continues at coordinate 990,992,497 of NW_027362761.1, read as the reverse complement.
AGAGACATACATTACAGACCAAAAGTTTGGACACACCTTCACATATAAAGATTTTTCTGTATTTTCATGACTATGAAAATTGTACATACACACTTCATTTCCGGTGACTACCTCTTGAAGCTCATCAAGAGAATGCCTAGAGTGTGCAAAGCAGTCATCAAAGCTAAAGGTGGCTACTTTGAAGAACGTAGAATATAAGATATATTTTCAGTTGTTTCACACTTTTTTGCTAAGTATATAATTCCACATGTGTTAATTCATAGTTTTGATGCCTTCAGTGTGAATGTACAATTTTCATAGTCATGAAAATACAGAAAAATCTTTAAATGAGAAGGTGTGTCCAAACTTTTGGTCTGTACTGTATGTCACACAAAATAGTTAATAAATAACATTTCCCACATGTCTACTTTACATCAGCACAATTTTGGAATCAATATTTTTTTTTATTAGGGAGCTATAAGGGTTAAATATTGACCAGCGATTTCTCATTTTTCCAACAAAATTTACAAAACCATTGTTTTAGGGACCACATCACATTTGAAGTCACTTTGAGGGGTCTTTATGACAGAAAATACCCAAAAGTCACACCATTCTAAAAACTGCACCCCTCAAAGTGCTCAAAACCACATTCATGAACTTTATTAACCATTCAGGTGCTTCACCGGAATTTTTGGAATGTGTAAGAAAAAAATTAACTTTTTTCACAAAAATGTTACTTTAGACCCAATTTTTTTTTATTTTTGCATGGGTAACAGGAAAAAATGGACCCCAAAATTTGTTGTGCAATGTCCCATGAGCACGCAGATACCCCATATGTGGGGAAAAATCACTGTTTGGGCACACAGTAGGGTTCGGAAGGGAAGGAGCGCAATTTTAATTTTGGAATGTAAAATTTGCTTGAATAATTAGCGGACACCATGTTGCATTTGGGAAGCTCCTGATGTGCCTAAACAGTAGAAACCCCCCACAAGTGACACAATTTTGGAAACTAGACCCCTCAAGGAACTTTTATAGGTGTGTGGTGAGCACCCTGAACCTCCAGGTGCTTCACAGAAGTTTATAACATTGAGCCGTAAAAATAAAACTTTCACATTTTTCCAACAAAAATGTTTTTCAGCCCCCAATTTTGCATTTTCACAAGAGTAACAGGAGAAATTGTACCATGCAATTTATTGTGTAATTTCTCCTGAGTAAACCGATACCCCATATGTCTGGGAAAACCACTGTTTGGGCGCACGGCAGGGTTCGGAAGGGAAGGAGCACCATTTGATTTTTTGAATGTAAAATTTGCTTGAATAGTTAGCAGACACCATGTTGCGTTTGGGGAGCCCCTGATGAGTCTAAACAGTGAAAATACCCTACAAGTGACCATATTTTGGAAACTAGACCCCCCCAGGGAACTTATCTAGATGTGTGGTGAGCACCCTGAACCCCCAGGTGCTTCCCAGAAGTTTATAACATTGAGCTGTAAAAATAAAATTTTCCCATTTTTCCAACAAAAATGTTTTTCAGCCCCCAATTTTGCATTTTCATAAGGGTAACAGGGGAAATTGCACCATGCAATTTGTTGTGCAATTTCTCCTGAGTAAGTAGATACCCCATATGTGGGGGAAAACCACTATTTGGGTGCACGGCTTAGGGCGCACGGCAGGGTTCGGAAGGGAAGGAGCGCCATTTGACTTTTTGAATGTAAAATTTGCTTGAATAATTAGCGGACGCCATGTTGCGTTTGGGGAGTCCCTGATGTGCCTAAATAGTGGAACCCCCCCAGTGACTCCATTTTGGAAACTACACCTCTCCAGGACTTTATCAAGGACTATAGTAAACATTTTTAACCCAGAGGTACGACACAGAATTTGATAACATTAAGTCATCATATCGAATAAGTTGTCATTAGTCTTGAGTGCAAGTGCTCACTATTTGAGTTTGCATCATGTACTCGGGTATGCACCAAGTATCGTGGGTGCTCAAGTGACATGCTCGAATCCCCGCCTCACATGTTTCACAGTTATTAGACACCCAAAAAAAAACATGTGGGGATCGCTTGTGCATGGCAGGCAATCCCCGCAAGGTTTTTTTGGCTGTATAACAGCTGCAAAACATTTGGGGTGGAGACTCGAGCATATCACTCGAGCACCCACTATACTCAGTGCATACCCGTGCACCCGATGCAAACTCAAGTAGTGAGCACTTGCGCTCAACATTAGCCGCCATATCGTCGTCATTTTTTTTCTTTACTTCTGAAAAAATCCCAACCCCAACCCTAAACCTAACCCTAATACAACCCCAACCCTTGCCCAACTCTAACCCTAGCCTAACCCTAACCTTAGCCTAACCCTAACCCTAGCCCAACCCTTGCCCAACTCTTACCCTAGCCTAACCCTAACCTTAGCCTAACCCTTTCTCTAGCCTAACCCTAACCCTAGCACAACCCTAACCCTAGTACAACCCTAACCCTAGCACAACCCTAACCCTAGCACAACCCTAACCCTAGCACAACCCTAATCCTAACCCTAGCGCAACCCTAACCCTAACCCTAGCACAACCCTAAGCGTAGCACAACCATAACCCTAGCACAACCTTAACTCTAACCCTAGCACAACCCTAATCCTAAAGTTTATTTTTTACGCCGTTCCTCGTGTGGTATAAGTGATTAGACGTCTTTATTTTTCGGGTCGGTGCAATTACAGCGATACCAGATTCATATTGAGTTTTTATGATTGACAGCTGTCACACACTAAAAAACCCTTTTTTTTAAAAAGACTAGTTTTTGCATCGCCATATTTTGAAAGCTATAATTTTTCCATATTTCAGCTGACAGAGTCATGTGATGGCTTGTGTTTTGCGGGACAAGTGGCGTTTTTAATGGTACCATTTTCAGGCATGTAACATTTTTTGATCGCTTTCTATTCTGATTTTTGAAAGGCAGAATGAACAAAAACCAACAATTCAGGAAATGTTTTTTTTGTTTTTTTTTATGCCGTTCTGCGTGTGGTAAAATTGATAAGGCAGCTTTATTCTTTGGGTCAGTACGTTTACAGCGGTACTGCATTTATATTTTTTTATATTTTGGCGCTTTTATACAATAAAAACTATTTCATAGAAAAAAGAATTGTTTTTGCATCGCTTTATTCTGAGAGCTATAACTTTTTTATTTTTCTGCCTTTGGAGCTATGTGGTAGCTTGTTTTTTGCGGGACAAGATGACGTTTTCAGCGGTATCATTTTTATTTACATTTGTCTTTTTGATCACGCTTTATTCCATTTTTTGTTTGGCGGTATGATAATAAAACATTGTTTTATGCTTTGTTTTTTATTTTTTTTTTTTACCGTGTTCACTAGAGTGACAGTTTTATAAGTCAGGTCGTTTCGGATGTGGCAATACCAAATATGTGTACTTTTATTGGTTTATTTATTTTTTTCATAAGATTATTTATTTATGGGTACAATATATTTTTATTTATTTTTTTATTATTTTTTTATTTTTTTTTTATATTTTTACATTTTTTTTTCACTTTTGGACATTTTTATTAGTTTTACACTTTGTCCCACTATGGGACTTTCACTTTTTGCAGCCTGATTGGCTGTATAGCACAGGAATGCAGAACCATCCCTGTGCTATGCAGCCTGTCAGCGCTGCACAGGGAGAAGTTACTTTGGTCGTGCACTGTGCATGACCAAAGCAACTTCCTGCCTTCTGGTGACCTGGATGTTGTCATGATGACGTCGGGTCACCATGGCAACATCTGGGACCAGACTCAGACGCCGCGGGACGCCGGAAGAGAAGGTAAGTATAGCGCTTACCTCCTCTTACCACCGGAATGCTGTGATCGATTTTAGTCGCAGCATTTCGGGGGTTAATGTGCAGGGAGTGGTGCGGGACCGCTACCTGCACATAGCACCGGGCGTCAGCTGTGACAATCAGCTGACACCCGGCGACGATCTCGCCCACACCGCTTGTGTGCGGGCGAAATCGCCAAGGCGTACTAATATATATCAGGCCCATAAGGCCCAGGGCACAGATACGTATTAGTACGCCCTGGGCCAGAAAGGGGTTAAAGGTGAAGAAAAAACATGACCACTTGCCTTTACAAAATAGGATGGGACCAGATAATTTTGGTATCACGTCCCAAAATGAATCATCTGCAACTGGCCGCTGTATTCAGGTGGTGTGTATACACATCTAATAGTAGACTAATAAAGCCATAAAGTGGACTAAAAAATATTAGCTTAACCAACCCACTCTTTGGTCAAAAAGTTGTATTTAAGCTTCAGGATTGTTGAGATTTCTCTATTGGAAAAAATTAATACAATTTGAATGGGGCCCGGGTTCGAGTTTGGGTACTGCTCTGGAACCTGAACTAAACTTTTTTTTTAACATTCGGCCTAACCCGACGGACCCAAACATCCATGAGTCCGCTTATCACTTCTAGATAGACATCAAATAATGGTTTCAAAACAAGAGAACAGCACCATTGGTCCTTATTTCTCCAATTAAAATGCATAAGAACATTAATGTTGGTCAGCCTTCGCCCATTATTAGAACCACAAAATAGAAAGTAAAGATCTAATCCAATAGTAAAACCGGATGATAGAAGTTTCTGTGCTCCCTCTGTGATCTAGCGCTATAGTAAGGTTCCGCACATTAAAGAAAAGGTGTGGAATTCTACATTGTAAGAACTCAAAATTTTGCATCCTGTTATTGTATAACACTTTGAATAAAAAGCCAAATCAAAGAAACAGCTAATTAATTAATTCAGTATTGCTTAATTATTGAGTTTATTCATTAGTATTAAAGTGGTTGGCCACTTTATCCTCTTACTTCAGCTTTACTCATAAAGTGCACACATTTTTGTCCATAAAATGGCTGCTGGTGGAGGAGCAGGTGACCAGACAAATCCAAAAGCCTCCTCAAATTGTATGACACCTCATAAGTGAATGCTGCTTTCATATTGGAGGAGGCCAATGGACTTGTCTGGTTGAATGCACTACACTAACAACAGAAAGGGGCCAACCCCTTTAAATATGTGCTTAAACTCTGTTGGTGGCTAAAGTCAGACTCAATTAAATTTTTATGTCTAACTCCACATAGCAGAGTTGGACCTATTGTTTAGAAAATTGTTTCTGACTTCCAAAAAAAACATTAAAGAGTTAAAGGGAATCTGTCAGCAGGTTTTTGCTATATAATTTGAGGACTGCATGAGATAGCGGCTGAGACATAGATTTCAGGGATGTGTCACTTTTTAGGCTGTGTGCTGTTGCTTACATAGAATGAGTGTTTAATCACCAGGAGATTATCACTGCCCAGACTAGTTCCCCCATGCCAAGTGGTTCAACTTCACCTGCTCCTCTGATAAACAGCTCACTCTCAATATACAATGTACACAGTGTAACATTCCTGGCGGCGTGTTTGCATGGTGCACAACCTCCCACCATGCAAGACCCCGATCTTACCTGGCAGTCCATTCTGCACTCTTTGTTTCAGTTCCTGCTGTGTCCATGTCTCTTGTCTGATTGCTTAGGGCGTCGGCGCGGCTTTCTGCTTGTTTCTTATAGCTACTGTGTGTACAGTCCTAATGCATCCCCAGCCTATTGCTGTGAGTCACTGGATACTTAAACCCTCTCCACCCAGTAGGTGGTGCATGAGCAACACCTTCACTCAGTTTGTCTTTGCAACTGAATTGCCAGGTCCTGTTCTGTATCTAGTCTGTTTCTGCCACCCTGGGGGCTGTATTCCCAGGCCTGTTACCTGTACTTGTGACTTTAGTCAGTTTCCGCCACCCTGGGGGCTGAGTTCCCATGCTTGTTCCTGTATCTTGTTCCTGGTTCAGATCCTGTCTGAACAGTGTCCTAGTCTGTTACCTGTTTGTTTCTGTGTCTGTACCTTTCCCTTTTCCTGCTGTGTCTGTACCTGCACCTAACTCCAACTCGTTGTCTCTGTACTTCTGTTTGTGAGTTTTGTGTCCACTGGCTACTTCATTGTAAGTACCTTGTGTGTATCTGGTCTGCTTGTTCCCTTTTCCGGCCTCCGTGTCTACCTCCTGTGTTCTTACCATCTTCCTGTATTTTCTAGTGAGTTCCATGTGAACAGAGCCCGGTCCTGTCTGCCTTCACCTTCTGCTGTGTTTGTTCACCACTCTGGCGGTTCCGCTCTGCTCTGCTTATTTACCGCATCTGCGGGTTTTGCCCTACTCTGCTTGTCTACCGCATCTGCGGGTTTTGCTCTGCTCAGCTTATCTACCGCATCTGCGGGTTTTGCTCTGCTTGTCCACCGCGTCTGCGGGTTTTGCTCTGCTCTGCTTGTCTACCGCATCTGTGGGTTTTGCTCTGCTCTGCTTGTCTACCGCATCTGCGGGTTTTGCTCTGCTCTGCTTGTCTACCGCATCTGTGGGTTTTGCTCTGCTCTGCTTGTCTACCGCATCTGCGGGTTTTGCTCTGCTCAGCTTGTCTACTGCATCTGCGGGTTTTGCTCTGCTCAGCTTGTCTACTGCATCTGCTGGTTTTGCTCTGCTCAGCTTATCTACCTTATCTGCGGGTTTTGCTCTGCTTGTCTACTGCATCTGCGGGTTTTGCTCTGCTCAGTTTGTCTACTGCATATGCGGGTTTTGCTCTGCTCTGTTTGTCTACCGCATCTGCGGGTTTTGCTCTGCTCTGCTTGTCTACCGCATCTGCGGGTTTTGCTCTGCTCAACTTGTCTACCGCATCTGCGGGTTTTGCTCTGCTCTGTTCGTCTACCGCACCTTCAGCTCCGTTCCTGTGTCCCAGTCTGTACTGGTCTCTATCCTGCCTGCGTTTCTACCTGCCAGTATCCGCCTGCCTGCATGCCAGCCGCGTCTGCCAGTATCCACCTGTCTGCATGCCAGCCGTGCCTGCCAGTGCCCACCTGTCTGCATACCAGCCGTGCTTGCCAATACCCACCTGCCTGCATACCAGCGGTGCCTGCCAGTATCCACCTGTCTGTATGCCAGCCTAATCTGCTTGTTCCCCGGTGTGGGTCAACAGCTGTGATAGGGGTCTGACCTGGAGTAGCACCTGGTCCCTCTGCTCGGTTCCTCCCTGGTTCACGGAGTCGACTGAGCCGCCGTGTGACCTTGGTCGGACCAAGTTGATACTTAGTTATGCCCCTCCAGGCACTCCTCTGTTCATGGTACAGTGGGATCACTAATCACGCTCACAACAGTCAGTCCGGGTGTGAGTGTAACACACAGAGAGATGTCTTGTGGGCTGGGTTACCTACTTATATAATTACCAGGTGACAGATTCTCTTTAAATGGTATAGAATATGAGATTTTTCTTAACTTAAGTAAACAAAATACAGCTTAAGGATTAGCATTAACGTTTTAACTAAAATTACCATTTACCAAAATCTTATATTATGGGAATTGTGAATTTTCTATATCATTGCTGAGGAAAGTTATGAAGAGTCATTGGTCTAAACTAATCCAAATAATATTAATTCTCACATAAATTTTGACTTAACCTTATAAAAGAAGCAATGGCATAGAATTGATAAAGTTTATAATATATACAGTAGATTACGTTTTAGCCAACTGTTCCTTACTCATTAGTGGAAAAGATCCTACATATGCAGAATTCATTAAAATGCAGATTTGCGAGAGTATCTCATTGTTCCTGACACCTGTCTCAGGTTCACTCTAGATTTACATTTTTTTCTTTGAGGACATTATACTCAGCAGGTTATTCTATCTGAAATGTTCCTAAATTATAAATAGTTAATGCAGGGTCAGAAAGAGTTTGCACATCAAATATTTAAGTTACAACTCAAAATTCCACCCAGTGTGGGAAAAAAATCACTTTATTTTGTAGGCTCATTTATCATTAAAAAGATAATGCCATAATAAGGAATAGCCATTACATTGAAATTTATAGAAGGAATGTCTGAGTTGTGCACTTAAAAGCATTTTAACAGAATGTAATAACTTGGTGTTCTAAGGTGTGATTGTGAATCACAAATGTCAATTATCATGTTTTCTGTGATCTTGCAAATATATGCAGATGGGTACCTTAATTACATGAGCTTCTTAAAGTAAGATTTATCAGAATCCCTCCTGACAAAAAAAAGAATTAACTTTATTGGCTGTGTTGCTGAGACAAAATATAAGGACTCTAACAAATGTTATATGACAAAAACTTTAATTTGCAAATAAGTCTTAAATCCTCTTGGGAAATGTCACTCAGATATTTAAAACACACTCACAGTTTGTTTTAGCTCAATATATATTTTAAAATTAAAAATATATCTATCATGGAAGACACCAAATTATTATGACACCTTGATGTGTGGCTGACTATAAGTGGTAAACACTAGATGTCAGTGGATCGATCTGCTGTAAATCACCACAAAACTCTCAGGTCCTGGAAAAGTTGAACAATTTGCATTTCGATTGTCGCATACTGAAAAAAAAAAGAAAAAAGCCCAGAACCATTTCACATATTGCTGAAGTTTGCGTCAGCCAAAAACTGGGTTCATAATACTAGGTGCAGCTGTGCAAACTTTCCCATAATGTAGGGCAGCTATCACATCACTTCATTTATCGCAGCCCATTAGGGTGGACTGTCATAAGGACTACACCGCGTGCAGAATTATTAGGCAAATGCGTATTTTGATCACTTTGATACTTTTTATACATGTTGTCCTACTCCAAGCTGCATAGGCTTGGGAGCCAACTACCAATTAAGTAAATCTGGTGATGTGCATCTCTGTAATGAGAAGGGGTGTTGACTAATGACATCAACACCCTATATAAGGTGTGCTTAATTATTAGGCAACTTCCTTTCCTTTGGCAAAATGGGTCAGAAGAGAGATTTGACGGGCTCTGAAAAGTCCAAAATTGTGAGATGTCTTGCAGAGGGATGCAGCAGTCTTGAAATTTCCAAACTTTTGAAGCGTGATCACCGAACAATCCAGCGTTTCATTGCAAATAGCCAACAGGGTCGCAAGAAGCGTGTTGGCCAAAAAAGGCGCAAAATAACTGCCCATGAATTGAGGAAAATCAAGCATGAAGCTGCCAAGATGCCATTCGCCAACAGTTTTGCAATATTTCAGAGCTGCAACGTTACTGGAGTATCAAAAAGCACAAGGTGTGCGATACTCAGGGACATGGCCAAGGTAAGGAAGGCTGAAAAACGACCACCTTTGAACAAGAAACATAAGATAAAACATCAAGAATAGGCCAAGAAATATCTTAAGACTGATTTTTCAAAGGTTTTATGGACTGATGAAATGAGAGTGACTCTTGATGGGCCAGAGGCTGTATCAGTAAAGGGCAGAGAGCTCCACTCCGACTCAGACGCCAGCAAGGTGGAGGAGGGGTACTGGTATGGGCTGGTATCATCATAGATGAACTTGAGGGACCTTTTCGGGTTGAGGATGGAGTGAAGCTCCACGCCCAGACCTACTGCCAGTTTCTGGAAGACAACTTCTTCAAGCAGTGGTACAGGAAGAAGTTGGTATGGTTAAAGAAAAACATGATTTTCATGCAGGACAAAGCTCCATCACATGCATCCAACTACTCCACAGCGTGGCTGGCCAGTAAAGGTTTAAAAGAAGAAACAATAATGACATGGCCCCCCTGTTCACCAGGTCTGAACCCCATAGAGAGCCTGTGGTCCATCATAAAATGTGAGATCTACAGGGAGGGAAAACAGTACACCTCTCGGAACAGTGTCTGGGAGGCTGTGGTGGCTGCTGCACGCAATGTTGATCGAAAACAGATCAAGCAACTGACAGAATCTATGGATGGAAGGCTTTTGAGTGTCATCATAAAGAAAGGTGGCTATATTCATCACAAATTTTTTTGTTTTTGCATGTCAGAAATGTTTATTTCTAAATTTTGTGCACTGATATTGGTTTACCTGGTGAATATAAACAAGTGAGATGGGATTATATTTGTTTTTTATTAAGTTGCCTAATAATTCTGCACAGTAATAGTTACCTGCACAAACAGATATCCTCCTAAGATAGCAAAATCTAAAAAAAGCCCACTCCAACTTCCAAAAATATTAAGCTTGGATATTTATGAGTCTTTTGGGTTGATTGAGAACATAGTTGTTGATCAATAATAAAAATAATCCTCTAAAATACAACTCGCCTAATAATTCTGCACACAGTGTATAAACAATGAGGGCAAGGGGTGCAGCAACCATTTTAGGATATTACAGCTTTGGAATAGGAAGTCAGAGCACACAGCTTATTGTTAGAGAAAGGAGAGATGATCAGATTGATTCGCAGAGGATCGATTTCAAGTCAAATGTCCTAAAATCTGAGGTGAAATTCAAACATTTTGAGATTCATTCGCATTTTACCACCAAAAAACATGCCCAGCACCAATTTCGACACTTCTGAAGCATTAGACCGGAGACAAACTTCATTTTGCTGTGCCGCACAAGCTTCCCTAATATGCCCTGCAGCTATGACGTCTTACAGATTATCATACCTTGTACAGTGGTGGTCAGTACCTGGTTCATAACAGATTAACAGTTCCCAGAGGAGCACAGTATGTATGGCAGAGTCTTTTTCCATCTTCAGAGTCACTGGGTAAGTCCTCTCTCTTCTATAAGGAGTAAGCTCTTATGGCCAGAGGCGTCCTCTCTCTCCTGTAAAGTTTAACGGGAATCTGTCACGAGGTTTTTGCTACCTCTTCTGAGAGCAGCATAATGTAAGAAAAGAGACCCTGATTCCAATGATGTATCACTTAGGTACAGCAGTTATGACATAGTCAGATATTTTTCGATGTGACATATAGAAGAGCTCAGAAACCTAACCTGCCCACACCATAGCTTTCTGTGTACATTGTCTATTGACAGTGTGCTGCTTATCAGAGGAGGGGGCATGGTCAGACCACTTGGCAAGAGGGAGCAGTGCTAATCTTCTGGTGATAAAAGATTTGTTATATGTAAACAACAGCATACAGCCAAATAAGTGACACATCACTGAAATATGTGTCTCAGCCCCTATATCATGCTGTACTCAAATTACTCAGTAAACATTTGCTGACAAGTTTCCTGTAAGCTCTTATGGTCAGCGGGTTCCTCTCTTTCTCACCTGTGAAGTATAAGCTCTTATGGTCTGCAAGTTTCTCTTTTTCCCATGTGTATTTAAATGAGCAATTACAATCCTTCCATTATGAATTTCGTTCAAATTTATTCATTGTACATTAAATTTTTGGGGAAAATTTGGTAAAGTTGGTGAATTCAAATTTCAAAAGATTTGCTCATCTCTAACAGAAAGGGATCAAAAGTCCTGAATCTGATTGTGGTGTTGTACTGAATAACATGGGAAATGGTAATCTCAGTCTGTGAATAATAATACAGAGATTCAAGTGCTAGGAAGGTGCTGTACCTGCAGAGTCTGTGTCACTGGGAATTGATTTATCAGTGATATACTTCAGTACAGCACCTTAAAATGCCGCAGCTCTCTCATCATCTTTATGTCTGATTCGTTCAAAGGTGGGGAGAGTGAAACCAACTATGATTGGCCACAGTGATTGCGTGACATAAGTAGTGGGCAACTTCTTAAAGGTTTTGCAACAGTTTTACTAGTTCAATTTAATAACTCTATGTGCCACAATGATACCGCTGGGCGTGGCTGGAAGTTCACTCCGATGAAAATCAATGAAAAAAATGGACTTTATTTACTCATTTGAAGTCTTTCTTAAGCATAACACATAACATGATAGTCCATAAAAAGAGGGGAGTTGATCCAGCACTTCAGGTAAAAAGCAAAATTTTATTCCATCAGTATTCCATCTGTAAAAACATAGTTCAAAGGCAAATCCACATCATCAAATGGACAAAGATATAATGCGAGGAGAAAGTCTCAAGAGAAATATTCAAAGAGGGATTTTGCATTTTACCTGAAGTTCTGAATCAACTCCCCTTTTTTTATGGACTGCCTTTCCTTGGATTTGGGATCCTGTGCACTCATAGATAGGTGAGGTGATCATACCTTTTATGTTGTTAGTATAACATTATACCTAGTACACATGTTTTTGTACCAGTGCAATTAGAGCTTACTTGATTGGAAGTAAATATTAAAAGGGCAATACATAGTGATTTGTATATATACAGTATATATATATATATATATATATATATATATATATATGTGTGTACACTGCTCAAGAAAGTAAAGGGAACACTTAAGCAACAGAATATAACTCCAAGTAATTCAAACTTCTGTGAAATCAAACTGTCTACTTCGGAAGCAACACCGATTGACAATTAATTTCACCTGCTGTTGTGCAAATGGAATAGACAGTAGATGGAAATTATTGGCAATTATCAAGACACACTCAATAAAGGAGTAGTTCTGCAGGTGGGGACCAAAGACCACATCTCAGTACCAATGCTTTCTGGCTGATGTTTTGGTCACTTTTGAATGTTGGTTGTGCTTTCACACTCGTAGCATGAGACCGACTCTACAACCCACAGAAGTTGCTCAGGTAGTGCAGCACATCCAGGATGGCACATCAATGCGAGCTGTGGCAAGAAGGTTTGCTGTGTCTGTCAGCGTAGTGTCCAGAGGCTGGAGGCGCTACCAGGAGACAGGCCAGTACACCAGGAGATGAGGAGAGGGCCGTAGGAGGGCAACAACCAGCAGCAGGACCGCTACCTCTGCCTTTGTGCAAGGAGGAACAGGAGGAGTCTCCTTTTATTTTTTGTGGGGTCTCCTCGATTAGTCACCCACCATTGTATGTATTTTTTTGTCTGTATTTTGGATTGTTACGATTTTGTATTATTTAATAAAGTATATTACTTTTTAAATCTACAAAGAAGACTTTAGTCCTGGCATTTTTTTTTTTTTGGATTTATGCAAAGTACTGAAGGATTCAAATAGTTGACCTTTAAAGTCCCAAGCCAGCACCCTGCACGCAAGACATAATAAAAAGCCAAAAACATGGGGTTAATAATGGGAAACATATAATAATGTGCAAAGCATATACTAAAAAAGAAGCAACATAGCCGATACAAGAAATATATTAATTATAATCTAAATGTATAGAAAGAAGGCAAAACGAAATTCCCAATTCCCCAGTTTGTCATATGTCAATGACGTACAGGTAGATAATTCTGTATAATAATAATAATGTCCAAAAAAAATTTGAGAACATTTTTTTAAACTATGGCACCAAAGATAAAGTGCTCGAGCGCTCGAACCTCAGGCCAAGCTCACCGTGACACTTGGGTGCTTGACCCGAGCAACGAGCCCAATGTTAGTCTATGGGAGACCCGAGCATTTTTGCGGCGGCACCCCCGGCAGTCTGTAGAAAGCCTAAAAAGTGCAAAAAACTATAGTGACAGTGCTCAAATGACATGGGGACAGCATGGGGATCGCCCCAGGAAGCATTTCTGACCCCCAGGTCACTGCTGTCAACAATGTGGTCAGAGATATTAAGCCATTTTTACGGGCTCACAATAAAACGTTTAAAAACGAAACTGAAACGGTTTTCCTGTGAAATATGTTAAAGAATATCCTTTCCAGGGTAAAGACTTGTGTATAAGGTAAAATAAACAACGAAAAGCAAAAATACTCCTCCACACCTTGGACTATGTTCACAAGCAGCATTTTTTATGCGTTTTTGCACTTTTGTATTGCTTTCAACCGTGACAAATGCATTCACCGGGAAATGTCACTTCAATATTTTACAACCTTATCTGGCCATGTGCTGTGTGACACATGCATACAGTGCTGAAAAGACATTGGAACAGCATGGGGAAGAACCCTGGAAGCATCTCTGACACCCAGGTCACTGCCTAAAAGTGTGCCCATCAGAAGTGACCTTGCCGCATCAGAAGATGCAGACTTTCAACTATCCCCGTGCAAGTCCTTGTACCAGGGCAGTGTTCAATTGTACCTCCCCCATTCCTTGCAATGCAAGCGCAAGTATGTTGCCTGCCTCCCACCCACCCCCAGGCGGCAATACCATACTGCTTGCTTGCACTTGAAATTGGGCCTTTTAGGCATGTGGAGGCGGAATCTGGCCACTACGTCATGGCTGCGTCGGCGGCCAGGTATCCATACTCAGTCCCCAGCCGCCCGGCGGCCGGCTGTCCACGCTTGGTTCCCAGCCGTCAAGGGGCGGCCAGGTGTCCATAAACGGTCCCCAGCCACCCCTATTTGAAGGACAGCCTAACCACAAACACGTGGACAAGTGAATGTGGCCAGGGATGGTCCATCTCACTGACGCCTTCACACTGGGTTAATATTGTGGAAGCCGGGACACAGTTGGACACTGGGATGCAACACGTCCTCCAGACATAGAGGATTGCGGGTCCTGGGTAAATCAGGCTTCAACACAAAGTTCAAAAGGTTGACAGCAGCAGTGGTCGGCCTCCTACACAAAGAGTAAATTATTAATGATCATAAGGCCATCCATCTCCTTAGCTTTCTGTTCCTTGGAATGCAAGCGCATGTATGTAGTAGCGGCTAGGCCTGAGGTGGTCAGCGTTTTGGCGCATATCCTACCTCCTCCGAGGATTGCTGGATGTTTTCCTGCTACTATCCCAGTTCTATGACTCTCGTTAAAACAAAGCTTCAGGTGATGAATGATAGATGAGGTGGTGGCAAAGGAGAAAGCAGGAGGAACAGGGACCATTCACATCAATATCAGGCCAGTCAACCACACATGTCTTGTAGGATATGTTTCTGTACCAAAAGGAGCAGTTCGTCTGCACAGTTAAAGGGCATACAGTGAGTGCAATGCCTACCAAAAATTTCGAGGCACTACAATGCACCTTGGAAGTGACATGGAGGTCTGAGGGCCTTAACTTAACCGTTTTTTCCATTTATAGCAACTGGGTCTCCTGTACACTGTTGGCCTAAGCAGTGAATGGAAGGCTTTCCAAAAATTATGAGAAACTGCAATGCCCCTTGAAACAGACGTGGATTACAGCGTACTAAAAACCTTCTGCCCATTATTGGGGAGTGTATCTCCCTTAGTGTTCGCCTATGCATTGAAAAGCAAAAGCTGACTAAAATTAGGAGGAAATGCAATGCCCGTTGGAATAGTCGTGGAGGTTAGAGTTAATTGAAAACAACATTTCAATGCCCCTTGGAAGAGCTGTGGAGTTCAGAGTGGTTTAACAAGATGCTTTTAATGCCCCTTGGAAGAGACATGGAGGTCAGAGTGGTTTAACAAGTCAGTTTTCATGCCCCTTGGAAGAGTGGTGGAGGTCACAGTAGCTTAATAAGATGGTCTTAATGCCCCTTGGAAGAGACGTGGAGATCACAGTAGCTTAACAAGACAGTTTTAATGTCCCTTGGAAGAGTGGTGGAGGTTACAGTAGCTTAACAAGATGGTTCTAATGCCCCTTGCAAGAGTGTTGGAGGTCACAGTACCTTAACAAGACAGTTTTAATGCCCCTTGGAAGAGACATGGAGGTCAGAGTGGTTTAACAAGACGGTTTAATTGCCCCTTGGAAGAAATGTGGAGGTCAGAGTCATTTAACAAGACGGTTTTAATGCCCATTGGGAGAGTGATGGAGGTCACAGTAGCTTAACAAGACAGTTTTAAAGCCTTTTGGAAGAGACATGGAGGTCACAGTAGCTTAACAAGACGGTTTTAATGCCCCTTGGAAGAGACGTTGAGGTCAGAGTGGTTTAACAAGATGGTTTTAATTAGTGTTGAGCCACCCCCATAGTGTTCGAGTTCGGATCGTCGAACACCCGTATGTTCGTCGAACTGTTCGTTGAACTGTTCGTCGAACACCTTCGAACACCTTTAAAACCAATGGCAGGCAAACAAAAACACATAGAAACACATAGAAAACACATAGAAAACACTTCAAAGGGGTCTAAAAGCTGAAAAACTGCTCAGAAGACACAACTAACTCATGGAAAAGTGACAAGTACATATAGTCATGCGAAAAGAAAAGAGGTGGAGGAGTAAAATGAGGGGAAGACACAGATATACGCATGTCATGCCCTTCTAAAATCCAAAAAGTGAGAAGCCGACACGGCCAGGCCGCTCCTGCCCGTGCCACCTCCGTGTCGCCGGGTTTGTGCCAGAGCCGCGGTGAACCCTGACGGCCAGCCCCCCTCTCCCAATACTGGTGCCTGTCAGCTGGTGGTTCGAGCGAGCCCCCCTGTGGTGGAGGCAGCTCTAAGCTTTTTAATTTAAATTGTCTCTCTAATTTGAATGAATACACTTTAAATCCATTTACAAGGATCTATTGGAAGGCAAGTCTCATGCCAGCAGCCGTGTAATTCCAGCTCCAGTAGCGTCCACTAAAGCTGCTGCAGTTAAAAAGCTTTTATAAGGATCGAGCTCGGCTGTCCACCGCAAGGCATCCTGCTGCCAGTCCCAGCCCCTATGCCTTGGGGTGCCTCCTGATGCTCTTCACTGAGTATCCCGTGGTCCCGAAGCATTTCCTTTGAAAAAATTAAGTTTCCAAACTACAGGTGGTGTAGCTTGCTTAACAGCCGGGATAATCCGCTGACTAGCAGACACTGCTACTAGGCACAAAGTATTTCCTGGGCTAGATGCAGTTAAAAATTTGTAAGTAGATACTCTCGTTGGATGCTGAGAAAGCATTCCATAGAGTCTCCTGGCACGCCATATATGATTCTCTTAAAAAGCTTAGGGTAGGGGTCTAGGGGACCCTTTTATAGCCAAAATCACGGCCCTGTATCGCAATACGTCACCTAGGCTGAAGATAAATGGAACTGTAGCACCCTGAGGGCTCGGTTGCTACAGAGATATTGCACCTCACCCAGAGGTGTGATATCTCACTCTCAGGTAAGGATGGAGTGTGGATCAGGACCCGACACCTGCATGCATTACACCACTTTGCCATGGGGCAGGGCGACCAATATGCCCCTGAGATGGGCACGACAGTCCCTGTCCCTGGCTGGAGTGGGGGGAGGGAACACTGAGGAAGGGGAACCCTGTAGTGCAGGAGCAGGGAGGAAGCAGTTCCTGGGTGCATTGAGAAGGGAGTATAAAAGGTGGGCACCATCTTAGTTCAGTGCAGAGAAGTCTGAGTAGAAGTGACAGGGAGCAGGGGCTCTGCATGAGCTCTGCTCCGGAGGCGGGCCTAGTAACAGAGGCCCAGGCCTGGAAGAGGGAGAAGGAAGAAAGAAGAGCGGAGAAGGCTCCAGGAACGAGGAATGAAGGGATCCCAGGGGTGCGGACGGGCGAGTCGCCACCGCACGCCCGAATCCACCTGCGTGGAGGGGTCAAGCCAAAGGGGGAGACCGGTCCCCGAAACTAGTGGAGGCAGGAAACGACCCTCAGCTAGAAATCGGAGGCTGTGACATTTTATGTGGCGCAGCCCTTCGCTACACACGCTAGGAAGGCACCACATAGGGTCAGGGAAACTGGCGCCAAGTTTACCAAGAGGAGGCCCGAGGCAGCCGGACAGAAGGGTTGGTAAGAAAGGCCAGACAAAGGACACACAAAGGGGGTCCTGTGAAGCGCTCCAAAGTTATCTAGGAGTTGTCTGAGCCCCTCACCTGGTGAGCACAGTACGACGTGGGCAGCCGTTACCTGCAGCCGTTACCTGCAGACCTGCAGACACCTGTGCTAATTAGTTTGGCAGGTGTGTCCAATGAAAGGCAAGACTACTTAAGAGGGCTCTCTCACATTATTAAGCAGCCTACATTTTCTGCCAAAATGGGAAAGAAAAAGTATGTGTCGGCTGCTGAGAAGCAACAAATTGTGGAGTGGTTAGGTCAAGACATGACTACAAACAACATTGTGTGATGATCAGGATGAAGTGTCTTGGCAATCAAGTAGTATGTAGCTGATTCACAGTACACACGTGTGCGTGCTGATAAGGGCAAATTGAGGACTCTTTCCTACAGGCAATTACGTCAGGTTAAAAGAGCAGCGGCAAAAAAGCCTTGTCATAGCAGCAGACAAGTTTTTGAAGCTGCTGGTGCCTCCAACGTCCCCCGAACAACAAGATGCAGGGTCCTTCAGAGGTTTGCAGCTGTGCATACGCCATCCAGTCAACCTCCTCTATCCACTTCACGGAAGCAGAAACGGCTCCAGTGGGCCAAACATTACATGAAGACTGATTTCAAAACTGTTTTGTTCACGGATGAGTGCCATGCAACGCTCGATGGTCCAGATTGATGGAGTGGAGGATGGCTGGTTGATGGACACCCCACGCAAACACGGCTACAGCGCCAACAAGGAGGAGGTGGAGTAATGTTTTGGGCTGGAATTATGGGGAGAGATTGTCGGCGCCTTTAGGATCCCTGACAGGGTAAAGATGAACTCCATAATGTATGTGGACTTTCTCAAACAGCACTTCCTGCCATGGTTCAAGAAGAAGAACCGTGTATTCCACAGCAAGATCATTTTTATGCATGATAATGCCCATCTCATGCTGCACATAAAACATCTGCATCTCTGGCTGATATGGGCATAAAAGGGGACAAACTTATGGTGTGACCCCCATGCTCCCTTGACCTCTACCCCATTCAGAACCTCTGGAGCATCATCAAAAGGAGTGTCTATGATGGTGGGAGGCAGTTCACATCTAAGCAACAGCTCTGGGAGGGTATTCTGTCCTCATGCAAAACAATTGAAGCAGAAACCATCCAAAACCTGACAAATTCAATGGACGAGAGAGTTCAGAAGCTACTTTCGAACAAGGGGTCCTATGTCAAAATGTAACATCACCTAGAATAAAGTTTTGAGTTGAAAACTGTTTGATTTCAGTTTCTAATAAACTGCTAATGCTTATAATTTCAAAAATGACAATTTTTTTGGTCTTTATTAAAATGAAAAGGTTGATCGAAAAGTTTGGGGGATCTAAGAGTGTGGCAACCCAGTAGTCAGGATTACTTTGAATTCTGACAATATGAGGGTCATGTTGCAGGTAGTGCAGCAAGAAGGCACTTATGTGTCTTGCGCATCTCGGAGCCCCAAAATTATTTTCCGGGCTAGATGCAGCTAAAAATTATTATTAATTTTAAATCTGGTGGAGCTTAGTATAGATGGCCTAATAGAATCAGTGCTGCACACTGCTACAAAGCCCAAATTATTTTCCAGCCAAGGTACAGATAAACATGATTAGTAATTTTAAATCTGGTGGAGCTTAGTATAGATGGCCTAATAGAATCAGTACTGCACACTGCTACAAAGCCCAAATTATTTTCCAGCCAAGATACAGATAAACATGAATAGTAATTTTAAATCTGGTGGAGCTTATTATAGATGGCCTAATAGAATTAGTGCTGCACACTGCTACAAAGCCCAAATTAATTTCCAGCCAAGATTCAGATAAACATGATTAGTAATTTGAAAGCTTAAAACGGTTGGTGAGGTGATTTTAACCAATCATCAAGCTTTTCCTCTCCCCAGGATGACACAGGGGTAGAAAAGTCATTTCGGATCCATGATTTGTTCATCTTTATGAATGTGAGTCTGTCTACATTATCAGTGGAGAGCCGCGTGCGCTTATCTGTCAGCACACCACCAGCAGCGCTGAACACACGTTCAGACAGAACGCTGGCTGCGGGGCATGACAAGATCTCCAAGGCGTAAGTGGCTAGCTCCGGCCATTTATCCAGATTGGAAGCCCAAAAAGAGCAAGGGTCCAGTGACACAGTCATGGCTTCAATGTTTACTTGGAGATACTCCTGTACCATCGTCTCTAGGCGTTGACTATGTGTCAGACTTCTTGTCTCCTGTGGCCTTGCAAAGGATGGGCTAAAAAAGTGGTGAAATGATTCCGCAAAATTGAGGTTACCAGCACATACTGTGGTTCTGTTACGGTTTGAGTGCTGAACACTCGACGGTCCCACGGTTGGCAAGTTGGAACTGTGGGATTCACTACGTGCACCACTGGTGTTTTGTGGAAAAGCACATGTAAGATTCTGCAACAGTCTCTGCTGATACTCCTGCATGCATGCATCCCTTTCTATGGCAGGAACAATTTCTGCAAATTTACTTTTGTACCGGGGATCTAACAGTGTGGCAACCCAGTAGTCAGGATTATTTCTAATTCTCACAATTCGAGGGTCATGTTGCAGGTAGTGCAGCAAGAAGGCACTCATGTGTGTTGCGCATCCAGGAGCACCAAGTCCCTGTTGTGTTGGTGGCGAGGTAACAATCATGCTTCCTTCCTCTGTCCTCTCCCCCCAACCTCGCACAACAGAAATGTGATCAAGGTCTCCCTCATCTGATGAGTCTTCCATCAGTTCGTCCTCCACTTCTTCCTGGGCTCCTGCACCTTCCTCACTAGTTTGGCTGCTACCATGCGCCCAGGTAAAACCATCTCCCCCACCCTCACATGCCTGCCGCCTTGGTGCTGCTGACCGTCTGGACCTTGCAGATGTTAGCCCTTCCGCATACAACTCCTCCTCCTCTACTTCCTCCACCTCCTCTTGTGCCACCACCTGACTCCGAATTCTGTTTAACATGTGCTCCAGCATGTAAATCACCGGAATAGTCATGCTGATAATGGCATCGTCAGCACTAAACATCTTCGTCGCCATTTCAAAACTGTGCAGAAGGGTGCATAGGTCCCTGATCTGAGACCACTCCTCCAGCGTGATTTGCCCCACCTCTGGATCTCGTTGGCCCAGGCTATACATCAGAACGTATTGCACCAGGGCTTGTCGGTGCTGCCACAGTCGCTGCAACATGTGCAGAGTTGAATTCCACCGGGTAGGCACATCGCATTTTAGCCGGTGAAGTGGCAGGCCCAATGACTTCTGTAGAGATGTAAGTCGCTGAGCTGCGGGATGCGAATGGCGGAAGTGAGCACACAGTGACTGTGCCCTCTGCAGAAGGCCATCTAGTCCGGGATAGTGGGCTAAAAATTGCTGGACAACCAGGTTCAACACGTGAGCCATACAAGGCACGTGTGTGACATTGCCCCGGCGAAGGGCCGCACCCAGGTTTGCAGCATTTTCGCAAACGGGCTTCCCTGGTTTCAGGTCCAGTGGAGACAACCATTCATGAAATTGGTTGTAAGGAGGTGTGCAGGATCCCTTCTGCGCAGTTAGAAAGCTTGTGGCATGACCAGACAGGCTTTGGGTGCAGGTGGAGGACCGAGAGGAGGTTGAGGAGGCAGAAGCAGTGGAGGAACTTTGAGATAAAGAGGATTGACGCACAACTCGTGGGGACGGCAAGACTTGGACAGCTCTCACCATAGTTACCCAGTGCCCAGTCAGCGATATGTAACGCCCCTGTCCATGCCTACTCGTCCAAGTGTCTGTGGTGAAATGCACCCTGTCACACACAGAGTTTCTCAAAGAAGCGGTGATTTTGTGTGCGACATGCTGGTGGAGCGCAGGCACACCTTTCTTTGAGAAGTAGTGCCGACTGGGCATCTGGTACTGGGGCACTGCGACGGACATAAGGTCTCGAAAATCTTCTGTGTCCACCAGGCGGAAAGGCAGCATTTCTGTAGCCAAGAGCTTGCAGATGGTGAAATTCAACCTCTTAACTTTCTCATGGCTAGGAGGAAATGGTCTTTTACTTGTCCACATCTGAGGGACCGAGTGCTGGCTATTGTGCTTAGATGGGGTTGATAAGGGTGTCCCCGGCAAACTGCAGGTCTGTGAGGAAGATGCAGGCGGACATGTTAGGTTGCCTTGATCCAAAGGTGGTGCTATCGATGTCGGACAGCGCTCAACACCAGCTGGTGTTACCACCTCCAAAGAAAATGATGACCTGCTGTCCCCCCAGTCACAGAGGATGAAGAGGCCGCCGATGCACAAGATATGGCAGACGGTGGTTGGCCCGACCGGCTAGGCCACATTGTAGCACAGTGAGCTTCCCACTGCAACTTATGCTTCATGTCCATGTGCCTGTTCATGCATGAAGTACTCAAACTATGTATTTTTTGGCCTCTACTTAGCTTTTGCTGACAAATGTTACAGATAACACGAGTTGGGTCATCTTTATCGATCTGAAAAAATGCCCAGGCTATGCAAGGCTTAGCACCTATGCGACCTGAAGAGCCACCACGACTTGTGGTGAGAGGCAGAGTTGTGTTTGAGGATGCAGTTGTTGACGTGCTACGTCTCTGTCCAGGAAGGCGCAACCTGACCTCGTCGTCACTAGCATCCTCCTCCACCTCCTCTGCTGACCTCATCTCTTGGCTGACTGTGGGTTGACAGTAAGTGGGATCTCCAACCTCATCATCATCACCCTGTGCGTTATCACACCCGTCGTACTCAGTGCCAACCTGTTCCTGCCCTGACAAAAAACTAAAGTTGTCGCTCCAATCAGGTATTTGAGTCTCATCATCGTCTTCTTCATTGTCTCCACCAACAGGAGTTACAGTTTGGGAATGAGGGTCTACATTATGGTCAGAACCTTCTGCGTCTGGTCCTGGATCCGACTCATAAAGATTCTGGGCATCAGTGCAGATCATTTCCTCTTCTGGATTCACAGAAGTGCTGGAGTCGACCTCTGATTCCCAGGCTATAGTATGAGTAAACAGCTCTGCAGACTCAACCATCTGTTCTACCTCATACTCAGATGGGCAGCTGGAGATTTGGGAGCTGTGAGGAAGCAAGTGCGATTGGGGTGACACCTTTGAGGACTGGAGTATTTGTGATGTTGAAGTTGATGTGGAGGAGAGCCCACTTAAAGGAACACTTGATATCCGTTGAAGCACCTGCTGTTTTTGTGCCTCATCGGGAATTTGTAGCGATTGGCGTGGCCGTAAGAAAGGGATCTTATCACATTGTCCGCTAAAAGAAGTAGACATTTTAGTTTGGCTGGAAGATGGTCTTTCTTCTGCAGATGTTACTGTTGCTTTAACACCTACCCCACGGACACAAACTTTTTTCCCCTTCCCAACACGCCTTTTCCCCTTTCCACCAGCATCAGGCCTTTTTCCACTCATTTTGGTGGTTAACTAATTCACAACTCTGGAGTTGTTTGCACAAAAAAACAATGGATGGGAACCGAGCAGAGCTGAGTGGCCAAACTGTGGTATTAGGCCAAAACTATTGGCTGGGTTAGATGCAGAAAAAAATTATATTCAATTTGCAACCTGATGGAGGTCAGTATAGATGGACTAATAGAACAAGTCCCACACACAGCTAGAAGGCCAAATATTTTTTCAGAGCTAGATGCAGACAAAAAATTATTTTTAATTTGCAACCTGATGGAGGTCAGTATAGATGGACTAATAGAGAAAGTCCCACACACTGCTAGAAGGCCAAATATTTTTTCAGAGCTAGATGCTGATAAAAATTATTTTTAATTTGCAACCTGATGGAGGTCAGTATAGATGGACTAATATAGAAAGTCCCACACACTGCTAGAAGGCCAAATATTTTTTCAGAGCTAGATGCAGATAAAAATTATTTTTAATTTGCAACCTGATGGAGGTCAGTATAGATGGACTAATAGAGAAAGTCCCACACACTGCTAGAAGGCCAAATATTTTTTCAGAGCTAGATGCAGACAAAAAATTATTTTGAATTTGCAACGTGATGGAGGTCAGTATAGATGGACTAATAGAACAAGTCCCACACACTGCTAGAAGGCCAAATATTTTTTCAGAGCTAGATGCAGAAAAAATTATATTCAGTTTGCAACCTGATGGAGGTCAGTATAGATGGACTAATAGAACAAGTCCCACACACTGCTAGAAGCCCAAATATTTTTTCAGAGCTAGATGCAGAAAAAAAATTATATTCAATTTGCAACCTGATATAGGTCAGTATAGATGGACTAATAGAATGATGCTATGCCCAAAAGATTTTACTTCACTAGGTGCAGTAAAAAAATTGGTATTCTATACACAGATGTTATATCTTGCAACACAAATAGGCTACTCCACTGACTAACACACTCTTCAATAGGCCAAAAATGATTAGCTTTGCTAGATTCAGCCAAATGCTGTGAAAAAAACTTGCACAGCACTGGCACAGACCTGCCTGGCAAAAACTGATAGGAACTGATGTAACCTAGTCCTGAAAAGGACTGCAATTACAATTAGTCTTTATTCCCACAACCTATCTATTTAAGAGCACAGACCTGCCTGATAAAAGTCGTAGGAAATGCTGTAACCTAGTCCTTAAAAAGACTGCAATCACAACTATTCCCTACACCCAAGCGAAAATTGTGCGAAAATTGGCTTTAAATTAACAAGGTATAGCGCACACAGCAACAGCGGTGCCGTCTAACACGCAGCTGCAGCAGTGAGAAAATGGTGGCGACGGGGAAAATGGCTTGGTCTTATAGGGCAAGGACATGTGACATACACTGCCAATGACACTGAAAAAAAGCACTTCGCTCCGTGTGTGCTCAGCTGATAGGCTGACAGATTGCACCTCCCCACTGTAAATGCGGGAAAGAGAAAAAAAAAATGGAGATCTTCATTATTCCTGCAGAGATCCATCCCCTGCCCCTCCCCCCGCCCCGCTGTACACTCAAACTGCGTATTAACATTAATTTTCATCATTACTGAGAAAAAATCCAGTTATGATTTTGGTGCACGAACAGTTATCGAACATAACCTCGAACAGCCGAATTTTTCTCAAATCGTTCGTGTTCGCCGAACGGCTCGAACACCGCCCAAAACAGCTCGAACAACGCTCATCTCTAATAGGCATGTCATGCCCTTCTAAAATCAAGAAACGCTGGAGTAAAAATCTAAAATCAGCCTACCAACACCCAGACGTCGTGACAAGAAAATTAGAAAAATAAATATTTTTAGGTAGAATGGCGGTTCCATTCAGAACACTTTCCTTACAAGTAGTGGTATCCCCGTTGTGAGTTGTGCCAAAAACGGAACCCAATACATTTGGACTTATCCACCATTTGTCATATCCAAGGGGAAGGTCCGTAAATGACAACATTGACGCGGAACCAAGTACAGTAGTAAGCACCAGCGCTGCAGCAGTCCACTGAGGTCGGTGATAAGGCAGCTTGATGGTTTAGCTCCCCACAGGTGGAGCTAGGCCTCAGGGCAGCATATGCAGGGGGAATGCAGGACAGGCGAGACCCAGCTGGGTCAGAGCAAGAACGTGAACGGACACAGTAGTCACTTCAGTACCTTTTACTGGTGGAAATTCAGGCACATCCCGGAGCACTGTAGGGTGAAGGGTGCATATCAGGATCCTCCCCAATGAGCGGATGTAGGGCCTCCTGTTTCTTGCCTCTGCGTAGTAAGTTTCTGACCTGCCTGGAGCTAGGCCTAACTTTGTCTCAGTCCTGCGCTGGCTGACCTTGTGGTAGGGCCTTGTCTTGGAGTTCACGCTCCCAGTATGCGGGGCCTAAGCGTCTCCTGGCTCTGTTACGTATCAGCACCTTAGCGATCCTGAGACTTGCACTGTAGTTCTCCAGGGATTCCGGTTATACCTTACTGGGTCATAGAGATCTCGGTAAGCTTCGATCCGGTGTCCAGGAAATGCTTCAGGGTGAGCTGGTTAAGCTCCTCTGCCCCCTATGTACAAACTCTCCACGCGCCTTTGGCCTACTCAGGCCCTCACTAGGCTATACACACTAACGGCAGCTTGCCGCGCTTCACCGATCTTATGGCACCAGCACACCATAAGCTCTAACTGGGCTCCCGGAACTATTAATTGAGTTCTCTAGACTAGACTGAGCTCCAATGCAGACTGACCTCTCTTAGGCTTCTCTACTGCAGGAACTCTTCAGAGGACCTGAACTGCCTAGCTCCACCTTCCCTATTTATATCCCTAACGGGCTCCCT
This sequence comes from Phyllobates terribilis, assembly GCF_046119375.1. NCBI lineage: Eukaryota > Metazoa > Chordata > Amphibia > Anura > Dendrobatidae > Phyllobates > Phyllobates terribilis. Next base: position 990,966,836 of record NW_027362761.1, on the reverse strand, counting down.
CTGCTGGTGTGAGGTGGAAGGTGGCGATGTGTGAATGTTTATGGGGGCCTCTTGTGGAGGATTCCATCAATGCACTCTTCTAGGATCTGTGATACCAAGCACAGCTGGGTGTCACAGATGCTATTGACGACGAGGTTAGGTTATGCCTTCCTGGACAGAGACAAAGTAGTGGAAGCACGTCAACAACTGCATCCTCAACCACAACTCTGCCTCTGACCACAAGTCGTGGTGGCTCTTCAGGTCGCATGGGCTCTAAGCCTTGCATAGCCTGGGCATGTTTCAGATCGATAAGGATGACCCAACTCGTGTTATCTGTAATATTTGTCACCAAAAGCTAAGTAGAGTCCAAAAAATCCATAGTTTGAGTACTTCATGCATGAACCGTCACATGGATATGAAGCATAAGTTGCAGTGGGAAGCTCACTGTGCTACAATATGGCCTAGCGGGCTGGGCCAACCACCGTCTGCCACATCTTGTGCATCCGCGGCCTCTTCATCCTCTGTGACTGGGGGGACAGCTGTCACACATGTTTTTGGACGCAGACCTGCCACCTCTTTACCGCAACAGCCAGTGTGATTGGCAGGTCATCATTTCATTTGGAAGTGGAAACACCAGCTGGTGTTGAGCGCTCTCCGACATCGAGAGCACCTCCTTTGGATCAAGGCAACCTAACTTTCCCGCCTGCATCTTCCTCACAGACCGGCAGTTTCCCGGGGACACCCTACTCAACCCCGTCTAAGCACAACAGCCAGCCCTCGGTCCCTCAGATGTGGACAAGTAAAAGACCATTTTCTCCTAGCCATGACAAAGCTAAGAGGTTGAATTTCACCATCTGCAAGCTGTTGGCTACAGAAATGCTGCCTTAGCACCTGGTGGACACAGAGGATTTTCGAGACCTTATGTCCGTCGCAGTGCCCCTGTACCAGATGCCCAGTCGGCACTACTTCTCAAAGAAAGGAGTACCTACGCTACACCAGCATGTCGCACACAACATCACCGCTTCTTTGAGAAACTCTGTGTGTGACAGGGTGCATTTCACCACAGACATTTGGACGAGTAGGCATGGACAGGGATGTTACATGTTGCTGACTGGGCACTGGGTAACTATGGTGACAGCAGGACAAGGGGCTGCTGTCCAAGTCTTGCCGTCCCCACGAGTTGTGCGTCAATCCTCTTTATCTAGAAGTTCCTCCACTGCTTCTGCCTCCTCAACCTCCTCTCGGTCCTCCACCTGCACCCAAAGCCTGTCTGGTAATGCCACCCGCTTTTTAACTGCGCAGAAGGAATCCTGCACACCTCCTTACTATGCTGGCAGCAGGGCTCAACGGCATCAGGCGGTGTTTACTTTGAAATGTCTTTGAAATGTGAGTCACACAGCTGAGGAGTTGTGATCAGCTCTGGAGACCCAGTTTCATGAATGGTTGTCTCCACTGGACCTGCAACCAGGGAAGGCCGTGTACGACAATGCTGCAAACCTGGGTGCGGCCCTTCGCCGGGGCAATGTCACACACGTGCCTTGTATGGCTCACGTGTTGAACCTGGTTGTCCAGCAATTTTTAGCCCACTATACCAGACTAGATGGCCTTCTGCAGAGGGCACGGTCGCTGTGTGCTCACTTCCGCCGTTCGCATCCCGCAGCTCAACGACTTACATCTCTACAGAAGTCGTTGGGCCTGCCAGTTCACCGGCTGAAATGCGATGTGCCGACAAGGTGGAATTCAACTCTGCACATGTTGCAGCGACTGTGGCAGCACCGACAAGCCCTGGTGCAATACGTTCTGACGTATTGCCTGGGCCAATGAGATCCAGAGGTGGGGCAAATCACGCTGCAGGAGTGGTCTCAGATCAGGGACCTATGAAGTTGACGCGCCCCCTGGGCCGTGGGGTAGCCGGAGCCGGGCCGGTAGACACTGGGCGTTGTAGTCACTGTGGCGGTGACCCAGTTTGTGACCCAGGGCGGTCAATCCAAGGATAATTTGTATATATGGGTTTTATAATGTCCGACTACGCCACCTGTGGCGAAACAGTCCTCTGAAGCTGGTGGTTTTGCAGCAATGGTATTATTACTCCCCACAGGAAGAGTGTAGCTTCAGGGCAGTGTGGGTGGATGATGGTGGTTGTAGTGCAGGTAGTCAGTAAAGAACACAGAGTCCATGTGATGCAGTCCCAAGATCTTTACTCACAGTTGTTGCAGTCCAGATTACAGCTACCAGAACAATCTCCCCCGTCGTGCTGTGCGTACTCAGTGAGGGGCTCAGTCCACCCTTAGATAGCTCCAGAGTACTTAGCAAGACCAACTTCTGTGTGTCCTTTCTCTGGCCTTCTCCCTGCACCTCACACCCAGTGACACTTCTAACCGGTATCCTCGGGCCTTGGCGGGCGACGTGTGATCCGTCCCCTGGGTTCTATGTGGCTACCTTCTTAGTGAGACTGGTGTGGACTTTGGCCTGCAGTACATGAAATGCTGCAGCCTCCGGTTTCTAGTTGAGCCTTGCTGTTTCTCCGCTAGTTGAGGGACCAGTTCCCCTTATCTGGCCTGACCCCTCTACCTCCTGGTAGCAGCGGGAGAACGGGTGGCCTTCTGCACGGCCCGTACCCCTAGAGTCCCTTCGGTTCCTGGAGACTTCCTGCTCCCACTCCTCTCTTCTCTCTTTCAGTCCTGGGCCTCCCAGGCTAGGCCCGCCTCCGGAGCAGAGCTCATGCAGAGCCTCCGCTCCGGTCACTTCTCCTCCTCTGACTGGCTTGCTCTTTCTAAGATGGCTTCCTATTTATACTCTCCCTGTCATGTGCTCCCCTAAGCTGCTTTCTCCACCCAGACCCACTACATAGGACCCTCCCGCCAGCTAGGGACCTGGGACTGTGCTCTCCCTTAGGAGCAATCTCGCCCTACCCCCACTGCGGGTATGTGTTGGGTGCAGGTGTTAGGGTCCCAAGCCATACTGCTTCCTTACCTGAGGGTGAGATACCACACCTCTGGGTGAGATGCAGTACCTCTGTGGCGACTGAACCCTCAGGGGCTCCACACACCCTTCTGCACAGATTTGAAATGGCGACGAAGATGTTTAGTGCTGACGACGATGCCATTATCAGCATGACTATTCCTGTGATTTACATGCTGGAGCACACGTTAAACATAATTCAGAGTCAGGTGGTGGGACAAGAGGAGGTGGAGGAAGTAGAGGAGGAGTCGTATGCGGAAGGGATAACATCTCCAAGGTCCAGATGGTCGGCAGCACCAAGGCGACAGGCATGGGAGGGTGGGGGAGAGGGATTAACCAGGGCGCATGGTAGCAGCCAAACTATTGAGGAAGGTGCAGGAGCTGAGGAAGAAGTGGAGGACGAACTGGCGATGGGCATGGAAGACTCATCAGATGAGGGAGACCTTGATCACATTTCTGTTGTGCGAGGTTGGGGGGAGAGGGCAGAGGAAGGAAGCATGATTCTTACCTCGCTACCAACACAACAAGGACTTGGTCCTCCTGGATGCGCAAGACACATGAGTGCCTTCTTGCTGCACTACCTGCAACATGACCCTCGGATTGTCAGAATTCGAAGTAATCCCGACTACAGGGTTGCCACACTCTTAGATCCCCGGTACAAAAGTAAATTTGCCGAAATAATTCCTGCCATAGAAAGGGATTCACGTATGCAGGAGTATCAGCAGAGGCTGTTGCAGAATATTACATGTGCTTTTCCACAAAACACCAGTGGTGCACATAGTGAATCTTACACTTCTAACTTGCCAACCGTGGGACTGTCAAGTCTTCATCACTCAAACCGTAACAGTAACACAGTATCTGCTGGTAACAGCAATTTTGTGGAATCGTTTCACCACTTTTTTAGACCATCCTTTGCAAGGCCACAGGAAGCAAGAAGTCTGACACATAGTCAACGCCTAGAGAGGATGGTACAGGAGTATCTCCAAGTGAACATCAAAGCCATGACTGTGTCACTGGACCCTTGCTCATTTTGGGATTCCAATTCTGAAAAATGTCCGGAGCTCGCCTCTCACGCCTTGGAGATCTTGTCATGCCCTGCTGCCAGCATTCTCTCTTAACATGTGTTCAGCGCTGCTGGTGGTGTGCTGACAGATAAGCGCACGCGGCTGTCTACTGAGAATGTAGACAGACTCACGTTCATAAAGATGAACAAATCATGGATCCACAAGGACTTTTCTACCCCTGTGTCATCCTGGGGAGACTAAAAGCTTGAGGATTTGGTAAAATCACCTCACCAACCGTTTTAAGCATCTCTGGGGCAATTGATGCCACTTAAGTGGTGTCTGTGCCACAATTTTTTGAAAAAATGGAAACTCTTTTTGGAGTCCCCTTGCTGTGTTTTACGTGACGTTGGCATCGTCAATTCCAGGTGGGTTGGGTCGCTCCCTCCCCCTTTTAACTGTAAGAAACTACATACACTATGGCTTGGGGTAACACAGATGGTTGAGCCTGAAGAGCTGTTTACTCAGAGGTCTGCTTCAAAGCTTCAGTGTCTGCTAGTCAGCGTAGAATTTTTAACTGCATCTAGCCTAGGCAATACTTTGGGCATAGTAGCCCAGCTGCGAAGCAAGCTGCACCGCCTGTGTATCTAATAAGAATTTTTAAATGCATCTAGCCTAAGCAGACTGTGGGGACCCCCAACCAAACCCAGACGCTCAGCCCCCCTTCCGCCCCCCTTTCCGTGACAATACAATAATGTAACTCTTACAACTGGATGGGTGAGGATCAGTCACAGCTTTATTAACTCTTTATACTCATTCCATTAGAAAGGCATTTTATTTCTAAAATAATTCAGCTTGTTGCAGCATGCCCTGGGTCTCCACACCGGCAAGTTGGCCAACAAGTGTAACTCTCCAACATGTCCTTTCTATTTCCAGGCCACGGAGGATCCTGCGTACTCATATGCAGGACTCTGACCCCCATCCATCACTCTTAACACTTGTTCCACTCCGTCCTGGAGTCCTGACAGGAATATGTCCAGTCCAATAACCATTAAGTACACCGTCGGGCCGTATGAGGCCTGCTTTATCTCCTTCCTGTTGTCGGTGTTGTATCACTACTAGTGTTGAGCATTCCGATACTGAAATATCGGGTATCAGCCGATATTCGCGGTATCAGAATTCCAATACTTAATTCCGATAGTTTTGCAATATCGTATACCGGAATCGGAAGTTCCCATAATGCAATGAGCCAGTTTCATTTTATTCAGCCAATGAGGATCCTAAGAAGTGTGGGCACATGCTGTTAGGCATGTAGGCATCTTAACTAATGGCATGGCTGTGATTGGCTGCTGAAATTATGTCATGATGCACTATAAAAGCCGCCGCCGCCATTTTCAGCTCACTCTGCTGTGAATTCAGTTAGGGATAGGACTCTGTTGTTCTGAGGGACAGTTATAGCTACCTATTTGGTCTATTCTGCTTTACCCAAGCTACTTTATAAATCGCTGTGCCTTGCAGAGCTAGTGCACAGTTCTCTGTGCTGTTCACCGCTGTCTGCAAGGTCTGTGTGTGTGAGTGCAGCTCACCCTGTAGTGTGTGCTTCAGCCACGTCTGGTTGTAGTGCACTCAATGTGTGTCACTGCCTCATACACAGTCGTTTTTTGCCAATTCATAATGTTTCCTGATATCTCCTATTAGTGTGGTGGTTCCATCCGTATTCAGCAAAATTGGTTCCAAACACACTATATAGGAGTAGATAGAGAATTTTTTTTGGTCTTGCAGCGCTAGTACACAGTGCTCTGCATCTGCACTGTTCACCGCTGTCTGCAAGGTCTGCGTGTGTGAGTGCAGCTCACCCTGTAGTGTGTGCTTCAGTCACGTCTGGCTGTAGTGCATTCAGTGTGTGTCACTGCCTCATGCATTGTCCTTTTTTGCCAATTCATAATTTTTCCTGATTTCTCCTATTAGTGTGGTGGTTCCATCCGTATTCAGCTAAATTGGTTCCAAACACACTATATAGGAGTAGTTAGAGGAGCCTTTCTGCAGCATTGTGCCCTGGAGTCCCAGCCAGATTAGTATCAGCCTATTTTTTGTAGCCTTATCTATTGCATTGTAGGTTACCTTCCTACATTGTAATAGCTACAAAATGTTTGTGATACTATCGGTTTTACATCTTTGGGCACATACAGTGTCTTTTTGTGACAAAAAAAACCTAAATAAAGTTCACCAAACACTCCACTTTACAGTTGTGTAGGCCACATTAGCTCATATTAAAGTCTTGTCCACACTTTATAAAATTAGTGTTTCCTATACCTGTTAGCAGCTGTTCAGGAATAAGCACACTAAGCCCTTAGTACTTTTCTGCCTATCTTTATCAGTCTACCAAGATGAAGAAGGTAGGGAGTAAGGCATGTGGTCGTGGTCGTGGGCGTGGAGTTTCTGCAGGGAGAGAACGTGAGGATTCTGTGCCTGCAGGGAGAGGACGTGGGGATTCTGTGCCTACTGCGGGCACCAGTGACTCAGCATCCCCCAGTTTTACCAGGGAACAGTCCTTTATGCGCAGCTTTTTAGAAGCTAGCCGTACCCCACTGCTGCGGGAGGACCAAATTGAAGCCGTTGTCGGATGGATGGCAGCTAACGCGTCGACTTCAATTAGTTCCAGATCCTCTCAGGTCCTGAGCACTGAAGAGCACCCATCTGTCTCTTCACCACCTGCCAAATTGCCCAGGCAGTCAGAGAGCCCTGGACAGGAGCCATCTCTACTTCTGGTCTCTGAATCTCTTGGCTTGGAAAGAGGGGGCCAGCCAAGCAGAATTCGAGAACTTGAAGAAGAGGTAGTATGCAGTGATGCGCAACCGTTTTGTCTCTCTGAATCTGAAGAGGCGGGTGGGCCAGTGCCTATGGTCAGCAGCACACCTCAGTACGCATCTGATGATGAGACTCAGGTGCCACTTTCTGGTGCGTACTGTGCTATCGAGACTACCCAGGAGAAGCAGTTGTTTGAAGAGGGTGGTGTAGATGATGAGGTCCTTGACCCATCATGGCGTGAGGGACAGGAAGGTGGTGGGAGCAGCTCTGAGGAAGAGATTCCCTGAACGTACCAAAAAGGAGGGAGAGGGAGGGGGCAGACTTGGTTGCCTGTAGCCTCCACTTCGGCACCCATTAGGAGCATGGCTCTTCCAAAATCCAAAGCGGGCGCTCCCAAGACTTGCAGTGCCTGGTCCTTTTTTGACACAGTTGCAGATGACATTTGCTTTGTCAAATGCAAGCTGTGTAATCAGAAGGTGAAAAGAGGGAAAAGTGTCAGCAACCTCAATACCACAAATATGTGGAAACATGTGCGGACCAAGCACGTGGTGGAGTTACAAAAGCACACTGAAGACCTAGGCCAACCTACAGTGCCACCAACCACCTCTTCAGCTCGTGTTGTAGCCTCTTCCTCCATCTCAGACACAGCAGGTTCGTCTTCCTCACAGGATTGCCATGGAAGAATCTCTGGCACTGTTGTACAGAGACACAGTGTAATTCCACCCACAGCAACAATTTTCCGGTCATCCTCATACTCCCAGGAAAGTCTACAGCCATCGTTAGCACAGGCATGGGAGAAAAGGCGCCCATACTCGGCAAACCACCCCCGAGCACAGGCTCTGAATGCTGGCATTGCAAAACTACTGGCCCTTGAAATGCTATCATTCAGGCTGGTGGAGACTGACACCTTCCGTAACTTTATGGCATTGGCAGTCCCACAATACAACGTGCCCAGCCGCTTTTATTTCAGCAGGCAAGCCGTCCCTGCCCTGCAACAGAATGTGGAGGGAAAAATTAATCATGTGCTACAAAACACCATCAGTAGCAAGGTCCACCTGACCACCGATGCGTGGACCAGTAAGCATGGACAGGGACGATACCTTTCCCTCACTGCCCATTGGGTAAATGTTGTGGAGCTGGGTACAGATCTTGAGAGTGGCGCTGTATGTGTACTGCCAACTCCAAGGATTGCAGGAATCCAGTCTGTACACATTGACTCCTCCTCATACTCCAGTTCCTCTGAATCAGCACTGCAGGAGCCGTCACGGTCTACCTCCACATCGACCCGTGAACGGTTACCTGTTATGATGACCGATATGAGCACAGCCGTGGCCAAACGTCAACAGGCCGTATTAAAATTAATTTCTTTGGGGAATCAAAGCCACACAGCGCAGGAGCTCTGGAATGCCATCAAGCAGCAGAGCGACGTGTGGTTTGTGCCAGCGAATCTCCAGCCAGGCATGGTAGTGTGTGACAATGGCCGAAATCTGGTTGCAGCTCTGGGCCTAGGCAACCTCACTCACATTCCATGTCTGGCACATGTGCTTAACTTGGCCGTGCAGAGTTTTTTGAGGGACTATCCGGATCTTGATGCACTGCTTCACAAGGTCCGCATAGAGTGCGCTCACTTGCGGCGTTCCAGCAACGCAAGATCACGCATTGCAGCTCTGCAGCGCCGATTACATCTTCCGGAACATCGCATCATATGTGACCTACCCACCGGGTGGAATTCAACATTACATATGTTGGAGAGGTTGTGTGAGCAGCAGGCAGCAGTAATGGAGTACCAGCTGCAGCAGGCGCAAACAAGTCGCAGTGCGCGCCGTTCACACTTCACCACCACTGAGTGGGCCTCTATGAAGGACATTTGCCACGTTTTGCGTGCCTTCGATTATTCCACGCGGATGGTGAGTGCAGATGATGCACTAGTCAGCATGACTATCCCCCTTATCTGCCTGCTTGAAAAAACACTGCAAGCACTAAGGGACAAGGTTTTGAAAGAGGTGGAGGATGAGGAGTCATAAATGCCATCTGCTTCTCTGCAGTCTGCGCAACGTGGTTCCTCACAAAGGCCTAGGCAGGGGACACTTTGTGAGGAGGATGAGGAGGAGTCAATGGATGAGGAAGACATCTGTCCAGAGGAGGGAGGTACACAATGCTCTAGTAGTCAGTATCTAGAGCGAGGGTGGGGTGATGCAGAGCAGGCAGAGATCACGCCTCAAGCAGGGGACAGCGTTTCTTAGCCAGTTGGCAGTCTGCAGCACATGGTTGATTTCATGCTGCAGTGCCTGAGAATTGACCGCCGCATCGCCCACATTCTCAACACGGCTGATTATTGGGTGTCCACCCTCCTAGATCCTCGCTACCGGGACAACTTACAAAGCCTCATAACACCATTGAACCGGGAGCGTAAAATGTGGGAATACCAAGACACACTGGTGCATCCCATCATGTCCTCCATTCCAACCGAGAGCAGTGCTGCTAGTGCTTTACAAAGCAGCTCAGTGCGTCGAGGCAGTGGAGGAAGCTCTGCACAAAGAGGGAGCAGAAGCAGCGCCTCAGCACAAGGCAAGACCAGTGTGGCCGAAATGTGGCAAAGTTTTGTGTCCCCGCCGCCACAAATGTCTACACCATCACAGACGGCTCCAGTCAGCAGGAGGCAACGTTTCCGTCAGATGGTGACAGACTACATGTCTTGCCCTCTTAGTGTACTCCCAGACGGCTCTTCTCCCTTCAAGTTTTGGGTCGGTAAGCTGGATACATGGCCAGAGCTTAGTCAGTATGCATTGGAGGTGCTAGCTTGCCCTGCTGCTAGTGTATTATCGGAACGCGTCTTTAGTGCCGCAGGTGGTGTACTAACAGACAGTCGCATGTGACTATCCTCCAATAATGTTGACCGGCTTACTTTTCTCAAAATGAACAAGGCCTGGATCTCTCATGAATTTGCCAGTCCTCTTCCAGAATAAATAATTGGTTGGCAACAGTATGCAGGTCTCCTGTTGTGTTCATGTTTCTACCACCTGAACTGTAATCCCTGAGCTCCAACACTGCCAGTTGGCGCTCGGAAGTGCTGTCTGCACAGTCAACACTTGCTGCCGTGTTATTGGGGTTCAGTAACGTCAGCTGTTCCCCTGCTGTGCGGATGGCAATTTCTCCTGCTCTGTCCACATTCTCCCTACTACAGATTTTAAAGTTGCTAAAATTACACCTCTGGCTCCTCTGTTTTTAGTATTATCCCTGAGCTCCAACACCGCCAGTTGGCGCTCGGAAGCGCTGTCTGCACAGTCAACACTTGCTGCCGTGTTATTGGGGTTCAGTAACGTCAGCTGTTCCCCTGCTGTGCGGACGGCAATTTCTCCTGCTCTGTCCACATTCACACTACTACAGATTTTAAAGTTGCTCCAATTACACCTTTGGCTCCTCTGTTTTCAGTATTATCCCTGAGCTCCAACACCGCCAGTTGGCGCTCAGAAGTGCTGTTTGCACAGTCAACACTTGCTGCCGTGTTATTGGGGTTCAGTAACGTCAGCTGTTCCCCTGCTGTGCGGACGGCAATTTCTCCTGCTCTGTCCTCATTCACACTACTACAGATTTTAAAGTTGCTCCAATTACACCTCTGGCTCCTCTGTTTTCAGTATTATCCCTGAGCTCCAACACCGCCAGTTAGCGCTCGGAAGTGCCGTCTGCACAGTCAACACTTGCTGCCGTGTTATTGGGGTTCAGTAACGTCAGCTGTTCCCCTGCTGTGCGAACGGCAATTTCTCCTGCTCTGTCCTCATTCACACTACTACAGATTTTAAAGTTGCTCCAATTACACCTCTGGCTCCTCTGTTTTTAGTATTTACCCTGGGCTCCAATACCGCTAGTTGCTGCTCAGAAGTGCCGTCTGCACAGTCAACGCTTGCTCCAGTGTTATTGGGGTTCAGTAACGTCTGCTGATCCCCAGCTGTGTGTCCGGCAAATTCTCCTGCTTTGTCCACATCCACTGTACTACTGATTTAAAACTTGCTCCAATTACACCTCTGGCTCCTCTGTTTTTAGTATTTACCCTGGGCTCCAATACCGCTAGTTGCTGCTCAGAAGTGCCGTCTGCAGAGTCAACGCTTGCTCCAGTGTTATTGGAGTTCAGTAACGTCAGCTGATCCCCAGCTGTGTGTCCGGTAAATTCTCCTGCTTTGTCCACATCCACTGTACTACTGATTTAAAACTTGCTCCAATAACACCTCTGGCTCCTCTGTTTTTAGTATTATCCCTGAGCTCCAACACCGCCAGTTGGTGCTCGGAAGTGCCGTCTGCACAGTCAGCACTTGCTGCCGTGTTATTGGGGTTCAATAACGTCAGCTGTTCCCCTGCTGTGCGGACGGCAATTTCTCCTGCTCTGTCCACATTCACACTACTACAGATTTTAAAGTTGCTCCAATTACGACTCTGGTTCCACTCTGTTTTTAGTATTTACCCTGGGTTCCAGCACCGCCAGCTGTTTCCCAGCAGTGTCTTTGGCACGGGTACTCCTTCCAGCCCAGCCTGGTTCCAGCACGTCAGCTGTTTCCGGGTAATGTCAACGTCACTTTGCCTCCAATGCGTTGTCCTGTCATGTTGCGGTTTGGTAAGCCGACTCTATGGTGCCTGCAGTTTAGGTGACTCCTATGTGGGCTGCGTGATCTGGCAATGAAGGCCGGTTCCATAGTGCCAATAGGACAAGCACCCCCTGTAGGACTGTGGGTTTTGGTAACTGCGGCCGGCTCGCGGCCTTGCAACTTTTTTTTACATGGGTACCTTCTGCTACCCATCCGGGTTCCAGTACCGTCAGCTGGTTCTCGGGAGTGCCTTTGGCTTAGGTGCCTCCTTCTCGGTATCCAAGTTCCACCAACGTCTGCTGGTCCTTGGTAGTGCTTTCTGGCACAGGTACCTCCTGCTTAGTAATCGAGTTCCAGTACCGTCAGCTTGTCTTCGGTAGTTCCATTGGCTCTTGTACCTTCTGCTACCCATCCAGGTTCCAGTACCGTCAGCTGGTTCTCGGTAGTTCCATTTGCTCTTGTACCTTCTACTACCCATCCGGGTTCAAGTACCGTCAGCTGGTTATTGGGAGTGCCTTTGGCTTAGGTGCCTCCTTCTCGGTATCCAAGTTCCACCAATGTCTGCTGGTCCTTGGTAGTGCTTTCTGTCACAGGTACCTCCTGCTTAGTAACCGAGTTCCAGTACCGTCAGCTGGTCTTCGGTAGTTCCATTGGCTCTTGTACCTTCTGCTACCCATCCGGGTTCCAGTACCGTCAGCTAGTTCTCGGTAGTTCCATTTGCTCTTGTACCTTCTGCTACCCATCCGGGTTCCAGTACCATCAGCTGGTTCTTGGCAGTGTCTTTGGCACGAGCACTCCCTCCTGCCCAGCCTGGTTCAAGCACGCCAGCTGTTTCCGGGTAGTGTCAACGTCACTTTGCCTCCAATGCGTTGTCCTGTCGTGTTGCGGTCGGGTTAGCCGACTCTATGGTGCCTGCAGTTTAGGTGACTCCTATGTGGGCTGCGGGATCTGGCAATGAAGGCTGGTTCCATAGTGCCAATAGGACAAGCACCCTCTGTAGGACTGTGGGTTTTGGTAACTGCGGCCGGCTCGCGGCCTTGCAACTTTTTTTTACATGGGTACCTTCTGCTACCCATCCGGGTTCCAGTACCGTCAGCTGGTTCTCGGCAGTGCCTTTGGCTTAGGTGCCTCCTTCTCGGTATCCAAGTTCCACCAACGTCTGCTGGTCATTGGTAGTGCTTTCTGGCACAGGTACCTCCTGCTTAGTAACCTAGTTCCAGTACCGTCAGCTGGTCCTCGGTAGTTCCATTGGCTCTTGTACCTTCTGCTACCCATCCGGGTTCCAGTACCATCAGCTGGTTCTCGGCAGTTCCTCAGCCTTCTTGTACCTTCTGCTACATTTCCAAGTTCAAGCTTTTTGAAATGGTTCTTGGTAATCACTCTGGATCTCCCTGACGAGGACCCTGAAGATGAGGACCCTGAAGACCACCCCGAAGAAGACGAGGACCCCGAAGACGAGGACCCCGAAGACGAGGACCCCGAAGACGAGGACCCTGAAGACCAACCCGAAGAAGACGAGGACCCCGAAGATGAGGACCCTGAAGACGAGGACCCTGAAGATGACCCCGAAGAAGACTAGGACCCCGAAGACGACTACCCTGAACACGAGGACCCTGAAGACCACCCTGAAGAAGACGAGGACCCCGAAGATGATGACCCTGGAGACCACCCCGAAGAAGACCAAGAAGATGACCCTGAAGAAGTTGACCAAGAGGACAAAGAAGAAGAAGAAGACAACCACCAAGATACAGAAGAACAAGAGACAGAAAACCAGGAAGCAGAAGTACAAGAAGCTGCAGAACAAAAAGCGGAAGAACATTAAGCATAAGACTAAAAATCAGAGCAAAAGATAATATCTAAATTATAAGCAGAAGATGATTAAGCAGTGTATGGGGGTGAGTCCGTTCCTCCTCGTGGTGCCCCTGGAAAAGACCTGCTGCTGCAGGCCAAACTGAACGCGGACAAATCCTGTTGTAAATCTTTTGTGACGGGCAGAACAAAAGGTGTAATGTTCAAACTTTTATAGATAACAACTACAGGAATGCCTGTCACAAATAAGAATATGATGAAGAAGAAGAATATGAAGAAGATGAAGAAGAATAATAGTTGAATAAGAAGAATATGAAGAATGTAAAAAAAAGAATAATACGAAGAAGGTGAAGAAGAAGAAGATGAAGAAGGTGAAGAAGAAGTTGATGAAAAAGATGCTGATGCTGAGGATGATGAAGGAGAAAGAGTGGGAGAAGTAAAAAAGAAGGTGAAGAGCATGGAAGTAGTGAAACATAAATATCTAACAAAATATAAAAATACTTAACATAGTCAATATTTCCTTAACTCCGAAAGTCTTAAAAAAAATATAAATTCCTACTCTTCCATTTGATTGGGCTAAACCTCTATGCCTTTATTGTCTCCCCCTCCTCCCCCAATACATTCTACATTATTCTTAGTTGCTTTCCTTCATGTAGAATTAACCTACAAGGAAAGAAAGGGTTTATTTTCATTCTGATATTTCTGTCCCATTGACTTGCATTGGTTTCCGGTATTGGAATCGGTGATATCCGATACTTTTTGGGTATCGGTCCGATCCAATCCGATCCGATATTTCCCGATATCGGAACGTATCGCTCAACAATAATCACTACACCGCCTCTGTCTCTTCTAAATTTTGCCATCCGAATATTTATTACCCGCCTTGTCCATTCGATGGCCGTGATGTCTCACGCACCTTGCCATACCGCTATCGGCACAATCTCTTACCATACTATAGTTCATTTTGTGAAAAATTCTCTGAAGTGCTCAGTGTCTAGTTTCATTATTGCCATTAGTTATGCGCTCTTGTGATGACCTAGGTCATTTCCCCCGGCCTGTATAACTAAGATGACCGGACCTCTTGCCTCTCTCCATAGCTTGATTACCTCCATTAGTACCTGTGGCCATAGCAGGCCTCTAATACCTCTCCAGTTGAAATATGTGTTATGAAACTCTAATTTCCTCGCGCCTGGGCGGACTTTCGCCCTTTTTTCTGCCCAATATATATACGAGTGGCCTATCACCCACACTGTTGGCTTAGCGTCAACTGTAAAAGAAACAAACCACGTTAGGATAACAAGTCCGGTCTTATGTATCTCGCCAAACATGTGGATCGCCATCTCCCTATCCTCTGAACTTCCGTTTCTGACAGTCCTGCTCTTGCTGCTTCTGTGGCCGCGCCTATGCCGAATGAGTGTGTGCCGTAATCTTTGGGGTGGTTCCCTGCCGATGTTATGCATTTATTAAATATAGCTTGGAACTGGTATCTTGATAATGGCGCTCCATCAATGTGTGATAGGAAGAAATTACTTTGTGATCTGATGGTTATATATGTTTTTACTATTGTTACCCGACTCAGTGTACTGTTTATGGGTTGTAGAAGTACCCAAGTGCCCCTGCTCACTGGAACCGTTTTCGAATGGCGTATGCGTAGACGTATTGCATTATTGGCTATGACTACGTCCTGGTGTAATAAGCCTCCACTGGTGGTAATTTTGGATTGAGGGACTAATTCGCTTATGCATAGCGCCCCGAAGAAGGCGATCGCAAATGCAGTAGACAGTAGTGTTGCTTCAAATTGTGAGTGTCATGTTAATGGTGTTAGGGATATGATGTGAGAAATCAGTTTTAGTGACCCGGGACGGGACGTCTACACTCCTGACTTGGCTGACCCCTTTTCCACCCTTTTATGGATTGCCTGATGATAAATCTCTTTGTCACATCTCCCCAATTCAGTAGTTGGAAGTGAAATGCTACTCTGGTCACACACCGCTGCGCTGATGCCCCTGATTTGCCCCTCATCATTAGCTGGTGGAGAAATTCTATGGTGACTTGTAATCTGTCTTGTTCCCATTGGTCAACCCGTCTGCCTGCTACTAGTCGTGTCCACTCTTCCCATGCCATACCGTATGCTTGCCACGTCGATGGGGCAACTGACGCTCTGATTAATGGCATCAACTATTCGCCACTAGATCCCATAGGGAGGGTGGGCAACTGTTGCCCGATGGGTGGGCGTTGGGGAGGAGCTCAGGGAAAATCTGCCAATTGAATTGTGATAAAGCGTTAGCAGCAGCTTTAGACCCCTCAGCATCGTGGCTAGCGCGGACCTATACATTGTGTTTTAGGCACAGGAATGCTAGCCGGCGTAGTAGGCCTAGCACTGGGAGAGACGATGATGCCATCTTATTAATGCAGTGCGCTAGGCTGGTGTTTTTTGTTATGAAGCGTATATTTTTGTTAGCCAGGCGCAAGCCCCATATTTCTATTGCTACCACTATTGGGAAGAAAAATTATTTTCCGGGCTAGATGCAGCTAAAAATTATTATTAATTTCAAAGCTGGTGGAGCTTGGTATAGATGGCCGAATACAATGAGCACCAAACACTGCTACTATGCCCAAAATTATTTTACAGGCATGATGAAGCTAAAAATTATTAGTAATTTGAAAGCTGGTGGAGCTTAGTATAGATGGCCTAATAGAATGAGTACTACACACTGCTAATATGCCCAAAATTATTTTACAGGCAAGATGCAGCTAAAAAATATTATTAATTTCAAAGCTGGAGGAGCTTAGTATAGATGGCCTAATACAATGAGTACCACACACTGCTACTAAGCCCAAAATTATTTTCCGGGCTAGATGCAGCTAAAAATTATTATTAATTTCAAATCTGTTGGAGCTTGGTATAGACGGCCTAATACAATGAGTACCACACACTGCTAATATGCCCAAAATTATTTTCCAGGCAAGATGCAGCTAAAAATTATTAGCAATTTGAAAGCTGGTGGAGCTTGGTATAGATGGCCTAAGAGATTGAGTACCACACACTGCTACAGGCCCAAAAGTTTTTACTTGGCTAGGTGCAGTAAAAAATTTGTATTACATACACAGGTGGTGTAGCTTGCAACACAGATAGCCTACTCCACTGACTAACACACACTGCAAGAGGCCCAAAAGGATTTGCTTTGCTAGATTTAGCCAAATGCTGTGAAAAACACTTGCACAGCACTAAAACAGACCTGCCTGGCAAAAAGTGATAGGAACTGATGTATCCTAGCCCTCAAAAGGACTGGAATTACAGCTAGTCACTACTCCCAACCTATCTGTCGATTTAAGAGCACAGACCTGCCTGCTATAAGTGCTAGGAACTGCTGTAACCTAGCCCTCAAAAGGGCTGCAATTACAAACTAGTCCCTACTCCCTAAACCTTTCTGTCTATTTAAGAGAAAATTCGCTTGCAATTCAGTTACACAATGTAGCGCTAACAGCAGCAGCAGTGCCGTCTAACACTCAGCTGTATGAGTGAGAAAATGGTGGCGACAGGGAAAATGGCTGGGTCTTATAAGGCAAGGACATGTGACATACACAGCCAATGACACATGCCCTTGCTTGTGTGAAAAAAAGCACTTCGCTCCGTGTGTGCACTGCTGATAGGCTGACAGATTGCACCTCCCCACTGCAAATGCGGGAAAGAGAAAAAAAAACGGAGATCTTCATTATTTCTGCAGAGATCCATCCCATGCCCCTCCCACCACCCCGCTGTACACTCAAACTGTGTATTAACATTGATTATCAGCATTACTGTGAAAAAATCCAGTTACAATTTGGGTGCACGAACAGTTATGGAACATAACCTCGAACAGCCGGATTTTTTTAAAATTGTTCGGGTTTGTCGAACGGCTCGAACACCGCCCAAAACAGCTCAAATTTGAGATTGGCGAACAGTTTGATTCGAACACCGCTCATCTCTAGTTTTAATGCCCCTTGGAAGAGTGGCGGAGCTCACAGTAGCTTATTAAGGCGGTTTTAATGCCCCTTACAAGAGCCAAGCAGTACAGCATATTAAAAACATTATTCTTATTATTGGGGAGTGGGTCTCCCATAGTCTTTGCCTATGCTTTCAAAGCAAAAGCTGCCAAAAATTGGGACAGAGGAACTTGCAATGCTGGTATCACGGACACGGTCACCCTGGTGGTATAGTGGTGGTGAAGGCTGAGGATAAGGAGAAGAGCAAAAAACAGCCGAATTGAGGAAGCGTATACCCATGTGTGGGTGTGAAGCGGTGCATGGGAATACACCTCCTGAAATAACACAGTGGATTTGACTTTATGTTACTCTGCTGTCATTTGGTGGTGATGAGAAGACTGGCCCAATCCAGCCCTTGTTCATTTTGATAAGGATCAGCTTGTAAGCATTGTCAGTTGACAGGTGAGTGCACTTATCAGTTATAATTCCCCCAGCGGCACTAAAAACACGCTCCAATAACACGCTAGCGGCAGGGCAGGCCAGGACCTCCAAGGCGTACAGAGCGAGTTTATTCCAAGTGTCCAGCTTGGATACCCAATAATTAAAAGGCACGGAGGCATCACGGAGGACGCTGGTACGGTCGGCAAGGTACTCCCTCACCATCTTTTGAAACTTTCCACTCCTTGAGAGAGTACCCCGCGCCTCAGGGCCAGCAAGCTGGGCGGGTCTCAGAAAACTGTCCCAGAATGTTGACAGTGTTCCCCTGCCTCTGCAGGATTGGAGTTGCGTCTCTCTCGCCTGTACGCCTTGGTTGGTCAACGAACTGTGACCTCTACCGCTAGCGTGTTCAGATGGGAATTTTTTTAACAGTTCTGCAGCAAGGGCCTTCTGGTACTGCCACATTTTTGTAGACATCTCCACCTCAGGAATAAGAGAGTGAAAGTTCTCCTTGTAGCGGGGGTCTAAAAGTGTCACCAACCAGTAATGACTGTCACCCAACATTTTGACAACGCGAGGGTCACGGTTAAGGCAGCGTAATATAAAGTCAGCCATGCGTGCCAGACTGGTAACGGGCAAGACTTCTGTGTCCTCACCAAGATGACGACTGACCATGCTCTCCTCCTCCTCCTCCTCCCCCCTGTCCTCAGGCCACCCACGCTGAACCGACAGTATGACAGTTGTACAGGTACTACCGTCTACAGCGCATGATACCAGCTCCTGTTCTTCCTCCTCCTACCTTCTCCTCTCCCTCATTGTCCCCCAATGCATGTTGGGATGAGATGAGGCTGGGCTGTGTGTAATCGCCCATTACGGCTTCTTGATCCATCTCATCATACTGGCTGCAATGCCTCCTCTTTAATTCTCTGCAGAGAGCATTGCAAAGACAGACAAGTGGGATGCTGAAGCTAATGATGGCGTCATCACCACTCACCATCTTGGTGGACTCCTCAAAGTTTGTCAGGATGGTACATATGTCAGACATTCAGGTCCACTCCTGAGGTCTTATGTGTGGAGTCTGACCAGAATATCGATGGCCTTGTTGCAGCTGGTACTCCACAACTGCTCTCTTCTGCACAAAAATCCTTTGCAACATGTGGAGGGTAGAGTTCCAACGTGTGGGGACATCACACACCAGTCTGTGTGTCGGAAGCTGCAAACACTGCTGCAACACAGCAAAGGTGGCGGAAACTGTAGCGAATTCGAAAAATGACCTAACTGGCGGCGTACTTTGACGAGCAGATCTGGCAACTCGGGGTATGATTTAAGAAACCGCTGAACCACGAGGTTAAGCTCATGAGCCAGGCATGGTATGTGTGTGATCTCGCCTTGCCTCAGAGCTGCCACCAGGTTACAGCCATTGTCACACACGACCATGCCTTGTGTAGGTTCAGCCATCTCAGCCACAGATCTACCTGCTCTTTCACAGCTGTCCACAACTCACAAGCAGTGTGAGGTTTATCACCTAAGCTTATGAGTTTCAGCACAGCCTGTTGCCTATTGGCTGAGGCAGTACTGCAGTGCTTCCAGGTTGTAACTGATGTGGTGATATCTGAGATGGAGGCTGAACATGAGGAGGAAGAGGATGTTGATGCGCAGGAGCTGTACACTGTGGGGGCAACTCTGACTGACATAGGGTCCGCAATCCTCGGTGTGGGGAGGATGTGTTCCGTCCGAAGGTCCGACTGGGTCCCGGCTTCCACTATGTTTACCCAGTGTGCCGTCAGAGAGATGTACCGTCCCTGGCCACAAGCACTTGTCCACGTGTCCATTGTCAGGTGGACTCTTCCAGTAACTGCGTTGTTGAGGGCACGGCAGATGTTTTGGGATACGTGCTTGTGTAGTGCGGGGATGGCACACTGGGCAAAATAGTGTCGGCAGGGGACCGAGTACCGAGGGACGGCCACCGCCATAAGGTTGCGAAAGGATTCCGTCTCCACCAGCCTAAAAGGTAGCATTTCCAACGTAAGCAGTCGTGAAATGTGCGAATTTAGGACTGTGGGGCGTTGGCTGCGAATTTGCGCTTTCGTTCAAAGCTCTTGGATATGGACAATTGAACGCTGCGGTGGGACGTGGACGTGGACGTTGATGCTGTTTCTTGAGAAACTGCCATAACAAGTGAAGACTGAGAGGAGGGGGCATCTTTGCATGCAGTATGGACAGGGGAGTGCCTTGCATGCAGAACAGGTGGTTCTATTATGTAGCGCCGGCGTCCCTGCCCTCTGCTAGGCAGGGACGCTGTTCCCCTCACCTCTCTGCTCCTAGCCTGCGTCCTCCTCCCGCTCTGCTGGCAGCGCGCGCTCCTTCCCGGCCACTGTGCTTAGGGCGCGCGCGCGCTCCCTCCCTCTTAAAGGGGCCGCGCGCGCCGTCCTAAGGAGTCCCCGGCCAATGGCCGGAGGACTTCACCATATATAAGGCACCTCCTCCAAAATGGAGGTGCCCGAGCAATGTTGTTGCACTGTTCACTACTCTGCTTCAGCTCTCAGGTCCCGTTGCCAGTTACCTGCCAGATTCCTGCCAGTTTGCTGTCTGATTCCTGCCTGATATTCTACTTACCTGCCTGCTAGCCTGAGTTCCGACGGTCTGCCTACCGACTCCTGTCAGTCTGTCTAAGGACCAGCTTGCCCGCTCACCTGGGAGCGCTCCTCTGCTACCTGCCTGCTAGCCTACCTGGAGGCTCCGCCGTCACGTGCTGTGACCACCTGCCATTCCAGAGACTCCTGCCCGCTCACCTGGGAGCGCACACCTGTTACCTGCCTGCTAGCCTACCTGGAGGCTCCGCCGTCACGTGCTGTGACCACCTGCCATTCCAGAGACTCCTGCCCGCTCACCTGGGAGCGCACACCTGTTACCTGCCTGCTAGCCTACCTGGAGGCTCCGCCGTCACGTGCTGTGACCACCTGCCATTCCAGAGACTCTCGCTTGCTCACCTGGGAGCACACATCAACCATCTGCCTGCTAGCCTACCTGGAGGCTCTGCCATCACAGGTCGTACCTACCCTTTACCCAGAGACTGCCCCGGTCACTTGCCGTGACCTCCTGCCCGTTCATCCAGAGACTGCCCCGGTCACTTGCCGTGACCTCCTGCCCGTTCATCCAGAGACTGCCCCGGTCACTTGCCGTGACCTCCTGCCTGTTCATCCAGAGACTGCCCCGGTCACTTGCCGTGACCTCCAGCCCGTTCACTCAGAGACTGTCCCGGTCACCTGCTGTGACTGCCTGCCCGTCTTCCCTGGTCGCCACCCGCTCCCTTACAAGGACCGCCCCCTTGTATAGTAGCTCAGAGGTTCCGCCTCCCAGACCCGTTACATATTACATGCACAACAGCGGAAGAAGCAGTGGTGACACCCGCTGGGGTTCGCTCCACAAAGTCGGGTGCTTTGCTGACATGTGCCTGATCATGCTGGTGGTGGTCAGGCTGGTAGTTTTGTCACCCCTGCTGATGCTGGCATGGCAGGTGTTACAAATGGCCTTTTTGGGGTTATCAGCAGAGTCTTTAAAAAAATTCCAGACTCTGGAAGACCTACCGGTTGTACTGGCAACGTCCCTCGTGTTGGTGTTACGGGGAACTGTTGCCCGCCTTCTGTGTGTGGCCACCACACTGCTTCTTCCTGCCTGTTGGGGTACATTGCCTCCCTCCCCCTGTGTGCTGCTGGCCTCGTTCTGCGTGTCCTCCTGCCACGTATGTTCAGTTACTAGATTATCCACCACCTCCTCCTCTTCCACTTGCGCACCATGATCCTCCTCTTCACTTCGTGGCAATTGTGTCTCGTCATCGTCCACCTCTTGTGACAAATTGCCAGCGTTGACTTCCTCTGGCCGTGGCTGTTCAAATATTTGGGCATCGCTACATGGGATCTCCTCTTCCACCACTTCAAGCGGTGCAGGCGAGGGGCCCAAATATGGAAATGGACCAGTGAACAGCTCTTCAGAGTGTTCAACTGTGGGATCAGTTGCTGTCTGACGACACTCGGCATGGTGGGAGGAAGGAGCATCAGGGTGAGGAGGAGGATGCGGTCGAGACTCACGGCTACTAAAACTTGACCGTGTGGAAGACAGACCGGAGGTGGTGTTGCCCAGGTAACTGGAAGTATTATTTGTTATCCAATTAATAACCTGTTCACACTGATCAGTTCGCAATACTGGTGTTGTAATGTGTTTCCCTAGTAATTCGGTCAAGAAGTGGGAGCGAGAAGATGTGGCTGTTGGTTGTGGCACATTTTCACCTTGGCCACGGCCCCGTCCTCTACATGCACCATCACCAGAACGTCCGGTTCCACGTCCCTTGCCACGCGCCTTGCCCATTGTAAATGAAGAAAAATAGCTTACACTCGCACTATCAATGGAAAAAGGGTAATAAAAAGGAGATTTGAACCGTGGAAGAGGAAAACCACAGTTCTATTTCTCTGACCTACACCATAATATTTTAAAGAGATATTTTTGTGTCTGAACACTGAGCGAGACACTCAATTTTTTTATTTTTTATGTAAAAAAGGCAAAAATGTGGATAATACAGAGATTTGAACTGTGGAACTGCAAAACCACAGTTCTAGTTATGTGGCCTACACCAGACCCTTTTAAACAGATATATTTGTGTCTGAACAGTCAGGGAGACACTATTATTGTTTTTTTTTGTGGAAAAAATGCCAAATGCGGGATAATACAGAGATTTGACCCGTGGAACTGCACAACCAAAATTCTAGTTATCTGGCCTACACCAGACTCTTTTAAACAGATATATTGGTGTCTGAGCAGTCAGGGAGACACTATTACTGTTTTTTTCACGGAAAAAATGCCAAAAGCACTATAATACAGAGATTTGAACCGTGGAACTGCAAAACCAAAGTTCTAGTTATCTGGCCTACACCAGCCTCTTTTAAACAGATATATTGGTGTCTGAACAGTCACAGACGCACTCAATTTTTTTTTGGGGGGGGGGAATACCAAAAGGTTAACAAGATGCGTATTTGTACAGTCTGATTGAGGGAAAAAAAATACAGGATTTAGATGAAAAAAAAAAAGATTTTTCCTGGCCCCTGAGACCTGGGTGATAAGTCTAGCAATTTGACCAGCAGGAGCACACAGGACTGTAATGCAGCGTTTGTTGGTATAACCACTGCGTCTCCTATACAGCCTGCCTGCCTGCCTGATATCTGGGATGGATATTAGTCCTGAGAAGGACTGTTTGCTTGATTTGGCAGGCTTTAGAGACCCTACACTAACTATTTCGGAGTATAAATCTCTCCCTAGCTCAGCAGCACTGACACAACACTGGCTGATCCGGAGCGACTGTGTCCAAGATGGCGGCGCCCGGTTTTAAATACTCGAGGTGATGCTGTGCGGCCAGCCAATCACTGTAATGCCCACAAACAACATGGCTGCAGCATTACAGTGACTGGCTGGAAATCCCTGCATGTTCATTGGCTCTGTAAATAGCGCCAAATGTGTAGGGTGGAGACCCGAGCAACCCGAGGAGTAACCCGGAAATGCTCGGTGTTCGCCGAACATCCCGAGTAGTGAGATGCTCGGGCGAGTAAGGAGCATGCTCGCTCAACACTAGTAAAAAACAGTATCTGTGAGTCTTCCTTTTATAAATTCGATGTAGTCATCCAATCGGAAAGAGACAGAAATAGAGTATATAAATTTGAATATGAATCCACTCAGAAACCATAACTTAAATGCATGTTACAGGAGCAAGGCAAGCAGATATCCAAAGACGTATTCACAGCCCCAAAACCGAACAAATTTTGAAATCAACATTGAGACCATATGGTCTTAACAAATTAAGACGAAAAATCCATTCTAATTCCTTCTTTTTTAGTCAAGCTGTTCTATCACCACTCGGTCTAGACATTGGAACATGATCAATAATCATAAACCTAAGTCGCCGCTCAGTGTGCCCAACTCCACAAAATGTTTGGAAACCAGTAAATCCAGGAGTTTATTACAAATAAAAAAATGCAACTAAATAAAAAATATATATTGCTTTAATGTACAATATAAACAATACAGCACACAAAGAAACAATAAAATGGGGGAAAAAGGTAGGAAAAAGGGTAAATTGAATGAATTAAAATGAATAAAAGAAGATTTGATATTTGAAATGAAAAATCATGTACTGGTCAGAGTAAAGGTATATATTTCATGTCCCTGAACTAATGTAAAAAAAAAAGTTGAAAAATTACAATTATTTATTCGTTCAGAATTATGAGAATTAAATTCATATATTTATTCCCAGTGAAAATCACATACAGTTAGATCATATAAATATTGTGAAAAAAAGTGCTTAGTGCAGAGAACAATGAATAATGCATTCAGATTTGCATAATTATGTAAACAAATAAATTCAGCAAGTGCTAAGTATAGATATCCCAAACGGGAAAAAGCGTAAATATGCAAACTATGAATGGGTAAACATGAATTACTCCATATTGCATAAGTCCCGAAGAGTCATAGAAGTAGAGCGTATATAAGGCAAGTCAGAATAAATCATCAATTCATTGTAAATAGATCAAAAAAATTCATAGTAAATGTAAATACTGACCATATGATGCACACCACATCCCCCTCCACCTACTCCAACACGCGTTTCGCTTCTGCTTTGTTGTACGCTTCCCTGACAAAGTGGAAGTGAAATGCGCATTGGAGTAGGTGGAGGGAGATGTGGTGCAGTATTTGGTCAAAAAATTAATTAACTCCACCCTAACATGATGGCTGGAGCTGCTTCTATTTAGTGAAGAGTGTGATGTTAGGTGGTAGTGATGATATTGCTACTTGCAACTGATTTTCCAGATTTGCGTCTGTCTGGAGCGCAGTTGACTCTTTTGCGATGATAAGTTTTGTAAAGAACTCACAGTACTAAGTTTTTTTGTACACAGTGTAAGGCAGCGCTAGTCATCATACTGGGGTTACTCGCTTCGCTGCGTCAATCAATGCACACGTGCAATGTCTTTACGTATTTCACCACAATGCAGTTTATTACTTCGGCATAAACCGCTAGTCACACAGTCCATCTTAGTATACTCCCGGCATGTTTACACCTATCACCTCCGGGAGCTTCTCAAGTGGCAGACCGGCATATTACACACATCACAATTCATGAGCCAAGTGGCACACAGGCCCACTTGTTCCAGGTTACAGCTTACGGCAAGGTAAAAATAGCAATGTTCATATCACAATGTCCATATAGCACAGGGTATTACCTTTTCCGAGTTTAGCTGTCTCAGTCCATTACGCTTGCCACCACTGTGGCTTTGTGGCTTCCCAGGTAGGGGTCTCTAGCCATCGTCTCCTCGTAGGCTACTGGTATGTCTTCCACACTTGACATCCAGCCTGCGCCTTTCAGGGTTCCTCAACAAGCCGGCTCTCCCTCAAAGGCCACTGGCATCCACGCACAGGATCCGGGCACGGCCTTTCAGGCTGCCAGGCTTCACTCTCGGCCTCACTAGACCTCTCACAAATGGTGTCCCACACACACGGAGCACAGGCCTCACGCCTCACACCGAACACACCTGTCTCAAATTAAGCAGGGTTTATATATGCTGTGCACAGACAGCCACATACTGACAGGACCTTGCTGATGTCACAGTCATGTGATCAGTCAGCTGTGTGTATAGGTCCTGTGTGCTGTCCCAGTCATGTGTACAGAGCTTTACTGTGCATACAGGACCTGTGTGATGTCACAGTCATGTGACCAGTCAGTTAAAGGGGAAGGTACATGGTCCGGTAAACACATCCTGGACCATTTACAGTAATGCTAGCAAGCTGCTGCATTACAACTGATACATATGACGCGCCCCCTGGGCCTGTGCTGTGCAGGGGAACCCGGAACCGGGCCTGTTGTAGGATGCTGGGGGTTGTAGTCTCCGTGTGGCGGTGACCCGGTCCGTGCCCAGGGTGGTCAAACCAGTGGCAGTCTTAATGTATAGCAAATGTCCGACTACGCCACCCGTGGATTGCGGTCAGTGGGGACCGCCGCTGCGCTGCCGACCGCTGAGGCTGATGTTGTTTGCGCAGCCGAGTAAGGGATAACTTCCCACGGGAGAAGTATTGCCTCAGGGCAGCTAATGTGAGAGATGATGGGAGTGATGGTGTGAGCGTCCCAGTGCTAATGGTGCTGGTGCGGCAAGGAATCACGGAGACGTGAGGTGCAGTTCAGGGTCTTTACTGATGGAACAAGGCAGACCCTCCCGGGAGTACTGGCTAGTATAAGGGGCCTGGTCAGTCTGCGAGCAAGCAGGAGTTCCCCTGGCCAGGTGGAGTTGTAGGCCTCCCCGTTTATCTGCACTCTTCCTGGCTACCTTGCTGTCAGCGGTTACAAGTAGCTCACGTCCCTGAGTATACTGTGTGGTGCTCACCCGTATGGCTGGTGACTTGGGGCCTTCTGTTAGCCTCCGCTCCTGGATGGCGGCGCTGGTCCCTTCTTTGTGACTGAGCCTCCGGGCTTCTATGGCCAGAGGACCTGGAATCCCCTGCCGGCTGGTTTCTGCTGCTGGGTATAGATCAGTCCCCACAGCCTCGGACTCCTGTGTCCGGTTTTAGTGTCCTCAGCCAGGGCGAGCTATATCTCTGCTCACAGCCCCTGGCCTTCTGCCTCTGCTCCTACAGAGCTCCTGATGTATCTTTTCCTGTGTCTGCAGCTTCACTCTAGGCTCTGACTGCTCTGCTTGTTCTGCAGGCTCTGTCTCTGTCTCCAGCTTCACTCACTAATCCCGCCGCAGACCCAGTTTATGAGGGCAGATTCCTCCCCTCCCAGGTCTGGGCGGACCGTGTTGCATGCTTAGGGCTCCTGACCAGAGAAACCTCCCACTTGCTCTCAGACATAATATCTCTATTACTGTGGTAACCAGACTCCTGGGGTGTCACATTCCCCCCTAGTAAATTTTAGTACTCCGGGACTAAACACATTTTTAAAACATAATAACAGGGTATAAACAATAATACAATAACATATTTACAAGAAGCTTTAGTTCTTTAAAGGTCACGGCGTGTCCGCAACCGGGTGTCCATATCACCCAAGGTGAAACTTTAAGTGAAGTAGGGGACCTGTCCAAAGCAAACCCCTTGCGTTGTCCTTGGGCGTGGCTGCAAGGGTAGACTAACTACTTTGGGCCGCAAGGAGGCCACGCCAGACAGGTTTTCTCTTCTGCGACCGTCTTCGCAAGAGGCACCAAGGTGCAACTATCTACAAAACTGTTCCGGTTATCCAGTGTCCATAACCTATTAGTCCAAATAAATCTGCAGGGTAACTGAGAAACATAATTAGTAACAGGCAACAACAAAAAAAACCATAAACAGTTAACAGCTAAATTCACAGTGCATTAGTTTAGATTCTCCAGCGAGCGGGCATCTGACCTCTAGTGACTCTAGTGGACATACGGAGCTCACTAACTGGTTCTGCCCTACAGGGTGTAGGAGGTGTTATGGGTAAGCTGGGCAGCTGTCTGCGCACTCTTTGGCTCACTAGGGCAACGGCAGGCTCACTACTAGCAGAGGGTTGATCCTCCTGTACTGCTGGTGTGGACTCTTCTGCCTCTTGGGCCGGCTGCTCTTCCAGCTCTACCAGTTCCTCTGTAGGCACTTGCGGGACTGGCTGGAGAAAGGTGAGGACGGGTACCACGACAGCGCCGTTTACTTGTGTCCAAGACCGGGGGAAGTCTCCGAGTACGGTACTGATCATTTCTTCCCTTTCCTCTGCGGGTTGAGGGTTTCCTTGATCTTCTTCAGGGCTTTGCAGCTGCTCGGGACACTTCTTCAGGTGGTCTCTGGAGACAATGGCTGTGGTTTCTCCTCCATCCTTACTGATTACGCAGATTTTTGGATTCTCATGGCTTGATGGCAGTACTGTGTACGGGTCCTTCTCCCACTGGTCGTCCAACTTGTGGAGCCGCCTCTTCCTCTTCAAGACCTGCTCTCCAGGTACCAGGGGAACAGCGGGAGCATACTGGTTATAAGCCTTCTCTTGCCTTTCTCTAGCTTGAGACAGACTTCGCTCGACGCTCTCCTGTACTTTCCGATACTGCTGCTGCCGTTCTGTATCCCAGTCTGCCTCTGGCGAGGTGTCCTCAGGTGTCAGGACTCCCATATCCAGGTCAATAGGCAGCTTACCAGGTCTTGCTCTCATTAGGTAAGCCGGGGTACAGTTGGTGGAACCTACAGGGATGTGGTTATACAGGTCCACCAGATCGGGCAGTTTCTCAGGCCACAGACTGCGTTCTTCCAGGGGCAATGTTTTTAGCAGATCTATCACCACCTGGTTCATCTTCTCGCAGAGTCCATTGGTTTGAGGGTGATAGGGCGTTGTTCTTATCTTCTTGCAGCCATACAGGTTGCAGAACTCCTGGAAGACCTCCGCTTCAAAGGCTGGTCCTTGTTCTGTCAGCACCGGGTACCCGTGTGGACGGCAGAAGTGCTGCTGGAAGGCTCTAGCTGCTGATTGAGCCGTTAAGTCCTTGACCGGGACCACCACCAGGAACCGGGAGTAATGATCTACGATTGTGAGGGCGTAGACATACCCAGATCTGCTTGGAGCCAGTTTCACATGGTCCAGGGCTACCAGTTCCAGTGGCTGTCTGGTGATGATAGGCTGCAGGGGAGTCTTCTGTCTGACATGGTCCTTTCTTCTTAGGTTGCACGGGCCACAGTCTCTGCACCACCTCTCGATGGCTCCTCTCATGCCTACCCAGTAGAACCGTTCATGCAACAAGAACTCCAGCTTCTTCCATCCGAAATGCCCTGCTCCATTGTGGTATGCCTCCAGAACCATAGCCGCGTCTCGTCTTGGGACCACTACCTGCCAGGTCAACTCATGTGTTCGAGAGTTAACCATTCTCCGGCACAGCTTCTCCCTGTAGAGGAACAGCTTACTTTTCTCCTTCCACAGTTGCTTGGTCTCCTCCGGAGCGTCTGAGTCAAGACTGGCATCGGCTTGGGTCAGCATTTCCTTCACCAAATGGACTGCGGGATCACTGTCTTGCGTCTCCGCCCAGTTGTAGTGGGGCAAGGGATTGAACGTCACGGAGCGCCTGTCCTTCACACGGTGGGAATACAGGGTAATCCCATGACGATGGAACGCAGGGAGCTCAACTTCTTCCAGATCTTCTGGATCTTCCCCTACGTCCGGTAAGTTCAGCATTCTAGACAGGGCATCCGCATTGGCATTTGAGCATCCTGCCCGGTATTTGATGGTGAATTCAAAGTTGGACAGGCGGGCCATCCATCTCTGTTCCAGGGCACCGAGCCTTGCAGTGTCCAGGTGTGTCAACGGGTTGTTATCCGTGTACACGGTGAATTTGGAGGAGGCAAGGTAATGCTTGAAACGTTCGGTCACTGTCCACACTACTGCCAGGAACTCCAGCTTGAATGAGCTATAATTCTCAGGGTTCCTCTCCGTGGGCCGTAGCTTCCGGCTGGCGTAAGCGATTACCCGTTCTTTCCCTTGCTGGATCTGGGACAGTACGGCTCCTAGCCCGATGTTGCTTGCGTCCGTGTGGAGGATAAAGGGCTGGCTGTAGTCTGGATATGCCAGGATTTCATCCCCCGTGAGGGCCATCTTCAGCTGGCAGAAGGACTCCTCTTCCAGCTTTTCCCACCTAAAGGGCGGCTTCTGATTTTGGCTTTCCGAGATTGACCTATCAGGAGGTCCTGCATAGGTGCTGCCATTTTGGTGAAACCGGGAATGAATCTTCGGTAGTAGCCTACCAACCCGAGGAACTGCCGCACTTCCTTTATGCTAGAGGGTCTTGGCCAGTCCTTAATCACGGTGATCTTATCAGGGTCAGGAGCCACTCCGTCAGCACTCACCACGTGTCCCAGGTATTGCACCTTTGGTTTCAGGAGGTGACACTTGGAGGGTTTCACCTTTAGGCCGTAGTTTGCCAGAGCTTCGAACACTTCTGCCAGGTGTTTCAGGTGGTCCTCGTAGGTCTTGGAATAGACGATGACATTGTCCAGGTATAACAGGACCATCTCGAAGTTCCGGTGTCCCAGACAGCATTCCATCAACCGTTGGAAGGTTCCTGGTGCGTTGCAGAGCCCGAACGGCATACAGTTAAATTCGCTGAGACCCATCGGGGTGGTGAATGCGGTCTTCTCCCGGTCCGCCTCTGCTACAGGAACCTGCCAGTACCTGCTAGTGAGATCCAAAGTAGAGAAGAAGTTAGCAGATTTTAATGCAGCTAAGGACTCTTCTATCCTTGGTAACGGGTACGCACCTTTGTGTGTGATACGGTTGACCTTCCTGTAGTCTACACACATTCTCATGGTGTTGTCTTTCTTTTTCACTAAGACTAGTGGAGCTGCCCAGGGGCTACAGCTGTCCCTGATTACCCCAGCCTCCTTCATGTCTCTAAGCATCCCCTTGGCGTGTTGGTAGTGTGCCGGGGGTACGGGTCGGTATCTCTCCTTTATGGGAGGATGGTCTCCCGTGGGGATGTGGTGTTCTACCCCCTTTACTCGCCCGAAGTCTAGCGGGTGTTTACTAAACACTCTCTCGTACTCTCGAACCACCCGATAGACTCCCTGTTTCTGGTGTGAGGGAGTGGAGTCAGTACCCAAATGCAGTTGCTGACACCAGTCCTCCATTGGTTTCTTAGAGCCGTTACCTTCCTCTGGTTGAGATGGAGGCAAGTGTTCCACGGCCTGTACAGAATTCTGGTTTATGGTGAACAATTTGGCTAGCGTGGCATACCGGGGCAGGTATACTTCTCTCTCCCCGATATTTATGATGCGAACGGGCACCCTCCCATGGCGTACATGGACCACCCCCCGTGCTGTCAAAATGGTGGGCCTACTGTCTGAGTAGACGGGTTCTACCATTGCTTGGTAGTCTCTACCTCTTAGACCAATAGCTGCCCGGCACCAAATCATCATCTCACTTTTTGGGGGCATGGCAATAGGGAACGGGTCACACATTCTCACGCTACCTATCTCACCACCAGATAGTTCCACCTGTTGCCGCTTCATCAGTGCCCGGATCTCTTTTTGGAGCACACGCTGCTGGCCGGAACTGGCGTTCTTGACAACCTGCTGTAAAATGAGAATCACCTCTGCAAGACAATTTTCAATCACATTAGTTCCCAAGGTTATTCTAGGGTGACTCTCATGACGGTCTATGTCCACTATAATCAGTCCTTGTGCCACCAGTTCGACTTTACCGATCTTAATGGTCACCTCTTTGAATCCCACCTGCGGCACGGGCTGACCATTGCTGGCGTTGATACTCAGGTCATCATCTGGGTAGCGGGTTATGTCCGAGTCATTCCAGTACTGTTTAAAGAGCACGTACAGGATGGTGGTCACCTGTGACCCAGTGTCTAGTAGGGCACTCATAGGAATGCCATCCAGTACCACAGGCAAGATTGGACGTCCCCCTACGTATTTATCACGCCAGTTTGATGGGCCTGATGGTCTTATGCCTGGGGGTTGGCCCTCTACCCCAGGTTGTGACCGTTTAAATGACAGTACCTTGCCACATGTCCGGGTTGATTGCAGCGGCGGCAGATGGGTTGTCCGTCCTCGTTGTATCTGTCGCTGGGTCTTCCTCTGGCCGGTGGGGTCCTCCTCTGTCGGCGCCACGGGACGTCCTTCGGTCCGGATGCCAGCTGTATCTTTCCTGGAGAAGAGACCTGTAAAGACTGCACAGGTCTGGTAAGCGCGGCAACGCTCTTAGTCAGCTCTTGGACCTGATGGTGCAGGTCTGTAGCCGGGACACTGTTTAAAGCCTGCGCATCAACTCCCACAGGCCCTGCAGACAAGGGCTCCGTCTCCTGGTGGAAAGTGATAGCAGGGCGCCTGTGGGTCACAGCGCCACCTGGTGCCGGTTCTCGGAGCACCCGGATGGCTCTGTCCTTGAACTGTGCAAAGTCCAGGTCAGGGTCCTGTAAGGCCATTGCCCGCAACTGGGTTCGGTGGGCATTGCACAGTAGACCCTCAATAAATTGTTCAGTCAACAGCTTATCTTCATTTCCCACGCTGTCAGGGTCTGCCTGCTTAATGGCTCTCAGGGCCTCTTGTAGGTTTAGAGCATAGTCTCTTATACTCTCATGTGCCCGCTGTTTACACCCGTAAAATCTCAGCTTTATTTCGGCTGAGGTGCGGGTATCAAATGTGTCTTTCATCCGGGCTAGTATTTCTCTGACAGTCCTCTTCCTCCCAGGTGGCCAGGACTTTACCTCCCTTTGGGCTGCCCCAATTAATTGGGCCACCAAGATGCTCACTTTTTGCTCTTCTGTGAGGGGGTACACCTGGAAGAGGCTATCCAGTCTTTCTCTAAAGTCATTTAGAGTATGTGACTCCCCTGAGTACTGGGGTAGCCAGGTTGCCCCCGGGATATAGGGCATGGTGAATGGCATGACTGCTGCAGTGGTTGCGCTGGCGGTGGCTGTGGCAGTGGAGCTCCCCTCGGTATCCGGCATCCTCCTCCCCCCTAGTGGACCGTGGCCTACCTTGCGATGCTCTTCTTCCGTAGGCCGCGGCTCCGCAGTCGATCGTCGGGGTTGAGGACCTGGCGTCGCGCTCCGATGATATCAGCGTCGCTCTTCCTCCCTTCCAGGACCTTTCGCAGCGTCAGAGCGTGGGGCGGAGCGTGGGGCGGAGCTTCGGATCTCGTGCGCTTTCGGCGTCCACGCCCCTCTTCTTCCCGTGCGGCGTCCCGAAGATGGCGTCCGAAGGCGGGAAGCAGCTGCGGATGGCGGGAAGAAGGCAGAAGATGGCGGGAAACGGTCCAAGATGGCATCTGATGGCGGGAATCGGCTCCGGATGGCGGGAAACGACTCCGGACGGCGGGAAACTTCACCACAGGTAAGTATAAAAGTCTCTTTTTCAGGCACGCAGTACCCGGTGGTTGCGGGCACAAAATCCTGCCGACTACGCCAAAGTTGACCCGCCCCCTGGGCCTGTGCTGTGCAGGGGAACCCGGAACCGGGCCTGTTGTAGGATGCTGGGGGTTGTAGTCTCCGTGTGGCGGTGACTCGGTCTGTGCCCAGGGTGGTCAAACCAGTGGCAGTCTTAATGTATAGCAAATGTCCCACTATGCCACCCGTGGATTGCGGTCAGTGGGGACCGCCGCTGCGCTGCCGACCGCTGAGGCTGATGTTGTTTGCGCAGCCGAGTATGGGATAACTTCCCACGGGAGAAGTATTGCCTCAGGGCAGCTAATGTAAGAGATGATGGGAGTGATGGTGTGAGCGTCCCAGTGCTAATGGTGCTGGTGCGGCAAGGAATCACAGAGACGTGAGGAGCAGTTCAGGGTCTTTACTGATGGTACAAGGCAGACCCTCCCGGGAGTACTGGCTAGTATAAGGGGCCTGGTCAGTCTGCGAGCAAGCAGGAGTTCCCCTGGCCAGGTGGAGTTGTAGGCCTCCCCGTTTATCTGCACTCTTCCTGGCTACCTTGCTGTCAGCGGTTACAAGTAGCCCACGTCCCTCAGTATACCGTGTGGTGCTCACCCGTATGGCTGGTGACTTGGGGCCTTCTGTTAGCCTCCGCTCCTGGATGGCGGCACTGGTCCCTTCTTTGTGACTGAGCCTCCGGGCTTCTATGGCCAGAGGACCTGGAATCCCCTGCCGGCTGGTTTCTGCTGCTGGGTATAGATCAGTCCCCACAGCCTCGGACTCCTGTGTCCGGTTTTAGTGTCCTCAGCCAGGGCGAGCGTTATCTCTGCTCACAGCCCCTGGCCTTCTGCCTCTGCTCCTACAGAGCTCCTGATGTATCTTTTCCTGTGTCTGCAGTAGAGATGAGCGTTGTTCTACTCGAACTGTTCGCCAATCTCAAATTCGAGCTGTTTTGGGCGGTGTTCGAGCCGTTCGGCGATCACGAACGATTTGAGAAAAATTCGGCTGTTCGAGGTTATGTTCGATAACTGTTCGTGCACCAAAATCATAACTGGATTTTTTCTCAGTAATGATGAAAATTAATGTTAATACGCAGTTTGAGTGTACAGCGGGGTGGGGGGAGGGGCAGGGGATGGATCTCTGCAGGAATAATGAAGATCTCCATTTTTTTTTCGCTTTCCCGCATTTACAGTGGGGAGGTGCAATCTGTCAGCCTATCAGCAGCGCACACACGGAGCGAAGTGCTTTTTTGACACAAGCAAGGGCATGTGTCATTGGCAATGTATGTCACATGTCCTTGCCCTATAAGACCAAGCCATTTTCCCCGTCGCCACCATTTTCTCACTGCTGCAGCTGCGTGTTAGACAGCACCGCTGTTGCTGTGTGCGCTATACCTTGTTAATTTCAAGCCAATTTTCGCACAAATCTACAGATAGCTTGGGAGTAGGGAATAGTTGTGATTGCAGTCCTTTTAAGGACTAGGTTACAGCATTTCCTACGACTTTTATCAGGCAGGTCTGTGCTCTTAAATAGATAGATTGTGGGAGTAAAGACTAATTGTAATTGCAGTCCTTTTCAGGACTAGGTTACATCAGTTCCTATCAGTTTTTGCCAGGCAGGTCTGTGCCAGTGCTGTGCAAGTTTTTTTCACAGCATTTGGCTGAATCTAGCAAAGCTAATCCTTTTTGGCCTATTGCAGAGTGTGTTAGTCAGTGGAGTAGCCTATCTGTGTTGCAAGATATACCACCTGTGTATAGAATACCAATTTTTTTACTGCACCTAGTGAAGTAAAATCTTTTGGGCATAGCATCATTCTATTAGTCCATCTATACTGACCTCCATCAGGTTGCAAATTAAAAATAATTTTTATCTGCATCTACCTCTGAAAAAATATTTGGGCCTCTAGCTGTGTGTGGGACTTGTTCTATTAGTCCATCTATACTGACCTCCATCAGGTTGCAAATTAAAAATAATTTTTATCTGCATCCACCTCTGAAAAAATATTTGGGCTTCTAGCTGTCTGTGGGACTTGTTCTATTAGTCCATCTATACTGACCTCCATCAGGTTGCAAACTGAATATAATTTTTTTCTGCATCTAGCTCTGAAAAAATATTTGGCCTTCTAGCAGTGTGTGGGACTTTCTCTATTAGTCCATCTATACTGACCTCCATCAGGTTGCAAATTAAAAATATTTTTTTTTCTGCATCTACCTCTGAAAAAATATTGGGCTTCTAGCTGTGTGTGGGACTTGTTCTATTAATCCATCTATACAGACCTCCATCAGGTTGCAAACGGAATATAATTTTTTTCTGCATCTACCTCTGAAAAAATATTTGGGCTTCTAGCTGTGTGTGGGACTTGTTCTATTAGTCCATCTATACTGACCTCCATCAGGTTGCAAACTGAATATAATTTTTTTCTGCATCTAGCTCTGAAAAAATATTTGGCCTTCTAGCAGTGTGTGGGACTTGTTCTATTAGTCCACCTATGCTGACCTCCATCAGGTTGCAAATTCAAAATAATTTTTTGTCTGCATCTAGCTCTGAAAAAATATTTGGCCTTCTAGCAGTGTGTGGGACTTTCTCTATTAGTCCATCTATACTGACCTCCATCAGGTTGCAAACTGAATATATTTTTTTTCTGCATCTACCTCTGAAAAAATATTTGGGCTTCTAGCTGTGTGTGGGACTTGTTCTATTAGTCCATCTATACTGACCTCCATCAGGTTGCAAATCGAATATAATTTTTTTCTCCATCTAACCCAGCCAATAGTTTTGGCCTTATACCACAGTTTGGCCACTCAGCTCTGCTCGGTTCCCATCCATTGTTTTTTTGTGTAAACAACTCCAGAGTTGTGAATTAGTTAACCACCAAAATGAGTGGAAAAAGGCCTGCTGCTGGTGGAAAGGGGAATAGGCGTGTTGGGAAGGGGAAAAAAGGTTGTGACCGTGGGGTAGGTGTTAAAGCAACAGTAACATCTGCAGAAGAAAGACCATCTTCCAGCCAAACTAAAATGTCTACTTCTTTTAGCGGACAATGTGATAAGATCCCTTTCTTACGGCCACGCCAATCGCTACAAATTCCAGATGAGGCACAAAAACAGCAGGTGCTTCAACGGATATCAAGTGCTCCTTTAAGTGGCCTCTCCTCCACATCAACTTCAACATCACAAATACTCCAGTCCTCAAAGGTGTCACCCCAATCGCACTTGCTTCCTCACAGCTCCCAAATCTCCAGCTGCCCGTCTGAGTATGAGGTAGAACAGATGGTTGAGTCTGCAGAGCTGTTTACTCATACTATAGCCTGGGAATCAGAGGTCGACTCCAGCGCTTCTGTGAATCCAGACGAGTAAATGATCTGCACTGATGCCCAGAATCTTTATGAGTCGGATCCAGGACCAGACGCAGAAGGTTCTGACCATAATGTAGACCCTCATTCCCAAACTGTAACTCCTGTTGGTGGAGACAATGAGGAAGACGATGATGAGACTCAAATACCTGATTGGAGCGACAACTTTAGTTTTTTGTCAGGGCAGGAACAGGTTGGCTCTGAAGACGACGGGTGTGATAACGCACAGGGTGATGATGATGAGGTTGGAGATCCCACTTACTGTCAACCCACAGTCAGCCAAGAGATGAGGTCAGCAGAGGAGGTGGAGGAAGATGCTAGTGACGACGAGGTCAGGTTGCGCCTTCCTGGACAGAGACGTAGTACTGGAAGCACGTCAACAACTGCATCCTCAAACACAACTCTGCCTCTCACCACAAGTCGTGGTGGCTCTTCAGGTCCCATGGGTGCTAAGCCTTGCATAACCTGGGCATTATTTCAGATCGATAAAGATGACCCAACTCGTGTTATCTGTAACATTTGTCAGCAAAAGCTAAGTAGAGGCCAAAAAATACATAGTTTGAGTACTTCATGCATGAACCGGCACATGGACATGAAGCATTAGTTGCAGTGGAAAGCTCAGTGTGCTACAATGCGGCCTAGCCGGCCGGGCCAACCACCGTCTGCCATATCTTGTGCATCCGCGTCCTCTTCATCCTCTGTGACTGGGGGGACAGCAGTCACACCTGTTTTGGGGCGCAGACCTGCCACCTCTTTACCCGCAACAGCCAGCGTGATTGGCAGGTCATCATTTTCTTTGGAGGTGGTAACACCAGCTAGTGTTGAGCGCTGTCCGACATCGATAGCACCACCTTTGGATCAAGGCAACCTAACATGTCCGCCTGCATCTTCCTCACAGACCAGCAGTTTGCCGGGGACACCCTAATCAACCCCGTCTAAGCACAATAGCCAGCCCTCGGTCCCTCAGATGTGGACAAGTAAAAGACCATTTCCTCCTAGCCATGAGAAAGCTAAGAGGTTGAATTTCACCATCTGCAAGCTCTTGGCTACAGAAATGCTGCCTTTCCACCTGGTGGACACAGAGGATTTTCGAAACCTTATGTCCATCGCAGTGCCCCAGTACCAGATGCCCAGTCGGCACTACTTCTCAAAGAAAGGTGTGCCTGCGCTCCACCAGCATGTCGCACACAACATCACCGCTTCTTTGAGAAACTCTGTGTGTGACAGGGTGCATTTCACCACAGACACTTGGACGAGTAGGCATGGACAGGGGCATTACCTGTCGCTGACTGGGCACTGGGTAACTATGGTGACAGCAGGACAAGGGGCTGCTGTCCAAGTCTTGCCGTCCCCACGAGTTGTGCGTCAATCCTCTTTATGTCAAAGTTCCTCCACTGCTTCTGCCTCCTCAACCTCCTCTCGGTCTTCCACCTGCACCCAAAGCCTGTCTGGTCATGCCACAAGCTTTCTAACTGTGCAGAAGGGATCCTGCACACCTCCTTTCTATGCTGGCAGTAGGGCTCAACGTCATCAGGCGGTTTTTACTTTGAAATGTCTGGGAAATGTGAGTCACACAGCTGAGGAGTTGTGGTCAGCTCTGGAGAACCAATTTCATGAATGGTTGTCTCCACTGGACCTGAAACCAGGGAAGGCCGTGTGCGACAATGCTGCAAACCTGGGTGCGGCCCTTCGCCGGGGCAATGTCACACACGTGTCTTTTATGGCTCACGTGTTGAAAATGGTTGTCCAGCAATTTTTAGCCCACTATCCCAGACTAGATGGCCTTCTGCAGAGGGCACGGTCGCTGTGTGCTCACTTCCGCCGTTCGAATCCCGCAGCTCAGCGACTTACATCTCTACAGAAGTCGTTGGGCCTGCCACTTCACCGGCTAAAATGTGCCTACCCGGTGGAATTCAACTCTGCACATGTTGCAGCGACTGTGGCAGCACCGACAAGCCCTGGTGCAATACGTTCTTACGTATAGCCTGGGCCAACGAGATCCAGAGGTGGGGCAAATCACGCTGGAGGAGTGGTCTCAGATCAGGGACCTATGCACCCTTCTGCACAGTTTTGAAATGGCGACGAAGATGTTTAGTGCTGACGATGCCATTATCAGCATGACTATTCCGGTGATTTACATGCTGGAGCACATGTTAAACAGAATTCGGAGTTAGGTGGTGGCACAAGAGGAGGTGGAGGAAGTAGAGGAGGAGGAGTTGTATGCGGAAGGGCTAACATCTGCAAGGTCCAGACGGTCGGCAGCACCAAGGCGACAGGCATGTGAGGGTGGGGGAGATGGTTTTACCAGGGCGCATGGTAGCAGCCAAACTAGTGAGGAAGGTGCAGGAGCCCAGGAAGAAGTGGAGGACGAACTGATGGAAGACTCATCAGATGAGGGAGACCTTGATCACATTTCTGTTGTGCGAGGTTGGGGGGAGAGGACAGAGGAAGGAAGCATGATTGTTACCTCGCCACCAACACAACAGGGACTTGGTGCTCCTGGATGCGCAACACACATGAATGCCTTCTTGCTGCACTACCTGCAACATGACCCTCGAATTGTGAGAATTAGAAATAATCCTGACTACTGGGTTGCCACACTGTTAGATCCCCGGTACAAAAGTAAATTTGCCGAAATTATTCCTGCCATAGAAAGGGATGCACGCATGCAGGAGTATCAGCAGAGACTGTTGCAGAATCTTACATGTGCTTTTCCACAAAACACCAGTGGTTCACTAGTGAATCTCACAGTTCCAACTTGCCAACCGTGGGACCGTCAAGTGTTCAGCACTCAAACCGTAACAGAACCACAGTATCTGCTGGTAACTTCAATTTTGCGGAATCATTTCACCACTTTTTAAGCCCATCCTTTGCAAGGCCACAGGAGACAAGAAGTCTGACACATAGTCAACGCCTAGAGACGATGGTACAGGAGTATCTCCAAGTAAACATTGAAGCCATGACTGTGTCACTGGACCCTTGCTCTTTTTGGGCTTCCAATCTGGATAAATGGCCGGAGCTAGCCACTTACGCCTTGGAGATCTTGTCATGCCCCGCAGCCAGCGTTCTGTCTGAACGTGTGTTCAGCGCTGCTGGTGGTGTGCTGACAGATAAGCGCACGCGGCTCTCCACTGATAATGTAGACAGACTCACGTTCATAAAGATGAACAAATCATGGATCCGAAATGACTTTTCTACCCCTGTGTCATCCTGGGGAGAGTAAAAGCTTGATGATTGGTTAAAATCACCCTACCAACCGATTTAAGCTTTCAAATTACTAATCATGTTTATCTGTATCTTGGCTGGAAAATAATTTGGGCTTTGTAGCAGTGTGCAGCACTGATTCTATTAGGCCATCTATAATAAGCTCCACCAGATTTAAAATTACTAATCATGTTTATCTGTATCTTGGCTGGAAAATAATTTGGGCTTTGTAGCAGTGTGCAGCACTGATGCTATTAGGCCATCTATACTAAGCTCCACCAGATTTAAAATTAATAATAATTTTTAGCTGCATCTAGCCCGGAAAATAATTTTGGGGCTCCGAGATGCGCAAGACACATAAGTGCCTTCTTGCTGCACTACCTGCAACATGGCCCTCATATTGTCAGAATTCGAAGT
Organism: Phyllobates terribilis; assembly: GCF_046119375.1. Classification (NCBI taxonomy): domain Eukaryota; kingdom Metazoa; phylum Chordata; class Amphibia; order Anura; family Dendrobatidae; genus Phyllobates; species Phyllobates terribilis. The sequence goes on along the minus strand of NW_027362761.1, from coordinate 990,927,436 downwards.
AATCATGACTACTGGGTTGCCACACTCTTAGATCCCCCAAACTTTTCGATCAACCTTTTCATTTTAATAAAGACCAAAAAAATGGTCATTTTTGAAATTATAAGCATTAGCAGGTTATTAGAAACTGAAATCAAACAGTTTTCAACTCAAAGCTTTATTCTTGGTGATGTTACATTTTCACATAGGACCCCTTGTTCGAAAGGAGCTTCTGAACTCTCTCGTCCATTGAATTTGTCAGGTTTTGGATGGTTTCTGCTTCAATTGTTTTGCATGAGGACAGAATACCCTCCCAGAGGTGTTGCTTAGATGTGAACTGCCTCCCGCCATCATAGACACTCCTTTTGATGATGCTCCAGAGGTTCTGAATGCGGTAGAGGTCAGGGGAGCATGGGGGTCACACCATAAGTTTGTCCCCTTTTATGCCCATATCAGCCAGAGATGCAGATGTTTTATGTGCAGCATGAGATGGTGCATTATCATGCAAAAAAATGATCTTGCTGTGAAATACACAGTTCTTCTTCTTGAACCATGGCAGGAAGTGCTGTTTGAGAAAATCCACATACATTATGGAGTTCATCTTTAGCGCCTTCAGGGATCCTAAAGGGGCCGACAATCTCTCTCCCCATGATTCCAGCCCAAAACATTACTCCACCTCCTCCTTGTTGGCGCTGTAGCCGTGTTTGCGTGGGGTGTCCATCAACCAGCCATCCTCCACTCCATCCATCTGGACCATCGAGCGCTGCACGGCACTCATCCGTGAACAAAACAGTTTTGAAATCAGTCTTCATGTAATGTTTAGCCCACTGGAGCCGTTTCTGCTTGTGTGAAGTGGATAGAGGAGGTCGACAGGATGGCGTATGCACAGCTGCAAACCTCCGAAGGACCCTGCATCTTGTTGTTCGGGGGACGTTGGAGGCACCAGCAGCTTCAAAAACTTGTCTGCTGCTATGACAAGGCTTTTTTGCCGCTGCTCTTTTAACCTGACGTAATTGCCTTTAGGAAAGAGTCCTCAATTTGCCCTTATCAGCACGCACACGTGTGTACTGTGAATCAGCTACATACTTCTTGATTGCCAAGACACTTCATCCTGATCATCGCACAATGTTGATTGCAGTCATGCCTTGACCTAAACACTCCACAATTTGTTGCTTCTCAGCAGCCGACACATCCTTTTTCTTTCCCATTTTGGCAGAAAATGTAGGCTGCTTAATAATGTGAGGCAGCCTTCTTAAGAAGTCTTGCCTTTCATTGGACACACCTGCCAAACTAATTAGCACAGGTGTCTGCAATTGCTTACAGTGATATAAAGAGCCCTGACACACATCACCATCAATGAGTTTAACTGACAAACAAAAAATTCTTCCCTTATCACTCCTAAACACTTTTTGCATAATAATTTGGAACGCAGTGTACATGTGCTTTTCCACAAAACACCAGTGGTTCACGTAGTGAATCTTACAGTTCTAACTTGCCAACCGTGGTCTGTATGGAGTTGTTCAATAAAGGGCCCAAAATTAAGATAACATAGATGGGAGAGGTCTCTATGAATAGGAATTCCTAAGTATTTGATACCCTGTGAGGGCCAGGCAAAGGGAAAGTTGGACTGGATGGAATCCTATATGGATTTGGGGAGGGAGACATCGAGGGCCTCAGACTTCGCTGCATTGATTTTAAAATTTGACCATGTAACAAAGTGATCTATTTCAGCCATAACAGCATGGATGGATATATGTGATTGAGTGATATATACTAGGACATCATCAGCAAATAGAGAGCACTTGTACTCGGTGCCTCCCACCTCAATCCACCTAATATTGGGGTTATGGCGAATTGATGAGAGCAGGTGCTCCGTCACTAGGATGTATAAGAGAGGGGACAGAGGACATCCCTGCCTTGTCCCATTGGTGATTGTGAAAGGTGATGAAAATGTTCTGATGCACCCCCTGGGCCTTGGGACACCCGGAGCCGGACCCTTTTTGGTGGATGCTGGTGGTTGTAGTCTTCGTGGCGGCGACCCGGTTCCGTGGCTCAGGGTGGTCAAACCAGTGGCGGAACTATTTATGTGGTTTTGATGTTTAAATGTCCGACTACGCCACCCGTTTATTGCGATCAGAGTGAACCGCCGCTGCAGGGCAGACCGCTGAGGCTGGTGTTGTGGGTGCAGCAGAGCGTAGCATAACTCCCCACGGGAGGAGTATAGCCTCAGGGCAGTGTATGCGGAGGATGGGGGTGATGGTGCAGGGCAGCAGCAGTAACGACACGGAGTCAGTGATGCAGTCCAGGGCCTTTACTCACAGTTCTTATTATCCAGACCATGTCTGCAGGTAACGGCTGCCCACGTCGTACTGTGCTCACCAGGTGAGGGGCTCAGACAACTCCCAGATAACTTTGGAGCGCTTCACAGGACCCCCTTTGTGTGTCCTTTGTCTGGCCTTTCTTACCAACCCTTCTGTCCGGCTGCCTCGGGCCTCCTCTTGGTAAACTTGGCGCCAGTTTCCCTGACCCTATGTGGTGCCTTCCTAGCGGGTGTAGCGAGGGGCTGCGCCACATAAAATGTCAGAACCTCCGGTTTCTAGCTGAGGGTCGTTTCCTGCCTCCACTAGTTTCGGGGACCGGTCTCCCCCTTTGACCTGACCCCTCCACGCAGGTGGATTCGGGCGTGCGGTGGCGACTCGCCCGTCTGCACCCCTGGGATCCCTTCATTCCTCGTTCCTGGAGCCTTCTCCGCTCCTCTTCCTTCCTTCTCCCTCTTCCAGGCCTGGGCCTCTGTTACTAGGCCCGCCTCCGGAGCAGAGCTCATGCAGAGCCCCTGCTCCCTGCCACTTCTGCTCAGACTTCTCTGCACTGAACTAAGATGGTGCCCACCTTTTATACTCCCTTCTCAATGCACCCAGGAACTGCTTCCTCCCTGCTCCTGCACTACAGGGTTCCCCTTCCTCAGTGTTCCCTCCCCCCACTCCAGCCAGGGACAGGGACTGTCGTGCCCATCTCAGAGGCATATTGGTCGCCCTGCCCCACGGCAATGTGGTGTAATGCATGCAGGTGTCGGGTCCTGATCCACACTCCATCCTTACCTGAGAGTGAGATATCACACCTCTGGGTGAGGTGCAATACCTCTGTAGCAACCGAGCCCTCAGGGTGCTACAGTTCCATTTATCTTCAGCCTAGGTGACGAATTGTGATACAGGGCCGTGATTTTGGATATAAAAGGGTCCCCTAGACCCCTACCCCAAGCTTTTTAAGAGAATCATATATGGCGTGCCAGGAGACTCTATGGAATGCTTTCTCAGCATCCAACGAGAGTATCTAATTACAAATTTTTAACTGCATCTAGCCCAGGAAATACTTTGTGCCTAGTAGCAGTGTCTGCTAGTCAGCGGATTATCCCGGCTGTTAAGCAAGCTACACCACCTGTAGTTTGGACACTTAATTTTTTCAAAGGAAATGCTTTGGGACCACGGGATACTCAGTGAAGAGCATCAGGAGGCACCCCAAGACATAGGGGCTGGGACTGGCAGTAGGATGCCTTGCGGTGGACAGCCGAGCTCGATCCTTATAAAAGCTTTTTAACTGCAGCAGCTTTAGTGGACGCTACTGGAGCTGGAATTACGCGGCTGCTGGCATGAGACTTGCCCTCCAATAGATCCTTGTAAATGGATTTAAAGTGTATTCATTCAAATTAGAGAGACAATTTAAATTAAAAAGCTTAGCGCTGCCTCCACCACAGGGGGGCTCGCTCGACCCACCAGCGGACAGGCACCAGTATTGGGAGAGGGGGGCTGGCCGTCAGGGTTCACCGCGGCTCTGGCACAAACTCGGCGACACGGAGGTGGCACGGGCAGGAGCGGACTGAACGTGTCGGCTTCTCACTTTTTGGATTTTAGAAGGGCATGACATGCCTATATTTGTGTCTCCCCCTCCTTTTACTCCTCCACCTCTTTTCTTTTCGCATGACTATATGTACTTGTCACTTTTCCATGTGTTAGTTGTGTCTTCTGAGCAGTTTGTCAGCTTTTGGACACCTTTGAAGGTGTTTTCTATGTGTTTCTATGTGTTTTTGTTTGCCTGCCATTGGTTTTAACGGTGTTCGAAGGTGTTCGACGAACAGTTCGACGAACAGTTCGGCGAACACACGGGTGTTCGACGAACCGAACCGAACTCGAACACTACGGGGGTGGCTCAAAACTAGTCTGCAGCTTCACTCTAGGCTCTGACTGCTCTGCTTGTTCTGCAGGCTCTGTCTCTGTCTCCGGCTTCACTCACTACTCCCGCCCCAGACCCAGTTTATGAGGGCAGATTCCTCCCCTCCCAGGTCTGGGCGGACCGTGTTGCATGCTTAGGGCTCCTGACCAGAGAAACCTCCCACTTGCTCTCAGACATAATATCTCTATTACTGTGGCAACCAGACCCCTGGGGTGTCACACATACAGTATTACACTGCATGTCTCCTCAAAGCGGGAAACACATCACTACTCATGTAATGTTTATAGAAGCAGTGGGAGGTATGCTGTACACATCATATAGGAAATGCCAAAGCTGCAGTATATACATCTCATAGGAGACACTGTGGTTGGAGCATATTCATCACATAGGAGACACTGGCCTGGAGCATATACATCTCATAGGAGACACTGGGGCTGGAGCATAAACATCACATAGGAGACGCTCGGTCCTTCTGATTATATATCACATAGAAGATACTAGAGGTGATGTCATCAGAGGGGAAGCATGGTGAAGTCAGTATTAAAAAGCAGGGCTAATGTCATACCAGCAGATCTTCTGTGTCAGAATCTGTTTCTTCTACAATCAGTTTAGGAATAGGTGATTGTTATACACCTGTCCCGGGTATCCCAGGCTCCACTTCCTTACCAGTGGTTTTGCTGCCCTCTGTTGTGCTACACATTGGGTTCTGCAAGTTGCCCAATGTGGATCAATGACATCATGTCCCTAAGCCCTTTTAAGGCCCTTCAAGACACACACCTGGATCTTAGGATTGAGACTCTAGATTTCTGTGTTTATTGACCTCCACGTTTTGTGCATACTGTGCTTTAAATGGGTTGTCCAGTCCAAAATGATAAGTCTGCAGTCACTCTGTTTGACTCCAGACTTATGAATCCCCTCAGCGCACTGCGCAGCAGTGATTTGCCGGTTTCTGACCCGGGACTGGAGGGTATGTATGAGTTATGCATATTCCTGGCCAATGGGTGTAGCTTCGCTCCATACACTGGTATTGAGCAAGGCCGTGACCCGTCTAGTGACGTGACTGGCCAGTGGGCGTGGCCAAATAGAGGGCATGGCCTCGCTCCATACAAGTCCATACATAAATTCATAAGTCTGCAGACACACAGTGTGACTGCAGACTTATCATTTTGGACCGGATAACCCCTTTCACTTTCTTCCATCCCTGCTGAGTTTGACTGCATCCATCCTGCTGCTAGTAAGATTCTTGAGTGTGCCATGTCCCTCTTCCCACATGCCTTCCTGCTTGCTGCATCAAGGAACTGGGTCCATGTGCCCACTAGGACCTGAGGCTTAGAGGTTCTATCTTACTTGGTGAGCCTAACAGTGGTGTTATGACTGATGTTGGTGTAGGAAGCTGATGTGCGGGAAATCTTTCCCCTGTTGCCAGAGGACCAATTTTTTGCAGTGTGTCGAGTCTGCTGCCAGAGTCAGATACTTGGCATACTTGTAAGTATTTTTCTTTTGACACATGTGTGGTGTAATCAATTAGTCAAGTGACTTTTTAAGGTTCTTCCCCTAAATTAAATTTATGCAAAACTAAGTCCAAGAATGCAGTGTGTGTTCTAAATGCCTTTTGGTTGCCTAGCGAAGGTTTCCCCATAACCCCCCTGCAGTAGACGGTTTTGATAATTCAAGCTATGAACATTTTTTAATATTATATAATGAAGGATAATTTTTATGACCTGCACCTGGAAGCTGGATAGTCCTTATATTCTTCTTAAAAATATATATACTTACTAGAGATGAGCAGATCTGACAAATTGAATTATTCAAATTGCTAAAATTTTCTTGGGAAATTAGTTTGCAGCTAAGTTATTTTGGTTATACCATAGCATAATAAATGTGGGGTTGTAAAAAAAAATATTAATACCTTACTGCTCACTTGCCTGAGTGCACTCCCTGCTCACTGCTTGCCATACAGTCCACCACGCCGTTTCTTTCCACTGTCACACTCTGCATCTCCGGTGCCTTCACTATAGGCTGTGACTTCTAGCCATGACCATACCTTGGACATCCCTATGGACCACATATTGTTATGGAATGACATTATGATGTTTGTTGCGACCTTACGAAGTGCACCGACCACCAAGGCTTGGTCATGGCGGGAAGTCCAGGCCTAGACTGAACACACTGGAGATGTGACATGCAACAGTGAAAAAAAGTTGTGAGGTTGACAGGATGGCAGGCAGTGAGCAACAGTGGCAGCCAGACTAGATGAGCAGTACTTAAAGTTTTGCCATCCCTTTAAACTTTAGTAAAATGATGACCAGTTGGATGCCATTATGCTGTATTCACACAGATTCACGGATTCACTCGTTGCATGTAATCAGTGTACTCAGGAAGTTTGTCATCTCTGTGCCTCAAATGTTTGCCTGCCTCTGGACCACTATGATTTGTGATCTATTCACTTCTGGACATTATGTAATTTCTACACAACTTGAACTTTCATTTTTTAGAGGTTTTAAACATCTCATGCTATGCTTAAGTCATATTTCAGCATAAAACATGATATTCTTTGTTACTTTTTGATGTAATTTTTTTGAGGTATCCATAATAATAATAATAATTTATTTTTTATAGCGCCAACATATTCTGCAGCACTTTACAATTTTAGGGGGGACTTATACAGACAATACAGAATAAGCATATCTCATATCGAAAAGAGTGAGGGCCCTGCTCGCAAGCTTACAGTCTATGAGGAAATGGGGGAGAAACAAAAGGTAAAATGTACATTTATTGTATAATGCAGCCTTGATATACTAAATAGGATAAATAATAATACATGGACTGGTCGCCAACCAGTATGTATACAGTCCGGACCAAAGCTATTAAGGGCATGGATGGTATGAACCTGAAATTGAAGAAGATTTTAATATGGGCCAAAACTGGGACAGATAGATAGTGTGTTGAGGCGATACCTCAGTCTAAAGTAATGGGTTTTTAGGGTCTGCTTGAAACTGTGGGTATTGGGAATTAATCAAACTGTCCTGGGTAGTGCATTCCAAAGAATTGGCGAAGCACGCGAGAAATCTTGAAGACGGGAGTGGGAAGTTCGGATTGTGGAAGATTTTAGTTTTAAGTCATTGGCAGAATGGAGGGCACGTGTAGGGTGGTAGACTGGGACAAGGGAGGAGATGTATGGCGGTGCTGAACCATGGAGTGCTTTGTGGGTCAGCGTGATAAGTTTAAATTGAACTCTATATTGGATGGGCAACCAATGCAATGAATGGCACAGGGAAGAGGCATCGGTGTAGCGGTTGGCGAGGAATATGATCCTGGCTTCTGCGTTAAGGACGGATTGGAGAGGGGAGAGTTTAGTAAGAGGGAGCCCGATAAGTAGAGAGTTGCAATAATCGAGATGAGAATGAATAAGAGCTACAGTTAGAGTTTCTGCCAAGTCAAAGGTGAGAAAAGTCCTGATTCTTGAGATGTTTTGAGGTGTAGATGACATGAACGAGCGAGTGATTTGATGTGAGGAGTGAAGGAAAAATATGAATCAAAAATGACCCCAAGACAGCGGGCTTGTTTCTGGGGAGTAATGGTTGAGCCACAAACGGGAATGGCAATATCGGGTACAGGTAGCATAGTGGAGGGAGGAAATAGGAGTAGTTCAGTTTTTGACAGATTCAGTTTTAGATAGAGGGAGGACATAATGTTAGACACACGAGAAAGACAATCACTGGTATTTTGTAGTTATGCAGGGGTGATGTCAGGAGATGATGTGTATAATTGGGTGTCATAGCATAGAGATGGTACTGAAAACCGAATCTGCTGGTAAAGTGAATAGTAAAGTGCTGTGTGGCATTTTTGCAATTATCCAATTGTTTACTTTTCGAAAACATATGGTGTTAGGGCATAGTTTGATGAATTTTAAAATTCAGATTGTATTTTTGTTGGTCAAACCTAATTGGAACCTTTAATAAACAATTTGGCTGTAGAATAGTTTTATCTGCTTAATGTTAGAATCATTAACCTCTAAGAAAAACCCCTTCGTTAACCCAGAGATTAAGGTAGCAATCCATCCTGCTACTAGTTCTCTAGTATATATATTTCAACCAGCATTACCTTTTTTTGTTGCTCCTCTCTTTCTGGAAATTCATGGTATATTTCTGAACAAGAGGTCATGTGATCTCTTGGTGACCGTCTCGGAATTACACAGCTTTATGTTCACTAATGGAGGGGGTCACCATCTCAGTCACCAGTGCTGCCTATCATCACTGTATCATTCATGTTCTCTGAGAATGGGTTTGGCGGTGGGGTGGGAAAGAGTGGCTGGAGGGTGGGACTCTTATCACAACCACTAATGATGACTAGATGCTGCTTGTCAGACAGCTATAATGAAGAATATCACAGCTCAACCTCACTGAATGTCTATGTATACTTATTAGCTAATTCATGAGAATATAAATTTGATGACTGTACTTTTAGCATATCCATTATAATCATGATATCTGGCCCTCTGACACTGTTAACTTAAAGGGGCTGTCCAGTCTAAAACTATATGAGACTTGTGAATCCTGAAACAGCGCGTGCTGTATGAGGATCCTTTGGTATCAGCATTATGCATACTCCTGGCAAGGACCTGACTAGACTGTTTCTGATGTTCTCAATGCAAGTATATTGAACAAGGCCGGAAACAGTCTAATTGGATTGTGGCCTGGATTATGAATACTGCATACTTGGGGGTCACATGACCGCCATTCCCAGGGCTGACACCTGAGAATCTTCACAATGCACAGTGCATGCTGTGTTAAAAATGACAAGTCTGCAGTCACATAAAGTGACTGCAGACTTGTCATTTTAAACTGGACAGACCCTTTAATTTAGAACATGATCTGGATAACTGAAATAGTAATCAATAGAACCTTAGAGGATATGGCTTTTGAAGCCATCAAATGGACATTAAAATATACAAGTAGCTGTGTGTTAGCCATTTGATTACAGCCTGTGTAAAATATAGCATAATGTTTTTCATACTATGGAAATGACGGATAACACATAAACATGAAAAAAAGATAATTACACTTCACTACATTTCAAAAGGAAAATATATCAGTGCAAACCATATACAGTCATGCTCATACAGCATTTAGATGGACTTTTGCAAGCCTGATTCAGATAAATGAAAGAGTGGCAGAAATATTTGCAATAAATTTGCAGCTTGTGGACTTAACCTAAAATGCCCGCATTTGTTTTTATGTAAAGTTGCATAAAAATATTGTAAAACATATTGTGGATCTAATGCACTTGTACCTACAAGGTTCAACAGAGTACATCTAAGTTTGCTAATAAAGATACAATATTTATATTACTTTAAGAATTGCAACTTTTTTAAAATGAACTATTTGTTTAGCATCTTTATAAATATTTTAATTTACGATTTTTTTCTGTGTTACTATAGTAATTGCTGAATAGATATTGATTTGAACAAAACTGTTTTTTTTCCTTTTGGTCTCATGTGTTTGGCCTTCCCAAACTCATTTTTATTTTTTACAAAAGTATACACGCTTTCTTTTAAGCTTTACTTAGACAGTCATCTCTTTTGCCGTCATTTTTTTTTTTAAAAGTGGTTAAATTTTAGCTCTTGTGTAAGTTGAAGGTCAAGCTGAATGTCAACTGTGTTCCTCTAAATATTTGTTCACTGCCAAAAAAAAGAAAAAAAAGAAAGTAAAAGTTAATTACAACACAATGGTTTAGCTTTTCTTATTTCCCTCAAAGAAAGGACTCCATTAAGCCTCCTTTTTGTCATGACACCATCATTAGCAGTAACAAAAAAATGTCCTATGAAATGCATTGTCAAACAGTGACAGAATGGTTTAAATGTTATTATTATTTTTGGTGTACTCACACAGAATTGCATGGTCATAGTGCTAGTGTTTATTTTCACAAAAAGAGTGGCTTTGTATGAAGCACAATAGACATTTCTTTTGTCTTTTGATATTTCATTCCACACATGTGTGCTGTTTTCAGGCTGATACAATATGGGTTTTCGAAACAAGCCAAACAGAAATCATTGGAGTAACAGAATGGATGTAATTGTTTTCTGCTAAATAAACATGTCCGTTTTTAATTACATTCCTAAGGGAATAATTATCTGCTTATGGCACCTTGAGTAAAATAATAAACATCTTTAATTTTCGAATATCAAGAAAATTCTCTCAAATATTTCTGTAGTAGTTAGAAAGTTTCACAAAATGGAACACCTATTAGTGATGAATTTTTTATTGTGAAACATGAATCACAAATAGATGCATTGGTCACTTCAGAAACTTTTAAAGGTCATCAACTTTGGCATTAAAATGGAGAGGAATAGTTCAAAACGCAACTACTGTCACACTTCTGCTTTGCTTCAGGGTATTGAGTACAGTGGATGTTTTTCATGCACCAAAAGCCACTCTGTGCAGGCTCTGACTGACCCCCCACAAGGTCCCAATCAGCTTAAAAAATCCAAGGAAATTTGATGCACTAGAAAACTTCTCATAGGGATAAAATATAACTTTTATTCTTTCTTTAAAAGCATATGGCAGTAGTTAAAGATGAGGTAGATTAATCAAGCAACGTTTCGGCCATAATAGGCCTTTCTCAAGCCAAAATGACAAATTACAAAAAGTCAGCCGTAAAATAATTTTTATTGCTTCAGGGTATTGTTCAATTTTTGCCTATTGGCAGAGTGCATTATTGGCCAATGATACTTACACATGTTATAAAGATAAAGATAGCACCTCCAGTAAATTATGTGGCAGCTTATCTTCCCAGGTACTGAAAGTGGGACATCATGTAAGCAATTTCGATAATTAGAGTTGTTTCTTTTTCAGTAAGAAACATTTTATTTGTAAATACATAGTTTTATAGCTATTCATCATGAAACAATTGCTGCTTCTTTTAAGGAAAATAGATTAAAGCCCCCTCTCCCAGTCAGATGGCTTTCAGCTGAACAACGGCCATCTATTCCATACATAAAAGTGCTCACTGTATGTTGCACTCCTGTGTATTGTGTGAGAGAGCCACCACCTGACATTCGAGGCAGTGGCTTATCTAAAGGAGAACCAAAGGATCGAAAGTCCCAAATCGTACATGTTGAATTCTTAATTCCTCTGACTGGGATCCCTATACACAATATATTGTCATCTAAACCCATTGATATAGGCAGACTCTGCCAACGATACTCTAATATGTATGGGGTGCTTAATTCTGGGTATGTAGATGCAGGACCAACTGATATAAACGGATTACCCTCGGGTCCTTATTTAGGGAAGGTATGAGAAGCCGCTTTGTCTGTGCTTTTGAACTAGTTACTAACAACAAAGCTGAACTTTTGGTCGCACTCTAAGGTTAGGTTTCTTCTTAAGTTTGTCATGAAAATGCTGCCACTACAAGCCAAACATAAAGATTATGTTTTCGTACGGTACTACATTGAACCCTACAATATGCCATGCAATCTTACATTTCATGATTTTTCCTCACTGTATTTGTGAAATAAATATGTTATTGTGTAGAACTGAACGCACATGGCACTACAGTGTGAGCCCATGATTTTCGAACTATTCAGGCCCAATTTGTTGTAAGATTTTTTTTTTGTTTTATTTTCTTTTATTATTACTTTTTTGGAATATCTTGAAGTCTGGGGAATAATGAATTAAATAACATATAACTAGATTTATGTGGATCTTTATAACACTAAGTGAAACTACTGTTGAAGTAATTGCAACAAGTTACTTATTGTACATTTTTCAATTCCAGGAAGGCATTATTCTGTAAGTTCAGTTTTAAATTCATGACTTTGCTTACAATCATTAGATCATAATTTTTGATAATCTAGTTGTACTCAAATTTTGATAGATGAAGTTTAATTGAGGTCAGTCAACACACCACTGGTCCACCAAATTTTATAAATGATAGTGTCAGTTAATTCATAATTTATAATTCCTACAAAAAGATTAAATCTATTTCTTGAAATAAAGTTTAAGTAAACATTAAAAGTTGTTTTAAAAATAGACATGTTGAGTAGAACATTGCACCAGCCAACATGTCTGTTTGAAATCTTAATTTCCAACAGACAACATGTTTACCCTCAATCTTCAAGAATCATGACATTTTAATTGGTATTCGATTGTGTCTCACATTGATGGATAAGAATATTTTCCAATTTCACCTTATGAGTTCTGGTATCCATCAATCTGCCACCTATCAAACCATCTGTTCTTTGTTCAAATATCTCACTGACTCTGTATGATCCTTTTCAGGTTAATACATCATAGATGTAGTTTTCAAAACTATACCACTTTGTGATGACCACAGTAAACTTTGGTGTCAATTGAAAATGTTAGATATTCTATTTATTTAACAAAAAGAAAAGAAAATGTTACATAGTTACATAGTTAGTAAAGCCGAATAAAGACTTGCGTCCATCAAGTTCGACCTGTTAGTTCTGTAATTGCTAAAGTTGATCCAGAGGAGGGCAAAAACCCCAAATGATTTAGCCAATCTTCACCTGAGGAAAAATTCCCTCCCGACTCTGAAACCAGCAGTCAGAATAAATCCCTGTATCAACCTACTATTTTATTTTATTTTTAAGTATATGCTGAAATCTGCCTGGTATCTAGAAAAGCATCCAGTCCCCGCTTGAACTATTTTAGTGAATCCGACATTACCGTCTCCACACTCAGTGAATTCCATATTCTCACTGCTCTTACCGTAAAGAACCCCTTTCTATGCTGGTGCTGAAACCTTTTCTCTTCCAGTCTTAGTGAATGCCCTCTTGTTACCGTAATATCCCTCCTTTTGAACAAATCCCGGGCAAGGTCTCTATACTGTCCCCTAACATATTTGTACACATTTATTATGTCCCCCCTCAACCTTCTCTTTTCCAGGCTGAATAGTCCTAGTTTTGCCAACCTCTCTGGGTATTGCAGTCCCTCCATTCCCCTTATTAATTTTGTTGCCCTCCTTTGTACCTTTTCAAGCTCATTTATATCCTTTCTATATATTGGGGCCCATAACTGAGCACAGTATTCCAAGTGTGGTCTGACCAGAGCTTTGTACAGTGGAAGAACAATGTTCTCATCCTTTGCAGCTATACCTCTTCTGATACATCCCATTACCCTGTTTGCCCTTACAGCAGCGGCCTGACTTTGGGCACTCCAATTTAGTTTGCTATCAATCAAGATGCCCAAGTCCTTCTCCATCTCTGAATTCCCCAATGATTTCCCATTCAGTGAGTACTGGTGACTTCCATTTTTCCTTCCCATATGTATGACCTTACATTTCTCCTCGTTAAACCTCATTTGCCATTTAATGCTCCACCTACCCAGCTTATCCAAATCCCTCTGTAGGTCTTCACTATCCTCTTTTGTATTAATTGTTTTACATAACTTTGTGTCATCTGCAAATATTGATATTTTACTATTTATCCCGTTGACTATGTCGTTAATAAAGATATTAAATAACATTGGGCCTAGTACAGACCCCTGTGGTACCCCACTAGTGACGCTTACCCAATCTGAGTATATTCCATTTATAACCACCCTCTGCCTTCTATCCTTTAGCCAGTTAGCTACCCACTTGCAAACATTTTCCCCCAGCCCCATCATTCTCATTTTGTATACCAACCTATTATGTGGCACGCTATCGAACGCTTTTGAGAAGTCGAGATACACGACATCCACTGGTTCCCCCTGATCTACTCGAGAGCTAACCTCCTCGTAGAAGTCAATCAGGTTAGTTTGGCAGGAGCGATTCCTCATGAATCCATGTTGGTTCGGGGTTAATAGATTATTAGCATCAAGATGCTCCATGATTGCCTCATTAATAAAGCCTTCAAAAATTTTGCCCACAACGGACGTCAGACTCACCGGCCGATAGTTTCCGGCGTCACTTTTCGCTCCCTTTTTGAATATTGCCACTACATTCGCCTGTCGCCAATCAAGTGGTACAGACCCAGTCTCAACAGAGTCCTTAAATATAAGATATAACGGTCTGTCTATCACATTACTTAGTTCCCTTAGTACCCGTGGGTGTATGCCATCAGGTCCTGGTGATTTGTTTATTTTAATGTTACAGAGGCGTTTCTGTACCCCAGCTTGGGTTAGATTTGTCATACTTAGTGGAGGATTAAGCTTGTCACTTCTAATTTCTCCTGTTAGTTCTATTTCCTTTGTGAAAGTTGACGAAAAAAATTTATTTAATAGATTAGCTTTATCCTCATCTTTCTCTATGATTTTGCCTTCATCACTTTTTATCGGTCCAATATTATTCGATTTAATCCTTTTACTATTTATATACGTAAAGAACAGTTTGGGATTTGATCTACTTTCCCTAGCAATACGTCTCTCTGTTTCCTCCTTTGCTATTTTTATTTGTTTTTTGCAGGTTCTCGTTTTTTCCTTGTAACACATTAGTGCCTCCTTGCTGTTTTCCTGTTTTAGTCTCTTGAATGCCTCTTTTTTGCTATTTAACGCCCCTTTTACGTTCTTATTCAACCATATTGGTTTCCTCTTATTTCTGGCCCTTTTATTCCCATACGGTATATACCTCTCGCACTGAGTATTCAGAATTATTTTGAAGGTTTCCCATTTACTATTCGTATTTCCTTGATTAAGAACTTTGTCCCAGTCTATAAGTTGAAGGTTTTCTTTCAGCTGATCAAACTTCGCCCTCCTAAAGTTTAATGTTTTAGTTGTTCCCTTATTGATAACCCTACTGAAGGGCATTTTGAAATTGATAATATTATGATCGCTATTACCTAGGTGCCCCCCTATCTGTACCTCAGTTATTCTATCAGGCCTATTAGTCAATATTAAGTCCAACACGGCCTTCCCTCTCGTTGGTTCCTGCACTAGTTGGGAGAGATAATTATCCTTGATATTTGTCAAGAACTTTTTCCTTTCTGCGATCTACAGGTTTCTGTTTCCCAGTCAATATCCAGGTAGTTGAAGTCCCCCATTACAATCACCTCATTATGTTTTGCTACTTTGTCTATTTGTCCTAATAGCAGTTTCTCATTCTCCTCTGTTATATTGGGTGGCTTATAGCAGACCCCCAGTAATATTTTATTATTATTTTTTGCCCCCTCTATCTCTACCCACATGGACTCGACCCCCTCTTCTCCCTCTCCTATATCTTCCCTTAGTCTGGGCTTTAGACGTGACTTTACATATAAGCAGACTCCTCCGCCCTTCCCCTGTTTCCGGTCCCTTCTAAATAAACTATAATCTGTTAAATTTACCGCCCAGTCGTAGCTATCGTCTAGCCAAGTCTCTGTTATACCTACGATGTCATACCTCTCCTCCGATATAAGCGCCCGCAGCTCATCCGCCTTATTGCTCAGGCTTCTTGCATTGGTCAGCATGCAAGATAAAACTTTGGGGTTATTTAGCATCCTATTCTTCTCTAACGATCTAACTGTACTATCCCCACCCCCCTCTCCACCCTCATTATATTCACTTCTCCCCTTCCCCCTTGCTTGCCTCACATCCCACCTATTTCCTTGGTTTCCCCCCCCGTCTCTAGTTTAAAACCTCCTCCAACCTATTAGCCATCTTCTTCCCCAGCACCGCTGCACCCTCCCCATTGAGGTGCAGCCCATCCCTACGGTAGAGCCTGTAGCCGACAGCGAAGTCGGCCCAGTTCTCCATGAACTCAAACCCTTCTGCCTTGCACCAACTCTTTAGCCACTTATTCACCTCCCTAACCTCCCGTTGGCGCTCCTGTGTGGCTCGCGGGATTGGTAGTATTTCTGAGAAAATGACCTTGGAGGTCCTTGCCCTAAGCTTCCTACCTAGATCCCTGAAATCATTTTTAAGGACCCTCCATCTACCACTCACTTTGTCATTGGTGCCAATGTGGACCATGACCGCTGGGTCTTCGCCAGCCCCACCCAGTAACCTGTCAACCTGATCCGCGATGTGCCGGACTCGAGCGCCAGGGAGGCAGCACACCGTTCGGCGATCCCGGTCTTTGTGACAGATTGCCCTGTCTGTCCCCCTAATAATAGAGTCACCCACTACCAGGACCTGTCTAGCCTGCCCTACACTTCCCCCTTCCCCCTCATTACTGGAGCATACACTCCCCCGGCGGTCAGAGGATCTGTCGTGCTCCAATAATGCCGGTTCTGAACCAGCCTTCCTATACTTCTTCCTTCTATCCCTTCTAACTGTTACCCAGCTCCCTGCCTGTTCAGCCTGCGCTTCCCCACTAAGCTCCACCCCCAGTGTTGACCCATTGAGTGTCTGCTCGGTGAGCAGCAAACTCCGTTCC
The DNA here is from genome assembly GCF_046119375.1 of Phyllobates terribilis. NCBI lineage: Eukaryota > Metazoa > Chordata > Amphibia > Anura > Dendrobatidae > Phyllobates > Phyllobates terribilis. The sequence goes on along the minus strand of NW_027362761.1, from coordinate 990,910,939 downwards.
ATGTTGTCGATGCTCCTCAGTACCGCTATCTGAGCACTTAGATCCATGTTATGCTATCACAAATATTTTCTTAGATTATATACTGTAAACTTTCATGATAGTGCTGTACTGTAATAGATTGTGCTATTTATATGATTTGATAAAGACAATAACATGTGGAATGCAAACTGTTAATTTTGTGACAGAAACTTGCAATTATTGAATTCAAAGAATTTGGGTTTATTTTTTATAATTTAGCCCTTTCTGTCAATTTTTCTTTTTCTGACTTGACCTGTGCAAAAGCTGCACACCCGGGAAAAGATTGACTTTGAAGCAAGTGGGAAAGGGTCTTCTGCTCATTTTGCTATGATTGGATGAATGATATAACAGATATTCCATTACTTCCTCTACTTCCTCCCCACTAACATGCTTGCCAGAGGGGTAGAGGAAGACAATTGGGACCTGCGTTTTGAACTACTATTACTGCCGGGACAGTTGCTGTTGCAGTGGTGTTGCTGCTATTAGCAGTTCCCACATTTTTTTTCCATGATATGCTTTTTTTCTATTAAGCTACCAAGTCCATTGTCTGTGTCACATTTAGGTTTAATATACATTTTTGACACAAGTATAACATTTAATTAATGTTAAAATTATGTTACCACACTTAGCCACCCCAGGAAGGTATGAAATTTATCATATATGCTAGGCAGAGTTCATATAATGGACAAAAAGAATAATTCAACAGCAGCCTTGGCAAAATATAAGTATGGTGTGTACGTGTCTCCAATTTGACAATTTAAAGTGGTGTGGCAAAACAAACCTCCAGAATAAAATGTCTCTATTTACTGTAATAAATAGTTTGCAAATTTTGAGTTAAAGCACATTAATTCCCCCTGGCCAAAAATGAAAATGTAAAAACAAATGTCATGAGGTAGGAACATCACCTAAAAATGCTGCAACAGGCCACTGTTTAGATGTGTGGAGTACATTGTTGCCAATTTAGAACATGAAATTAAGTATGCAAAAAGTAATGTGTGTAGGTCTACTATTAGACTATTACAACAAAGAAGTGTACAAAAAAAACCCCACATTTTTTCAAAACACGCATATCATTTTGTGAGATAGACAAATAGTTGTGCTTAAATTTCTGGATAATGGAGATGATTGTTTAAAATGTAAAGAAAAAATGTGGCTTGCTAGCTTTACAATGCAGAAAGCACACTTTATGAGACACACAAGCCTTGGATTCAGGATTTTGATTTAGTAGTAAAATTATCACTGAGGGGTTTAACTCTGCCCTCCTTATTTGCAGTGTGTGAAGAAAAAATAGGATGTTATGAAGTTCACACCGAGTACAACACAGGCACAACTCTTCCCTATATATCACTTTAATCATTCGATTAGCCTACACCCCTTTATTTGATTAAATGCCTTATTTGATTGCTACATTCGGATACCTTTGCTTAATTTTATGTATATTTTATTTTTATCTCTAATAAAACTGTAATTTTAATAATTTATTTATGCCTCATTTTAATGGAGACACCATTGGGAGCTCTATTATTGTGTAGTTTAAGCATAAAATTGTGCCTGACCTCATCATTCTGTGATAATCCCCTAATTGGCTTCACTAGACCATGTGATGTGATGGGAGTCTCATATGAGCAGAAAATCCATCAAACACCATCTCACATTCTAACAAGCAATTTTTCCTTCAACCCCTTCCCTCACTTTGAAAAGTCTTTGTTGTTTGATGACATTCAATATTCTACTGTTTCAGTTTCTATTAATTTAGAATATTTTTTTAGAAATACATGATCCTTCCTAAAAATATATTGATTTGAAAAAAACACTCCTTGTCTACAATAGTTAAGGTTTACTGTAATATATTTCTATAATATTTTATGCAAACTGTTCACCTTTTTTGAGAAGAAAGCCTTTTTAGAAGACCACTTTTCAGTTACATTTTGTCTGCTCTTCTCAAAGAGATTTCAATGTAATTCTAAATTATAGTTAAATCATTTCAGGTCACTTTTCAGAATAAGCTGCCATGTGTGTGTACATAAGGAATAAAATTTATGCCCATTATAAGTGTAGACTAGGTGTCGTGATGTCTCATATGTTCTCCTGCATGGGAAAACAGAGAGTGGGAACCCATTTCTGCAAGAAACTATGGCGGCTTGGTATCTTCCAGTGAGGCTGAGTGCATATCATTGTTTCTTGAAAGATAGCAGAATCTGCAATCTGGTAAGTCAGCGATTGCATCACTAGCAACTTGACAACATGCAAGTTTATTCGGCAAGCCAGAGGATGATTTGGAATGTATGGTTGTTTCTCTTTGACACACAATCGGAGATGGATATTTGCCATTTCAATGGAGAGGAATGAAATTGAGCTGTACTTAACGTGCCAGACACAGTGGAGAAGGATAATATTGATGAAGGTGGTGAGGGATGACACCGAACATGTGCTACATGTGTACGGTTTGGGTAGCAGAAAGACGAGCATGCAGAACAACTTGAGGTTTGCTATGATCGATGGTCAGCTTGACTAGTTTATAAGAGCCAGGACATTCTCAGCATATCTTTCTCTTGCAGGGCCTGCAGAGTGCCAAAAATTTGTCTGTGGGCAACGTGTAAAAAACTCCTACACACAAGAAGCTCACATGTATGATTTGCCGTCACTGCAGTTCGACTTTTCAGGCACTGAAGAGCCTCATCCACTGACAACATGTGTGACTGCTGTAGAACTGATTGCAGGAAAAGCTGATCTTGCCCGATGCGTAAAATGTTTTGAACTTATGGCGCCTGGGCAGTGTATCACCAATGCAAGCAACCTCTTTCTCCTGTGATAACCTCAACTCCTCATCACCTCTGTCTGTTCCCCAGGCTTTGTCCAACACAGAATCATCATCTTATGTACAGTATGTGTGTGAAATGGCCAGCCCTCCTTGCCCCCCTGTCTGATTCCCTCCCAGGGGTTTGTCCTGGTTTGTTACTACTATGGACAGTGCCTATTCCACTTCGGCTTGCAGAGACCACCATATCTTACAAGAATAAAGGCTGACTGTTCATGCCTTCCAAATTATCATCTGGAAGAAGTTTTTCTGGTGTTGTATGTTCTTTATCCCCCAGAGGGGTATGGGTTAGGGGACTTTGGGGCAGAATAGAAACAGGTGTCTTTAATGAATTGGAAATAAATATATTATAGCTGCTGCTGGCATCAACAAAATTTTTATCTGTGATATTAGTTCTTTTTATATCGCCTTTCCATGTCCATTGTCATGTTTTGGTGTAGCATAAATTTTGGACAAAAGTATAACATTTAATTAGTTTCTAAACTTTGTTAAAATTTTCCCACCCTTGACAAAAAAGCTTTAACCCTAACTAAATAGGTTGCTATACTAGCACATGCCCTTAAACTAATTTGTGGCAACAGTTAGCAGTATTACTGTGGCAAGTACAATTGTTAAATGGGACTAGTCAAACAGTTGCAAAACTGTAACCACTTATTGCCTTTTTTATTCATTTATTTTTTTAAATAATTTTGTTCAACCAAAATGAAAAGTTAGTTAATGAAACCAAAAATGTTATGTTCTGAAGTTGCTACATGTAGGTTCACAACCAATGACAGATATGTGGCAACAAGGGCAAAATGGCCATGGAATGTACTGTATCTAGAGCACAATCTAGATCTATATCTAGTGTACTTCCAGAGACATTTAAAACAGGTTTTCCAAAAATAAAGAAACCTATAATAAATTTGAAGAAGAAAAAAACAAAATTGTGCTGTTACAAAATTGGATGGGACCAGAAAATGTAGACACAATCCCTTGCCACAAGCTAGCACGAGCAACTGGCTACTATATTTAGGTGGAATGTGTATACATCTAATATTAGACTTTCTTGTTTGTCCCCTCTGCTACACTATATCACAGGCCATTGCCACCAGCCCTCAAAGGAGCAGTACCCATATTGTGAGGGAAGACATTGTCTACATATCATGTGTTTCACTGGTGTTAAAGGTTTCCACATCACAGTTGTCCAAAACTAAACTGTATACCACCTTATGCTGAAGTAATTTGTCAATCACAACAACTGTGTGCCATACAGATTAAAACTATGCATCTGCCAAGGATGAGATCACTTCCTCAATCAGTTTCTTCCATCAGTTTTCATTTTAGGCCACGGCCCAACTATAAGTTTTTGATCAGTATGCAGTCAGTATTTTTTCTCAGGAGTGGGAGCCAAAACCAGGTGAGGAACAATCAGAGAAAAGGTATAATAGAAACAAGTCACCACTTTTGCTTTATCACCCACTCCTGGTTTTGGCTCCCACTCCTGAGTAAAAATACTGACCGAATACTGACAAAATACTGATAGCGCGGCCGTGGCCTTTGATGAACTATGGCACAGCACCAGTTACATGTGTAGAGGTCATAGAAAAAATGCTATGTCAAATAATTATTTATATTTACTTTATTCCATTTTAAAGAAAATGTAAACAGATACAAAAATATTCTTTGTATCAAAATTAGATATGGATGGATGAATCCGCAGATGATCAAGTTTGAGTCAGATTTCTTGAAATCTACAGTTCCATGTGAATTTGAACAATCTGCGATTCAACTTGCTGTTCACAATAAAAAAAATGCCCAGAGCAAATTAACACATACTGCACACTAAGTGAGAGGGCTGATGGCGTATATAAGTCTCCTCATTCTGACATGCCATGTCTGTATTGTCAAGCTCCACAAGGAGTAACGTTCCCACTTAGATCCCAGTCTTAAACCTCTCACCTAGCCAAATCAGATCTCATACTTTACAACCGACGAGGTGCAACATCCCGAAACACTGTGTCTGCTAATTTAGATTCTGGTTTGGATTTTAATCCAAAGTCATATGGCAAGGCTTGTTAAAAGGGCGATATTGACTTTTGGGATTGCTACTTCCAATAGATTGCACCAGAGTTCTAGTCCACTTCTTCTACAAGAGAGTGTATGTTGTTTAAAATAATTTTTGAGCCCACTTCATTGATCCAATAGTTTAATATTAACGGCATAAACATGCAATCTGAATACAGCGGCAAGTTACACATGCTTGCTAATAGGACATGATTCTATCGAGATCAAATCTTTGGGGTTCTTTATCACAAACTTAGTCTTAGTAATGTCCAAGTGACTGCAACATGTCTGGCTATGGGTAAACAATTGATAACACATGGAACAGACAACATTTTCATGCTTTTTTTTTCTAAAAAATTAAAAAATAAACTGTCAAAAAATGATTGCACTTAGTCTTTTGTAATCACATCATTCTGTTGTTGCTTGTCAGTCCTTGAGAACAACTGAAATTTCCCGCATCAAGTCCAACTCAGAATTTATCTGCCTAAGCCTGTGGTCCTTGCCATAACTGATTGAGCATGCATTTTACAAACGATGCAGGCAGGGTCCAGAATGCAATGACAGCTATCCATTTCTGTGGCAATGACACGTGACATGTGTGTTCTATCAATTTAGGATGGTAATTCCCTTGGCTAACACGGTGTCTGGACCAATCAACACAGAGAATTTGGGCTGTATTCTTTGAGTGATCACCCTCTCCTTCCATGTGACTTGACTAAAAAAAAGTTAAGAAAAAAAAGAAAAAAAAAGAAAAATTGGATTCACCTTCTTTTCAACTATTAAAAATAAAGAAATAAAAAAATGAAAAAATAACGATGTTTGGTATTGCTGTCTGATCAAAACATTATTTGTACCCCAAAAGGGTATAAGTGAAAACGTTAGTTCACCATCCAATAAACAAGCCTTTAAACAGTTCCAGTGATAGAAAATTAATAGTGTTGAGCGAGCACTAAAATGCTCGGGTGCTCGAAGCTCGGGCCGAGCTCACCGTGATACTCGGGTGCTCGACCCGAGGAACGAGCCCAATGCTAGTCTATGGGAGACCCGAGCATTTTTGCGGCGGCACCCCCGGCAGTCTGAAGAAAGCCGAAAATATGCCCAAAACGATAGTGACAGTGCTCTAATAACATGGGGACAGCATGGGGATCGCCCCAGGAAGCATTTCTGACCCCTAGGTCACTGCTGTCAACAACGTGGTCAGCGGTATTAAGCCACTTTTACGGACTCACAATAAAACGTTCAAAAACAAAACTGAAACTGTTTTCCTGTGAAATATCTTAAGGAACATCCTTTCCAGGGTAAAGACTTGTGTATAAGGTAAAATAAATAACCGAAAACAAAAATACTCCTCCACACCTTGGGCTATGTTCACAAGTAGCATTTTTTATGCGTTTTTGCACTTTTGCATTGCTTTCAACCGTGACAAATGCATTCACCGGGAAATGTCATTTTAACGTTTTACAACCTTATCTGGCCATGTGCTGTGTGACACATGCATACAGTGCTGAAAAGACATGGGAACACAGGATGGGGAAGACCCCTGGAAGCATCTCTGACACCCAGGTCACTGCCTAAAAGTGTGCCCATCAGAAGTGATCCTTGCTGCATCAGAAGATGCAGACTTGCAACTATCCCAGTGCAAGTCCTTGTCCCAGGGCAGTGTTCAATTGTACCTCCCCCATTCCTTGCCATGCAAGCGCAAATATACAGCCAACCACCCACCCACCCCCAGGCTGCAATACTATACTGCTAGCTTGCACTTGAAATGAGGCCTTTTAGTTTGGAGGAGGCATGGCTGCGTCAGCGGAGAGGTCTCCGTACTTAGTCCCCAGCCGCCACTATTTGTCCCGGGAACCTTCCCCACACTTTTCTTAGCCTGGCCTGCTTTAGGACTGAATTGGACAAGCCCACCAGACAACCAGACTGCTCCGGTGAGCCCTGGCTTCTCCATCAGAGGAGTTGAGAGTGCCAAGGTGAGGAGCATGATGATGATGATAGAAGTTAGCATCTGCTTTGTTTTCTTGGAATGCAAGCGTAAGTGTCCAGCCTTCCCCTTTGCTTTAATGGCTCGCAGGGATGGGGTGTCGGCAGTGCTCCGCTCTAAGGAGGATTTGGACAAGTTTTGTGGGGACCTCCAACTAACAGCACCGAACATTCCAGAATGGGACTATCTTCTCCCCCCGGAGGCTCCACCTCACGTATGGCGAAAGGTGGGGAGGCAGGGCAAAGAGGGAACAACACCTCGCAGGCCTGGAGAGCAGGGCCCACCCTCTGGAGTGCATAAGAATAACTATGGTTGACTGTAAAACCCGGAGCATAAGCGGCTTCGCTTGAGGGTTTACTTTTTGTCTTTATCGCTCTTTTTCACTTACAAGCCGTTACTCGACGTCAAGTTCTGAAATACTTATGTTTGATATTTTTCTATGCCTTAAATGAATGAATATTTTAAAGTGTCACTTTGACAACCTGTTTATAAATGCTCAGTGGGGTTCCTTGGGTTTTGGGACAACGATTTTGGTTATTGTTTCTCTTCTCACAGGAAGGTTTTTTTTTTCCCTTTTTCTGGACTCCCTCCAATATATTTTTCCAAAGGGTTGTTGGACAGCAAGGACATTGTGATTTCCCTTAACTGCATAGTACGTTTTTGAAACTTAGTGGGCTCACCTTGTGCCACGGTAACAACCCTTCTCCAAGAGTTACTCTTGGGAAAATTGTTCTGATCTGTTTTGATATTTGTACATGTTTTCTCTTAATGTTGGTTTGCTTCAGTCTGTGTCTCCCCTACATCCAACTGTCTTTCCCCTCCCTCCTTTTTACCTTTTCTTTTCCTTATCAAGAGAGCAGGGGTCATTCATGAAGCTCCATGACAGGTCATTATGGGGCGGGAGGCTGCAACGATTGTCAGTGAGTATGATTATAAGCAGTAGTTCACCTTTTCTCACTGGCAATGGTTAAGTTGATCACTTTGAATGTAAAGGGGCTTAATTCCCCTAGAAAAAAAAGGCTCACACTGCAGGAGTTGAAGGCTCAGAGAGCGGACATTGCCTTTTTACAGGAGACCCATTATGACCGGAGTGGGACGTTTAGATTTGCGGCCCATCATTACCCTTCTGCCTACTCTGCCTATAATAATAATAAAAAGGGTGGAGTGGCCATACTTATATCATCTTTATGTCCAATTCAAATCTCTAAATCTCATGAGGACCCGGCAGGTAGATTCTTGATACTGGAGGACTTTTTTCAGGGCAAAGCAATAATATTATGCAACATTTACGCCCCAAATTCGGGCCAAATACCCTTTATTCGCAAGGTTCTAACTAGCCTTCGACGGCTGCAGCCTGGGGCATTGTTGGTGGGGGGGGACTTTAATATCCCGTTCTCAGAAATAAATGATAGGCTTGCTTTGAGGGGGAACCCGCCATCTGCTGGTTCATCCCGATTATCATTGGAATTTAGAAAATTGATCCGGGCAAATTCCCTTTTTGATATGTGGAGAATAGATCATCCCAAAGAAAAAGCTTACACTTTTTATTCAAATCAGCATCAGACTCATACCAGAATCGATTACTTTTTTGCTAATATTGTCACACTTAGAATGCTAGAGAATGTGGAGGTGGGGTCCATAACATGGTCGGATCATGCGCCGGTAATATTAAATTTAAAGTTGGGTTTCAGTTCCTCCAGAGCCTGTCACTGGCGACTGAATGAATTTCTGGTAAAGGATCCCTGAATTCAAAAATCTTTATCAAATCATTTAATCCTGTGTTTTGAACTAAATTTGGGATCTGTGCCCTCCCTTCCTATTTTGTGGGAAGCGCATAAGGCGGTAATAAGAGGGTGTTGTATTGCAGAGGGAGCGAGGCTTAAAAAAAATTCAAGGCAACTTTTCTCGAATCTTAATTCTCAGATTCGCCTTCTGGAACGTAGATTTGCCTCTTCTCCGTCGACTGGGACTCTGAGGAAGCTGTTGGCCACTAGGGACAAATTGAAGGATCTCTCCATCCGTAAAGTGGAGAAGATGCTGGTATTTTCAAAACAGAGATATTATGAAAAAGGGAACAAGGCCCATACCCTGTTGGCTAGGCAATTGCAGGATCGCTCTGTGGCCGCGGCTCCTCAGGCTCTTAGAAACGATGAGGGAACTACCCACTATGACCCGGGGGAATTGTCAAATATCTTTTATAAATTTTATAAGAAATTATGTAATCTTCAGGACCCACTGGCAGGCAATCCAGAATATAGGCGATCAGAGATAGACAGCTTTTTTCAGAGGATTAGTTTGCCAGTTCTTTCAACGGAGGCACAAGAGTCCCTTAACAAACAGATCACTCTTGAGGAATTAACTGACATTTTGAAAGATTTACCCCTGGGTAAGTCACCAGGCCTCGACGGTTTGACCTACCTATATTATAAAACTTTTGCGGATATACTACTCCCCTATATGGTTGACCTTTTTAACTCCTTCCTGACAGGAACCCTGATTCCTAGCTCACTGTCTCATTTATATTTGGTGTTAATTCACAAGGCTGGTAGAGATCCCCTTGACTGCGCCAACTATAGGCCCATAGCCCTCTTGAACTCAGATTTAAAAATATTTAGCCGTCTCCTTGCAAATAGACTGAATGTCTGGCTTCCACTCATGATTCATAAGGATCAGGTGGGGTTTGTGCCCTTCAGGCAGGGAGGAGACAACACAAGGAGGGCTGTGGACCTGGTGGATGTGGTCAATAGGAATAAGTCTCGGGCGCTTCTCCTCAGTCTTGATGTGGAAAAGGCTTTTGATCGCCTTAATTGGCCCTTTATGTTTGAGACAGTGAAGACTTTTGGGATATCGGGTGCTTTTCTAACAGCACTAAAGGCCCTTTATTCTTCTCCCACAGCGTCCATTAAACTTCCCCATTGTGTATCACCCAGTTTCTCTATAGCAAATGGTAGAAGGCAAGGTTGTCCTTTATCCCCACTCTTGTTCGCCATGTGTATTGAGCCTCTAGCGGCAGCAATAAGAGTCAATCCTGACATATCGGGGGTGGAGGTAAGGGGTAAAGTATTTAAAATTTCCCTATTTGCAGACGATGTGCTACTGACACTCACAAATCTGCATATCACCCTCCCTAATCTTAAAGTGACACTTCTGGAATATGGCATGATCTCAGGATATAAGATTAATTCTAAAAAAACAGAGGCACTTCCACTAAACCTTCCCCATGAAGAATTAGATCATCTTAAGCTGAATTACACATTCCGGTGGAAGTCAGAGAGTATCAAATATCTGGGGATTAACATAACATCAGACTATGGGACCCTGTTTGCTCATAATTTTCCGCCCCTTTTTAAAGAATTGAAGGGTCTTATGGTCAAGTGGGCCAATCTTCATATCTCATTTTTGGGGTGTATATCGGCGGTGAAAATGTCCCTTATTCCTAAACTCAACTACTATTTTGAAACTCTGCCAGTTGGGGTTCCTATGGGGGAGTTGAGGGCTCTCCAATCCTGTATAATGAAGTTTATATGGAATAATGGGAGGCATAGAATCTCCAAGCAGGTACTGATCTCGGGGAGGGAGCAGGGGGGGGGTTATCGGTCCCGGATGTGGTTAAATACTATTGGGCGGCTCACTTGAGAAGGATTCCCTCGTGGTCATCCCTTTGGGCATATAATAAGTGGACAGAAATTGAAAAATTATGGATAGCCCCAGTTCATCCAAATTCACTACTGTGGTCTGAGAAATCTGTTAAACTCCAAACCACTTTACTGGGCCCTATGCAATTCACTAGAGACATATGGGACACCAGTAGGAGGAGATTTCCAGTTTCTTCTAAACACTCCCCGATGATATCGTTTGTCTTTCAGCCTTTGCTCCCTCAGAGCCAAGAATCATCGATGGCTCATCCCTGGATCAACGCGGGATTGTTTAGATTTGCGGATATAGTGGACAGAAACACCTTAGTAATACATCAGTTTGATTATTTAATGGAAAGTTTTAACATCACTAACCGGGAATTCTATCAGTACATACAGATTCAGTATTTTGCAAGATCCCTGTTTGGCTCATATAAAGTGTCCATCCCCACGGAGTTTGAGAGGCTGTGCAGGAGAGGTCCCTCTACCAAGGGGTTGATCTCGGATATATATAAAATAATCAATTCACCGGTGGGTGGACCCATCTTCCAGCACCCTTATATGTCTAAGTGGGAGGGATTCTTGGGAAGGAGGCTTTCCCCTCAGACATGGCAGACAATATGGTCTAAAACAGCTAAGACATCAATCTGTACCCTATACAAGAAGAACCAATATAAAATTTTAATGCATCGGTACCACACGCCGGATGTGCTGAATAAAATGAACCTGCAGGTCCCGAGTATATGCTGGAGATGTGGATCATCTGCCGGCACTCTGACACATGTTTTCTGGTCCTGCAGCAAAATAGTTCCCTTTTGGGAAACAATAAGAAAACTGGTTCAGGAGGTGCTATTTACAGAGATTTCTCTAGAGCCCTCTGTTTTCCTTCTCAATGTGACCCCTGGGGGAATGGGTAGACATTCTTCCAAATTGCTCCTCCACTTGTTGACAGCAGCGAGATGCATGATTGCTCTTTGCTGGAAAAGGGACTCACCACCCTCTAGACAAGAGTACTACGCTAGGGTCTGTGATGTGAGGCGGATGGAGTCCTTGACTGCAAGTCTTAATGCAAAGATGGACCTGTTCGAGACAGTATGGGCCCCATGGGACTACTATTGGGCGCAGCGTAGTGAATGATCAACTGCTTCTTGATCTTTTGTCTATATCGTTCTTCCTTTCCCTTCCTTCTCTCTGTGTTGTCTTTTTTTTTTTCTTTTTGTTTCATGGACTGTTATTTAAAATGGATGTCATATCAGATATTTGAATTTGAAAGCTTTAAAGTGATCTATAATGGGCCGGTCTGTTGGAGGCCTAAGTGTTTTCTCTGATATGAAAAAGTGAATGACTTTTCTGTGTTCTATGTTTGCTAAAATATGTGAAAAATTTTAATAAAAATTACAGTTAGAAAAAAAAACAAAGCTGTTGGTGATGAATGATGGAAGAGGTGGTGATAAAGGAGAAAGAGCAGGAGGAACAGGGACCATTCACATCAATATCAGGCCAGTCAACCACACAAGTCTTGTAGGATATGTTTCTGTACCAAAAGGAGCGGCTACACAGTTATAGGGCATACAGTGAGTGCAATGCCTACCAAAAATTTCGAGGCACTCCAATGCCCCTTGGAAGTGACGTGGAGGTCAGAGGGCCTTAACTAAACTGTTTTTTCCATTTATAGCAACTGGTTCTCATGTACACTGTTGGCCTAAGCAGTGAATGGAAGGCTTTCCAAAAATTATGAGGAACTGCAATGCCCCTTGAAACAGACGTGAATTACAGCGTACTAAAAACCTTCTACCCATTATTGGGGAGTGGGTCTCCCTTAGTGTTTGCCTATGCATAGAAAAGCAAAAGCTGACTAAAATTAGGAGGAAATTCAATGCCCGTTGGAAGAGTCGTGGAGGTTAGAGTTAATTAAAAACAACATTTCAATGCCCCTTGGAAGAGCTGTGGAGTTCAGAGTGGTTTAACAAGACGGTTTTAATGCCCCTTGGAAGAGAGGTGGAGGTCACAGTAGCTTAACAAGACGGTTTTAATGCCCCTTGGAAGAGACGTGGAGTTCAGAGTGGTTTAACAAGACGGTTTTAATGCCCCTTGGAAGAGACGTGGAGGTCACAGTAGCTTAACAAGATGGTTTTAATGCCCCTTGGAAGAGACGTGGAGTTCAGAGTGGTTTAACAAGATGGTTTTAATGCCCCTTGGAAGAGACGTGGAGGTCACAGTAGCTTAACAAGACGGTTTTAATGCCCCTAGGAAGAGACGTGGAGTTCAGAGTGGTTTAACAAGATGCTTTTAATGCCCCTTGGAAGAGACTTGGAGTTCAGAGTGGTTTAACAAGACCGTTTTAATACCCCTTGGAATAGACGTGGAGGTCAAAGTAGCTTAACAAGATGGTTTTAATGCCCCTTGGAAAAGACGTGGAGTTCAGAGTGGTTTAACAAGATGGTTTTAATGCCCCTTGGAAGAGACGTGGAGGTCCCAGTTGAATATAAAGACGGTTTTATTGCCCCTTGGATGAGACATGTAGTTCAGAGTGGTTTAACAAGACGGTTTTAATGCCCCTTGGAAGAGACGTGGAGGTCACAGTAGCTTAACAAGATGGTTTAGTGCCCCTTGGCAGAGACGTGGAGTTCAGAGTGATTTAACAAGACGGTTTTAATGCCCCTTGGAAGAGATTTAAAGTTCAGAGTAGCTTAACAAGACGGTTTTAATGCCCCTTGGAAGAGACGTGGAGTTCAGAGTGGTTTAAAAAGACAGTTTTAATGCCCCTTGGAAGAGACGAGGAGGTCACAGTAGCTTAACAAAATGGTTTTAATGCCACTTGGAAGAGACTTATAGGTCCCAGTGGAATAAAAAACAATATCAATGCCCCTTGGAAGAGTGGTGGAGGTCCCAGTGGAATAAAAAGACAATATCAATGACCCTTGGAAGAGACGTGGAGGTCACAGTAGCTTAACAAGACAATTTTAATGCCCCTTGGAAGAGACGTGGATGTCACAGTAGCTTAACAAGACGGTTTTAATGCCCCTTGGAAGAGACATGGTGTTCAGAGTGGTTTAACAAGACGGTTTTAATGCCCCTTGGAAAAGACATGGAGTTCAGAGTGGTTTAACAAGACGGTTTTAATGCCCCTTGGAAGAGACGTGGAGGTCACAGTAGCTTAGCAAGATGGTTTTAATGCCCCTTGGAAGAGACGTGGAGTTCAGAGTGGTTTAAAAAGACAGTTTTAATGCCCCTTGGAAGAGACGTGGAGGTCCCAGTGGAATAAAGAGACAATATCAATGCCCCTTGGTAGAGTGATGGAGGTCCCAGAGGAATAAAAAGACAATATCAATGCCCCTTGGTAGAGTGGTGGAGGTCGCAGTGGAATAAAAAGACAATATCAATGACCCTTGGAAGAGACGTAGAGGTCACAGTAGCTTAACAAGACGATTTTAATGCCCCTTGGAAGAGACGTGGAGTTCACAGTGGTTTAACAAGATGGTTTTAATGCCCCTTGGAAGAGACGTGGAGTTCAGAATGGTTTAACAAGACAGTTTTACTGCCCCTTGAAAGAGACGTGGAGGTCCCAGTGGAAGAAAAAGACAATATCAATGCCCCTTGGAAGTGTGGTGGAGGTCCCAGTGGAATAAAAAGACAATATCAATGCCCCTTGGTAGAGTGGTGGAGGTCCCAGTGGAATAAAAAGACAATATCAATGCCCCTTGCAAAAGATATGGAGGTCCCAGTGAAATAAAAAGACAAAATCAATGACCCTTGCAAGAGACGTGGAGGTCACAGTAGCTTAACAAGACGATTTTAATGCCCCTTACAAGAGCCATGCAGTACAGCATATTAAAAACATTATTCCCATTATTGGGGAGTGAGTCTCCCATAGTCTTTGCTTATGCCTTCCAAGCAAAAGCTGCCAAAAATTAGGACAGAGGCACTTGCAATGCCCCTTACAAGAGCCATGCAGTACAGCATATTAAAAACATTATTCCCATTATTGGGGTGTGGGTCTCCCATAGTCTTTGCTTATGCCTTCCAAGCAAAAGCTGCCAAAAATTAGGACAGAGGCACTTGCAATGCCCCTTACAAGAGCCATGCAGTACAGCATATTAAAAACATTATTCCCATTATTGGGGAGTGGTTCTCCCATAGTCTTTGCCTATGCCTTCCAAGCAAAAGCTGCCAAAAATTAGGATGGAGGAACTTGCAATGCTGGCAACAAGGACCATGGTCACCCTGGTGGTATAGTGGTGGTGGAGGCTGAAGATATAGAGAAGAGCAAAAAACAGCCAAAATGAGGAAGAGTATACCCATGTGTGGGTGTGAAGCGGTGCATGGGAATACAATTCCCGAAACAGCACAGTGGATTTGACTTTATGTTACTCTGCTGTCATTTGGTGGTGATGAGAAGTCTGGCCCAATCCAGCCCTTGCTTATTTTGATAAGGTTCTGCTTGTCAGCGTTGTCAGTTGACAGTGCACTTATCAGTTATAATTCCCCCAGCGGCACTAAAAACACGCTCCGATAAAACGCTAGCGGCAAGACAGGCCAGGACCTCCAAGGCGTACAGAGCGAGTTCATTCCAAGTGTCCAGCTTGGATACCCAATAATTAAAAGGCACAGAGGAATCACGGAGGATGCTGGTACGGTCGGCAAGGTACTCCCTCACCATCTTTTGAAACTTTCCTCTTCTTGTTACAGTACCCCGTGCCTCAGGGCCTGCAAGCTGGGTGGGTCTCAGAAAACTGTCCCAGAATGTTGACAGTGCTCCCCTGCCTCTGCTGGATTGGAGTTGCATCTCTCTCGCCTGTACGCCTTGGTTGAGCAACAAACTGTGACCTCTGCCACTAGCGTGTTCAGATGGGAATTTTTTTTAACAGTTCTGCAGCAAGGGCCTTCTGGTACTGCCCCATTTTTGTAGACCTCTCCACCTCAGGAATAAGAGAGTGAAAGTTCTCCTTGTAGCAGAGGGGTCTAAAAGTGTCACCAATCAGTAAAGACTGTCACCCAACATTTTGACAACGCGAGAGTCACGGTTAAGGCAGCGTAACATAAAGTCAGCCATGTGTGCCAGACTGGTAGCGGGCAAGACTTCCATGTCCTCACCAAGATGACGACTGACCATGCTCTCCTCCTCCTCCTCCCCCCTGTCCTCAGGCCACCCATGCTGAACCGACGGTATGACAGTTGTACAGGTACTACCGTCTATGTTATGATAGGCTACAAGCACTAAGGAAAGACAGGAGATCTGTCCCTACAATAGAACTAAGCTAGATCCCTACGATGTAACGGGGAACCTGATCCTGCGATCAGACCCGCTAAAGTCCTCAGCTAGTCTGAACGAAGACCTATAGATGTGAGGGAGGGATCCCTACAAGAACTAGGGACTGGGAGAAAGATGGACACCTCCTAGCAGAAATTGTAGCAGTAAAAAGAAAAAAAACACAACATAGAACATAAAGGTCAAAAGACCTAGCAAAACTGACTGAGAAAGGTTACAAAGCAACTGGCTAGCTTAAGAGGAGAAATTACAATGAAGTCCAGCATGGCCAGAAGGGCGGAGCAGGATTAAATAGGCAAAAAAGGTCATGTGACCAGCAAAATAGAAAAAACCTAACAGGAGAGTTCTAACAGTCTACAGCGCATGATACCAGCTCCTGTTCTTCATCCTCCTCCTCCTCCTCTCCCTCATTGTCCCCCAATGCATGATGGGATGAAATGAGGCTGGGCTGTGTGTAATCGCCCGCTACAGATTCTTGATCCATCTCATCATACTCTGGCTGCAATGCCTCCTCTTTAATTATCTGCAGAGAGAGTTGCAAAAGACAGACAAGTGGGATGCTGACGCCTATGATGGCGTCATCGCCATTCACCATCTTGGTGGACTCCACAAAGTTTGTCAAGATGATACATATGTCAGACATCCAGGTCTACTCCTGAGGTCTTATTTGTGGAGTCTGACCTGAATATCGACGGCCTTGTTGCAGCTGGTACTCCACAACTGCTCTCTTCTGCTCACAAATCCTTTGCAACATGTGGAGGCTAGAGTTCCAACGTGTGGGGACATCACACACCAGTCGGGGTGCCGGAAGCTGCAAACACTGCTGCAACACAGCAAGGGTGGCGGAAGCTGTAGCCGACTTCCAAAAATAAGCTGACAGGCGGCGTACTCTGAAGAGCAGATCTGGCAACTCGGGGTACAATTTAAGAAACCGCTGAACCACAAGGTTAAGCACATGAGCCAGGCATGGTACGTGTGTGATCTAGCCTCGCCTCAGAGCCGCCACCAGGTTATGACCATTGTCACACACGACCATGCCTGGATGTAGGTTCAGCGGTCTCAGCCACAGATCTGCCTGCTTTTTCACAGCTGTCCACAACTCACAAGCAGTGTGAGGTTTATCACCTAAGCTTAGGAGTTTCAGCACAGCCTGTTGCCGATTGGCTGAGGCAGTACTGCAGTGCTTCCAGCTTGTAACTGATGTGGTGATATCAGAGATGGAGGCTGAACATGAGGAGGAGGAGGATGATGCGCAGGAGCTGTACACTGTGGGGGCAACTCTGACTGACATAGGGTCCGCAATCCCGTCAGGGAGATGAACTGTCCCTGGTCACAAGCATTTGTCAACATGTCCATTGTCAGGTGGACTCTACCGGTAACTGCCTTGTTGAGGACACGGCAGATGTTTTGGTACACGTGCTTGTGTAGTGCGGGGATGGAACACCGGGCAAAATAGTGTCGGCTGGGGTCCGAGTACCGAGGGACCGCCACCGCCATAAGGTTGCGAAGGATTCCGTCTCCACCAGCCTAAGAGGCAGCGTTTCCAGGGCAAGCAGTCGTGAAATGTGCGAATTTAGGACTGTGGCCTGTGGGGCGTTGACTGCGAATTTGCGCTTTCGTTATAAGGTCTGGGATAAGGACAATTGAACGCTGCGGTGGGACGTGGACGTGGACGTTGATTGTGTTTCTTGAGAAACTGCCATAACAAGTGAAGACTGAGAGGAGGGGGCATCTTTGCATGCAGTATGGACCTGGGATTGCCTTGCACACACAACAGGGTGTTCTCTTACACGCACAACAGCGGAAGAAGCAGTGGTGACACCCACTGACACTGGTCGAGGACCCTGGGGTTCGCCCCACAAAGTCGGGTGCTTTGCTAACATGTGCCTGATCATGCTGGTGGTGGTCAGGCTGGTAGTTTTGTCACCCCTGCTGATGCTGGCATGGCAGGTGGTACAAATGGCCTTTTTGGGGTTATCAGCACTGTCATTAAAAAAATTCCAGACTCTGGAAAACCTACTGGTTGTACTTGCAACGTCCCTTGTGTTGGTGTTATGGGGAACGGTTGCCCGCCTTCTGTCTGCGGCCACCACACTGCTTCTTCCTGCCTGTTGGGGTACTCTGCCTCCCTCCCCCTGTGTGCTGCTGGCCTCGCTCTGCGTGTCCTCCTGCCACGTTGGGTCAGTTACTAGATCATCCACCACCTCCTCCTCTTCCACTTCCGCACCACGGTCCTCCTCCTCACTTCGTGGCAATTGTATCTCGTCATCGTCCACCTCTTGTGACAAATCGCTAGCGTCGCCTTCCTGTGGCCATGGCTGTTCAAATATTTGGCCATTGCTACATGGGATCTCCTCTGCCACCACTTCAAGTGGAGCAGGCGAGGGGCCCAAATATGGAAATGGACCAGTGAACAGCTCTTCACAATGTCCAACTGTGGGATTAGTTGCTGTCTAACGACACTCGGCATGGTGGGAGGAAGGAGCATCAGGGTGAGGAGGAGTATGCAGTCGAGACTCACAGCTACTAACACTTGACCGTGTGGAAGACAGACCGGAGGTGGTGGTGCCCAAGTGACTGGAAGTATTATCTGCTATCCAATTAATAACCTGTTCACACTGATCAGTTTGCAATAGTGTTGTTGTTGTGTGCTTCCCTAGTAATTCGGTCAAGAACTGGGAGCGAGAAGTTGTGGCTGTTGGTTGTGGAACATTTTCACCTTGGCCACGGCCCCATCCTCTTCACGCACCATCACCAGAACGTCCAGTTCCACGTCCCTTGCCACTCACCTTGCCCATTGTAAATGAAGTAAAATAGCTTACACTCACACTATCAATGGAAAAAGGGTAATAAAAAGGAGATTAGAACCGTGGAAGAGGAAAACCACAGTTCTAGTTCTCTGGCCTACACCAGAATCTTTTAAACAGATATATTTGTGTCTGAACAGTCAGCGAGACATTGAAACAGTTTTTTTTATGTAATAAAGGCAAAAAGATGGATTACACCCAGATTTGAACCGTGGAAGAGGAAAACCACAGTTCTAGTTCTCTGGCCTACACCAGAATCTTTGAAACAGATATATTTGTGTCTGAACAGTCAGCGAGACATTGAAACAGTTTTTTTTAATGTAAAAAAGGCAAAAAGGTGGATTACAACCAGATTTGAACCGTGGAAGAGGAAAACCACAGTTCTAGTTCTCTGGCCTACACCAGAATCTTTTAAACAGATATATTTGTGTCTGAACAGTCATCGAGACACTCAAACTGTTTTTTTATGCAAAAGGTGGATTACACTCAGATTTGAACCGTGGAAGAGGAAAACCACAGTTCTAGTTCTCTGGCCTACACCAGAATCTTTTAAACAGATATATTTGTGTCTGAACAGTCAGCGAGACACTCAAACTGTTTTTTTTTTTAAAAAAAGGCAAAAAGGTAGATTACACCCAGATTTGAACTGTGGAAGAGGAAAACCACAGTTCTATTTCTCTGGCCTACACCAGAACCTTTTAAACAGATATATTTGTGTCTGAACAGTCAGCGTGACACTCAAACTGTTTTTTTTTATGTAAAAAAGGCAAAAAGGAGGATAACACCCTGATTTGAACAGTGGAAGAGGAAAACCACAGTTCTAATTTCCTGACATATACCAGGCTTTTTAAAATAGATATATTTGTGTCTGAACAGTCAGCGAGACACTCAAACTGTTTTTTTTTTATGGAAAAAATGCAAAAAAGTGGATAATACAGAGATTTGAAACGTGGAACTGCAAAACCACAGTTCTAGTTATCTGGCCAAAACCAGACTCTTTTAAACAGATATATTTGTGTCTGAACACTCACAGACACACTCAATTTTTTTTTTTTTTTGGGGGGGGAAATACCAAAAGGTTAATAAGACGGGTATTTGTACAGTCTGAGTAAAAAAAATAAAGAGGATTTAGATGAACAAAAAGGATTTCTCCTGGCCCCTGAGACTTGGGGCTAAGTCTAGCAATTTGAGCAGCAGCACACAGGACTGTAATGCAGTGTTTGTTGGTATAAGCACTGTGTCTCCTATACAGCCCGCCTGCCTGCCTGATATCTGGGATGGATATTAGTCCTAAGAAGGACTGTTTGTTTGAGACCCTACACTACCTATTTCACAGTATAAATCTCTCCATAGCTCAGCAGCACTCTCCCTACACTGTGTGATCCGGAGCGACTGTGTCCAAGATGGCGGCGCCTGGTTTTAAATACTCGAGGTGATGCTGTGCGGCCATCTAATCACTGTAATGTCCTCAAACAGCATGGCTGCGGCATTACAGTGACTGGCTGGCAATCCCTGCATGTTCATTGTCTCTGTAAAGAGCGCTAAACATGCAGGGCCCGAGTAACCCGGAAATGCTCGGTGCTCGCCGAACATCCCGAGTAATGAGATGCTCGAGCGAGTAGCGAGCAGTGTCGAGCATGCTCGCTCAACACTAAAAATTAAATATATTACGGCTCTTATAAAATGGCAACACAAACCAAATTTTTATTTTTACAATCTTCTGATTTTTTTTTCACCACTTGAGTAAAAAAAATGCAAGTTTGGTATTGACATAAAGGCACTGACCTGGAGAGCCATGTTACCAGTCATTTTTGCCACACAATGAATACCTTAAAAACAAATCCCAAAAACCAATGTCAGAATTGCATATTTTTCACCTTTTCATTGCAGTTGGATTTTTTTCTCCGTTATTCCATACATGATACTGTGAAATGAAAGTGTCATTAAAAAGTACAACTCCTCTTGCAAAATCAAGCCCTCATACAGCGATGTCATAGGAAAAATAAAAAAGTTAAGGCTTTTTGAAGAAAACAAGGAAAAAACAAAAGCACAAAAAGGAACATCTTGCCTTGTCCTCTAGGAGTTGCATTTCTGGAATTTTAGGAATTTTCTTTTGTCTTTTTTTAAAGATCAAAAAAAATTTTAAAAATATGAAAGAAAGACCAAACTTTCTCAGACTGTCTAGCCTTGATTTCACTGTTTTTCTTCAGTAGGAAAATTATGACTTGTTGAACTTTATTTGTCCTCTCTGTAGTGTGTTAACAATGGAAAAAAATTGTGTAATTAAGGTGGTGTACTACAGTATGTCATGGATCAATCAATTCACAGCCACACAGACTCTGCAAGACCTGCACCTCCTCATTACTTCAATCTGCATTAGGCAATTCACATGTTCATAATTGGGTCAGTATTTTACATCAGTACTTGCAAGCCAAAACCAGGAGTGGAGGAATCAGAGGAAAAGTAAAATAGAAACATGTCACCACTTCCACATTTTTCACCCACTCCTTGGCTTACAAATACTGAGGTAAAAAACTGACCAAATACCGAACATGTTAACGTGGTCTTATACATAGACGCAGACGACAACTCCCATTTTCTATATTCTTAGAGCTATAGCAGTACTCCATGCCCTCAAGATCATACATGATGTCATTTGAGCCCACTCTTTACCTGATGCAATCTTCAGCAATATGTGAAATGGCACCGGGTATTTATTTTTTGCAATCTGCATGAATGAAATCGCAAAGTGTTCAAATTCACCAGGATCTGCAAATTTAATGAAATTCAACTCAAACTTAATTCACGGAGAATCAATTTGATCTTCCCTAATGACTTGGGATTGGGGGGGAGGGTATTCATTTTATAGGTGGGGAAGATAGTGCAGATAATGACCTGGGCACAAATAAAGAAATTGGGGGTGGGGTTAAAACAGTCAATAAAGTAAGAAGGAATAGAGGTACAGAGAGATACATAAAATGCATGTACACTAATGCCAGAAGCCTCACCAACAAAATGGAGGAATTAGAATTAATTTTGTTGGAAAAAAATGATGACATGGTAGGGATATCTGAGACGTGGCTGGACGAGAGCCATGACTTGGCAGTTAATTTACAGGGCTATAGTCTGTTCAGAAATGACCGTACAAACAAGCGAGGGGGGGGTGTTTTATATGTAAAATCATCGTTAAAACCTGTCTTGAGGGAGGATATATGTGAATCTAATGAAAATATAGAGTCCCTGTAGGTGGAGATAAGGGGAGGGGGAAAAAATAATAAATTACTGATAGGGGTTTGTTATAAGTCTCCAAAAATAATGGAGGTAGCAGAGAATATCCTCGTAAAGCAAATAGATGAAGCAGCGACTCAAGGAGAAGTCATTATTATGGGAGACTTCAACTACCCTGAAATACATTGGGGGACAGAAACATGTAGTTCAAGCAAAGGTAATAGGTTTTTGACAACTATGAGAGACAATTACCTTTCACAACTGGTTCAGGACCCAACAAGAAGGGGGGCACTGCTAGGCCTAATATTAACCAATAGGCCAGACCGTATATCAAATATACGAGTTGGGGGTCACTTGGGTAACAGTGATCACAAAATAATAAGTTTTCACGTATCCTTTAATAAGATGTGTAGTAGAGGGATTACAAGAACACTAAGCTTCAGGAAGGCAAATTTCCAACGGTTGAGAGATGATCTTAGTGCAATAAACTGGGACGATATCCTGAGACATAAAGCTACACAAAGCAAATGGGAGACATTTATTAACATCCTGAATAGGACCTGTGCACAATATATACCCTTTGGGAATAAACATGCTAGAAATAGGAGGAAACCACTATGGCTAAATAGAGCAGTAAGGGGCGCAATAAGTGACAAAAAGAAAGCATTTAGAGAACTAAAGCAAGTAGGTAGTGATGAGGCATTAAATAAATATAGAAAATTAAATAAATTATGTAAAAAACAAATCAAGGCAGCAAAGATTGAGGCAGAGAGAATCATTGCCAGATAATGTAAAAATAACCCCAAAATATTCTTTAACTACATAAATAGTAAAAAACTAAAAAATGATAGTGTTGGCCCCCTTAAAAATAGTCTGGGTGAAATGGTGGATGAGGATGAGGAAAAAACCAATATGCTAAATGATTTTTTTTTTCAACTGTATTTACACAAGAAAATCGCATGACAGAAAACATGATTAGTGATAACAAAAATTCTCCATTAAATGTCACTTGCTTAACCCAGTAGGAAGTACGGCGGCATCTAAAAATCACTAAAGTTGACAAATCCCCAGGCCCAGAAGGGATACACCCGCGAGTACTGCAGGAATTAAGTAACGTCATAGATAGACCATTATTTTTAATCTTTAAAGATTCCATAATAACAGGGTCTGTACCACATGACTGGCGTATAGCAAATGTGGTGCCAATATTCAAAAATGGGACAAAAACTGAACTTGGAAATTATAGGCCAGTAAGCTTAACCTCTACTGTGGGTAAAATTCTGGAGGATTTCCTAAGAGATGCTATACTAGAGTATCTGAAGAAGAATAACCCCATGACCCAATGTCAACATGGGTTTACGAGGGACCATTCCTGTCAAACTAATCTGATCAGTTTTTATGAGGAGGCAAGTTGTGGACTGGACCAAGGAAATGCAGTGGATGTTGTGTATATGGACTTTTCTAAAGCTTTTGATACGGTTCCACACAAAAGGTTGATACATAAAAACAGAACAATGGGGATAGGGGAAAATATATGTATGTGGGTTAAGAATTGGCTCAGTGATAGGAACCAAAGGGTGGTTATAAATGGAAAACACTCAGACTGGGTCTCGGTTAACAGTGGGGTACCACAGGGGTCAGTATTGGGCCCCCTTCTTTTTAACACATTTATTAATGACCTTGTAGGGGGCATACAGAGTAATATTTCAATATTTGCAGATGACACTAAACTCTGCAGGGTAATCAATACAGAGGAGGACAATTTTATATTACAGGAGGATCTATGTAAACTAGAAGCTTGGGCTGATAAATGGCAAATGAGCTTTAATGGGGATAAATGTAAGGTAATGCACTTGGGCAGAGGAAATAAAATGTATAATTATATGCTTAATTGTAAAACACAGGGCAAAGCTGTAACTGAAAAAGACCTGGGTGTATTGGTGGACGACAAGCTCACGTTTAGTGGCCAGTGTCAGGCAGCTGCTGCAAAGGCAAATAAAAGGCAAATAAAATAATGGGATGCATTAAAATAGGAATAGATGCTCATGAGGAGAACATAATTTTACCTCTATACAAGTCATTAGTGCGATCACACTTAGAATACTGTGTACAGTTTTGGTCTCCGGTGTATAAGAAAGACATAGCTGAACTAGAGAGGGTGCAGAGAAGAGCGAACAAGATTAT
Organism: Phyllobates terribilis; assembly: GCF_046119375.1. Classification (NCBI taxonomy): domain Eukaryota; kingdom Metazoa; phylum Chordata; class Amphibia; order Anura; family Dendrobatidae; genus Phyllobates; species Phyllobates terribilis. The sequence continues at coordinate 990,886,950 of NW_027362761.1, read as the reverse complement.
TAGAGGACTGGGGGTCTGCAATACCAAGACAGGTTATTACACTTGGGGTTATTTACTGTGGAAAAAAGAAGGCTTAGGGGTGATCTTATTACTATGTACAAGTATATGAGGGGACAGTACAAAGACCTTTCTACTGATCTTTTTACTCTGAGGCCAGAGACGGGGACAAGGCGGCATCTTCTACATCTAGAGGAAAGAAGGTTTAATCATAATCACAGACAGGGATTCTTTACTGTAAGAGCAGCGAGACTATGGAACTCTCTGCCGCATGATGTGGTAATGAGTGATTCACTTCTAACATTTAAGAAGGGCATGGATGCCTTTCTTGAAAAGTATAATATTACAGGTTATATATACTAGATTCCTTCATAGGGCGTTGATCCAGGGAACTAGTCTGATTGTTGTATGGAGTCGGGAAGGATTTTTTTTCCCCAATGTGTATTTGCCACATGTTTTTTTTTTTGCCTTCCTCTGGATCAACATGTTAGGCTATGGGTTGAACTAGATGGACTTAGTCTTCCTTCAACCTTAAAACTATGTTACTAATGACTATACTTTCCTTACATATAAAATATACTCTGCATAAGGTTCTCTTTTTTACCTTATTTTTCGGACAATAAGACGCACTGGACCATAAGACGCACCTAGGTTTTAGAGGAGGAAAATAGAAAAAAATAATTAAAGCAAAAAATGTGTTCATGATGCACTGTTATGGCGGAGGAAATCTGCTGCTGACACTATTATAGGGGTAATGTCCCCCAATTCTGTTAATATCCTCCATCCTGGTATATATGGCCCCTCCTTCCTGTTATACGTGGCCCCCATTCCTATCCTGGTATGCATGACACCCCTCATCCCCATCCTGATATGCATGGCACCCCAATCCACCATCCTGGTATGCATGGCACCCCAATCCCCCATCCTGGTATGCATGGCACCCCAATCCCCCATCCTGGTATGCATGGCACCTCTCATCCCCATCCTGGTATGCATGGCACCCCTCATCCCCATCCTGGTATGCATGGCACCATAATCCACCGGCCTGGTATTCATGGCACCCCAGTCCCCCATCCTGGTGTGCATGGCACCCCAATCCTGATCCTGGTATGCATGGCACCTTTTATCCCCATCCTGGTAAGCATGGCACCCCTCATCCCCATCCTGGTATACGTGGCACCTCTGATCCCCATCCTAGTATGCATGGCACCCTCTGATCCCCATCCTGGTATGCAAGGCACCCCTCATCTTGGAATGCATGGTCCCCTCATCCTGGTATGCACGACACCCTTCATCTCTCATCCTGGTATGCATGGACCCCCTCATCATTTTTCCTGGTATGTATGGCACCCCTTATCCCTCTTCCTGGTATGCATGGCCACCCTCATCCCTCTTCCTGGTATGCATGGCTCCCCTCATCCTGGTATGCATGCACCCATCATCTCTCATCCTCGTATGCATGGCCCCTCATACCTCTTCCTGGTATGCATGGCCCCCCTCATCCCTCTTCCTGGTATGCATTGCACCCCTTATACCTCTTCCAGGTGGGCTTGGCACCCCTCATCCCTCTTCCTGGTGTGCTTGGCACCCCTCATCCTGGTATGTATGTCACCAATCATCCCTCTTCTTGGTACGCATGGCACCCCTGATCCCTCCTTCTGGTGTGCTTGGCAACCCTCATCCTGGTATGCATGGCCCCCCTCATCCCTCTTCCTGGTATGCATGGCACCCCTCATTCCTCTTCCTGGTGTGCTTGGCACCCCTCATCCTGGTATGTATGGCACCCCTCATTCCTCTTCCTGGTACGCATGGCACCCCTCATCCCTCTTCCTGGTATGCTTGGTCCCCTCATCCTGGCATGTATGGCCCCCCTCATCCCTCTTCCTGTTATGCTTGGCAAACCCCATCCCATGCTGCACACAAAAAATAAACACTTCTACTCACCTTTCTTCCCTGTGTTCCAGTGCTGTGTCCTGCTCTGCTGCCAGCACTGATATCACAGTGTGAGCCACGCATGTGACGTCATGCACCCTCACACTGTAAGATGCTGTGCTGGAAGAGTTACTGCTCCCCATGCTGGGACTGTGTGCATGGGGAGCAGTGACCATTCATTCTCCCTAATAGCGCACACACTGTACCCGCAGCGCAGCTCCTGCAGCGGCCGGCGGGCTGTGTGCCTGCTTAAAGTGCATAAATATTCACTACAACCCATGGGAGTGGGTGTAGGGGAGCGGCAGTGGCAGAAGAGCGGGCACAGGATGCAGGAGCCACCTGCTGCAGCCTACACTGTGCCTGCTATTAATGAAAAAGAATATTCATTGCTCTCCACGTCCATGGGCGTGGGGAGCAGTGAATATTCATTTTTTTTTTAGTAGCAGGCAAGGTGTAGGCTGCAGCAGGTGGCTCCTGCATCCTGTGCCCGCTCCTCCGCCACTGCGGCTCCCCCACACCCCTCACCACCCACAGCCACAGCCACTCATATATATTCGGGCTATAAGACTCATGCCCCCAGTTTCCTCCAAAATTTTGGAGGAAAAAAGGTGCCTCATATAGTCCAAAAAATAAACAGTTTGCCAAACGTTCATATGGTTGTATCATATACCGTATGTCTTCTATATGACACTGTACTACTATTAAAAGTTTATATTATGTAAGTATTTAGCATTTATTTTATGTATTATGAGAAAAGCTATTTCATTTGGGATGACAGGCAAAGCTGATTGGTTACTACAGCTTTTGGTTATTGCTACTTAAACATCACCAATTTTAGAGATTTTCTTAGATTTTACAAAATCCATTTCTGGATTTAAAGTGATGTAATGTAAGAGCTGTGACTTTATTAAAATATTACAGCACGGTATCTTGTAATCCTGTATGTGACCCAGAATATGAAAGAATATTTAAATGTTTTTAAATTGACTGACAAATCCCCCAGCCTGAAAGTAATATCTCTACTAAAAAGTGGATTAACACAAAATGCATTTGTCATTTTTGTTTTTAACATTTTCAGCTGAGCATTAATACATTCTGAATAACATAATGTTAAAGTATATTCACACTGAATAGCACGTGCATGAAAAACCACCACATTTTGTGAACCAAAATTAAAAAACAATGCTCTGGGCATACAATCTGTTGAATTATTTAGACTACCAAAGCTATGTGTTGATGTATACAATGGAAGCCTCAAGCCAGTGGAGATAAATAAATTATTTATATAAAATAAATAGGACAATTAAATAATTGTTCAACTTCAACACATGCTTTGTAACACTAGATTCATATATTGGAGTTGAAAATAGAGTTGTATTTCCTTCTTTAAGTGGCCTATGATGATTTTTTTTAAAGAGGACCTTTCACAAAAATGTTTCATGTTGAACTGGACAGACAATTTAATAGTGGCTGCAGAGCAGAAAAAAAACTTGCTTTTGTGTTGATTTTATTTCATTCCGGAGATACTTAGCATTTTATTTAATTTTGTGTTTCATTTTTTATTATAGATACTAGCAATTAAAGTATACACCACTTAAACAGTTATTTATTTTTAAGTCCATGTGGGCATTACCAAAGAAAGATTTCAATTGGGGTGTAAAGTTCATCCTCTTTCTGACGCTGACCAATCATAAGCAGACAGCAACATACTGGGGAAAGAAAATCATGCTTCCACAATAGCTTAGAACAGGCTAAGGGCTCTTTCACACATCCTGATATTTCCGGTATTGGAAAAAACAGTACCGGAGATATCCATGTCCGTGTGTCCGTGTGCACCTGTGTGGCACATGTATGCCGCCAGTGTGCCGCATCAGGTACCGGCACCTGGGAATCAGCGGGTGCTGAATGCTGCCCTCACCATTGACCCCTGCTGGTTCTGCGATCAACACCAGCAGGGGACCATGATGAGAGTAGTAGTCTGCTACTGCAGTGTCCACCAGTAAAAATAAGGATAAAATAATAAAAAAAAAATATATACTCACCTGTACCACATTCATGTGCGGTACATGTTTTACACGGACCCACGTGATCTGTGTTGCCAGCCAAAAATGGACATGTCTACGTGTGGATCACATGGACACTGTCGCCACACATACCGGACACACTGATGTGTGAAAGAGCCCTCAGTGTGAGATTTTTATTGACAAACAATCTGCTCTCCTCACTGCAGAATGATGACATATGCTGGTGCATAGCAGACCTGAGTGTGATTAATTTACAGCTTTGATCTCCAGCAGAGTGGGAGAGGGGCAATGCTGCATAGTTGAGTCTCATTACAAACACTTCTAGTAATTCTCCTCTCAAATACAAATGAGCTTTATTTGCAGGATAAAAACACAGTAGCATTGCCAAAGCAAATGTAAGGCCAGCACTTGTAATAAGTCTGTAGTGAGGAGAGCAGACTATATCATTATGTCTCACAAAGAGCCTGTTCTAACCTATACTGTGAGCATTTTCTTTCTCATCTGTTATGTGGATGCCTACTTATGATTGGCAAAGCTGGCCGCACCTTGAAAGGAGAGCTACTAGAAGTGTCTGTAATGAGACTCAACTCCGCAGCACTTCCCCTCCCCCACATGAATTGCAAGAGATGCGAGCAGAAAGTTGTCAGTTAATCACACTCAGATCTCCTGTGCTCCAGCACACATTATCACTCTGCAGTAAGGAGAACAGACTGTCAATACATGTCTCACACTGAGCCTGTTCTAAACAATTGTGGTAGTGTGGTAGTGTATTCTACATGCCAAACTGAGTTGCTGCCTGCTTATGATTGAATAGCATCAGAAATAGGGAGAAGTACACACATCCCCGGTAAAATTTCTCTTCTAATGGCAAGTTTGACATTAAAAATAATACTTTGATTGCTAATATCTCCACAATGAAGAAGAAAAATGTAAAAATAAATATGTTTTATTCTGCTTTATTACATTGGGTATCCAGTTCAATTTGAAAAATTTGGTCAAAGGTCCTCTTTAATTAATTTTTAATTAATGGGTTGCTATTTTTTGACAGCTTTAATACATGTTGGGAATGTCTGTTTCTTAGGCATTCCTCACATGTATTAAAGCTGTCAAACAGTTGCAAATCATGCACACGGAGTGAGTGAAACATAACACCCAAGCACGCTGAAGATACTTGGTGTTCGCCCGAGCATTCTCACAGAAAGGGTTAACAGAACATACTCGCTCATCACTAGTTGCTAATATTATCTAATCAAATAAGGCATATTTGTTGAATAGTCAACTGTTTAAAATATTATTTTATAATAACTGTATGCAGCAATTTTTCATAGGTTTCATAGGTTTATGCTTGTGACGCGCCCCCTGGGCCTGTGCTGTGCAGGGGATACCCGGAGCCGGATCGCTGGGGGTTGTCGTCCTCCGTGGCTGTGACCCGGTTCGTGCCCAGGGCGGTCAAACCAGTGGCAGTCTTAGTAATGTGACAAATGTCCGACTACGCCACCCGTGGATTGCGATCAGTGGGGACCGCCGCTGCGCTGCAGACCGCTGAGGCTGATGTTGGAAGCGCAGCCAAGTATGGGATGACTCCCCATGGGAGAAGTATTGCCTCAGGGCAGCTAGTGTGGATGATGGGAGTGATGGTGTGAGCATCCCAATACTGATGGTGCTGGTGCGGCGATGAAACACAGAGATGTGTGGTGCAGTTCAGGGTCTTTACTGATGGTATAACGCAGACCCTCCCAGGAGTACTGGTTAGCAGTAGGGGCCTGGTCAGTCTGTAAGCAAGTAGGATCTCCCCTGGCCAGGTGGAGTTGTAGGCCTCCCCGACTATCTGCACTCTTTCCTGGCTACCTTGCTCTATGTGGGTGGAAGTAGCCCACGCCCCTGAGTCTACCGTGTGGTGCTCACCCATATGGCCGGTGACTTGGGGCCTTCCGTTAGCCTCCGCTTCACTATGGTGGTGCTGGTCCCTTGCTTGTGACCGTGCCTCCGGGCTTCTATGGCCAGAGGACATGGAATCCCCTGCCGGTTGGATTCTGCTGCTGGACCTGGATGTCCCCACAGCCTCGGACTCCGTGTACGGGTTTAGTGTCTTCAGCCAAGGCGAGCTATCTAGCTTCCAGCCTCTGGCACTCGCTCCTGCTCCTACAGAGCTCCTAGTTCTTGCTTTCCCTCTCCAGCTCTAACTGACCTAATCCCGCCCCAGACCCAGTTTATAAGGGCAGATTCCTCCCCTCCCAGGTCTGGGCGGGCAGTGTTGCATGCTTAGGGCTCCTGACCAGAGAAACCTCCCACTTTCTCTCAGACATAATATTTCTATTACTGTGGCAACCAGACCCCTGGGGTGCCACACTTGTATTCACCTATTAGGAAACTTGATTGTTTATTTTGAGTAGTAAATTAAATACCTGTTTATGTGTTTAAGTAAACTTTAATGTTTCTTGCCAGCAGAGATTGTGAGGCCTTAAGGGCATAGGCAAAAAAAAATATTTTTAAGACTATGGTGTTCTAAGATAGTGCAAAATATCCAAACACAATGGCCCCAATTCATTAAGACCGATATTTTTCTCTCCGGTTTTGATGATGGGTGGGATGGAGTGCAAATATTACATTCAAGATATTATTAGCATAAAAATGTGTTGGCTAAAATCTACAGATTTTTTTTTACTACGGTCTTACTTATGCTATATTTCTTTTCTTTCCTTTTGCATAGCAAATATTTATTCCAAAATAGTTTTTCATGGAAATAATTGCTCAGGGAGCTCTACTTTTCTGACAAAATACAAACACTTTTTACATAAAGTTATCAAATAAAATACATTAGTATTCACTTTGCCGTGAACATGCAATGAAAATCAAAAACTTTTTTCAACTATAACACAAATTTAAATAAATCAGTCTAATCCATATCTCCTGCAGTAGTTTCTACTTAAAAACTGTCACACGTGTATCACATACAGTTATATGAAATAGTTTGGGCACCCCTATTAATCTTAAGCTTAATGTTTTATAAAAATTGGTGTTTTTGCAACAGCTATTTCAGTTTGATATATGTAATAACTGTTGGACACAGTAATATTTCTGCATTGAAATAAGGTTTATTGTACTAACAGAAAATGTGCAATCTGCATTCTCTGTTCTCTGTTGAGCGTCCTCCACAAGAGCATGTGTGGTTTCACTTGGTCACCCAAGGGCAAACATCAGAATAAACAGATTTTAGCCTTACATGGTCTTCATTGTGTGACATCAAGTCCAACACTCTCCTCCTCTGATGACATCACCTTTTTGGCATCCCTATCTGGTTCCCTGGTCTTGTCCACCACAGAATCATCATCTTGGTCACCCATGGCTTGTTTGACATTTACCTGTGTAGAAAATATCTCCTGAGGTCCTTGTACCCCCACCTGACCACCAGATTCCCACTTCAAGATTTGTACTGGCTCAGAGTGCAACTACTGCTAGCAGTAGCTCTACCTCAATGGATTGCAAAGTCAGAAATAGAACTAGATGTTTGAATTGTGTCCTTTATCTTCTCTAGACAAGTGTCCTCCAAGTACAAAGGCTGACTGTTCATCTTTTTCAATAAATTAACTGGAAGAAATTGTACTGGTAAAGTATCTTTCTTAGCTCTCAGGGTGCTGTGGGTTAGTGGACTAACAGACAGAACAGATACAGATGTCATTGATGGAATTGAAATTCTGCTAAGTACAACATTACAACCATAAATGTTACAGTGTCGGGGAAGGTGTAATGAATCGAACACTTCACTTAAGCTGATGTTTTTTCTGTCAGAGGAAACATCATCCTACTGTGACTGAGACGAGTGATATGTCATATAGTCCACTATGTCCTCCGCTTCCTACCCTTTAATACACTTGGCAGAGGCAAAGAAGGTCAAGTGTGATCTGCATTTAACACTTCTACTTCCAGACAGGGTACATGTGACTGTCAAAAAGGCTAATGCAACAACAGCCTGCCTGTAATATCGATGTGACGTGTACTTGTCTCCAATTTGACAACTTAAATAGGTGTAGCAAAACAGACCGCACAGTTAAATATCTCAATTTAGTGTAATATTCTCTATTTAGATTTTGAAATAAGCATATTATTTCTCCCTGCCCAAAAGGACAATAAATGACATGAGGTAGGTACACGGCTAAAAAGTAACAACAGGACACTATATTTTGCGGGGTGTATGATTACTAAGTTGAACTAATAAAACAGTTTTGCAAAACATTAACCTTTTTTTTATTTTTTTTTAATATGTTTTTGCTTTCATTTTCCCCACCTTGACAAGAATTCTGTAACTCTAAAAAGTTGCCTTGCAAGGTACTGTAGGTAAAATGCAAGAATATACAGCAATGGCACTCAGTATTGTCATCCTTTGTTCAGTTACTAAATTCAACTAGTACATTTTCAGGTTTCAGTGTTTTTCTTTAAAAGGCAAATTATGACTTATTGAGCTTAAATTGCCCTCCTTGTTTGTAATGCGTCACGAATGAAAATATTTTTTTAGATATCAAAATCAATCAATTCACAGTCACACAGACTCAACAGGTCCAGCAATTCCCAATCACTTAAATTTGTGTATTATTATTCACAAACTGAGACTATACTGTAATTTTTATATGTTCTGCAGAGCTACAATAGTAAATCACAATCATATTTAGGCCTTTCTATCCCCATAATAATAATAATAATAATAATAATTTTTATTTTTATAGCGCCAACATATTCCGCAGCACTTTACAAATTTTAGGGGGGACTTATACAGACAATACAGAATAAGCATATCTCATATCGAAAGGAGTGAGGGCCCTGCTCGCAAGCTTACAGTCTATGAGGAAATGGGGGAGACACAAAAGGTAGAATGTACATATATTGTATAATGCAGCCTTGATATACTAAATAGGATAAATAATAATACATGGACTGGTCGCCTGCCAGTATGTGTACAGTCCGGACCGAGGCTATTAAGTGGATGGTTGGTATGAACCTGAAATTGAAGAAGATTTTAATATGGGGGAAAACTGGGATGGACAACTGGGATGGACAGATAGTGTGTGGAGGCGATACGCCAGTCTAAAGAAATGGGTTTTTAGGGTCCGCTTGAAACTGTGGGTATTGGGAATTAATCGAACTGTCCTGGGTAGTGCATTCCAAAGAATTGGTGCAGCACGCAAGAAATCTTGGAGACGGGAGTGGGAAGTTCGGATTATGGCAGATTTTAGTTTTAAGTCATAGGCAGAACGGACGGCACGTGTAGGGTGGTAGACTGGGACAAGGGAGGAGATGTAGGGGGGTACTGAAGCATGGAGAGCATTGTGGGTAAGCGAGATAAGTTTAAATTGAACTCTATATTGGATGGGCAACCAATGCAATAACTGGCACAGGGGTGAGGCATCGGTGTAGCGGTTGGTGAGGAATATGATCCTGGCTGCTGCATTAAGGATGGATTGGAGAGGGGAGAGTTTAGCAAGAGGGAGCCCAATATCTGTAATGATGAACTTTGTGCCTTGACCTCCGATCCCTAGGCTTTAAAACCCTAAAATAAACTGCATTCCTTCATATTTTATAGTGTGTCTGATATGTGATAGCTGCAAGGCATTATAGGGAAATCCCCCATAGCCATGCCTGATATTACATGAGCCCTCTCACTGGCTCATGCAATCTTCAGCAATAAGTGAAATTGGTATTTATTTATTTTTGTCTTCAAATTTGCCATGACCTGCATGAAATCAGTTCAATTCTTTCATCTCTGGTATATTTCTGTTGTGGCACGGGCAATAGAAGTGCTAGTGTGATAGTAAATCACCCGTAACGTGAAAAAAATGTGGGAGATGCTAGCAGCATTAACAATGCCGGCACTGCTGACAGCTACTGTCCCAGCAGCAACAGTGCCAAACACAAGTCACAATTGGCCTATTTTGCATGTTAGTAGGGAAAAAGGTGGATGGTGTTATTGAATATATGGCACATAAGATATATCAATCACAGCAGGATGATATTACCTCTGACTATGTCACCATCAATCTGAGTCTGTGCTCTGCACAGAATAATTTGCCTAATCACAAATGAAAATCAATTGTCTTGATGAATCAGGGTCTTATTGTCACAAAAATATAGTATAACAGTCAACTTTGACTTTGTAATATAGGGTTCAAACAAATCCTTGGCTATCTTGTGCTACAATATCTTATCCTGATGACCTGGTAATTTTCTTCCCTATTGTTAATCTGGTCCTCACATTATTTGTGACATTTTACAATTTCAACCTATCAACGGATAATTTTTTTGTAAAGATTAATATATATTTCACAAGTGTAAATGTAACCGGCGTACCTTCTGTGCGATCTAAAAAATTGAAATGCGGTATTAAAACCCATTCATTTCTCATGTTTTACAATTCATACTTAAATTTTGAATTTACAAAATAGTAAATCAACAGTGTTGTCATTTATGGGTGACATTAATAAAATGCTTCAAATGTTACGCTACATATAAATTAAACCGCTATTTCAATATTAAGGAAAAGTAAGATCCCTGAATTTAGTTTAAGAGCATATTTTGCTGCCTTTTTGATAAAGCAGATTCATAGTCACATGCATTTTTATTACAAGTTATACTTTTTTTTGTTGTCGCTTCCATTATTTACTGAGCTACAACCCTGCAATAGTGACACATTTCACAGTCTGATTAATAATTCACATATGTATTACAAAGTCCTGAAATTGAATTCAGTACAATGAAATGCATCTATTATAAAAATCAAAACAAACAAATAAGCAAAGCAACAGAAAGTTCTTTAAATATTAATTTAGCCAAATAGATCATGCTCAGTAAGGTGATTCAGAGAGTAAGTTTTATGTCTCCACAATGTGTCATTTATTGTATGAAAGAATCAGAATTTTTTTTTTAAATTGCTTCAAAAACATATTTGCTACTTTTTTTAGTATTTTATTAGCTACTATGACAGTTGTAAATAGTTACTGATTTCATTGTTTTACATTATTTTAAATAATTTTTATATTCTGGAAAGGTTCAGGTTGTTTGTGTATGTATTTTATTGATATAACGTTACATCACACATAATACACATAGTACCTTATCATTTGCTTTCATACTTTCAAAATTATAGCAATTTATATTTTCTCATTAGAATTTAAATGGTCTGCCAAGGCATGTTCAGTTATCAGATTAGAGAAAAAAGCGCATAAATAATACGTCAGTTATTCCATCATCTTTATGATTGTAAAGTTATGAAGTGTGTATACATTTAGCTTCACAGTGCAAGAAATAAACTGTTAAAGAAGTTGTACAGTACTTTAGATTACCCTCCCCCCAATGTATCCCCCCGGGTCCCCTAAGAATTTTTGTAATTACCTTACGTTTCTGATAATGCCTGTGAGCGGCGGTATTGGTGGTCGCTCACAGGCATCACATGACCCCGCACTGACGTCACGACAAGTGAGGCGTGACTCAGCGCTGGGGTCTCCGCGGTGGCTGCTGGGTTGTGGGCACGTCACACCCAGCATCAACCGCGCACTTTCCCAATGAATGGGGAGAGGCAGAGCACGGTGGATGCCGCCCACAGCCTGGCATCCACCTGGAGCGCGGAAGACAAAGACCCCCGACTGCTGCCAGCACTTGTCGTGACATCAGCGGATGTAAGAGCCGGCTGCAGCCGGTGGTCACGTGATGCCTGTGAGCGGCCAGTGATAGTGCTGCTCACAGGCATTATCTGCAACATAAGGTAATTACAAAAATCCTTAGGGGCCCCGGCGGAAAACATTGGGGGAGTAATATAAAGTACTGGACAACCCCTTTAAGCTCACTTCTAACATACTGTAGCTTCATATTTAACTAACTTGTTTATAAACATTTGTTATACCACTGATTAACGTATCTTTTGTAGGGATGAGCAGACCCATGGAAGTTCGAGTTCAGTCGAACTTGAGTCCAAAGTTCAGTTTCGGTACCACAACATGATTCATGGCAACAATGGGTTTCTATGACAGTCAGGTGTCTGTTGATGACCTCTGTCTCTGTCATCATGGAGCACCAGTGAAACCCAGCCTGTGGCTGGGCTACAAAGGGTACCGTGATTTTTACTATATACAGAAATAATGTGGTATTGCTGTAGATAGCGCAAGCAATCAGATGACTGCAGGTTCAACTAACAAATACAGTAAAAACTAAAAAAAAATTGTAAAATATTATAAAAAAAACAAAAGTTTGAATAATTCCCTTTTATACACATTAGAAATAAAGATATAAAAATAACACATATGTGGTACCGCTGCATCCATAAAACTCTGATGCATCAAAATATAAAATCAATTAATGCAATTATTATACCCTGTACAAAGAAAAAAAAATTCCAAAATTGTAGTTTTTTAATAGTTGCAACACCTCAACAAAATATTATATCTATTTCAAAATGCTAACTAGAAAAACATCATCTCGACATACAAAAAATAAGCCTACACACAGCTCCATCGACCAAAAAGTGGAATTGTTACTGGTCTTGGGACAAGGTGATACAGTAAATATTTTTTTTTATAAATTTCAGATTTTTATTTCCACCATTAAAATAATAAAAAAAAATGTACAAGTTTGGTATTGCCATAATCACACTAATAGGGAGAATAATAATGCCAGGTAATTTTTGCCACAAAGTACACACAGTAAAAATAATTCCTAAAAAACAAGATCAGAATTGCTTTTTTTTCCTGCAATTTCACTGCGGTTGGAATTCTTCTCCCCTTTTTCAGTACGTTATGTGATAAAATGAATGGTGTCATTCAAAAGTTCAACTCATCCCACAAAAAACAAGCCCTTATTTGTCTAAGTGAATGAAAAAGTAAAAAAATGTTATGTCTATTGAATAGGGGGAAGAAAAAGCGCAAGCGCGGATGTTGGCCATGTCGGGAAGCGGTTGTTAAAATTTATAGCAGAGGGACTACAAGAACACTAAGCTTCAGGAAGGCAAATTTACAGAGGCTAAGAGATGATATTAGTGACACAAACTGGGACATTGACATTGAAAATAAAAATACACAAAGTAAATGGGACACTTTTACAACATCCTAAATAGTGCCTGCACCCAATATATACACTATGGGAATAAACAATCTAGAAATAGAGTAAAAACACTACGGCTAAATTTAGCTTTAGGAGGGCACAAATATAAACAAAAAGAATGCATTTAGCAATTAAAGCAAGGATGTAGTGACGAGACATTAAAGAATTGTAGAGGAAAAAAATAATTTTGTAAAAATAAAATAAAATAAATTCGGCAAAGATTGAGACAGACAGGTTCATTGCCAAAAAAAATAAATCTAATAAAAAATATTCTTCATAAAACTTTACACAAGAGAATACCATGACAATACTTACACAAGAGAATACCATGACAGGTAACATGACCACGGATACCATAAATTCTCAATTAAATGTGCTTAACCCCTTAAGGACTGTGGGTTTTTCTGTTTTTGCATTTTTCCCAGAGCCATAACTTTTTTATTTTTCCGTCAATATGGCTGTGTGAGAGCTTGATTTTTTGCGGGACAAGTTGTACTTTTGAATGACACCATTGGTTTTACCATATAATGTACCAGAAAACGGGAAAAAAATACAAGTGCGGTGAAATTGCAAAAAAAGTTAAATTCCACAATAGTTTTTTTTTTTTACCATTTTCACTAAATGCTAAAATTGACCTGCCATTATGATTCTCCAGGTCATTTTGAGTTTGTGGATACCAAACATGTATAGGTTCTTTTATATTTAAGTAGTGAAAAAAAATCTAAAGCTTGTAAAAAAAAAAAAAAAAGTGCCAATTTCCGAGGCCCATAGCGTCTCCATTTTTCATGATCCGGGACAGGGTAAGGGCTTATTTTTTGTGCGCCAAGCTGACATTTTTATTGATACAATTTTTGTGCAGATACGATGTTTTGATCACCCATTATTGTATTTTATTAGTATATTGCGGTGACCAAAAAAACATAATTTTGTTGTTTTGATTTTTTTCTTGTTACGCCGTTTACTGATTGGATTAATTTTTTTTTATATTGATAGATTGAGCAATTCTGAATGCAGCAATACCTGATCAGATCAGCTGTCATGTGCCGGAAAAGATGTGGGATCATCGCCAGAGCCTGCACCAAAGAGGGGAAGGCAACCTATGACATATAATCACGTTATAGGTCATTAAGGGGTTAAACTAGCAGAAAGTTATGATATAAAACACTAAAGTAGACAAGTCCCTGGCCTGGATGGCATACAACCCCTACTACTGCCTGAATTAAGTACAAAATCTTTGAGGGTTTTCTTAAACATGTTTTCTGGAGTATTTGATTAAGAATAACCTCATGACCTGACATCAACATGGGTTTATGAAGAATCAGTCTTAGGGCTCATATGCGAGTAAAACGAACGAGTGCAATCTGATAAAAAATCGGATTGCACTCTGACCAATGTTATTCTATGAGGCACAGCTCATCTGTGATTTTTTTCTCAGCTGAAATTTGATTGAAAAAAATCGCCGCATGCTGCATATTGCTGCGTATATCGGACGAGACTCAATGCAAGTGAATGGGTGCGAGAAAAAAAATGGGCAGCATACAGACCATCCGTATACCATCCAATTTTTACGGATACATTACCATTCTGTAGCATAGAACTCTTTAAATGGTCCTGTAAATGATTGCAGAATAATAGTTGCAAAGAAAAAAAACGCATTGCATACGGATGTCATACAGATGTCATACGGATGCTAGGTGTGAAAAATCGCATAGCATGGAACTCGCATGACACTCGCATTGCACTCATCCGCTTTTTCGCTCCAGAAATCGGACCATTTTTTTTCACACATATGGGTATGAGCCCTTATTAGATTAACCTGTTTAGCTTCTATGAGGAGTTAAGTTCCAGACTGGACCAGGGTAAGGCTGTGGATGTCCTCTATCTGGACTTTCCAAAGGTGTTTGATATGGATCTTCATAAAAGATTGTTACATAAAATGAGAGCAATGGGACTAGGAGAAGAATATGTGTAACAGGGATAACAACTAGCTCAGGCCTAGGCCATTGAGCCGTGATCTAAGTCTGCACATGCACTGCCTCTGGTGGTCATTTTCCTGAAACCCATGACAGAGAAATCAATTGTGCAGAGCAGTGACTCCGCTCCTGCCTTAACGCCAACATTTTCTTGAAGGCCAGGGCCCGCAACCTCGCACTGACAGGACACCCACTTCTCCCAGCCCAGGGCCCACAGAATCAGCCCACTTCTACCACTGACAGCTTCCTGCAGCAGCAACCCTGCCTCCTGTGACCCCGCCCCACCGCTGATGTTCTGCTAGTAAGCTAAATTAGGAATATAAGACAAACCCCCATTTTAACATTAGACATTTTTTTCCTGTTTTCCTCCTCAAAATGTATGGTGCATCTTATGGTCCGTTGCATCTTATAGTCCACAAAATATGGTATTCAATGACCATTTTGGGTTTTTCTTCATTTAACAGAAAAATTTTGTCCACATGTGTGCATGAATTTCTGCACATGGCACCCACACTTGATGCTGAATAAATCAAAATGTTTTGAAAAATTTGTTTCCATATCATGTATATGTCATTAACATGTCTATTAATCCTGCAATTGTCATAATTCCACAACTTTTTCTTATTGATATTGAAATTTCAATGTTGAGGTATATAAATGTAGTATGTTTGTAATCATACTGATCTGACATTCCTGACCAGGCCAATTTTGACCAGTGTCAATTTATGTGGTAACTTTGGAATGCTTCAAAGAATCCCAGTAATTCTGAGAATATGCTTTGTGACACATTGTACTTTATGTTAGTGCTAAACTTAGGTCAATTTTTTTTGCGTTTTTTTTTTTTAAATATTGGAATTTTGGTGAAAAGTTTTTACATTTTGCAATTTTCAAAATTTCAATTTTTATATCCGTAAACCAGTTACTCATGCTGTACAAAATAATTTATAAATAACATTTTCCATATGTCTACTTTACATCCGCATAATTTTTTAAACATAATTTTTTTTGTTAGGAAGTTTGAAGGATTAAAATTTTATCAAAAGTTATTTTCTATTTTATTTTATGATTTTTTTTATGTTTTTACAATTTTTTAAAACAATGTTTTTACCTTTTTATCTTGTCCCAGTATGGGACAACAACTTTACCTGCTGTCATCGCTGACCTGATACTCTGCAATGCTTTTGCACTGGGTCACCCCACGGCCAAGTTTTGTCCCGAGGTCACCATGGAAACCATCAGCTTAACGCGTTTGCAATTGCATTGTGCCAATCAGAGCAGAGAGGAAGCTCCTTCCCTCTGCTATGCCAATTAATGTCACTGTAACTATTGACAGTACCATAAACGCTTGCCATTGGTGCTAGCACCGATCGTGGGTGTTGCTTTAGGGTGTCAGCTCTCATATAGCGCTGACACCCACATTTGATTGCACCAGAGCTCGGAGCAAGCCCGCGCGATCATCACATCATATATGTACAGCGGTTTGCGGGATCGTGCCTCCTGCAGTGACGTACGTGTATGGCTGATGTTGTGAAGGAGTTAAGTTGCCTTAAAAAGAATCTGTCAGCAGGTTTCTGATTTGTAATCTGAAGGCAGCAGGAGATAGAGACTTAAGCTACCGTCACACTTAGCGACGCTGCAACGATCCCGACAACGATATGACCTGTCAGGGATCGTTGCTGCGTCGCTATGTGGTCGCTGGTGAGCTGTCAAACAGGCAGGCTCACCAACAATCAGGGAAGCAGCGACATCATGGAAAGAATCTTTCCACGATGTCCTGCTCCTGGTTATGAGCCTGCTGAAGCAGGAGCAGGCTGGTAACTATGGTAAACATCGGGTTACTAGGGGCACACGCGCTCCTAGTAACCCATTGTTTATCATGGTTACCACTCTGCTACAGTGAGCGGGAGGTTACCGCTCACTTTAGTAGGCTCGTAACCATGATAAACAGTGGGTTACTAAGTGCGAGTGTGCCCCTAGTAACCCGATGTTTACCATAGTTACCAGCCTGATCGCTGCTCCCGCTGGTCACACTCAGCAATGTGTGCTGACCAGCGGGAGAGCAACGACCAAAAAATGGTCCAGGACACTGCAGCGATCAGCGACCTCACAGCAGGGGCCTGATCGTTGCAAAGTGTCACACATAGCGACATCGCTGGTGAGGTCGCTGTTGCGTCACCAAAACCGTGACACAGCAGTGATCTCGCTAGAGATCTCGCTATGTGAGACGGGGGCTTTAAACACTGAATTCAGGGATGTGCGTGCTGTTATTTACTAACTGTGACGGATTTATGACTAAGAGATTAATCTTGCTGGACTAGTGTGGCAACTAAGCACCTCACTGTCTATAGATTTTGTGCATAGGGAGCCTGGTGTGGGTGGGGTTAGCTTTCTCAACTCTGCTTCCTTCTAAATCTAAAAGCTCTGATTGTGTCAGAACTGCTGCACCCAGTATTCTAACTGATACATACAGTAGTTGGATTCAGCTTCACTTTGTCAACATCAGGCTCCACTCAGTTAAGGTAGCAAAGAAAAATGCATGGTGCTTTCAGTGAACTACGGTGGTGACAGTATCCTTATGTAGGGCTGCATGAATGCTGCTAGTGTTGTGGAGCTATATTTCATTGATGGGACCATGAATTCATAGATGAACTGCTCTATATTGAAAGAGAAGATGCTGCCATTACTCTGTACCATTGGTAAACATACACTTTTCAATATGACAATGATCCAAAACACATACACAAGGCCACTGGTGTATTTCTGAAGAACAGGGTGAAAGTGATTCAGTGGCCAAGTATGTCTTCTAATCTAAACCCAATCAAACTCCTTTAGGAAATTCTGAAGAGTCAAGTTGAGCATCATTCTCCATCCAGTTTCCAGGTTCTAAAAGAAGTTATTGTTGAAGATGGGATAAAAATGGATGTTGCAATATGTCACCAACTTGTTCATTCCATGCCTAGAAGACTTGGCGTTGTCCTTAAAATCATGGAAGTTATTCAAAATACTAGATGTAGTAATTTTTAGTGTAGTATATACATTTTTGCATTAAGTAATTTGAGTAAAACTGAAGATTTTGAAGTGAAAGTTATATTATTTACCTTACTTTCATGTTATGGGTTAAAAAATGTTCTATGAAACTCAGTTTTAGAAAAATTTTGGAAATTGTTCTTGAATACAGTGAGATATTGATTAAAATGTTACTTTTCAAAGGGGGCGTACTTTATGCTGAGCACATGAAAGGCATCAATTTCTCACATAGGGAAAACAAACTAACCATTGTCATCAGCCCCATCATCATCCTGACATACTGCTTTCTGTAATCTTCCTGCTCTCTTTCCCTTGTGTGATCAGTTAGCTTTTTGTATTCAAATAAGCATGTATTCATTCATCCATTTGTGTAAAAACTGAACTCTCCCATGTCCAAGTTCACCACAAACTATGCCGAACGCCCTGGTTTGTATTTTCTTTTTTTTAAAAATTGTGTGCCTGAACTATAATTCATTGAATAAAGCCTTCTCTGCTTTATCCTTTTACATGGCAGAGACCGTGGTCCGCTCCTTGGAATTAATGTTGTACATAAGTTGAACTCCATCGATGTTAGCAGCGATTATGGCCAGAGACTTTATATTTGTTTTAGATCTCATTGAGTCATTGTTTGTCACAGTGGCGGAAAGCAGGCTTGCTATTTACTGTTAGTTCCTCTACACCACCTGACACTTATGCACTTTCTCCACATCCTGCTAAATGAATACCTCCCCATCAACAGTAGTAATAGAGCAGAACATTGTATCAAATCTCACTCAAGATGACAACTAGTTGATTACAAACCAGCAGTGTTATGTGACAATGCCAGAAACATTCTACTAGCAAGATATACGGCACTCCTTGTAAAGAGATCAGGTGCCCAAGTGGGGTTCCAACCCATAATTGAAACAAACGAGGAACTTGTCACTTAAAAATTGCAGTGAATGAGACAATATTTTATTGGCAAACCTTATAGTTGTTATTAACGTTTCGGTCCTGTAATCAGGCCTTCATCAGCAAGGTGCAGCGCAATTGAAAATGTGTCGCTATGGCCAGAAACATTGTGGCTGCCATGCAATTAGCCAAAGTAACACATGCACACTGCATAGCACATGCCCTTATTTTAATCCTGCAACATATTTAAAAAATAAAACTTGCTGGAACTAGGTTGTGCCCATTGTCAGAAGAGTGTTGGGGCACTTTGTGACAGGATTTGCAGAGATAAATTGGTGTGACTGATTTGCAAAATTGCAATGTGATGGAATTCACCACTCCATGTGTTGCAGCATCTATATGAATAATATCAGGCAGTATGGTGATGAATAATATTATGTAGCATAGAATCTGGATCTTGTGTTACTTTAATATTCACCCACGGTAGGTGATGAAGGCTGTGCGATGCGTTCTGAAGACTATGAAAGAAGGTACAAAACTACTTGCCATCTGTGACTCAAATTAGCAACATGTCTCAGCATCTTCCTCCTCCTTTTTATTGAAATACATTTTTGAGAGGCAGGATCTTGGGGTGAATTCCACAGGTAGAATGCTGTGCAAGATTGGGCCCTTATGCAGAGATGTTTAAAAGGGAAAAATTGTTTAACAAATGGTTGGGTTTCTATGACTCCCAATTTTCTTGAGGTCTTAACTTCCTTATTTCTTACAAAAATAATTTTTTTGGTACAATTACTGGAGTGACTTTCCCCATTAGAATCCTATACAGGATTGGGCCCTGCACAGGGCAGAGCACAGAGGGAAACCCTGTTGTAATTTAGCAAACAAAAATCCTTGGTGTTAGTTCTGTTAATGCAATTTTCTATACAAAACAGTTCATTTAATTAATAGGTAATGTTGTCTTGGTTGGATTAAAATTCCCCAGTAGAACCATGTGCCAGACTGGACCCCTGACCAAAACTGGGAACATAAAATGCTCTGGTAGTATTTCTTCCTGTATCAACTACGAAACAAATCTAAGATAGCATAGGAGACAGATTGAACCTGCTTAATTCTGTTGGAAACATCTTCAAGAAATGGTGATATTTAACAGTTACTTTGAGAAGGCAGCACTTTACTTAAAGGGTCTGTGCACACGTTGCAGGTTATTTTTTGTGTTTTTTCTGCATAGTTTTTTTACAAAACCTAAAGGATTTTCTAGTTCCAGCTAAATGAATAAAATCCCTGAAGACTCAAGCACATGTTGCTTATTTTTTCCTTGCAGATTAGCAGCAGATTTAAATCTACAGTATGTCAATTCTTTCAGTGTTTTTGCTGCAGATTTAACCCATACTAATGTATGGAAAAATACACATAAAAGTGCACCTATTTGATGCTGCTTTTTTCTTGCCAACAAATCAGTATTTGCAGCAGATGTTTCTGCTGCTAATCCTGAATGTGTGCACATACCCTAAGGCTATGTGCCCATGATGCAGAAATGCTGCATATTTTTTACGCTTCTCCCTGGCAGGAAAAATGCATGCATTTTTTACATGCATTTTTCCTGCCAGGTAGAAGCGTTTGTCAAGCTTTTTTGCATGCATTTCTGCATGCTGGTTATCAAGCGCTTTTCCAAGCGATTTTAGCATCACTTGGAAAAGTGCTTGACAACTTGTTCACACTATATAAATCCATGCAACCGGCATGGATTTATATAGTGTGACCAAGTAATAGTTAAAAAAAAGAATAAGAAAGGTAAAAAATAAAAAAAAAAGGTTATACTAAACTTCCGGTGTCTTCCCGGTGTCATCTCTGCTGCGTCCGGTCTCTTGCAATGCTCGCGGTGGTGTGAAGGACCTGCAGTGACGACATTGAGTCATGTGATGGGTCACATTACTCAGTGATGTCATGGCAGGTCCTTCACAACAGCGCGAGCATTGCAAGAGACCGGACGGCGTGGACAAAACACCGGGAGGACATCGGAAGGTGAGTATAAACTTTATTTTTTATTTTAAATTCTTGTTTTTACAGATTCTATGGTACCCAGGACTGGATGAGACTCTCCTCTCTTCCAGACTTGGGTACCATCCGCACATTAGAATGCGCCAATTACGCAAGTACAGATGCAGTCTTGCGGAATTGGCGCGTTCTAATGCAAGTCAATGGCAGCGACTACGCTGCGTGTCCACAAATTTTATGGACATGCTGCAGATTTTTGAGTGCATCATAAACGCTGCGGAAAAAGACGCAGCATGGGCATTGAAAGTGCGGAATTCCACTGGAGACCATGGGGAAAGGTTTTACGGAATTTCCGTAGCGGAAACGCTTGGGAAACGCTTGGTAAACCTTCCCCCATGGTCTCCAATGCAATTCCGCACTTTCAATGCCCTTGCCGCGTATTTTTCCACAGCGTTTATGCTGCGCTCAAAAATCCGCAGCATGTCCATTAATTTTGCGGACACGCAGCGTAATCGCCGCCATTGACTTGCATTAGAACACGCCAATTCCGCAAGACTGCATCTGTACTTGCATAATTGGCGCGTTCTAATGTGCGGATGGTACCCAAGTCAGGAGGAGAGGAGACTCTCATCCAGACCTGGGTACCAGAGAATCTGTAAAAAAAGAATTTAAAATAAAAAATAAAGTTTATACGCACCTTCCGATGTCCTCCCGCTATTCTGTCCACGCCGTCCGGTCTCTTGCAATGCCCACGCTGTTGTGAAGGACCTGCCATGACGTCACTGAGTCATGTGACCCATCACATGCCTCAATAACGTCACCGCAGGTCCTTCACATCACCGCGAGCATTGCAAGTGACCGGACGCAGCAGAGATGACACCGGGAAGACACCGGAAGGTGAGTATAATCTTTTTTTTTATTTTTTACCATTCTTATTCTTTTTTTTAACTATTACTTGGTCATACTATATAAATCCATGCCGGTTGCATGGATTTATATAGTGTGAACAAGTTGTCAAGTACTTTTCCAAGTGATGCTAAAATCGCTTGGAAAAGCGCTTGATAACCCGCATGCAGAAATGCATGCAAAGACGCTTGACAAATGCTTCTACCTGGTGAGAAAAATGCATTTAAAAAATGCATGCATTTTTCCTGCCAGGGAGAAGTGTAAAAAATATGCAGCATTTCTACATCGTGGGCACATAGCCTAATGCAATCCAAACTTGATATTACACATAAGCAGTGTTGTTGCTGCAAGAAATGATGACAGTGATCAAGTCCAGGACCCTATGTGCATTGTTTATAAAATGCATGATCAATCAGGTTTGGCATAGACCACAGGCCTGTGCAGGTGAATTCTGAGTTGGCCTCCAGACGGAAAATATAAATTTTCCTCGTAGGCTTACAGGCAATAACAGAATGGTGCGCCTGATCACTAAATACTAATGGGTGATTCATTAAGACTGGCCTAGAGCACTCTGGAGTACACTGATCTTATTCATTAAAGGGGTATTCTCATCTCCAAGATCCTATCCCAATATGTAGTAGGTGTAATAATAACAATATTAGCAAATACCTCCAATTAGAAATGTAGTATAGTTCTTCTGATTTGCTATATTGCTTACCCTATGCGCAGGGCATTGCAATAGCTTAGGTATAAAAATAGCAAACATGTTTAAAAAATAAATTTAATTAATGTAAAAACATGATTAAACAATAGGTTTAAGGGGCTCACCTTATAGCACGCCTTGAATTAATTGTTAAATTTTAATAAGACAGTTAAGATAATATATTTTTATATGGTGCTTCTTAGGGGAGGATAGGATTAGCAGTATGTTTAGTTATGCAGTGTAGGAGAGGCGTCAGAACTTGGGGAATTGAAAACTGGAATGTTTGTATACAAAAAGCAATCAGTTATGACAGCCAGACAACTTGTTCTTACTGAGCCAAACAGAGACTACAATAGAATTCTATAGTGAGCTATGCTGATTTGAGTAGAATCATGTGGTTTTAATGCTGTGTGTTACTGGTGGCACAATGGAAACAACAGTAGTAGTCAAATTAAAAGGGCAATGCAAATCTGGAAGGTTCAATATGCAACGGACAATATGTATAAGATTTTGACCCTGATTCATCAAAGAGTTTTATCGAGATCCTTTGTGTACCATACTTTGAAAAGTTGCAAAACTTTTTTGCAACTCTAAGTTACATAAATATTTTGTACCTTTTGGCATTTTAACGCTAGTCCCAGTCAGATCTTCTAGAGTGGATAGAGCAAGAAAAGGATGGGGCATAGCATTCTATAAAAGTGATCACTTTAGTGATGTAACTTACACCAGAAATGTACTCTGTGTCAATAGTCTCAGTCCAAGAGAGATGCAAGCCAGTGATAAAATGCATCTAAATTATTAAATGAATTAGGTGCATCTTACTCCTCCACGCCACTTCATTAAAACTGACTTGTACAACATCCTTCAAGTTTAAAAGAGAACATGTTTTGGAGGAATGTGAACTACATTGTAAATATACACTGCTCAAAAAAATAAAGGGAACACTCAAATAACACATCTTAGATCTGAATGAATGAAATATTCTCATTGAATACTTTGTTCTGTACAAAGTTAAATGTGCTGACAACAAAATCACACAAAAATCATCAATGGAAATCAAATTTATTAACCAATGGAGGCCTGGATTTGGAGTCACCCCCAAAATTAAAGTGGAAAAACACACTACAGGCTGATTCAACTTTGATGTAATGTCCTTAAAACAAGTCAAATGAGGCTCAGTATTGTGTTTGGACTCCACGTGCCTGTATGACCTTCTTACAACGCCTGGGCATGCTCCTGATGAGGTTACGGATGGTCTCCTGTGGAATCTCCTTCCAGACCTGGACTAAAACATCCGTCAACTCCTGGACAGTCTGTGGTGCAACGCGACATTGGTGGATGGAGCGAGACATGATGTCCCAGATGTGCTCAATCGGATTCAGGTCTGGAGAATGGGCGGACCAGTCCATAGCTTCAATGCCTTCATCTTGCAGGAACTGCTGACACACTCCAGCCACATGACGTCTGGCATTGTCCTGCATTAGGAGGACACCAGGGCCAACTGCACCAGCAAATGGTCTCACAAGAGGTCTGAGGATCTCATCTCGGTACCTAATGGCAGTCAGGCTACCTCTGGCGAGCACGTGGAGGGCTGTGCGGCCCTCCAAAGAAATGCCACCCCACACCATTACTGACCCACTGCCAAACCGGTCATGCTGAAGGATTTTGCAGGCTGCAGATCACTCTCCACGGCATCTGTAGACTCTGTCACATATGTCACATGTGCTCAGTGTGAACCTGCTTTCATCTGTGAAGAGCACAGGGCGCCAGTAGCGACATTGCCAATCCTGGTGTTCTGTGGCAAATGCCAAGTGTCCTGCACGGTGTTGGGCTGTGAGCACAACCCTCATCTGTGGACGGCGGGACCTCTTACCACCCTCATGGAGTCGGTTTCTAACCGTTTGTGCAGAAACATGCACATTTGTGGCCTGCTGGAGGTCATTTTGCAGGGCTCTGGCAGTGCTCCTCCTGTTCCTCCTTGCAGAAAGGCGGAGGTAGCAGTCCTGCTGCTGGGTTGTTGCCCACCTACTGCCCTCTCCACATCTCCTGGTATACTGGCCTGATACCTGGTAGCGCCTCCAGCCTCTGGACACTACGCTGACAGACACAGCAAACCTTCTTGCCACAGATCGCATTGATGTGCCATCCTGGAGGAGATCCCACAGGAGACCATCCGCAACCTCATCAGCAGCATGCCCAGGCGTTGTAGGGAGGTCATACAGGCACGTGGAGGCCACACAATACTGAGCCTCATTTTGACTTGTTTTTAGGACATTACATCAAAGTTGGATAAGCCTGTAGTGTGTTTTTCCACTTTAATTTTGGGGATGACTCCAAATCCAGGCCTCCATTGGTTAATAAATCTGATTTCCATTGATGATTTTTGTGTGATTTTGTTGTCAGAATATTCAACTTTGTACAGAACAAAGTATTCAATGAGAATATTTCATTCATTCAGATTTAGGATGTGTTATTTGAGTGTTCCCTTTATTTTTTTGAGCAGTGTATATTCTGAACCTGCGTCAGTTCTCATACTTTGCACTGACGAGGGCCAACAGCCCGAAGCACCGTGTCTGAAAATTGAGAATCTGATTTGGCTTTTATCCTAAGTCATATTGCACAACTCTTTAAAGGGTTCATTGTGACTTGAAGGATTGCTACTTCCAATAGGTGGCGCTATAGAGTACAAGTCCTCTTTTTCTCTGAAGAGGCAATTTGCATATTCTGAACCTAAAAGACATACGTATCAATAGTCTAATGTTGTATTTTAAGAAAGTTTTATTTTTTTTTTATTTTTGCTTAAATTGTACACTGTATATAAAATATTGAACTCCTAGAAACAACTTTCATCTCTAAGGGCGTTTGTTCAATTCAGTTGTCTACAATGTAGTTTGTGTCGATTTAATATAATTATGTCCCCCAAAACAGCAACACTGTCTAGCTTTAATAAACAATTTATTATGTCAGCTGTTAAGTAAATCGATTCTATCTTGATAAGAATGAAGTGATTAACCAGAGTCAGCATGGGTTTGTAACTAACAAGTCATGTCAGACTAACTTAATTTCCTTCTATGACAGAATCACTGACTGGGTGGATCAGGGAAATGCTGTAGATTTAGTATATCTTGACTTCAGCAAAGCATTTGACAAAGTATCTCACACCATCCTTATTGAAAAAATTACCAAGTATGGAATGGACAAGGCAACTGTTAGGTGGATTCATAACTGGCTTAGTGATCGGACTCAAAGAGTGGTCGTAAATGGCTTCACATCCAGTTGGATGAATGTCTCAAGTGGGGTACCACAGGGCTCTGTCCTGGGACCTGTATTGTTCAACATCTTTATCAATGATTTAGATGAAGGAATTGAGGGTAAACTGATTAAATTTGCTGATGACACAAAGCTAGGAGGGATAGCTAACACTAGAGAAGAGAGAAAGAGGATTCAAAAAGACCTAAATAAACTGGAGCAGTGGGCTGTAACCAACAGAATAGTTTTTAACAGGGAAAAATGCAAAGTACTACATCTGGGCAATAAAAATGAGTGTGATGCAGCAGCAAAAAACGCAAATACAATTCTGGGATGTATTAACAGAAGCATACAGTCTAGATCACGTGAAGTTATTATCGGACTTTACTCCTCTTTGGTCAGACCTCATCTGGAATACTGCATCCAGTTTTGGGCACCACATTTTAAAAAAGACATCGACAAACTGGAGCAAGTTCAGAGAAGAGCGACCAGAATGGTGACTGGTCTGCAAACCATGTCCTATGAGGAACGATTGCAGGATTTGGGAATGTTTAGCTTGCAAAAAAGAAGACTGAGAGGAGACTTAATAGCCGTATACAAATATCTCAAGGGTTGTCACATTGTAGAAGGATCATCTTTATTCTCATTTGCACAAGGAAAGACTAGAAGCAATGGGATGAAACTGAATGGGTGGATACACAGATTAGATATTAGAAAAAACTTTTTGACAGTTAGGGTGATCAATGAGTGGAACAGGCTGCCACGAGAGGTGGTGAGTTCCCCTTCAATGGACGTCTTCAAACAGAGGCTGGACAGATATCTGTCTGAGATGATTTAGTGAATCCTGCTTTGAGCAGGGGGTTGGACCAGATGACCCAGGAGGTCCCCTCCAGCTCTACCATTCTATGATTCTATCTGGTAATGGCACAATTTTTCCCCAATAGTGTATTTTATGAATACGTTTTTTTTTTGCAAATTGCTTTCAAACTCATTTGTTAGAACAGCTTGTGGCTAAACACATACACATACACAAAATGCACACACAAAAAAAAGAAAACAATTATTTTCATTTTATCTTTATAAATGTTTCCATTCATTTTTCATTAGAGGAACTATCTTTAATTTTAACTTTACTTTAAAAAAGGAAACATAACACATTTAAGACTAAAAGGGCAATAAAATACACAACAAACTGTAAAATAGGGCAGATGTTGCAGTTGCAAATTATACACTGAACTATATTAGGTTGGAGGTAGGTGACAAGTTTTTTTACACAACAGTCAATTGTAGTAGCAATCTACATTTTATTGAAAGGGTAACTTTGATTAAGAGCATCACTGGACTTTACACTGCTTTCAGCAACAGAGGTCACCTTTAATCTGTCTAGGAGTCTTTAAAGTGTATAAGAAAATGTTTGAAAAACATAAAAATTTGAGAGTCCTCAGTTTTTGATACCTTTTAATGGCTAAATGAAAATATTTTAACAAATAGCAAGATTTTGAGACTACTCAGGTCTATTCATCAGGCATAGCATAGACAGAGTGACTGCAGACTTGTCATTCTAGATCGGACAACCCCTTTAAAGGGAATCTGTTACCCCCTGGGCGATATCAGACCTCTTCTATGGGCATACAGGTTAAAGAAAAGTAAATCTATGCTTACCTGTATGGCCCATAGTAGAGGTTTGATTGCAGAGAAATCTGTTTTTGTAAACTCTGTTTTGCACAGGTTCGGCATCCGGGGGATGTCAAGAAATCCCCGCCTATCCGTTTACTATTCCCCAAAATCCCGGCCTATATGCTTAGTTTCCATATCCCCCCCCCCTCCTCTGCACGTCACAGGACCCTGTGATGTGCACTGTGCTCCCTGACTTCCCGGGCATGTGCAAAGCACCGCTCACATAGAGCGCGCTTTGCTTCATCCCGGCACCGTCTGCCTGTGCACTGCGCCGCAGAGTTCTATTGAGCAGGTGCCGGGAAGTGACAATGACTCCCCGGTGCCTGTGCTATAGAACCCTGTGGCACAGTGCATGGAGAGACGGGACCGAGATGAAGCAAAGCGACCTGTATGTCAGCGGCGCTCTGAGCATGCCCGGGGAGTCAGGGAGCACATTGCATGTCACAGGGCCCTGTGACGTGCAGGGGAGGGGGGAGAAATGGTAACTAGGCATATAGGCAGGGATTTCGGGGAATAACAAACAGATAGGCGAGGATTTCTTGGCGTCCAGGGGACGCCAAGCCTGTGGAGACAGAGTTTTTAAAAACAGATTTCTCTGCAATCAGACCTCTGCTATGGGCCACACAGGTATGTATAGATTTACTTTTCTATAACCCGTATGCCCATAGTAGAGGTTTGATATCGCCCATCGGGTGACATCAGACCTTTAAATAGTATTTCTTAAGGTAAATGACTTTTCACAAAAAGTTGTCTTGTTTCCATCAGGATAATCAATATATCTGGATATTATCCGATGTATATCCAGAATTTTTCTACTTTCTTTTCCCTCTACATGCTTCATCTCTAATTATCAGTTTTCCATAATCTAGTAGGTGTAGACTAGCTGCTATGATGTCTCCCATACACTTCTGTCTACCATAACTCCCAAGCAACACGCCTGCTGTCTAGGGGTTATATTTGATTCTGATCTTTCCTTCACTCTCTGTATCCAATTGCACTACTGCTCATGTTACCTTTATCTCAAAAACATCTCCAACATTTTGATACATTTGACTTAGCAAAATCTTACTGTTGTTTTGTTTAATTTGCGTCTTGACGAGTGCAACTCTATGCTAATTGGACTCTGTCTTACTAAAGCCCTCTCCAATCTATTCTGAATGCAACATCCAGGTCATATTTCTGTCCAGCTGCTACATTGATGCCTTCACCCTGTGCCAGTCATTGAACTGGTTATCCATCTGCTACAGAGTATACTATGAATTTATTACTCTAAGATCTCCACAGTTCTGCACCACCACATATCTACTTACTTATCTCTGTCTAACATCCTACTCGTGCTCTCTCTTGCGCTAATGATCTAAAACTAACATTCTCTATAATTCGTACCTGACTCTCCCTTCTCTTAGACTTTTCTTTTGCCACGCCAGTGTTCTGGAATGCTCTACCACAGACAATTCAGTTAATTCCCTATCTCTTTATAAAATTTTATCACCTCACTAATATGACTGTTTCTTGTCTTCCCTTCCTAAATTTTCTTTTTAAATTTGGTAATTTGAGTCGCATGTTTCCACACCGTCCATGCGCTCAGTAGCACTTTGTATCTGTACTTATAGAGATACAGACTGGTGACTAGTTCATGCAGTATTATTTGAATGTCCCTATTTAATTATTACATTGATGTCTTGACTATACATCACAAGCATGTTTCACCTTTTTGTTCATTTCCTGATAGATTGTAAACTTACAAACAGGGCCCTCATTCCTCTGCGTAATTTTTGAAATCTGATGTTATCTGTACAAGTCCTCTCTGAGTTGTAAAGTGCTGCAGAATATGTTGTCACTACATAAATAAATATTATTATCTCTCTGTAGCTCACTTTCATAAGCAACAACAGTAGGACAATATGAAACAGAACAGAGCAATTTTTATGTCAGTAAATCTTGCACTGCAGTTAGAGAAAACACTTATTTGGAAGCAGCAACACGAACTTTTTGTATCTTTCTGCATGTGTATCTCTACAGATGTATCCTCCTCTCTTCTTTCGGTTCCCCTCTCCTCTCCACAGGCTTCTTTGAGTGGTATGTAACCTGGTCCCTAATTGTGATGAAAAATTGTCTCCTTTCTGAAGATGGATTTTAGCAGTCTTTTAGAATGATTAATTTTGGATGCAGGGAATAAGAAGGGTCACTGTCTACTAAGCAGAGGAATGGTATTTTTCACTGATAAAAGGGGTGGTCCAAAGTCAAAATTAATTTACATCCTAAATCCCTATCTATTTAGCGCCATAATCTGAACTATTTTCTAATATACTTGAATGAAAAAGTACATATCCTCCCCTAACTACACCATCTAACTGCTTTTCTTGTTTTGTTTTTTTTTCCACTTCCTTTTCGATGACACTTTGAGAATCTCAGTGCCTGCTGGAATACTCAAATGAAGCGTCATCAGAGGGCAGAGGCTGCAGTCACTGCCGCAATGACTGCCCCCTCCCTGAAATGAAGTGTCA
The DNA here is from genome assembly GCF_046119375.1 of Phyllobates terribilis. Classification (NCBI taxonomy): domain Eukaryota; kingdom Metazoa; phylum Chordata; class Amphibia; order Anura; family Dendrobatidae; genus Phyllobates; species Phyllobates terribilis. The sequence continues at coordinate 990,856,988 of NW_027362761.1, read as the reverse complement.
TCAGGGGGCAGAGGCTGCAGTCACTGCCGCAATGACTGCCCCCTCCCTGAAATGAAGCGTCACCAGAGGGCAGAGGCTGCAGTCACTGCCGCAATGACTGCCCACTCCCTGAAATGAAGCGTCATCAGAGGGCAGAGGCTGCAGTCACTGCCGCAATGATTGCCCCCTCCCTGAAATGAAGCATCATCAGAGGGCAGAGGCTGCAGTCACTGCCGCAATGACTGCCCCCTCCCTGAAATGAAGCGTCATCAGAGGGCAGAGGCTGTAGTCACTGCCGCAATGACTGCCTCCTCCCTGAAATGAAGCGTCATCAGAGGGCAGAGGCTGCAGTCACTGCCGCAATGACTGCCCCCTCCCTGAAATGAAGCGTCATCAGAGGGCAGAGGCTGCAGTCACTGCTGCAATGACTGCCCCCTCCCTAAAATGAAGCGTCATCAGAGGGCAGAGGCTGCAGTCACTGCCGCAATGACTGCCCCCTCCCTGAAAAGAAGCATCATCAGAGGGCAGAGGCTGCAGTCACTTCCGCAATGACTACCCCCTCCCTGAATTGAAGCTTCATCAGAGGGCAGAGGCTACATTCACTGCCGCAATGACTACCCACTCCCTGAAATGAAGTGTCATCAGAGGGCAGAGGCTGCAGTCACTGCAGCAATGACTGCCCCCTCCCTGAAATGAAGTGTCATTGTGTCACCCTGGCCTGGATGCCACAAGTGTAAATAAAGCTGTGTCTGAGAGCAAGGGGGAGGTTCTCTAGTCAGGGGAACATTAGCATGCAGTACCTCCTGTCTCAGGCCAGTAGGGGGAGCTGGCTGCCCCTATAAAAGCTGGTACTGGGGGCAGGGTTAGGGAGAACTTGAAGGCCTGTGTCAGGACTGAGACTTGTCCCAGAGCAGAGCAGGGACAGACAGTTTTGTATTGCACCTAAGAGGAAGTGTGGCAAGAGGAGAGCCACAAGCCAGAGACAAGAGGCGAAGAGAGCCTGTCTTGGCAGATAGAAGACTTACTTTACCAGACTTTGGTGTCTGAGGCTGGGAGGATTCCACATCACCCAGCAGATAACCAGTTCGCAGGGGACTGTATATTCCTTGGCCTAAGAAGCCTGGAGGCCCTGCCACAACCGAAGGGACCAGTAAAGCCGTACAAGGATGGGAGCAGAAAGGAACCCACGTCGCAGGCCATACAGGCGAGAATACACGGAAAGCTCAGAAACGTCGGCTGTTACCCTATAACGAGGAGATAGCAAGAAGGAGTGCAGAAAGCACGGTAGGCCTACACCCTCACCCTGACCAGGGCCAATTTCCCCGTTGCTCTCAGACATCCAGGTCCCCTCCTAGCCGGGACTGTTTGTGGGTCAGTTTACCTGTTCTAGTAAAGACCCTGGACTGCAACCTGTTGTCTGTGTGCTCCTTGCTCCTCCAGCACTGTCAGCACTGGGACTCTCACTACCATCACTCCCACCATCCATTATACTGCCCTGGGGCCGCACTCTTCCCGTGGGGAGTCATACTACCCTAGCTGCACACCTCATCAGCCCCAGCGGTCTGCATGCAGCGGCGGTTCCTAATGACCGCAGATCCACGGGTGGCGTAGTCGGACATAATCAATAGCACATAACGGACTACCACTGGCCTGACCACCCTGAGCCACGGAACCGGGTTGCCACTACTACTCCCATCGTTCCCTATTGCCCGGATCCGAGTGTCCCACGGCCCAGGGGGCGAGTCAGCTTTGGCGTAGTCGGCAGGATTGCAACCAACCCGCCACAAACGGGTATTGCGCGCCTGAAAAAGACTTTGCACTTACCTGAAAAGAGGTTTCCCGCCGTCCGGAGCCGTTTCCCGCCATCTTCAGCCGTTTTCCCGCCATCGGACGCCATCTTCAGAATGCCGCGCGGGAAGAAGAGGGGCGTGGACGTCGAAACCGCACGAGACCCGAAGCTCCGCCCCACGCACCGATGCTGCGCAAGGTCCTGGAAGGGAGAAAGAGCGACGCTGACGTCATCAGGATGCGACGCAAGGTCCTCGACCAGAGCAGCAGCAGCGGAGCCGCGGCCTACAGAAGAGGATCATCGGAAGGTAGGCCATGCTTAACTAGGGGGGAGGAAGATGTCGGACACAGAAGCGCCCACTACCACCAACGCAGCTGCAGCAGCGGTGATGCCCTTTTCCCGGCCCTACATCCCTGGAGCGGCCTGGCTGCCCAAGTACTCCGGGGAGCCCCATGCCCTAACTGACTTTAAGGAAAGGCTGTACAGTTTGTTCCAGGTTTACCCCCTGACAGAGGAACAGAAGGTCAGCATATTGACAGGGCAGTTAACTGGCGCAGCCCAGAGGGAGGTAAAATCATGGCCCACTGAGGAGAAAAGGACTGTGAAGGGTATTCTGGCCCGGCTGCGGGGTACCTTTGACACACGTAGCTCCGCTGAAATTAAAATGAGATTCTATGGATGTAAGCAGCGGACACAGGACAGCATCAGAGACTATGCCCTAAATCTGCAGGAAGCCTTGACCTGACCTTTGCCCAATTTAAGGACAGGGCCATAAGGGTGCTCCATGAATCTGCAACCAGTGGCGCTATAAACCCCCAGCGCCCTGCTCTCACCTACCACCAGGAGGCGGCGCCCTCCTCTATGGACCCCGTGGGGGCTGAAGCACAGGCCCTGAACCAAGCCCCGTCGAAAGACCTGCACCACCAAGTCCAGGAGCTGACCAAGAGCGTCGCGGCGTTGACCAGGACCGTCCAGGCGTTGCAAGTGGACCCGTCAAGACCCATCGAGCTGGCTTCAAGTCCGGAGGATGTCCCATGGTGTCGACAGAGGAGGATCCCATCGTTCCGAGGGAGGCCCACAGACCGCTGCGCAGAGGATGGACAGCCCATTTGCCGCCGATGCAACCAGCCCGGACACATTTCCAGGTACTATAATTTAAACGGGTCCAACCTGGGGCAGAGGGCCGACCCCCAGGCATAAGATCACCAGGCCCTTATAATTAGCGTGATAAGTACATTGGTGGGCGCCCAGTTTCACCCGTGGTGCTGGACGGTATCCCCATGAGCGCCTTGCTGGATACTGGGTCGCAAGTAACCACTATCCCTTATGTACTTTTTAAGCAGTATTGGACTGATGCTGATATCACACGGTATCCAAACAGTAACTTGAGCATCATCGCCAGTAATGGCTTACCTGTGCCGCAGATGGGGTTCAAGGAGATGACCATTAAAATTGGTAAAGTTGAACTACCGGCACAGGGAGTGATTATTGTGGACATTGACCGACGTGAAAGTCACCCTAAAATAACTGTGGGTACTAACGTAATTGAAAATTGTCTTTCAGAGGTAATTGTAATTCTACAACAGGTGGCAGTGAATGCTAGTTCCAGCCAACAGAGAGTCCTCAACAAGGAGATAAAAGCCCTGATGAGACGGCAGCAGGTAGAACTGTCTGGTGGTGAGATCGGTAGCGTAAGACTGAGTGACCCATTCCCCATTTTCATGCCTCCCAAAAGTGAAATGATGATCTGGTGTCGGACTGCAATCGGGTTGAGAGGTAGAGACTACCAAGCCATGGTAGAACCCGTGTACTCAGACAGCAGGCCCACCATTTTGACAGCCCGGGGGGTGGTTGATGTCCGTCATGGGAGGGTGCCCGTCCGCATCCTCAACATTGGGGAGAGGGAAGTACACTTACCCAGGTACGCTACACTCGCCAAACTGTTTGTTGTCGAACACAAAGCTATCAGGGCCGTGGAACCCTTGCCTCCATCTACACAGGCGGAGGGTAATGGCTCCCAGAAACAAAAGGAGGACTGGTGCCAGAAACTCCATGTGGGTGCTGACTCCACTTCCCAGCACCAAAAACAAGGAGTCTACCGGGTGGTACAGGAGTACGAGAGAGTCTTTAGTAAGCACCCGCTACACTTCGGCGAGTAAAAGGGATAGAACACCACATCCCCACAGGGAGCCACCCACCAATAAAAGAGAGACACAGACCTGTACCCCCTGCACATTATCAGAACGCAGAGGGCATGCTAAGAGAGATGAAAGAAGCTGGGGTCATTAGAGATAGCTGTAGCCCCTGGGCAGCCCCCTTGGTTCTGGTGAAAAAGAAAGACTGCACCATAAGAATGTGCATGGACTATAGACAAATCAACCGTATCACCCACAAAGACGCATATCCGCTGCCTAGAATAGAGGAGTCTTTAGCCGCACTAAAATCTGCTAACTTCTTTTCTACTTTGGACCTTACTAGCGGGTACTGGCAGGTTCCTGTGGCAGAGGCTGACAAGGAGAAGACCGCCTTCACCACCCCGATGGGGCTGAGCGAATTCAACTGTATGCCTTTCGGGCTCTGCAACGCACCAGGGACCTTCCAGCGGCTGATGGAATGCTGTCTAGGGCACCGAAACTTCGAGATGGTCCTCCTTTACCTGGACGACGTGATCGTCTATTCGAAGACCTACGAGGACCATCTAAAGCACCTGGCCGAGGTGTTCGAAGCCCTGGCAGGCTATGGCCTGAAGGTGAAACCATCGAAGTGTCACCTGCTGAAACCAAAGGTCCAGTACCTAGGGCACGTGGTAAGTGCGGAAGGAGTAGCCCCCGACCCTGACAAGGTCATGGCAATCAAGAGCTGGCCAAGCCCCTCGAACATCAAAGAGGTGAGACAGTTCCTCGGGTTGGTAGGCTACTACCGAAGGTTCATCCCCGGGTTCACTAAGATGGCAGCTCCTATGCAGGACCTCCTGATTGGACAGTCTAAGTCCCGAAGTCAAAAGCCACCCTTCAAGTGGGATAAACCGGAAGAGGAGTCCTTCCGCCAGTTGAAGATGGCCCTCACGGGGGACGAGATCCTGGCCTACCCTGATTATGGCCAGCCTTTCATTCTCCACACAGACGCCAGTAATGTGGGACTGGGAGCCGTACTGTCCCAAAACCAACAGGACAGAGAAAGGGTGATCGCGTACGCCAGCCGGAAGCTGAGGCCCACCGAGAGGAACCCGGAGAATTACAGCTCCTTCAAGCTAGAATTCTTGGCGGTGGTGTGGGCCATGACAGAACGCTTCAAGCATTACCTGGCCTCCGCAAAGTTCACCGTGTACACGGACAACAACCCGGTGACACACCTGGACAATGCAAGGCTGGGTGCCCTGGAACAGCGGTGGATGGCCCGTCTCTCCAACTATGACTTCGTGATCAAGTACCGGGCAGGCAAAACCAATGCAAACGCGGACGCCCTATCAAGAATGCCTCACTTGCCTGCAGGTGACGAAGACCCAGAAGAGCTGGAGGAGGTAGAACTCCCCGCGTTTCACCGGTATGGAGCCACTCAACACTCCCACCGCGTGAAGGAGGAGGATCTAACAACCGTGATGATCAATCCCCTACCTTACCACAGCTGGGCTGAGACCCAACATAGTGACCCTGCAGTCCGCCTGGTGAAAGATCTGCTGACCCGGGAAGACGCCCGCTTATATCCAGATGCCCCAGAGGAAGCCAAGCTGCTATGGAAGGAGAAGAGCAAGCTGTTCCTCTACGAAGGCAAGTTGTGCAGAAGGATTGTCAACCACCGGACGCATGAGCTGACCTGGCAAGTCGTGGTCCCAAGGCGAGATGCAGCTATGGTCCTGGGGGCTTACCATGACAGAGCGGGACACTTCGGTTGGAAGAAACTGGAGTTCCTACTAAGAGGAAGGTTCTTTTGGGTCGGTATGAGAGGAGCTGTAGAAAAATGGTGCAGAGACTGTGGCCCTTGTCACCTAAGGAGGAAGGACCGTGCCAGCCAGAAGACACCCTTGAGGCCCATCGTCACCACGCAGCCTCTTGAGCTGGTAGCTCTGGACCACGTCAAATTGGCTCCAAGCCGGTCTGGATACATCTATGCCCTGACAATCGTGGACCACTATTCCCGTTTTCTCGTGGTGGTCCCGGTAAAAGACTTGACAGCCCAAACAGTGGCCAGAGCCTTCCAGCAATATTTCTGCCGTCCACACGGGTATCTGGAAAAGGTCCTGACAGACCAGGGTCCAGCGTTCGAGGCTGAAATCTTCCAGGAGTTCTGCAACCTCTATGGCTGTAAGAAGATTCATTCAACGCCTTACCACCCCCAAACCAACGGGATGTGTGAGAAGATGAACAATATGGTCATTGATCTCCTGAAGACGTTGCCCCTGGAGGAACGCAGCCTGTGGCCAGAAAAACTGCCGGACCTGATAGACCTATACAACAATATCCCGGTGAATGCTACAAACTGCACCCCGGCTTACCTGATGCGAGCTATACCAGGTAAGCTGCCCGTAGACCTGGAGATGGGAGTCCTAATACCTGAGGACACCTCCCCGGATGTGGACAGGGATACGGAAAGGCAACTGCAGTACAAGAAGGTACAGGAGAGTGTGGAGAAGAGCCTGGCCCAGGTGAGAGAGAGGCAAGAAAAACTCTTCAATCAACACGACCCTGCTGGTCCCCTAGAACCTGGTGAGCAAGTCCTAAAGCGAAAAAGAAGGCTACATAAGTTGGACGACCAGTGGGAAAGGGACCCCTACACCGTACTGCAGTCTGACCACGACAACCCAAAGGTGTGCGTAATCACCAAGGACGGAGGAGAAACCACTAGTGTCGCCTCCAGAGACCACCTCAAAAGGTGCCCCGAGCAACTCCGTAGTGCAGAAGAGGATCAGAGTGACCTTGAACCCGCAGAGGACAAGGAAGAAATGATCAGCACCGTTCTCGGAGAGTTCCCTCAGTCCTGGACTCGTATAAATGATGCCATAGTGGTACCCGTCCTGCATTTCCTGCAACCGGCACAGCAACGACCAACACCAGAGCCGGAAGGTGAAGCGGAGAAAGCAGTTCCAGAGGCAGAAGAGCCTGTACCAGCAGCCCAGGAGAGTCAACCCTCTGCTGACAGTGAGCCTGCCATGCCTGCGGTAAGCCAAAGGACCCGCAGACAGCTGCCTGCCCTACCTGTACACCCAGCTGGTAGCTGTACCCCTAACGCTAGTGGGGAAAGCCAGGTTGGTCCACCACCAGACAGTGGGCTACGTAGATCAACCAGGAGCACAAAGGGGCAGATACCCGCTCGCTGGAGAATATAGAGCGCGCTAAAATTGTAAATAACCCTGTTGCCAAATGTTAAAATGTTTGCCAAGTTACATGCATGTTTGGTAATTCTGTGTTTCAGTTTCTTGCAGCTACCGTAAGGACTCAAAGGTTATGGACTTTTTATAACCGGGACCTTTGTATGGACTGCGTTCGTAGCCTAACCCAGGAATGAACTAAGACTGTGCAGGATTTGGGGTAGGACAGACCCCCACCAGGTTAAGGCTCCCCGTTGTATTGGTGATATGGACACCCGGTCACAGGCCACACTGTGACCTTAAGAACTCAATTTGTGCGTCGTCTGTCTATTAATGTTTTATTGTTATGCATATTGTCTTTGTTTATTGTTTAGTCCCAGAGTACTAAATTTCACTAGGGGAAAATGTGTCACCCTGGCCTGGATGCCACAAGTGTAAATAAAGCTGTGTCTGAGAGCAAGGGGGAGGTTCTCTAGTCAGGGGAACATTAGCTGGCTGCCCCTATAAAAGCTGGTACTGGGGGAAGGGTTAGGGAGAATTTGAAGGCCTTTCTCAGGACTGAGACTTGTCCCAGAGCAGAGCAGGGACAGACAGTTTTGTATTGCACCTAAGCGGAAGTGTGGCAAGATGAGAGCCACAAGCCAGAGACAAGAGGCGAAGAGAGCCTGTCTTGGCAGATAGAAGACTTACTTTACCAGACTTTGATGTCTGAGGCTGGGAGGACTCCACATCCCCCAGCAGATAACCAGTTCACAGGGGACTGTATATTCCTTGGCCTAAGAAGCCTGGAGGCCCTGCCACAACCGAAGGGACCAGTAAAGCTGTACAAGGATGGGAGCAGAAAGGAACCCACGTCGCAGGCCATACAGGCGAGAATACACGGAAAGCTCGGAAACGTGGGCTGTTACCCTATAACGAGGAGATAGCCAGAAGGAGCGCAGAAAGCATGGTAGGCCTACACCCTCACCCTGACCAGGGCCAATTTCCCCGTTGCTCTCAGACATCCAGGTCCCCTCCTAGCCGGGACTGTTTGTGGGTCGGTTTACCTGTTCTAGTGAAGACCCTGGACTGCAACCTGTTGTCTGTGTGCTCCTTGCTCCTCCAGCACTATCAGCACTGGGACTCTCACTACCATCACTCCCACCATCCATTATACTGCCCTGGGGCCGCACTCTTCCCGTGGGGAGTCATACTACCCTAGCTGCACACCTCATCAGCCCCAGCGGTCTGCATGCAGCGGCGGTTCCTAATGACCGCAAATCCACGGGTGGCATAGTCGGACATAATCAATAGCACATAACGGACTACCACTGGCCTGACCACCCTGAGCCACGGAACCGGGTTGCCATTACTACTCCCATCGTTCCCTATTGCCCGGATCCGAGTGCCCCACGGCCCAGGGGACGAGTCATCATCAGAGGGCAGAGGCTGCAGTCACTGCTGCAATGACTACACTTCCTTGAAATGAAGCGTCATCAGAGGGCAGAGGCTGCAGTCACTGCTGCAATGACTGCCCCCTCCCTGAAATGAAGCGTCATCAGAGGGCAGAGGCTCTAGTCACTGCTGCAATGACTGCCCCCTCCCTGAAATGAAGCATCATCAGAGGGCAGAGGCTGCAGTCACTGCTGCAATGACTGCCCCCTCCCTGAAATGAAGCGTCATCAGAGGGCAGAGGCTGCAGTCACTGCTGCAATGACTGCCCCTTCCCTGAAAAGAAGTGTCATTAGAGGGCAGAGGCTGCAGTCACTTCCGCAATGACTGCCCCCTCCCTGAAAAGAAGTGTCATCAGAGGGCAGAAACTGCAGTCACTGCAGCAATGACTGCCCCCTCCCCGAAAAGACGTGTCATCAGAGGGTAGAGGCTGCATTCACTGCCGCAAAGACTGCCCCCTCCCTGAAATGAAGTGTCATCAGAGGACAGAGGCTGCATTCACTGCAGCAATGACTGCTCCCTCCCTGAAATGAAGTGTCATCAGAGGGCAGAGGCTGCAGTCACTGCTGCAATGACTACCCCCTCCCTGAAAAGAAGTGTCATCAGAGGGCAGAGGCTGCAATCACTGCCACAAAGACTGCCCCCTCCCTGTAATGAAGCGTCATCAGAGGGCACAGGCTGCAGTCACTGCCGAAATGACTGCTCCCTCCCTGAAATGAAGTGTCATCAGAGGGCAGAGGCTACAGTCACTGCTGCAATGACTGCTCCCTCCCTGAAATGAAGTGTCATCAGAGGGCAGAGGCTGCATTCACTGCTGCAATGACTGCCCCCTCCCTGAAAAGAAGTGTCATCAGAGGGTAGAGGCTGCATTCTCTGCTGCAATGACTGCTCCCTCCCTGAAATGAAGTGTCATCAGAGGGCAGAGGCTGCAGTCACTGCCGCAATGACTGCCCCCTCCCTGAAATGAAGTGTCATAAGAGGGCAGAGGCTGCAGTCACTGCAACAATGATTGCCCCCTCCCTGAAATGAAGTGTCCTCAGAGGGCAGATGCTGCAGTCACTGCTGCAATGATTGCCCCCTCCCTGAAATGAAGCGTCATCAGAGGGCAGAGGCTGCAGTCACTGCTGCAATGACTGCCCCCTCCCTGAAATGAAGCGTCATCAGAGGGCAGAGGCTGCAGTTACTGCTGCAATGACTGCCCCCTCCCTGAAAAGAAGTGTCATCAGAGGGCGGAGGCTGCAGTCACTGCCGCAATGACTGCCCCCTCCCTGAAAAGAAGAGTTATCAGAGGGCAGAGGCTGCAGTCACTGCCATAATGACTGCCCCCTCCCTGAAAAGAAGTGTCATCAGAGTGCAGAGGCTGCAGTCACTTCCGCAATGACTGCCCCTCCCTGAAAAGAAGTGTTATCAGAGGGCAAAGGCTGCATTCACTGTTGCAATGACTGCTCCCTCCCTAAAATGAAGTGTCATCAGAGGGCAGAGGCTGCATTCACTGCTGCAATGACTGCTCCCTCCCTGAAATGAAGTGTCATCAGAGGGCCATTGCTGCCTTCACTGCTGCAATGACTGCCCCCTCCCTGAAATGAAGTGTCATCAGAGGGCAGAGGCTGCATTCACTGGCGCAATGACTGCCCCCTCTCTGAAATGAAGCGTCATCAGAGGGCAGAGGCTGCAGTCACTGCGGCAATAACTGCCCCCTCCCTGAAATGAAGCGTCATCAGGGGGCAGAGGCTGCAGTCACTGCTGCAATGACTGCCCCCTCCCTAAAATGAAGCGTCATCAGAGGGCAGAGGCTGCAGTCACTGCCGGAATGACTTCCCCCTCCCTGAAAAGAAGCATCATCAGAGGGCAGAGGCTGCAGTCACTTCCGCAATGACTGCCCCCTCCCTGAAATGAAGCTTCATCAGAGGGCAGAGGCTGCATTCACTGCCGCAATGACTGCCCACTCCCTGAAATGAAGCATCATCAGAGGGCAGAGGCTGCAGTCACTGCCGCAATGACTGCCCCCTCCCTGAAATGAAGCGTCATCAGAGGGCAGAGGCTGCAGTCACTGCTGCAATGACTGCTCCCTCCCTGAAATGAAGCGTCATCAGAGGGCAGAGGCTGCAGTCACTGCCGCAATGACTGCCCCCTCCCTGAAATGAAGCGTCGTCAGAGGGCAGAGGCTGCAGTCACTGCCGCAATGACTGCCCCCTCCCTGAAATGAAGGGTCATCAGAGGGCAGAGGCTGCAGTCACTGCTGCAATGACTGCCCCCTCCCTGAAAAGAAGAGTCATCAGAGGGCAGAGGCTGCAGTCACTGCCGCAATGACTGCCCCCTCCCTGAAATGAAGCGTCATCAGAGGGCAGAGGCTGCAGTCACTGCTGAAATGACTGCCCCCTCCCTGAAAAGAAGCATCATCGGAGGGCAGAGGCTGAAGTCACTGCCGCAATGACTGCCCCCTCCCTGAAATGAAGCGTCGTCAGAGGGCAGAGGCTGCAGTCACTGCCGCAATGATTGCCCCCTCCCTGAAATGAAGCGTCATCAGAGGGCAGAGGCTGCAGTCACTGCTGCAATGACTGCCCCCTCCCTGAAAAGAAGTGCCATCAGAGGGCAGAGGCTGCAGTCATTGCTGCAATGACTGCCCCCTCCCTGAAAAGAAGTGTGATCAGAGGGTAGAGGCTGCATTCACTGCCGCAATGACTGCCCCCTCCCTGAAATGAAGAGTCATCAGTAGAGATGAGCGTTGTTCTACTCGAACTGTTCGCCAATCTCAAATTCGAGCTGTTTTGGACGGTGTTCAAGCCGTTCGGCGAACACGAACAATTTGAGAAAAATTCGGCTGTTCGAGGTTATGTTCGATAACTGTTCGTGCACCAAAATCATAACTGGATTTTTTCTCAGTAATGATGAAAATTAATTTTAATACGCAGTTTGAGTGTACAGCGGGGTGGGGGGACGGGCAGGGGATGGATCTCTGCAGGAACAATGAAGATCTCCATTTTTTTTTTCTCTTTCCCGCATTTACAGTGGGGAGGTACAATCTGTCAGCCTATCAGCAGCGCACACACGGAGCGAAGTGCTTTTTTTCACACAAGCAAGGGCATGTGTCATTGGCAGTGTATGTCACATGTCCTTGCCCTATAAGACCAAGCCATTTTCCCCGTCGCCACCATTTTCTCACTGCTGCAGCTGCGTGTTAAACGGCACCGCTGTTGCTGTGTGCGCTATACCTTGTTAATTTCAAGCCAATTCTCGCACAAATCTACTGATAGCTTGGGAGTAGGGAATAGTTGTGATTGCAGTCCTTTTAAGGACTAGGTTACAGCATTTCCTATGACTTTTATCAGGCAGGTCTGTGCTCTTAAATAGATAGGTTGTGGGAGTAAAGACTAACTGTAATTGGAGTCCTTTTCAGGACTAGGTTACATCAGTTCCTATCAGTTTTTGCCAGGCAGGTCTGTGCCAGTGCTGTGCAAGTTTTTTTCACAGCATTTGGCTGAATCTAGCAAAGCTAATCCTTCTTGGCCTATTGCAGAGTGTGTTAGTCAGTGGAGTAGCCTATCTGTGTTGCAAGATATACCACCTGTGTATAGAATACCAATTTTTTTACTGCACCTAGTGAAGTAAAATCTTTTGGGCATAGCATCATTCTATTAGTCCATCTATACTGACCTCCATCAGGTTGCAAATTGAATATAATTTTTTTCTGCATCTAGCTCTGAAAAAATATTGGGCTTCTAGCTGTGTGTGGGACTTGTTGTATTAGTCCATCTATACTGACCTCCATCAGGTTGCAAACTGAATATATTTTTTTCTGCATCTACCTCTGAAAAAATATTGGGCTTCTAGCTGTGTGTGGGACTTGTTCTATTAATCCATCTATACAGAACTCCATCAGGTTGCAAACTGAATATATTTTTTTCTGCATCTACCTCTGAAAAAATATTGGGCTTCTAGCTGTGTGTGGGACTTGTTGTATTAGTCCATCTATACTGACCTCCATCAGGTTGCAAATTAAAAATAATTTTTATCTGCATCTACAGTACCTCTGAAAAATATTTGGGCTTCTAGCTGTGTGTGGGACTTGTTCTATTAGTCCATATATACTGACCTCCATCAGGTTGCAAATTGAATATAATTTTTATCTGCATCTAGCTCTGAAAAAAATATTTGGCCTTCTAGCAGTGTGTGGGACTTTCTCTATTAGTCCATCTATACTGACCTCCATCAGGTGGCAAATTAAAAATAATTTTTATCTTCATCTACCTCTGAAAAAATATTTGGGCTTCTAGCTGTGTGTGGGACTTGTTCTATTAATCCATCTATACAGACCTCCATCAGGTTGCAAACTGAATATATTTTTTTCTGCATCTACCTCTGAAAAAATCTTGTGCTTCTAGCTGTGTGTGGGACTTGTTGTATTAGTCCATCTATACTGACCTCCATCAGGTTGCAAACTGAATATATTTTTTTCTGCATCTACCTCTGAAAAAATATTGGGCTTCTAGCTGTGTGTGGGACTTTCTCTATTAGTCCATCTATACTGACCTTCATCAGGTTGCAAACTAAATATAATTTTTTTCTGCATCTAGCTCTGAAAAAATATTTGGCATTCTAGCTGTGTGTGGGACTTTCTCTTTTAGTCCATCTATACTGACCTCCATCAGGTTGCAAATTCAAAATAATTTTTTGTCTGCATCTAGCTCTGAAAAAATATTGGGCTTCTAGCTGTGTGTGGGACTTGTTGTATTAGTCCATCTATACTGACCTCCATCAGGTTGCAAATTAAAAATAATTTTTATCTATATCTACAGTACCTCTGAAAAAATATTTGGGCTTCTAGCTGTGTGTGGGACTTGTTCTATTAGTCCATCTATACTGACCTCCATCAGGTTGCAAATTGAATATAATTTTTATCTGCATGTAGCTCTGAAAAAATATTTGGCCTTCTAGCAGTGTGTGGGACTTTCTCTATTAGTCCATCTATACTGACCTCCATCAGGTTGCAAATTAAAAATAATTTTTATCTGCATCTACCTCTGAAAAAATATTTGGGCTTCTAGCTGTGTGTGGGACTTGTTCTATTAATCCATCTATACAGACCTCCATCACGTTGCAAACTGAATATATTTTTTTCTGCATCTACCTCTGAAAAAATATTGGGCTTCTAGCTGTGTGTGGGACTTGTTCTATTAATCCATCTATACAGACCTCCATCAGGTTGCAAACTGAATATATTTTTTTCTGCATCTACCTCTGAAAAAATATTGGGCTTCTAGCTGTGTGTGGGACTTGTTGTATTAGTCAATCTATAATGACCTCCATCAGGTTGCAAACTGAATATATTTTTTTCTGCATCTACCTCTGAAAAAATATTGGGCTTCTAGCTGTGTGTGGGACTTGTTCTATTAATCCATCTATACAGACCTCCATCAGGTTGCAAACTGAATATATTTTTTTCTGCATCTACCTCTGAAAAAATATTGGGCTTCCAGCTGTGTGTGGGACTTGTTGTATTAGTCCATCTATAATGACCTCCATCAGGTTGCAAACTGAATATATTTTTTTCTGCATCTACTTCTGAAAAAATATTGGGCTTCTAGCTGTGTGTGGGACTTGTTGTATTAGTCCATCTATAATGACCTCCATCAGGTTGCAAACTGAATATATTTTTTTCTGCATCTACCTCTGAAAAAATATTGGGCTTCTAGCTGTGTGTGGGACTTGTTCTATTAATCCATCTATACAGACCTCCATCAGGTTGCAAACTGAATATATTTTTTTCTGCATCTACCTCTGAAAAAATATTGGGCTTCTAGCTGTGTGTGGGACTTGTTCTATTAATCCATCTATACAGACCTCCATCAGGTTGCAAACTGAATATATTTTTTTCTGCATCTACCTCTGAAAAAATATTGGGCTTCTAGCTATGTGTGGGACTTGTTCTATTAATCCATCTATACAGACCTCCATCAGGTTGCAAACTGAAAATATTTTTTTCTGCATCTACCTCTGAAAAATTATGTGGCCTTCTAGCAGTGTGTGGGACTTTCTCTATTAGTCCATCTATACTGACCTTCATCAGGTTGCAAACTGAATATAATTTTTTTCTGCATCTAGCTCTGAAAAAATATTTGGCCTTCTAGCAGTGTGTGGGACTTTCTCTATTAGTCCATCTATACTGACCTCCATCAGGTTGCAAATTCAAAATAATTTTTTGTCTGCATCTAGCTCTGAAAAAATATTGGGCTTCTAGCTGTGTGTGGGACTTGTTGTATTAGTCCATCTATACTGACCTCCATCAGGTTGCAAATTAAAAATAATTTTTATCTGCATCTACAGTACCTCTGAAAAAATATTTGGGCTTCTAGCAGTGTGTGGGACTTTCTCTATTAGTCCATCTATACTGACCTCCATCAGGTTGCAAATTAAAAATAATTTTTATCTGCATCTACCTCTGAAAAAATTTTGGGCTTCTAGCTGTGTGTGGGACTTGTTCTATTAATCCATCTATACAGACCTCCATCAGGTTGCAAACTGAATATATTTTTATCTGCATCTACCTCTGAAAAAATATTGGGCTTCTAGCTGTGTGTGGGACTTGTTCTATGAATCCATCTATACAGACCTCCATCAGGTTGCAAACTGAATATATTTTTTTCTGCATCTACCTCTGAAAAAATATTGGGCTTCTAGCTGTGTGTGTGACTTGTTGTATTAGTCCATCTATAATGACCTCCATCAGGTTGCAAACTGAATATATTTTTTTCTGCATCTACCACTGAAAAAATATTGGGTTTCTAGCTGTGTGTGGGACTTGTTCTATTAATCCATCTATACAGACTTCCATCAGGTTGCAAACTGAATATATTTTTTTCTGCATCTACCTCTGAAAAAATATTGGGCTTCTAGCTGTGTGTGGGACTTGTTCTATTAATCCATCTATACAGACCTCCATCAGGTTGCGAACTGAATATATTTTTTTCTGCATCTACCTCTGAAAAAATATTGGGCTTCTAGCTGTGTGTGGGACTTGTTCTATTAATCCATCTATACAGACCTCCATCAGTTTGCAAACTGAATATATTTTTTTCTGCATCTACCTCTGAAAAAATATGTGGCCTTCTAGCAGTGTGTGGGACTTTCTCTATTAGTCCATCTATACTGACCTTCATCAGGTTGCAAACTGAATATAATTTTTTTCTGCATCTAGCTCTGAAAAAATATTTGGCCTTCTAGCAGTGTGTGGGACTTTCTCTATTAGTCCATCTATACTGACCTCCATCAGGTTGCAAATTCAAAATAATTTTTTGTCTGCATCTAGCTCTGAAAAAATATTGGGCTTCTAGCTGTGTGTGGGACTTGTTGTCTTAGTCCATCTATACTGACCTCCATCAGGTTGCAAATTAAAAATTATTTTTATCTGCATCTACAGTACCTCTGAAAAAATATTTGAGCTTCTAGCTGTGTGTGGGACTTGTTCTATTAGTCCATCTATACTGACCTCCATCAGGTTGCAAATTGAATATAATTTTTATCTGCATCTAGCTCTGAAAAAATATTTGGCCCTCTAGCAGTGTGTGGGACTTTCTCTATTAGTCCATCTATACTGACCTCCATCAGGTTGCAAATTAAAAATAATTTTTATCTGCATCTACCTCTGAAAAAATTTTGGGCTTCTACCTGTGTGTGGGACTTGTTCTATTAATCCATCTATACAGACCTCCATCAGGTTGCAAACTGAATATATTTTTTTCTGCATCTACCTCTGAAAAAATATTGGGCTTCTAGCTGTGTGTGGGACTTGTTCTATTAATCCATCTATACAGACCTCCATCAGGTTGCAAACTGAATATATTTTTTTCTGCATCTACCTCTGAAAAAATATTGGGCTTCTAGCTGTGTGTGGGACTTGTTGTATTAGTCCATCTATAATGACCTCCATCAGGTTGCAAACTGAATATATTTTTTTCTGCATCTACCTCTGAAAAAATATTGGGCTTCTAGCTGTGTGTGGGACTTGTTCTATTAATCCATCTATACAGACCTCCATCAGGTTGCAAACTGAATATATTTTTTTCTGCATCTACCTCTGAAAAAATATTGGGCTTCTAGCTGTGTGTGGGACTTGTTGTATTAGTCCATCTATAATGACCTCCATCAGGTTGCAAACTGAATATATTTTATTCTGCATCTACCTCTGAAAAAATATTGGGCTTCTAGCTGTGTGTGGGACTTGTTCTATTAATCCATCTATTCAGACCTCCATCAGGTTGCAAACTGAATATATTTTTTTCTGCATCTACCTCTGAAAAAATATGTGGCCTTCTAGCAGTGTGTGGGACTTTCTCTATTAGTCCATCTATACTGACCTTCATCAGGTTGCAAACTGAATATAATTTTTTTCTGCATCTAGCTCTGAATAAATATTTGGCCTTCTAGCAGTGTGTGGGACTTTCTCTATTAGTCCATCTATACTGACCTCCATCAGGTTGCAAATTAAAAATAATTTTTATCTGCATCTACAGTACCTCTGAAAAAATATTTGGGCTTCTAGCTGTGTGTGGGACTTGTTCTATTAGTCCATCTATACTGACCTCCATCAGGTTGCAAATTGAATATAATTTTTATCTGCATCTAGCTCTGAAAAAATATTTGGCCTTCTAGCAGTGTGTGGGACTTTCTCTATTAGTCCATCTATACTGACCTCCATCAGGTTGCAAATTAAAAATAATTTTTATCTGCATCTACCTCTGAAAAAATTTTGGGCTTCTAGCTGTGTGTGGGACTTGTTCTATTAATCCATCTATACAGACCTCCATCAGGTTGCAAACTGAATATATTTTTTTCTGCATCTACCTCTGAAAAAATATTGGGCTTCTAGCTGTGTGTGGGACTTGTTCTATTAATCCATCTATACAGACCTCCATCAGGTTGCAAACTGAATATATTTTTTTCTGCATCTACCTCTGAAAAAATATTGGGCTTCTAGCTGTGTATGGGACTTGTTGTATTAGTCCATCTATAATGACCTCCATCAGGTTGCAAACTGAATATATATTTTTCTGCATCTACCTCTGAAAAAATATTGGGCTTCTAGCTGTGTGTGGGACTTGTTCTATTAATCCATCTATACTGACCTCCATCAGGTTGCAAACTGAATATATTTTTTTCTGCATCTACCTCTGAAAAAATATTGGGCTTCTAGTTGTGTGTGGAACTTGTTCTATTAATCCATCTATACAGACCTCCATCAGGTTGCAAACTGAATATTTTTTTTTCTGCATCTACCTCTGAAAAAATATTGGGCTTCCAGCTGTGTGTGGGACTTGTTATATTAGTCCATCTATAATGACCTCCATCAGGTTACAAACTGAATATATTTTTTTCTGCATCTACCTCTGAAAAAATATTGGGCTTCTAGCTGTGTTTGGGACTTGTTCTATTAATCCATCTATACAGACCTCCATCAGGTTGCAAACTGAATATATTTTTTTCTGCATCTACCTCTGAAAAAATATGTGGCCTTCTAGCAGTGTGTGGGACTTTCTCTATTAGTCCATCTATACTGACCTCCATCAGGTTGCAAACTGAATATAATTTTTTTCTGCATCTAGCTCTGAAAAAATGTTTGGCCTTCTAGCAGTGTGTGGGACTTTCTCTATTAGTCCATCTATACTGACCTCCATCAGGTTGCAAATTCAAAATAATTTTTTGTCTGCATCTAGCTCTGAAAAAATATTGGGCTTCTAGCTGTGTGTGGGACTTGTTGTATTAGTCCATCTATACTGACCTCCATCAGGTTGCAAATTAAAAATAATTTTTATCTGCATCTACAGTACCTCTGAAAAAATATTTGGGCTTCTAGCTGTGTGTGGGACTTGTTCTATTAGTCCATTTATACTGACCTCCATCAGGTTGCAAATTGAATATAATTTTTATCTGCATCTAGCTCTGAAAAAATATTTGGGCTTCTAGCAGTGTTTGGGACTTTCTCTATTAGTCCATCTATACTGACCTCCATCAGGTTGCTAATTTAAAATAATTTTTATCTGCATCTACCTCTGAAAAAATATTGGGCTTCTAGCTGTGTGTGGGACTTGTTCTATTAATCCATCTATACAGACCTCCATCAGGTTGCAAACTGAATATATTTTTTTCTGCATCTACCTCTGAAAAAATATTGGGCTTCTAGCTGTGTGTGGGACTTGTTGTATTAGTCCATCTATAATGACCTCCACCAGGTTGCAAACTGAATATATTTTTCTCTGCATCTACCTCAGAAAAAATATTGGGCTTCTAGCTGTGTGTGGGACTTGTTCTATTAATCCATCTATACAGACCTCCATCAGGTTGCAAACTGAATATATTTTTTTCTGCATCTACCTCTGAAAAAATATTGGGCTTCTAGCTGTGTGTGGGACTTGTTCTATTAATCCATCTATACAGACCTCCATCAGGTTGCAAACTGAATATATTTTTTCTGCATCTACCTCTGAAAAAATATGTGGCCTTCTAGCAGTGTGTGGGACTTTCTCTATTAGTCCATCTATACTGACCTCCATCAGGTTGCAAACTGAATATAATTTTTTTCTGCATCTAGCTCTGAAAAAATATTTGGCCTTCTAGCAGTGTGTGGGACTTTCTCTATTAGTCCATCTATGCTGACCTCCATCAATTTGCAAATTCAAAATAATTTTTTGTCTGCATCTAGCTCTGAAAAAATATTGGGCTTCTAGCTGTGTGTGGGACTTGTTGTATTAGTCCATCTATACTGACCTCCATCAGGTTGCAAATTAAAAATAATTTTTATCTGCATCTACAGTACCTCTGAAAAAATATTTGGGCTTCTATCTGTGTGTGGGACTTGTTCTATTAGTCCATCTATACTGACCTCCATCAGGTTGCAAATTGAATAAAATTTTTATCTGCATCTAGCTCTGAAAAAATATTTGGCCTTCTAGCAGTGTGTGGGACTTTCTCTATTAGTCCATCTATACTGACCTCCATCAGTTTGCAAATTAAAAATAATTTTTATCTGCATCTACCTCTGAAAAAATATTGGGCTTCTAGCTGTGTTTGGGACTTGTTCTATTAATCCATCTATACAGACCTCCAGCAGGTTGCAAACTGAATATATTTTTTCTGCATCTACCTCTGAAAAAATATGTGGCCTTCTAGCAGTGTGTGGGACTTTCTCTATTAGTCCATCTATGCTGACCTCCATCAATTTGCAAATTCAAAATAATTTTTTGTCTGCATCTAGCTCTGAAAAAATATTGGGCTTCTAGCTGTGTGTGGGACTTGTTGTATTAGTCCATCTATACTGACCTCCATCAGGTTGCAAATTAAAAATAATTTTTATCTGCATCTACAGTACCTCTGAAAAAATATTTGGGCTTCTAGCTGTGTGTGGGACTTGTTCTATTAGTCCATCTATACTGACCTCCATCAGGTTGCAAATTGAATATAATTTTTATCTGCATCTAGCTCTGAAAAAATATTTGGCCTTCTAGCAGTGTGTGGGACTTTCTCTATTAGTCCATCTATACAGACCTCCATCAGGTTGCAAACTGAATATATTTTTTTCTACATCTACCTCTGAAAAAATATTGGGCTTCTAGCTGTGTGTGGGACTTGTTGTATTATTCCATCTATACTGACCTCCATCAGGTTGCAAACTGAATATATTTTTTTCTGCATCTACCTCTGAAAAAATATTGGGCTTCTAGCTGTGTGTGGGACTTGTTCTATTAATCCGTCTATACTGACCTCCATCAGGTTGCAAACTGAATATATTTTTTTCTGCATCTACCTCTGAAAAAATATGTGGCTTTCTAGCAGTGTGTGGGGCTTTCTCTATTCGTCCATCTATACTGACCTCCATCAGGTTGCAAATTCAAAATAATTTTTGTCTGCATTTAGCTCTGAAAAAATATTGGGCTTCTAGCTGTGTGTGGGACTTGTTGTATTAGTCCATCTATACTGACCTCCATCAGGTTGCAAACTGAATATATTTTTTTCTGCATGTACCTCTGAAAAAATATTGGGCTTCTAGCTGTGTGTGGGACTTGTTCTATTAATCCATCTATACAGACCTCCATCAGGTTGCAAACTGAATATATTTTTTTCTGCATCTACCTCTGAAAAAATATTGGGCTTCTAGCTGTGTGTGGGACTTGTTCTATTAATCCATCTATACAGACCTCCATCAGGTTGCAAACTGAATATATTTTTTTCTGCATCTACCTCTGAAAAAATATTGGGCTTCTAGCTGTGTGTGGGACATGTTCTATTAATCCATCCATACAGACCTCCATCAGGTTGCAAACTGAATATATTTTTTTCTGCATCTACCTCTGAAAAAATATTGGGCTTCTAGCTGTGTGTGGGACTTGTTCTATTAATCCATCTATACAGACCTCCATCAGGTTGCAAACTGAATATATTTTTTTCTGCATCTACCTCTGAAAAAATATTGGGCTTCTAGCTGTGTGTGGGACTTGTTGTATTAGTCCATCTATACTGACCTCCATCAGGTTGCAAACTGAATATATTTTTTTCTGCATCTCCCTCTGAAAAAATATTGGGCCTTCTAGCAGTGTGTGGGACTTTCTCTTTTAGTCCATCCATACTGACCTCCATCAGGTTGCAAATTCAAAATAATTTTTTGTCTGCATCTAGCTCTGAAAAAATATTGGGCTTCTAGCTGTGTGTGGGACTTGTTGTATTAGTCCATCTATACTGACCTCCATCAGGTTGCAAATTAAAAATAATTTTTATCTGCATCTACAGTACCTCTGAAAAAATATTTGGGCTTCTAGCTGTGTGTGGGACTTGTTCTATTAGTCCATCTATACTGACCTCCATCAGGTTGAAAATTGAATATAATTTTTATCTGCATCTAGCTCTGAAAAAATATTTGGCCTTCTAGCAGTGTGTGGGACTTTCTCTATTAGTCCATCTATACTGACCTCCATCAGGTTGCAAATTGAATATAATTTTTATCTGCATCTAGCTCTGAAAAAATATTTGGCCTTCTAGCAGTGTGTGGGACTTTCTCTATTACTCCATCTATACTGACCTCCATCAGGTTGCAAATTAAAAATATTTTTTATCTGCATCTACCTCTGAAAAAATATTTGGGCTTCTAGCAGAGTGTGGGACTCATTGTATTAGGCCATCTATACCAAGCTCCACCAGCTTTGAAATTAATAATAATTTTTAGCTGCATCTAGACCTGAAAATAATTTTTCCCAATAGTGGTAGCAATAGAAATATGGGGCGCACGCCTGGCTAACAAAAATATACGCTTCATAACACAAAACACCAGCCTAGCGCACTGCATTAATAAGATGGCATCATCGTCTCTCCCAGTGCTAGGCCTACTACGCAGGCTAGTATTCCTGTGCCTAAAACACAATGTATGGGTCCGCGCTAGCCACTATGCTGAGGGGTATAAAGCTGCTGCTAACGCTTTATAACAATTCAATTGGCAGAGTTTCACAGAGCTCTTCCACAACGCCCACCCATCGGGCAACAGTTGCCCACCCTCCCTATGGGATCTAGTGGCGAATAGTTGATGCCATTAATCAGAGCGTCAGTTGCCCCGTCAACGTGGCAAGCATACGGTAAGGCATGGGAAGAGTGGACACGACTAGTAGCAGGCAGACGGGTTGACCAATGTGAACAAGCCAGATCACAAGTCACCATAGAATTTCTCCACCAGCTAATGATGAGGGGCATATCAGGGGCGTCAGCGCAGCGGTGTCTGACCGGAGTAGCATTTCACTTCCAACTACTGAATTGGGGAGATGTGACAAAGATTCATCATCAGACAATCCATAAAAGGGTGGAAAAGGGGTCAGCCAAGTCAGGAATGTAGACGTCCCGTCCCGTGTCACTAAAACTGATTTCTCACATCTTATCCCTAACACCATTAACATGACACTCACAATTTGAAGCAACACTAATGTCTACTGCATTTGTGATCGCCTTCTTCGGGGCGCTATGTATAAGCGAATTAGTCCCTCAATCCAAAATTACCACCAGTGGACGCTTATTACACCAGGAAGTAGTCATAGCCAATAATGCAATACGTGTACGCATACACCAATCGAAAACGGTTCCAGCGGGCAGGGGTACTTGGGTACTTCTACAACCCACAAACGGTACACTGAGTCAGGTAACAATAGTAAAAACATATCTAACCATCAGATCACAAAGTAATTTCTTCGTATCACACATTGATGGAACGCCATTATCAAGATACCTGTTCCAAGCTATATTTAATAAATGCATAACATCGGCAGGGAACCACCCCAAAGATTACGGGACACACTCATTCCGCATAGGTGCGGCCACGGAAGCAGCAAGAGCAGGACTGTCAGAAACGGAAGTTCAGAGGATAGGGAGATGGCGATCCACGTGTTTGGCGAGATACATAAGACCGGACTTTTTATCCTAACGTGGTTTGTTTCTTTTACAGGTGACGCTAAGCCAAGAGTGTGAGTGATAGGCCACTCGTATATATATTGGGCACAAAAAAGGGCGAAAGTCTGCCCAGGCGGGAGGAAATTAGAGTTTCATAACACATATTTCAACTGGAGAGGTATTAGAGGCCTGCTATGGCCACAGGTACTAATGGAGGTAATCAAGGTAGGGAGAGAGGCAAGAGGTCCGGTCATCTTAGTTATACAGGCCGGGGGAAACAACCTAGGTCATCACAAGAGCGCATAACTAATGGCAATAATGAAACTAGACACTGAGCGCTTCAGAGAATTTTTCACAAAATTAGCTATAGTATGGTCAGAGATTGTGCCGATAGCGGTATGGCAAGGTGCGCGAGACATCACGGCCATCGAATGGACAAGGCGGGTAATAAATATTCGGATGGCAAAATTTAGAAGAGACAGAGGCGGTGTAGTGATACGACACCGACAACTGGAAGGAGATAAAGCAGGCCTCATACGGCCCGACGGTGTTCACTTAATAGATATTGGACTGGACATATTCCTGTCAGGACTCCAGGACGGAGTGGAACAAGCGTTAAGAGTGATGGGTGGGGGTCAGAGTCCTGCATACGAGTACGCTGGATCCTCCGTGGCCTGGAAATAGAAAGGACATGTTGGAGAGTTACACTTGTTGGCCAACTTGCCGGAGTGGGGACCCAGGGCATGCTGCAACAAGCTGAATTATTTTAGAAATAAAATGCCTTTCTAATGGAATGAGTATAAAGAGTTAATAAAGCTGTGACCGATCCTCACCCATCCAGTTGTAAGAGTTACATTATTGGGTTGTCCATGAAAGGGGGGCGGTAGGGGGGCTGAGCATCTGGGTTTGGTTGGGGGTCCCCACAGTCTGCCTAGGCTAGATTAATTAAAAAATTCTTATTAGATACACAGGCGGTGCAGCTTGCTTCGCAGCTGGGCTACTACGCCCAAAGTATTGCCTAGGCTAGATGCAGTTAAAAATTCTACGCTGACTAGCAGACACTGAAGATTTGGAGCAGACCTCTGAGTAAACAGATCTTCAGACTCAACCATCTGTGTTACCCCAAGCCATAGTGTATGTAGTTTCTTACAGTTAAAAGGGGGGGGTGCGACCCAACCCACCTGGAATTGACGATGCCAACGTCACGTAAGACACAGCAAGGGGACTCCCAAAATTGTGGCACAGACACCACTTAACCCTAGAATGCATACCTGTGGCCTTGCAGGCCCGCCCAGTTAATTGTTTTCTATTTTCTGCAAGATTGCTTTAGTTAGAATTTTGAAACTCTAGGTATTCTTCATGTATATAGTTGTTTGTCATTTGAGTTTGAGTTATTCCATGTTATTTGCACACGGGCCTAAAGGGCCCCAGGTATGTGAAAGTGTAGATTTTTATGGTCATGAGTTCAAGGGTTAAGTGGCATCAATTGCCCCACTGTTGCTTAAAATGGTTGGTGAGGTGATTTTACCAAATCCCCAAGCTTTTAGTCTCCCAAGGATGACACAGGGGTAGAAATGTCCTTGCGAATCCATGATTTGATCATCTTTATGAACGTGAGTCTGTCTACATTCTCAGTGGACAGCCGCGTGCGCTTATCTGTCAGCACACCACCAGCAGCGCTGAACACACGTTCAGAGAGAACGCTGGCTGCATGGCATGACAAGATCTCCAAGGCGTGAGTGGCGAGCTCCGGCGATTTTTCAAGATTGGAATACCAAAATGAGCAAGGGTCCAGTGACACAGTCATGGCTTCGATGTTCACTTGGAGATTCTCCTGTACCATCCTCTCTAGGCATTGACTATGTGTCAGACTTCTTGTCTCCTGTGGCCTTGCAAAGGATGGTCTAAAAAAGTGGTGAAACGATTCCACAAAATTGCTGTTACCAGCAGATACAGTGTTACTGTTACTGTTTGAGTGATGAAGACTCGACAGTCCCACCGTTGGCAAGTTAGAACTGTGAGATTCACTACGTGCACCACTGGTGTTTTGTGGAAAAGCACATGTAAGATTCTGCAACAGATACTCCTGCATTCGTCAATACCTTTTTATGGCAGGAATTATTTCGGCAAATATACTTTTGTACCGGGGATCTAAGAGTGTGGCAACCCAGTAGTCGGGATTACTTCGAATTCTGACAATCCGGGGATGATGTTGCAGGTAGTGCAGCAAGAAAGCACTCATGTGTCTTGCGCATCCAGAAGGACCAAGTCCTTGTTGTGTTGGTAGCGAGGTAAGAATCATGCTTCCTTCCTCTGCCCTCTCCCTCCAACCTCGCACAACAGAAATGTGATCAAGGTCTCCCTGATCTGATGAGTCTTCCATGCCCATTGCCAGTTCGTCCTCCACTTCTTCCTCGGCTCCTGCACCTTCCTCAACAGTTTGGCTGCTACCATGCGCCCTGGTTAATCCCTCTCCCCCACCCTCCCATGCCTGCCGCCTTGGTGCTGCCAACCGTCTGGACCTTGGAGATGTTATCCCTTCCGCATACGACTCCTCCTCTACTTCCTCCACCTCCTCTTGTCCCACCACCTGACTCCGAATTCTGTTTAACATGTGCTCCAGCATGTAAATCACCGTAATAGTCATGCTGATAATGGCATCGTCAGCACTAAACATCTTCGTCGCCATTTCAAGACTGTGCAGAAGGGTGCATAGGTCCCTGATCTGAGACCACTCCTCCAGCGTGATTTGCCCCACCTCTGGATCTCGTTGGCCCAGGCTATACGTCAGAACGTATTGCACCAGGGCTTGTCGGTGCTGCCACAGTCGCTGCAACATGTGCAGAGTAGAATTCCACCATGTCGGCACATCGCATTTCAGCCGGTGAACTGGCAGGCCCAACGACTTCTGTAGAGATGTAAGTCGTTGAACTGCGGGATGCGAACGGCGGAAGTGAGCACACAGCGACCGTGCACTCTGCAGAAGGCCATCTAGTCCGGGATAGTGGGCTAAAAATTGCTGGACAACCAGGTTCAACACGTGAGCCATACAAGGCACGTGTGTAACATTGCCCCGGCGAAGTGCCGCACCCAGGTTTGCAGCATTGTCGCACATGGCCTTCCCTGGTTGCAGGTCCAGTGGAGACAACCTTTCATGAAACTGGGTCTCCAGAGCTGACCAAAACTCCTCAGCTGTGTGACTCACATTTCCCAGACATTTCAAAGTAAACACTGATGCATTGAGCCCTGCTGCCAGCATAGTAAGGAGGTGTGCAGGATTCCTTCTGCGCAGTTAGAAAGCAGGTGGCATTACCAGACAGGCTTTGGGTGCAGGTGGAGGACCGAGAGGAGGTTGAGGAGGCAGAAGCAGTGGAGGAAGTTCGAGATAAAGAGGATTAACACACAACTCGTGGGGACGGTAAGACTTGGACAGCAGCCCCTTGTCCTGCTGTCACCATAGTTACCCAGTGCCCAGTCAGCGACATGTAACGCCCCTGTCCATGCCTTCTCGTCCAAGTGTCTGTGGTGAAGTGCACCCTGTCACACACAGAGTTTCTCAAAGAAGCGGTGATGTTGTGTGCGACATGCTAGTGGAGCACAGGCACACCTTTCTTTGAGAAGTAGTGCCGACTGGGCATCTGGTACTGGGGCACTGTGACGGACATAAGGTCTTGAAAATCCTCTGTGTCCTCCAGGTGGAAAGGCAGCATTTCTGTAGCCAACAGCTTGCAGATGGTGAAATTCAACCTCTTAGCTTTCTCATGGCTAGGAGGAAATGGTCTTTTACTTTTCCACATCTGAGGGACCGAGGGCTGGCTGTTGTGCTTAGACGGTGTTGAGTAGGGTGTCCCCGGCAACTGCCGGTCTGTGAGGAAGATGCAGGCTTACATGTTAGGTTGCCTTGATCCAAAGGTGGTGCTCTCGATGTCGGAGAGCGCTCAACACTAGCAGGTGTTTCCACTTCCCAATGAACTGACGACCTGCCAATCACACTGGCTGTTGCGGGTAAAGAGGTGGCAGGTCTGCGTCCAAAAACATGTGTGACTGCTGTCCACCCAGTCACAGAGGATGAAGAGGCTGCGGATGCACAAGATGGGGCAGACGGTGGTTGGCCCAGCCGGCTAGGCCGCATTGTAGCACAGTGAGCTTCCCACTGCAACTTATGCTTCATATCCATGTGACGGTACATGCATGAAGTACTCAAACTATGTATTTTTTGGCCTCTACTTAGCTTTTGCTGACAAATATTACAGATAACACGAGTTGGGTCATCCTTATCGATCTGAATAAATGCCCAGGCTATGCAAGGCTTAGAGCCCATGTGACCTGAAGAGCCACTACGACTTGTGGTCAGAGGCAGAGTTGTGGTTGAGGATGCAGTTGTTGACGTGCTTCCAGTACTCCGTCTCTGTTCAGGAAGGCGCAACCTAACCTCGTCGTCAATAGCATCTGTGATGCCCCGCTGCGCTTGGTATCACAGATCCTACAAGAGTGCATTGATGGAATCCTCCACAAGAGGCCCCCATAAACATTCACACATCTCCACCTTCCACCTCAGACCAGCAGAGGGAGCCCGTTAGGGATATAAATAGGGAAAGTGGAGCTAGGCAGTTCAGTTCCTCTGAAGAGTTCCTGCAGTAGAGAAGCCTAAGAGAGGTCAGTCTGCAGTGGAGCTCAGTCTAGTCTAGAGAACGCATTTAATAGTTCAGCAGTGGAGCACGAGGCTCCTGCTTGCTAGATTCAGGGAGCCCAGATAGAGCTTAAGGTGTGCCGGTGCCGTAAGATCAGTGAAGCGCGGCAAGCTGCCGTTAGTGTGTATAGCCTAGTGAGGGCCCGAGTAGGCCGAAGGCGAGTGGCGAGTTAGTACATAAGGGGCAGAGGAGCTTAACCAGCTCACCCCGAAGCATTTACCGGACACAGGATCCGAGCTTACCGTATCTATATGACCCAGTAAGGCATAACCGGAATCCCTGGAGAACTACAAGTCCCAGGATCGCTAAGGTGCTGATATGTAACAGAGCCAGGAGACGCTTAGGCCCCGCATACTGGGAGCGTGAACTCAAAGAGAAGGCCCTACCACAAGGTCAGCCAGCGCAGGACAGAGACAAAGTTAGGCCTAGCTCCAGGCAGGTCAGAAACTTACTACGCAGAGGCAAGAAACAGGAGGCCCTACACCCGCTCATTGGGGAGGATCCTTATATGCACCCTTCACCCTACAGTGCTCCGGGATGTGCCTGAATTTCCACCAGTAAAAGGTACTGAAGTGACTACCGTGTCCATTCCCGTTCTTGCTCTGACCCAACTGGGTCTCGCCTGTCCTGCATTCCCCCTGCATACGCTGCCCTGAGACCTAGCTCCACCTGTGGGGTGCTATACCATCGAGCTGCCTTATCACCGGCCTCAGTGGACTGCTGCAGCGCTGGTGCTTGTCACCAGATACCACAGGTGGCGTCATGAACTCTTATAAAATTAACAATTATCCACCCTTTTAAAGAGAGACCCCAGGGTACGGGCCAGGGAGCCGACCACCGCGACATCCCCAAGGCCAGGCAAATGCCCGGGTACCGAGTCATCCCCATCCCCAGGGCTAGTCACATCCTCCTCCACCTCCTCTGCTGACCTCATCGACTGTCTGACTGTGGGTTGACAGTAAGTGGGATCTCCAACCTCGTCATCATCACCCTGTGTGTTATCACACCCGTCGCCCTCAGAGCCAACCTCTTCCTGCCCTGACCGAAAAGTCAAGTTGTCGCTCCAATCAGGTATTTGAGTCTCATCATCGTCTTCATCATTGTCTCCACCAACAGGAGTTACAGTTTGGGAACAAGGGTCTACATTATGCTCAGAACCTTCTTCATCTGGTCCTGGATCCAACTTATAAAGATTCTGGGCATCGGATCAGATCATTTCCTCATCTGGATTAACAGAAGCTCTGGAGCAGACCTCCGTTTCCCAGGCTATAGTATGAGTAAACAGCTGGGCAGACTCAGCCATCTGTGTTACCCCATACTCAGACGGGCAGCTGGAGACTTGGGAGCTGTGAGGAAGCAAGTGCGATTGGGGTGACACCTCTGAGGACTGGAGTATTTGTGATGTTGAAATTGAGGTGATGGAGAGCCCATTTGAAGGAGCACTTGATATCCGTTGAAGCACCTGCTGTTTTTGTGCCTCATCTAGAATTTGTAGCGATGGGCGTGTCCGTAAGAATGGGATTGTATCACATTGTCCACGAAAAGTAGTCGACATCTTAGTTTGGCTGGAAGATGGTCTTTCTTCTGCAGATGTTACTCCCCCCCCCACCGTGGGGGGCCTCGACCCACTGGCGGACAGGCACCAGTATTGGGATAGGGGGGCTGGCCGTCATGGTCCACCGCGGCTCTGGCATAAACCCGGCGACACAGAGGTGGCACAGGCAGGAACGGACTGGCCGTGTCGGCTTTTCACTTTTTGGATTTTAGAAGGGCATGACATGCCTATATCTGTGTCTCCCCCTCCTTTTACTCCTCCACCTCTTTTCTTTTCGCATGACTATATGTACTTGTCACTTTTCCATGTGTTAGTTGTGTCTTCAGAGCAGTTTGTCAGCTTTTGGACACCTTTGAAGGTGTTTTCTATGTGTTTCAATGTGTTTTTGTTTGCCTGCCATTGGTTTTAACGGTGTTCAAAGGTGTTCGACGAACAGTTCGACGAACCAAACCGAACTCGAACACTACGGGGGTGGCTCAACACTTGTCATCAGAGGACAGAGGCTGCAGTCACTGCTGCAATGACTGCCCCCTCCCTGAAAAGAAGTGTCATCAGAAGGCAGAGGCTGCAGTCACTACAGCAATGACTGCCCCCTCCCTGAAATGAAGCGTCATCAGAGGGCAGAGGCTGCTGTCATTGCCGCAATGACTGCCCCCTCCCTGAGATGAAGCATCATCAGAGGGCAGAGGCTGCAGTCACTGCCGCAATGACTGCCCCCTCCCTAAAATTGAGCGTCATCAGAGGGCAGAGGCTGCAGTCACTGCCGCAATGACTGCCCCCTCCCTGAAATGAAGCGTCATCAGAGGGCAGAGGCTGCAGTCATTGCCGCAATGACTGCCCCCTCCCTGAAATGAAGTGTCATCAAAGGGCAGAGGCTGCAGTCACTGCCGCAAAGACTGCTCCCTCCCTGAAATGCAGTGTCATCAGAGGGCAGAGACTGCAGTCACTGCCGCAATGACTGCCCCCTCCCTAAAATGAAGCGTCATCAGAGGGCAGAGGCTGCAGTCACTGCCGCAATGACTGCCCCCTCCCTGAAATGAAGCGTCATCAGAGGGCAGAGGCTGCAGTTACTGCTGCAATGACTGCCCCCTGCCTGAAAAGAAGTGTCATCAGAGGGCAGAGGCTGCAGTCACTGCCGCAATGACGGCCCCCTCCCTGAAAAGAAGTGTCATCAGAGGGCAGAGGCTGCAGTCACTGCCGTAATGACTGCCCCCTCCCTGAAAATAAATGTCATCAGAGGGCAGAGGCTGCAGTCAATTCCGAAATGACTGCCCCCTCCCTGAAAAGAAGTGTCATCAGAGGGCAGAGGCTGCATTCACTGCTGCGATGACTGCTCCCTCCCTAAAATGAAGTGTCATCAGAGGGCAGAGGCTGCATTCACTGCTGCAATGACTGATCCCTCCCTGAAATTAAGTGTCATCAGAGGTCCGACGCTGCATTCACTGCTGCAATGACTGCCCCCTCCCTGAAATGAAGTGTCATCAGAGGGCAGAGCCTGCATTCTCTGCCGCAACGACTGCCCCCTCCCTGAAATGAAGCGTCATCAGAGTGCAGAGGCTGCAGTCACAACCGCAATGACTGCCCCCTCCCTGAAAAGAAGGGTCATCAGAGGGCAGAGGCTGCAGTCACTGCCGCAATGACTGCCCCCTCCCTGAAATGAAGTGTCATCAGAGGGCAGAGGCTGCAGTCACTGCCGCAATGACTGCCCCCTCCCTGAAATGAAGCGTCATCAGAGGGCAGAGGCTGCAGTCACTGCCGCAATGACTGCCCCCTCCCTGAAATGAAGCGTCATCAGAGGGCAGAGGCTGCAGTCACTGCCGCAATGACTGCCCCCTCCCTGAAATGAAGCGTAGTCAGAGGGCAGAGGCTGCAGTCACTTCCGCAATGACTGCCCCCTCCCTGAAAAGAAGTGTCATCAGAGGGCAGAGGCTGCAGTCACTGCTGCAATGACTGCCCCCTCCCTGAAAAGAAGTGTCATCAGAGGGTAGAGGCTGCATTCACTGCCGCAATGACTGCCCCCTCCCTGAAATGAAGAGTCATCAGAGGGCAGAGACTGCAGTCACTGCCGCAATGACTTCCCCCTCCCTGAAATGAAGCGTCATCAGAGGGCAGAGACTGCAGTCACTGCCGCAATGACTGCCCCCTCCCTGAAATGAAGTGTCATCAGAGGGCAGAGGCTGCATTCACTGCTGCAATGACTGATCCCTCCCTGAAATTAAGTGTCATCAGAGGTCCGACGCTGCATTCACTGCTGCAATGACTGCCCCCTCCCTGAAATGAAGTGTCATCAGAGGGCAGAGCCTGCATTCTCTGCCGCAACGACTGCCCCCTCCCTGAAATGAAGCGTCATCAGAGTGCAGAGGCTGCAGTCACAACCGCAATGACTGCCCCCTCCCTGAAAAGAAGGGTCATCAGAGGGCAGAGGCTGCAGTCACTGCCGCAATGACTGCCCCCTTCCTGAAATGAAGTGTCATCAGAGGGCAGAGGCTGCAGTCACTGCCGCAATGACTGCCCCCTCCCTGAAATGAAGCGTCATCAGAGGGCAGAGGCTGCAGTCACTGCCGCAATGACTGCCCCCTCCCTGAAATGAAGCGTCATCAGAGGGCAGAGGCTGCAGTCACTGCCGCAATGACTGCCCCCTCCCTGAAATGAAGCGTAGTCAGAGGGCAGAGGCTGCAGTCACTTCCGCAATGACTGCCCCCTCCCTGAAAAGAAGTGTCATCAGAGGGCAGAGGCTGCAGTCACTGCTGCAATGACTGCCCCCTCCCTGAAAAGAAGTGTCATCAGAGGGTAGAGGCTGCATTCACTGCCGCAATGACTTCCCCCTCCCTGAAATGAAGAGTCATCAGAGGGCAAAGACTGCAGTCACTGCCGCAATGACTTCCCCCTCCCTGAAATGAAGCGTCATCAGAGGGCAGAGACTGCAGTCACTGCCGCAATGACTGCCCCCTCCCTGAAATGAAGCGTCATCAGAGGGCAGAGGCTGCAGTCACTGCTGCAATGACTGTCCCGTCCCTGAAATGAAGCGTCATCAGAGGGCCGAGGCTGCAGTCACTGCCGCACTGACTGCCCCCTCCCTGAAATGAAGCATCATCAGAGGGCAGAGGCTGTAGTCACCGCCGCAATGACTGCCCCCTCCCTGAAATGAAGAGTCATCAGAGGGCAGAGGCTGCAGACACTGCCGCAATGACTGCCCCCTCCCTGAAATGAAGCGTCATCAGAGGGCAGAGGCTGCAGTCACTGCCGCAATGACTGCCCCCTCCCTGAAAAAAAGTGTCATCAGAGGGCAGAGGCTGCAGTCACTGCCGCAATGACGGCCCCCTCCCTGAAAAGAAGTGTCATCAGAGGGCAGAGGCTGCAGTCACTGCCGTAATGACTGCCCCCTCCCTGAAAAGAAGTGTCATCAGAGGGCAGAGGCTGCAGACACTTCCGAAATGACTGCGCCCTCCCTGAAAAGAAGTGTCATCAGAGGGCAGAGGCTGCATTCACTGCTGCAATGACTGCTCCCTCCCTAAAATGAAGTGTCATCAGAGGGCAGAGGCTGCATTCACTGCTGCAATGACTGTCCCCTCCCTGAAATGAAGTGTCATCAGAGGGCAGACGCTGCATTCTCTGCCGGAACGACTGCCCCCTCCCTGAAATGAAGCGTCATCAGAGGGCAGAGGCTGCAGTCACTGCCGCAATGACTGCCCCCTCCCTAAAATTAAGCGTCATCAGAGGGCAGAGGCTGCAGTCACTGCCGCAATGACTGCCCCCTCCCTGAAATGAAGCGTCATCAGAGGGCAGAGGCTGCAGTCACTGACGCAATGACTGCCCCCTCCCTGAAATGAAGCGTCATCAGAGGGCAGAGGCTGCAGTCACTGCTGCAATGACTGCCCCCTCCCTGAAATGAAGCGTCATCAGAGGGCAGAGGCTGCAGTCACTGCCGCAATGACTGCCCCCTCCCTGAAATGAAGCGTAGTCAGAGGGCAGAGGCTGCAGTCACTTCCGCAATGACTGCCCCCTCCCTGAAAAGAAGTGTCATCAGAGGGCAGAGGCTGCAGTCACTGCTGCAATGACTGCCCCCTCCCTGAAATGAAGAGTCATCAGAGGGCAGAGACTGCAGTCACTGCCGCAATGACTTCCCCCTCCCTGAAATGAAGCGTCATCAGAGGGCAGAGGCTGCAGTCACTGCCGCAATGACTGCCCCCTCCCTGAAATGAAGCGTCATCAGAGGGCAGAGGCTGCAGTCACTGCTGCAATGACTGCCCCCTCCCTGAAATGAAGCGTCATCAGAGGGCCGAGGCTGCAGTCACTGCCGCAGTGACTGCCCCCTCCGTGAAATGAAGCATCATCAGAGGGCAGAGGCTGTAGTCACTGCCGCAATGACTGCCCCCTCCCTGAAATGAAGAGTCATCAGAGGGCAGAGGCTGCAGTCACTGCCGCAATGACTGCCCCCTCCCTGAAATGAAGCGTCATCAGAGGGCAGAGGCTGCAGTCACTGCCGCAATGACTGCCCCCTGCCTGAAAAAAAGTGTCATCAGAGGGCAGAGGCTGCAGTCACTGCCGCAATGACGGCCCCCTGCTTGAAAAGAAGTGTCATCAGAGGGCAGAGGCTGCAGTCACTGCCGTAATGACTGCCCCCTCCCTGAAAAGAAGTGTCATCAGAGGGCAGAGGCTGCAGTCACTTCCGAAATGACTGCCCCCTCCCTGAAAAGAAGTGTCATCAGAGGGCAGAGGCTGCATTCACTGCTGCAATGACTGCTCCCTCCCTAAAATGAAGTGTCATCAGAGGGCAGAGGCTGCATTCACTGCTGCAATGACTGATCCCTCCCTGAAATTAAGTGTCATCAGAGGGCCGACGCTGCATTCACTTGTGCAATGACTGTCCCCTCCCTGAAATGAAGTGTCATCAGAGGGCAGACGCTGCATTCTCTGCCGGAACGACTGCCCCCTCCCTGAAATGAAGCGTCATCAGAGGGCAGAGGCTGCAGTCACTACCGCAATGACTGCCCCCTCCCTGAAAAGAAGGGTCATCAGAGGGCAGAGGCTGCAGTCACTTCCGCAATGACTGCCCCCTCCCTGAAATGAAGCGTCATCAGAGGGCAGAGGCTGCAGTCACTGCCGCAATGACTGCCCCCTCCCTGAAATGAAGTGTCATCAGAGGGCAGAGGCTGCAGTCACTGCCGCAATGACTGCCCCCTCCCTGAAATGAAGCTTCATCAGAGGGCAGAGGCTGCAGTCACTGCCGCAATGACTGCCCCCTCCCTGAAATGAAGCGTCATCAGAGGGCAGAGGCTGCAGTCACTGCTGCAATGACTGCCCCCTCCCTGAAATGAAACGTCATCAGAGGGCAGAGGCTGCAGTCACTGCCGCAATGACTGCCCCCTCCCTGAAATGAAGCGTAGTCAGAGGGCAGAGGCTGCAGTCACTTCCGCAATGACTGCCCCCTCCCTGAAAAGAAGTGTCATCAGAGGGCAGAGGCTGCAGTCACTGCTGCAATGACTGCCCCCTCCCTGAAAAGAAGTGTCATCAGAGGGTAGAGGCTGCATTCACTGCCGCAATGACTGCCCCCTCCCTGAAATGAAGAGTCATCAGAGGGCAGAGACTGCAGTCACTGCCGCAATGACTTCCCCCTCCCTGAAATGAAGCGTCATCAGAGGGCAGAGGCTGCAGTCACTGCCGCAATGACTGCCCCCTCCCTGAAATGAAGCGTCATCAGAGGGCAGAGGCTGCAGTCACTGCTGCAATGACTGCCCCCTCCCTGAAATGAAGCGTCATCAGAGGGCCGAGGCTGCAGTCACTGCCGCAATGACTGCCCCCTCCCTGAAATGAAGCGTCATCAGAGGGCAGAGGCTGCAGTCACTGCCGCAATGACTGCCCCCTCCTTGAAATGAAGAGTCATCAGAGGGCAGAGGCTGCAGTCACTGCCGCAATGACTGCCCGCTCCCTGAAATGAAGCGTCATCAGAGGGCAGAGGCTGCAGTCACTGCTGCAATGACTGCCCCCTCCCTGAAATGAAGCGTCATCAGAGGGCAGAGGCTGCAGTCACTGCCGCAATGACTGCCCCCTCCCTGAAATGAAGCTTCATCAGAGGGCAGAGGCTGCAGTCACTTCCGCAATGACTGCCCCCTCCCTGAAATGAAGCTTCATCAGAGGGCAGAGGCTGCAGTCACTGCCGCAATGGCTGCCCCCTCCCTGAAATGAAGCGTCATCAGAGTGCAGAGGCTGCAGTCACTGCTGAAATGACTGCCCCCTCCCTGAAATGAAACGTCATCAGAGGGCAGAGGCTGCAGTCACTGCCGCAATGACTGCCCCCTCCCTGAAATGAAGCGTAGTCAGAGGGCAGAGGCTGCAGTCACTTCCGCAATGACTGCCCCCTCCCTGAAAAGAAGTGTCATCAGAGGGCAGAGGCTGCAGTCACTGCTGCAATGACTGCCCCCTCCCTGAAAAGAAGTGTCATCAGAGGGTAGAGGCTGCATTCACTGCCGCAATAACTGCCCCCTCCCTGAAATGAAGAGTCCTCAGAGGGCAGAGACTGCAGTCACTGCCGCAATGACTTCCCCCTCCCTGAAATGAAGCGTCATCAGAGGGCAGAGGCTGCAGTCACTGCCGCAATGACTGCCCCCTCCCTGAAATGAAGCGTCATCAGAGGGCAGAGGCTGCAGTCACTGTTGCAATGACTGCCCCCTCCCTGAAATGAAGCGTCATCAGAGGGCCGAGGCTGCAGTCACTGCCGCAATGACTGCCCCCTCCCTGAAATGAAGCGTCATCAGAGGGCAGAGGCTGCAGTCACTGCCGCAATGACTGCCCCCTCCCTGAAATGAAGAGTCATCAGAGGGCAGAGGCTGCAGTCACTGCCGCAATGACTGCCCGCTCCCTGAAATGAAGCGTAGTCAGAGGGCAGAGGCTGCAGTCACTTCCGCAATGACTGCCCCCTCCCTGAAATGAAGCGTCATCAGAGGGCAGTGGCTGCAGTCACTTCCGCAATGACTGCCCCCTCCCTGAAATGAAGCGTCATCAGAGGGCAGAGTCTGCAGTCACTGCTACAATGACTGCCCCCTCCCTGAAATGAAGAGTCATCAGAGGGCAGAGGCTGCAGTCACTGCCGCAATGACTGCCCCCTCCCTGAGATGAAGCATCATCAGAGGGCCGAGGCTGTGGTCACTGCTGCAATGACTGCTTCCTCCCTGAAATGAAGAGTCATCAGAGGGCAGAAGCTGCAGTCACTGCCGCAATGACTGCCCCCTCCCTGAAATGAAGCGTCATCAGAGGGCAGAGGCTGCAGTCACTGCCGCAATGACTGCCCCCTCCCTGAAAGGAAGTGTCATCAGAGGGCAGAGGCTGCAGTCACTGCTGCAATGACTGCCCCCTCCCTGAAAAGAAGTGTCATCAGAGTTCAGAGGCTGCAGTCACTTACGCAATGACTGCCCCCTCCCTGCAAAGAAGTGTCATCAGAGGGCAGAGGCTGCATTCACTTCGGCAATGACTGCTCCCTCCCTGAAATGAAGTGTCATCAGAGGGCCGATGCTGCATTCATTGCTGCAATGACTGCCCCCTACCTGAAATGAAGTGTCATCAGAGGGCAGAGGCTATAGTCACTGCCGCAATGACTGCCCCCTCCCTGAAATGAAGTGTCATCAGAGGGCAGAGGCTGCAGTCACTGCCTCAATGACTGTCCCCTCCCTGAAATGAGGGAGGGGAGGTGGCATAGTCACTGCTGTGTCACTGTGCGATGTACAATGCTGGCTCACATCAACAATAATGAGCTGACATCCCTGTACGTTGTCAGAATGAATACCTGGTGTACAGAGACGAATGCCGCCCTTGCAAGTAAGATCAAAACGCTGAGTATTCTGACAATGCTTTCTGATGCTGACTCGTTACTGTTGATCTGAGCCTGCATCAGATGCTGTCATTATGCACATTGTGCTGAGACTAGCCCAGCACCTGATATGAGTGTCACTGATGACACTTAATTTCAGGGAGGGAGCATACTCAGCTTTTTGAAACTGGGCACAATATTGCGACCCAAAATCCTTTGGTAACCTTTAGATTTCATGATGCCTTCCACACAGTCAAGTCACACAAAACCACCCCTTAACATCTTTTAACCTCCACTATATTTGACTGTAGGTACTGTGATAATTTCTTTATAGGCATTATTCTGTTTTTAGTAAAAAGTAGAATGATGTGCTTTACCAAAAAAACTTTATATTGGTCTCATCTATCCACAAGATGCTTTCCCAGAAATATTTTGGCTTACTCACATACATTTTGGCAAAATGCAGTCTAGCTTTTTTATATCTCTGTGTCTGCACTATGGTCCTCCTGGGTCTCATGCCATAGCGTTTCATTTCATTCAAATGTTAATGGATAGTTTGAGCTGACACTGATGCACCCTGATTCTACAGGACAGCATGCAAGACATTTTTCTTTTTCTGTTCTCCATGCTTAGTGTGGCACACACAGACACACAATGCAAAGATTGAGTTAATGTCTCCCCTTTTATCTGATTTCAGGTGTGATTTTCATATTTCCCACACGTGTTACATGCTTGAAACAAAGTTTTTTTCCCCAAAATTTTGAAAAGGTGCCAACAAATTTGTCCATCTCATTTTTGGGGCTTTGTGTGAAATGATGTCCAATTTGTCCTTTTTTCTCTTTTTTTGCATTGTTCTAATACAAACAAAGGCAATAAACATGTTTATAGCAAACATGTGTAATTGCAATCATTTTCTGGGAGAAATACTTCATTTTCTGGAACAATTTCAAGGGAGGCCTACACTTTCGGCCATAACTGTATCTGACACTCTTGGCACAATGGTTTTCTGGTGGATTATCAAATTCACACTATTTTCTGTGGTTAATTTTAATTATGAAACTACAGTACACTATTTGGAGGCCCTATGCAGAACAGCAAGCTTGGTACTTGCAAATGGAACAGGAACAGAATTACAGGTTGCAGGCAGATATTGAATTTGTGTAGCTTGGAAATGGGAAGGAATGGTGCTGAGGTGCTGAGGAGTCACCAAGCTCTGCCAAATGAATAGTGACATTAGGTGTCTCACAGGAATGGGGGTTAATAAACACTAGCTATTATGGTTCACTACCTCAGGGCTTAGAAAGTACTCTATTCCTAATGGCCCCTACATCCTATTTATATCAAAGAGGATGTACCACTCTACATTGCTCTCTCCTATGGAGGCCTACACTTCTCTCATACCTCGAGACCTGACAACATATCAGGTGGAGGTGTTGGTCTGCTTCTTTCAACAAAATATAGTTTTCAGGTTATCCCCTCAGTACCCTCCCTTATCTTCCCTTCTTTTGAGGCCCACACAGTCAGACTCTACCGGCCCTTCTCCCTGTGAGTGGCGGTTGTCTATCGCCCTCCAGGTCCCTCCCGTCTCTTCCTGGATCACTTTGCTGCCTAGCTTCCAAATTTTCTATCCTGTCACATCCCCACCCTAATCATGGGAGATTTTAACATCCCAATTGGCGATTCTCTTTCCCCATCTGCCGGTCATCTTTAATCCCTAACCTCCTCCTTCGGCCTTTCACAGCTTGCTAATTCTCCTACACATGAAGATGGGAACACATTGGACCTGATCTTCCCCCAGCTTTGCGCAGTACATGACTTTTCTAACTCTCCCCTTCCACTGTCTGACCATAATCTTCTTTCATTCTCTGTCAAGAACTGTGAGGCTACTCAAGAAACCCCCACTTTCCACACTTATAGAAATATATGCGCCATTTACACCCAGAAATTTATGAATAAGTTGCAATCATCATTGGCCCCAATCTCCTCCCTCTCATGTCCCGACTCTGCATTGAAGCATTATAAGGAAATATTGCTATGTGCCCTGGATGAAGCCGCACCCCCTACACAGCGAACAATTCGGCATAGACGGTGACAACCCTGGCACACGCCTCAAACACGTCTTCTCCAGAGGTGCTCCAGGTGTGCTGAACGGCTGTGGAGAAAATCGAATCTGCCCGAACATTTCCTCCATTATAAATTTATGCTAAAAACATATAAGTCTGCTCTTCACCTCTCCAAACAAATCTTCTTTAACAATCTCATCATCTCACTTTCCAATAATCCTAAACGCCTCTTTGACACATTTCATTCTCTCCTCAATCAAACAGCACAGGCCCCGACCACCGACTTCAGCGCTGACGATCTGGCCAATTATTTCAAAGAAAAAAATGACCATATCCGACAGGAAACTTTCTCCCAATCCCCAAACGTTATGCATGCTCTCCCCCGCCACATTGTATCTTGCTCACTTTCTGACTTCGAACCAGTCATGGAAGATGAAGTGATCAGGCTCCTTGCATCTTCTCGCCCTACTACCTGCACCAGTGACCCTATTCCCTCACATCTCCTTCAGTCCCTTTCTCCAGCTGTCACCACTCACCTAACTAAAATTTTCAACCTCTTCCTCTCATCTGGTATCTTTCCCTCTTCTCTTAAACATGCCAGCATACATCCATTACTTAAAAAACCATCCCTTGACCAGAACTGCACGGCCAACTACAGACCTGTTTCCAATCTTCCATTTATCTCTAAACTCCTGGAACGCCTGGTCCAATCCCGTCTAATCCGCTATCTCTCAGACAACTCTCTTCTTGACCCTCTACAATCTGGTTTCCGCTCTTTACATTCTACTGAAACTGCCCTCACTAAAGTCTCTAATGATCTACTAACAGCTAAATATAATGGTCACTACTCCCTGCTGATTCTCCTTGATCTCTCTGCAGCATTTGATACTGTGGATCACCAGCTCCTCCTCACTATGCTCTGCACTATTGGCCTCAAGGACACTGTTCTCTCCTGGTTCTCCTCCTATCTCTCTGACCGCTCCTTCTCTGTGTGTTTTGCCGGCTCCTCCTCCTCTCTCCTTCCCCTTACTGTCGGAGTTCCTCAAGGATCAGTCCTAGGCACCCTTCTTTTCTCCTTATGCACCGCTCCTATTGGACAAACAATCAGCAGATTCGGTTTTCAGTACCATCTCTATGCTGATGACACCCAATTATACACCTCTGCTCCAGACATCTGAATCAGTCAAAAACTGAACTACTCGTATTTCCTCCCTCCACTGACCTACCTGTGGCCGATATTGCCATGTCCGTTTGTGGCTCAACCATTACTCCCCAGCAACAAGCCCGCTTCTTGGGGTCATTTTTGATTCAGATTTTTCCTTCACTCCTCACATCAAATCACTCGCTCATTCATGTCAACTACACCTCAAAAACATCTCAAGAATCAGGACATTTCTCACCTTTGACTCGGCAAAAACTCTTACTATAGCTCTTATTCATTCTCGTCTCGACTATTGCAACTCTCTACTAATCGGTCTCCCTCTTACTAAACTCTCCCCTCTCCAATTCGTCCTTAACGCAGCAGCAAGGATCATATTCCTCACCAACCACTACACCGATGCCTCTTCCCTGTGCCAGTCATTGCATTGGTTACCCATCCAATACAGAGTTCAATTTAAACTTATCACGCTTACCCACAAAGTGCTCCATGCTTCAGCACCACTCTACATCTCCTCCCTTGTCTCAGTCTACCACCGTACACGTGCCCTCCGTTCTGCCAATGACTTAAAACTAAAATCCTCCGTAATCCGAACTTCCCACTCCCGTCTCCAAGATTTCTCGCGTGCTGCACCAATTCTTTGGAATGCACTACCCAGGACAGTTCGATTAATTCCAAATACCCACAGTTTCAAGCGGACCCTAAAAACCCATTTCTTTAGACTGGTGTATCGCCTAAACACACTATCTGTCTGTCCCAGTTTTCCCCCATATAAAAATCTTCTTCAGTTTCAGGTTCATACCATTCATGTACTTAATAGCCTCAGTCAGGACTGTACACATACTGGCTGGTGACCAGTTCATGTATTATTATTTATCTTATTTAGTATATCAAGGCTGCATTATACAATATATGTACACTTTACCTTTTGTGTCTCCCCAATTTCCCCATAGACTGTAAGCTTGCGAGCAGGGCCCTCACTCCTTTTGATTTGAGATATGCTTATTCTGTATTGTCTGTATAAGTCCCACCTAAAATTGTAAAGTGCTGCGGAATATGTTGGCGCTATAAAAATAAAAAATTACTATTATTATTTCTTTTTAAAGCAGTTCAACCCACCAAATTGACATTGCACCAAAACCTCATTACCAATTTTACAGTTCCATGTGCCACAAAGCAGTCTACAAACTCTTCATAAACACTGTGCAGACTTTTATCTTAACTTAGTGTTCTTGTGTTCTTGATCTAATAAACAAAATTACATTTTAATTAAAATAAAATACTGCAATTCCTGCCTTATAACTTTCAGTAGTACTGTAGAAGGTCACAAACGAGGAATATCAAGTTTAGGTCTAATGATTTCTATTGAGAGCTAACAATTGATGTGACGTCTATGGAGCGGACATGATTAACTTCTACATGTACATAAATAACCCATACAAAAAGCTGTGTTGTTTAAAATGTTCTCTAAAGTCAAGGGAATTCTTTTCCTCTGAAAAAAAAGTTCAATCTCCAGAGGAGACAAAGTTTCTTTACCATCAGAACTATTAATCTGTGAATTGGCCTACTGTGCTGGTCACAGTGGGAAACATCAATAGTATCAAAGAAATCTTGAAATATTATTTTCTTAGAAGAAAATAACATCAATTCTTATGTTTTGAGAACTTATTGTTTTGAATTTTGATCAAATCAATCAGCATTCAGGATCAGTTTGGAAAAAGTAGCTTTTCTAGAGCAGATTGGATTATGCAATATGCTTGTGTTTATACACCATTATTTTTATTCTCTCCCAACCATCATTTCAATCTGATGGATGTGTGTCTTTTTTTCAACTATGCTCTGTAAGTATGTTATCTAAATTGTATGTGGAATGTGGGATCCAGAGTATGATTTCTAGCCATTTGAGTAAAAGTAAATGCCATATTTTCCATTTCACAACTAAAAACTTCTAATAACTTTGTGCCAAAATAATAATAATAATAATAATGATAATGAGCCCTATGCTTTGTGCAATTTTTCTTTTTTATTTGCTTAATC
Organism: Phyllobates terribilis; assembly: GCF_046119375.1. NCBI lineage: Eukaryota > Metazoa > Chordata > Amphibia > Anura > Dendrobatidae > Phyllobates > Phyllobates terribilis. Next base: position 990,814,760 of record NW_027362761.1, on the reverse strand, counting down.
AGGATGTTGAAAATAAATTAATGCGTGATTGGTGAAGTGTGGTATTTAATATATGGCAGATGCTTTTAGAAGCTTACTGTTTAAAAAAGAAAGTATTATTCTTTCATATTGATGGACCTACCCAACCATATGAATACATTTCCATTTTTATTCAGTTTAATTCTGCTGATTGCTACCAACACAATGAAGTGTTAAGAACAAATGCAAATTTGCCTAATTTCAATATATGTTTAAATTAAATTAAATGATAGAAACAGAAAATGTGAGAAAGCAAACTAATTCATTCATGTAGGCCTCAAAGCATAGAAACCAAACCAAAACCCCTACGACAGTAACTGAGAAATCATTTTGTAAGTGTGGCTATGTTAACTGTATGGGGAATGTAAACTTTTTCTCTAACAAATTCATTCATTTTCCGAACTGGGTCATATGTTACCAACATGAATATTAAAGCGTTCTTCCTCTACTTTCTTACGAATGGGTCCATTGGGTAATAAAAAAATTGCAATGCTCACCTTCTGGACTAGCACTGCTCCTCCACAATCACATCTGTGTCCCCAATCAGTCTGCTAGCATCAACATCTGATGTGGAATTCACGTGACACTTTCAGCCAATCTGCAACTGCTGATTAGCTGCCACATTCACATTCCATCTGATTGGAAGAAGTGGAAGATATCAGATTGGCAAGGGACACAGCAACAAGTGACACAAAATATATGATCTCTCCTAATCTTCGACCCCTTCACAATATTTGCATACAGAACAGCTAGCTTTCATTTACTTGAGACAGGGGCAGAGGGAGGTGTGGAGATTAATATGCCCAAACTATAACTGTGCTCCATTCTTTGATAACTTCTTTTCAACAATATTTTGTGCTATTTTGGCTTAAAAGGGTATTCTCATCTCCAAGATCCTATCCCAATATGTAGTAGGTGTAATAATAATAACATTTGCAAATACCTCCTATTAGAAATGAAGTATTGTTCTTCTGATTAGCTATATCGCTTACCCCATGTGCAGGGTATTGCAGTAGCTCAGGTATTCAGGGCTACAACCACTAACAGCTAACTAACTGACTAACTTTAACTATATGAGTGGTTGTAACTATAGATACCAAAGCTACTACAATGCCCTGCCCATGGGGTAAGAGACATAGCTAATCAGAAGAACTACACTGCATTTCTAATTGGAGGTATTTTCTAATATTATTATTATTACACCTACTACATATTGGGATAGGATCTTGGAGATGGGAATATCCTTTCAAGGGCAAATATGCCCATATTATCCATATAATATTATGTCCTTATTTAGGGGAACATATTCACATGACTGATCTGCTTTAAAAATGTGTAGAATTACATGTGCTATGTTACTATAGCCATATTACAGTATTTGGAGTTGCAAATGTTATATCGAATATCATCCAATTTAGATGAAATATAATAAACTGATATTTTTTTTATAATGCCATTAACATCTACACAACTCTAAAGTACATCTTATTTGACTGGCAATCTCTTTAAATCCAAAGACACTAGCCCAAATCCTGAACAACTAGAAATATTATCAGGAATACTATGAGAGATCTTACCTGTGTAAAAAAAATGTACTGCAGCACATTTAGTAAATTGACAAAAATGAGCGTAAGCAAGCATGTTCCAATTTCTAAATAAAATGCAACTTTGATGATTAAATATTTCACAGTAAAAACACATTCTTTGAAAGATGTATTGTTTTCTATGCCGAAAATAATAGATTATCTTTTGCTATTTTTAAACTTTTTTTGTTAGCTAAAACAAGTCTTTTTCAGTTAATGTACCTGTAGATTTAATAATATGTTTCTTATGTCTTGACCAATCATGAATTTTTGAAATGAGTGCATGAAGCCATAAACCTTTTTTTGTCCACATGTCCTTTGTGCATAGGTTAAGAAATTATTGCCATGTAATACTAATAAGACGCAAACCTTTATGACTGTTGTAAAATTTTGCAGGAAAGAAAAAACTGCATTGTGCCATTTTACTGCAAAAATTAAGTCTTGTCATGAATTAAAAATGAAGGATGATATTCTAATAAGTGAAAGAGACGAAATTTTTGCTTTGAAAAGCAAAATGTTCTCCCAGAAAAGCTGATATCAACCCATTTTGCTATTTAATTTTCAAGCATAAAACAGAGATCCCATGCTTCATTGATACTAATCACTTTTGGTTCTGAGAATTTTCAATTTACATTTTACTACCAGTTGTTACTGCAGGTGGTTTTAAACTATGACTATCCACATTGCTATTATTCAGATGATTAAATTATAGTTAGCTTCATTAAGTTATCCAATTTTAAATTGCTTTATCCTAACTTGAAGCAGATTCTGTCTCTTGTGTTGTACGTTCAATTTTATTTTATTCTTATTTTATAAGACTTTCAATTTCTTATTACTTTTAGGACATATCTCCTCTAATTGAATGAAATCCCAAAGCATATCTGAGAATTTCGGGATAATGATCTATGCCATTAAGAAGTCTTTTTTCACTGTGGTGGGTAATCTAAATATTATATCTTCACCGACTAAAAATCATTTTGTAATGATGCATGTATTATGCAGTCTTTGTGGAATGATACACTAATTCATTGCATTTTCCAAAAGATAATTCTGCTCAACCATTTAATTCTCTTGTGCACTTACCTTTATAACTGTGCATTTAATTCTTAGCTAATTGACATCAATATTTATGTATTTCAATTAGCTGTTGTTTTATCTACTTCCATGTCATATAATTGGAACCATTAGATTATCTCCCAGAGGCTTTTACATTGTATTCAAAGGAAAATTAAATATCCAATATGTTTTACCTACATTCAAAGTAAAAGGAGACTGTACTGATAGCCGAAAACACAATACATTTATACAAGTAAAATCATTATGTTTTTCACATAGATTGTTAATAGTAGTTTTTATATTTATGTATCATTCATGAAATGTCAGTGAAATTATCTTTAGAGCACTTCTTTATTTACATAGATTGTATCAACCTGTATATCGAATATATGGCGATTTTTACTGCCATTGCAATCAAATAAATGATAGATCAGAATTAAAGTTCATGCTATAAGGCTGTCTGGCATCAAGATTTAAGAGGTTGTCTTACCCTGAAATTCCAATTTTTTTTAAGCTAATCTGTGCTGTATTGTAATATCCAAAACCTCATAATTCACATCTCAGCTGCTGCAGAACCTCATAATTCACACCAAAGCCGCTGAAGAACCTTATAATTCATACCTCAGCTGCTGCCGAACATCATAAGTCACACCTCAGCTACTGCAGAACATCATAAATCACACCTCAGCTGATGCAGAAGAGTATCACAAAAGAGTAACACCTCAGTTGCAACAGAACCTTATAATACATACCTCCGCTGCTGCAGAACCTCATAATACATACCTCATCTGCTGCAGAACCTCACAATATACATCTCAGCTGCTGCAGAACCTCATAAAACATCTTAGCTGTTATCACTGCCTTAAATTGATAGAATCGCTTTTATTTTCACATTGAACCATAACATGGTGATATGGAGATCACAGCATGTAAGGTATGACACTAAGGCTTCCAATACTATTTTGCAACATGATAAGGAACTTGACAGCTGATTGCTACCCCCAGGGCAACAGGAATCAGATATTGGTTTTATTATTGCAGTCATGTATGTTTTACTCTGAAATTCTGCCACATTTCAGGTAAAACGTACATTTAACCCCTTCACTCCCTTGCAATTTTGCAGAACAATTTGCAGAACTCTAGTCCATCTGCCAGGTCAGTTTTCTCTGACATCTGGATCGGAGGCTTGCAAAGCTCTTACCTTCTGGGATCCCCGATGCAGCTTTTGATTTGCCAGTGTGACATGTTGTCTTCTGTGCTTCATGGCACAATGATTATGTTGTGCCAGCCCGGTTAATCAAAAGCCACCTCAAGGATAATGGGAAGGTAAAAGATTTACGAGCCTCACATCCTGCGACCAGAGAATAATGACCTGGCCGATGCACTGGAGTCCCACGAATTGGTCAGCCCAACCATGAATGCTCTCTGGCCAAGGACAGGATCCCATCCTTGGCTTATGAATAGATGGGTTATTGAAACATGACCTGTGTGCCATATGTCACATAGATGATGTTACACTAGGCTGGTGAAGCATACACTGTGCCAGGGAACCTGGAAGCTAATAAAATTCATGCAGTTCCTATGCATCATCAGTTAGCACTGACCTGGACCGTGGATCAGGACTGCACCAAACAATCCATTCATCTATAATTCCAGGGTCTTACTAGCCCATGGAAGTACTTATTTTACATACTTGTTCTCATCTCTAAGGTTATATTTATTCCAAGCCCATATAAATAACAATTCTGCTCTGGCAATAAACCTTTTGCATTGCTATTCTCACGTATCCTCAGGAAAGGTGCAGACATCTAGTTTAATCAAGTGGCTTCAAAAGCTTTTCTGATAACGGCATTTATGAAGACTGTATCAACTCTATTACATGACACTTTATTTTACAAGTTATTTTATTAGCTATTTCATTGAGTAAGAGTGTGTTAGAGATGATAAAGAGCCCTCTAGATTGATAAAAGAGCCTCTACTTGTGGTGGCACCATACAGCTGTCTGGGCAGCTCGGGATTTCTCTGGATGAAGTTATGCTAAAAGGATAGCAGTGCCCCCTTCTGTAGTGTAGGTCCTGTTAATGTACAAATCAGTTGCAGTGGGAACAATAGTTTCAACTCTCAGAACAATTTGCTTTAAAAAAAACTTGAACACTACATATCAATTAATTTTTTGTTGCAATATATAGAAGGATTGTTTAGAAAATATGTTAGAAAGATATCAGCATTCTAAATGTTCTCTTTACATTGGTGTAACGAATCGTAATGAAATGCAAGGTTTACACTTGTTTCTCCTGGCAGCAAAGAATCAATATGCAAAAGAAGATAAACTGCCTACCAGATGTGCATCAGTTTCCCAACTAATTATTAACGTGGATGCCATGTTTGAAAAATAGCAGAACATATTTACATTTCCATCACACCCATGGCATACAAATAAATAAATATATAATTAACTGTGAAAGATCCTGTTTCATGTTTTGGGAATCCATTGTGACTTACAAATATAACAGAATCATGCAAAACCTAAGAATAGAAACAAAATGAACATATACCCTGCTGCAAGTAAATAAGTAAAAGCAATAGTGCATATAAATAACGTAGAGCACTTAGCAAACACCGTTTTTGATTAAAAAAAAAAAGCGTAAAAGCCATCTCACCACCGTCAAGGTGTACCCAAATTGGGATGGTCCTAAACACTAGTATTAAAACCTTACCATGTGTCAAAGTGATGTTAATGTGAATAAATGCCGAGCAGGACCAGGTCCCAAATATGGATACCCAGCAATGGGAAGCCATATAAATGTAATGTCCAGCTTAAAGAAAGGAAGGCCACACACTGACCTCCACTGAGTGCAGAAACCTGAAACTTAACTGAAAAAAATGAACTGGAGTATAAGTTGGTATATATGCAAAATATAGGAGCATGTTCACACTGGTCATTAAACAGTCAAAACCTAAGATAGAAACAAAATGAACATATTCCCTGTTTTAGTAGACTTCTTCTGGGTGTTCGTCTCCAGTAGGTGCAGAAACCCTAAAATGATGCACGTCAAAGTGTACGTTCACTCTGTCGGCACCATTATACTCTATGGCTCTGTCGGTGCATACACCGAATCCTGTTTTATGAAGGATGCCAAACCGATGAATGGGTGCCAAAGCTCAATGTGAAATCACCCTAAGGGGTACAATTATTTACTGAATAAGATGTGGCAGGGAAGCTGACTCTTGATGTTCTCCATTGTCTTGCAAATATCTACACTAACATTAAAAAGAAATGACAGAACTTATTATTAAAAAAAAAAGTAAAGAAGCATCCCCAAATAATATAATTTCGCTTTATAGTAATTTAAATTTTATAAATAGTAAAGAGTTAGTTTTGCTTCTTTCATGACTTACACTATTGCTGTCCCACGTGACTTCCAACCAGAAGATGCTACTTTTGGCAGGATTAATCCGCCATCTAGTGTGTATCGAGGTTTCCTGACTCATTAACAAAGGCAGATGTCAGGAGAACAATGGATCAGACATGTTTCAGTTCAACATATATAATTATCTGTTCTCACATAGTCTACGTAGTTGTATGCCATAAATGTCTGCTAAATGCAAATTTCTCCTCTGGGACTTGCATGTCGAAAAAAATGGGTCACCTGATCTCCCTATCATGGCTGTAAATGGAAAGGTAGCTGTGAATGTGGGAAGTCCAAAAATCTCAGAGCATGCCCAGAAGTGAATCCTGCATCTATAAGAAATTCATGTTATAAATATGTGACATAGGCATTACCATTTAAGAGCTGCATTACATGCCCATAGTTATCAATAAGTATTTGATCAGTATTTCACATCAGTATTTGAAAGCCAAAACCTGGAGTGGGTGAAAAATACAAAAGTGGTGCACGTGTCCTATTTTACTTTTCCTCTGATTGTTCCACTCTTGATTTTGGCTTACAGATACTGATGTAAAATACTGACCAATTACTGAATGTGTGAACATGGCCTTATGCTATCTACGGATTTGTCAATGGATAACTAAAGATGCACATACGTCACCATTTAAATTTAGTGTAAACATTTGAACACTTCTCTCTTGGCCTCTCTCTCAATAGTGCACATAATTCAGTAGAGTTATGACTCCTGCACAGTTATAGGAAGTTTCACCCCCAGCAGTTCACCCCCAGCAATTTGACCCCAGCAGTTTGCCCCCATCTGTTCACCCCCAGGTACATTTCGCCCCCGCACATTTCGCCCCTATCATTTCTCCCCCAGGAAGATTCGCCCCCGAACATTTTGCCCCCGCACATTTCGCCCCCGGACGTTTTGAACTGGGGGCAATATGTGCGGGGGTGAGATGTGCGGGGGCAAAACATCCTGGGAGCCAAATGCTGGGGACAAAATGTGCGGGGGCGAATTGTACCCGGGGGCGAATTGCTGGGGGCGAACTGCTGAGGGCGAACTGCTGGGGGCGAAAATTCCATTTTTTTCCATGTAACAATTTTAGAGAAAATCGGTGACAGTGAAAAATACATCAAACCACAAATTTTTGGAAGTTTAATTATTTATTACAAAGAATCAAGTTCTCATAACTTCTTTTAAAAATCATATTAAAATCTGACTGCTAACCTTTAATTCAGATACAGTTTAAAATGCAATGCATCTCTTCAATCATAGCTTATATTTTAGAAATATGGCAAGCTGTTTGTTTTATACGCCTCACAGCTATTCTGATGACCAAAAACACTCAGTATTGGAAAACTAACAGCGCGGACAACTCTCTCTTAACTTTTATGATAGCATTAGATTAAAGCCATAGATTTTCACAATTCATGGTGAAATAATATGGCAAATAATTACATGTTTATGTGCATCGTTTGGAAGATATATTTTCTATTTTAAAATATTTGGTTTGAAAGCTAAAACAGGTATAAAAAAAAATTTTCTTGGCAAACAGAAATTTTACGAAATTACAGAAAATATTTTGTAACATAGATTATATTAATCTATAAAAATTTTAATAAATACTTACATTTTGAGCCCGGCAAGCTGACCTTTGTTATCTAATAATAATTTTATTAATGCAGTATGGATGAACATATGCATGGATATTTTTCTATAAAAAAAATAAAGGTGTAAATTTATGACCGGTTCCTCCAATATTGCTTGCTACAAATTAAAGCTTATCCGTTGTTTCAGGTGACTTTTCAGAATTAGCTGTCAAGTGTGTCTAACTTAGAAATAACATTTTTGGTATATGACTTGAAGAGATGAGCAGATCAGGCACAATTAGAATTCACCTCATTGCCTATATTTTTCTGTGAAATTAGGTAGTCAGCAAAGTTATTCTCTGCAAATTGAATGCCCCTTATTATGCTTTGGGGTCCCTATAGACCCCAGAGCATAATAAACATAAGATGTAGAAAATAAAACAAAAAAACTTGTACCTTGTATCCACCCTCCGCTCACCTCTTAGGCTCCTCCATGCTTTACTGACCTCCATCTAGTCCTTTGCATATCTTCTAATCAGCACCTTCAAGTGTTGAATCCCCAGGCTTCCTCACTCAAGGCCAAGATTTTTGGCTTTGATGAGGTATTGCAAGGTTCATCGCAAGTGCCTATAAGGTCATAATGTCATGATGTCATGACATGCGGCGTCACCTTGTGTGCACATGCCCAGAAACATCCCAGGCCTCAACAGAGCCAGAAATCTTGGCCTGCCATGAAGAAACGTTGGCATTTAGCGCTCTGTCGTAGTGAGAAGAAGATACACCGAGAAAATAATGGTATGAGCTGAGAGGCCAGAGAGGCGAGTTTAAGTTTTCTTGATTTTTTTTAGCCTTTTGATGGCCCTTTACAGTTCAACAAAATGTCTATCTTATATTTAAACCTCTGAACTGATTCTCACTGCCATTTAATGTTATTCTCTGGTTCTGACCCTCTGCTATGTGCTCCTGCTTTGCTTGCTTGAATTCCTGTTGTCTGACCATGGTCTGTTTCCAGACCATTCTTTTGTGTTCTTATTTTATACTTTGACTGTCCTCCTGGTGCTGACCCAACTACTTTGAATTCTCTCACCTTTGGTTCGCTAATCTGGCCAGAAGCCCTTCCATGTAAGCAATTAAGTGGACCCTATTGTGCGACCAGATTCCTGTACAGAGTTTAAAGGAAAAAGGTACTGTTCCTCTGCAATCTGCCAGATGAAGTGACTAGCACCAAGTCTGTCTGAGGTATCCTTTTTGAGCTAATGGTCTTTGACAAATGGTCAAGTCAACCTTGTTGAGAATCAACAGCTACAATGAAAAAATTTTGCAGCTGTACTGAGCAGTGTAGCTGTGAAGGCACAAACAGTAAAAATGTATACTTTTTATAAAATATGTAGTGTTGAGCGAGCATGCTCGACACTGCTCGGTACTCGCCTGAGCATCTCACTACTCGGGATGTTCTGCGAGCACCGAGCATTTCCGGGTTACTCGGGCGGGAGCTCGGGTCTCCGCCCTGCACGTTTGGCGCTCTTTACAGAGCCAATGAACATGCAGGGATTGCCAGCCAGTCACTGTAATGCTGCAGCCATGTTGTTTGTGGGCACTACAGTGATTGGCTGACCGCCCAGCGTCGCCTCGAGTATTTAAAACGGGGCGCCGCCATGTTGGACACAGTCGCTCCGGATCAGACAGTGTAGGGTCAGTGCTGCTGAGCTAGGGAGAGATTTATACTCCGAAATAGTTAGTGTAGGGTCTCTAAAGCCTGCCAAATCAAACAAACAATCCTTCTCAGGACTAATATCCATCCCAGATATCAGGCATTCAGGCAGGAAGGCTGGCAGGCTGTATAGGAGACACAGTGGTTATACCAGCAAACACTGCATTACAGTCCTGTGTGCTCCTGTTGGTCAAATTGCTAGACTTATCACCCCGGTCTCAGTGGCCTGGAAAATTTTTTTTTTTTTTATCTAAGTCCTGTATTTTATTTTTCCTCAGTCACACTGTCCAAATACGCGTCTTATTAACCTTTTGGTATTCCCCCCCCCCCCAAAAAAAATTGAGTGCGTCTCTGACTGTTCAGACACCAATATATCTGTTTAAAAAAGTCTGGTGTAGGCCAGAAAAATATAACTGTAGTTATGCAGTTGCACGGGTCAAATCTCTGTATTATCCTGTTTTTGGCATTTTTTGCCGTAAAAATACCCTGTAATAGTGTCTCCCTGACTGGTCAGATACCAATATATCTGTTTAAAAGAGTCTGGTATACGTCACATAACTATAACTGTGGTTTTGCAGTTCCACGGTTCAAATCTCTGTATTATCCAGCTTTTGGTATTTTTTTCCATAAAGAAAAACAGTAATAGTGTCTCCCTGATTGTTCATCAAACAAATATATCTGTTTGATAGATTCTGGTGTAGGCCAGAAAAATATAACTGTGGTTTTGCAGTTTCACGGTTCAAATCTCTGTATTTTCCAGCTTTTGGTATTTTTTCCGTAAAGAAAAACAGTAATCGTGTCTCCCTGATTGTTCAGACACAAATATATCTGTTTGAAAGATTCTGGTGTAGGCCAGAAAAATATAACTGTGGTTTTGCAGTTCCACGTTTCAAATCTCTGTATTATCCAGCTTTTGGTATTTTTTCCGTAAAGAAAAACAGTAATAGTGTCTCCCTGATTGTTCAGACACATATATATCTGTTTAAAAGAGTCTGGTGTAGGCCAGAAAAATATAACTGTGGTTTTGCAGTTCCACGGTTCAAATCTCTGCATTATCCAGCTTTTGGTATTTTTTCCGTAAAGAAAACCATTAATAGTATCTCCCTGATTATTCAGAAACAAATATATCTGTTTGAAAGATTCTGGTGTAGGCCAGAAAAATATAACTGTGGTTTTGCAGTGTCACGGTTCAAATCTCTGTATCATCCAGCTTTTGGTAGTTTTTCTGTAAAGAAAAACAGTAATCGTGTCTCCCTGATTGTTCTGACACAAATATATCTGTTTGAAAGATTCTGGTGTAGGCCAGAAAAATATAACTGAGGTTTTGCAGTTCCACGGTTAAAATCTCTATATTATCCACCATTCGTTATTTTTTCCATCAAGAAAAACAGTAACCGTGTCTCCCTGATTGTTCAGACACAAATATATCTGTTTGAAAGATTCTGGTGTAGGTCAGAAAAATATAACTGTGGTTTTGCAGTTCCACGTTTCAAATCTCTGTATTATCCAGCTTTTGGCATTTTTTTCCGTAAAGAAAAATAGTAATAGTGTCTCCCTGATAGTTCAGACACAAATATATCTGTTTAAAAGAGTCTGGTGTAGGCCTGAAAAATGTAACTGTGATTTTGCAGTTCCACGGTTCAAATCTCTGCATTATCCAGCTTTTGGTATTTTTTCCATAAAGAAAAACAGTAATAGTGTCTCCCTGATTGTTCAGACACAAATATATCTGTTTGAAAGATTCTGGTGTAGGCCAGAAAAATATAACTGTGGTTTTGCAGTTTCACAGTTCAAATCTCTGTATCATCCAGCTTTTGGTATTTTTTCCGTAAAGAAATCAGTAGTAGTGTCTCCCTGATTGTTCAGACACAAATATATCTGTTGAAAGATTCTGTTGTAGGACAGAAAAATATAACTGAGGTTTTACAGTTCCACGGTTAAAATCTCTGTATTATCCAGCTTTTGTTTTTTTTTCCATAAAGAAAAACAGTAATCGCGTCTCCCTGATTGTTCAGATACAAATATATCTCTTTGAAAGATTCTGTGTGTAGGTCAGAAAAATATAACTGTGGTTTTGCAGTTCCACCTTTCAAATCTCTGTATTATCCAGCTTTTGGTATTTTTTCCGCAAAGAAAAACAGTAATAGTGTCTCCCTGATTGTTCAGACACAAATATATCTGTTTAAAAGAGTCTGGTGTAGGCCAGAAAAACATAACTGTGGTTTTGCAGTTCCACTGTCCAAACCTCTGCATTATCAAGCTTTTGGTATTTTTTCCATAAAGAAAAACAGTAATAGTGTCTCCCTGATTGTTCAGACACAAATATATCTGTTTGAAAGATTCTGGTGTAGGTCAGAAAAATATAACTGTGGTTTTGCAGTTCCACGTTTCAAATCTCAGTATTATCCAGCTTTTGGTATTTTTTCCGTAAAGAAAAACAGTAACAGTGTCTCCCTGATTGTTCAGACACAAATATATCTGTTTAAAAGATTCTGGTGTAGGCCAGAAAAATATAACTGTGGTTTTGCAGTTCCACGGTTCAAATTTCGGTATTATTCAGCTTTTAGTACTTTTTCCGTAAAGAAAACAGTAATAGTGTCTCCCTGATTGATCAGACACAAATATATCTGTTTAAAAGAGTCTGGTGTAGACCAGAAAAATATAACTGTGGTTTTGCAGTTCCATGGATCAAATCTCTGCATTATCCAGCTTTTGGTATTTTTTACATAAAGAAAAACAGTAATAATGTCTCCCTGATAGTTCAGACACAAATATATCAGATTGAAACATTCTGGTGTAGGCCAGAAAAATATAACTGTGGTTTTGCAGTTCCACGGTTCAAATCTCTGTATTATCCAGCTTTTGGTATTTTTTCCGCAAAGAAAAACAGTAATAGTGTCTCCCTGATTGTTCAGACACAAATATATCTGTTTAAAAGTGTCTGGTGTAGGCCAGAAAAATATAACTGTGGTTTTGCAGTTCCACGGTTCAAATCTCTGCATTATCCAGCTTTTGGTATTTTTTACATAAAGAAAAACAGTAATAATGTCTCCCTGATTGTTCAGACACAAATATATCAGATTGAAACATTCTGGTGTAGGCCAGAAAAATATAACTGTGGTTTTGCAGTTCCACGGTTCAAATCTCTGTATTATCCAGCTTTTGTTTTTTTTTCCATAAAGAAAAACAGTAATCGCGTCTCCCTGATTGTTCAGATACAAATATATCTCTTTGAAAGATTCTGTGTGTAGGTCAGAAAAATATAACTGTGGTTTTGCAGTTCCACCTTTCAAATCTCTGTATTATCCAGCTTTTGGTAGTTTTTCCGCAAAGAAAAACAGTAATAGTGTCTCCCTGATTGTTCAGACACAAATATATCTGTTTAAAAGAGTCTGGTGTAGGCCAGAAAAACATAACTGTGGTTTTGCAGTTCCACTGTCCAAACCTCTGCATTATCAAGCTTTTGGTATTTTTTCCATAAAGAAAAACAGTAATAGTGTCTCCCTGATTGTTCAGACACAAATATATCTGTTTGAAAGATTCTGGTGTAGGTCAGAAAAATATAACTGTGGTTTTGCAGTTCCACGTTTCAAATCTCAGTATTATCCAGCTTTTGGTATTTTTTCCGTAAAGAAAAACAGTAACAGTGTCTCCCTGATTGTTCAGACACAAATATATCTGTTTAAAAGATTCTGGTGTAGGCCAGAAAAATATAACTGTGGTTTTGCAGTTCCACGGTTCAAATTTCGGTATTATTCAGCTTTTAGTACTTTTTCCGTAAAGAAAACAGTAATAGTGTCTCCCTGATTGATCAGACACAAATATATCTGTTTAAAAGAGTCTGGTGTAGACCAGAAAAATATAACTGTGGTTTTGCAGTTCCATGGATCAAATCTCTGCATTATCCAGCTTTTGGTATTTTTTACATAAAGAAAAACAGTAATAATGTCTCCCTGATAGTTCAGACACAAATATATCAGATTGAAAAATTCTGGTGTAGGCCAGAAAAATATAACTGTGGTTTTGCAGTTCCACGGTTCAAATCTCTGTATTATCCAGCTTTTGGTATTTTTTCCGCAAAGAAAAACAGTAATAGTGTCTCCCTGATTGTTCAGACACAAATATATCTGTTTAAAAGTGTCTGGTGTAGGCCAGAAAAATATAACTGTGGTTTTGCAGTTCCACGGTTCAAATCTCTGCATTATCCAGCTTTTGGTATTTTTTCCATAAAGAAAAGCAGTAATAGTGTCTCCCTGATTGTTCAGACACAAATTTATTTGTTTGAAAGATTCTAGTGTAGGCCAGAAAAATATAACTGTGGTTTTGCAGTTCCACGGTACAAAGCTCTGTATTATCCAGCTTTTTGCCTGTTTTACGTAAAAAAAAACAGTAATAGTGTCTCCCTGACTGTTCAGACACAAATATATCTGTTTAAAAGATTCTGGTGTAGGCCAGAGAAAGAGAACTGTGGTTTTCCTCTTCCATGGTTCTAATCTCCTTTTTTATTATCCTTTTTCCATTAATAGTGCGAGTGTAAGCTATTTTACTTAATTTACAATGGGCAAGGCGCGTGGCAAGGGACGTGGAACTGGACGTTCTGGTGATGGTGCGTGTAGAGAACGGGGCCGTGGCCAAGGTGAAAATGTGCCACAACCAACAGCCACATCTTCTTGCTCCCACTTCTTGACTGAATTACTAGGGAACCACACTGCAACACCAGTAATGCGAACTGATCAGTGAGAACAGGTTATTAATTGGATAGCAGATAATACTTCCAGCTACCTGGGCACCACCACCTCTGGTCTGTCTTCCACACGGTCAAGTTAAATTAGCCATGAGTCTCGACCACATACTCCTCCTCACCCTGATGCTCCTTCCTCCCACTATGCCGAGTGTCATCAGACAGCAACTGATCCCACACTTGGACACTCTGAAGAGCTGTTCACTGGTCCATTTCCAGATTTGTGCCCCTCGCCTCATCAGCTTGAAGTGGTAAAAGAGGAGATCCCATGTAGCGATGCCCAAATATTTGAACAGCCACGGCCAGAGGAAGTCGACGCTGGCAATTTGTCACAAGAGGTGGATGATGACGAGACACAATTGCCACGAAGTGAGGAGGAGGATCGTGGTGCGCAAGTGGAAGAGGAGGAGGTGGTGGATGATCTAATAACTGACCCAACGTGGCAGGAGGGCACGCAGAGCGAGGCCAGCAACACACAGGGGGAGGGAGGCAGAGTACCCCAACAGGCAGGAAGAAGAAATGTGGTGGCCGCACACAGAAGGCGGGCAACAGTTCCCCTTAGCACCAACATGAGGGACATTGCCAGTACAACCGGTAGGTCATCCAGAGTCTGGAATTTTTTTAAAGATTCTAATGATAACCCCAAAAAGGCCATTTGTACCACCTGCCATGCCAGCATCAGCAGGGGTGAAAAAACTACTAGCCTGACAATCACCAGCATGATCAGGCACATGGCAGCAAAGCACCCGACTTTGTGGGGCGAATCCCAGAGTCCACGACCAGTGTCAGCGGGTGTCATCACTGCTTCTTCCGCTGTTGTGCGTGTAATAGAACCCCCTGTTGTGCATCCAAGGCAATCCCCTGTCCATTCTGCAGGCAAGTCTTCACTTGTTATGACAGTTTCTCAAGAATCGGCATCAACGTCCACGTCCCACCGCAGTGTTCAATTGTCCATATCCCAGACCTTTGAACGAAAGTGCAAATTCGCAGCCAACGCCCCACAGGCCACACTCCTAAATTCAAACATTTCACGACTGCTTGCATTGGAAATGCTGCTTTTTAGGCTGGTGGAGACTAAATCCTTCCGCAACCTTATGGCTGTGGCCGTCCCTCGGTACTCGGTCCCCAGCCGACACTATTTTGCCCGGTGTGCCATCCCCGCACTACACAAGAACATGTCCCAAAACATCTGCCGGGCCCTCAACAACGCAGTTACTTGGAGAGTCCACCTGACAACGGACAAGTGGACAAGTGCTTGTGGCAAGGGATGGTACATCTCCCTGACGGCACACTGAGTAAACATAGTGGATGCCGGGACCCAGTCGGACCTAGGGATGGAACACATCCTCCCCACACCGAGGATTGCGGGCCCTATGTCAGTCAGAGTTGCCCCCACAGTGTACAGCTCCTGCATCTCATCCTCTTCCTCCTTCTCATGTTCAGCCTCCATCACAGATATCACCACATCAGTTACAAGCTGGAAGCACTGCAGTACTGCCTTAGCCAAGCGGCAACAGGCTGTGCTGAAACTCATAAGCTTAGGTGATGAACCTCACACTGCTTGTCAGTTGTGACAGCTGTGAAAGAGCAGGCAGATCTGTGGCTGAGACCGCTGAACCTACATCCAGGCATGGTCGTGTGTGACAATGGCCGTAACCTGGTGGCGGCTCTGAGGTGAGGCAAGATCACACACGTACCATGCCTGGCTCATGTGCTTAACCTCGTGGTTCAGCAGTTTCTTAAATCGTACCCCAAGTTTCCAGATCTGCTCGTCAAAGTACGCCGCCTGTCAGCTCATTTTCACAAGATGGCTACAGTTTCCACCGCCCTTGCTTTGTTACAGCAGCGTTTGCAGTTTCCGGCACACTGACTGGTGTGTGATGTCCCCACACGTTGGAACTCTACCCTCCACATGTTGCAAAGGATTTGTGAGCAGAAGAGAGCAGTTGTGGAGTACCAGCTGCAACAAGGCCGTCGATATTCAGGTCAGATTCCACACATAAGACCTCAGGAGTGGACCTGGATGTCTGACATATGTACCATCCTGACAAACTTTGAGGAGTCCACCAAGATGGTGAGTGGCGATAATGCCATCATTAGCGTCAGCATCCCACTTGTCTGTCTTTTGCAACGTTCTCTGCAGAGAATTAAAGAGGAGGCATTGCAGCCAGAGTTTGATGAGATGGATCAAGAAGCCATAGCGGGCGATTACACACAGCACAGCCTCATCTCATCCCAACATGCATTGGGGGACCATGAGGGAGAGGAGGAGGAGGAAGAACAGAAGCTGGTATCATGCACTGTAGACGGTAGTACCTGTACAACTGTCATACAGTCGGTTCAACGTGGGTGGTCTGAGGACAGGGGGGAGTAGGAGGAGGAGGAGGAGCATGATCAGTCGTCATATTGGTGAGGACAAGGAAGTCTTGCCTGTTACCAGTCTGGCACGCATGGCTGACTTTATGCTATGCTGCCTTAACCGTGACCCTCGCGTTGTAAAAATGTTGGGTAACAGTCATTACTGGTTGGTGATACTTTTAGACCCCCGCTACAAAGAGAACTTTTGCTCTCTTATTCCTGAGGTGCAGAGGTCTACAAAAATGGGGCAGTACCAGAAGGCCCTTGCTGCAGAACTGTTAAAAAAATTCCCATCTGAACACTCTAGCGGCAGAGGTCACATTTCGTTGACCAACCAAGGAGTACAGGCAAGAGAGACGCAACTCCAAACAAGCAGAGGCAGGGGAACACTGTCAACATTCTGGGACAGTTTTCTGAGTCCCGCCCAGCTTACAGGCCCTGAGGCGCGGGGTACTCTCACAAGGAGTGGAAAATTTCAAAAGATGGTGAGGGAGTACCTTGCCGACCATACCAGGATCCTCCGTGATTCCTCTGTGCCTTTTAATTATTGGGTATCCAAGCTGGACACTTGGAATGAACTCGCTCTGTACGCCTTGGAGGTCCTGGCCTGCCCTGCCGCTAGCGTGTTATCGGAGCATGTTTTTAGTGCCGCTGGGGGAAATATAACTAATTTGCGCACTCGCCTGTCAACTGACAATGCTGACAAGCTGACCCTTATCAAAATGAACAAGGGCTGGACTGGGCCAGACTTCTCATCACCACCAAATGACTGCAGAGTAACATAAAGTCAAATCTACTGTGTTATTTCGGGAGGTGTATTCCCATGAACCGCTTCACACCCACACATGGGTATACACTTCTTCATTTCGGCTGTATTTTGCTCTTCTTCTTATCCTCAGCCTCCACCACCACTATACCACCAGCGTGACCTTGATCCATGTTGCCAGCATTGCAAGTTCCTCTCTCCTAATTTTTGGCAGCTTTTGCTTGGAAGGCATAGGCAAAGACTATGGGAGACCCACTCCCCAATAATGGGAATAATGTTTTGAAGATGCTGTACTGCATGGCTCTTCCAAGGGGCATTAAAACCGTCTTGTTAAGCTGCTGCGACCTCCACCATTCTTCCAAGGGGCATTAAAACCGTCTTGTTAAGCTACTGCGACCTCCACCACATTTTCAAGGGGCATTGATATTGTCTTCTTATTCCACTGTGACCTCCACATCTCTTCCAAGGGGCATTAAAACCGTCTTGCTAAGCTACTTTGACCTCAACCATTCTTCGAAGGGGCATTAAAGCCGACTTGTTAAGCTACTTAGACCTCCACCACTTCTCCAAGGGGCATTAAAATCGTATTGATAAGCTACTGCGACCTCCACCACTTTACCAAGGGGCATTAAAACCGTCTTGTTAAGCTATTGCAACCTCCACGTCTCTTTCAAGGGGCATAAAAACCGTCTTTTTAAGCTACTGCGACCACCACGTCTCTTCCAAGGGGCATTTAAACCATCTTTTTAAGCTACTGCGACCTCCACCACTTCTCCAAGGGGCATTAAAATCGTCTTGTTAAGGTACTGTGACCTCCACCACTTTTCCCAGGGGCATTAAAACCGTCTTGTTAAGCTACTGCGACCTCCACCACATTTTCAAGGGGCATTGATATTGTCTTTTTATTCCACTGTGACCTCCACGTCTCTTCCAAGGGGCATTAAAACCGTCTTGTTAAGCTACTGCAAACTCCACCGTTCTTCCAAGGGGCATTAAAACCGTCTTTTTAAGCTACTGCGACCTCCACGTCTCTTCCAAGGGGCATTAAAACCGTCTTGTTAAGCTACTGCGACCTCCACGTCTCTTCCAAGGGGCAATAAAACCATCTTGTTAATCTACTGCGACCTCCACCACTACTCCAAGGGGCATTAAAACCGTCTTGTTAAGCTACTGCGACCTCCACGTCTCTTTGAAAGGGCATTAAAACCGTCTTGTTAAGCTACTGCGACCTATATGTCTCTACCAAGGGGCATTAAAACCATCTTGTTAAGCTACTGCGACCTCCACGTCTCTTCCATGGGGCATTAAACCCATCTTGTTAAGCTACTGCGACCTCCACCACTTCTCCAAGGGGCATTAAAACCGTCTTGTTAAGCTACTGCGACCTCCACCACTTCTCCAAGGGGCATTAAAACCGTCTTGTTAAGCTACTGCGACCTCCACGTCTCTTTCAAAGGGCATTAAAACCGTCTTGTTAAGCTACTGCAACCTCCACATCTCTTCCAAGGGGCATTAAAACCGTCTTGTAAAGCTACTGCAACCTCCACATCTCTTCCAAGGGGCATTAAAACCGTCTTGTAAAGCTACTGCAACCTCCACGTCTCTTCCAAGGGGCATTAAAACCATCTTGTTAAGCTACTGCGACCTCCACCACTTTTCCAAGGGGCAATAAAACCATCTTGTTAAGCTACTGCGACCTCCACCACTTTTCCAAGGGGCATTAAAACTGACTTGTTAAGCTACTGTGACCTCCACGTCTTTTCCAAGGGGCATTAAAACCGTCCTCACCTTGGCACTCTCAACTCCCCTGATGGAGAAGCCAGGGCACACCGGAGGAGTCTGGTTCTCTGATGGGCTCGTCCAATGCTGCCCTATAGCAGGCCGGGCTAAGAAAAGTGTGTGGGGGGAAGTTGACAGGAGAAATAGGGGCAGCTGGGGACCATTTATGGACACCCAGGCGCCCCCAGGCGGCTGGGCACCGTGTGTGTACACCCGGCCCCGGGGCGGCTGGGGACCGAGTATGGACACCCAGCCGCCCCCTGGTGGCTGGGGACTGAGCGTGGACACCCGGCCGCCGGGCGGCTGGGGACTGAGTATGGATACCAGTCCGCCGATGCAGCCATGACGTGGTGGCCAGATTCCGCCTCCACATGCCTAAAAGGCCCAATTTCAAGTGCAAGCAAGCTAGCAGTATGGTATTGCAGCCTGGGGGGTGGGTGGGTGGGTGGCAGGTTGCACACTTACACTGGCATTCCAAGAAACAAAGCAGATGCTAACTTCTATCATCATCATGCTCCTCACCTTGGCACTCTCAACTCCCCTGATGGAGAAGCCAGGGCCCATTGGAGGAGTCTGGTTCTCTGGTGGGCTCGTCCAATGCTGCATTGCAAGGAATGGGGGAGGTACAATTGAACACTGCTCTGGGAGAAGGACTTGCACGGGGATAGTTGCAAGTCTGCATCTTCTGATGCGGAAAGGATCACTTCTGATGGGCACACTTTTAGGCAGTGACCTGGGTGTCAGAGATGCTTCCAGGGGTCTTCCCCATGCTGTTCCCATGTCTTTTCAGCACTGTATGCATGTGTCACACAGCACATGGCCAGATAACATTGTAAAATGTTAAAATGACATTTCCCGGTGAATGCATTTGTCACGGTTGAAAGCAATACAGAAGTGCAAAAACGCATAAAAAATGTTACTTTTGAACATAGCCCAAGGTGTGGAGGAGTATTTTTGATTTTAGTTATTTATTTGACCTTATACTCAAGTCTTTACCCTGGAAAGGAGCTTCCTTAACATATTTCACAGGAAAGCACTTTCAGTTCCGTTACTGAACGTTTTCTTGTGACCCCGTAAAAGTGGCTTAATACCCCTGACCACGTTTTTGACAGCAGTGACTTGGGGGTCAGAAATGCTTCCTGGGGCGATGCCCATGCTGTCCCCATGTCTTTTGAGCACTGTCGCTATCATTTTGGGCACTTTTTAGGCTTTCTACAGACTGCCGGGGGTGCCGCCGCAAAAATGCTCGGGTCTCCCATAGACTAACATTGGGCTCGTTGCTCGGGTCGAGCACCCAAGTATCACGGCGAGCTCGGCCCGAGCTTCGAGCATTTTAGTGCTCGCTCGACACTAAAAATATGTATTAAAATTACATAAAATTTCCCACAAGCCAGTATAGAATAGAATGTAGAAGATCACTATGACGAATACTCCAGAACACACTACTAGAAGAGCACACACTTGAATTGCATATGAGAAAGCCAGCCAAATGTAATCACTTCATCCACCCATAGATAATCTCAAATATGCAAAAAGAAAAAAAAAACAACAGTAAGTGATGGGCAAATAAACAATGACTTACCTCTTCAGCTCTACACAGAAAAACTTTTCCTTCCCTTAGATGTTGACACAATAGATATATAAACGACATGGCTCCCCTGTCACTTAAACTTTGGCTTGTTATGACAATGTCCTAATTTGCACCTTACTAATAGAACATATGAATTCATCTTATATCCCAACTGATAACCAAGCGCTGACAATAAGTGTGATATTGCCTCACCAGTATTAAGCAAGAGCAGGGTTTACAGCTAATTTTACATATTTTACATTTAATTAGCTAAGCAACAAAAAGTCTTGTTAGAGTGTAGGAAACAAGTGCAATACAGACATGGTGGCAGTTTAGGGAGCTAGGGTAGTTGCTGTCAGGTTCCCTTTATGTGTACTGGAGTAGGGCAGCACGGTGGCTCAGTGGTTAGCAGTGCAGTCTTGCAGTGCTGGGTCCTGGGTTAAAATCCTTGGACAACATCTGCAAGGAGTTTGTATGTTCTCTCCATGTTTGCTTGTGTTTCTTCCAGGTTCTCCAGTTTCCTCCCACACTCCAAACACATATTGATAGGGAATGTAGATTGTGAGCCCCAGTTAGGACAGAACCGATAATATCTGTAAAGCGCTGTGGAATTAATGACGTTATATAAGTGAGTAAAATAAATAATTAAATAAAAAATTGGAGTCTTTTGTGGGCAGTTGTGGCACTGTTTCATAGACTGTATGTCAGATGGAACAACATTGACCTCTCCACATGGTGTCCTGCATTTGTAAAAGCGTTTGTAAAAGCCATTTACACAGGAAAGAACCCTTTCACTGCCCAGCTAAAAGCACAGTTCTCTAAGTCTGCTGGCTAAGTGCATAATGATAATAACATTGACTGGCTGTATCAAGATCACCTCCAATTTCCTCCTTCATTTACTGAATGATAGGAAGGATTGGTCATGTGGAATGTACAAGTCAACACCGCAGTTAATCCCTTTGCAGTGCAGGGATCTAATCATTAGTGCAGAGAAAATTGCAAAAATTGGATGTCTGGTGGGGGGGGGTGCATCCATGGTATGAGTGATTGGTCCACTGCTCACACCGGCCCATCTGGTATTTGCCAGAATTGCCAGATGACCAGTCTGGTCCTGAATATCTGAATATCTGAGACTGTCAAGATCTGATTTTCCACATTTAAATCTACCATCCAACATTATTTGTAGCTTATTAAAAGTTGCAACTCAAAAATCTGACTTAAACCCTTTTTGCATAGCTAACCATGCCCAGATTATACCCACCTTTCAAAAAGTTACTAATTGTGCACAAATATGCTGTGAGATAAAATTTGCAGTTTTTAAGACAAAATACTGATGCAAAACCCTTAAAGGGAACCTGCCACCAGATAAAATGCTATTAACCTGCAGATATAGGGTTAATCTTCAGGGTATAGCAAAATTAACTTTACTCCACCCGGCAGCGTTCAGCTTCCATTCATAGGGGCGGCGCTGGCGGGGGTTCAGTATAGAGAGCTGCGTCTGTAACCATGCTCTCGGCCCTGACTGACACTGGCTTTGCATTAGAGCTTGCTGTAAGTCAGGGCTGGGGGCGAGGTTACAGCCGCAGCACTGTATACTCAGAGTGGTGACTGAACCCGCGCCAGAATGATGTTCATTTTCTCCCGCCAGTGTTTGGCTAAATGCAGGCATCAGGCAGGTTAATAACGCTACTAACCTGCAGCTTAACCCTATATCTGCAGGTTGGTAGCATTTTTTCTGGTGTCAGGTTCCCTTTAATAAATTTCTACCAATACATTTTTATATTGTACTATATATCTGGTACAATTTTAATTACATTGATTTTCCATCACATCTATCTGTCTATCTATCTATCTATCTATCTATCTATCTATCTATCTATCTATCTATCTATCTATCTATCTATCTATCTATCTAATCTATCTATGTATTAGCTATCTAATCTCTATATGTTAAACTTTTTTTTTCTTAATATAGATTTTATTCTTAAATGCTGAATTGTAACCATTGCTAACCAGAGAATTAAAGTATTTCCATTTTTTAGCCATCTGGTGGATGACCAAACTGTGACCAGAAACTTCAAATGCCATATGTCACTTAAATAGCCATCTGCTCAGCTTGACAATCCTTTATGCAATTATTATAGCCATCTGAATTATGGCAGGATCATTTATGGACATCAAAAAATGTAAATCAAAACATGCAATTTTACATTTTAACATACAGAGATTGCACTGGCATGTTGTTTCTATCAAAAGCTTAATATTTCATGCCCAGAATCTCAAATCAAAATGTTCTTGGAAGCAAAACCCCATGGTTTAATGAATCAACCATCACTGTCACATAACAGTCATAAAAATCTTCAGAAGTTTCTACTTGTTAAGTAATTTGACACTTCATCACTACCTGTATTAGATGACTGTGCATTATATTTATTGACAATCTAGCATTTTTTGCCATTTTAATGTTTCAGATAGTCTTGCTTTGCCAGTAGCAAAATATGGTTACTGATAGTTGTAAACATCAAATAACTAGAAGCAAATTGTACTCATTACTGTTAATATATGTCATTTCTAAAGTGAGAAAACCACCGTCTAGTAGAGCAGGTGCTATTTTGAGAATTGCCATTCCTAATGCAAAATAGAGTCTGCAATACATTCACTTGTGATCTTTTTATCATTGCAGTTTTTATATGTGCACCTAGTGTAGACTTATTTTTTAGACATTTAAACCCTGATTCATCAAACGATTACGCCACAATTCAAGCATAAATTCTTTTGAAAAGTTACACAACACGGAATTGCACAAAATTTTTGTGAGTTTTGGCGTTTTCAGGACAGCTTTGCGCATCTCCACCAAAATGGGCAGAACTGGGGAGGGACAGGGACAGAATGGGGGCATGATACCGCCGCTCATCTAATTCATGACGCTTTGTTGCATACATTATGCCAGAAATCTTACTCCAGTCCACTACACAAGCAATGTGCCTCTTAATGAATCAGTTGCCTCTTACTCCAGCATGCCCCTTCATCAAAAATGAAAAACTCCAGTCTTGATGAATTAGGGTCATAGTTATTTTTAGTTACTTTTTGTTTAATTCCACATCTGTTAGCCGTATTATAGTCAACATACTTATCTACCTCTATTAATTGCATGTGTCCCCTGTTCTACTGATTTTTACAGGCACAAGATCAGGGAGAACCAGAGGGATTGAATGGAGAGGCTGGTTGTGCCCTGCTGCTCCATAGTAAGTCTTTGGTACTGACAAAAATATCATAAATATCATAATATCTTTATTTTCAATTATCTTTATGTTTACAGTGCCTTAGGCTCATATCCAAGTTAAACCAGTCCATTCAACTCCTTCTGGATATTCTCATGCAGACCAAAACACACTTAAACCCTTTTCTGACATGAGATGTATCCATACGTCCCTGTGGCCTGGTACTTACTGACCAGGGACGTATGGATAAGTCTAGGTGATTTTGCGCACACAGAGGCTGTGCATGTGATAGCTGTTGGGTGTCAGCTGATTCTGACAGCTGACACTTGGCACTCAGTGCCAGGAGCGGTGCCCACACCACTCCTGGCACTTCAACCCCCTAAATGATGCGTTTGCAGCATTTAGAGAGCAGGCTGAGGGACAAAAGCCCCTCTGCTCTTGGATCGGAGACACCGCAACATCATCACAGGGTCATGATTGTTGCCATGGTGACCTGATGTTGTCATGACAACATCCGGGTCACCCGGCACTAGCAAGGTAGTTAGATCATGCGAAGTGCATGGTCTAACTAACTTGTGTCTGCAGGGCTGACAGCTATAAGGCATAGCAGTGATCTTGCACTGCTATGCCTTATAACTGCACTCAGACTGCAGAAAGTGAAAGTCCCATAGTGGGACTAAGTAAAAAAGTAAATAAAAAGTGAAAAAAGTTGTAAAAATATTTTTTTAAAAATCCCAAAATAATAAAAAAAAGTATATTGTACCCATAAATAAATATTATTATGAAAAATAAAATAAACAATAAAAGTACACATATTTGGTATTACCGCGTCTGGAACCTATAAAACTGAGCCACTAGTTAACCCCTTCAGTGAAAACGGTAAAAAAAAAAAAAAATCTGGCGAAAAACGATGCTTTATCATCTTACACAAAAAGTGGAATAAAACGCGATCAAAAAGACGAATGTAAATAAAAATGGTACCGCTGAAAACTTCATCTTGTCCCGCAAAAAATCAAGCTGCATACAGCTCCATCAACCGAAAAAAAAAAAGTTATAGCTCTCAGAATAAAATAGTTTTTATTGTGTTAAAGCTCCAAAACATAAAAAAAGATATAAATGTAGTATTACTGTAATTGTACTGACCTGAAGAATAAAGTTGCCTTATCAATTTGACTATACACAGGACGGCATAAACAAAAACCCCCCAAAAACAATCCAAGAATTGTTGCTTTCTGCTTATTCTGCTTCCCAAAAATTGAAATAGAAAGCGATCAAAAAATGTCATGTGCCCAAAAAGGGTACCAATAAAAACGTCAAGTTGTTACGCAAAAATCAAGCCCTCACATGACTCTGTCGGCCGAAATATGGAAAATTGTGGCGCCATTTCAAAATATGGTGATGTTTTTGCATTTTGCAAAAAAAAAGAGTCTTTTAGTGTGTGACAGCAACCAAACATGAAAAAAACTCGCTATAAATCTGGTATCGCTGTAATCGCACCCCCTCGAAGAATTAAGTGGTCTAATCACTTATACCACATGAGGAATGGCGTACAAAATAAATAAAACCAATTCTTCACCTGCTGCTCATTTGTTCATTCTGCTTTCCAAAGATCGCAGTAAGGCTCGGCTCACAGTTATCCTGCACTCGGCACTGAGCGCTTACACCGGGGTTTCCATGTAAATCTCTGAAATATGTGATTCAGACAGAACCCCAGGTGGAAGATTTCCTATAATGAGGCAGATAGAGGCACCATGGATGCCGTCTGGCCTCTGATCCCATGGTGTCCGTATTTTTATTAGGAGTGCATAATAGTGCCGTCGACCACAGTTTTGTGAACCTCTGAAAAAAAGGACACTTCTGAACAGACCCGAGACAAAGACCAGACTAACTCTGTTGTCTCATTATAGTGAATGGATTTCCCTCGGGGGTTTCATCTGAATTACATCACTCGGAGATTTAAATAGAATCACCTATATCAATCCTCAGCGTAGAGTGCTGAATAAATGGGAACATTTTACATAACATTTTGAATCACAATAAAAGTTTTGACTCAATACACAAAAAAAGCAAGACCCACCTCAGGTCCATCATCTGTTAACGGAAATATAGGGTGCTTCCACGTTACTAGTTGCATAAAGGCTCTGGAAAAGTGAAATGTTCATTGCCCACCAAAAGAAATTCAGCAAATTCTGTGCTCCAAAATCTAAATGCCTACCTCCCTTCTGAGCCCTACAGTGTGTATAAACAGCAGTTGGCATCCACATGTTTGGCAATTCTGTAGTGACGAGAGCCCGCCTAATTTACGGGTGCATGTAGAAGCAAGAGCTGGGCATAACATGCAGGTCACTACAACATACTGGTCAATACAATGGCAGTTTGCAATTTTCACTCAGCAACATCCACTGCTGCTTGTTTCTGGAAAACACTCATGTAGTTAAAATCCTCACCACACCTGTAGATAAATTCCCAAAGGGGTATCATTTCCAAAATGGGGTCACTTGAGGGGGATTCTGCTCTTCTAGCACTTAGGGTCTCTCTATATGGAGTCCGCAAACTATTCTTGGAAAATCTGCGCTCCAGGAGGCAATTAGCACTCCGTCCCTCCCGAGTATCACCGTGTGGCTAAGCAGTACTGAACAGCCACATATGGGGTATTTCTACATTCAGCAAAAATTGTGTGACAAATTTTGGTGCCATTTTTACCCATTTCCCAGTGTGAAAATGTAAAATCTGGGGTTAAAAAAACTTTGGTAGTAAAAATGTAATTATTCTTTATTCACCGCCCAACGGTGTAAATTTCTGTGAGGCACATGTGGTGTCAACATGCTCACTACACCTGTAGATGAATTCATTGAGAGGTATAGTTTCTAAAATGGGGTCTCTTATGGGGAGTTCTGCTGTTCTGGCACCTTAGGGTCTCTGCCAATATGACATGGCACTGTCAAACAAGTCGAGCAAAATATGAACTCCAATGTGGCGCTTCTTCCCTTCTGAGCTTTGCACTGTGCCTCAAAAGTATTTTTTGAGCACATATGGAGTATCGGTATACTCAGGAGATTGCACAACAAATTTTGGGGTCCATTTTCTCCTGCTATCCGTGTGAAAATGAAAATATTGGTAGCTAAAACAACATTTTTGTGGGAAAAAAATATTTTTTTTATTTTCACTAATCAACATTGCAAAATTTTGTGAAGCACCCGTGGGTTCCAGGTGCTCACCACACATCTAGATAAATTCATTGAGGGGTCTAGTTTCTAATAGGGGGTCTCTTGTGGGTTGTTTCTGTGATGCTCGCAGCCTAACCCTGAGAGATGGGGGGTACTCGGAGCCGGATCCGATGTTGGGGGTTGCAGCCGTGGCCTGGACCCGTTCCGTGCCCAGGGCCGTCACATTAAAAGATGTAATGGGCTTTCAGGTTTTGGTGTTAATCGAGTGGTTCTATTGACTACGCCACCTGTGGTTTCTGGTGATCCTTCAGTCCTCTGAGGTGGGATGTAGTGGCAGCAGCAGATGGTACTACTCCCCACAGGCAGAGAAGGGCCTCAGGGCAGAGGGAACAGGAGGATGGGAATTGTAGTGGGAGATGTGGTGCGGTGTGGTGTAGTGCCGCGTGGCAAAAAGAAACCGGAGGCCTTAGGGGTAGTCTTCCAAGCTTTACTCACGGTAGAATGCACAGCTGCAAGGCTTCTTCCTGCCCCTCATGGTGCGCTGCGGTCACCAGGACCGGGGGTCTGACAACCTCCGGGTAGTTCAGGTGCTTTAGTCAGGACCCCGCACTAGAGTATTCCTAGAAGTTCCCACTAGGTCCTCTCCTGTCCATATGTGATGCGTGTACTAAGGCCGGGTCTCCCTCTGGACTATGCACAGAACAAGGGTACGGGTGGCAACTCTGTTCCATCCGTTACCCGGTGGGATCCACTGAGCCTCCGGGCTTCTCCGACTAAGACGTGAAGTGACAGAGTCAGATATCGGGGGCCAGTACCCCTTTTGCAGCAGGACTCCCTCTGACTAGGCCAGAATAGTGAGGACAGGTGGCATATGCCGCTCCATCTGCATCCCCCTGGGATCCTTTTGCCTGCAGAGCATTACTCCTCTGCTTCCCTCCAGGCTTTCTTGGGTAGGGACCTTGACCGGGTAGAGACAGCCGTTAACTCTTGCCCGCTCCTCGACTCAAGGCCAGAGTACGAGGACCGTGTCCCCATCAACTGCAGGTTCACACAGAAAGCCACGTTCAGTGATGAAGATCACAATCAAAAGACCATAAGCCCAAGATGGCTGTTTATTAAATATGAATTTGTTGTGTAACCTAAAGGTGCGTCCTCCACCCTCACCCACTACTAGGTTCCCCCTAACTTTGGTTCCCCCATCTCCACTTATCCCGGCTGGGGCAGCACCCTGGTGCATATAAGCCCCCCTCAGGTGGGAGAGGTGTAGTGTTGGATGCAGAGGTGGGGTCCTGACAGCTGTACCATCCTTACCTCGAAGGAGAGATACCACACCTCATTAAAGAGATGCAGTACCCCTGTGGCGACCGAACCCTCAGGGGCGCCACATCCCCCCCTGGTGAAACACAGCACGTCCGCGGGCTGCAAAGAGAGCAAAACATGGTACAGACTTTTTAAAGTTTTTGCATAACAATATAACAATCTTCCCATTATGGGAGGCACTTTTTCTTTAACGTTTCAAACTTTACATAGTATAAAAGTATAAAAACATCACAGAGACATTATGCATATAGACAGACCAATTAATGTGCAGTAAGGAAAAGTCAGTTCAGAAGCAAGAGGGACCTGTCCCAAACCCTCAACGTAGGCCCTGGGGTGGCTGCAGGGCATGAAGATCCCGAGTTGGACCTCCAGGAGAGCAACTCCAGACAGGTTTTTCTTCTGAGGTCTGAGGTAGAAGTAGTAAGGCGGTTTTGTATAAAACCCATAGGGAGCACCTAAATAGATGCATAAACTATAAACAAAAGAAGAGTCTGTCTACTGCCAGTCCGCAGGGACAAGTGTCTCTTTAAACTGGGAGGAAAACATGGTAATTAACATAAAACAAGAACAAGTCAACTGCAAAAGGTTACAGCGGCCCCGGCCACTTACTCCATATATCCCAACCGAGGAAATGGTTCATTCTTCCAGACGGAGCCTGGCTGATACTCCACTGTCAAGCGTGAGGGGGTGTCACTCCTGGACACTTTGTGCACATCCAGGGCGTACCACCCCCGCACCCCGTGGTGGCGGGTGTACGAAACCAAGTCACTCGGGCAGAGGTTCCGACCAGGGTGTCCATTCTTTAGTTGCGGCTCAACGTCCCGCCGGCTGACGAAGATGTCCTGCTCGAACTGGGTACTCTGAATGAAGCCCCATCCCGCCTCCTGTTGGAAGCGGACAATTTGCCCTTCCTCCCGGGGGCTTGGACAGGCTGCCTCCTCCTGCCGGGCCTTGGATTTTGCGGCCTTGGCACGCACCTCCAGGTGCTCGCAGCAAATCTCCCTCTGCCGTCGCTCCCTGTCAAGCTGGAGGATTTGCTGCCTACACAGCTCGCTCCTCCTCCGCGCTTCAGCCCGGGTCTCCAGGGGGAAGCCCTTCAGGTCCCCCCCCTGGTTGTCCTAGGCCATCTCCTCCACCGCCGGCCAGGTAACTGGAGGTGCAGGTTGCGGTGACAGCAGGGGTTGCTGCAGGTCTTCGGTTAGTGCGGACCAGTCCGGGTTGGGGTCGGTGGAATCCCCAGCAGGCACAAGTTCCTCCGGGACGGGAGGCGGGAGGCAATGCAGGCCTCCGGTGATGGCGGATGCTTCCAGCTCCGGTGCAAAGACTTGCTGCCAAATGACCGCGCCAGGTAGTAGGTACTCCATCATCAGATCTAGGAGGGGCACGGTGGGCTCAGCAGCCGGGACCAGGGTATCACTCTTACCCGATCCTGGGCTGCACGCGACCTCCGTTGCTTCTTCCTCCAGGGTTGCTGCTCCTTGGCAGCGGGCCCGGATCCTCTGCAGCATCTCTTTCCACCACGCGGCGAACGCCGCATGCTGGGCCTCAGCAACCCTTCGGGCAAGGTCCGGGGTTTCCTTACGAAGGAACTCAGCTTCCGCCGGGGTCAGGAACATGCCTCCCTGCTCTCCGACAGGAATAGGACTTGGGCCGACTTCGGAAGGCCCGGGTGGACTTCCCTCAGCAGCGTCCATGACCGCTCCTGAGTATGGTGAGTCTCGGACTGTTATGGCCGCACCTTGTGGTTTCCTTCATTCCCTCCTCTTTTTGGGACGGCTCCAGGGTGGCAGGCCGACAGGCACTCCTCCAGACATCCCATCCATTTTGACGGACACTACCCCGCGGACAGTCTCTAATGGAAGGGGCGGTCTGCTCTTTTGGCGCCATGGGGGAGCCAGGCCCACGATAGGAGGTGCTAGGACGCTGTCTTTTCTGCACATTATAGCATCCGTTCTTCTTGGGCGGGTGCCATTTTAAGTGGAAAACGACAGTCTAAGGTAAAAGGCGCGCAGTACCCGGTAGCAATGGGCAATCCTCTTCCGTTGCTGCGGGCACGTAATCCTGCCAACTATGCCAAGTATGTGACACTCGCAGCTCAACCCTGAGAGATGGGGGGTACTCGGAGCCGGGTCAGATGTTGGGGGTTGTAGCCGTGGCCTGGACCCGTTCCATGCCCAGGGTCGTCACATTAAAAGATGTAATGGGCTTTCAGGTTTTGGTGTTAATCGAGTGGTTCTATTGACTACGCCACCTGTGGTTTCTGGTGATGCTCCACCAGCACTGCGTTCAGTCCTCTGAGGCGGGATGTAGTGGCAGCAGCAGATGGTATTACTCCCCACAGGTGGAGCAGGGCCTCAGGGCAGAGGGAACAGGAGGATGGGAATTGTAGTGGGAGAGATGGTGCAGTGTCATGCGGTGCCACGTGGCAATAAGAAACCGGAGGCCATAGGGGTAGTCTTCCTAGCTTTACTCATGGAAGAATGCACAGCTGCAAGGCTTCTCCCTGCTCCTCACGGTGCGCTGCGGTCACCAGGACCGGGGGTCTGACAACCTCCGGGTAGTTCAGGTGCTTTGGTCAGGACCCCGCACCAGAGTTTTCCTAGAAGTTCCCACTAGGTCCTCTCCTGTCTGTATGTGATGCGTGTACTAAGGCCGGGTCTCCCTCTGGACTATGCACAGAACAAGGGTACGGGTGGCAACTCCGCTCTGACCGTAACCCGGTGGGATCCACTGAGCCTCCGGGCTTCTCCGACTAAGACGTGAAGTGACAGAGTCAGATATCGGGGGCCGGTACCCCTTTTGCAGCAGGACTCCCTCTGACTAGGCCAGAATAGTGAGGACAGGTGGCGTATGCTGCTCCGTCTGCATCCCCCTGGGATCCTTTTGCCTGCAGAGCTTTACTCCTCTGCTTCCCTCCAGGCCTTCTTGGGTAGGGACCTTGACCGGGTAGAGACAGCCGTTAACTCTTGCCCGCTCCTCGACTCAAGGCCAGAGTACGAGGACCGTGTCCCCATCAACTGCAGGTTCACACAGAAAGCCACGTTCAGTGATGAAGATCACAATCAAAAGACCATAAGCCCAAGATGGCTGTTTATTAAATATGAATTTGTTGTGTAACCTAAAGGTGCGTCCTCCACCCTCACCCACTACTAGGTTCCCCCTAACTTTGGTTCCCCCATCTCCACTTATCCCGGCTGGGGAAGCACCCTGGTGCATATAAGCCCCCCCTCAGGTGGGAGAGGTGTAGTGTTGGATGCAGAGGTGGGGTCCTGACAGCTGCACCATCCTTACCTCGAAGGAGAGATACCACACCTCATTAAAGAGATGCAGTACCCCTTTGGCGACCGAACCCTCAGGGGCGCCACTTTTCCATTTTTTAGGCACATCAGGGGCTCTCCAAACTCGACATGACACCTACAGATTATTCCATCAAAGTCTGTGTTCCAAACTGCCACTCCTTCTTTTCTGAGCTCTGCCATGTTCCCAAACAGTAGTTTTCACCCCACATATGGGGTATCTATGTGCTCAGGAGAAATTGCACAACAAATTTTGGGTTCCATTTTCTCCTGTTACCCTTGTAAAAATAAAAAAAATTGTGCTAAAAAAGCATTTTTGTGGGAAAAATGTGAAATATTTATTTTCACAGGTCAATGTTATAAACTTCTGTGAAGCACATTGGGGTTCAAAGTGCTCACCACACATTTAGATAAATTTCCTGAGGGGTCTAGTTTCCAAAATGGTGTCACTTGTGGGAGGTTTCCACTATTTAGGCACATCAGGGGTTCTCCAAACACATCATGGTGTACGCTAATTGTTCCAGCAAATTTTGCATTCAAAAAGTCAAATGGCGCTCCTTCCCTTCCAAGCTCTGATGTGCACCAAAATGGTATCAGCGCACTCAGGAGAAATTGCACAAGAAATTGTACAGTGTAATTTATCCTGTTACCCTTATGAAAATGCAAAATTTGGAGCTAAAGGTCATTTTTGTGGGAAATATGTGAAATTTTTATTTTCATGGCTCAATGTTATAAACTTCTGTGAATTCCCTGGGGGTTCAAAGTGCTCACCACACATCTAGAAGAGTTCCCTGAGGGGTCTAGTTTCAAAATGGTGTCTCATGTGAGGGGTTTCTACTGTTAAGACACATCAGGTGCTCTCCAAACACAACATGGCGTCCACTAATTATTCCAGAAAATTTGGCATTTAAAAAGTCAAATAGTGCTCTTTCCCTTTCGAGTCCTGCTGTGCACCCAAACAGTAGATTTCCCCCACATATGAGGTATTGGCATACTCAGGAGAAATTGCACAACAAATTTTGTGGTACATTTTTTCCTGTTACTCTCGCAAAAATAAAAAAATTTGGGTCTAAATTAAAATTTTTCTGAAAAAAAGTTAAATGTTAATTTTTTTATTCCACATTCCGAAAATTCCTGTGAAGCACCTGAAGGCTTAATAATCTTTTTAAATGTGGTTTTGAGTATCTTGAGCGGTTTAGTTTTGAGAATGGTATCACTTTTGGGTATTTTCTGTCATATAGACCCATCAAAGTCACTTCAAATGTGATATGGTCCCTAAAAAAATGGTTTTGTAAATTTTGGTGGAAAAATTAGAAATCGCTGGTTAATTTTTTAACCCTTGTAACTTCCTAACAAAAAAAAGTTCTTTCAAATATTGTGCTTATGTAAAGTAGACATGTGGGAAATGTTATTTATTAACTCTTTTATGTGACATGACTCTCTGATTTAAGGGCATAAGAATTCAAAGTTTGAAAATTGCAAATTTTCAAAATTTTTGCCAAATTTCCATTTTTTTGACAAATAAACACAAGTCATATCAAAGAAATGTTATCACTATCATGAATTACAGTATGTCACGAAAAAACATTCTCAGAGTCAGTGGAATCCATTGAAGCGTTCCAGAGTTATTACCTCATAAACTGGCATTGGTCCGAATTGTAAAAATTGGCCTGGTCATTGACGTGCAAACAGCCTTGTGGGGTAAAGGGGTTAAGCGCACATACTTTTTTGGATTAAAGATTCAGAAGGTTTGTTCACTTTCATCTCACAGCATTACGTTGTCATATGGTATCTGTATAAAGCTTAATTTTCTGTGTCCAGTTACTACACTTGCTGTTTCCTTTACAGCCTATATTAAGGAACATTTTAATGGTATTATATGCAGTAAAGAGTAATTAGCGCTATCCTGTAAAACAGCAATATCATTTTTCTATCCTTTTTTATATTTCCATTTTGGCTTTACATTTTTTCACCCTTAAACTTTAAGACTTTAAACAGAACCAGAACTTTGGGCAGCATAAATCAGAGCTTGGCTGCACGTTGCAACCAGGTTTATCTCTCTCTGAAATGCCGGAGCATTTATTGTTTAAATATCCTAGCCCTGCTAGAGGTGATTGATAGGTCTCTGCCATAGCAAGAAACCTGTCAATCATCTACAGTGACCCTGGGAAAAGCCAGCCAGGGCAAGGCCAGGACTTATAACCCTCCGGCGTTTCAGAGATAAATATGCTTGGCTGCAGTCATACAGCCTGGCTCCGATTCATGCTGTAAGAGGTTTAGGTAGAATGACCCAGGTGACATGTTCCCTTTAAATGTTCTACTTACATTTGTATTTAAGTTTTTATTGGTCTGATAATTTAAACGTAAAAACTAGGTAACTTTATAAATAGTCTTAATTTTAAATATCACACTATCATTTTAAAGTCAGAATATAGTATATAGCTATGGTTCTA
The DNA here is from genome assembly GCF_046119375.1 of Phyllobates terribilis. Taxonomy (NCBI): domain Eukaryota; kingdom Metazoa; phylum Chordata; class Amphibia; order Anura; family Dendrobatidae; genus Phyllobates; species Phyllobates terribilis. The sequence goes on along the minus strand of NW_027362761.1, from coordinate 990,780,739 downwards.
CGTTGCTGGTGTAATTAAGCTACCGTTTCCCATCCTTGCTTAAGAATACTCATATAGTCTGGTATTACTTCCTCAGCATCTCAGATGTTCTTCAAGTGCCCTCCACTATATAATGGTAGTGGTGCATTAGAATGATTCACTATAACACTGTCTCAATATTGATTGCAATAATGAAACAATGCCTCTAGGGATTTTTACAATATACCTGCCACCATAAAGAAACCAGTTCAGTTTTCCCAGTCTTGCATGTTTTACCATATATTCATAGTAATGACTACTAAGTACTTTAAAAATTAGACCAGTCAATGCCATGATTATTATAATTTCTCGATGATTAGTATTAATGTAATTGATTTAATTTCAAAAATTTAATTCTCTATGCATCAGTTGTAGAGCATAGGGTATATCTAGTGAAATGTTTTATTATTGCTGACTAGTCAGCCTCTTTCACTAGGTCTAGAGAAAGCAAGAAGTGGATTTGCTGAGATTGACAATGAAATCTATAGTACTATATACAGTTACAATAAAAATTATTCAACCCCCATAGCAAATTAGCTTTATTAGCAAAATGTATAACTAATACAAAAAGTGGTTTCTTAAAATTTAACACAAGATGACACTTTCAATAACTTCTGGAGTTTCAGAATTATTTAATCCCTTTCATGTTTCCATGGAATCTAAGTTCATTTCTCAGGGACAATGGCTTCTAGTTCACGAATATTTTTGGCTGTTTGTGTTGCAAGTACCTTCTTCTAATTCCACCAAAAATATTCTATGGGATTTAAGTCAAGAAATTCTGACTGGCCTCTGTGCAATCTTCCCAGACTTCTTCTGAAACGTAGGCTTGGTGGACTTTGAGGAATGCTTAGGATCATTATCCTCATAGAAGATCCAATGATATCCAAGCTTCAGCTTCTTCACAGAGGGTAATGACATTTTTTTGTAAGATCTCCTAAGGCCTAATTGAAACCATCTTGCTGAACTCATGTTGAAAGTTTCCAGTGTCAATGGAAACAATGAACAGCATCAATTATCCACTGGCATCAGTAGCGTAGCTACCAGAGCTATTGTCACTGTTAACTATATAGTAGGGCTCTACTTTAGAGCATGTAGACATGTTCTCCAATGATCTACCTGCACTACCGCTCTCTGTTCTGAAAACTGCAGATCGCTTTAAGCCTGTAGTTTACAGAACAGCAGGTGATGTGCTGTTGTAAGTACAGGATTTCAGAGTACCAGCGAGTGACGTCATTGTGCTGCCACGGGAATTTGATGTCCTGTGCGTGTGATGACAATGCGTTGGTCTACCCGCTCTTTGTGGGGTGGACTTGTCAGGATCCTGGATTAGGTGAGTATATAATGTTTTTTATTTTATTTAAAATGTGTGGTAGGACTGTGGGGGCATCATAAAATATGGGGGACCCTCATACAGTGTGAGGGCCTCATCATACATTGCAGAGACTACTGTGGGGGGGCCTTTATACAGTATGGACGCTAATCTCGGGGGCCATTAAACAGCGTGTAAGCTAATGTGGGGACCATTACACAGGGCATAAGCTAATGCAGGGGCCATTAAACAGCATGAATGCTAATGCCTTGCCCATTATACAGCATGGAAGCTAATGGGGGGGCCATTATACAGCTGGGAACTAATGCGGGGCCATTATACAGAGTGGGAACTAAAGTGTGGGCCAGTATACAGCATGAGAGCTAATGCAGGGGCCATTTTACAGCATGGGAGCTAATGCGGGGGTAATTACACAGCATGGGAGCTAATGCGGGGGCAATTATATAGTTTGAATGTTACTTTGAGGCCATTATACAGTTTGGGGCCTATCTTGGGGACCATCATATGTTGTGGGGACTACTGTGGGGGCCATTATCAAGTGTGGACACTAATGTGGGGGCCATTATACAGTTTTGAAGGCTACCATGGGGGCCATCATACAGTGTGGGGTCCTATATACAGTATGGGAGCTACTGTGAGGGCTATCATACAATGTGGGGGCCTTTATACAATGTGAGAGGAACTGTGGGGGGCTGTCATAAACTGAGGGGGCAATTATACAGTGTGGGAGCTACTGTGGGGGCCATCATAAACTGTGGGGACTATTTTTGGGTCCATTATACAGTGTGGGAGCTAGTGCAGGGCAATTTTACAGTAAGAATGCTACTGTGGGTGCAATTATACAGTTTGAGGGCTACCTTTGGAACTATCATACAATGTGGTGGCTACTGTGGGGCCCATTATACTGTGTGGGGGCTACTGTGGGGACCAATAAATAATGTGGAGGCTATGGTGGGGGCTATTATACAGTGCAGGGGGCCTAATACAGTTTGTGGACCATTATGCTTTGTTTTGGGGGAGCTGTGGCCCATCATTCAGCGTAAAGGGGAGCTATGGGCTCATCATAGTATGTATAGGGGAGCTGTGGGCCATGCATACTGTGTATAGTGGAGCTGTAGGCTCATCTTGGGAAAGCTCATAGAATCTCATGGCTTTCAGTATCATCTCTAAGAAGATGACACACAGATCTACCTCTCTGGACCGGATATCACCTCCTTACTAACCAGAATACCACAATGTGTGTCTGCTTTTTCATCCTTCTTCTCTGCTAGATTTCTAAAACTTAAAATGGATAAAGCAGAATTCATCATCTTTCCAACATCTCACTCAACCTCACCATCTCACCTATCCATCATAGTCAATGGCTGCCCACTCTCCCCAGTCTCGCAAGATCGCTGCCGTGGGGTAACCCTGGACTCTAATCTCTCCTACAAACCACATATCCAAGCCCTTTCCACTTCCTGCCGACTCCAGCTCAAAAATATCTCCCGGATCCGCACATTCCTCAATCATGAATCTGCAAAAACACTAGTGCACTCCCTCATCATCTCACGCCTCGACTACTGCAACCTCCTGCTTTGTGGCCTTCCCTCTAACACGCTCACACCCCCCCAATCTATCATGCTCTACAAATCTACCTGTCACCCTGCTATTCCCCGGTCTCTCCTCTCTGTCAATCCCTTCACTGGCTCCCCATTACCCAGAGACTCCATTTCAAAACCCCAACAATGGCATACAAAGCCATCCACAACCTGTCTCCTCCATACATCTGTGACCTAGTCTCCCGATACTTACTTGCACGCAACCTCCAATCCTCGGAAGATCTCCTTCTCTACTCCCCTCTTATCTCCTCTTCCCACAATCACATACAAAATTTCTCCTGTGCATCCTGTTATGTTCTGCAACTAAGAACTAAGGAATAGGAGGGAAAACCTGTCCCTGCACTGAGACTCAGCTTAAACCTTACGCTGGGGTGGGTGCCCTATTCCTAGTGAATAGCCCCACCGACACTCCTGCACTGAACTCAAATGAAGACCTGAAGGAAGGGGAAAGGGTGTCCCTAAATGATCTAAGTACAGGGAGCAAAAACAGGAGAACTCCTAAAAGAAAAGTTAGTTGCAGAAACGAAGATAAAAGGAAACAAAACTGGTCGAACAAGAAGTCCAAGGAGATCAATTTTCCTAAGTACAAAGAACTAACAAGGCAACTTAGCCAGAGCACAAGCGTAACAACACTGATGTCCAGCGAGGAATGGGAGACAGGTGCTGAGTAATAAAGAGTGAGGAGATCACGTGACCAAGACACGCAGCACCAGAGGAAAAAACTAGAAGCCAGCAAACCACAAAAAAATGGCCGAAAAGTAAAACAACATAGATTCTAACACATCCCCCCCTACTCTGGAACGCTCTACCCCAACATATCAGACTCTCGCCTACTGTGGAAACCTTCAGAAGAAACCTGAAGACCTACCTCTTCCAACAGCCTACAACCTACAGTAACCCTTGCTCCATCATACTGTTGCACTACCAGCTATACCCTCACCTACCATATCCTCACCCATCCCTTGTAGATTGTGAGCCCTCACGGGCAGTGTCCTCTCTCCTCCTGTACCAGTTGGTGACTTGTACTGTTTAAATTTATATTATTATATTATTGTAATTGTTTTTGCTATGTATACCCCTTTCACATGTAAAGAGCCATGGAATAAATGGAGCTATAGTAATAAATAATAGTAATAATCTTACTGTGTATAGGAGAGGTGTAGGGACATTATGCGGTATGGTAGACACTTAAGACCCATTATTGTTATAGGGGTACTCAAGGTATTTTGACTGTCAAATGTACACTTAGGGCATTATTACTTTCTAGGGGCAAAATGTGGACACTGTTTTCTAGGGCACTTTTGCAGGGCATTAATATTTTCTAGGGGGCAATTTTATCATCTAGAGGGCACAAAGGAGACATTTTACTATGTATGGTGCACAGTGATGGGCATTATTATGTGGAGGCACAGTGGTGGGCATTATTATGTGTGGCAGTAAGAAGAGCACTGTTTTTATGCCACACAGCAGGTGCAGTAATAGGAACACATATGACAGTAGCTGCTCAGCATTGCAGTGACAGTAAGATGAGGAGTTTATGCAGGTTGGGAATAGATGGTGACAATGCAGAAAATGTGAGAAGTCAAATGTGTCTTTGTTGTAATCTCTGCAGGCGAATTGTGGCTGGAGAAGTTGTTGTGTTGGTTTGAGCAAGATGGAAAAGATGGCAAAAGTGAACGACTCCATCAGAAAGAACATCTGCCACCATCTATAACTGCAATAATATTTTATATGTTCTGCAGCACTGGTATATACCACTATATGGTCATCGTAAAGCGGTATTATCAGTGTGGTCTTTGTGTAGAGATTTTTTTTTAGTAACAGCATGGTCATCTGCTGAGGTTAGCCTATAGGGTGCACCACCATAGTTGTTATCAGGGTTACCTGGTGAGGGGCCCACTCAGATGTTTTGCCCCCCCCCCCCCCCCCCCGAGCTGAATCTCTAGCTGTGACTCTGACTGCCTTGCTTCAATGTAGTCACAGTGTTCTTTTCAGCATTTGCTTTGTTCTTCCTCCTCCAAGCATTCCTTTGATCCATAGGCGGTAAAGTTCCCGGTTTTGTTTCATTGCTCCACATAACAAAATCACCAAACATCACAAAACATATGTGGCCAATTTATATAGTTTTGAGCATATTGGAGTTAACTTTTCTTGTGCTTGTGGGTCAGCAGAGGTGTACGTTTTGTAGATCGTACGTGGTAACCTTAAGTGTTTGATATGCACCTTAATGTGAAGACTGAAAATGTAGTATCTGCTGTTACTAAATCTTTCTGCAGGTCTTTTTCAGTTATTCGAGAATTATTCTGACCACCTGACTTCTCTGGAATCCTCAGGATGAATCTGTTCTCATGATATTTCATTTTACCTGTTTTATTGTTCATAGGTCATTGCCTAGACCAAAGCAACAGTCAATTCCTTGGGCAATGTTTGAAGTTTCTATTAGTTTTTTCTTTTTTTATAAAGATGCTGACTGGGCTCTCAAAAATGCCCATTATCTCATAATTCCAGCCATCTCTCTAGATCAGCAAACATTTTTATAGTGTCTCCTAGCATGCACAATAGCCAGGAGCATTTCTACTGTGCGGCTCACCTCTCCATCCATACTTGCAAGGGACATATTTAGGCGCAATCATTCTGCAGACCTTAGCTATTACTCAAGTAGGAGTGCTGCCCTCTCAGCAACTAGAAATTCAGGCAAACTGGGACGCAGTGCACTTAGGAAGTGTGAAGATGGGAAAAACTCTTCAATCCATGCTGATTTAGACCACTGTTTCTTAAACTGAAAGGTTGGTCTCCACAGTGAGGCACCAACTAAATGTTGTTGAGCTTAAGCTGGGGAGGCAGTGTTCATAAAAGTGATCATTTGTTGCACAAACCTTTGCATGGCTACAGCAATCTCTAGTCTAGCAACATATATGACTAATTTTGTGCTTATACTGGGTTCAAGAGATAAAAAAAAGGAAAATTGAGAGGTAGTTTTAATCTGATCATGGAGTTCCGCTACAGATAGTGAGATCCAAACATAATTTTTAATGATGAGTGAACGTGCTCGCCACTGCTCGGTACTCGTCTGAGCATCTCACTGCTCGAGATTAATGTTGATCGAGCACTAAAATACTCGGGTGCTCGAAGCTTGGGCCGAGCTCACCGTGATACTCTGGTGCTCGACCCAAGCAACGAGCCCAATGTTAGTCTATGGGAGACTCGAGCATTTTTGCGGCTGCACCCCCGGCAGTCTGTAGAAAGCCTAAAAAGTGCCCAAAACGATAGTGACAGTGCTCAAATGACATGGGGACAGCATGGGGATCGCCCCAGTAAGCATTTCTGACCCCCAGGTCACTGCTGTCAACAATGTGGTCAGAGGTATTAAGCCACTTTTACGGGCTCCCAATAAAACATCCAAAAACGAAACTGAAACTGTTTTCCTGTGAAATATGTAACGGAACATCCTTTCCAGGGTAAAGACTTGTGTATAAGGTAAAATAAATAACCAAAAACAAAAATACTCGTCCACACCTCGGGCTATGTTCACAAGTAGCATTTTTTATGCATTTTTGCACTTTTGTATTGCTTTCAACCATGACAAATGCATTCACCGGGAAATGTCATTTTATCATTTTACAATCTTATCTGGCCATGTGCTGTGTGACACATGCATACAGTGCTGAAAAGACATGGGAAAAGCATGGGGAAGACCCCAGGAAGCATCTCTGACACCTAGGTCACTGCCTAAAAGTGTGCCCATCAGAAGTGATCCTTGCCGCATCAGAAGATGCAGACTTGCAACTAAGCCCGTGCAAGTCCTTGTCCCAGGGTAGTGTTCAATTGTACCTCCCCCCTTCCTTGCAATGCAAGCACAAGTATGCAGACTGCCACCCACCCACTCCCAGGCTGCAATACCATACTGCTTGCTTGCACTTGAAATTGGGCCTTTTAGGCATGTGGAGGCGGAATCTGGCCACCACGTCATGGCTGCGTCGGCGGCCAGGTGCCCACACACGGTCCCCAGCCGCCTGGGGGCGGCCGGGTGTCCATAAACACTCCCCAGCCGCCCCTATTTGTCCCGGTGCGCCTTATACACAAGCGCGCATGCCAAAACATTACCTGTGCCCTCCCCAGTGCATTTAGTGGGAAGGACAGCCTAACCACAAGCACGTGGACAAGTGAATGTGGCCAGTTATGGTCCATCTCTCTGACGCCTTCACACTGGGTTAATATTGTGGAAACCGGGAAACAGTTGGACACTGGGATGCAACACGTCCTCCAGACATAGAAGATTGCTGGTCCTGGGTCAATCAGGCTTCAACACAAAGTTCAGAAGGTAGACAGCAGCAGTGGTTGGCCTCCTACACAACGAGTAAATTATTCATGATCATGAGGCCATCCATCTCCTTAGCTTTCTGCTCCTTGGAATGCTTCAAAAGCTTCAGGTGATGAATGATGGATGAGGTGGTGGCAAAGGAGAAAGAGCAGGAGGAACAGGGACCATTCACATCAATATCAGGCCAGTCAACAACACATGTCATGTAGGATATGTTTCTGTACCAAAAGGAGCGGTTCGGCTACACAGTTATAGGGCATACAGTGAGTGCAATGCCTACCAAAAATTTTGAGGCACTCCAATGCCCCTTGGAAGTGACATGGAGGTCAGATGGCCTTAACTAATCCATTTTTACCATTTATAGCAACTGGGTCTCCTGTACACTGTTGGCCTAAGCAGTGAATGGAAGGCTTTCCAAAAATTATGAGGAACTGCAATGCCCCTTGAAACAGACGTGGATTACAGTGTACTGAAATCCTTCTACCCATTATTGGGCAGTGGGTCTCCCTTAGAGTTCGCCTATGCATTGAAAAGCAAAAGCTGACTAAAATTTGGAGGAAATGCAATGCCCGTTGGAACAGTCGTGGAGGTTAGAGGTAATTAAAAACAACATTTCAATGCCCCTTGGATGAGCTGTGGAGTTCAGAGTGGTTCAACAAGACGGTTTTAATGCCCCTTGGAAGAGACGTGGAGGTCCCAGTGGAATAAAAAGACAATATCAATGCCCCTTGGAAGAGTAGTGGAGGTCCCAGTGTAATAAAAAGACAATATCAATGCCCCTTGCAAGAGTGGTGGAGGTAACAGTGGAATAAAAAGACATTATCAATGCCACTTGGAAGAGTGGTGGAGGTCGCAGTGGAATAAAAAGACAATATCAATGCGCCTTGGAAGAGACGTGGAGGTCACAGTAGCTTAACAAGACAATTTTAATGCCCCTTGGAAGAGACGTGGGGTTCAGAGTGGTTTAACAAGACGGTTTTAATGCCCCTTGGAAGAGACGTTGAGGTCACAGTGGAATAAAAAGATAATATCAATGCCCCTTGGAATAGTGGTGGAGGTCGCAGTGGAATAAAAAGACAATATCAATAACCCTTCGAAGAGTGGTGGAGGTAGCAGTGGAATAAAAAGACAATATCAATGCCCCTTGGAAGAGTGGTGGAGGTCCCAGTGGAATAAAAATACAATATCAATGCCCCTTGAAAGAGTGGTGGAGGTTACAGTGTAATAAAAAGACAATATCAATGACCCTTGGAAGAGACGTGGAGGACACAGTAGCTTAACAAGATGATTTTAATGCCCCTTGGAAGAGACATGGAGTTCAGAGTGGTTTAACCAGACGGGTTTAATGCCGCTTGGAAGAGACGTGGAGGTCCCAGTGGAATAAAAAGACAACATCAATGCCCCTTGGAAGAGTGGTGAAGGTCACAGTGGAATAAAAAGACAATATCAATGACCCTTGGAAGAGTGGTGGAGGTCGCAGTGGAATAAAAAGACAATATCAATGCCCCTTTGAAGAGTAGTGGAGGTTCCAGTGGAATAAAAAGACAATATCAATGCCTCTTGGAAGAGTGGTGGAGGTTACAGTGGAATAAAAGACAATATCAATGACCCTTGGAAGAGACGTGGAGGTCACAGTAGCCTAGCACGACGATTTTAATGCCCCTTGAAAGAGACAAGGAGATCAGAGTTGTTTAACAATACAGTTTTAATGCCCCTTGGAAGAGACGTGGAGGTCCCAGTGGAATGAAAAGACAATATTAATGCCCCTTGGAAGAGTGGTGGAGGTCACAGTGGAATAAAAAGACAATATCAATGACCCTTGGAAGAGTGGTGGAGGTCGCAGTGGAATAAAAAGACAATATCAATGCCCTTTGAAGAGTGGTGTAGATCCCAGTGGAATAAAAAGAAAATATCAATGCCCCTTGGTAGAGTGTGGAGGTTACAGTGGAATAAAAAGACAATATCAATGACCCTTGGAAGAGATGTGGAGATCACAGTAGCTTAACAAGACAATTTTAATGCCCCTTGGAAGAGACGTGGAGTTCAGAGTGGATAAACAAGATGGTTTTAATGCCCCTTGAAAGAGACATGGAGGTCACAGTAGCTTAACAAGACGATTTAATGCCCCTTACAAGAGCTATGCAGTACAGCATATTAAAAACATTATTCCCATTATTGTTGAGTGGGTCTCCCATAGTCTTTGCCTGTGCCTTCCAAGCAAAAGCTGCCAAAAATTAGGACGGAGGAATTTGCAATGCCCCTTACAAGAGCCATGCAGTGCAGCATATTAAAAACATTATTCCCATTATTGGGGAGTGGGTCTCCCATAGTCTTTGCCTATGACTTCCAAGCAAAAGCTGCCAAAAATTAGGACGGAGGAACTTGCAATGCTGGCAACATGGACCACAGTCACCCTGGTGGTATAGTGGTGGTGGAGGCTGAGGATAAAGAGAAGAGCAAAAAACAGCCGAAATGAGGAAGCGTATACCCATGTGTGGGTGTGAAGCGGTGCATGGGAATACACCTCCCGAAATAACACAGTGGATTTGACTTTATGTTACTCTGCTGTCATTTGGTGGTGATGAGAAGTCTGGCCCAATCCAGCCCTTGTTCATTTTGATAAGGGTCAGCTTGTCAGCATTGTCAGTTGACAGGCGAGTGAGCTTATCAGTTATAATTCCCCCAGCGGCACTAAAAACACGCTCCGATAACATGCTAGCAGCAGGGCAGGCCAGGACCTCCAAGGCATACAGAGCAAGTTCATTCCAAGTGTCCAGCTTGGATACCCAATAATTAAAAGGCACAGAGGAATCATGGAGGACACTGGTACGGTCGGCAAGGTACTCCCTCACCATCTTTTGAAACTTTCCACTTCTTGTGAGAATATCCCGCGCCTCAGGGCCTGTAAGCTGGGCGGGTCTCAGAATACTGTCCCAGAACATTGACAGTGTTCCCCTGCCTCTGCTAGATTGGAGTTGCATCTCTCTCGCCTGTACGCCTTGGTTGGGCAACGAACTGTGACCTCTGCCGCTAGCGTGTTCGGATGGGAATTTTTTTAACAGTTCTGCAGCAAGGGCCTTCTGGTACTGCCCCATATTTGTAGACCTCTCCACCTCAGGAATAAGAGAGTGAAAGTTCTACTTGTAACGGTGGTCTAAAAGTGTCACCAACCAGTAATGACTGTCACTCAACATTTAAGACAACGCGAGGGTCACGGTTAAGGCAGCGTAATATAAAGTCAGCCATGCGGGCCAGACTGGTAACGGGCAAGAATTCCGTATCCTCACCAAGATGATGACTGACCATGCTCTCCTCCTCCTCCTCCTCCCCCCTGTCCTCAGGCCACCCACGCTGAACCGATTGTATGACAGTTGTACAGGTACTACGGTCTACAGCGCATGATACAAGCTCCTGTTCTTCCTCCTCCTCCTCCTCTCCATCATTGTCCCCCAATGCACGTTGGGATGAGATGAGGCTGGGCTGTCTGTAATCACCCGCTACAACTTCTTGATCCATCTCATCATACTCTGGATGCAATGCCTCCTCTTTAATTCTCTGCAGAGAGCGTTGCAAAAGACAGACAAGTGGGATGCTGATGCTAATGATGGCGTAATCGCCACTCACCATCTTGGTGGACTCCTCAAAGTTTGTCAGGATAGTACATATGTAAGACATCCAGGTCCACTCCTGAGATCTTATGTGTGGAGTCTGACCTGAATATCGACGGCCTTGTTGCAGCTGGTACTCCACAACTGCTCTCTTCTGCTCACAAATCCTTTGCAATATGTGGAGGGTAGAGTTACAATGTGTGGGGACATCACACACCAGTCGGTGTGCCGGAAGCTGCAAATGCTGCTGCAACACAGCAAGGGCGTGGGAAGCTGTAGCCGACTTATGAAATTGAGCTGACAGGCGGCGTACTTTGACGAGCAGGTCAGGCAACTCTGGGTACGATTAAAGAAACCACGGAACCACGAGGTTAAGCACATGAGCCAGGCATGGAACGTGTGTGATCTCGCCTCGCCTCAGAGCCGCCACCAGGTTACGGTCATTGTCTCATACGACCATGCCTGGATGGAGGTTCAACGGTCTCAGCCACAGATCTGCCTGCTCTTTCACAGCTGTCCACAACTCACAAGCAGTGTGAGGTTTATCACCTAAGCTTATGAGTTTCAGCACAGCCTGTTGTTGCTTGGCTGAGGCAGTACTGCAGTGCTTCCAGCTTGTAACTGATGTGGTGATATCTGAGATGGAGGCTGAACATGAGGAGGATGAGGATGATGTGCAGGATCTGTACACTGTGGGGGCAACTCTGACTGATATAGGGCCCGCAATCCTTGGTGTGGGGAGGTTGTGTTCCGTCCCAAGGTCTGACTGGTTCCCGGCTTCCACTATGTTTACCCAGTGTGCCGTCATGGAGATTTACCATCCCTGGCCAAAAGCACTTGTCCACGTGTCCGTTGTCAGGTGGACTCTCCCAGTAACTGCGTTGTTGAGGACACGGCAGATGTTTTGGGACACATGCTTTTGTAGTGCGGGGATGGCACACCGGGCAAAATAGTGTCGTCTGGGGACTGAGTACCGAAGGACGGCCACCGCCATAAGGTTGCGGAAGGATTCCGTCTCCACCAGCCTAAAAGGCAGCATTTCCAACGCAAGCAGGCGTGAAATGTGCGAATTTAGGACTGGGGCCTGTGGGGTGTTGGCTGCGAATTTGCGCTTTCATTGAAAGGTCTGGGATATGGACAATTGAATGCTGCGGTGGAAGTGGACGTGGACGTTGATGCTGTTTCTTGAGAAACTGCCATAACAAGTGAAGACTGAGAGGAGGGGGCATCTTTGCGTCCAGTATGGACAGGGGATTGCCTTGCACGCACAACAGGGGGTTCTCTTACACGCACAACAGCGGAAGAAGCAGTGGTTAAACCCACTAACACTGATCGCGGACCCTGGGGTTCACCCCACAAAGTCAGATGCTTTGCTCACATGTGCCTGATCATGCTGGTTGTGGTCAGACTGGTAGTTTTGTCACCTCTGCTGATGCTGGCCTGGCAGGTGGTACAAATGGCTTTTTGGGGTTATCAGCAGAGTCTTTAAAAAAAATTTCAGACTCTGAAAGACATACCGGTTGTACTGGCAACGTTCCTCGTGTTGGTGTTACGGGGAACGGTTGCCCGCCTTCTGTCTGCGGCCACCACACCGCTTCTTCCTGCCTGTTGGGGTACTCTGCCTCCCACCCCCTGTGTGCTGCAGGTCTCGCTCTGCGTGTCCTCCCGCCACGATGGATCAGTTACTAGATCATCCACCACCTCCTCCTCACTTCATGGCAATTGTGTCTTGTCATCGTCCACCTCTTGTGACAAATTGCCAACGTCGACTTCCTCTGGCCATGGCTGTTCAAATATTTGGCCATCGCTACATGGGATCTCCTCTTCCACCATTTCAAGCGGAGCTGGCGAGGGGCCCAAATATGGAAATGGACCAGTGAACAGCTCTTCAGAGTGTCCAGCTGTGGGATCAGTTGCTGTCCGACGACACTCGGCATGGTAGGAGGAAGGAGCATCAGGGTGATAAGGAGTTTGCGGTCGAGACTCACGGCTACTAACACTTGACCGTGTGGAAGACAGACCGGAGCTGGTGGTGCCCAGGTGACTGGAAGTATTATCTGCTATCCAATTAATAACATATTCACACTGATCAGTTCGCAATAGTGGTGCTGTTGTGTGCTTCCCTAGTAATTCGGTCAAGAACTGGGAGCGAGAAGATGTGGATGTTGGTTGTGGCACATTTTCACCTTGGCCACGTCCCTGTCCTCTGCACGCACCATCAACAGAACGTCCAGTTCCATGTCACTTGCCACACGCCTTGCCTATTGTAAATGAAGTGCAATAGCTTACACTCGCACTATCAATGGCAAAAGAGATTTGAACCGTGGAAAAGGTAAACCACAGTCCTATTTCTCTGGCCTACACCAGAAACTTTTAAACAGATATATTTGTGTCTGAACAGTCAGCGAGACACTGAAACTGTTTTTTTTATGCAAAGAGGTGGATTACACCCAGATTTGAACCGTGGAGGAGGAAAACCACAGTTCTAGTTCTCTGGCCTACACCAGAAACTTTTAAACAGATATATTTGTGTCTGAACAGTCAGCGAGACACTGAAACTGTTTTTTTTTTTAAATGCAAAAAGGTGGATTACACCCAGATTTGAACCGTGGAAGAGGAAAACCACAGTTCTAGTTCTCTGGCCTACACCAGACTATTTTGAACATATATGTTTGTGTCTGAACAGTGAGCGAGACACTGAAACAGTTTTTTTTATGCAAAAAGGTGGATTACACCCAGATTTGAACCGTGAAAGAGGAAAACCACCGTTCTATTACTCTGGCCTACACCAGAATCTTTTAAACAGATACATTTGTGTCTGAACAGTCAGCGAGACACTGAAAATGTTTTTTTTATGCAAAAAGGTGGATTACACCCAGATTTGAACTGTGGAAGAGGAAAACCACAATTCTAGTTCTCTTGCCTACACCAGAATCTTTTAAACATATATTTGTGTCTGAACAGTCAGCTAGACACTCAAACTGTTTTTTTTATGTAAAAAAGGCAGAAAGGTGGATTTCGCCCAGATTTGAATCGTGTAAGAGGAAAACCACAGTTCTAGTTCTCTGGCCTACACCAGAATCTTTTAAACAGATATATTTGTATCTGAACAGTCAGCGAGACATTGAAACTGTTTTTTTATGCAAAATGGTGGATTACACCCAAATTTGAACTGTGGAAGAGGAAAACCACAGTTCTAGTTCTCTGGACTACACCATAATCTTTTAAATAGATATATTTGTGTCTGAACAGTCAGCGAGACACTGAAACTGTATTTTTTTTAATGCAAAAAGGTGGATTACACTCAGATTTGAACCGCGGACGAGGAAAACCACAGTTCTAGTTCTCTGGCCTACACCAGAATCTTTTAAACAGATATATTTGTGTCTGAACAGTCAGCGAGACACTCAAACTGGTTTTTTTATGTAAAAAAGGCAGAAAGGTGGATTACACCCAGATTTGAACCGTGTAAGAGGAAAACCACAGTTCTAGTACTCTGGCCTACACCAGAATCTTTTAAACAGATATATTTGTGTCTGAACAGTCAGCGAGACACTGAAACTGTTTTTTTATGCAAAAAGGTGGATTACACCCAGATTTGAACCGGGGAAGAGGAAAACCACAGTTCTAGTTCTCTGGCCTACACCAGAATCTTTTAAATAGATATATTTGTATCTGAACAGTCAGCGAGACATTGAAACTGTTTTTTTATGCAAAATGGTGGATTACACCCAAATTTGAACTGTGGAAGAGGAAAACGACAGTTCTAGTTCTCTGGACTACACCATAATCTTTTAAATAGATATATTTGTGTCTGAACAGTCAGCGAGACACTGAAACTGTATTTTTTTTAATGCAAAAAGGTGGATTACACTCAGATTTGAACCGCGGATGAGGAAAACCACAGTTCTAGTTCTCTGGCCTACACCAGAATCTTTTAAACAGATATATTTGTGTCTGAACAGTCAGCGAGACACTCAAACTGTTTTTTTATGTAAAAAAGGCAGATAGGTGGATTACACCCAGATTTGAACCGTGTAAGAGGAAAACCACATTTCTAGTACTCTGGCCTACACCAGAATCTTTTAAACAGATATATTTGTGTCTGAACAGTCAGCGAGACACTGAAACTGTTTTTTTATGCAAAAAGGTGGATTACACCCATATTTGAACCGGGGAAGAGGAAAACCACAGTTCTAGTTCTCTGGCCTACACCAGAATCTTTTAAATAGATATATTTGTGTCTGAACAGTCAGCGAGACACTGAAACTGTTTTTTTTTTATGCAAAAAGGTGGATTACACCCAGATTTGAACCATGGAAGAGGAAAACCACAGTTCTATTTCACTGGCCTACACCAGACTCTTTTAAACAGATATATTTGTGTCTGAACAGTCAGCGAGACACTGAAACTGTTTTTTTTTTAAGCAAAGAGGTGGATTACACCCAGATTTGAACCATGGAAGAGGAAAACCACAGTTCTAGTTCTCTGGCCTACACCAGAATCTTTTAAACAGATATATTTGTGTCTGAACAGTCAGCGAAACACTGAAACTGTTTTTTTTAATGCGAAAAGGTGGATTACTCCCAGATTTGAAATGTGGAAGAGGAAAACCACAGTTTTAGTTCTCTGGCCTACACCAGAATCTTTTAAACAGATATATTTGTGTCTGAACAGTCAGCGAGACACTGAAACTGTTTTTTTTTATGCAAAAAGGTGGATACACCCAGATTTGAACTGTGGAAGAGGAAAACCACAGTTCTAGTTCTCTGGCCTACACCAGAATATTTTAAACAGATATATTTGTGTCTGAACAGTCAGCGAGACACTGAAACAGTTTTTTTTTATGCAAAAAGGTGGATTACACCCAGATTTGAACTGTGGAAGAGGAAAACCACAGTTCTAGTTCTCTGGCCTACACCAGAATAATTTAAACACATATATTTGTGTCTGAACAGTCAGAGAGACACTCAAACTGTTTTTTTTATGTAAAAAAGGCAGAAAGGTGGATTTCACCCAGATTTGAACCGTGTAAGAGGAATACCACAGTTCTAGTGCTCTGGCCTACACCAGAATCTTTTAAACAGATATATTTGTATCTGAACAGTCAGCGAGACACTGAAACTGTTTTTTTATGCAAAATGGTGGATTACACCCAGATTTGAACTGTGGCAGAGGAAAACCACAGTTCTAGTTCTCTGGACTACACCAGAATCTTTTAAATAGAAATATTTGTGTCTGAACAGTCAGCGAGACACTGAAACTGTATTTTTTTTAATGCAAAAAGGTGGATTACACCCAGATTTGAATCGTGGAAGAGGAAAACCACAGTTCTAGTTCTCTGACCTACACCAGAATCTTTTAAACAGATATATTTGTGTCTGAACAGTCAGCGAGACACTCAAACTGTTCTTTTTATGTAAAAAAGGCGGAAAGGTGGATTACACCCAGATTTGAACCGTGTAAGAGGAAAACCACAGTTCTAGTACTCTGGCCTACACCAGAATCTTTTAAACAGATATATTTGTGTCTGAACAGTCAGCGAGACACTGAAACTGTTTTTTTATGCAAAAAGGTGGATTACACCCAGATTTGAACTGTGGAAGAGGAAAACCACAGTTCTAGTTGTCTGGCCTACACCAGAATCTTTTAAACAGATATATTTGTGTTTGAACAGTCTGCGAGACACTGAAACTGTTTTTTTTTTATGCAAAGAGGTGGATTACACCCAGAATTGAACCGTGGAAGAGGAAAACAACAGTTCTAGTTCTCTGGCCTACACCAGAATCTTTTAAACAGATATATTTGTGTCTGAACAGTCAGCGAGACGCTGAAACTGTTTTTTTTTATGCAAAAAGGTGGATTACACCCAGATTTGAACTGTGGAAGAGGAAAACCACAGTTCTAGTTCTCTGGCCTACACCAGAATCTTTTAAACAGATATATTTGTGTCTGAACAGTCAGCGAGACAATGAAACTGGTTTTTTTTATGCAAAAAGGTGGATTACATCCAGATTTGAACCGTGGAAGAGGAAAACCACAGTTCTAGTTCTCTGGCCTACACCAGAATAATTTAAACACATATATTTGTGTCTGAACAGTCAGCGAGACACTGAAACTGTTTTTTTATGTAAAAAAGGTAGAAAGGTGGATTACACCCAGATTTGAACCGTGGAAGAGGAAAACCACAGATCTAGTTCTCTGGCCTACACCAGAATCTTTTAAATAGATATATTTGTGTCTGAACAGTCAGCGAGACACTGAAACTGTTTTTTTTTAATGCGAAAAGGTGGATTATACTCAGATTTGAACCGAGGAAGAGGAAAACCACAGTTCTAGTTCTCTGGCCTACACCAGAATCTTTTAAACAGATATATTTGTGTCTGAACTGTCAGCGAGACACTGAAACTGTTTTTTTTTAATGCAAAAAGGTGGATTACACCCAGATTTGAACCGTGGAAGAGGAAAACCACAGTTCTAGTTCTCTGGCCTACATCAGAATCTTTTGAACAGATATATTTATGTCTGAACAGTCAGCGAGACACTGAAAATGTTATTTTTTATGCAAAAAGGTGGATTACACCCAGATTTGAACCGTGGAAGAGGAAAACCACAGTTCTAGTTCTCTGGCCTACACCAGAATCTTTTAAACAGATATATTTGTGTCTGAACAGTCAGCGAGACACTGAAACTGTTTTTTTTTATGCAAAAAGGTGGATTACACCCAGATTTGAACTGTGGAAGAGGAAAACTACAGTTCTAGTTCTCTAGCCTACACCAGAATCTTTTAAACAGACATATTTGTGTCTGAACAGTCAGCGAGACACTGAAACTGTTTTTTTTTATGAAAAATGGTGGATTACACCCAGATTTGAACTGTGGAAGAGGAAAACCACAATTCTAGTTCTCTTGCCTACACCAGAATCTTTTAAACATATATTTGTGTCTGAACAGTCAGCTAGACACTCAAACTGTTTTTTTTATGTAAAAAAGGCAGAAAGGTGGATTTCACCCAGATTTGAATCGTGTAAGAGGAAAACCACAGTTCTAGTTCTCTGGCCTACACCAGAATCTTTTAAACAGATATATTTGTATCTGAACAGTCAGCGAGACATTGAAACTGTTTTTTTATGCAAAATGGTGGATTACACCCAAATTTGAACTGTGGAAGAGGAAAACCACAGTTCTAGTTCTCTGGACTACACCAGAATCTTTTAAATAGATATATTTGTGTCTGAACAGTCAGCGAGACACTGAAACTCTATTTTTTTTAATGCAAAAAGGTGGATTACACTCAGATTTGAACCGTGGAAGAGGAAAACCACAGTTCTAGTTCTCTGGCCTACACCAGAATCTTTTAAACAGATATATTTGTGTCTGAACTGTCAGCGAGACACTGAAACTGTTTTTTTTTAATGCAAAAAGGTGGATTACACCCAGATTTGAACCGTGGAAGAGGAAAACCACAGTTCTAGTTCTCTGGCCTACATCAGAATCTTTTGAACAGATATATTTATGTCTGAACTGTCAGCGAGACACTGAAAATGTTATTTTTTATGCAAAAAGGTGGATTACACCCAGATTTGAACCGTGGAAGAGGAAAACCACAGTTCTATTTGTCTGGCCTACACCAGAATCTTTTAAACAGATATATTTGTATCTGAACAGTCAGCGAGACACTGAAACTGTTTTTTTTTATGCAAAGAGGTGGATTACACCCAGACTTGAACCGTGGAAGAGGAAAACCACAGTTCTAGTTCTCTGGCCTACACCAGAATCTTTTAAACAGATATATTTGTGTCTGAACAGTCAGCGAGACACTGAAACTGTTTTTTTTTATGCAAAAAGGTGGATTACACCCAGATTTGAACTGTGGAAGAGGAAAACTACAGTTCTAGTTCTCTGGCCTACACCAGAATCTTTTAAACAGACATATTTGTGTCTGAACAGTCAGCGAGACACTGAAACTGTTTTTTTTATGAAAAATGGTGGATTACACCCAGATTTGAACTGTGGAAGAGGAAAACCACAATTCTAGTTCTCTTGCCTACACCAGAATCTTTTAAACATATATTTGTGTCTGAACAGTCAGCTAGACACTCAAACTGTTTTTTTTATGTAAAAAAGGCAGAAAGGTGGATTTCACCCAGATTTGAATCGTGTAAGAGGAAAACCACAGTTCTAGTTCTCTGGCCTACACCAGAATCTTTTAAACAGATATATTTGTATCTGAACAGTCAGCGAGACATTGAAACTGTTTTTTTATGCAAAATGGTGGATTACACCCAAATTTGAACTGTGGAAGAGGAAAACCACAGTTCTAGTTCTCTGGACTACACCAGAATCTTTTAAATAGATATATTTGTGTCTGAACAGTCAGCGAGACACTGAAACTGTATTTTTTTTAATGCAAAAAGGTGGATTACACTCAGATTTGAACCGTGGAAGAGGAAAACCACAGTTCTAGTTCTCTGGCCTACACCAGAATCTTTTAAACAGATATATTTGTGTCTGAACAGTCAGCGAGACACTCAAACTGTTTTTTTTTATGTGAAAAAGGCAGAAAGGTGGATTACACCCAGATTTGAACCATGTAAGAGGAAAACCACAGTTCTAGTACTCTGGCGTACACCAGAATCTTTTAAACAGATATATTTGTGTCTGAACAGTCAGCGAGACACTGAAACAGTTTTTTTATGCAAAAAGGTGGATTACACCCAGATTTGAACTGTGGAAGAGGAAAATCACAGTTCTAGTTCTCTGGCCTACACCAGAATAATTTAAACACATATATTTGTGTCTGAACAGTCAGCGAGACAATGAAACTGTTTTTTTTTATGCAAAAAGGTGGATTACATCCAAATTTGAACCGTGGAAGAGGAAAACCACAGTTCTAGTTCTCTGGCCTACACCAGAATAATTTAAACACATATATTTGTGTCTGAACAGTCAGCGAGACACTGAAACTGTTTTTTTATGTAAAAAAGGTAGAAAGGTGGATTACACCCAGATTTTAACCGTGGAAGAGGAAAACCACAGTTCTAGTTCTCTGGCCTACACCAGAATCTTTTAAATAGATATATTTGTGTTTGAACAGTCAGCGAGACACTGAAACTGTTTTTTTTTAATGCGAAAAGGTGGATTACACTCAGATTTGAACCGTGGAAGAGGAAAACCACAGTTCTAGTTCTCTGGCCTACACCAGAATCTTTTAAACAGATATATTTGTGTCTGAACAGTCAGCGAGACACTGAAACAGTTTTTTTATGCAAAAAGGTGGATTACACCCAGATTTGAACCGTGGAAGAGGAAAACCACAGTTCTAGTTCTCTGGCCTACATCAGAATCTTTTGAACAGATATATTTATGTCTGAACAGTCAGCGAGACACTGAAAATGTTATTTTTTATGCAAAAAGGTGGATTACACCCAGATTTGAACCGTGGAAGAGGAAAACCACAGTTCTAGTTCTCTGGCCTACACCAGAATCTTTTAAACAGATATATTTGTATCTGAACAGTCAGCGAGACACTGAAACTGTTTTTTTTTATGCAAAGAGGTGGATTACACCCAGATTTGAACCGTGGAAGAGGAAAACCACAGTTCTAGTTCTCTGGCCTACACCAGAATCTTTTAAACAGATATATTTGTGTCTGAACAGTCAGCGAGACACTGAAACTGTTTTTTTTTATGCAAAAAGGTGGATTACACCCAGATTTGAACTGTGGAAGAGGAAAACTACAGTTCTAGTTCTCTGGCCTACACCAGAATCTTTTAAACAGACATATTTGTGTCTGAACAGTCAGCGAGACACTGAAACTGTTTTTTTTATGAAAAATGGTGGATTACACCCAGATTTGAACTGTGGAAGAGGAAAACCACAATTCTAGTTCTCTTGCCTACACCAGAATCTTTTAAACATATATTTGTGTCTGAACAGTCAGCTAGACACTCAAACTGTTTTTTTTTATGTATAAAAGGCAGAAAGGTGGATTTCACCCAGATTTGAATCGTGTAAGAGGAAAACCACAGTTCTAGTTCTCTGGCCTACACCAGAATCTTTTAAACAGATATCTTTGTATCTGAACAGTCAGCGAGACATTGAAACTGTTTTTTTATGCAAAATGGTGGATTACACCCAAATTTGAACTGTGGAAGAGGAAAACCACAGTTCTAGTTCTCTGGACTACACCAGAATCTTTTAAATAGATATATTTGTGTCCGAACAGTCAGCGAGACACTGAAACTGTATTTCTTTTAATGCAAAAAGGTGGATTACACTCAGATTTGAACCGTGGAAGAGGAAAACCACAGTTCTAGTTCTCTGGCCTACACCAGAATCTTTTAAACAGATATATTTGTGTCTGAACAGTCAGCGAGACACTCAAACTGTTCTTTTTATGTAAAAAAGGCAGAAAGGTGGATTACACCCAGATTTGAACTGTGGAAGAGGAAAACCACAGTTCTAGTTCTCTGGCCTACACCAGAATCTTTTAAACAGATATATTTGTGTCTGAACAGTCAGCGAGACAATGAAACTGGTTTTTTTTATGCAAAAAGGTGGATTACACCCAGATTTTAACCGTGGAAGAGGAAAACCACAGTTCTAGTTCTCTGGCCTACACCAGAATAATTTAAACACATATATTTGTGTCTGAACAGTCAGCGAGACACTGAAACTGTTTTTTTATGTAAAAAAGGTAGAAAGGTGGATTACACCCAGATTTTAACCGTGGAAGAGGAAAACCACAGTTCTAGTTCTCTGGCCTACACCAGAATCTTTTAAATAGATATATTTGTGTTTGAACAGTCAGCGAGACACTGAAACTGTTTTTTTTTAATGCGAAAAGGTGGATTACACTCAGATTTGAACCGTGGAAGAGGAAAACCACAGTTCTAGTTCTCTGGCCTACACCAGAATCTTTTAAACAGATATATTTGTGTCTGAACAGTCAGCGAGACACTGAAACTGTTTTTTTTATGCAAAAAGGTGGATTACACCAAGATTTGAACTGTGGAAGAGGAAAACCACAGTTCTAGTTGTCTGGCCTACACCAGAATCTTTTGAACAGATATATTTGTGTTTGAACAGTCTGCGAGACACTGAAACTGTTTCTTTTTATGCAAAGAGGTGGATTACACCCAGAATTGAACCGTGGAAGAGGAAAACAACAGTTCTAGTTCTCTGGCCTACACCAGAATCTTTTAAACAGATATATTTGTGTCTGAACAGTCAGCGAGACGCTGAAACTGTTTTTTTTTATGCAAAAAGGTGGATTACACCCAGATTTGAACTGTGGAAGAGGAAAACCACAGTTCTAGTTCTCTGGCCTACACCAGAATCTTTTAAACAGATATATTTGTGTCTGAACAGTCAGCGAGACAATGAAACTGGTTTTTTTTATGCAAAAAGGTGGATTACATCCAAATTTGAACCGTGGAAGAGGAAAACCACAGTTCTAGTTCTCTGGCCTACACCAGAATAATTTAAACACATATATTTGTGTCTGAACAGTCAGCGAGACACTGAAACTGTTTTTTTATGTAAAAAAGGTAGAAAGGTGGATTACACCCAGATTTGAACCGTGGAAGAGGAAAACCACAGATCTAGTTCTCTGGCCTACACCAGAATCTTTTAAATAGATATTTTTGTGTCTGAACAGTCAGCGAGACACTGAAACTGTTTTTTTTTAATGCGAAAAGGTGTATTACACTCAGATTTGAACCGAGGAAGAGGAAAACCACAGTTCTAGTTCTCTGGCCTACACCAGAATCTTTTAAACAGATATATTTGTGTCTGAACTGTCAGCGAGACACTGAAACTGTTTTTTTTTAATGCAAAAAGGTGGATTACACCCAGATTTGAACCGTGGAAGAGGAAAACCACAGTTCTAGTTCTCTGGCCTACATCAGAATCTTTTGAACAGATATATTTATGTCTGAACAGTCAGCGAGACACTGAAAATGTTATTTTTTATGCAAAAAGGTGGATTACACCCAGATTTGAACCGTGGAAGAGGAAAACCACAGTTCTAGTTCTCTGGCCTACACCAGAATCTTTTAAACAGATATATTTGTATCTGAACAGTCAGCGAGACACTGAAACTGTTTTTTTTTATGCAAAGAGGTGGATTACACCCAGATTTGAACCGTGGAAGAGGAAAACCACAGTTCTAGTTCTCTGGCCTACACCAGAATCTTTTAAACAGATATATTTGTGTCTGAACAGTCAGCGAGACACTGAAACTGTTTTTTTTATGCAAAAAGGTGGATTACACCCAGATTTGAACTGTGGAAGAGGAAAACTACAGTTCTAGTTCTCTGGCCTACACCAGAATCTTTTAAACAGACATATTTGTGTCTGAACAGTCAGCGAGACACTGAAACTGTTTTTTTTTTATGCAAAAAGGTGGATTACACCCAGATTTGAACTGTGGAAGAGGAAAACCACAGTTCTAGTTCTCTGGCCTACACCAGAATCTTTTAAACAGACATATTTGTGTCTGAACAGTCAGCGAGACACTGAAACTGTTTTTTTTATGAAAAATGGTGGATTACACCCAGATTTGAACTGTGGAAGAGGAAAACCACAATTCTAGTTCTCTTGCCTACACCAGAATCTTTTAAACATATATTTGTGTCTGAACAGTCAGCTAGACACTCAAACTGTTTTTTTTATGTAAAAAAGGCAGAAAGGTGGATTTCACCCAGATTTGAATCGTGTAAGAGGAAAACCACAGTTCTAGTTCTCTGGCCTACACCAGAATCTTTTAAACAGATATATTTGTATCTGAACAGTCAGCGAGACATTGAAACTGTTTTTTTATGAAAAATGGTGGATTACACCCAAATTTGAACTGTGGAAGAGGAAAACCACAGTTCTAGTTCTCTGGACTACACCAGAATCTTTTAAATAGATATATTTGTGTCTGAACAGTCAGCGAGACACTGAAACTGTATTTTTTTTAATGCAAAAAGGTGGATTACACTCAGATTTGAACCGTGGAAGAGGAAAACCACAGTTCTAGTTCTCTGGCCTACACCAGAATCTTTTAAACAGATATATTTGTGTCTGAACAGTCAGCGAGACACTCAAACTGTTTTTTTTTATGTGAAAAAGGCAGAAAGGTGGATTACACCCAGATTTAAACCGTGTAAGAGGAAAACCACAGTTCTAGTACTCTGGCCTACACCAGAATCTTTTAAACAGATATATTTGTGTCTGAACAGTCAGCGAGACACTGAAACTGTTTTTTTATGCAAAAAGGTGGATTACACCCAGATTTGAATTGTGGAAGAGGAAAACCACAGTTCTAGTTCTCTGGCCTACACCAGAATCTTTTAAACAGATATATTTGTATCTGAACAGTCAGCGAGACATTGAAACTGTTTTTTTATGCAAAATGGTGGATTACACCCAGATTTGAACTGTGGAAGAGGAAAACCACAGTTCTAGTTCTCTGGCCTACACCAGAATCTTTTAAACAGATATATTTGTGTCTGAACAGTCAGCGAGACGCTGAAACAGTTTTTTTTTATGCAAAAAGGTGGATTACACCCAAATTTGAACTGTGGAAGAGGAAAACCACAGTTCTAGTTCTCTGGCCTACACCAGAATAATTTAAACACATATATTTGTGTCTGAACTGTCAGCGAGTCACTGAAACTGTTTTTTTATGTAAAAAAGGCAGAAAGGTGGATTACACCCAGATTTGAACCGTGGAAGAGGAAAACCACAGTTCTAGTTCTCTGGCCTACACCAGAATCTTTTAAATAGATATATTTGTGTCTAAACAGTCAGCGAGACACTGAAACTGTTTTTTTTTAATGCGAAAAGGTGGATTACACTCAGATTTGAACCGTGGAAGCGGAAAACCACAGTTCTAGTTCTCTGGCCTACACCAGAATCTTTTAAACAGATATATTTATGTCTGAACAGCCAGCGAGACACTGAAAATGTTATTTTTTATGCAAAAAGGTGGATTACACCCAGATTTGATCCGTGGAAGATGAAAACCACAGTTCTAATTGTCTGGCCTACACCAGAATCTTTTAAACAGATATATTTGTATCTGAACAGTCAGTGAGACACTGAAACTGGTTTTTTTTTATGCAAAGAGGTGGATTACACCCAGATTTGAACCGTGGAAGAGGAAAACCACAGTTCTAGTTCTCTGGCCTACACCAGAATCTTTTAAACAGATATATTTGTGTCTGAACAGTCAGCGAGACACTGAAACTGTTTTTTTTATGCAAAAAGGTGGATTACACCCAGATTTGAACTGTGGAAGAGGAAAACCACAGTTCTAGTTCTCTGGCCTACACCAGAATCTTTTAAACAGACATATTTGTGTCTGAACAGTCAGCGAGACACTGAAACTGTTTTTTTTATGAAAAATGGTGGATTACACCCAGATTTGAACTGTGGAAGAGGAAAACCACAATTCTAGTTCTCTTGCCTACACCAGAATCTTTTAAACATATATTTGTGTCTGAACAGTCAGCTAGACACTCAAACTGTTTTTTTTATGTAAAAATGGCAGAAAGGTGGATTTCACCCAGATTTGAATCGTGTAAGAGGAAAACCACAGTTCTAGTTCTCTGGCCTACACCAGAATCTTTTAAACAGATATATTTGTATCTGAACAGTCAGCGAGACATTGAAACTGTTTTTTTATGCAAAATGGTGGATTACACCCAAATTTGAACTGTGGAAGAGGAAAACCACAGTTCTAGTTCTCTGGACTACACCAGAATCTTTTAAATAGATATATTTGTGTCTGAACAGTCAGCGAGACACTGAAACTGTATATTTTTTAATGCAAAAAGGTGGATTACACTCAGATTTGAACCGTGGAAGAGGAAAACCACAGTTCTAGTTCTCTGGCCTACACCAGAATCTTTTAAACAGATATATTTGTGTCTGAACAGTCAGCGAGACACTCAAACTGTTTTTTTTTATGTGAAAAAGGCAGAAAGGTGGATTACACCCAGATTTGAACCATGTAAGAGGAAAACCACAGTTCTAGTACTCTGGCCTACACCAGAATCTTTTAAACAGATATATTTGTGTCTGAACAGTCAGCGAGACACTTAAACTGTTTTTTTATGCTAAAAGGTGGATTACACCCAGATTTGAACTGTGGAAGAGGAAAACCACAGTTCTAGTTCTCTGGCCTACACCAGAATCTTTTAAACAGATATATTTGTGTCTGAACAGTCAGCGAGACGCTGAAACAGTTTTTTTCATGCAAAAAGGTGGATTACACCCAGATTTGAACTGTGGAAGAGTAAAACCACAGTTCTAGTTCTCTGGCCTACACCAGAATCTTTTAAACAGATATATTTGTGTCTGAATAGTCAGCGAGACAATGAAACTGTTTTTTTTTATGCAAAAAGGTGGTTTACACCCAAATTTGAACTGTGGAAGAGGAAAACCACAGTTCTAGTTCTCTGGCCTACACCAGAATAATTTAAACACATATATTTGTGTCTGAACTGTCAGCGAGACACTGAAACTGTTTTTATATGTAAAAAAGGCAGAAAGGTGGATTATACCCAGATTTGAACCGTGGAAGAGGAAAACCACAGTTCTAGTTCTCTGGCCTACACCAGAATCTTTTAAATAGATATATTTGTGTCTGAACAGTCAGCGAGACACTGAAACTGTTTTTTTTTAATGCGAAAAGGTGGATTACACTCAGATTTGAACCGTGGAAGAGGAAAACCACAGTTCTAGTTCTCTGGCCTACACCAGAATCTTTTAAACAGATATATTTGTGTCTGAACTGTCAGCGAGACACTGAAACTGTTTTTTTATGCAAAAAGGTGGATTACACCCAGATTTGAACTGTGGAAGAGGAAAACCACAGTTCTAGTTCTCTGGACTACACCAGAATCTTTTAAATAGATATATTTGTGTCCGAACAGTCAGCGAGACACTGAAACTGTATTTCTTTTAATGCAAAAAGGTGGATTACACTCAGATTTGAACCGTGGAAGAGGAAAACCACAGTTCTAGTTCTCTGGCCTACACCAGAATCTTTTAAACAGATATATTTGTGTCTGAACAGTCAGCGAGACACTCAAACTGTTCTTTTTATGTAAAAAAGGCAGAAAGGTGGATTACACCCAGATTTGAACTGTGGAAGAGGAAAACCACAGTTCTAGTTCTCTGGCCTACACCAGAATCTTTTAAACAGATATATTTGTGTCTGAACAGTCAGCGAGACAATGAAACTGGTTTTTTTTATGCAAAAAGGTGGATTACACCCAGATTTTAACCGTGGAAGAGGAAAACCACAGTTCTAGTTCTCTGGCCTACACCAGAATAATTTAAACACATATATTTGTGTCTGAA
Organism: Phyllobates terribilis; assembly: GCF_046119375.1. Lineage (NCBI taxonomy): Eukaryota > Metazoa > Chordata > Amphibia > Anura > Dendrobatidae > Phyllobates > Phyllobates terribilis. The sequence goes on along the minus strand of NW_027362761.1, from coordinate 990,753,502 downwards.
CAGTCAGCGAGACACTGAAACTGTTTTTTTATGTAAAAAAGGTAGAAAGGTGGATTACACCCAGATTTTAACCGTGGAAGAGGAAAACCACAGTTCTAGTTCTCTGGCCTACACCAGAATCTTTTAAATAGATATATTTGTGTTTGAACAGTCAGCGAGACACTGAAACTGTTTTTTTTTAATGCGAAAAGGTGGATTACACTCAGATTTGAACCGTGGAAGAGGAAAACCACAGTTCTAGTTCTCTGGCCTACACCAGAATCTTTTAAACAGATATATTTGTGTCTGAACAGTCAGCGAGACACTGAAACTGTTTTTTTATGCAAAAAGGTGGATTACACCAAGATTTGAACTGTGGAAGAGGAAAACCACAGTTCTAGTTGTCTGGCCTACACCAGAATCTTTTGAACAGATATATTTGTGTTTGAACAGTCTGCGAGACACTGAAACTGTTTCTTTTTATGCAAAGAGGTGGATTACACCCAGAATTGAACCGTGGAAGAGGAAAACAACAGTTCTAGTTCTCTGGCCTACACCAGAATCTTTTAAACAGATATATTTGTGTCTGAACAGTCAGCGAGACGCTGAAACTGTTTTTTTTTATGCAAAAAGGTGGATTACACCCAGATTTGAACTGTGGAAGAGGAAAACCACAGTTCTAGTTCTCTGGCCTACACCAGAATCTTTTAAACAGATATATTTGTGTCTGAACAGTCAGCGAGACAATGAAACTGGTTTTTTTTATGCAAAAAGGTGGATTACATCCAAATTTGAACCGTGGAAGAGGAAAACCACAGTTCTAGTTCTCTGGCCTACACCAGAATAATTTAAACACATATATTTGTGTCTGAACAGTCAGCGAGACACTGAAACTGTTTTTTTATGTAAAAAAGGTAGAAAGGTGGATTACACCCAGATTTGAACCGTGGAAGAGGAAAACCACAGATCTAGTTCTCTGGCCTACACCAGAATCTTTTAAATAGATATTTTTGTGTCTGAACAGTCAGCGAGACACTGAAACTGTTTTTTTTTAATGCGAAAAGGTGTATTACACTCAGATTTGAACCGAGGAAGAGGAAAACCACAGTTCTAGTTCTCTGGCCTACACCAGAATCTTTTAAACAGATATATTTGTGTCTGAACTGTCAGCGAGACACTGAAACTGTTTTTTTTTAATGCAAAAAGGTGGATTACACCCAGATTTGAACCGTGGAAGAGGAAAACCACAGTTCTAGTTCTCTGGCCTACATCAGAATCTTTTGAACAGATATATTTATGTCTGAACAGTCAGCGAGACACTGAAAATGTTATTTTTTATGCAAAAAGGTGGATTACACCCAGATTTGAACCGTGGAAGAGGAAAACCACAGTTCTAGTTCTCTGGCCTACACCAGAATCTTTTAAACAGATATATTTGTATCTGAACAGTCAGCGAGACACTGAAACTGTTTTTTTTTATGCAAAGAGGTGGATTACACCCAGATTTGAACCGTGGAAGAGGAAAACCACAGTTCTAGTTCTCTGGCCTACACCAGAATCTTTTAAACAGATATATTTGTGTCTGAACAGTCAGCGAGACACTGAAACTGTTTTTTTTATGCAAAAAGGTGGATTACACCCAGATTTGAACTGTGGAAGAGGAAAACTACAGTTCTAGTTCTCTGGCCTACACCAGAATCTTTTAAACAGACATATTTGTGTCTGAACAGTCAGCGAGACACTGAAACTGTTTTTTTTTTATGCAAAAAGGTGGATTACACCCAGATTTGAACTGTGGAAGAGGAAAACCACAGTTCTAGTTCTCTGGCCTACACCAGAATCTTTTAAACAGACATATTTGTGTCTGAACAGTCAGCGAGACACTGAAACTGTTTTTTTTATGAAAAATGGTGGATTACACCCAGATTTGAACTGTGGAAGAGGAAAACCACAATTCTAGTTCTCTTGCCTACACCAGAATCTTTTAAACATATATTTGTGTCTGAACAGTCAGCTAGACACTCAAACTGTTTTTTTTATGTAAAAAAGGCAGAAAGGTGGATTTCACCCAGATTTGAATCGTGTAAGAGGAAAACCACAGTTCTAGTTCTCTGGCCTACACCAGAATCTTTTAAACAGATATATTTGTATCTGAACAGTCAGCGAGACATTGAAACTGTTTTTTTTATGAAAAATGGTGGATTACACCCAAATTTGAACTGTGGAAGAGGAAAACCACAGTTCTAGTTCTCTGGACTACACCAGAATCTTTTAAATAGATATATTTGTGTCTGAACAGTCAGCGAGACACTGAAACTGTATTTTTTTTAATGCAAAAAGGTGGATTACACTCAGATTTGAACCGTGGAAGAGGAAAACCACAGTTCTAGTTCTCTGGCCTACACCAGAATCTTTTAAACAGATATATTTGTGTCTGAACAGTCAGCGAGACACTCAAACTGTTTTTTTTTATGTGAAAAAGGCAGAAAGGTGGATTACACCCAGATTTAAACCGTGTAAGAGGAAAACCACAGTTCTAGTACTCTGGCCTACACCAGAATCTTTTAAACAGATATATTTGTGTCTGAACAGTCAGCGAGACACTGAAACTGTTTTTTTATGCAAAAAGGTGGATTACACCCAGATTTGAACTGTGGAAGAGGAAAACCACAGTTCTAGTTCTCTGGCCTACACCAGAATCTTTTAAACAGATATATTTGTATCTGAACAGTCAGCGAGACATTGAAACTGTTTTTTTATGCAAAATGGTGGATTACACCCAGATTTGAACTGTGGAAGAGGAAAACCACAGTTCTAGTTCTCTGGCCTACACCAGAATCTTTTAAACAGATATATTTGTGTCTGAACAGTCAGCGAGACGCTGAAACAGTTTTTTTTTATGCAAAAAGGTGGATTACACCCAAATTTGAACTGTGGAAGAGGAAAACCACAGTTCTAGTTCTCTGGCCTACACCAGAATAATTTAAACACATATATTTGTGTCTGAACTGTCAGCGAGTCACTGAAACTGTTTTTTTATGTAAAAAAGGCAGAAAGGTGGATTACACCCAGATTTGAACCGTGGAAGAGGAAAACCACAGTTCTAGTTCTCTGGCCTACACCAGAATCTTTTAAATAGATATATTTGTGTCTAAACAGTCAGCGAGACACTGAAACTGTTTTTTTTTAATGCGAAAAGGTGGATTACACTCAGATTTGAACCGTGGAAGCGGAAAACCACAGTTCTAGTTCTCTGGCCTACACCAGAATCTTTTAAACAGATATATTTATGTCTGAACAGCCAGCGAGACACTGAAAATGTTATTTTTTATGCAAAAAGGTGGATTACACCCAGATTTGATCCGTGGAAGATGAAAACCACAGTTCTAATTGTCTGGCCTACACCAGAATCTTTTAAACAGATATATTTGTATCTGAACAGTCAGTGAGACACTGAAACTGTTTTTTTTTTATGCAAAGAGGTGGATTACACCCAGATTTGAACCGTGGAAGAGGAAAACCACAGTTCTAGTTCTCTGGCCTACACCAGAATCTTTTAAACAGATATATTTGTGTCTGAACAGTCAGCGAGACACTGAAACTGTTTTTTTTATGCAAAAAGGTGGATTACACCCAGATTTGAACTGTGGAAGAGGAAAACCACAGTTCTAGTTCTCTGGCCTACACCAGAATCTTTTAAACAGACATATTTGTGTCTGAACAGTCAGCGAGACACTGAAACTGTTTTTTTTATGAAAAATGGTGGATTACACCCAGATTTGAACTGTGGAAGAGGAAAACCACAATTCTAGTTCTCTTGCCTACACCAGAATCTTTTAAACATATATTTGTGTCTGAACAGTCAGCTAGACACTCAAACTGTTTTTTTTATGTAAAAATGGCAGAAAGGTGGATTTCACCCAGATTTGAATCGTGTAAGAGGAAAACCACAGTTCTAGTTCTCTGGCCTACACCAGAATCTTTTAAACAGATATATTTGTATCTGAACAGTCAGCGAGACATTGAAACTGTTTTTTTATGCAAAATGGTGGATTACACCCAAATTTGAACTGTGGAAGAGGAAAACCACAGTTCTAGTTCTCTGGACTACACCAGAATCTTTTAAATAGATATATTTGTGTCTGAACAGTCAGCGAGACACTGAAACTGTATATTTTTTAATGCAAAAAGGTGGATTACACTCAGATTTGAACCGTGGAAGAGGAAAACCACAGTTCTAGTTCTCTGGCCTACACCAGAATCTTTTAAACAGATATATTTGTGTCTGAACAGTCAGCGAGACACTCAAACTGTTTTTTTTTATGTGAAAAAGGCAGAAAGGTGGATTACACCCAGATTTGAACCATGTAAGAGGAAAACCACAGTTCTAGTACTCTGGCCTACACCAGAATCTTTTAAACAGATATATTTGTGTCTGAACAGTCAGCGAGACACTTAAACTGTTTTTTTATGCTAAAAGGTGGATTACACCCAGATTTGAACTGTGGAAGAGGAAAACCACAGTTCTAGTTCTCTGGCCTACACCAGAATCTTTTAAACAGATATATTTGTGTCTGAACAGTCAGCGAGACGCTGAAACAGTTTTTTTCATGCAAAAAGGTGGATTACACCCAGATTTGAACTGTGGAAGAGTAAAACCACAGTTCTAGTTCTCTGGCCTACACCAGAATCTTTTAAACAGATATATTTGTGTCTGAATAGTCAGCGAGACAATGAAACTGTTTTTTTTTATGCAAAAAGGTGGTTTACACCCAAATTTGAACTGTGGAAGAGGAAAACCACAGTTCTAGTTCTCTGGCCTACACCAGAATAATTTAAACACATATATTTGTGTCTGAACTGTCAGCGAGACACTGAAACTGTTTTTATATGTAAAAAAGGCAGAAAGGTGGATTACACCCAGATTTGAACCGTGGAAGAGGAAAACCACAGTTCTAGTTCTCTGGCCTACACCAGAATCTTTTAAATAGATATATTTGTGTCTGAACAGTCAGCGAGACACTGAAACTGTTTTTTTTTAATGCGAAAAGGTGGATTACACTCAGATTTGAACCGTGGAAGAGGAAAACCACAGTTCTAGTTCTCTGGCCTACACCAGAATCTTTTAAACAGATATATTTGTGTCTGAACTGTCAGCGAGACACTGAAACTGTTTTTTTATGCAAAAAGGTGGATTACACCCAGATTTGAACTGTGGAAGAGGAAAACCACAGTTCTAGTTCTCTGGCCTACACCAGAATCTTTTAAACAGACATATTTGTGTCTGAACAGTCAGCGAGACACTGAAACTGTTTTTTTTATGAAAAATGGTGGATTACACCCAGATTTGAACTGTGGAAGAGGAAAACCACAATTCTAGTTCTCTTCCCTACACCAGAAATTTTAAACATATATTTGTGTCTGAACAGTCAGCTAGACACTCAAACTGTTTTTTTTATGTAAAAAAGGCAGAAAGGTGGATTTCACCCAGATTTGAATCGTGTAAGAGGAAAACCACAGTTCTAGTTCTCTGGCCTACACCAGAATCTTTTAAACAGATATATTTGTATCTGAACAGTCAGCGAGACATTGAAACTGTTTTTTTATGCAAAATGGTGGATTACACCCAAATTTGAACTGTGGAAGAGGAAAACCACAGTTCTAGTTCTCTGGCCTACACCAGAATAATTTAAACACATATATTTGTGTCTGAACAGTCAGCGAGACACTGAAACTGTTTTTTTATGTAAAAAAGGCAGAAAGGTGGATTTCACCCAGATTTGAACAGTGGAAGAGGAAAACCACAATTCTAGTTCTCTGGCCTACACCAGAATCTTTTAAATAGATATATTTGTGTCTGAACAGTCAGCGAGACACTGAAACTGTTTTTTTTTAATGCGAAAAGGTGGATTACACTCAGATTTGAACCGTGGAAGAGGAAAACCACAGTTCTAGTTCTCTGGCCTACACCAGAATCTTTTAAACAGATATATTTGTGTCTGAACTGTCAGCGAGACACTGAAACTGTTTTTTTTTAATGCAAAAAGGTGGATTACACCCAGATTTGAACCGTGGAAGAGGAAAACCACAGTTCTAATTGTCTGGCCTACACCAGAATCTTTTAAACAGATATATTTGTATCTGAACAGTCAGCGAGACACTGAAACTGTTTTTTTTTTATGCAAAGAGGTGGATTACACCCAGATTTGAACCGTGGAAGAGGAAAACCACAGTTCTAGTTCTCTGGCCTACACCAGAATCTTTTAAACAGATATATTTGTGTCTGAACAGTCATCAAGACACTGAAACTGTTTTTTTTATGCAAAAAGGTGGATTACACCCAGATTTGAACTGTGGAAGAGGAAAACCACAGTTCTAGTTCTCTGGCCTACACCAGAATCTTTTAAACAGACATATTTGTGTCTGAACAGTCAGCGAGACACTGAAACTGTTTTTTTTATGAAAAAAGGTGGATTACACCCAGATTTGAACTGTGGAAGAGGAAAACCACAATTCTAGTTCTCTTGCCTACACCAGAATCTTTTAAACATATATTTGTGTCTGAACAGTCAGCTAGACACTCAAACTGTTTTTTTTATGTAAAAAAGGCAGAAAGGTGGATTTCACCCAGATTTGAATCGTGTAAGAGGAAAACCACAGTTCTAGTTCTCTGGCCTACACCAGAATCTTTTAAACAGATATATTTGTATCTGAACAGTCAGCGAGACATTGAAACTGTTTTTTTATGCAAAATGGTGGATTACACCCAAATTTGAACTGTGGAAGAGGAAAACCACAGTTCTAGTTCTCTGGCCTACACCAGAATCTTTTAAACAGATATATTTGTATCTGAACAGTCAGCGAGACATTGAAACTGTTTTTTTATGCAAAATGGTGGATTACACCCAAATTTGAACTGTGGAAGAGGAAAACCACAGTTCTAGCTCTCTGGACTACACCAGAATCTTTTAAATAGATATATTTGTGTCTGAACAGTCAGCGAGACACTGAAACTGTATTTTTGTTAATGCAAAAAGGTGGATTACACTCAGATTTGAACCGTGGAAGAGGAAAACCACAGTTCTAGTTCTCTGGCCTACACCAGAATCTTTTAAACAGATATAATTGTGTCTGAACAGTCAGCGAGACACTCAAACTGTTTTTTTTTATGTGAAAAAGGCAGAAAGGTGGATTACACCCAGATTTGAACCGTGTAAGAGGAAAACCACAGTTCTAGTTCTCTGGCCTACACCAGAATCTTTTAAACAGATATATTTGTATCTAAACAGTCAGCGAGACATTGAAACTGTTTTTTTATGCAAAATGGTGGATTACACCCAAATTTGAACTGTGGAAGAGGAAAACCACAGTTCTAGTTCTCTGGCCTACAACAGAATCTTTTAAACAGATATATTTGTATCTGAACAGTCAGCGAGACATTGAAACTGTTTTTTTATGCAAAATGGTGGATTACACCCAAATTTGAACTGTGGAAGAGGAAAACCACAGTTCTAGCTCTCTGGACTACACCAGAATCTTTTACATAGATATATTTGTGTCTGAACAGTCAGCGAGACACTCAAACTGCATTTTTGTTAATGCAAAAAGGTGGATTACACTCAGATTTGAACCGTGGAAGAGGAAAACCACAGTTCTAGTTCTCTGGCCTACACCAGAATCTTTTAAACAGATATATTTGTGTCTGAACAGTCAGCGAGACACTCAAACTGTTTTTTTTTATGTGAAAAAGGCAGAAAGGTGGATTACACCCAGATTTGAACCGTGTAAGAGGAAAACCACAGTCCTAGTACTCTGGCCTACACCAGAATCTTTTAAAGAGATATATTTGTGTCTGAACAGTCAGCGAGACACTGAAACTGTTTTTTTATGCAAAAAGGTGGATTACACCCAGATTTGAACTGTGGAAGAGGAAAACCACAGTTCTAGTTCTCTGGCCTACACCAGAATCTTTTAAACAGATATATTTGTGTCTGAACAGTCAGCGAGACGCTGAAACAGTTTTTTTTTATGCAAAAAGGTGGATTACACCCAGATTTGAACTGTGGAAGAGTAAAACCACAGTTCTAGTTCTCTGGCCTACACCAGAATCTTTTAAACAGATATATTTGTGTCTGAATAGTCAGCGAGACAATGAAACTGTTTTTTTTTATGCAAAAAGGTGGATTACACCCAAATTTGAACTGTGGAAGAGGAAAACCACAGTTCTAGTTCTCTGGCCTACACCAGAATAATTTAAACACATATATTTGTGTCTGAACTGTCAGCGAGACACTGAAACTGTTTTTATATGTAAAAAAGGCAGAAAGGTGGATTACACCCAGATTTGAACCGTAGAAGAGGAAAACCACAGTTCTAGTTCTCTGGCCTACACCAGAATCTTTTAAATAGATATATTTGTGTCTGAACAGTCAGCGAGACACTGAAACTGTTTTTTTTTAATGCGAAAAGGTGGATTACACTCAGATTTGAACCGTGGAAGAGGAAAACCACAGTTCTAGTTCTCTGGCCTACACCAGAATCTTTTAAACAGATATATTTGTGTCTGAACTGTCAGCGAGACACTGAAACTGTTTTTTTTTAATGCAAAAAGGTGGATTACACCCAGATTTGAACCGTGGAAGAGGAAAACCACAGTTCTAGTTCTCTGGCCTACATCAGAATCTTTTGAACAGATATATTTATGTCTGAACAGTCAGCGAGACACTGAAAATGTTATTTTTTATGCAAAAAGGTGGATTGCACCCAGATTTGAACCGTGGAAGAGGAAAACCACAGTTCTAATTGTCTGGCCTACACTAGAATCTTTTAAACAGATATATTTGTATCTGAACAGTCGGCGAGACACTGAAACTGTTTTTTTTTTATGCAAAGAGGTGGATTACACCCAGATTTGAACCGTGGAAGAGGAAAACCACAGTTCTAGTTCTCTGGCCTACACCAGAATCTTTTAAACAGATATATTTGTGTCTGAACAGTCAGCGAGACACTGAAACTGTTTTTTTTATGCAAAAAGGTGGATTACACCCAGATTTGAACTGTGGAAGAGGAAAACCACAGTTCTAGTTCTCTGGCCTACACCAGAATCTTTTAAACAGACATATTTGTGTCTGAACAGTCAGCGAGACACTGAAACTGTTTTTTTTATGAAAAATGGTGGATTACACCCAGATTTGAACTGTGGAAGAGGAAAACCACAATTCTAGTTCTCTTGCCTACACCAGAATCTTTTAAACATATATTTGTGTCTGAACAGTCAGCTAGACACTCAAACTGTTTTTTTTATGTAAAAAAGGCAGAAAGGTGGATTTCAACCAGATTTGAATCGTGTAAGAGGAAAACCACAGTTCTAGTTCTCTGGCCTACACCAGAATCTTTTAAACAGATATATTTGTATCTGAACAGTCAGCGAGACATTGAAACTGTTTTTTTATGCAAAATGGTGGATTACACCCAAATTTGAACTGTGGAAGAGGAAAACCACAGTTCTAGTTCTCTGGACTACACCAGAATCTTTTAAATAGATATATTTGTGTCTGAACAGTCAGCGAGACACTGAAACTGTATTTTTGTTAATGCAAAAAGGTGGATTACACTCAGATTTGAACCGTGGAAGAGGAAAACCACAGTTCTAGTTCTCTGGCCTACACCAGAATCTTTTAAACAGATATATTTGTGTCTGAACAGTCAGCGAGACACTCAAACTGTTTTTTTTTATGTGAAAAAGGCAGAAAGGTGGATTACACCCAGATTTGAACCGTGTAAGAGGAAAACCACAGTTCTAGCACTCTGGCCTACACCAGAATCTTTTAAACAGATATATTTGTGTCTGAACAGTCAGCGAGACGCTGAAACAGTTTTTTTTTATGCAAAAAGGTGGATTACACCCAGATTTGAACTGTGGAAGAGTAAAACCACAGTTCTAGTTCTCTGGCCTACACCAGAATCTTTTAAACAGATATATTTGTGTCTGAATAGTCAGCGAGACAATGAAACTGTTTTTTTTTTATGCAAAAAGGTGGATTACACCCAAATTTGAACTGTGGAAGAGGAAAACCACAGTTCTAGTTCTCTGGCCTACACCAGAATAATTTAAACACATATATTTGTGTCTGAACAGTCAGCGAGACACTGAAACTGTTTTTTTATGTAAAAAAGGCAGAAAGGTGGATTACACCCAGATTTGAACAGTGGAAGACGAAAACCACAGTTCTAGTTCTCTGGCCTACACCAGAATCTTTTAAATAGATATATTTGTGTCTGAACAGTCAGCGAGACACTGAAACTGTTTTTTTTTAATGCGAAAAGGTGGATTACACTCAGATTTGAACCGTGGAAGAGGAAAACCACAGTTCTAGTTCTCTGGCCTACACCAGAATCTTTTAAACAGATATATTTGTGTCTGAACTCTCAGCGAGACACTGAAACTGTTTTTTTTTTATGCAAAAAGGTGGATTACACCCAGATTTGAACCGTGGAAGAGGAAAACCACAGTTCTAGTTCTCTCACCTACATCAGAATCTTTTGAACAGATATATTTATGTCTGAACAGTCAGCGAGACACTGAAAATGTTATTTTTTATACAAAAAGGTGGATTACACCCAGATTTGAACCGTGGAAGAGGAAAACCACAGTTCTAGTTCTCTGGCCTACACCAAAATCATTAAAACAGATATATTTGTGTCTGAACAGTCAGCGAGACACTGAAACTGTTTTTTTATATGCAAAATGGTGGATTACACCCAGATTTGAACTGTGGAAGAGGAAAACCACAATTCTAGTTCTCTTGCCTACACCAGAATCTTTTAAACATATATTTGTGTCTGAACAGTCAGCTAGACACTCAAACTGTTTTTTTTATGTAAAAAAGGCAGAAAGGTGGATTTCACCCAGATTTGAATCGTGTAAGAGGAAAACCACAGTTCTAGTTCTCTGGCCTACACCAGAATCTTTTAAACAGATATAATTGTATCTGAACAGTCAGCGAGACATTGAAACTGTTTTTTTATGCAAAATGGTGGATTACACCCAAATTTGAACTGTGGAAGAGGAAAACCACAGTTCTAGTACTCTGGACTACACCAGAATATTTTAAATAGATATATTTGTGTCTGAACAGTCAGCGAGACACTGAAACTGTATTTTTTTTAATGCAAAAAGGTGGATTACACCCAGATTTGAACCATGGAAGAGGAAAACCACAGTTCTAGTTCTCTGGCCTACACCAGAATCTTTTAAACAGATATATTTGTGTCTGAACAGTCAGCGAGACGCTGAAACAGTTTTTTTTTATGCAAAAAGGTGGATTACACCCAGATTTGAACTGTGGAAGAGTAAAACCACAGTTCTAGTTCTCTGGCCTACACCAGAATCTTTTAAACAGATATATTTGTGTCTGAACAGTCAGCGAGACAATGAAACTGTTTTTTTTTATGCAAAAAGGTGGATTACACCCAAATTTGAACTGTGGAAGAGGAAAACCACAGTTCTAGTTGTCTGGCCTACACCAGAATAATTTAAACACATATATTTGTGTCTGAACAGTCAGCGAGACACTCAAACTGTTTTTTTATGTAAAAAAGGCAGAAAGGTGGATTACACCCAGATTTGAACCGTGGTAGAGGAAAACCACAGTTCTAGTTCTCTGGCCTACACCAGAATCTTTTAAATAGATATATTTGTGTCTGATCAGTCAGCGAGACACTGAAACTGTTTTTTTTATGCAAAAAGGTGGATTACACTAAGATTTGAACCGTGGAAGAGGTAAACCACAGTTCTAGTTCTCTGGCCTACATCAGAATATTTTAAACAGATATATTTCTGTCTGAACAGTCAGCGAGACACTCAAACTGTTTTTTTTATGTAAAAAAGGCAGAATGGTGGTTTACACCCAGATTTGAACCGTGTAAGAGGAAAACCACAGTTCTAGTACTCTGGCCTACACCAGAGTCTTTTAAACAGATATATTTGTATCTGAACAGTCAGCGAGACACTGAAACTGTTTTTTTATGCAAAAAGGTGGATTACATCCAGATTTGAACCGTGGAAGAGGAAAACCACAGTTCTAGTTCTCTGGCCTACACCAGAATCTTTTAAACAGATATATTTGTGTCTGAACAGTCAGCGAGACGCTGAAACAGTTTTTTTTTATGCAAAAAGGTGGATTACACCCAGATTTGAACTGTGGAAGAGTAAAACCACAGTTCTAGTTCTCTGGCCTACACCAGAATAATTTAAACACATATATTTGTGTCTGAACAGTCAGCGAGACACTGAAACTGTTTTTTTATGTAAAAAAGGCAGAAAGGTGGATTACACCCAGATTTGAACAGTGGAAGAGGAAAACCACAGTTCTATTTCTCTGGCCTACACCAGAATCTTTTAAATAGATATATTTGTGTCTGAACAGTCAGCGAGACACTGAAACTGTTTTTTTTTAATGCGAAAAGGTGGATTACACTCAGATTTGAACCGTGGAAGAGGAAAACCACAGTTCTAGTTCTCTGGCCTACACCAGAATCTTTTAAACAGATATATTTGTGTCTGAACAGTCAGCTAGACACTGAAACTGTTTTTTTTATGTAAAAAAGGCAGAAAGGTGGATTTCACCCAGATTTGAATCGTGTAAGAGGAAAACCACAGTTCTAGCTCTCTGGCCTACACCAGAATCTTTTAAACAGATATATTTGTATCTGAACAGTCAGCGAGACATTGAAACTGTTTTTTTATGCAAAATGGTGGATTACACCCAAATTTGAACTGTGGAAGAGGAAAACCACAGTTCTAGTTCTCTGGACTACACCAGAATATTTTAAACACATATATTTGTGTCTGAACAGTCAGCGAGACACTGAAACTGTTTTTTTATGTAAAAAAGGCAGAAAGGTGGATTACACCCAGATTTGAACAGTGGAAGAGGAAAACCACAGTTCTAGTTCTCTGGCCTACACCAGAATCTTTTAAATAGATATATTTGTGTCTGAACAGTCAGCGAGACACTGAAACTGTTTTTTTTTAATGCGAAAAGGTGGATTACACTCAGATTTGAACCGTGGAAGAGGAAAACCACAGTTCTAGTTCTCTGGCCTACACAAGAATCTTTTAAACAGATATATTTGTGTCTGAACTGTCAGCGAGACACTGAAACTGTTTTTTTTTAATGCAAAAAGGTGGATTACACCCAGATTTGAACCGTGGAAGAGGAAAACCACAGTTCTAGTTCTCTGGCCTACATCAGAATCTTTTGAACAGATATATTTATGTCTGAACAGTCAGCGAGACACTGAAAATGTTATTTTTTATGCAAAAAGGTGGATTACACCCAGATTTGAACCGTGGAAGAGGAAAACCACAGTTCTAATTGTCTGGCCTACACCAGAATCTTTTAAACAGATATATTTGTATCTGAACAGTCAGCGAGACACTGAAACTGTTTTTTTTTATGCAAAGAGGTGGATTACACCCAGATTTGAACCGTGGAAGAGGAGAACCACAGTTCTAGTTCTCTGGCCTACACCAAAATCTTTTAAACAGATATATTTGTGTCTGAACAGTCAGTGAGACACTGAAACTGTTTTTTTTTATGCAAAATGGTGGATTACACCCAGATTTGAACTGTGGAAGAGGAAAACCACAATTCTAGTTCTATTGCCTACACCAGAATCTTTTAAACATATATTTGTGTCTGAACAGTCAGCTAGATACTCAAACTGTTTTTTTTATGTAAAAAAGGCAGAAAGGTGGATTTCACCCAGATTTGAATCGTGTAAGAGGAAAACCACAGTTCTAGTTCTCTGGCCTACACCAGAATCTTTTAAACAGATATATTTGTATCTGAACAGTCAGCGAGACTTTGAAACTGTTTTTTTATGCAAAATGGTGGATTACACCCAAATTTGAACTGTGGAAGAGGAAAACCACAGTTCTAGTTCTCTGGACTACACCAGAATATTTTAAATAGATATATTTGTGTCTGAACAGTCAGCGAGACACTGAAACTGTTTTTTTTTATGCAAAGAGGTGGATTACACCCAGATTTGAACCGTGGAAGAGGAAAACCACAGTTCTAGTTCTCTGGCCTACACCAAAATCTTTTAAACAGATATATTTGTGTCTGAACAGTCAGCGAGACACTGAAACTGTTTTGTTTTATGCAAAATGGTGGATTACACCCAGATTTGAACTGTGGAAGAGGAAAACCACAATTCTAGTTCTCTTGCCTACACCAGAATCTTTTAAACATATATTTGTGTCTGAACAGTCAGCTAGACACTCAAACTGTTTTTTTTATGTAAAAAAGGCAGAAAGGTGGATTTCACCCAGATTTGAATCGTGTAAGAGGAAAACCACAGTTCTAGCTCTCTGGCCTACACCAGAATCTTTTAAACAGATATATTTGTATCTGAACAGTCAGCGAGACATTGAAACTGTTTTTTTATGCAAAATGGTGGATTACACCCAAATTTGAACTGTGGAAGAGGAAAACCACAGTTCTAGTTCTCTGGACTACACCAGAATATTTTAAACACATATATTTGTGTCTGAACAGTCAGCGAGACACTGAAACTGTTTTTTTATGTAAAAAAGGCAGAAAGGTGGATTACACCCAGATTTGAACAGTGGAAGAGGAAAACCACAGTTCTAGTTCTCTGGCCTACACCAGAATCTTTTAAATAGATATATTTGTGTCTGAACAGTCAGCGAGACACTGAAACTGTTTTTTTTTAATGCGAAAAGGTGGATTACACTCAGATTTGAACCGTGGAAGAGGAAAACCACAGTTCTAGTTCTCTGGCCTACATCACAATCTTTTGAACAGATATATTTATGTCTGAACAGTCAGCGAGACACTGAAAATGTTATTTTTTATGCAAAAAGGTGGATTACACCCAGATTTGAACCGTGGAAGAGGAAAACCACAGTTCTAATTGTCTGGCCTACACCAGAATCTTTTAAACAGATATATTTGTATCTGAACAGTCAGCGAGACACTGAAACTGTTTTTTTTTATGCAAAGAGGTGGATTACACCCAGATTTGAACCGTGGAAGAGGAAAACCACAGTTCTAGTTCTCTGGCCTACACCAAAATCTTTTAAACAGATATATTTGTGTCTGAACAGTCAGTGAGACACTGAAACTGTTTTTTTTTTATGCAAAATGGTGGATTACACCCAGATTTGAACTGTGGAAGAGGAAAACCACAATTCTAGTTCTATTGCCTACACCAGAATCTTTTAAACATATATTTGTGTCTGAACAGTCAGCTAGACACTCAAACTGTTTTTTTTATGTAAAAAAGGCAGAAAGGTGGATTTCACCCAGATTTGAATCGTGTAAGAGGAAAACCACAGTTCTAGTTCTCTGGCCTACACCAGAATCTTTTAAACAGATATATTTGTATCTGAACAGTCAGCGAGACATTGAAACTGTTTTTTTATGCAAAATGGTGGATTACACCCAAATTTGAACTGTGGAAGAGGAAAACCACAGTTCTAGTTCTCTGGACTACACCAGAATATTTTAAATAGATATATTTGTGTCTGAACAGTCAGCGAGACACTGAAACTGTATTTTTTTTATTGCAAAAAGGTGGATTACACTCAGATTTGAACCGTGGAAGAGGAAAACCACAGTTCTAGTTCTCTGGCCTACACCAGAATCTTTTAAACAGATATATTTGTGTCTGAACAGTCAGCGAGACACTCAAACTGTTTTTTTTTATGTGAAAAAGGCAGAAAGGTGGATTACACCCAGATTTGAACCGTGTAAGAGGAAAACCACAGTTCTAGCACTCTGGCCTACACCAGAATCTTTTAAACAGATATATTTGTGTCTGAACAGTCAGCGAGACGCTGAAACAGTTTTTTTTTATGCAAAAAGGTGGATTACACCCAGATTTGAACTGTGGAAGAGTAAAACCACAGTTCTAGTTCTCTGGCCTACACCAGAATCTTTTAAACAGATATATTTGTGTCTGAATAGTCAGCGAGACAATGAAACTGTTTTTTTTTTATGCAAAAAGGTGGATTACACCCAAATTTGAACTGTGGAAGAGGAAAACCACAGTTCTAGTTCTCTGGCCTACACCAGAATAATTTAAACACATATATTTGTGTCTGAACAGTCAGCGAGACACTGAAACTGTTTTTTTATGTAAAAAAGGCAGAAAGGTGGATTACACCCAGATTTGAACAGTGGAAGACGAAAACCACAGTTCTAGTTCTCTGGCCTACACCAGAATCTTTTAAATAGATATATTTGTGTCTGAACAGTCAGCGAGACACTGAAACTGTTTTTTTTTAATGCGAAAAGGTGGATTACACTCAGATTTGAACCGTGGAAGAGGAAAACCACAGTTCTAGTTCTCTGGCCTACACCAGAATCTTTTAAACAGATATATTTGTGTCTGAACTCTCAGCGAGACACTGAAACTGTTTTTTTTTTATGCAAAAAGGTGGATTACACCCAGATTTGAACCGTGGAAGAGGAAAACCACAGTTCTAGTTCTCTCACCTACATCAGAATCTTTTGAACAGATATATTTATGTCTGAACAGTCAGCGAGACACTGAAAATGTTATTTTTTATACAAAAAGGTGGATTACACCCAGATTTGAACCGTGGAAGAGGAAAACCACAGTTCTAGTTCTCTGGCCTACACCAAAATCATTAAAACAGATATATTTGTGTCTGAACAGTCAGCGAGACACTGAAACTGTTTTTTTATATGCAAAATGGTGGATTACACCCAGATTTGAACTGTGGAAGAGGAAAACCACAATTCTAGTTCTCTTGCCTACACCAGAATCTTTTAAACATATATTTGTGTCTGAACAGTCAGCTAGACACTCAAACTGTTTTTTTTATGTAAAAAAGGCAGAAAGGTGGATTTCACCCAGATTTGAATCGTGTAAGAGGAAAACCACAGTTCTAGTTCTCTGGCCTACACCAGAATCTTTTAAACAGATATAATTGTATCTGAACAGTCAGCGAGACATTGAAACTGTTTTTTTATGCAAAATGGTGGATTACACCCAAATTTGAACTGTGGAAGAGGAAAACCACAGTTCTAGTACTCTGGACTACACCAGAATATTTTAAATAGATATATTTGTGTCTGAACAGTCAGCGAGACACTGAAACTGTATTTTTTTTAATGCAAAAAGGTGGATTACACCCAGATTTGAACCATGGAAGAGGAAAACCACAGTTCTAGTTCTCTGGCCTACACCAGAATCTTTTAAACAGATATATTTGTGTCTGAACAGTCAGCGAGACGCTGAAACAGTTTTTTTTTATGCAAAAAGGTGGATTACACCCAGATTTGAACTGTGGAAGAGTAAAACCACAGTTCTAGTTCTCTGGCCTACACCAGAATCTTTTAAACAGATATATTTGTGTCTGAACAGTCAGCGAGACAATGAAACTGTTTTTTTTTATGCAAAAAGGTGGATTACACCCAAATTTGAACTGTGGAAGAGGAAAACCACAGTTCTAGTTGTCTGGCCTACACCAGAATAATTTAAACACATATATTTGTGTCTGAACAGTCAGCGAGACACTGAAACTGTTTTTTTATGTAAAAAAGGCAGAAAGGTGGATTACACCCAGATTTGAACCGTGGTAGAGGAAAACCACAGTTCTAGTTCTCTGGCCTACACCAGAATCTTTTAAATAGATATATTTGTGTCTGATCAGTCAGCGAGACACTGAAACTGTTTTTTTTATGCAAAAAGGTGGATTACACTAAGATTTGAACCGTGGAAGAGGTAAACCACAGTTCTAGTTCTCTGGCCTACATCAGAATATTTTAAACAGATATATTTCTGTCTGAACAGTCAGCGAGACACTCAAACTGTTTTTTTTATGTAAAAAAGGCAGAATGGTGGTTTACACCCAGATTTGAACCGTGTAAGAGGAAAACCACAGTTCTAGTACTCTGGCCTACACCAGAGTCTTTTAAACAGATATATTTGTATCTGAACAGTCAGCGAGACACTGAAACTGTTTTTTTATGCAAAAAGGTGGATTACATCCAGATTTGAACCGTGGAAGAGGAAAACCACAGTTCTAGTTCTCTGGCCTACACCAGAATCTTTTAAACAGATATATTTGTGTCTGAACAGTCAGCGAGACGCTGAAACAGTTTTTTTTTATGCAAAAAGGTGGATTACACCCAGATTTGAACTGTGGAAGAGTAAAACCACAGTTCTAGTTCTCTGGCCTACACCAGAATAATTTAAACACATATATTTGTGTCTGAACAGTCAGCGAGACACTGAAACTGTTTTTTTATGTAAAAAAGGCAGAAAGGTGGATTACACCCAGATTTGAACAGTGGAAGAGGAAAACCACAGTTCTATTTCTCTGGCCTACACCAGAATCTTTTAAATAGATATATTTGTGTCTGAACAGTCAGCGAGACACTGAAACTGTTTTTTTTTAATGCGAAAAGGTGGATTACACTCAGATTTGAACCGTGGAAGAGGAAAACCACAGTTCTAGTTCTCTGGCCTACACCAGAATCTTTTAAACAGATATATTTGTGTCTGAACAGTCAGCTAGACACTGAAACTGTTTTTTTTATGTAAAAAAGGCAGAAAGGTGGATTTCACCCAGATTTGAATCGTGTAAGAGGAAAACCACAGTTCTAGCTCTCTGGCCTACACCAGAATCTTTTAAACAGATATATTTGTATCTGAACAGTCAGCGAGACATTGAAACTGTTTTTTTATGCAAAATGGTGGATTACACCCAAATTTGAACTGTGGAAGAGGAAAACCACAGTTCTAGTTCTCTGGACTACACCAGAATATTTTAAACACATATATTTGTGTCTGAACAGTCAGCGAGACACTGAAACTGTTTTTTTATGTAAAAAAGGCAGAAAGGTGGATTACACTCAGATTTGAACCGTGGAAGAGGAAAACCACAGTTCTAGTTCTCTGGCCTACCCAAGAATCTTTTAAACAGATATATTTGTGTCTGAACTGTCAGCGAGACACTGAAACTGTTTTTTTTTAATGCAAAAAGGTGGATTACACCCAGATTTGAACCGTGGAAGAGGAAAACCACAGTTCTAGTTCTCTGGCCTACATCAGAATCTTTTGAACAGATATATTTATGTCTGAACAGTCAGCGAGACACTGAAAATGTTATTTTTTATGCAAAAAGGTGGATTACACCCAGATTTGAACCGTGGAAGAGGAAAACCACAGTTCTAATTGTCTGGCCTACACCAGAATCTTTTAAACAGATATATTTGTATCTGAACAGTCAGCGAGACACTGAAACTGTTTTTTTTTATGCAAAGAGGTGGATTACACCCAGATTTGAACCGTGGAAGAGGAGAACCACAGTTCTAGTTCTCTGGCCTACACCAAAATCTTTTAAACAGATATATTTGTGTCTGAACAGTCAGTGAGACACTGAAACTGTTTTTTTTTATGCAAAATGGTGGATTACACCCAGATTTGAACTGTGGAAGAGGAAAACCACAATTCTAGTTCTATTGCCTACACCAGAATCTTTTAAACATATATTTGTGTCTGAACAGTCAGCTAGATACTCAAACTGTTTTTTTTATGTAAAAAAGGCAGAAAGGTGGATTTCACCCAGATTTGAATCGTGTAAGAGGAAAACCACAGTTCTAGTTCTCTGGCCTACACCAGAATCTTTTAAACAGATATATTTGTATCTGAACAGTCAGCGAGACTTTGAAACTGTTTTTTTATGCAAAATGGTGGATTACACCCAAATTTGAACTGTGGAAGAGGAAAACCACAGTTCTAGTTCTCTGGACTACACCAGAATATTTTAAATAGATATATTTGTGTCTGAACAGTCAGCGAGACACTGAAACTGTTTTTTTTTATGCAAAGAGGTGGATTACACCCAGATTTGAACCGTGGAAGAGGAAAACCACAGTTCTAGTTCTCTGGCCTACACCAAAATCTTTTAAACAGATATATTTGTGTCTGAACAGTCAGCGAGACACTGAAACTGTTTTGTTTTATGCAAAATGGTGGATTACACCCAGATTTGAACTGTGGAAGAGGAAAACCACAATTCTAGTTCTCTTGCCTACACCAGAATCTTTTAAACATATATTTGTGTCTGAACAGTCAGCTAGACACTCAAACTGTTTTTTTTATGTAAAAAAGGCAGAAAGGTGGATTTCACCCAGATTTGAATCGTGTAAGAGGAAAACCACAGTTCTAGCTCTCTGGCCTACACCAGAATCTTTTAAACAGATATATTTGTATCTGAACAGTCAGCGAGACATTGAAACTGTTTTTTTATACAAAATGGTGGATTACACCCAAATTTGAACTGTGGAAGAGGAAAACCACAGTTCTAGTTCTCTGGACTACACCAGAATATTTTAAACACATATGTTTGTGTCTGAACAGTCAGCGAGACACTGAAACTGTTTTTTTTATGTAAAAAAGGCAGAAAGGTGGATTACACCCAGATTTGAACAGTGGAAGAGGAAAACCACAATTCTAGTTCTCTGGCCTACACCAGAATCTTTTAAATAGATATATTTGTGTCTGAACAGTCAGCGAGACACTGAAACTGTTTTTTTTTAATGCGAAAAGGTGGATTACACTCAGATTTGAACCGTGAAAGAGGAAAACCACAGTTCTAGTTCTCTGGCCTACACCAGAATCTTTTAAACAGATATATTTGTGTCTGAACTGTCAGCGAGACACTGAAACTGTTTTTTTTTAATGCAAAAAGGTGGATTACACCCAGATTTGAACCGTGGAAGAGGAAAACCACAGTTCTAGTTCTCTGGCCTACATCAGAATCTTTTGAACAGATATATTTATGTCTGAACAGTCAGCGAGACACTGAAAATGTTATTTTTTATGCAAAAAGGTGGATTACACTCAGATTTGAACCGTGGAAGAGGAAAACCACAGTTCTAGTTCTCTGGCCTTCACCAGAATCTTTTAAACAGATATATTTGTGTCTGAACAGTCAGCGAGACACTCAAACTGTTTTTTTTATGTAAAAAAGGCAGAAAGGTGGATTACACCCAGATTTGAACCGTGTAAGAGGAAAACCACAGTTCTAGTACTCTGGCCTACACCAGAATCTTTTAAACAGATATATTTGTGTCTGAACAGTCAGCGAGACACAGAAACTGTTTTTTTATGCAAAAAGGTGGATTACACCCAGATTTGAACCGGGGAAGAGGAAAACCACAGTTCTAGTTCTCTGGCCTACACCAGAATCTTTTAAATAGATATATTTGTGTCTGAACAGTCAGCGAGACGCTGAAACAGTTTTTTTTTATGCAAAAAGGTGGATTACACCCAGATTTGAACTGTGGAAGAGTAAAACCACAGTTCTAGTTCTCTGGCCTACACCAGAATCTTTTAAACAGATATATTTGTGTCTGAACAGTCAGCGAGACAATGAAACTGTTTTTTTTTATGCAAAAAGGTGGATTACAACCAGATTTGAACTGTGGAAGAGGAAAACCACAGTTCTAGTTCTCTGGCCTACATCAGAATATTTTAAACAGATATATTTCTGTCTGAACAGTCAGCGAGACACTCAAACTGTTTTTTTTTATGTAAAAAAGGCAGAAAGGTGGATTACACCCAGACTTGAATCGTGTAAGAGGAAAACCACAGTTCTAGTACTCTGGCCTACACCAGAATCTTTTAAACAGGTATATTTGTGTCTGAACAGTGAGCGAGACACCGAAACTGTTTTTTTATGCAAAAAGGTGGATTACACCCAGATTTGAACCGTGGAAGAGGAAAACCACAGTTCTAGTTCTCTGGCCTACACCTGAATCTTTTAAACAGATATATTTGTGTCTGAACAGTCAGCGAGACACTCAAACTGGTTTTTTTATGTAAAAAAGGCAGAAAGGTGGATTACACCCAGATTTGAACCGTGTAAGAGGAAAACCACAGTTCTAGTACTCTAGCCTACACCAGAATCTTTTAAACAGATATATTTGTGTCTGAACAGTCAGCGAGACACTGAAACTGTTTTTTTATGCAAAAAGGTGGATTACACCCAGATTTGAACCGGGGAAGAGGAAAACCACAGTTCTAGTTCTCTGGCCTACACCAGAATCTTTTAAATAGATATATTTGTGTCTGAACAGTCAGCGAGACACTGAAACTGTTTTTTTTTAATGCAAATAGGTGGATTACACCCAGATTTGAACCATGGAAGAGGAAAACCACAGTTCTAGTTCTCTGGCCTACACCAGAATCTTTTAAACAGATATATTTGTGTCTGAACAGTCAGCGAGACGCTGAAACAGTTTTTTTTTATGCAAAAAGGTGGATTACACCCAGATTTGAACTGTGGAAGAGGAAAACCACAGTTCTAGTTCTCTGGCCTACACCAGAATCTTTTAAACAGATATATTCCTGTCTGAACAGTCAGCGAGACACTCAAACTGTTTTTTTTATGTAAAAAAGACAGAAAGGTGGTTTACACCCAGATTTGAACCGTGTAAGAGGAAAACCACAGTTCTAGTACTCTGGCCTACACCAGAGTCTTTTAAACAGATATATTTGTGTCTGAAAAGTCAGCGAGACACTGAAACTGTTTTTTTATGCAAAAAGGTGGATTACATCCAGATTTGAACCGTGGAAGAGGAAAACCACAGTTCTAGTTCTCTGGCCTACACCAGAATCTTTTAAATAGATAGATTTGTGTCTGAACAGTCAGCAAGACACTGAAACTGTTTTTTTTTAGTGCAAAAAGGTGGATTACACTCAGATTTGAACCGTGGAAGAGGAAAACCACAGTTCTAGTACTCTGGCCTACACCAGAATCTTTTAAACAGATATATTTGTGTCTGAACAGTCAGCGAGACACTGAAACTGTTTTTTTTATGTAAAAAAGGCAGAAAGGTGGATTACACCCAGACTTGAATCGTGTAAGAGGAAAACCACAGTTCTAGTACTCTGGCCTACACCAGAATCTTTTAAACAGGTATATTTGTGTCTGAACAGTCAGCGAGACACCGAAACTGTTTTTTTATGCAAAAAGGTGGATTACACCCAGATTTGAACCGTGGAAGAGGAAAACCACAGTTCTAGTTCTCTGGCCTACACCAGAATATTTTAAACAGATATATTTGTGTCTGAACAGTCAGCGAGACACTCAAACTGTTTTTTTTATGTAAAAAAGGCAGAAAGGTGGATTACACCAAGATTTGAACCGTGTAAGAGGAAAACCACAGTTCTAGTACTCTGGCATACACCAGAATCTTTTAAACAGATATATTTGTGTCTGAACAGTCAGCGAGACACTTAAACTTCTTTTTTTTATGCAAAAAGGTGTATTACACCCAGATTTGAACTGTGGAAGAGGAATTTTACAGTTCTAGTTCTCTGGCCTACACCCGAATCTTTTAAACAGATATATTTGTGTCTGAACAGTCAGCGAGACACTGAAACAGTTTTTTTTTAATGCAAAAAGGTGGATTACACCCAGATTTGAACTGTGGAAGAGGAAAACCACAGTTCTAGTTCTCTGGCCTACACCAGAATCTGATAAACAGATATATTTGTGTCTGAACAGTCAGCGAGACACTGAAACTGTTTTTTTTATGCGAAAAGGTGGATTACACCCAGATTTGAACTGTGGAAGAGGAAAACCACAGTTCTAGTTCTCTGGCCTACACCAGAATATTTTAAACAGATATATTTTTGTCTGAACAGTCAGCGAGACACTCAAACTGTTTTTTTTATGTAAAAAAGGCAGAAAGGTGGATTACACCCAGATTTGAACCGTGTAAGAGGAAAACCACAGTTCTAGTACTCTGGCCTACATCAGAGTCTTTTAAACAGATATATTTGTGTCTGAACAGTCAGCGAGACACTGAAACTGTTTTTTTATGCAAAAAGGTGGATTACACCCAGATTTGAACCGTGGAAGAGGAAAACCACAGTTCTAGTTCTCTGGCCTACACCAGAACCTTTTAAACAGATATATTTGTGTCTGAACAGTCAGCGAGACACTGAAACTGTTTTTTTTAATGCAAAAAGGTGGATTACTCCCAGATTTGAAATGTGTAAGAGGAAAACCACAGTTTTAGTTCTCTGGCCTACACCAGAATCTTTTAAACAGATATATTTGTGTCTGAACAGTCAGCGAGACACTGAAACTGTTTTTTTTTATGCAAAAAGGTGGATTACACACAGATTTGAACTGTGGAAGAGGAAAACCACAGTTCTAGTTCGCTGGCCTACACCAGAATCTTTTAAACAGATATATTTGTGTCTGAACAGTCAGCGAGACACTGAAACTGTTTTTTTTATGCAAAAAGGTGGATTACACCCAGATTTGAACTGTGGAAGAGGAAAACCACAGTTCTAGTTCTCTGGACTACACCAGAATCTTTTAAATAGATATATTTGTGTCTGAACAGTCAGCGAGACACTGAAACTGTTTTTTTATTCAAAAAGGTGGATTACACCCAGATTTGAACTGTGGAAGAGGAAACCCACATTTCTAGTTCTCTGGCCTACACCAGAATCTTTTAAACAGATATATTTGTGTTTGAACAGTCAGCAAGACAATGAAACTGTTTTTCTTTATGCAAAAAGGTGGATTACATCCAAATTTGAACTGTGGAAGAGGAAAACCACAGTTCTAGTTCTCTGGCCTACACCAGAATAATTTAAACACATATATTTGTGTCTGAACAGTCAGCGAGACACTGAAACTGTTTTTTTATGTAAAAAAGGCAGAAAGGTGGATTACACCCAGATTTGAACCGTGGAAGAGGAAAACCACAGTTCTAGTGCTCTGGCCTGCACCAGAATCTTTTAAATAGATATATTTGTGTCTGAATAGTCAGCAAGACACTGAAACTGTTTTTTTTTAATGCGAAAAGGTGGATTACACTCAGATTTGAACCGTGGAAGAGGAAAACCACACTTCTAGTTCTCTGGCCTACACCAGAATCTTTTAAACAGATATATTTGTGTCTGAACTGTCAGCGAGACACTGAAACTGTTTTTTTTTAATGCAAAAAGGTGGATTACACCCAGATTTGAACCGTGGAAGAGGAAAACCACAGTTCTAGTTCTCTGGCCTACATCAGAATCTTTTGAACAGATATATTTATGTCTGAACAGTCAGCGAGACACTGAAAATGTTATTTTTTATGCAAAAAGGTGGATTACACCCAGATTTGAACCGTGGAAGAGGAAAACCACAGTTCTATTTGTCTGGCCTACACCAGAATCTTTTAAACAGATATATTTGTATCTGAACAGTCAGCGAGACACTGAAACTGTTTTTTTTTTATGCAAAGAGGTGGATTACACCCAGATTTGAACCGTGGAAGAGGAAAACCACAGTTCTATTTGTCTGGCCTACACCAGAATCTTTTAAACAGATATATTTGTGTCTGAACAGTCAGCGAGACACTGAAACTGTTTTTTTTTATGCAAAAAGGTGAATTACACCCAGATTTGAACTGTGGAAGAGGAAAACCACAGTTCTAGTTCTCTGGCCTACACCAGAATCTTTTAAACAGACATATTTGTGTCTGAACAGTCAGCGAGACACTGAAACTATTTTTTTTATGCAAAATGGTGGATTACACCCAGATTTGAACTGTGGAAGAGGAAAACCACAATTCTAGTTCTCTTGCCTACACCAGAAACTTTTAAACATATATTTGTGTCTGAACAGTCAGCTAGACACTCAAACTGTTTTTTTTATGTAAAAAAGGCAGAAAGGTGGATTACACCCAAATTTGAACTGTGGAAGAGGAAAACCACAGTTCTAGTTCTCTGGACTACACCAGAATCTTTTAAATAGATATATTTGTGTCTGAACAGTCAGCGAGACACTGAAACAGTATTTTTTTTAATGCAAAAAGGTGGATTACACTCAGATTTGAATCGTGGAAGAGGAAAACCACAGTTCTAGTTCTCTGGCCTACACCAGAATCTTTTAAACAGATATATTTGTGTCTGAACAGTCAGCAAGACAATGAAACTGTTTTTTTTTTATGCAAAAAGGTGGATTACATCCAAATTTGAACTGTGGAAGAGGAAAACCACAGTTCTAGTTCTCTGGCCTACACCAGAATAATTTAAACACATATATTTGTGTCTGAACAGTCAGCGAGACACTGAAACTGTTTTTTTATGTAAAAAAGGCAGAAAGGTGGATTACACCCAGATTTGAACCGTGGAAGAGGAAAACCACAGTTCTAGTTCTCTGGCCTACACCAGAATCTTATAAACAGATATATTTGTGTCTGAACAGTCAGCGAGACACTGAAATTGTTTTTTTTATGCGAAAAGGTGGATTACACCCAGATTTGAACTGTGGAAGAGGAAAACCACAGTTCTAGTTCTCTGGCCTACACCAGAATATTTTAAACAGATATATTTTTGTCTGAACAGTCAGCGAGACACTCAAACTGTTTTTTTTATGTAAAAAAGGCAGAAAGGTGGATTACACCCAGATTTGAACCGTGTGAGAGGAAAACCACAGTTCTAGTTCTCTGGCCTACACCAGAATCTTTTAAATAGATACATTTGTGTCTGAACAGTCAGCGAGACACTGAAACTGTTTTTTTTTAGTGCAAAAAGGTGGATTACACTCAGATTTGAACCGTGGAAGAGGAAAACCACAGTTCTAGTACTCTGGCCTACACCAGAATCTTTTAAACAGATATATTTGTGTCTGATCAGTCAGCGAGACACTGAAACAGTTTTTTTTATGTAAAAAAGGCAGAAAGGTGGATTACACCCAGACTTGAATCATGTAAGAGGAAAACCACAGTTCTAGTACTCTGGCCTACACCAGAATCTTTTAAACAGGTATATTTGTGTCTGAACAGTCAGCGAGACACCGAAACTGTTTTTTTATGCAAAAAGGTGGATTACACCCAGATTTGAACCGTGGAAGAGGAAAACCACAGTTCTAGTTCTCTGGCCTACACCAGAATATTTTAAACAGATATATTTGTGTCTGAACAGTCAGCGAGACACTCAAACTGTTTTTTTTATGTAAAAAAGGCAGAAAGGTGGATTACACCAAGATTTGAACCGTGTAAGAGGAAAACCACAGTTCTAGTACTCTGGCATACACCAGAATCTTTTAAACAGATATATTTGTGTCTGAACAGTCAGCGAGACACTTAAACTTCTTTCTTTTATGCAAAAAGGTGTATTACACCCAGATTTGAACTGTGGAAGAGGAATACCACAGTTCTAGTTGTCTGGCCTACACCGGAATCTTTTAAACAGATATATTTGTGTCTGAACAGTCAGCGAGACACTGAAACAGTTTTTTTTAATGCAAAAAGGTGGATTACACCCAGATTTGAACTGTGGAAGAGGAAAACCACAGTTCTAGTTCTCTGGCCTACACCAGAATCTGATAAACAGATATATTTGTGTCTGAACAGTCAGCGAGACACTGAAACTGTTTTTTTTATGCGAAAAGGTGGATTACACCCAGATTTGAACTGTGGAAGAGGAAAACCACAGTTCTAGTTCTCTGGCCTACACCAGAATATTTTAAACAGATATATTTTTGTCTGAACAGTCAGCGAGACACTCAAACTTTTTTTTTTATGTAAAAAAGGCAGAAAGGTGGATTACACCCAGATTTGAACCGTGTGAGAGGAAAACCACAGTTCTAGTTCTCTGGCCTACACCAGAATCTTTTAAATAGATACATTTGTGTCTGAACAGTCAGCGAGACACTGAAACTGTTTTTTTTTAGTGCAAAAAGGTGGATTACTCCCAGATTTGAAATGTGGAAGAGGAAAACCACAGTTTTAGTTCTCTGGCCTACACCAGAATCATTTATACAGATATATTTGTGTCTGAACAGTCAGCGAGACACTGAAACTGTTTTTTTTTATGCAAAAAGGTGGATTATACACAGATTTGAACTGTGGAAGAGGAAAACCACAGTTCTAGTTCTCTGGACTACACCAGAATCTTTTAAATAGATATATTTGTGTCTGAACAGTCAGCGAGACACTGAAACAGTTTTTTTTATGCAAAAAGGTGGATTACACCCAGATTTGAACTGTGGAAGAGGAAAACCACAGTTCTAGTTCTCTGGACTACACCAGAATCTTTTAAATAGATATATTTGTGTCTGAACAGTCAGCGAGACACTGAAACTGTTTTTTTATGCAAAAAGGTGGATTACACCCAGATTTGAACTGTGGAAGAGGAAACCCACATTTCTAGTTCTCTGGCCTACACCAGAATCTTTTAAACAGATATATTTGTGTTTGAACAGTCAGCAAGACAATGAAACTGTTTTTTTTTATGCAAAAAGGTGGATTACATCCAAATTTGAACTGTGGAAGAGGAAAACCACAGTTCTAGTTCTCTGGCCTACACCAGAATAATTTAAACACATATATTTGTGTCTGAACAGTCAGCGAGACACTGAAACTGTTTTTTTATGTAAAAAAGGCAGAAAGGTGGATAACACCCAGATTTGAACCGTGGAAGAGGAAAACCACAGTTCTAGTTCTCTGGCCTACACCAGAATCTTTTAAATAGATATATTTGTGTCTGAACAGTCAGCAAGACACTGAAACTGTTTTTTTTTAATGCGAAAAGGTGGATTACACTCAGATTTGAACCGTGGAAGAGGAAAACCACACTTCTAGTTCTCTGGCCTACACCAGAATCTTTTAAACAGATATATTTGTGTCTGAACTGTCAGCGAGACACTGAAACTGTTTTTTTTTAATGCAAAAAGGTGGATTACACCCAGATTTGAACCGTGGAAGAGGAAAACCACAGTTCTAGTTCTCTGGCCTACATCAGAATCTTTTGAACAGATATATTTATGTCTGAACAGTCAGCGAGACACTGAAAATGTTATTTTTTATGCAAAAAGGTGGATTACACACAGATTTGAACCGTGGAAGAGGAAAACCACAGTTCTATTTGTCTGGCCTACACCAGAATCTTTTAAAGAGATATATTTGTATCTGAACAGTCAGCGAGACACTGAAACTGTTTTTTTTTTATGCAAAGAGGTGGATTACACCCAGATTTAAACCGTGGAAGAGGAAAACCACAGTACTATTTGTCTGGCCTACACCAGAATCTTTTAAACAGATATATTTGTGTCTGAACAGTCAGCGAGACACTGAAACTGTTTTTTTTTATGCAAAAAGGTGGATTACACCCAGATTTGAACTGTGGAAGAGGAAAACCACAGTTCTAGTTCTCTGGCCTACACCAGAATCTTTTAAACAGACATATTTGTGTCTGAACAGTCAGCGAGACACTGAAACTATTTTTTTTATGCAAAATGGTGGATTACACCCAGATTTGAACTGTGGAAGAGGAAAACCACAATTCTAGTTCTCTTGCCTACACCAGAAACTTTTAAACATATATTTGTGTCTGAACAGTCAGCTAGACACTCAAACTGTTTTTTTTATGTAAAAAAGGCAGAAAGGTGGATTACACCCAAATTTGAACTGTGGAAGAGGAAAACCACAGTTCTAGTTCTCTGGACTACATCAGAATCTTTTAAATAGATATATTTGTGTCTGAACAGTCAGCAAGACACTGAAACAGTATTTTTTTTAATGCAAAAAGGTGGATTACACTCAGATTTGAATCGTGGAAGAGGAAAACCACAGTTCTAGTTCTCTGGCCTACACCAGAATCTTTTAAACAGATATATTTGTGTCTGAACAGTCAGCAAGACAATGAAACTGTTTTTTTTTATGCAAAAAGGTGGATTACATCCAAATTTGACATGTGGAAGAGGAAAACCACAGTTCTAGTTCTCTGGCCTACACCAGAATAATTTAAACACATATATTTGTGTCTGAACAGTCAGCGAGACACTGAAACTGTTTTTTTATGTAAAAAAGGCAGAAAGGTGGATTACACCCAGATTTGAACCGTGTGAGAGGAAAACCACAGTTCTAGTTCTCTGGCCTACACCAGAATCTTTTAAATAGATACATTTGTGTCTGAACAGTCAGCGAGACACTGAAACTGTTTTTTTTTTGTGCAAAAAGGTGGATTACACTCAGATTTGAACCGTGGAAGAGGAAAACCACAGTTCTAGTACTCTGGCCTACACCAGAATCTTTTAAACAGATATATTTGTGTCTGATCAGTCAGCGAGACACTGAAACAGTTTTTTTTATGTAAAAAAGGCAGAAAGGTGGATTACACCCAGACTTGAATCATGTAAGAGGAAAACCACAGTTCTAGTACTCTGGCCTACACCAGAATCTTTTAAACAGATATATTTGTGTCTGAACAGTCAGCGAGACACTGAAACTGTTTTTTTATGCAAAAAGGTGGATTACACCCAGATTTGAACCGTGGAAGAGGAAAACCACAGTTCTAGTTCTCTGGCCTACACCAGAATCTTTTAAACAGATATATTTGTGTCTGAACAGTCAGCAAGACACTGAAACAGTTTTTTTTAATGCAAAAAGGTGGATTACTACCAGATTTGAAATGTGGAAGAGGAAAACCACAGTTTTAGTTCTCTGGCCTACACCAGAATCTTTTAAACAGATATATTTGTGTCTGAACAGTCAGCGAGACACTGAAACTGTTTTTTTTATGCAAAAAGGTGGATTACACACAGATTTGAACTGTGGAAGAGGAAAACCACAGTTCTAGTTCTCTGGCCTACACCAGAATCTTTTAAACAGATATATTTGTGTCTGAACAGTCAGCGAGACACTGAAACAGTTTTTTTTATGCAAAAAGGTGGATTACACCCAGATTTGAACTGTGGAAGAGGAAAACCACATTTCTAGTTCTCTGGCCTACACCAGAATCTTTTAAACAGATATATTTGTGTCTGAACAGTCAGCAAGACAATGAAACTGTTTTTTTTTATGCAAAAAGGTGGATTACATCCAAATTTGAACTGTGGAAGAGGAAAACCACAGTTCTAGTTCTCAGGCCTACACCAGAATAATTTAAACACATATATTTGTGTCTGAACAGTCAGCGAGACACTGAAACTGTTTTTTTATGTAAAAAAGGCAGAAAGGTGGATTACACCCAGATTTGAACCGTGGAAGAGGAAAACCACAGTTCTAGTTCTCTGGCCTACACCAGAATCTTTTAAATAGATATATTTGTGTCTGAACAGTCAGCAAGACACTGAAACTGTTTTTTTTTAATGCGAAAAGGTGGATTACACTCAGATTTGAACCGTGGAAGAGGAAAACCACACTTCTAGTTCTCTGGCCTACACCAGAATCTTTTAAACAGATATATTTGTGTCTGAACTGTCAGCGAGACACTGAAACTGTTTTTTTTTAATGCAGAAAGGTGGATTACACCCAGATTTGAACCGTGGAAGAGGAAAACCACAGTTCTAGTTCTCTGGCCTACATCAGAATCTTTTGAACAGATATATTTATGTCTGAACAGTCAGCGAGACACTGAAAATGTAATTTTTTATGCAAAAAGGTGGATTACACCCAGATTTGAACCGTGGAAGAGGAAAACCACAGTTCTATTTGTCTGGCCTACACCAGAATCTTTTAAACAGATATATTTGTATCTGAACAGTCAGCGAGACACTGAAACTGTTTTTTTTTTATGCAAAGAGGTGGATTACACCCAGATTTGAACCGTGGAAGAGGAAAACCACAGTTCTATTTGTCTGGCCTACACCAGAATCTTTTAAACAGATATATTTGTGTCTGAACAGTCAGCGAGACACTGAAACTGTTTTTTTTTATGCAAAAAGGTGGATTACACCCAGATTTGAACTGTGGAAGAGGAAAACCACAGTTCTAGTTCTCTGGCCTACACCAGAATCTTTTAAACAGACATATTTGTGTCTGAACAGTCAGCGAGACACTGAAACTATTTTTTTTATGCAAAATGGTGGATTACACCCAGATTTGAACTGTGGAAGAGGAAAACCACAATTCTAGTTCTCTTGCCTACACCAGAAACTTTTAAACATATATTTGTGTCTGAACAGTCAGCTAGACACTCAAACTGTTTTTTTTATGTAAAAAAGGCAGAAAGGTGGATTTCACCCAGATTTGAATCGTGTAAGAGGAAAACCACAGTTCTAGTTCTCTGGCCTACACCAGAATCTTTTAAACAGATATATTTGTATCTGAACAGTCAGCGAGACATTGAAACTGTTTTTTTATGCAAAATGGTGGATTACACCCAAATTTGAACTGTGGAAGAGGAAAACCACAGTTCTAGTTCTCTGGACTACACCAGAATCTTTTAAATAGATATATTTGTGTCTGAGCAGTCAGCGAGACACTGAAAAAGTATTTTTTTTAATGCAAAAAGGTGGATTACACTCAGATTTGAATCGTGGAAGAGGAAAACCACAGTTCTAGTTCTCTGGCCTACACCAGAATCTTTTAAACAGATATATTTGTGTCTGAACAGTCAGCGAGACACTCAAACTGTTTTTTTTTATGTAAAAAAGGCAGAAAGGTGGATTACACCCAGATTTGAACCGTGTAAGAGGAAAACCACAGTTCTAGTACTCTGGCCTACACCAGAATCTTTTAAACAGATATATTTGTGTCTGAACAGTCAGCGAGACACTGAAACTGTTTTTTTATGCAAAAAGGTGGATTACACTCAGATTTGAACTGTGGAAGAGGAAAACCACAGTTCTAGTTGTCTGGCCTACACCAGAATCTTTTAAACAGATATATTTGTGTTTGAACAGTCTGCGAGACACTGAAACTGTTTTTTTTTTATGCAAAGAGGTGGATTACACCCAGATTTGAACCGTGGAAGAGGAAAACAACAGTTCTAGTTCTCTGGCCTACACCAGAATCTTTTAAACAGATATATTTGTGTCTGAACAGTCAGCGAGACGCTGAAACAGTTTTTTTTAATGCAAAAAGGTGGATTACACACAGATTTGAACTGTGGAAGAGGAAAACCACAGTTCTAGTTCTCTGGCCTACACCAGAATCTTTTAAACAGATATATTTATGTCTGAACAGTCAGCGAGACACTCAAACTGTTTTTTTCATGTAAAAAAGGCAGAAAGGTGGATTACACCTAGATTTGAACCGTGTAAGAGGAAAGCCACAGTTCTAGTTCTCTGGCCTACACCAGAATCTTTTAAACAGATATATTTGTGTCTGAACAGTCAGCGAGACACTGAAACTGCTTTTTTTTAAGCAAAAAGGTGTATTACACCCAGATTTGAACCATGGAAGAGGAATACCACAGTTCTAGTTCTCTGGCCTACACCGGAATCTTTTAAACAGATATATTTGTGTCTGAACAGTGAGCGAGACACTGAAACTGTTTTTTTTATGCAAAATGGTGGATTACACCCAGATTTGAACCGTGGAAGAGGAAAACCACAATTCCAGTTCCCTGGCCTACACCAGAATCTTTTAAACAGATATATTTGTGTCTGAACAGTCAGCGAGACACTCAAACTGTTTTTTTTATGTAAAAAAGGCATAAAGGTGTATTGCACCCAGATTTGAACCGTGTAAGAGGAAAACCACAGTTCTAGTTCTCTGGCATACACTAGAATCTTTTAAACAGATATATTTGTGTCTGAACAGTCAGCGAGACACTGAAACTGTTTTTTTTATGCAAAAAGGTGGATTACACCCAGATTTGAACTGTGGAAGAGGAAAACCACAGTTCTATTTCTGTGGCCTACACCAGAATCTTTTAAACAGATATATTTGTGTCTGAACAGTCAGCGAGACACTGAAACAGTTTTTTTAATGCAAAAAGGTGGATTACACCCAGATTTGAACCATGGAAGAGGAATACCACAGTTCTAGTTCTCTGGCCTACACCAGAATCTTTTAAACAGATATATTTATGTCTGAACAGTCAGCGAGACACTCAAACTGTTTTTTTCATGTAAAAAAGGCAGAAAGGTGGATTACACCCAGATTTGAACCGTGTAAGAGGAAAGCCACAGTTCTAGTTCTGTGGCATACACCAGAATCTTTTAAACAGATATATTTGTGTCTGAACAGTCAGCGAGACACTGAAACTGTTTTTTTTATGCAAAGAG